>NC_091284.1:234922619-236243015 GCF_032444005.1 Ranitomeya imitator
AGAATCAGCTGGCGGTGCTGGAACCCGATGCGTTGCCCCAGTGTGCAAGAGCCAATGGCACGACCGAGGACCAGCTGACGGTGCTGGAACCCGGTTACTAAGCTGTAGGGTGCCCGCGCTTAAAAGCACTACCAAGGACCGCCTGGCGTTGGCGGAACTCGGATACCCAGGAGGAGGCACCTAAGCCAAAGGCTCGGCCCGGAACCAGCTGACGGTGCTGGAACCAGGTGGTGGACCCGAAGGCCCACAGGAGAGGAGAGAACAGCTAGGCCGCGAGGCAGCCGCAGTTACCGAACCCCAACAGTCCTACAGGGGGAGCTGGGCCTACTGGCACTACAGAACCAGCCTTGACTACCAGTTCACGCAGCCCACATAGGAAGCTCCTAAACTGGAGGCACCCTGGAGTTGGCTAACTCGACCGCCCCACGACGGGGCAAGCATAGGCGTCTCAGTGAAGTTGACACAACCCGGAAACAGCTGACGGTGCTGAAACCAGGCTTGGCACGAGGGGAGTACCTGTGACAAGAACACTGCCGAGAACCAGCTGGCGGTGCTGGAACCCGGATGCGTTGCCCACAGTGTGCAAGAGCCAATGGCACGACCGAGGACCAGCTGACGGTGCTGGAACCCGGTTACTAAGCTGTAGGTGCCCGCCGCTTAAAAGCACTACCAAGGACCGCCTGGCGTTGGCGGAACTCGGATACCCAGGAGGAGGCACCTAAGCCAAAGGCTCGGCCCGGAACCAGCTGACGGTGCTGGAACCAGGTGGTGGACCCCAAGGCCCACAGGAGAGGAGAGAACAGCTAGGCCGCGAGGCAGCCGCAGTTACCGAACCCGCAACAGTCCTACAGGGGGAGCTGGGCCTACTGGCACTACAGAACCAGCCTTGACTACCAGTTCACGCAGCCCACATAGGAAGCTCCTAAACTGGAGGCACCTCTGGAGTTGGCTAACTCGACCGCCCCACGACGGGGCAAGCATAGGCGTCTCAGTGAAGTTGACACAACCCGGAAACAGCTGACGGTGCTGAAACCAGGCTTGGCACGAGGGAGTACCTGTGACAAGAACACTGCCGAGAACCAGCTGGCGGTGCTGGAACCCCGGATGCGTTGCCCCAGTGTGCAAGAGCCAATGGCACGACCGAGGACCAGCTGACGGTGCTGGAACCCGGTTACTAAGCTGTAGGTGCCCGCCGCTTAAAAGCACTACCAAGGACCGCCTGGCGTTGGCGGAACTCGGATACCCAGGAGGAGGCACCTAAGCCAAAGGCTCGGCCCGGAACCAGCTGACGGTGCTGGAACCAGGTGGTGGACCCCAAGGCCCACAGGAGAGGAGAGAACAGCTAGGCCGCGAGGCAGCCGCAGTTACCGAACCCCAACAGTCCTACAGGGGGAGCTGGGCCTACTGGCACTACAGAACCAGCCTTGACTACCAGTTCACGCAGCCCACATAGGAAGCTCCTAAACTGGAGGCACCCTGGAGTTGGCTAACTCGACCGCCCCACGACGGGGCAAGCATAGGCGTCTCAGTGAAGTTGACACAACCCGGAAACAGCTGACGGTGCTGAAACCAGGCTTGGCACGAGGGAGTACCTGTGACAAGAACACTGCCGAGAACCAGCTGGCGGTGCTGGAACCCGGATGCGTTGCCCCAGTGTGCAAGAGCCAATGGCACGACCGAGGACCAGCTGACGGTGCTGGAACCCGGTTACTAAGCTGTAGGTGCCCGCGCTTAAAAGCACTACCAAGGACCGCCTGGCGTTGGCGGAACTCGGATACCCAGGAGGAGGCACCTAAGCCAAAGGCTCGGCCCGGAACCAGCTGACGGTGCTGGAACCAGGTGGTGGACCCCAAGGCCCACAGGAGAGGAGAGAACAGCTAGGCCGCGAGGCAGCCGCAGTTACCGAACCCCAACAGTCCTACAGGGGGAGCTGGGCCTACTGGCACTACAGAACCAGCCTTGACTACCAGTTCACGCAGCCCACATAGGAAGCTCCTAAACTGGAGGCACCCTGGAGTTGGCTAACTCGACCGCCCCACGACGGGGCAAGCATAGGCGTCTCAGTGAAGTTGACACAACCCGGAAACAGCTGACGGTGCTGAAACCAGGCTTGGCACGAGGGAGTACCTGTGACAAGAACACTGCCGAGAACCAGCTGGCGGTGCTGGAACCCGGATGCGTTGCCCCAGTGTGCAAGAGCCAATGGCACGACCGAGGACCAGCTGACGGTGCTGGAACCCGGTTACTAAGCTGTAGGTGCCCGCGCTTAAAAGCACTACCAAGGACCGCCTGGCGTTGGCGGAACTCGGATACCCAGGAGGAGGCACCTAAGCCAAAGGCTCGGCCCGGAACCAGCTGACGGTGCTGGAACCAGGTGGTGGACCCGAAGGCCCACAGGAGAGGAGAGAACAGCTAGGCTGCGAGGCAGCCGCAGTTACCGAACCCCAACAGTCCTACAGGGGGAGCTGGGCCTACTGGCACTACAGAACCAGCCTTGACTACCAGTTCACGCAGCCCACATAGGAAGCTCCTAAACTGGAGGCACCCTGGAGTTGGCTAACTCGACCGCCCCACGACGGGGCAAGCATAGGCGTCTCAGTGAAGTTGACACAACCCGGAAACAGCTGACGGTGCTGAAACCAGGCTTGGCACGAGGGAGTACCTGTGACAAGAACACTGCCGAGAACCAGCTGGCGGTGCTGGAACCCGGATGCGTTGCCCCAGTGTGCAAGAGCCAATGGCACGACCGAGGACCAGCTGACGGTGCTGGAACCCGGTTACTAAGCTGTAGCTGCCCGCGCTTAAAAGCACTACCAAGGACCGCCTGGCGTTGGCGGAACTCGGATACCCAGGAGGAGGCACCTAAGCCAAAGGCTCGGCCCGGAACCAGCTGACGGTGCTGGAACCAGGTGGTGGACCCCAAGGCCCACAGGAGAGGAGAGAACAGCTAGGCCGCGAGGCAGCCGCAGTTACCGAACCCCAACAGTCCTACAGGGGGAGCTGGGCCTACTGGCACTACAGAACCAGCCTTGACTACCAGTTCACGCAGCCCACATAGGAAGCTCCTAAACTGGAGGCACCCTGGAGTTGGCTAACTCGACCGCCCCACGACGGGGCAAGCATAGGCGTCTCAGTGAAGTTGACACAACCCGGAAACAGCTGACGGTGCTGAAACCAGGCTTGGCACGAGGGAGTACCTGTGACAAGAACACTGCCGAGAACCAGCTGGCGGTGCTGGAACCCGGATGCGTTGCCCCAGTGTGCAAGAGCCAATGGCACGACCGAGGACCAGCTGACGGTGCTGGAACCCGGTTACTAAGCTGTAGGTGCCCGCGCTTAAAAGCACTACCAAGGACCGCCTGGCGTTGGCGGAACTCGGATACCCAGGAGGAGGCACCTAAGCCAAAGGCTCGGCCCGGAACCAGCTGACGGTGCTGGAACCAGGTGGTGGACCCCAAGGCCCACAGGAGAGGAGAGAACAGCTAGGCCGCGAGGCAGCCGCAGTTACCGAACCCCAACAGTCCTACAGGGGGAGCTGGGCCTACTGGCACTACAGAACCAGCCTTGACTACCAGTTCACGCAGCCCACATAGGAAGCTCCTAAACTGGAGGCACCCTGGAGTTGGCTAACTCGACCGCCCCACGACGGGGCAAGCATAGGCGTCTCAGTGAAGTTGACACAACCCGGAAACAGCTGACGGTGCTGAAACCAGGCTTGGCACGAGGGAGTACCTGTGACAAGAACACTGCCGAGAACCAGCTGGCGGTGCTGGAACCCGGATGCGTTGCCTTGCCTATTAAAGATTGTCTTCCTAGAGCCCCAACTAGCGGTGTTGGAGCAAAGGGTAAGCAGGGGGAGATGAGTGTAGGCCGAAGCCTGCACTGGAGGCAGCTTTGTGTCTGCGTTGCGTTTGCAGGACACTTTGCCGGCTACACACTGGGGGAACAGCTGGCGTTGCTGAACCCCACTAACACAATGGCGTGTGTTTTTATCTGTGCAGCTAGCACTTGCGGGCAAAAACTTGCGATGTTAGAGCCCGTGTTGAAGCAGGAGGAGGAGGAGAGGAGCAGAGTGTAGGCCGAAGCCTAGTTGAACCAATTTCAAAGGAAACCTTTAACCCCCCCCTCAGGTGTTACAAAGTACAAGAGACACACCTTGTGCAGTATTAATGCTGCACAAGTGAAAGGTTGCTCTATTAATTTGTCTACTTGCACACGCTGAATGAAAGACATACACAATTTACCCCATTCTACAGTCAAACTGTAGTGGATGCGTGACTTGGTTTTTTGATGAGACGCAGCACAGGTGTCCAAAATAACGCCTTGGTGCTTGGCGCAGCTTCCTGAGCGTTGTTATTTGCTGTACAGGAGTCTGCGCTCTTGTGTTATCCCTTGGCAATGCCCTGTTAGCGCTGCCCATCTTATGACCTCATTTCATGTTGGCCGGTGCGGTTAACGATGGCCATAAATCCCAGACCCACAGTGTCTTTTCATAAAGCCACACTGCGGTGCTGGGATTCGTGGCCTTGAGCAGTAAATATTTTGGCCGCTCACACACGTCCTTACACCTGCTTCAGACTGGGCGGCCTCTGCTGATCCCTTCTCGCATGCCGCGGCCATGAGGCTGCACAGTCTGAAGAAGGCGGAAGGAGATGAGTTAAGACAGGCGAAGATATGCACTGCTCGTGCCCATCAATCACACCCTCGCAGTCAAAATAATTAAGACAACGAGGAGCATTTTATTCAGGCAGGGCGGACGAACAGGCGCAAGTAGCCAACCAATGATGTCAGAAGACGGGAAGCGCTACCAAGGGGGGTGCTGCGTATCATTAGAAAGGAAAGTCACACCTCAGGGACAGTGGAATGGTCTCAAAGAGACACATTTTGTACGTGTTGAGTTCCACGTGGGCAAGGAGAAAACGTCAGCCACCTTGTACAAATGCAGCAGTACTGCTGTACAAGGTGGCTGTTATACATAGAAACACCTGGGGGTGGTGGCCAGGCTCCCTTCAATTTCAGTTCATGTGCCTGCGTGGCGTTTGCAGGTCACGTTGCAAGCTGCACAGCAGGGGAACAGCTGGCGGTGCTGAACCCCACTAACACATTGGCTGGTGTTTTTCTCTGTGCAGCTAGCATGTCCGGGCAGAAACTGGCGTTGTTTGAGCCCAGGGTCAGCAGGAGGAGGAGAGGAGCAAAGTGTAGGCCGAAGCCTGCACTGGTGGCAGCTTTTGTTCTGTTGTGCCAGCGTGGCTTGTGCTGGACACGTTGCCGACTACACAGCAGGGGAACAGCTGGCGGTGCTGAACCCCACTAACACATTGGCTGGTGTTTTTCTCTGTGCAGCTAGCATTTCCGGGCAAAAACTAGCGGTGTTTGAGCCCAGGGTCAGCAGGAGGAGGAGAGGAGCAGAGTGTTGGCCAAAGCCTAGTTGAACCAATTTCAAAGGTTACCTTTAACCCCCCCCTCAGGTGTTGCAAGGTACAAGAGCCACACCTTGAACAGCATTATTGATGCACAAGTCAAAGGTTGCTCTATTTAATTTTGCTCCTTGCACACGCTGAATTAAACACGTACACTATTTAGCCCATTATACTGTCAAACAGTAGTGGAGGCGTGACTACTAGTCTTTTTAAGGAGACGCAGCACAGGTGTACAAATTTACACCTAGGTGCTGTGCGCAGATTCCTTACCGTTGTTATTTGCAGTACAGGAAACTGCGCTCTTGTGTTATCCCTTGGCAATACCCTGTTAGTGCAGGCCGTCTCATGACCTCATTTCATGTTGGCCGGTGCGGTTAACGATGGCCATAAATCCCAGACCCACAGTGGCTTTTCCTAAAGTCACACTGCGGTGCTGGGATTCGTGGCCTTGTGCAGTAAATATGTTCGCCACTCACACATGTCCTTACACCTGCTTCAGACTGGGCGGCCTCAGCTGATCCCTTATCGCATGCCGCGGCCATGAGGCCGCACAGTCAGAAGAAGGCGGAAGGAGGGGAGTGAAAACAGGGGAACATATGCACTGCTCGTGCCCATCAATCACACCCTCGCAGTCAAAATATATGAGACAACGGGGGGCGTTGTGTCGGGCAGGGGGGACGCACAGGCACAGCCAGCCAACCAATGATGTCAGGAGACGGGCAGCGCTAACAATGGGGGTGCTGCGTGTCATTAAAAAGGAAAGTCACACCTCAGGGACATTGTAATGGTCTGTAATGAGACACATTTTGTACTTGTTGAGTTCCACGTGTGCAAGGAGAAAAAGTCAGCCACCTTGTACAAATGCAGCAGTACTGCTGTACAAGGTGGCTGTTATACATAGAAACACCTGGGGGGGTGGGGGGCAGGCTCCCTTCAATTTCAGTTCATGTGCCTGCGTGGCGTTTGCAGGTCACGTTGCAAGCTACACAGCAGGGGAACAGCTGGCGTTGCTGAACCCCACTGACACATTGACTGGTGTTTTTCTCTGTGCAGATTGCATGTCCGGGCAAAAACTAGCGGTGTTAGAGCCCAGGGTCAGCAGGAGGAGGAGGAGAGGAGCAAAGCGTAGGCCGAAGCCTGCACTGGTGGCAGCTTTTGGTCGGTTGTGCCAGCGTGGCTTGTGCTGGACACGATGCCGGCTACACAGCGGGGGAACAGCTGGCGGTGCTGAACCCCACTAACACATTGGCTGGTGTTTTTCTCTGTGCAGCTAGCATGTCCGGGCAGAAACTGGCGTTGTTTGAGCCCAGGGTCAGCAGGAGGAGGAGAGGAGCAAAGTGTAGGCCGAAGCCTGCACTGGTGGCAGCTTTTGTTCTGTTGTGCCAGCGTGGCTTGTGCTGGACACGTTGCCGACTACACAGCAGGGGAACAGCTGGCGGTGCTGAACCCCACTAACACATTGGCTGGTGTTTTTCTCTGTGCAGCTAGCATTTCCGGGCAAAAACTAGCGGTGTTTGAGCCCAGGGTCAGCAGGAGGAGTAGAGGAGCAGAGTGTTGGCCAAAGCCTAGTTGAACCAATTTCAAAGGTTACCTTTAACCCCCCCCTCAGGTGTTGCAAGGTACAAGAGCCACACCTTGAACAGCATTAATGATGCACAAGTCAAAGGTTGCTCTATTTAATTTTGCTCCTTGCACACGCTGAATTAAACACGTACACTATTTAGCCCATTATACTGTCAAACAGTTGTGGAGGCGTGACTTGTCTTTTTAACGAGACGCAGCACAGGTGTCAAAATTTGCACCTAGGTACTGGGCGCAGATTCCTGAGCGTTGTTATTTGCTGTACAGGAGTCTGCGCTCTTGTGTTATCCCTTGGCAATACCCTGTTAGTGCAGGCCGTCTCATGACCTCATTTCATGTTGGCCGGTGCGGTTAACGATGGCCATAAATCCCAGACCCACAGTGGCTTTTCCTAAAGTCACACTGCGGTGCTGGGATTCGTGGCCTTGTGCAGTAAATATGTTCGCCGCTCACACATGTCCTTACACCTGCTTCAGACTGGGCGGCCTCAGCTGATCCCTTATCGCATGCCGCGGCCATGAGGCCGCACAGTCAGAAGAAGGCGGAAGGAGGGGAGTGAAAACAGGGGAACATATGCACTGCTCGTGCCCATCAATCACACCCTCGCAGTCAAAATATATGAGACAACGGGGGGCGTTGTGTCGGGCAGGGGGGACGCACAGGCACAGCCAGCCAACCAATGATGTCAGGAGACGGGCAGCGCTAACAATGGGGGTGCTGCGTGTCATTAAAAAGGAAAGTCACACCTCAGGGACATTGTAATGGTCTGTAATGAGACACATTTTGTACTTGTTGAGTTCCACGTGTGCAAGGAGAAAAAGTCAGCCACCTTGTACAAATGCAGCAGTACTGCTGTACAAGGTGGCTGTTATACATAGAAACACCTGGGGGGGTGGGGGGCAGGCTCCCTTCAATTTCAGTTCATGTGCCTGCGTGGCGTTTGCAGGTCACGTTGCAAGCTACACAGCAGGGGAACAGCTGGCGTTGCTGAACCCCACTGACACATTGACTGGTGTTTTTCTCTGTGCAGATTGCATGTCCGGGCAAAAACTAGCGGTGTTAGAGCCCAGGGTCAGCAGGAGGAGGAGGAGAGGAGCAAAGCGTAGGCCGAAGCCTGCACTGGTGGCAGCTTTTGGTCGGTTGTGCCAGCGTGGCTTGTGCTGGACACGATGCCGGCTACACAGCGGGGGAACAGCTGGCGGTGCTGAACCCCACTAACACATTGGCTGGTGTTTTTCTCTGTGCAGCTAGCATGTCCGGGCAGAAACTGGCGTTGTTTGAGCCCAGGGTCAGCAGGAGGAGGAGAGGAGCAAAGTGTAGGCCGAAGCCTGCACTGGTGGCAGCTTTTGTTCTGTTGTGCCAGCGTGGCTTGTGCTGGACACGTTGCCGACTACACAGCAGGGGAACAGCTGGCGGTGCTGAACCCCACTAACACATTGGCTGGTGTTTTTCTCTGTGCAGCTAGCATTTCCGGGCAAAAACTAGCGGTGTTTGAGCCCAGGGTCAGCAGGAGGAGTAGAGGAGCAGAGTGTTGGCCAAAGCCTAGTTGAACCAATTTCAAAGGTTACCTTTAACCCCCCCCTCAGGTGTTGCAAGGTACAAGAGCCACACCTTGAACAGCATTAATGATGCACAAGTCAAAGGTTGCTCTATTTAATTTTGCTCCTTGCACACGCTGAATTAAACACGTACACTATTTAGCCCATTATACTGTCAAACAGTTGTGGAGGCGTGACTTGTCTTTTTAACGAGACGCAGCACAGGTGTCAAAATTTGCACCTAGGTACTGGGCGCAGATTCCTGAGCGTTGTTATTTGCTGTACAGGAGTCTGCGCTCTTGTGTTATCCCTTGGCAATACCCTGTTAGTGCAGGCCGTCTCATGACCTCATTTCATGTTGGCCGGTGCGGTTAACGATGGCCATAAATCCCAGACCCACAGTGGCTTTTCCTAAAGTCACACTGCGGTGCTGGGATTCGTGGCCTTGTGCAGTAAATATGTTCGCCGCTCACACATGTCCTTACACCTGCTTCAGACTGGGCGGCCTCAGCTGATCCCTTATCGCATGCCGCGGCCATGAGGCCGCACAGTCAGAAGAAGGCGGAAGGAGGGGAGTGAAAACAGGGGAACATATGCACTGCTCGTGCCCATCAATCACACCCTCGCAGTCAAAATATATGAGACAACGGGGGGCGTTGTGTCGGGCAGGGGGGACGCACAGGCACAGCCAGCCAACCAATGATGTCAGGAGACGGGCAGCGCTAACAATGGGGGTGCTGCGTGTCATTAAAAAGGAAAGTCACACCTCAGGGACATTGTAATGGTCTGTAATGAGACACATTTTGTACTTGTTGAGTTCCACGTGTGCAAGGAGAAAAAGTCAGCCACCTTGTACAAATGCAGCAGTACTGCTGTACAAGGTGGCTGTTATACATAGAAACACCTGGGGGGGTGGGGGGCAGGCTCCCTTCAATTTCAGTTCATGTGCCTGCGTGGCGTTTGCAGGTCACGTTGCAAGCTACACAGCAGGGGAACAGCTGGCGTTGCTGAACCCCACTGACACATTGACTGGTGTTTTTCTCTGTGCAGATTGCATGTCCGGGCAAAAACTAGCGGTGTTAGAGCCCAGGGTCAGCAGGAGGAGGAGGAGAGGAGCAAAGTGTAGGCCGAAGCCTGCACTGGTGGCAGCTTTTGGTCGGTTGTGCCAGCGTGGCTTGTGCTGGACACGATGCCGGCTACACAGCGGGGGAACAGCTGGCGGTGCTGAACCCCACTAACACATTGGCTGGTGTTTTTCTCTGTGCAGCTAGCATGTCCGGGCAGAAACTGGCGTTGTTTGAGCCCAGGGTCAGCAGGAGGAGGAGAGGAGCAAAGTGTAGGCCGAAGCCTGCACTGGTGGCAGCTTTTGTTCTGTTGTGCCAGCGTGGCTTGTGCTGGACACGTTGCCGACTAGTCTACACAGCAGGGGAACAGCTGGCGGTGCTGAACCCCACTAACACATTGGCTGGTGTTTTTCTCTGTGCAGCTAGCATTTCCGGGCAAAAAATAGCGGTGTTTGAGCCCAGGGTCAGCAGGAGGAGGAGAGGAGCAGAGTGTAGGCCGAAGCCTAGTTGAACCAATTTCAAAGGTTACCTTTAACCCCCCCCTCAGGTGTTGCAAGGTACAAGAGCCACACCTTGAACAGCATTAATGATGCACAAGTCAAAGGTTGCTCTATTTAATTTTGCTCCTTGCACACGCTGAATTAAACACGTACACTATTTAGCCCATTATACTGTCAAACAGTTGTGGAGGCGTGACTTGTCTTTTTAACGAGACGCAGCACAGGTGTCAAAATTTGCACCTAGGTACTGGGCGCAGATTCCTGAGCGTTGTTATTTGCTGTACAGGAGTCTGCGCTATTGTGATCCCTTGGCCATGCGCTGTGAGCGCTTCCTGTCTTCTGACCTCATTTCATGTCGGCCGTTGCGGTTAGCGATGGACATGAATCCCAGACCCACAGTGTGTTTTTAAAAAATCACACTGCGGTGCTGGGATTCGTGCCCTGGTGCACTAAATATGTTTGCCGCTCACACATGTCCTTACACCTGCTTCAGACTGGGCGGCCTCATCTGATCCCTTATCGCCTGCCGCGGCCATGAGGACACCCAGTCTGAAGAAGGCGGAAGGAGATGAGTGAACACAGGCAAACATATGCACTGCACATGCCCATCAATCACACCCTCGCTGTCCAAAAAAATAAGACACCGAGGGCCGTTGTTTCGAGCAGGGGAGATGCACAGGCGCAGCCAGCTAACCAATGATGTCAAAAGACGGGCAGCGCTAACAAGGGTGGTGCTGCGTGTCATTACAAAGGAAAGTCACACCTCAGGGACATTGTAATGGTCTCTAATGAGACACATTTTGTACGTGTTGAGTTCCACGTGGGCAAGGAGAAAAAGTCAGCCACCTCGTACAAATGCAGCAGTACTGCTGTACAAGGTGGCTGATATACATAGAAACACCTGTGGGTGGGGGGCAGGCTCCCTTCAATTTCAGTTCATGTGCCTGCGTGGCGTTTGCAGGTCACGTTGCAAGCTACACAGCAGGGGAACAGCTGGCGTTGCTGAACCCCACTGACACATTGACTGGTGTTTTTCTCTGTGCAGATTGCATGTCCGGGCAAAAACTAGCGGTGTTAGAGCCCAGGGTCAGCAGGAGGAGGAGGAGAGGAGCAAAGTGTAGGCCGAAGCCTGCACTGGTGGCAGCTTTTGGTCGGTTGTGCCAGCGTGGCTTGTGCTGGACACGATGCCGGCTACACAGCGGGGGAACAGCAGGCGGTGCTGAACCCCACTAACACATTGGCTGGTGTTTTTCTCTGTGCAGCTAGCATGTCCGGGCAGAAACTGGCGTTGTTTGAGCCCAGGGTCAGCAGGAGGAGGAGAGGAGCAAAGTGTAGGCCGAAGCCTGCACTGGTGGCAGCTTTTGGTCGGTTGTGCCAGCGTGGCTTGTGCTGGACACGTTGCCGACTACACAGCAGGGGAACAGCTGGCGGTGCTGAACCCCACTAACACATTGGCTGGTGTTTTTCTCTGTGCAGCTAGCATTTCCGGGCAAAAACTAGCGGTGTTTGAGCCCAGGGTCAGCAGGAGGAGTAGAGGAGCAGAGTGTAGGCCGAAGCCTAGTTGAACCAATTTCAAAGGTTACCTTTAACCCCCCCCTCAGGTGTTGCAAGGTACAAGAGCCACACCTTGTGCAGCATTAATGCTGCACAAGTAAAAGGTTGCTCTATTTGTTTTGCTCCTTGCACACGCTGACTAAAACACGTACACTATTTAGCCCATTATACTGTCAAACAGTTGTGGAGGCGTGACTTGTCTTTTTAACGAGACGCAGCACAGGTGTCAAAATTTGCACCTAGGTACTGGGCGCAGATTCCTGAGCGTTGTTATTTGCTGTACAGGAGTCTGCGCTATTGTGATCCCTTGGCCATGCGCTGTGAGCGCTTCCTGTCTTCTGACCTCATTTCATGTCGGCCGTTGCGGTTAGCGATGGACATGAATCCCAGACCCACAGTGTGTTTTCAAAAAATCACACTGCGTGGCTGGGATTCGTGGCCTTGTGCAGTAAATAGGTTTGCCGCTTACACATGTCCTTACACCTGCTCCAGACTGGGCGGCCTCAGCTGATCCCTTATCGCCTACCACGGCCAGGAGGCCGCACAGTCTGAAGAAGGCGGAAGGAGATGAGTTAAGACAGGCGAACATATGCACTGCTCGTGCCCATAAACCACACCCTCGCTGACAAAATAAATATGACAACGAGGGGCGTTGTTTCTAGCAGGGCGGATGCACAGGCGCAGCCAGCTAACCATGATGACAAAAGACGGGAAACGCTACCAAGGGGGGTGCTGCGTATCATTACAAAGGAAAGTCACACCTCAGGGACAGTGGAATGGTCTCAATGAGACACATTTTGTACGTGTTGAGTTCCACGTGGGCAAGGAGAAAAAGTCAGCCACCTTGTACAAATGCAGCAGTACTGCTGTACTAGGTGGCTGTTATACATAGAAACACCTGGGGGGGTGGGGCCAGGTTCCCTTTTAATTTCAGTTCCTGTGCCTGCATGGCGTTTGCAGGTCACGTTGCCGGCTACACAGCAGGGGAACAGCTGGCGTTGCTGAACCCCACTAACACATTGGCTGGTGTTTTTCTCTGTGCAGCTAGCACTTCCGGGCAAAAACTAGCGGTGTTTGAGCCCAGGGTCAGCAGGAGGAGGAGAGGAGCAGAGTGTAGGCCGAAGCCTGCACTGGTGGCAGCTTTTGTTCTGTTGTGCCAGCGTGGCTTGTGCTGGACACGTTGCCGACTACACAGCAGGGGAACAGCTGGCGGTGCTGAACCCCACTGACACATCACCTAGTGTTTTTTTCTGTGTAGACAACACTTCCAGGTGGCAACTGACAGTGTTGAAACCCAGGGAATCAAAGAGGAGCAGAGTGTAGGCCGAAGCCTGCAGTGGAGCAAGTTGAAAGGGAACCTTTAACCCCCCCCCCCAGGCATTTGTTGCTGAAAGAGCCATCTTGTACAGCAGTAATACTGCACATGGAAAATGGTGGCTCCGAAAATTATGCTCCTTGCAAACGCTGAAGTACACACTCATATAATGTGTCCCCTCACACCGTCAAACCATCCCGGAAGTGGGACTTTCCTTTGTAATGTGACACAGCACAGCCGTCATTCCAACCCCCTTGGTGCCGGGCACCACCTCCTCAACGTTGTTTGGTTCTGTCACGGAGCCCGCACTGTAATGTTATCCCTTGGCCATGCACAGTTAGCGGTGCCCGTCTTCTGACATCATGTAGGTGTCAGGCTGGCAGTGCCTGTGCGTCCAAGCTGCCCGAGATCCAACCTTGCAGTGTCATCTAATGTAGTCCCACTGCGGGCCAGGGATCCATGGGCATGCGCAGTGCATATCATCGCCTCTCACTCACCTCCTTCCTGCTTCTTCAGACTGTGCGGCGTCACGGCCGTGGCATGCTATTAGGGATCAGCTGACGCCGCCTAGTCTGAAGAAGCGTGAAGAAGGGGAGTGAGAGGCTAGTATATGCACTGCGCATGGCCATGGATACCAGGCCCACTGTGGGATCACATTAGACGACACTGCGAGGTGTGATTTCGGGCAGCGTGGACGCACAGGCGCAGCCAGGACGACAACAAATGATGTCAGAGGACGGGCAGCGCAAACTGTGCATGGCCAAGGGATAACATAACAGCGCAGGGTCCATGACGGAATCAAACAACGCTAAGGAGGCAGCGCACGGTGCCAAGGGGGTAGCAATGACGGCTGTGCTGCGTCACATTACAAAGGAAAGTCCCACCTCCGGGACGGTTGGACGGTGTGAGGGGACACATTACATGAGTGTGTAGTTCAGCGTTTGCAAGGAGCATAATTTCAAGAGCGACCTTTCCCTTGTGCAGTATTAGTGCTGCACATGGTGGCTCTTTCAGTAACAAACGCCTAGGGGGGGGGGGGGACAGGTCCCCTTACATTTTAGTTGTGCCAGCGTGGCGGTCGCATGACACGTTGCCGGATACACAGCTGGGGATCAGCTGACGTTACTGAACCCCAATAACAGAGGAGCGACTGTTGACTGTGCACACAGCACTTCCAGGCACCAACTGGCGGTGTTAGAGCCCAGGGACAGCAGGAGGAGCAGATTGGAGGTATTGCCGCACACACAGCTGGGGATCAGCTGACGTTACTGAACCCCAATAACAGAGGAGCGACTGTTGACTGTGCACACAGCACTTCCAGGCACCAACTAGCGGTGTTAGAGCCCAGGGACAGCAGGAGGAGCAGATTGGAGGTATTGCCGCACACACAGCTGGGGATCAGCTGACGTTACTGAACCCCAATAACAGAGGAGCGACTGTTGACTGTGCACACAGCACTTCCAGGCACCAACTGGCGGTGTTAGAGCCCAGGGACAGCAGGAGGAGCAGAGGAACAGAGTGTAGGCCGAAGCCTGATTGGAGCAAGTTGAAAGGAAACCTTTAACCCCCCCCCCCCAAGACGTTTGTAGCTGAAAGAGCCATGTTGTGCAGCACTAAGGATGCAAAAGGAAAAGGTTGCTCTTTTAATTATGCTCCTTGCAAACACCGAAGTAAACACTAAAAATGTGTCCCTTTATACCGTTAAACCGTTCCGGAGGTGCGAATTTCCTTCGTAATGGGACACAGCACAGCTGTCATTCCTATCCCCTTGATGCCGTGCGCTGCCTCCTCAGCGTTGTTTTAAGCTGCCACGGAGCCTGCGCTGTTCTGTTAGCCCTTGGCCATGCCCAATTAGCGCTGCCTGTCTTCTGACATAATTTGGTGTCAGGCTGTCAGTGCCTGTGCGTCCACGCTGCTCCAGATCCCACCTCGCAGTCTCATCTAACGTAATCCCACTGCGGGCCTTGGAACCATGGGCATGCACAGTGCATAACCTCGACTCTCACTCCCCTCCTTCCCTCTTCTTCAGACTGTGCGGTGTCACGGCCGTGGCATGCTAGGGATCAGCTGACGGCGCACAGTCTAAAGAAGGCGGAGGGAAATGAGCGAGAGCCCGAGGGGAAGATATGCACTGCGCATGCCCATGGATCCCAGGCCCGCAGTGTGACTCAATCAGAAGACACTGCGAGGCGGGATCTCGGGCACCGCGGCCGCACAGGCGCAGCCAGCCTGACACCAAATTATGTCAGAAGACAGGCAGCGCAAATAGGGCATGCCCAAGGGATAACAGAACAGCGCAGGCTCCGTGACAGCTTAAAACAACGCTGAGGAGGCAGCGCATGGCACCAAGGGGGTAGGAATGACGGCTGTGCTGCGTCACATTACGAAGGAAAGTCCCAGCTCCGGGACGGTATAACGGTATCAGTGAACACATTTTATAAGTGTTAAGTTCTGCGTGTGCAAAGAGCTAAAAAAAAAGAGCTACCTTTTCCTTGTGCAGCATTACTGCTGCACAAGATGGCTCTTTCAGTAACAAACGACGGGGGGGGGGGGGGACAGGTTCCCTTACATTTAGGTTGTTGTGCCAGCGTGGCGGTCGCAGGACACATTGCCGGCTACACAGCTGGGGATCAGCTGACGTTACTGAAACCCAATAACACTGGGTCGTATGTTTTTACTGTGCAGCCTGCACTTCTGAGCCGCAACTGGCGGTGTTGGAGCCCAGGAATAGCAGTTCAGGTGGTAGAAAGATGAACACAGCAGGAGACCTGGATGACACCCAATTACTTAATCGGGCAGAGGAGTGGCAAATTCCTGCGAGATCCAGGCCTGGTTCATTTTCAGGAAAGTAAGCCGGTCAACGTTATCGGAGGATAGTTGCATGCGACGGTCTGTTAGTACACCACCTGCGGCACTAAAGACACGTTCCGATAAGACACTAGCCGCAGGGCAAGCCAGCACCTCCAATGCATACTGGCTTAGCTCTGGCCATGTATCCAGCTTAGAGACCCAAAACTTGAACGGGGAAGAGCCGTCTGGGAGTACAGTAAGAGGGCAAGCCATGTAGTCTGTCACCATCTGACGGAACCGTTGCCTCCTGCTGACTGGAGCCGCCGGTGATGGTGTAGACATTTGGGGCGGGCACACAAAAGTGTGCCAGAGTTGTGCCATACTGGGCTTGCCTTGGGCAGAGGCACTGCTTCTGCTCCCTCTTTGGGCAGAGCCTCCCCCACTGCCTCGACGCACTGAGCTGCTTTGTAAAGCACTAGCAGCACTCCTCTCAGTTGGACAGGAGAAGATGATGGAATTCACCAGTGTGTCGTGGTACTCCCGCAATTTACGCTCCCGGGTCAACGCAGGGATGAGGTTTTGGACGTTGTCCCGGTAGCGAGGATCGAGGAGGGTGAACACCCAATAATCAGGCATGTTGAGAATGTGGTCGATGCGGCGGTCGTTTCTCAGGCACTGCAGCATGAAATCCACCATGTGCTGCAGAGTGCCAACCGGCCCAGAAACGCTGTCCCCTGCTTGAGACATGATCTCTGCCCGCTCGTCATCACCCCACCCTCGCTGTACACACTGACCACTGGACAATTGTGTCGCTCCCTCCTCTGGACGGAGCTCTTCCTCCTCCATTGACTCCTCCTCATCCTCCTCACAAATTGGCCCCTGCGTACCCCTTTGTGAGGAACCACGTGGCGCTGACTCTCCAGAAGCTGATGGAAAAGGTGACTCCTCATCCTCCACCTCTTCCACCACATCATCCCTTAACCCTTGCAAAGTTTGCTGAAGCAGGCAGATAAGGGGGACAGTCATGCTGACTAGTGCATCATCTGCACTTGCCATCCGCGTGGAATAATCAAAAGGACGCAAAACCTGGCAGACGTCCTTCATAGTGGCCCACTCTGTGGTTGTGAAGTCTGATCGGCGCTGACTGCGACTTCTTTGCGCCTGATGCAGCTGGTACTCCATAACTGCTTGCTGCTGCTCACACAACCGCTCCAACATATGTAACGTGGAATTCCACCGGGTAGGTAGGTCACATATGATGCGGTGTTCCGGAAGGCGGAATCGGCGCTGCAGAGCAGCAATGCGGGATCTGGCCAAGCTGGAACGCCGCAAGTGAGCACACTCTAGGCGGACCTTGTGCAGCAGGGCATCAAGATCCGGATAGTCCCTCAGAAAACTCTGCACAACCAAATTGAGCACATGTGCCAGACATGGGATGTGAGTGAGGTTGCCAAGGGCCAAAGCTGCCACCAGATTTCGGCCATTGTCACACACTACCATGCCTGGCTGGAGATTCGCTGGCAGTAACCACACATCGCTCTCCTGCTTTATGGCATTCCAGAGCTCCTGCGCTGTGTGGCTTCGATGCCCCAATGAAACTAGTTTCAAGACGGCCTGCTGACGTTTGGCCACGGCTGTGCTCATGTCGGTCATAGGTAAACGTTCACGGGTCCATGTGGGGGTGGACTGTGACGGATCCTGCAGAGAGGAATCAGAGGAACTGGTGTAAGAGGAGGAGTCGATGCGTACAGACTGGATTCCTGCAATCCTTGGAGTGGGCAGGACACGTCCTGCGCCACTCGCACGATCTGTACCTGGCTCAACAACATTAACCCAATGGGCAGTGAGGGAAACATATCGCCCCTGTCCATGCTGACTGGTCCACGCATCGGTGGTGAGGTGGACCTTGCTACTGACGGCGTTCAGTAGCGCATGTTTTATGTTTGCCTCAACATGCCTGTGCAGGGCAGGGACAGCCTGCCTGCTGAAGTAAAAGCGGCTGGGCACCTTGTACTGTGGGACTGCCAATGCCATCAAGTCACGGAAGCTGTCAGTCTCCACCAGCCTGAACGAGAGCATTTCCAGGGACAACAGTTTGGCAATGCCTGCATTCAGAGCCTGTGCTCGGGGGTGGTTGGCCGAGAATGCCCGCCTTTTCTCCCATGCCTGTACTACCGATGGCTGTAGAGTAGACTGGGAGTGTGAGGATGACTGGGAAGGTGGTGCTGTGGGTGGAATTACACAAGGTCTCTGGGAGGAAGCCAAACCAGCTGTGCGTGAGCTGGAGGAAGAGGCAACACGAGCTGAAGAGGTGGTAGCTGCCGCTGTTGGTTGGCCTACATCTTCAGTGTGTTTCTGTAACTCCACCGCGTGCCTGGTCCGCACATGTTTCCACATATTTGTGGTATTGAGGTTGCTGACATTTTTCCCTCTTTTTACTTTATGAT
The DNA here is from genome assembly GCF_032444005.1 of Ranitomeya imitator. Lineage (NCBI taxonomy): Eukaryota > Metazoa > Chordata > Amphibia > Anura > Dendrobatidae > Ranitomeya > Ranitomeya imitator. Next base: position 234,940,829 of record NC_091284.1, read on the forward strand.
GACACAGCTTGCATTTGACAAAACAAATGTCATCTGCAACTGTGTCAAAAAAGGACCAGGCACTGCAAGTCTTGGGAGCGCCCTTTTTGGCTTTGGAAAGAGACAGGCTCCTAACGGGTGCCAAAGTGGAGGCTACAGGCTCCGCAGTCTTCCCCCTCCCTCTCCCTCTTTGGCCCGTAAGAGGAAGCTCTTCCTCTGAGCTGCTCCCACCACCTTCCTGTTCCTCACGCCACGATGGGTCAAGGACCTCATCATCTCCACTACCCTCTGCCACCAACTGCTCCTCCTGGGTAGTCTCAGCAGCACAGTACGCACGAGAAAGCGGCACCTGAGTTTCATCATCAGATGCGTACTGCGCTGTGGTCACCGGAGGCACTGGCCCACCTGCCTCTTCAGAGTCAGAGAGAAAAAGGTGTTGGGCATCACTGCACACTGCCTCTTCTTCCATTTCTCCAATGCTGCTTGGCTGGCCCCCTGTTTCCAAGCCAAGAGATTCAGAGAACAGAAGTAGAGACGGCTCCTGTCCTGGGCTCTCTGACTGCCTGGCCAATTTGGCAGGTGGTGAAGAGACAGATGGCTGCTCTCCAGTGCTCTGTGCCTGAGAGGATGTGGCACTAACTGAAGTCGATGCCGAGGCGTTAGCTGCCATCCACCCGACAACGGCTTCAATTTGGTCTTCACGCAGCAGCGGTGCACGGCGCTCTCCGACAAAGCTGCGCATGAAGGACTGTTCCCTGCTGAAACTGAGTGACGACGAGTCACCGGCGCCCGCAGCAGGCACAGAATCACCACGTCCTCTCCCTGCTCCTCTCCCTGCTCCGCGCCCACGCCCACGTGCCTTACTCCCTGCCCTCTTCATCTTGGTTGACAGATAAAGATAAGCAGAAAAGTACTAAGGCCTTAGTGTGCTTATTCCTGTAATGCTCCTCCTAACAGGTGTAAGAAACACTAATGTTGTAAATTGTGGACTAAACTTTATTATTTTTCAAATGTGGCCTACACAAGTGTAAGTTGTGTTTGGTGAACTTAACCTTTTTTTTGGTGCAGATCGGGCTACAGAGCTAGTTTAAATCACACGGAGACCGTGCAGACAGCCGTAAACGGCGCTGCAAGGCCAAGAAACCCTCCTCTAGGTTATCCTATATAGTGTTTTTCCACTATTTAGCTGGATACAAGTGGAAAGACACTAATAGGAATTTTTTTTTTCAAATTTTAAACTGGCTGCACTATTTGAAAAAAAGGAAATTGTTTTTCAAGGTATGAGGCAGTAACGCACCCTGAGCTGAATCCAACCGGCTATGGCTGCACACAGACTACAGGGCGAGCTGCGCTCACACAGAGACCGTGCAGACAGCCGTAAACGGCGCTGCAAGGCCCCCAAAAAAACCTCTAGGTTATCCTATGTAGTGTTTTTCCACAATTGAGCTGGAGACTGGTGGAAAGACACTAATAGGAATTTTTTTTTTTTTCAAATTTTAAACAGGCTGCACTATTTGAAAAAAAGGAAAATTTTTCTCAAGGTATGAGCCAGTAACGAACCCTGAGCTGAATCCAACCGGCTATGGCTGCACACAGACTACAGGGCGAGCTGGGCTCACACGGAGACCGTGCAGACAGCCGTAAACGGCGCTGCAAGGCCAAAAAACCCTCCTCTAGGTTATCCTATATAGTGTTTTTCCACTATTTAGCTGGATACGAGTGGAAAGACACTAATAGGAATTTTTTTTTTCAAATTTTAAACAGGCTGCACTATTTGAAAAAAAGGAAAATTTTTCTCAAGGTATGAGCCAGTAACGAACCCTGAGCTGAATCCAACCGGCTATGGCTGCACACAGACTACAGGGCGAGCTGGGCTCACACGGAGACCGTGCAGACAGCCGTAAACGGCGCTGCAAGGCCCAAAAACCCCCCTCTAGGTTATCCTATGTAGTGTTTTTCCACAATAGAGCTGGAGACTGGTGGAAAAACACTAATAGGAAATTTGAGAAAAAATGTGCAGCAGGCTGCACTAAGAGCAAAAAAGAACAACTGTGTGAGGCAGTGTGAACCCCCCCTGAGCTGAATACAACCGGGTATATGGCTGCACACAGACTACAGAGTGAGCTGCACACACACACACACACAGAGACCTTGCAGAACGCTGTTAAAACAGCGCTGCAAGGCAAGAGCAAGGTGAACAGTGAAGAACACACAGCGTTTTGCTAAATTAGCCTTTGGAAAGGAAAATAAAGCAATTAGCTAGCTCGACTGGCCCTCAGTTAGAACACAGCGTCCTGTCCCTAACTGAAATCACAGCAGAGTGAGCGCAAAATGGCGGCAGCGCTTTTTTATAGTGCAGAGTGACATCATTTCAGCAGCCAATCCCAGCCTTGCCAGTACTTACATGCCCACCATGCTAAACAGGATGTGCCCACACTTTCATTCATTCCTCATTGGCTGCTGCGTTCAATTTGAATTCTGGGAACTTCCGATTCCGGTATCCGATACGCGGGAAGTATCGGAATTCAGTATCGGAATTCCGATACCGCAAATATCGGCCGATACCCGATACTTGCGGTATCGGAATGCTCAACACTAGTCCTGATTCTTTGTTATAAGTTGTTAACATTGCAATCAACTGATCTCTCATCTTCTCCTTTCAATGTAACAACAATTAATAAACCAAGGTGCAAGACGACATAAAGGGATCGGTGCAAGACGACATAAAGGGATCATTTTACCATGGAAAAATGACACCTTTGAGTCACACAAGTTGTGCACTGCTCGCAAGACATTTATGACACACAAGTGCTCCAATACTAATTAAAAGCAACATGCCTTTTACAGCAAAAAAAGTCACAATTTTTGTGCAACTTGTAAATGTGCAAACATTTAACGACTTTTCTTTTTTGAATGCCAGGCCTGCTCTTTTCTAAAAGAAAGTATGGCAGAACTGTTGGTCAACTACAGTCTGCCAGGCTCACTAGAATGTAAGCCAGAGAGTGCAATAACTTCAGCAGAAATTTACTCCAGCTCATGAATAGCATACACTTCTGATTCTGGCGCTCAGGTGGCATGCATGTATTAATTAATTTAGCGCATCTTACTCAATTAAACGTTTAATCCGTACAGGCATATGAAATGCCCGCCTTGATCGATATAATTCACTAGCTATTGAACCCGTTCTACGCCCGGGTGGCGAGCATCTATATTGGTATATGGTCTCCATCCTGGTATGTGCTGCTCCATCCTGCGTCCCCATCCTGTCATGAGCTGCTCCATCCTGCGTCCCCATCCTGACATGTGCTGCACCCATCCTACACCCCCATTCTGACATATGCTGCTCCCATCCTGCACCCCCTTTCTGACATGTGCTGCTCCATCCTGCGTCCCCATCCTGTCATGTGCTGCACCCATCCTGCACCCCCATCCTGCCATGTGTTGCACCCATCTTGCTCCCCCATTCTGTCATGTGCTGCTCCCATCCTGCGCCCCCATTGTGACATGTGCTGCACCCATCCTGCGCCTCCATTCTGACATGTTCTTCACCCATGCTGCGCCTCCATTCTGTCATTTGCTGCTCCCATCCTGTCATGTGCTGCTTCCATCCTGTGCCCCCGTTCTGTCATGTGCTGCTCCCATCCTGTGCCCCCGTTCTTTCATGTGCTGCTCCCATCCTGCGCCCCTGTTCTGTCATGTGCTGCTCCCATCCTGCGCCCGTTCTGTCATGTGCTGCTGCCATCCTGCGCCCCCGTTGTCATGTGCTGCTCACATCCTGCGCCCCCGTTCTGTCATGTGCTGCTCCCATCCTGCGCCCGTTCTGTCATGTGCTGCTGCCATCCTGCGCCCCCGTTCTGTCATGTGCTGCTAACACCCTGTGCCCGTTTTGTCATGTGCTGCTGCCATCGTGCGCCCGTTCTGTCATGTGCTGTTCCCATCCTGTGCCCCCGTTCTTTCATGTGCTGCTCCCATCCTGCGCCCCTGTTCTGTCATGTGCTGCTCCCATCCTGCGCCCGTTCTGTCATGTGCTGCTGCCATCCTACGCCCCCGTTCTGTCATGTGCTGCTGCCATCCTGCGCCCCTGTTCTGTCATGTGCTGCTCCCATCCTGCGCCCATTCTGTCATGTGCTGCTGCCATCCTGCGCCCCCGTTCTGTCATGTGCTGCTCCCATCCTGCGCCCGTTCTGTCATGTGCTGCTGCCATCCTGTGCCCCCATTCTGTCATGTGATGCTCCCATCTTGCGCCCCCATTCTGTCATGTGCTGCTCCCATCCTGCGCCCCTGTTCTTTCATGTGCTGCTCCCATCCTGCGCCCCTGTTCTGTCATGTGCTGCTGCCATCCTGCGCCCCCATTCTGTCATGTGCTGCTCCCATCCTGCGCCCCCGTTCTGTCATGTGCTGCTGCCATCCTGCACCCCCGTTCTGTCATGTGCTGCTCCCATCCTGCGCCCCTGTTCTGTCATGTGCTGCTCCCATCCTGCGCCCCTGTTCTGTCATGTGCTGCTCCCATCCTGCGCCCCTGTTCTGTCATGTGCTGCTGCCATCCTGCGCCCCCATTCTGTCATGTGCTGCTCCCATCCTGCGCCCCCGTTCTGTCATGTGCTGCTGCCATCCTGCACCCCCGTTCTGTCATGTGCTGCTCCCATCCTGCGCCCCTGTTCTGTCATGTGCTGCTCCCATCCTGCGCCCCTGTTCTGTCATGTGCTGCTGCCATCCTGCGCCCCCATTCTGTCATGTGATGCTCCTATCTTGCGCCACCATTCTGTCATGTGCTGCTCCCATCCTGCGCCCCTGTTCTTTCATGTGCTGCTCCCATCCTGCGCCCCTGTTCTGTCATGTGCTGCTGCCATCCTGCGCCCCCGTTCTGTCATGTGCTGCTCCCATCCTGCGCCCCCGTTCTGTCATGTGCTGCTGCCATCCTGCTCCCCCGTTCTGTCATGTGCTGCTCCCATCCTGCGCCCCTGTTCTGTCATGTGCTGCTGCCATCCTGCGCCCCCATTCTGTCATGTGCTGCTCCCATCCTGCGCCCCCGTTCTGTCATGTGCTGCTGCCATCCTGCGCCCCCGTTCTGTCATGTGCTGCTCCCATCCTGCGCCCCTGTTCTGTTATGTGCTGCTCCCATCCTGCGCCCGTTCTGTCATGTGCTGCTGCCATTCTGTGCCCCCGTTCTGTCATGTGCTGCTCCTATCTTGCGCCCCAATTCTGTCATGTGCTGCTCCCATCCTGCACCCCTGTTCTGTCATGTGCTGCTCCCATCTTGCGCCCCCTATCTGTCATGTGCTGCTGCCATCCTGCGCCCCCGTTCTGTCATGTGCTGCTACCATCCTGCGCCCCCGTTCTGTCATGTGCTGCTGCCATCCTGCGCCCGTTCTGTCATGTGCTGCTCCCATCCTGCGCCCCCGTTCTGTCATGTGCTGCTCCCATCCTGCGCCCCCGTTCTGTCATGTGCTGCTACCATCCTGCGCCTGTTCTGTCATGTGCTGCTGCCATCCTGCGCCCGTTCTGTCATGTGCTGCTGCCATCCTGCGCCCCCGTTCTGTCATGTGCTGCTCCCATCCTGCGCCACCATTGTATTATATGCCCCCCATAAGATGCTCCATGGTATATGCCCCGTATGCTGCTGCCATATATAAAAAAAAAAAAAATACCATACTCACCTATCGTCGCTGGGGGCCTGAGCAGGTGGGGACACCAGCGCGCTGTGGGGGTCAGGTGCCGGTATCACCGCTAGCTCAGGCCCCCAGCACTTGCTATACTCACCTGTCTGTCCCGTTCCACCGCTGCGCGCCGCCATCTTCCCGGTCCTCTGGCTGTGACTGTCCAGTCAGAGGGCGGCGCCGGCGCGCATTAAGCGCGTCATCGCGCCCTCTGAACTGGGAACGTCACAGCAGAGGACCCGGGAGACGGAGCCGCACGCAGCGCTGGAACGGGGGACAGGTGAATGTACTCACCGTCCTGGCGGTCCCTGACTCTCCGGTGGAGATCGCGGTGTGCGTTCAGTGTTTACGCATACCGCGATCTCCTGGGGGCGTCACTCTGTGAGGGCCAGACTGCGCCGGCGCTTGCGCTTGCGCAGTCTATTAAGGCTTCGGTCAGAGTGACGCTCCCAGCGTTATATTATAGATGTTGTTACTTACCTGTTCTGGCTACAGCGCTGGGCTCTGCTTTCCCAGTGGATGTCTCTTTGTACTATTTCCCTTTTGAATACCACAGTAACTGAGCGTAAACCTAATGCCATTCTCCGAAGCCTTTTAAGGCAGGCTGAGGTGGCGGTTTGCTGCCTGAGGATTCAAGTAGTACGTACATTCTGATAATGTGCTACACTCTCCCTACCCACAAGACAAACCCAGGTCTACAATCATTGGTCAGTGCTACTGTTTACTCAAAGTGTGCAACCAGTTTAACGTTTCTTTGCTATCTGCTTACTCGGCTATGCCACATTAAGGTATGGTCCGCACCCTCTACTATATCAAAATACCTGATTGCTGTACCGTCTTTGCTTTTCCAAGGTGCTACTGCATCAAGGTGATATCGACACACTCAGCCAGCTACATCATTAGGGCCGAATTTGCCACTAGGCACTTGAGGGCACGTGCCTAGGGCGGGGATGATGCGGGGGGCGGCACCTGAGCAAGGTTTTTTTTTTTTTTAAGTCCTGGGTCACCGACTGACCGCCCCCATCCCCCTGACCCCCGCCTGCCTGCCCGCCTGCCTAGAGGTGGGGGGGAATTATGAGCCATGCATACAGGAGGAGGGGGAATATGAGCCATGCATACAGGGGGGGAATTATGAGCCATGCATACAGGATGGGGTGGTGGTAGAATATGAGCCATGCATACTGGAAAGGGTGGTGGTGGAATATGAGCCATGCATACAGGAGGGGGAGGTGATGGATTATGAGCCATGCATACAGGAGGTGGGGGGGGGATTATGAGCCATGCATACAGGAGGGGGGATTATGAGCCATGTATACAGGAGGGGTGGGTGGAATATGAGCCATGCATACAAGAGGGGGTGGTGGTGGAATATGAGCCATGCATACAGGAGGTGGGGGGGATTATGAGCCATGCATACAGGAGGGGGGGATTATGAGCCATACATACAGGAGGGGGGGGTGGAATATGAGCCATGCATACAGGAGGGGGGGTGGAATATGAGCCATGCATACAGGAGGTGGGGGGGATTATGAGCCATGCATACAGGAGGGAGGATATGAGCCATCATACAGGAGGGAGGATATGAGCCATGCATACAGGAGGGGGGGAATATGAGCCATGCATACAGGAGGAGGGGGGGGAATATGAGCCATGCATATGGGATGGGAGGGAGATGAGCCATGTATGCAAGATGGGAGGGCGGCATTAAACAGTATTGAGCATCATGTGGGGTCATTATACAGTATGGAGCATCATGTGGGGTCATTATACAGTATGGAGCATCATGTGGGGCCATTATACAGTATTGATGATCATGTGTGGCCATTATACAGTATTGAGCATCATGTGTGGCCATTATACAGTATGGAGCATCATGTGTGGCCATTATACAGTATGGAGCATCATGTGTGGCCATTATACAGCATTGAGTATCATTTGTGGCCATTATACATTATTGAGCATCATGTGGGGTAATTATACAGTATTGAACATCATGTGGGGTCATTATACAGTATGGAGCATCATGTGTGGCCATTATACAGTATGGAGCATCATGTGTGGCCAAAGGCCATTATACAGTATGGAGCATCATGTGTGGCCATTATACAGTATAGAGCATCATGTGTGGCCATTATAAAGTACGGAACATCATGTGTGGCCATTATACAGTACGGAACATCATGTGTGGCCATTATAAAGTACGGAACATCATGTGTGGCCATTATAAAGTACGGAACATCATGTGTGGCCATTATACAGTATGGAGCACTGTGTGGCCATATTTATTTTTGTTTATAATTATTGTATATGAAACAGTGGGATCAGCAGTGCTAAATGGGTGTGGTTGGGACGTGGATATGGGTGTGACTAGTTGTGAAATGGGTGTGGTCAGAGGCGTGGCCTAAAATGTGCCGCGGCGCACTTAGTGCACCGCAAATTTTATACCTCTTTCCCTTCTTCAAAAGTTGGGAGGTATGGTACCACATTTGCCAGATCACGGCAAGTGACACAAATCACATGGGGAATGTATGAGGCCGAACGCAGTGTTGCAATAAGTGATCCGTTACACGGCAGATGCAGAAAAACTGCCGGATCTGCTGCAAAAGGCGACTTTCACATCAGCGATTCTTGCCAAAGTCTATGCCGATAGTGTCATACTCACCAATGGGGGAGGCAGCACTAAAAGTGCCTAGGGCAGCAGAAATTCTAAATACAGCCCTGTACATCATGGTACCTATTCCCAGGTGCTTTTCAAAAACCTGGGTCTGCTATTCCTAGATAAATGTCAGTGTACACAATATTGCTGCTTCAAGTTACTAACGCGCATACTCGACTCTGCTGCTAAGGAGCAAATCCACACATTGGGCTCTCTAGAACCTCGCTGTTCCATGTGCCGTCCAGCTTATCCAGTTCCACTGTTCCATATTATTCTCAGTGTTGACTATCTAATCCATTTCCGCCATTCCATTGACCTGCTCTGCTTTTTCTTACTGCACCAACTCCTCCGATCAGAGCTGTTCTTCCTAACTTACAGCTAATTGAAACCACTTCACCAGGTGAGCCACAACATATTCTATAAATCCCTTTTCCGTGCACTACCTCCTCAAACCATGTATTGCTCAGTAAATTAAAGTAATAACAGTAAGGTCTGGTTCAGAAAACTGTATTTCACTGTCCGTATACAATTCTTCATGCCTGGATAGACTGTGGCTCTCCTAACATGAACTTACTGCCTCATAGGCATATATGAGAGTATAAGTTTAGGTTAGCAGTAGTGTTGAGCGAATGTGCTCGAATAAAGTCTTATCAAAGCATGCTTGGGTGTTATCCGAGCATCTGGGAGTGCTCGTATATTATGTTTGAGTCATGATTTGCTGCTATTAGACAGCCTCCACACATGTGGGGATTACCGTTTTGTATTGAGACTTTCTAACAGCCGCAAATCATACACCTACACGGACTCAAACATAGTATACGAGCACTCGGATAACAGCTGAGCATGCTCCGATAAGACGTTATCCGAGCACGTTCGCTCATCACTAGTCAAGAGACCTGCGCTAAAATACAACCGTCTGATCCTGGCCTATAATAACAGCCTTACCTACATGTCTTTAAATTTACGTTTTTTTTTTGCAGTGCTATAATCTTCAGCTGCACCAATACTGTATTGTTGGAATGTAGCCAGAACACCTGACACAAATAAATGGCTTTGTACTGAACTTCTTGTGATTGCACAAATGGGAGATTGCACACTACTGGAAATACTTTAACCACATGGTTTCCTATTAAAACAGTTTCACACTAAAGGAACAAGAACAAAAAGTATATATCACTTTAGCTAACGTGTAATGATACCTACAGGGTCATGTATACAAGGTAAACCAAATGCAGTAAAGGGCCTGCTTATAATTCCATTTTAAATGGTTCTAAACATTTTATGAATAGGTTCATATTTTTTTGTTTGTTGTTTTTTATCATTTATAAAAAAAAAACTCAGACAGGTAAACTTAATACTGAAACATTTGTTATAACATGGATCTTCTCATCAAATCATCTCTGCAAGACCTTGTACACATTTGTATTATGGTTTCATTTTGTACAGAGCCGTAATGAGGCAACCTTAGAGGTATATTTGACCTTACTGCTCTAGTTGTGCCCCCAATTTCATACACAGATATTTCTGTTAGATTTAAAGGGAGTCTGTCACCTCAAAAACTCAAATTAAACCCCTTATACATTTATATAGGGTACTTAGACCCTATACAAATCATACAGTACCTGTTTGTCATGCCACGGAAAGCAAATGTCCGGTGCAAAAGAGGGGAAAAACCCCGGGACAAGGAAGCCCTGACAATAGGAAGGGAAGGAGGGAGACCCTTAAACACTCACCTGAAGGACATGGAACATTTGTGACACTGATATAAAGATTTCACAATTTTTTATAGATGTCCATAAATTAAGTTACAAGTAATAATGAGAAATGACACAGGGAAAAGTACTGAGCACTGAAATTTAATTACCGTAATACTTCATGCAAAAGCCTTTGTTGGTGATGCCAACTTCAAGCCTCTTCCTGTATTGAGAAACTATTTGCATGTGTTGCTCAGGTGTGATTTTGACCCCAGGGCTACAACCGGGAATTTCAGGGCCCCATACTAGCAAAAATTTCCTAAGCTCCACCTCCAACCCTCGAACCTTCCACACTCCCACTGCCCACTTTTGGAGAAACTCCACTTCTGCACCACGTCCTCACCAATCACACATTAAAGGGACACTGTCACCTGAATTTGGAGGGAACAATCTTCAACCATGGAGGCGGGGTTTTTGGGTTTTTGATTCATCCTTTCCTTACCCGCTGGCTGCATGCTGGCTGCAATATTAGATTGAAGTTCATTCTCTGTCCTCCATAGTACATGCCTGTGTAAAGCAAGATTGTCTTGTGCAGGCATGTACTACGGAGGACAGAGAATGAACTTCAATCCAAAATTGCAGCCAGCATGCAGCCAGCGGGTAAGGAAAGGGTGAATCAAAAACCCCAAAACCCCGCCTCCATGGCAGAAGATTGTTCCCTCCAAATTCAGGTGACAGTGTCCCTTTAACCGTTCCCATTGAATACCATATCACATGCATAGACATCAGCTTTTGTTTTGGCCAAAATAATTTTTAAGCCTGCCACCTAAGCAAGGTAGACTCTTTTGGTAGAGCTTAGGAACACAGGGTAGGCCGGCAGCATCTGATGTCACTGATGTCAGATGCTTCTGGCCCCCTCTGCTGCGGCCATACAATGTAAAGTAGCTGAGACTGTGATTAAGCCCCAGGGCTTAACCCCTTTCTGCCATATGACCTACTACCCCATCGAGGTGACCTGGGACTTAATTCCCAGGGACAGGATAGTACGTCATGGGCGATCAGCCGCGCTTATGGGGGGAGCGCGGCCGATCGCCGCCAGGTGTCAACTGATTATTACAGCTGACATCCGACACTATGTGCCAGGAGCGGTCACGGACCGCTCCCAGCACATTAACCCCCGGAACACTGCGATCAAACATGATTGCAGCGTTCCGGCGGCATAGGGAAGCATCGAGCAGGGAGGGGGCTCCCTGCGTGCTTCCCTGAGACCCTTGGAACAACGCAATATGATCACGTTGTTCCGAGCGTCTCCTCCCTGTAGGCCCCGGATCCAAAATGGCCACGGGGCTCCTTCCGGGTCTTGCAGGGAGGTGGCTTGCAAGCGCCTACTGAGAAGGGCGCCGGCAAGCCTGCAGCACTGCCTGTCAGATCGCTGATCTGACACAGTGCTTTGGAAAATAAATAAACAAATTCCTAAATAAAGAAGAAAACTAAATATTGTTCCAATAAATACATTTCTTTATCTAAATAAATAAAATACAATAAAAGTACACATATTTAGTATCGCCTCGTCCGTAACGACCCGACCTATAAAACTGTCCCACTAGTTATCCCCTTCAGTGAACACTGTTAGAAAAAAAAAAACGAGGCAAAAAACAACCCTTTGTCATACCACCAAACAAAAAGTGGAATAAGACGCGATCAAAAAGACGGATATAAATAAACATGGTACCGCTGAAAACGTCATCTTATCCCGCAAAAAATGAGCTGCCATACAGCGTTATCAGCGAAAAAATAAAAAAGTTATAGTCCGCAGAATAAAGCGATGCAAAAATAATTATTTTTTATAAAAAATAGTTTTTACTGTATAAAAGCACAAAAAAAGATATAAATGAGGTATCGTTGTAATCGTACTGACCCTAAGAATAAAACTGCTTTATCAATTTTACCAAACGTGGAACGGTATAAACGCCCCCTCCCAAAAAAGAAATTCATGAATAGCTAGTTTTTGGTCATTCTGCCTCACAAAAATCGGAATAAAAAGCGATCAAAAAATGTCACGTGTCCAAAAATGGTACCAATAAAAATGTCAACTCGTCCCGCAAAAAACAAGACATCACATGACTCTATGGACCAAAATATGGAAAAATTATAGCTCTCAAAATATGGAGACGCAAAAACTATTTTTTTGCAATAAAAAAGCATCTTTAAGGCTAAGTGCACACGTTGCAGAATTGCTGCGGAAATTTCCGCGGCGATTCCGCAACTCCTGCTGCGGGTATATCACATGCGGAATTGGCATGCATATTCCCGCTAAACACTAGCGTTTTGCAAGCGTAATTAGCTTGCAGAATGCTAGCGTTTTCCAAGCGATCTGTAGCATCGCTTGGAAAACTGATTGACAGGTTGGTCACGCTTGTCATAGTGTTTGACAAGTGTGACCAACTTTTTACTTTTGATGCTGCCTATGCAGCATCAATAGTAAAAAAGATCTAATGTTAAAAATAACAAAAAAAAATTAAAAAATGGTTATTCTCACCTTCCAACGTCACCCGATCTCCTCAGCGGTGCATGCAGCGGGTTCTGTTCCCAGGGATGCTGTGTGTGAAGGACCTGGGATGACGTCACGGTTACGTGACCGTAACGTCATCCCAGGTCCTTCACACACAGCATCCCTGGGAATGGAAACCACCGCGTGTACCGCTGAGAGGCGGGAGGACTCTGGGGGCCATCGGAAGGTAAGTATATCACTATTTTTTATTTTAATTCTTTTTTTTAACAATTATATGGTTCCCAGGGCCTGGAGGAGAGTCTCCTCTCCTCCACCCTGGGTACCATCCGCACATGATCCGCTTACTTCCCGCATGGTGTGCATAGCCCTAACGCGGGAAGTAAGCGGATCAATGCATTTCTATGTGTGCGGAAGCCCTGCGATTCCGAAAATTAATGAACATGCTGCGTTTTTTTTCGGAATGCATTTCCGTTCAGGAAAAAGCGCAGCATGTGCATACAAAATGTGGATTGCATTCTTTTAATAGGATGCTTAATGTGAGCGTTTTTTTTTTTCAGTTTTATCGGGTTTTTATAGCGAAAAAACACAAAAAATCCAGAATGTGTGCACACAGCCTTAGTGTGTGACAGCTGCCAATTATAAAAATCAGCTAAAACATGCTATAAATAGTAAATCAAACCCACCTTTCTCACCCCCTTAGCTAGGGAAAAATAATAAAATGAAAAAATTGTATTTATTTCAATTTTCCCGTTAGGGTTAGGGTTGGGGCTAAAGTTAGGGTTAGGGCTACAGTTAGGGTTGGGGCTAAAGTTAGGGTTGGGGCTAAAGATAGGGTTTGGATTACATTTACAGTTGGGATTAGGGTTGGGATTACAGTTAGGGGTGTGTCAGGGTTAGAGTTGTGGTTAGGGTTATGGTTGGGATTAGGGTTAGGGGTGTGTTAGAGTTAAAGGTGTGGTTAGGGTTGGGATTAGGGTTACGGGTGTGTTGGGGTTAAGGGTGTGTTGGCATTAGGGGTGTGGTTGGGATTAGGGTTAGGGGCGTGTTCGGGTTAGGGGTGTGGTTACGGTTGGGAATAGGATTAGGGGTGTAATTGTGTTAGGGTTTCAGTTAGAATTGGAGGGGGTTTCCACTGTTTAGGCACATCAGGGTCACTCCAAACGCAACATAGCGTCCGATCTCAATTCCAGCGTACTCAGGACAAATTGGGGTATCAGCGTACTCAGGACAAATTGGACAACAACTTTTTGGGTCCAATTTCTCTTGTTACTCTTGGGAAAATAAAAATTTGGGGGCTAAAAAATCATTTTTGTGGGAAAAAATGATTTTTTATTTTCACGGCTCTGCATTATAAACTGTAGTGAAACACTTGGTGGTTCAAAGTTCTCACAACACATCTAGATAAGTTCCTTAGGGGGTCTACTTTCCAAAATGGTGTCACTTGTGGGGGGTTTCAACTGTTTAGGCACATTCAGGGGCTCTCCAAACGCGACATAACGTCCTATCTCAATACCAGTCAATTTTGCATTGAAAAGTCAAACGGCGCTCTTTCCCTTCCGAGCTCTGCCATGCTCCCAAACAGTGGTTTACCCCCACATATGGGATATCGGTGTACTCAGGACAAATTGCACAACAACTTTTGGGGTCCAATTTCTTATGTTACCCTTGGGAAAATAAAAAAATGGGGGCGAAAAGATCATTTTTGTGAACAAATATGATTTTTTATTTTTACGGCTCTACATTATAAACTTCTGTGAAGCACTTGGTGGGTCAAAGTGCTCACCACACATCTAGAAAAGTTCCTTAGGGGGTCTACTTTCCAAAATGGTGTCACTTGTGGGGGTTTCAATGTTTAGGCACATCATGGGCTCTCCAAACGCGACATGGTGTCCTATCTCAATTCCGGTCAATTTTGCATTGAAAAATCAAACGGTGCTCCTTCCCTTCCGAGCTCTGCCATGCACCCAAACAGTAGTTTACCCCCACATATGGGGTATCAGCGTACTCAGGACAAATTGCACAACAACTTTTGGGGTCCAACTTCTCCTGTTACCGTTGGTAAAATAAAACAAATTGGAGCTGAAATAAATTTTTTGTGAAAAAAAGTTAAATGTTCATTTTTTTTTTAAATATTCCAAAACTTCCTGTGAAACACCTGAAGGGTTAATATTGAATGTGGTTTTGAGCACCTTGAGGGGTGAAGTTTTTAGAATGGTGTCACACTTGGGTATTTTCTATCATATTGACCCCTCAAAGTGACTTCAAATGTGATGTGGTCCCTAAAAAAAATGGTGTTGTAAAAATGAGAAATTGCTGGTCAACTTTTAACCCTTATAACTCCCTAACAAAAAAAATGTTGATTCCAAAATTGTGCTGATGTAAAGTAGACATGTGGGAAATGTTACTTTTTAAGTCTTTTGTGTGACATATCTCTGTGATTTAAGGGCATAAAAATTAAAAGTTGCAAAACTGCGAAATTTTCAAAATTTTCGCCAAATTTCCATTTTTTCACAAATAAACACAAGTAATATCAAAGAAATTTTAGCACTGTCATGAATTACAATATGTCACGAAAAAACAATGTCAGAATCACTGGGATCCGTTGAAGCATTCCAGAGTTATAATCTCGTAAAGGGACAGTGGTTAGAATTGTAAAAATTGGCAGGTCATTAACATGCAAACCACCCTTGGTTGCCACACAGTTTGCCAGGTGGTTTATACAGTGGCTTAGCTGTGCTGCATCAGTGCAAGCTGTGCAGTGTGTCTCATCCAGTCCGGGCCCCCCTCCTTGCGTCTGCTCAATGGGCCCCATAAACAAGTAATGGCAGTAATGCCCTGATGGTGGCCCTGTTTGACCCTTTCTTCAACACAAACCACTCTTTAAATCTTGAAAGTTACGTGGTCTCCTTCTATGAACTCTGAGCTTTAGTTCCTTCCATAACTTTTTCTAATTGATTCAGTTCAGGTGATTGGCTGGGCCATTCTAGCAGCTTTATTTTCTTTCTCTGAAACCAACTGAGAGTTTCCTTGATTGTGTGTTTGGGATAATTGTATTGCTGAAATGACCACCCTTATTTCATCTTCATCATCCTGTCAGATAGCATCAGATTTGCTTTCCAGAATGTCTAGGTACATTTGTCCATTCCTCCTATTATATGATGTTTAGAAGTGACAAAAGAACCACTCAAAGCAAATAGTATCAGGATCCTAGAAAACAACCAAAAAAACAAAACGCAACAAGGATCCTTAAAATATAACTTTTAATATTTAAAGCTAAAAAAGTTTGTTCCAATATATGCAACAAAGGTATTACAAGTTATAACCCATGAAAGTCAGATACAAACTACCTTACCCTGTCTGGTAGCCTATTCTCAATCACTACCTGACAGCGGAGGTTGGCACCCTAAGTTTCTGCGGTAGGCGCCCCCGCTCCTCGACGACTGGCCCTAATAGCCCTAAATAGACCCTATATTCCCTAAAAAAGGCGTGTCAAATCTATCCACCCCAGAAAAAATGAAAAGAAATATAAAAAATCAAAACACTACACAAATAAATTTTCTTGATCCGTCGAATCAGAGAGTCCCTTAAATAGGGATATTTGGAAATGTCACTGCCAAAGGGGTAGAAAAAACACCCATGTCTCTTTAATCCAGAAAGATATCAGCGGGCCACACCATCACATATATATACTTCAGGGTGATCATGTGCTTCTGTACATTCAATGATGTTTCCCAAAAAGGGACGTATCCAGTATAAATACCCCCCAAAGAATGAAAGAAATATAAAAAATAAAAAAAACTACAAAAATAGAAATAAAAAATGAAAAAAATAAACACAGCAAAAAAACACAAAATTGTTGTCTGCCAGAGGAAAAAAGTCCCTTAAAGGGAAATAGTCCAAAATCACATCCCAATAAGTACAAATACCAATGTCTCGTTTATCCATAAAATATCAGCGAGCCACTCCATCCCGTATATTTATACTTGCAAGAAGAAAAAAATAATAATAAGTATAGTCCAGAAAGTAAATCCAAAATCAGTCCAATGACTCCCAAATAAATGGATTTCACAAGAGGACAGTGGCCCACCTCATACCAAAGACATCCCAGCAAAAAGAAAAAACAGAGGACCATCAAAGCCGGTTGAAAAAGTTGTCCCAAAGACACCCCATAGTTCAATACTGTATCCAACGCTTCTACTCATCTGCGTCCCAGAGGCGTTGTGGGTGGTGATGCGATCATCCAGCTCCGTTAAGACTTCTGCCGGGATGTCCTCCCTATTCTGCCCGACGCGTTTCCCCCCCGTGAAAATCCTGGGGGTTCATCAGGGGACATGGATCAATGCCACAGAGATATCAAGATGCACGTGCATCTTGATATCTCTGTGGCATTGATCCATGTCCCCTGATGAACCCCCAGGATTTTCACGGGGGGGAAACGCGTCGGGCAGAATAGGGAGGACATCCCGGCAGAAGTCTTAACGGAGCTGGATGATCGCATCACCACCCACAACGCCTCTGGGACGCAGATGAGTAGAAGCGTTGGATACAGTATTGAACTATGGGGTGTCTTTGGGACAACTTTTTCAACCGGCTTTGATGGTCCTCTGTTTTTTCTTTTTGCTGGGATGTCTTTGGTATGAGGTGGGCCACTGTCCTCTTGTGAAATCCATTTATTTGGGAGTCATTGGACTGATTTTGGATTTACTTTCTGGACTATACTTATTATTATTTTTTTCTTCTTGCAAGTATAAATATACGGGATGGAGTGGCTCGCTGATATTTTATGGATAAACGAGACATTGGTATTTGTACTTATTGGGATGTGATTTTGGACTATTTCCCTTTAAGGGACTTTTTTCCTCTGGCAGACAACAATTTTGTGTTTTTTTGCTGTGTTTATTTTTTTCATTTTTTATTTCTATTTTTGTAGTTTTTTTTTATTTTTTATATTTCTTTCATTCTTTGGGGGGTATTTATACTGGATACGTCCCTTTTTGGGAAACATCATTGAATGTACAGAAGCACATGATCACCCTGAAGTATATATATGTGATGGTGTGGCCCGCTGATATCTTTCTGGATTAAAGAGACATGGGTGTTTTTTCTACCCCTTTGGCAGTGACATTTCCAAATATCCCTATTTAAGGGACTCTCTGATTCGACGGATCAAGAAAATTTATTTTTTATATTTCTTTTCATTTTTTCTGGGGTGGATAGATTTGACACGCCTTTTTTAGGGAATATAGGGTCTATTTAGGGCTATTAGGGCCAGTCGTCGAGGAGCGGGGGCGCCTACCGCAGAAACTTAGGGTGCCAACCTCCGCTGTCAGGTAGTGATTGAGAATAGGCTACCAGACAGGGTAAGGTAGTTTGTATCTGACTTTCATGGGTTATAACTTGTAATACCTTTGTTGCATATATTGGAACAAACTTTTTTAGCTTTAAATATTAAAAGTTATATTTTAAGGATCCTTGTTGCGTTTTGTTTTTTTGATGTTTAGAAGTGCCATATGCTGAAAAATAGCCCAACACCATGATATTCCCACCTCCAAATTTCATTGTTGGTTTGGTGTTTTTGCAGTGATACCCAGTGCCTTTTGGCCTCCAAATATGATGTGTATTACGGCAAAGAGTTTAATTTTGGTCTCATCTAACCAGACTATATTCTCCCAATATTTCCCTTGTCTAAATGTTGTTGAGCAATCTTTAAGGGTATGTGCACACGATGCGGAAAACGCTGCGGATCCGCAGCGTTTCCGCAGCTATGGGTCCGCAGCAGTTTCCCATGAGTTTACATTACAATGTAAACCTATGGGAAACAAAAAAAAGGCTGTGCACATGCTGTGGAAAAAAACACACAGAAACGCAGCGGTTTACATTCCGCAGCATGTCACTACTTTCTGCGGATTCCGCAGCGGTTTTATACCTGCTCCAATAGAAAACCGCAGTTGTAAAACTGCAGTGAAATCCGCAGAAAAACCGTGGTAAATCTGCGGTATATCCGCGATAAATATGCAGCATTTCAGCACACTTTTTTTTTTTTTTTTTTAAAAAGGACAGTTTGCTGGTCTTTCTCACAAGATCTATTTATCAATACATGGAGTTTGTATTATGAAATGGTCTCTTTAACATCTAACTGGACAACAAACTGCATGGTTTGAATTATTAAGGATTATAACAATGCAAAAGTGCTCTTAGTAGGTAAGCAAATAATTGAACTACAAACTGTTATGATCCGGTGACCTTGGAGCAGCATGAAAACTTTCACTGGAGTAGGTGGTAACTATACTGACCGCAAATCCTGATCTTAACATCGCAACTAGAAGTAGCCGTGGGGTGTACCTAACAAGCCCTAGACACCTCGTCACAGCCGGAGGACTAAATACCCCTAAAGATGGAAATAGGAATACTACCTTGCCTCAGAGCAGAACCCCAAAGGATAGGCAGCCCCCCACAAATATTGGCTGTGAGTAGGAGAGGAAAGACACACACAGTCAGAAAACAGGATTTAGCACAAGAGGCCACTCTAGCTAAAATCGGAAAGGATAGGACAGATTTCTGTGCGGTCAGTATTAAAACCCTTCCAAAAATATCCACAGCAGATTATACAAAAAATTCATCCATCTAACTAAAGACGTGGAACGTATATCTGCAACTCCAGAGACTACTAAACTCAGAGCAGGAATACAATCAAAAAACAAGCACACAGCTTGTGTGCCATAGAAAAAGAAACAGACACTTATATTTGCTGAATTGGCAGCTAAGCAGGAGAAGCCAGACAGAGATCCAACACTTCCCAAGAAACATTGACAACTGGCAAGGACTAATGAATCCTGCAAACCTAAATACCCCAGTCAGAACTGCAATCAGCAGATACACCTGTCCAGGACTGCAGCCCAGAGACAACTGCATTACCACATACAACCATCGGAGGGAGCCCAAAAGCAGAATTCACAACAACAAACATTCATTTCGCTTCCCACTTTAATGAGTAAGGCAAAAAGTTATTCAAGCATTTCTGTACAACAAGCACATAGTACACATCATGGTGCTTGATTTCACCTTCATTGTCCATAGTTTGTACACTGTTAAAATGTTTTTCAGCTGCAATAAGAGTAAAGGTGTCATTGAGAGCCTGTGATAAATGCCTATACTCTGTTGGAACAATAGATGTAGGTCGTCACACCCTTAGAGTGCAGATACCATATACTTGCATAGTAACGTTATTTTTTAATCGCTTAGAAAATCAATTTTCAAATACACTTTTAATGAATTGTGAGGTTATAAATCTGTTCAGAACTTTCATGTATGACCAAGAGTGGCTATAAGAAACATCTCTATCACTGGAGGAAAAGGAGTGTGTGTGCATGATACAGGGAGGACATTCTTGGGTGTCCGTGAAGTGAGAGGAGGCCAGAAGAAAGAGATAGTGATATGGATCAGAAGTGACTGAAAGACAGAGTGATTTATTAAAGACGGGTCCTGGGAAAGAACACCTAGGAGAACGGCTCATAATTTATAGCTCTTAGGCTGGGTTCACACGTTGCGGTTTTTACCGCGGAACCGCCGCAATTTTGATGCTGCGGGTCCGCAGCAGTTTCCATAGCGTTTCCATTTACATGTAAACCCTATGGAAACCGCAAACCGCTGTGCACATGCTGCGGGAAAAACCGCGCAGAAACGCAGCGGTTTAAAACCCGCAGCATGTCACTTCTTTGTGCAGAATCGCTGCACCCATAGGAATGCATTGAACCGCTTACTTCCCGCATGGGGCTGTGCCCACATTGTGGGAAGTAAGCGGCTAATGTGCGGTTCCTACCCGGGGTGGAGGAGAGGAGACTATCCTCCAGGCCCTGGGAACCATATTTGGGGTAAAAAAAAAGAATAAAAACAAAAAATCATGTTATACTCACCTCTCAGCGCTGCACGCGACCGTCCGGTCAGAGTTGCTGTGCGAACAGGACCTGCGGTGACGTCGCGGTCACATGACCGTGACGTCACAAAGGGTCCTTCTCGCATAGCATGTTTGGAACCGGACTGCCGGGTGCAGCGCCGAGGAGATCCAGACATCAGAGGGTGAGTATAACCAATTTTTATTATTTTTACCATTACTATTGATGCTGCATATTGCTGCATATGCAGCATCAATAGTATAGGCGGAAACCCGCAGCGGAAACCGCGGAACAAACCGCGATAAATCTGCAGGGAGAACCGCAGCGGTTTTGCCCTGCAGATTTATCAAATCCGCTGCGGGAGAACCCGCAGAGGGACGCCGGAAAGTGTGAACATGGCCTTAAAGGTAACAGGCCTAGACAGGACGGAGGAAGCGAGACGAGTAGAGTGCCCCAGGCAGGAGTTCCAGAACGTCAGTAGAAGTACCATACTGGCATCATAGCTCCTCTAAGGGGAAAGAAGACGTGGAACCGAGAGTTGAGTAAAGGACTCTTGCTATGCTGAACTGTAGTGTCAAGCTGGGTTGTGATGAAGCAGTCAGGAACAGTGAATGCAGAGAACAAGTACAGAAAAAGAAAAGAAAGGGATTGAATTTGTGTGAGGAGAATGTGATACATCATTAAGGAAATGTATGCAAATGTATGTACCTGTTATCTACGCTATATAACCCTCCCCAAGTTAATGTTCGTAAAAAGTTTATTTATAAATGGCGATCTCCTTCATTAAACTGTGAAACATGTGGTTCTGGCAAATCAGCATCATGGGTCACATGCAGCCTGAGCGGGTTAAGAGCCTTCATAGCACAAGTCCACATACCCACTGTCATGTAACATGGAAGGGCGCAGGAGATGAGTACCTAGCCCATGGCTCCCGCCCTACGCCACATTACATAAGACCCATAGGAATATTGAGATGATCAATTTTTCCCTTGTGGTGGCTCACATCTGATCACAGTGGGGTCCCTCTGGGCAAATTCTCACATAAACAGGACTGTCCAAGATTCTAGAAGTAGCGAAAAGAATGATGGCATTACAGAGCTTATTGGCATTGAAGTTTTGTAGAGCATGGGTTACATATGACGTTGCAAAACACTGTGAAATTGCCACTCACATGGTTTCATTTTTAGCCGCATGAAATGATTGTGTCATTTTGGGGTTTTCCACCTTATTTTAAGATCAAGAAATCATCATGTGCAATATGTCTATGGGAAAACACATTATTTTCTTTTTTTTTTTATGTATAGTAATTAACATGCTGTTTTCTTTTTCATGTTTACGATGATAAACTGTTTATCAACACCAGGATATGGATTGGCCTTAGCCCCTTAGTGACAGAGCCAATTTGGTACTTAATGACCAGGCCAATTTTTGCAATTCTGACCACTGTCACTTTATGAGGTTATAACTCTGGAACGCTTCAACGGATCCCGCTGATTCTGAGATTGTTTTTTCGTGACATATTGTACTTCATGTTAGTGGTAACATTTCTTCGATATTACTTGCGATTATTTATGAAAAAAACGGAAATATGGCGAAAATTTTTAAAATTTTGCAATTTTCAAAGTTTGTATTTTTATGCCCTTAAATCAGAGAGATATGTCATGAAAAATAGTTAATAAATAACATTTCCCACATGTCTACTTTACATCAGCACAATTTTGGAAACAAAATTTTTTTTTGTTAGGGAGTTATAAGGGTTAAAAGTTGACCAGCAATTTCTCATTTCTACAACACCATTTTTTTTTAGGGACCACATCACATTTGAAGTCATTTTGAGGGGTCTATATGATAGAAAATAATGAAGTGTGACACCATTCTAAAAACTACACCCCTCAAGGTTCTCAAAACCACATTCAAGAAGTTTATTAACCCTTTACGTGCTTCACAGGAACTGAAACAATGTGGAAGGAAAAAATGAACATTTAACTTTTTTTTGCAAACATCTTAATTCAGAACCATTTTTTTTATTTTCACAAGTGTAAAAACAGAAATGTAACCATAAATTTTGTTATGCAATTTCTCCTGAATACGCCAATACCCCATATGTGGGGGTAAACCACTGTTAGGGCGCACCGCAGAACTTAGAAGTGAAGGAGCGCCGTTTGACTTTTTCAATGCAGAATTGGCTGGAAATGAGATCGGACACCATGTCACATTTAGAGAGCCCCTGATGTGCCTAAACAGTGGAAACTCCCCACAAGTGACACCATTTTGGAAACTAGACCCCTTAAGGAACTTATCTAGATGTGTGGTGAGCACTTTGAACCCCCAAGTGCTTCACAGAAGTTTATAACGTAGAGCCGTGAAAATAAAAAATCGCTTTTGTTTACACAAAAATTATCTTTTCGCCCACAAATTCTTATTTTCACAAGGGTAACAGGAGAAATTAGACCACAAAAGTTGTTGTGCGATTTCTCCTGAATACGTCGATACCCCATATGTGAGGGTAAACCACTGTTTGGGCGCACCGCAGAGCTTGGAAGTGAAGGAGCGCCTTTTTACTTTTTCAATGTTGAATTGGCTGGAATTGAGATTGGACGCCATGTCGCGTTTGGAGAGCCCCTGATGTGCCTAAACAGTGGAAACCCCCCACAAGTGACACCATTTTGGAAACTAGACCCCTTAAGGAACTTATCTAGATGTGTGGCGAGCACTTTGAACCCCCATGTGCTTCACAGAAGTTTATAACGTAGAGCCGTGAAAAAAAAAAATCGCATTTTTTCTACAAAAATGATTTTTTGCCCACAAATTTTTATTTTCACAAGGGTAACAGGAGAAATTACACCACAAAAGTTGTTGTGCAATTTCTCCTGAGTACGCTGATACCCAATATGTGGGGGTAAACAACTGTTAGGGCGCACCGCAGAGCTTGGAAGAGAAGGAGTGCCGTTTTACTTTTTCAATGTAGAATTGGCTGGAATTGAGATTGGACGCCATGTCGCGTTTGCAGAGCTCCTGATGTGCCTAAACAGTGGAAACCCCCCACAAGTGACACCATTTTGGAAACTAGACCCCTTAAGGAACTTATCTAGATGTGTGGCGAGCACTTTGATCCCCCATGTGCTTCACAGAAGTTTATAACGTAGAGCCGTGAAAAAAAAAATTTGCATTTTTTCTACAAAAATGATCTTTTTGCCCACAAATTTTTATTTTCACAAGGGTAACAGGAGAAATTAGACCACTAAAGTTGTTGGGCAATTTCTCCTGAGTACGTCGATACCCAATATGTGGGGGTAAACCACTGTTTGGGCGCACCGCAGAGCTTGGAAGAGAAAGAGTGCCGTTTTACTTTTTCAATGTAGAATTGGCTGGAATTGAGATCGGACGCCATGTCGCGTTTGGAGAGCCCCTGATGTGCCTAAACAGTAGAAATCCCCCACAAGTGACCCCATTTTGGAAACTAGACACCCCATGGAACTTATCTAGATGTGTGGTGAGAACCTTGAATGCCCAAGTGCTTCACAGAAGTATATAATGCAGAGCCGTGAAAATAAAAAATATTTTTTTTTTCCACAAAAAAGATTTTTTAGCCACTAAATTTTTATTTTCACAAGGGTAACAAGAGAAATTGGACCCCAGAAGTTGTTGTCCAATTTATCCCGAGTACGCTGATGCCCCATATGTGGGGGTAACCCACTGTTTGGGCGCACGGCAGAGCTCAGAAGGGAGGGAGCACCATTTGACTTTTTGAGCGCAAAATTGGCTGTCGTGTTTGGAGACCCCCTGATGTACCTAAACAGTGGAAACCCCCCAATTCTAGCTCCAACCCTAACCCCAACACACCCCTAACCCTAATCCCAACCTCATCCATAATCCTAATCACTAACCCTAACCATAATCACAACCCTTACCCCAAAACAACCCTAATGTCAACCATAACCATAACCCTAATCAAAACCCTAAATCCAACACACCCCTAATCCTAATCTCAACCCTAACCTCAAACCTAACCCTAATCCCAATACACCCCTAATCACAACCCTAACCTTAACCCTAATCCCAAACCTAACCCTAATCCCAAGCGTAACCCTAATGCCAACCCTAACCCTAATACCAACCCTAATCCAAACCCTAACCCTAATCCCAGCTCTAACCCTAACTTTAGCCCCAACCCTAGCCCTAACTTTAGCCCCAACCCTAACCCTAGCCCTAGGGCTACTTTCACACTTGCGTCGTTTGGCATTCTGTCGCAATCCGTCGTTTTGGACAAGAAACGGATCCTGCAAATGTGCCCGCAGGATGCGTTTTTTGCCCATAGACTTGTATTGCCGATGGATCGTGACGGATGGCCACACGTCGCGTCCGTCGTGCACTGGATCAGTTGTGTTTTGGCGGAGCGTCGGCACAAAAAAACGTTCAATGAAACGTTTTTTTGTACGTCGCATCCGCCATTTCTGACCGCGCATGCGTGGCCGTAACTCCGCCCCCTCCTCCCCAGGACATAGATTGGGCAGCGGATGTGTTGAAAAACTACAGCTGCTGCCCACGTTGTGCACAATTTTCACAACGTGCGTCGGTATGTCGGGCCGACGCATTGTGACGGCCCCGTACCGACGTAAGTGTGAAAGAAGCCTAACCCTAAGTTTAGCCCCAACCCTAACCCTAAATTTAGCCCCAACCCTAACCCTAAATTTAGCCCCAACCCTAGCCCTAACCCTAGCCCTACCCCTAACCCTACCCCTAACCCTACCCCTAACCCTAACCCTAACCCTACCCCTACCCCTAACCCTACCCCTACCCCTAACCCTACCCCTAACCCTAACCCTAACCCTAACCCTACCCCTAACCCTACCCCTAACCCTACCCCTAACCCTAATTTTAGCCCCAACTGCTGTTCTCCTGCCAGCCGGCAGATGGAGACAGATGGCGGGCGCACTGGGCATGCGTCCGCCATGTTCTGCTGCCGGCGGCCAGGAGGAGCAGCAAGAGGATCCAGGGACCTAGGTGAGTATGCTAGGGTCCCCGAATCCCCCTATTTCTCTGTCCTCTGATGTGCGATCACTTTACTTTTTTTTTTTTTTGCGATCGCGGGTAAACGGTTAATTACCGGCGATCGCAAATGCGGGGTGGGTTAAAAACCCCCCGAATCATGTTCTCTGGGGTCTCGGCTACCCTCGGCAGCCGAGACCCCGGAGAAAATCGGCCTCTGGGGGGCGCTATGGACTTTTTCCACAGCGCCGTTAATTAACGGCGCTGTGGTTTAAGTACCCTTAGCGGCCGCCGTTAAAAGGCGTATCGGCGGTCGCTAAGGGGTTAAAGCTTCTAGATTGCAGCACAACTGGCAGCAGAAGTAACAATGTGTGACAAGACATAAAGGCACCTATAAATCCCTTATTGCTACAGATAGCAATTTAACCCCTTAATCACCTGTGAAGTAAATTTTCAAACATATTTTCTAGCTCTGTGAAAGTCCAGTCTCTCAAAATGCAACTACAGTGCTATAGGTCAATCCAAGTTAATAAAAATGAACCCTGCATATTTAAGAAAATAAAAGTAAGACTTATATCTATGTGTACAGAATTATTATGCAACTAAATGAAAAATGTGAATTTTCCCATCAGAATTGTTTCATTTCATCTGTTAAAGTGAGCATAATAACCATACAACTCAATGCACAAAAATACATTTCTGACATTTAAAAAAACAAATATCAGTGATCAATTTAGCCACCCTTCTTTTTAACAACAGTTTCTTTATCTGTAGAAGTCAAACAGGTAGGTGGCACATTCAGTGAAATAGTTACTTTGTGTAGGGTGCTAGTTCTTCTGGAGCCAACTACTGAGCTTCTGTAGACCAATAGTAGGCAAAGTGAAGGAACTGCACGCCTAAAGGTGTTTGGTGGTGCTGGGTGTGATTCCCCCAAACAGGGACAACCAGGATCCAGCTGTGTCAAGGCCTGCGATGTGATACAGCTGGATCCTGGTTGTCTCTGTTTGGGGGAATCTCACCCCACAGCCTGGACGCTTTTGACCTATATGCATTGAACATAGTCTATACGTCTGATGAAGGGTCTTCAACCGAAATGTTAACATAATACTGTCCATAC
Source organism: Ranitomeya imitator (assembly GCF_032444005.1). Taxonomy (NCBI): domain Eukaryota; kingdom Metazoa; phylum Chordata; class Amphibia; order Anura; family Dendrobatidae; genus Ranitomeya; species Ranitomeya imitator. The sequence continues at coordinate 234,967,325 of NC_091284.1, forward strand.
TGTGGTGTAACCAATGGATATAAAATCTACTATATAAAGCTGAATGTGTGTGTGTGTGTGTGTATGTCCGGGATTGGCATCTGCACCGTCGCAGCTACAGCCACAAAATTTTGCACAGTCACACGTCTGGACCCCGGGAGAGCGTCATAGGCTATGTTGTGAGGCGAAATTTTAACCCCGCGCGTTCCAATTCACCAAACAATTTTGCCCCTATCTACATAATGGGGAAAAAAGTGAAAGGAAAAGTGTTGGAAGCGTCGCAGCTACAGCAACAAAATTTTGCACAGTCACACGTCTGGACCCTGCGAGCGTCATAGGCTACGTTGTGAGGTGAAATTTTAACCCCGCGCTTTCCAATTCACCAAACCATTTTTTCCCTATCTACATAATGGGGAAAAAGTGAAATGAAAAGTGTTGGAGGCGTCGCAGCTACAGCCACAAAATTTTGCACAGTCACACGTCTGGACCCTGAGAGCGTCATAGGCTATGTTGTGAGGTGAAATTTTAACTCCGCGCTTTCCAATTCACCAAACAATTTTGCCCCTATCTACATAATGGGGAAAAGTGAAAGGAAAAGTATAGGAGGCAAATTGACAGCCCCTGACGAAGGAGTTCTCCGAAACGCGCGTCGGGCGGACGTGCGGCCTGAGGTCCTGCGCTGGTTCCCTCTCTGGTCTATCACAGGTATACTTTCTGAGCAGCGTCGCTGCCTTTTCACATGTGGGGAGTCTGTATAGTTGGCGGGTAGGGATTATGGGACAGTAGCTCTTGGACATTTGGTATGCCTGACCCTGTTATGTGACAATTGTGTATATACAGTGGGGCAAAAAAGTATTTAGTCAGTCAGCAATAGTGCAAGTTCCACCACTTAAAAAGATGAGAGGCGTCTGTAATTTACATCATAGGTAGACCTCAACTATGGGAGACAAACTGAGAAAAAAAAATCCAGAAAATCACATTGTCTGTTTTTTTTTTATCATTCTATTTGCATATTATGGTGGAAAATAAGTTTTTGGTCAGAAACAAACAATCAAGATTTCTGGCTCTCACAGACCTGTAACTTCTTCTTTAAGAGTCTCCTCTTTCCTCCACTCATTACCTGTAGTAATGGCACCTGTTTAAACTTGTTATCAGTATAAAAAGACACCTGTGCACACCCTCAAACAGTCTGACTCCAAACTCCACTATGGTGAAGACCAAAGAGCTGTCAAAGGACACCAGAAACAAAATTGTATCCCTGCACCAGGCTGGGAAGACTGAATCTGCAATAGCCAACCAGCTTGGAGTGAAGAAATCAACAGTGGGAGCAATAATTAGAAAATGGAAGACATACAAGACCACTGATAATCTCCCTCGATCTGGGGCTCCACGCAAAATCCCACCCCGTGGGGTCAGAATGATCACAAGAACGGTGAGCAAAAATCCCAGAACCACGCAGGGGGACCTAGTGAATGAACTGCAGAGAGCTGGGACCAATGTAACAAGGCCTACCATAAGTAACACACTACGCCACCATGGACTCAGATCCTGCAGTGCCAGACGTGTCCCACTGCTTAAGCCAGTACATGTCCGGGCCCGTCTGAAGTTTGCTAGAGAGCATTTGGATGATCCAGAGGAGTTTTGGGAGAATGTCTTATGGTCTGATGAAACCAAACTGGAACTGTTTGGTAGAAACACAACTTGTCGTGTTTGGAGGAAAAAGAATACTGAGTTGCATCCATCAAACACCATACCTACTGTAAAGCATGGTGGTGGAAACATCATGCTTTGGGGCTGTTTCTCTGCAAAGGGGCCAGGACGACTGATCCGGGTACATGAAAGAATGAATGGGGCCATGTATCGTGAGATTTTGAGTGCAAACCTCCTTCCATCAGCAAGGGCATTGAAGATGAAACGTGGCTAGGTCTTTCAACATGACAATGAACCAAAGCACACCGCCAGGGCAACGAAGGAGTGGCTTCGTAAGAAGCATTTCAAGGTCCTGGAGTGGCCTAGCCAGTCTCCAGATCTCAACCCTATAGAAAACCTTTGGAGGGAGTTGAAAGTCCGTGTTGCCAACCGAAAAGCAAAAACATCACTGCTCTAGAGGAGATCTGCATGGAGGAATGGACCAACATACCAACAACAGTGTGTGGCAACCTTGTGAAGACTTACAGAAAACGTTTGACCTCTGTCATTGCCAACAAAGGATATATTACAAAGTATTGAGATGAAATTTTGTTTCTGACCAAATACTTATTTTCCACCATAATATGCAAATAAAATGATAAAAAAACAGACAATGTGATTTTCTGGATTTTTTATTCTCAGTTTGTCTCCCATAGTTGAGATCTACCTATGATGTAAATTACAGACGCCTCTCATCTTTTTAAGTGGTGGAACTTGCACTATTGCTGACTGACTAAATACTTTTTTGCCCCACTGTATATATTACCCCTCTCTGATTAGCCTACATGTGAGCCCACTGTGGCACTCACATATCTTGGTAATATTTAGCTATGTCAGTAGTGCACATTTGCAATTAGGGTGCAAGGTCACATGCATGGGCAGTATCCATGATAGGTAGTACTATCTTTATGTACCATTGTCCTTTATAGCCAGCCCCTCCGCCGCACGTCTTTTTACACGGGTAGCTGTTTCCCCGTGTGTTTCGCCATATTGCACTTGGTCCCGTGTATTGGTCCGTATTTTATCTTTTTTTGTATGTTATGTACATCAATAAAGGTTTATTTGATATTTATTACATTCCGTTTTTGCTGTCGTTTTCTTTGTGGTTTCCACACCTCTCACACAAAACTTGCACATACTCAAAAGGCACCAGACATAAAACTCACCACGCGCAAAACTCGCCATGCGCAAAACTTGCTGCACACAACTTGCTACCCTAACCTGTCACATGCAACTCGACACACAAAAAGTTGCTACACGCATGTTGCCACACAAAATTCATCTCACAAAAGTCGCTACATGCATGTCGCCACACACAACTCAACACACACAACTTGACAAACGAAACTCGCCCTAAAACACACACAAGTCTGGTATTAGCCTTCAAAAATAAAATTCTGATTAATAAGCAGACAAACTACAAGAGCAACAAATGTACCATATAGGAAATACGGCAGCTGTCAGTCACATGACCTGTCTATTATGTGTATGTGTGAGCTAATATATACTGCCAGGGGGAGGGCTTCCTGTTGGCTAGGGATTTATCAGGCTGCCAATTTATCTTACAAATACTGAGGTAAAAATACTGAGCAAATAACGTGTTAACGAGGTCTAATACAGGAGATCACACAGGTATATACTATATACAGGGGAGATGACACACAGATATATACTATATACAGGAGAGATGACACACAGGTATATACTATATAAAGGAGGAGATGACATACAGGTACATACTATATACAGGAGGAGATGACATACAGGTATATACTATATACAGGAGGAGATGACACACAGGTATATACTATATACAGGAGCAGATTACCTACAGGTATATACTATATACAGGAGGAGATTACATACAGGTATATGCTATATATAGAAGATGACATACAGGTATATACTATATACAGGAGGAGATGTGTTGTGAATTCTGTGGCAGAGCTCCCTCCTGTGGTCACAAGTGGTACTTCGGCTGATTCTCTCTGGGAGCTTCCGTTTGTGGAGGAAAGTGGTACTGCGGCTTCTGAGGTTCCTCCCTCAGGTGATCTGGTGAGGTCGTTAGGTGCTTCTCTACTTAACTCCACCTAATTCTTTGATCCATGCTTCCTGTCAATGTTCCAGTGTTGGACTTGTTTTTCCCTGGATCATTCCTGTGGCCTGCTGCTCTGCATAGCTAAGTTCTTCTTTGCTATTTGTTTGCTATTTTTTCTGTCCAGCTTGTCAAATTGTTTTGCTGGAAGCTCTGGGACGCAAAGGGTGTACCTCCGTGCCGTTAGTTCGGTACGGAGGGTCTTTTTGCCCCCTTTGCGTGGTTTTCTTTAGGGTTTTGTGTAGACCGCAAAGTTATCTTTCCTATCCTCGCTCTGTTAAGAAAGTCGGGCCTCACTTTGCTGAATCTGTTTCATCCCTACGTTTGTCCTTTCATCTTAACTCACAGTCATTATATGTGGGGGGCTGCCTTTTCCTTTGGGGTATTTCTCTGAGGCAAGGTAGGCTTATTTTCTATCTTCAGGCCAGTTAGTTTCTCAGGCTGTGCCGAGTTGCATAGGTAGAGTTAGGCGCAATCCACGGCCTCTAGTGTTGTTTGGAGAGGATTAGGGATTGCGGTCTGCAGAGTTCCCACGTCTCAGAGCTCGTTCTATTATTTTGGGTTATTGTCAGATCACTGCATGTGCTCTGACCGCTATGTCCATTGTGATACTGAATTGCCTATCACAACAGAGATGACACACAGATATATACTATATACAGGGGAGATGACACACAGGTATATACTATATACAGGAGGAGATGACATACAGGTATATACTATATATAGGAGATGACATACAGGTATATAGTATATATAGGAGGAGATGACATACAGGTATATACTATATATAGGAGGAGATGACATACAGGTATATACTATATATAGGAGGAGATGACATACAGGTATATACTATGTACAGGGTAGATGACACACAGCAGGTATATACTATATACAGGGGAGATGACATACAGGTATATACTATATACAGGAGATGACATACAGGTGTATACTATATATAAGGGAGATGACAAACATGTATATACTGAGGTGAAAATGAGAGGTGTGAGGTGAAAATGAAAAGGTGTGAGTGCTAAATGAGAGAAGTGAGGGAAAATAGTGTAGTGATCAGAAAATGACAGATGTGAGGTCGAAATGACAAGTGTTAGGCGGGAATGAGAGGAGTGAGGGAGAAAATGAGAGGTGTGAGGGAGAAAATGAGAGATGTGAGGGGGAAAATTAAAGATGTGATTGGGAAAATGAGAGGCGTAATGGGAAAATAAGAGAAGTGACGTGCTATAACTAACCACAGATATTTACTATGCCCAGGCAACGCCGGGCTCTTCAGCTAGTCTACTATATAAAGCTGAATGTGTGTGTGTGTGTGTGTGTGTGTGTGTGTGTGTGTGTGTGTGTGTGTGTGTGTGTGTGTGTGTGTGTGTGTGTGTGTGTGTGTGTGTGTGTGTGTGTCCGGGATTGGCATCTGCACCGTCGCAGCTACAGCCACAAAATTTTGCACAGTCACACGTCTGGACCCCGAGAGCGTCATAGGCTATATTGTGAGGCGAAATTTTAACCCCGCGCGTTCCAATTCACCAAACAATTTTGCCCCTATCTACATAATGGGGAAAAAAGTGAAAGGAAAAGTGTTGGAGGCATCGCAGCTACAGCCACAAAATTTTGCACAGTCACACGTCTGGTCCCTGAGAGCATCATAGGCTATGTTGTGAGGCGAAATTTTAACCCCGCGCGTTCCAATTCACCAAACAATTTTGCCCCTATCTACATAATGGGAAAAAATGAAAGGAAAAGTGTAGGAGGCAAATTGACAGCTGCCAGATGTGAACTAGGGGGACTTAAAGAATGAGAGCGATGGCGCCAAAGAGTATATACCGTACAGTTGCTAAGGTGGGGCCTTGACATGGGATACTCACCACACACGGGGATATGAACACACACAAAATGCGCCACACACTACCACATGCTTGAACACATATTACCCTCAGCACACATTTCACCACACATACACCAACCTCGCCACATAAAAGTCAAAACACAAAAGTCGCCACTCAAAACTCGCCACGCGCAGAACTCGCCACATGCAAAAACTAGGCTCTTGCAAAACTCGCCACAAGTGCAAAATTCTCCTCATGAAAAACTCGCCACACGCAAAACTTGCACACGCGGAAAAATTGCCACATGCACAAAAGTTGCAACACATACAAAACTTGCACATACTCAAAAGGCACCACACATAATACTCGCAACGCGCAAAACTCGCCATGCGCAAATCTTGCTGCACACAACTTGCTACACTAACCTGTCACATGCAACTCGACACACAAAAAGTTGCTACACGCATGTTGCTACACAAAACTCATCTCACAAAAGTCGCTACATGCATGTCGCCACACGCAACTCAACACACACAACTTGACAAACGAAACTCGCCCTAAAACACACACAAGTCTGGTATTATCCTTCAAAAATAAAAATCTGATTAATAAGCAGACAAACTACAACAATTGCACCATATAGGAAATACGGCAGCTGTCAGTCACATGACCTGTCTATTATGTGTATGTGTGAGCTAATATATACTGCCAGGGGGAGGGCTTCCTGTTGGCTGGGGATTTATCAGGCTGCCAATTTAGCTTACAAATACTGAGGTAAAAATACTGAGCACATAACGTGTGAACGAGGTCTAATACAGGAGGAGATGACACACAGGTATATACTATATACAGGGGAGATGACACACAGATATATACTATATACAGGAGAGATGACACACAGGTATATACTATATAGAGGAGATGACATATAGGTACATATATATACAGGAGGAGATGACATACAGGTATATACTATATACAGGAGGAGAAGACATACAGGTATATGCTATATATAGAAGATGACATGCAGGTATATACTATATGCAGGAGGAGATGACACTCAGATATATACTATATACAGGGCAGATGACACACAGGTATATACTATATACAGGAGGAGATGACACACAGGTATATACTATATACAGGGGAGATGACACACAGATATATACTATATACAGGAGAGATGACACACAGGTATATACTATATAGAGGAGATGACATATAGGTACATATATATACAGGAGGAGATGACATACAGGTATATACTATATACAGGAGGAGATGACATACAGGTATATGCTATATATAGAAGATGACATGCAGGTATATACTATATGCAGGAGGAGATGACACTCAGATATATACTATATACAGGGCAGATGACACACAGGTATATACTATATACAGGAGGAGATGACATACAGGTATATGCTATATATAGAAGATGACATGCAGGTATATACTATATGCAGGAGGAGATAACACTCAGATATATACTATATACAGGGGAGATGACACACAGGTATATACTATATACAGGAGGAGATGACATACAGGTATATACTATATATAGAAGGAGATGACATTCAGGTATATACTATATATAGGGGAGATGACACACAGCAGGTATATACTATATTCAGGGGAGATGACATACAGGTATATACTATATACAGGAGATGACATACAGATGTATACTATATATAAGGGAGATGACAAACATGTATATGCTGAGGTGATGAGGTGAAAATGAGAGGTGTGAGGTGAAAATGAAAAGTTGTGAGTGCAAAATGAGAGGAGTGAGGAAAAATAGTGGAGTGATCAGAAAATGACAGATGTGAGGTTGAAATGACAAGTGTTAGGGGGGAATGAGAGGAGTGAGGGAGAAAATGAGAGGTGCGAGGGAGAAAATGAGAGATGTGATGGGAAAATAAGAGAAGTGAGGTGCTATAACTAACCACAGATATTTACTATGCCCAGGCAACGCCGGGCTCTTCAGCTAGTCTACTATATAAAGCTGAATGTGTGTGTGTGTGTATGTGTGTATGTCCGGGATTGGCATCTGCACCGTCGCAGCTACAGCCACAAAATTTTGCACAGTCACACGTCTGGACCCCGAGAGCGTCATAGGCTACGTTGTGAGGTGAAATTTTAACCCCGAGCGTTCCAATTCACCAAACAATTTTGCCACTATCTACATAATGGGGAAAAAAGTGAAAGGAAAAGTGTTGGAAGCGTCGCAGCTACAGCAACAAAATTTTGCACAGTCACACATCTGGACCCTGAGAGCGTCATAGGCTATGTTGTGAGGTGAAATTTTAACCCCGCGCTTTCCAATTCACCAAACAATTTTGCCCCTATCTACATAATGGGGAAAAAAGTGAAAGGAAAAGTGTTGGAGGCGTCACAGCTACAGAAACAAAATTTTGCACAGTCACACGTCTGGACCCTGAGAGCGTCATAGGCTATGTTGTGAGGTGAAATTTTAACTCCACGCTTTCCAATTCACCAAACTATTTTTCCCCTATCTACATAATGGGGAAAAGTGAAAGGAAAAGTGTTGGAGGCAAATTGACAGCTGCCAAATGTGAACAAGGGGGACTTAAAGAGTGAGAGCGATGGCGCCAAAGAGTATATACCGTACAGTTGCTAAGGTAGGACCCCGACATGGGATACTCACCACACGGGGATATGAACACACACACAAAATGCGCCACACACTACCACGTGCTTGAACACATATACCACCCTCAGCACACATTTCACCACACATACGCCAACCTCGCCACATAAAAGTCGAAACACAAAAGTCGCCGCTCAAAACTCACCACGCGCAAAACTCGCCACATGCAAAAAATAGGCTCACGCAAAACTCAGGAAAAACAAAATCACGCAAAACTCGCCACAAGTGCAAAACTCACCTAATGGAAAACTCGCCACACGCAAAACTTGCACATGCGGAAAAATTGCCATATGCACAAAATTTGCAACACATGCAAAAGTTGCCTCACACAAAACTTGCACATACTCAAAAGGCACCAGACATAAAACTCACCACGCGCAAAACTCGCCATGCGCAAAACTTGCTGCACACAACTTGCTACACTAACCTGTCACATGCAACTCGACACACAAAAAGTTGCTACACGCATGTTGCCACACAAAACTCATCTCACAAAAGTCGCTACATGCATGTCGCCACACACAACTCAACACACACAACTTGACAAACGAAACTCGCCCTAAAACACACACAAGTCTGGTATTAGCCTTCAAAAATAAAATTCTGATTAATAAGCAGACAAACTACAAGAGCAACAAATGTACCATATAGGAAATACGGCAGCTGTCAGTCACATGACCTGTCTATTATGTGTATGTGTGAGCTAATATATACTGCCAGGGGGAGGGCTTCCTGTTGGCTAGGGATTTATCAGGCTGCCAATTTATCTTACAAATACTGAGGTAAAAATACTGAGCAAATAACGTGTTAACGAGGTCTAATACAGGAGATCACACAGGTATATACTATATACAGGGGAGATGACACACAGATATATACTATATACAGGAGAGATGACACACAGGTATATACTATATAAAGGAGGAGATGACATACAGGTACATACTATATACAGGAGGAGATGACATACAGGTATATACTATATACAGGAGGAGATGACACACAGGTATATACTATATACAGGAGCAGATTACCTACAGGTATATACTATATACAGGAGGAGATGACATACAGGTATATGCTATATATAGAAGATGACATACAGGTATATACTATATACAGGAGGAGATGACACACAGATATATACTATATACAGGGGAGATGACACACAGGTATATACTATATACAGGAGGAGATGACATACAGGTATATACTATATATAGAAGGAGATGACATACAGGTATATAGTATATATAGGAGGAGATGACATACAGGTATATACTATATATAGGAGGAGATGACATACAGGTATATACTATATATAGGAGGAGATGACATACAGGTATATACTATATACAGGGGAGATGACACACAGCAGGTATATACTATATACAGGGGAGATGACACACAGGTATATACTATATACAGGAGATGACATACAGGTGTATACTATATATAAGGGAGATGACAAACATGTATATACTGAGGTGAAAATGAGAGGTGTGAGTGCAAAATGAGAGGAGTGAGGGAAAATAGTGTAGTGATCGGAAAATGACAGATGTGAGGTCGAAATGACAAGTGTTAGGCGGGAATGAGAGGAGTGAGGGAGAAAATGAGAGATGTGAGGGGGAAAATTAAAGATGTGATTGGGAAAATGAGAGGCGTAATGGGAAAATAAGAGAAGTGACGTGCTATAACTAACCACAGATATTTACTATGCCCAGGCAACGCCGGGCTCTTCAGCTAGTACTGACAATAAATCATATTTGAAACATTTTCAAGTTCTTTTAGGCATGAAATTCCTTCACTGTGTCTACTACTTCCTTAATTGATCAAGCTTTTGGGCAGCACGAACCACAACATCGTTTAGTGTACTGTTTTCCTTCGCCGTAAATCTCCTGTTTAAGATGTCCACTAGTCCTTAGTAGGGTTTAGATCAGGTCAGGAAGGGGCCATGTCATTAATTATCCTTTCATTTTTTGGTACATTACCCAGCTTTTCCACATTGACTTTCCCATACCGCAGCCTCTTGCAAACAGTTTGGTATGTTACCCAGTTTTTCTACACTCACTTTTCTTACTTCTGCTGCTAGCATTCACTTGGTATGTCTTTCAACTAAGGCCTCTTTCACACTTCCGTTTTTTACAATCAGTCACAATCCGTCAAAATGTTGAAAAGACGGATCCTGTGCAGATTGTAAAAAATGGATGCCCTGGATCCGTTTTTTTGACGCATTGTGATGGAAAAAGAAAGACAGAAGTATGAAAGAGGCCTAACCCCGTGCTTTACCCCAATGTTATTTATGACCTTGTTTACTTTGGCTTGATTGTATGCATCTGGTCCACTCTTAACTATGTGACCAAGATGAGCACAGACCACTGCTCTCTGCTCCACACCTGAATGCACTTTGTAGCAAATACATTGCAAACCATAAGGCTATGTGCACACGCTGCGGATTTTGCTGCGGATCGGCAGCGTTTCCGCAGAAGTTTCCCATGAGTTTACAGTTCAATGTAAACTTATGGGAAGCACAATCTGCAGTGCACATGCTGCGGAAAAAAATGCGCGGAAACGCAGCGGTTTACATTCCGTAGCATGTCAATTCTTTGTGCGGATCTGCAGCGTTTCTGCACCCATTGACTTGCATTGAGTCAGGCAATTCCGCAGCAAAACCGCAGATATAAAAAAGATCTGCGGTTTAGCTGTGGTGAAACGCTTCAGATCGGGAGGGGGGAAGAGTGTGGGCGGTGCATGGGCGGAGACTGCGTGCCGGTGTGTGTGGGCGGGGTCTGTGCGGGCCAGTCGGAGGTCTGTGCGGACCTGCCGGGGTCTGTGTGGGCCTGCCAGGGGGTCTGTGCGGGCCTCTCGGGGGTCTGTGCGGGCCTGTCGGAGGTCTGTGCAGGCCTGCCGGGGTCCGTGCGGGCCTGCCAGGGGTCTGTGCGGGCCTGTCAGAGGTCTGTGCGGGCCTGCCGGGGTCTGTGCGGGCCTGCCAGGGGTCTGTGCGGGCCTCTCGGGGGTCTGTGCGGGCCTCTCGGGGGTCTGTGCGGGCCTGTCGGAGGTCTGTGCGGGCCTGCCGGGGTCTGTGCGGACCTGCCAGGGGTCTGTGCGGGCCTCTCGGGGGTCTGTGCGGGCCTGCCGGGGGTCTGTGCGGGCCTCTCGGGGGTCTGTGTGGGCCTGCCGGGGGTCTGTGCGTGTGTGTGCAGGCATTGTCCGATGTCTATCATTTTTTTTCTTATAGAGTTGTATTAGCGCCGGATTGCGCATGATGGTCACACGTTTCATCTGTTTTTTTGCTGGATCCATCAGAAAAGCTGTTTCCAGCGGATGGAGAAAACGTACAGAAGAACGGTTTTTCTGTCCGGCGAAAAAATGCACAGCGACGGATCTGGCGAAAAATGTATGAAACTGAGATGTGAAATGAAGAATCCGGCCTCCGAATCCGGTTTCTCATGCATTTTTTCCATTGAAATCATGCACATCTTTCATTCTCTCTCTCTAAAAAAAAAAACCTGACCAGTTGCATCAGTTTTTCACTATTTGCAACGGATCCGTTTTTTCAAAACTTCACCAGATCCTGCCTGATGCATAGATGTAGATACTGTAGATATATGGATTGTTAGGCTACTTTCACACATCAGTTTGTTTCTGTCAGGCAGGATCCGGTGAATTTGTGGAAAAACGGATCCGTTGCAAATAGTAAAAAACTGATGCAACTGATCCGTTTTTTAGAGAGAGAGAGAGAACGGAAAATGTGCATGATTTCAATGGAAAAAAATTAATGAAAAAACGGATTCGGAGGCTGGATTCATCATTTCACATCTGTTTCATACATTTTTTGCCAGATCCGTCGCTGCACGTTTTTTCACCGGACAGAAAAAACTTTCCTCTGTATGCTATCTCTGTCCAGCGGAAAGTTTTTTTTTACGGATCCGGCAAAAAAAGGGATGAAACATGTGGCCATCTGGCGCAATCCTGTCACTAATACAACTCTGAGAAAAAAACGGATTCGGCGAAAAAAAAACGGATCCGTTTTTTTTGCAAAACTAGCTGGATTGTGCCTGATGGCAAAAACCTGATGTGCGAAAGTAGCCTAACTATACATATATCTATCTACATCTATCTCATTCCTTCTGTCTATCTATGTATCTATCTGTCTATGTATCTATCTGTCAATCTATCTGTCTATTTATGTGTGTAATGGAGTGTGGGATGGACAAATGTTAAAGAGGAGGTTGGACAAGACATGACATCACAAATCTTTTTTTGTTCAATAATACATCTTTATTTAGCTTTCAAAAACACATACAAAACTGCGTAAAAAAAGCATCAATAACCGTGCAAAAAACGCATCAAAAAGGCACCTGCATTTTCTGCCAAGACCTGTGGATTTAGTGCAGAAAAATTCGCAGGCAAATCTGCAACGTGTGCACATACCCTAAGTCTGCAGACTTCAGTCTGCAGCGTGCATCACATAAATGCATCATAGAAGTGTGTGGAGTAAGGGTATGTGCACACGTTCAGGATTTCTTGCAGAAAATTCCTGACAAAAAACGGACATTTCTGCCAGAAATCCGCATGTTTTTTTTGCGCTTTTTTGCACGTTTTTTGTGCGATTTGTTAGCGTTTTTTCCCAATGCATAAATAGTGGGAAAAAACGTGCAAATCCGCAAAATTAATGAACATGCTGCTTTTTTTTTTACCGCGATGCGTTTTTTAGCGGAAAAAAACGCATCATGTGCATAAAAATTGCAGAAATCCTGAACGTGTGCACATAGCCTTATGGATGCAGGAAAGATATATATCTTGGTACCGTGTTAGCCAGTGGATAGAAAAATATTTAGAATTGAGACTCCTCAGTGGTTGATACCTTTTAATGGCTAACTGAAAAGATGGTAGCAAATTGCAAGCTTTCGAGACTACTCAGGTCTCTTCATCAGGCATGGACTAATAGAAATTCTGAAGAATCACATATGGAGTTATGGAAGAATTAATCCAGAATTGAACCAGAAGAGAACTGAAGGTAACTGGATACTTAGTCACTGTAAACAATGTTTCTGTTTGCCTTCACTCTGACCCCTGTAATCCTTCACTTTCTACTAACCCCCTGCCCCCCCCCCCACCCCCCCCCCCACCCCTGGAATCCCTACACCTAGTAAGGAACTGTTCATCTCCTCTTCAATCCTCCCTATCCATCTCACCTCCTCCTCAGAACTGTTCCTCAACATACAATCCTCTGTCTACAAACACAGAGAGCCTCCTCATGATCTCTCCTGCTCCCACCTGCTACACTCTCTCTGCTCCTCCTCACTACCTGCGATATCTCTCCAAATCCTGGCCCTCCTCACCACACCCCTACAGTCATTTCTACCTCCCATTCACGCTCTATCAAATTTCCGTAACCTCTCTAACCTTATACCCATTCGCCCGGCCCCCACTTCCCCAGTCCCACTAACAGGAGCACTATGGAATGCTCGCTCTGTCTGCAACAAACTTTCCTACGTCCATGTTATTTTCATTACTAACAAACTTTCTTTCCTCCATATCACCGAAACCTGGCTCACCCCTTCTGACAGAGCCTCTCCTGCTGCACTTTCATATGGTGGATTCCACCTTTCACACACACCCCGTCCCAGCAGCAAGCATGGCGGAGGAGTTGGTTTTATCCTGTCAGATAACTGCTCCTTCACCCACATCCCACTGCCACCCTCTGTTACCCTCTCTTCCTTTTAGGTGCACTTTGTGAGCATCTACTCCCCCACCAACCTCCAACTGGCTGTTATTTACCGCCCCCAGGGCCAGCCACCACCTTCTTTGACCACTTCATTACCTGACTACTTCATTTCCTGTCCGCTGACATCCCCACTATCATCATGGGTGACTACAATTTCCCTCTCAGCTGCCACTAAACTTCTCTCACTTCCTCCTTTGGCCTCCCTCAATGGTCTTCTGCAGCCACTCACAAACATGGCCACACACTGGATCTCAACTTCACCAGCCTCTGCTCCCTATCTAACCTCTGTAAGTCACCTCTACCTCTTTCTGACGACAAACTGCTTACATTATCTTCCCTCTCCTCTCCAGGTCCACAATCCCCACCCCACAAACTTGCACACCCTCGCAGAAATATCAAATACCTCGATCTACACTGACTCTCTGAATCTCTTCTTCCTCTTACAGACATAAGTTCCTTACACAATGGTGGATGCCGCTGCTGCTTTTTATAACACCACAATAGCTGCAACTCTTGAATCGGCTGTCCCCTCACACATACCAAAGCTCCCAAAATCAACAGACAACCCTGGCACAACAGCCTGACCAAAGAACTGAGGCGGGCTCCCAGGGTTGCTGAGCGGAGATGAAAAAGATCACACACCAACAAGGACTTTACCGCATTCAAACAGTCCCTCACTAATTTCAAGACCACACTCGCTTCAGCAAAACCTACTTTTCATCTCTCATATCCTCCCTGTCTCACAACCCTATACAGCTATTCAACACCTTCAATTCTCTCCTCCATCCCCCAGCACCTCCTCCCTCTCCACTCATCTCAGCTGAAGACTTTGCCTCATTCTTCAAACAGAAGATTGATAACATCAGAGAAAGCTTTGGCCTACAACCCCCACAACCCCTATTCCTAACTAGTCAGCCCTCCTCCTCAAAAACAGCTTCTCCACCATTACAGAAGACCAACTTTCCACCCTCCTCTCAAGATCACATCTCACCACCTGTGAACTTGACCCAATCCCATCCCACTTCATCCCAAACCTCACCACAGTCTTCCTCCCAACTCTAACCCATCTCTTCAACCTATCAACAACTGGTGTCTTCCTGTCATGCTTCAAACATGCCTCAATCACACCTATCCTCAAAAAGTCCTCTCTTGACCAATCCTCTATATCTAGCTATTGCCCAATATCACTTCTCCCCTTTGCATCAAAACTACTTGAACAACATGTCCAATTTGAATTGTCCTCCCACTTCTCTTCCTGCTCCCTCTTCGACCGTTTACAATCTAGCTTTCGGCCACATCACTCTACTGAAACTGCCCTAACTAAAGTCACCAATGACCTGCTGATTGCCAAAGCCAAGTGACAGTACTCTGTCCTCCTTCTCCTGGACCTGTCATCTGCCTTTGACACAGTGGACCACTCACTATTACTACAGACCCTTTCATCTCTTGGCATCACAGACTTGGCCCTATCTTGGCTCCCATCATACCTAAAAGACCAGACATTCAGTGTCTCCCACTCACACACCACATCCTCACCTCGCTCCCTGTCGGAGTCCCGCAAGGTTCAGTCCTAGGGCCCCTGCTCTTCTCCATTTACACCTTGGGACTGGGACAGCTCATAGAATCTCACCGCTTGCAGTATCACCTCTACGATGATGACACACAGATCTACCTCCCTGGACCAGGTATCACCTCCCTACTAACTAAAATCCCACACGGTCTGTCTGCTATTTCATCCTTCTTCTCTGCTAGATTTCTAAAACTCAACATGGAAAAAACAGAAATCATCATCTTTCCCCCATCTCACTCGACTTTCCCAACAAATTTATCCATTAAAGTAAATGGCTGCTCACTCTCCCCAGTTCCAAAAGCTCGCTGCCTCGGTGTAAACCTTGACTCTGATCTCTCCTTCAAACCACCTCTCCAAGCCCTTTCCACCTCCTGCCGACTTCAACTCAAAACCATCTCCCGGATCCATACATTCCTCAACCAAGAATCTACAAAAACTCTATGCCCTCATCAGCTCCCATCTTGACTACTGCAACCACTGCTGTGTGGCCACCCCTCTAACTCTCTCGCGCTCCTCCAATCTATCTTAAACTTTGCTGCCCGACTAATCCATCTATCACCCCGCTATTCCCCGGCCTCTCCTCTCTGTCAATCCCTTCACTGGCTCCCCATTACCCAGAGACTCCAGATCAAAACCTTAACCATGGCATATAAAGCCATCCACAACCTATCTCCTTCATACATCTGTGACCTCGTCTCCCGGGACCTACCAGCACGCAACCTCCGATCCTCAAAATATCTCCTTCTCGACTCCCCTCTTATCTCATCTTCCCACAATCGCATACAAGATTTCTCCCGTGCATCCCCCCTCCTCTGGAACTCTCTACCCCAACATATCAGACTCTCGCCTACTGTGGAAACCTTCAAAAGGATCCTGAAGACGTACCTCTTCCGACAAGCCTACAACCTGCAGTAACCACCGATCCACCAAACCGCAACACGACCAGCTCTGCTCTCACCTATAGTATCCTCACCCAGATTGTTAGCCCTAGCGGGCAGGGTCCTCTCTCCTCCTGTACTAGTCGTGACGTGTATTGATTAACCCCTTCACGACCCCAGCTTTTTCCGGTGTTTTGTTTTCGATTTTGCTCCCCTCCTTCCAAAGCCATAACTTTTTTATTTTTCCATCAATATGGCCATGTGAGGGCTTATTTTTTGTGGAACAAGTTGTACTTTTGGATAACATCATTGGTTTTAGCATGTCGTGTACTAAAAAACGGGAAAACAATTCCAAGTGCGGTGAAATTGCAATAAAAGTGCAATCCCACACTTGTTTTTTGTTTGGCTTTTTTGCTAGGTTCACTAAATGCTAAAACTGACCTGCCATTTTGATTCTCCAGGTCATTATGAGTTAATAAACACCAAATATGTCTAAGTTGTTTTATATAAGTTGTAAAAAAAAATCCAAACTTTGCTAAAAGAAAAAAATTGCCCAATTTTCCGATACCCGTAGTGTCTCCATTTTTTGTGCTCTGGGGTTGGGTGAGGGCTTATTTCTTGCTTGCCGAGCTGTAGTTTTTAATGATGCCATGTTGGTGCCGATACATTCTTTTAATCGCCCGTTATTGCATTTTAATGCAATGTTGCGGAGACCAAAAAACATAATTCTGGCGTTTCGATTTTTTTTCTCGCTACGCCGCTTATCGATCAGGTTAATCCTTTTTTTTTGTTGATAGATTGGGCGATTCTGAATGCGATGATACCAAATATGTGTAGGCTTAATTTTTTTGTTTTAATTTGAATGGGGCGAAAGGGGGGGTTATTTAACCCCTTCCCGACCTTTGACGCACCGTATGCGTCATGAAAACCTGTGCCATTCCGACCTGTGATGCAGCATATGCGTCATGGCCGGATTGGGCTCCTGCAGGCCGGGTGAAAGGGTTACCTGTAATTTCACCTGGTCTGCAGGGACAGGAGGAGTTGTACTTTAGCCCAGGGCTTCACCCCCCCGTGGCTACGATCGCTCTGGATGGCTGTTGAAAGTGAAACTGCCAATCAGAGCGATTTGTAATATTTCACCTAAAAAACTGGTGAAATATTACAATCCAGCCATGGCCGATGCTGCAATATCATCGGCCATGGCTGGAAACACTGATGTGCACCCACCCCACCCCACCGATCGCCCCCCCAGCCCTCCGATCTGTGGTCCGCTCCCCTCCCCTCCGTCCTGTGCTCCGCTCCCCTGTCCTCCTGTCCGCTCCCCCCATGCTCCAATCCCACCCCCCGCGCTCCAATCCAACCCCCCCGCACTCCGATCCACCCCCCCACACTCCGATCCACCCCCCGCACTCCGATCCACCCCCCCCGCACTGCGATCCACCCCCCCCCGCACTGCGATCCACCCCCCATGCTCCGATCCACCCCCCCGTACTTCCCCCCCACGCCATCATACTTACCAAGCCTCCCGGGGTCCGTCCGTCTTCTTTCCTGGGCGCCGCCATCTTCCAAAATGGCAGGCGCATGCGCAGTGCGCCCGCCTAACCTGCCGGCCGGCAGATTCGTTCCAATGTGAATTTTGATCACTGTGATAAAACCTCACAGTGATCAAAATAAAAAAAACAGTAAATGACCCCCCCCCCTTTGTCACCCCCATAGGTAGGGTCAATAATAAAATAAAGAATTTTTTTTTTTCCACCAAGGTTGGAGTTAGAACTAGGGTTAGGGTACGGTATGTGCACACGTATTCTGGTCCTCTGCGGATTTTTCCGCAGCGGATTTGATAAATCCGCAGTGCTAAACCGCAGTGGATTTATCACAGATTTACCGCGGTTTTTCTGCGCATTTCACTGCGGTTTTACAACTGCGATTTTCTATTGGAGCAGTTGTAAAACCGCTGCGGAATCCGCACAAAGAAGTGACATGCTGCGGAATGTAAACCGCTGCGTTTCCGTGCAGTTTTTCCGCAGCATGTGTACAGTGATTTTTGTTTCCCATAGGTTTACATTGACCTGTAAACTCATGGGAAACTGCTGCGGATCCGCAGCGTTTTCCGCAGCGTGTGCACATACGTTTAGAATTAGGCTATGTGCACACTGTGCGGATTTGGCAGCAGTGTTCCATCAGGTTTACAGTACCATGTAAACATATGGAAAACCAAATCCGCTGTGCTCATGGTGCGGAAAATACCGCGCGGAAACGCTGCGTTGTATTTTCCGCAGCATGTCAATTCTTTGTGCGGATTCCGCAGCGTTTTACACCTGTTCCTCAATAGGAATCCGCAGGTGAAATCCGCACAAAAAACACTGGCAATCCGCGGTAAATCCGCAGGTAAAACGCAGTGCCTTTTACCCGTGGATTTTTCAAAAATGGTGCTGAAAAATCTCACACGAATCCGCAACGTGGGCACATAGCCTTAGGGTTAGGGTTGGGTTGGAATTAGGGTTGTGGTTAGGGTTAGGGGTGTGTTGGGGTTAGGGTTGTGGTTAGGGGTGTGTTGGGGTTAGGGTTGTGATTAGGGTTATGGCTACAGTTGGGATAAGGGTTAGGGGTGTGTTGGAGTTAGAATTGGGGTACCAGCATATGGGGTACCAGCATACTCAGGACAAACTGCGCAACAATTATTGGGGTCCAATTTCTCCTGTTACCCTTGAGAAAATAAAAAATTGCTTGCTAAAACATCATTTTTGAGGAAAGAAAAATTATTTTTTATTTTCACGGCTCTGCGTTGTAAACGTCTGTGAAGCACTTGGGGGTTCAAAGTGCTCACCACATATCTAGATAAGTTCCTTGGGGGGTCTAGTTTACAAAATGGGGTCACTTGTGAGGGGGTTTCTACTGTTTAGGCACACCAGGGGCTCTGCAAACGCAACATGACGTCCGCAGACCATTCCATCAAAGTCTGCATTTCAAAAGTCAGTACTTCCCTTCTGAGCCCCGACGTGTGCCCAAACAGTGGTTTACCCCAACACATGGGGTATCAGCGTACTCAGGAGAAACTGGACAACAACTTTTGGGGTCCAATTTCTCCTGTTACCCTTGGGAAAATAAAAAATTGTGGGCTAAAAAATCATTTTTGAAAAAAGAAAAACATTTTTTTATTTTCATGGCTCTGCGTTTTAAACTTCTGTGAAGCACTTGAGGGTTCAAAGTGCTCACCACACATCTAGATTAGTTCCTTTGGGGGTCTAGTTTCCAAAATGGGGTCATTTGTGGGGGATCTCCAATGTTTATACACACAGGGGCTCTCCAAACGCGACATGGTGTCCGCTAATGATTGGAGCTAATTTTCCATTTAAAAAGCCAAATGGCGTGCCTTCCCTTCCGAGCCCTGCCGTGTGCCCAAACAGTGGTTTACCCCCACATATGGGGTATCTGCATACTCAGGACAAACTGGACAACAACATTTGGGGTCCAATTTCTCCTATTACCCTTGGCAAAATAGGAAATTCCAGGCTAAAAATCATTTTTGAGGAAAGAAAAATTATTTTTTATTTTCATGGCTCTGCGTTATAAACTTCTGTGAAGCACCTGGGGGTTTAAAGTGCTCACTATGCATCTAGATAAGTTCCTTGGGGCGTCTAGTTTCCAAAATGGGGTCACTTGTGGGGGAGCTCCAATTTTTAGGCAGTGGAGCCAATTTTTCATTCAAAAAGTCAAATGGCGCTCCTTCCATTCCAAGCCCTGCCGTGCGCCCAAACAGTGGTTTACCCCCACATATGAGGTATCAGCGTACTCAGGACAAATTGGACAACAACTTTAGTGGTTCAGTTTCTCCTTTTACCATTGGGAAAATAAAAAAATTGTTGCTAAAAGATAATTTTTGTGACTAAAAAGTTAAATGTTCATTTTTTCCTTCCATGTTGCTTCTGCTGCTGTGAAGCACCTGAAGGGTTAATAAACTTCTTGAATGTGGTTTTGTGCACCTTGAGGGGTGGTTTTTAGAATGGTGTCACTTTTGGGTATTTTCAGCCATATAGACCCCTCAAACTGACTTCAAATGTGAGGTGGTCCCTAAAAAAAAGGTTTTGTAAATTTTGTTGTAAAAATGAGAAATCGCTGGTCAAATTTTAACCCTTATAACTTCCTAGCAAAAAAAAATGTTGTTTCCAAAATTGTGCTGATGCAAAGTAGACATGTGGGAAATGTTATTTATTAACTATTTTGTGTCACATAACTCTCTGGTTTAACAGAATAAAAATTCAAAATGTGAAAATTGCGAAATTTTCAAAATTTTCGCCAAATTTCCGTTTTTATCACAAATAAACACAGAATTTATTGACCTAAATTTACCACTAACATGAAGCCCAATATGTCACGAAAAAACAGTCTCAGAACCGCTAGGATCCATTGAAGCGTTCCTGAGTTATTACCTCATAAAAGGACACTGGTCAGAATTGCAAAAAACGGCCAGGTCATTAAGGTCAAAATAGGCTGGGTCAAGAAGGGGTTAAACTTTTATTTTTTTATTTTCTTTTACCATGCTTCAATAGCCTCCATGGGAGGCTAGAAGCTGGCATAGCCTGATCGGCTCCTATGTAGTAGATTTACCGCTTTGTGATGAGCGCCGAGCACAGTCTTATGTTCTGTGGGTCTTCCGATCTACATGGATCCTCATAGACTTTAATGGCCGAGTCTCATTAGCAAAACTGATGAGAATAGGATATGCCTTCAGTCTCACTAATTGAAGGCACGGATCAGTTTTTAAAACTAATGTGTGCATGTATCAATGAAAAAATATGTAGAATTGAGCGTCCTCAGTGGTTCATACCTTTTAATGGCATGTATCAATGAAACTTTCGGAGTCAGGGTGTTGTCTGAAAAAAGGGGAAAAAAAAAAACATCGGACAGCACCACGCATGTGGGAATGTAGCCTTAGGCCGTGAGACTCAGATCGAGCCTCTCCTTGACTTACACTGAGCCCACAGTCCCAGAGGTTTACAGATCATCTTTCTCCTCTGGCTCTGCTCAGTGGTATATGCAGAAACCATCTACCTGAGAACTTAAAGGGAACCTGTCACCTGAATTTGGCGGGACTGGTTTTGGGTCATATGGGCGGAGTTTTGGGGTGTTTGATTCACCCTTTCCTTACCCGCTGGCTGCATGCTGGCCGCAATATTGGGTTGAAGTTCATACTGTGTCCTCCGTAGTACACGCCTGCGCAAGGCAATCTTGCCTTGCGTAGGCGTGTACTACAGAGGACAGAGAATGAACTTCAATCCAATATTTCGGCCAGCATGCAGCCAGCGGGGAAGGAAAGGGTGAATCAAACACCCAAAAACTCCGCCCATATGACCCAAAACCCGTTCCGCCAAATTCAGGTGACAGGTTCCCTTTAAATTTCATAATGTGGAGCATCAATAAACTACATTAGGTAGTGAGCTGCTGCTGTGCCCCACGGGTAGCGGGATCATGTTGATTTAGGAGATAATGCGCTTTACTACACTACAATGGCAGGTGCCGTTCTATGACAGCTCAGAACTCGCAGTGCAGGAAGGTTGAACCCAACCACAATCTTTTGGGCGGCAGTAGACCACTATATCCACTGTTACCGCCCACTGAGTTAACCCTTCAACTTGTCTCAATAATGCTACTTTTTAAGAACTGTGAAAATACACACATCCATGATGCACGATCCGGCCAATATCAGCAGCCTGATACACGCCTATAAGGGCTCCTACAGCTGAACGTATTATTGGTCCTACTGCGATCCGATTGCATTCGGACCAATGTTATTCTATGGGGTCGTGCGCATGTCTGATTTTTTTCCTTGGACAGAGCCGGGGAAAATACATTGCTGAATGTCTGAGTTTGGTCCGATATTCGGATTGCACTTGACCTTGCAAGTCAATGAGTCTGTGAGAAAGATTAAGCTGCATTCAGATGACTTGTGGGTGCCATCCAATTTCCGCTGTGACAAAGTCACTGATAAAGTGCTGGAGGGGAGATATGGCATCAGTATTATAAAAGTTTTTCCTCCAGCACACTATGTGTTGTGAGGGTTAAGCTAAGTTACATAATGGGCTGGCCTTTATGTGGACATCCATAGAGTGGGTGGGAGGATGTCCACCTTATCTCCCCTTGCAAAGCCGGCATCGCCGTGTGCTGACAGGATCTGTTTGGTGTCACAGTCATGTGATCAGTCACATGGGGAGAGGAGTCACATAGTCTGGGGCTTAAATAGCTGGCTTCCAAAGGCAGCAGTGTTCTGGGGTCTGCAGAGGAAGCGCTCCAGGAAAGTGTTGGTGCCTGTGTTAACCCCTTCATGACCTTGGGATTTTTCGTTTTTCCGTGTTCGTTTTTCACTCCTCTCCTTCCCAGAGCCATAACTTTTTTATTTTGCCGTCAATTTGGCCATGTGAGGGCTTATTTTTTGCGGGACAAGTTGTACTTTTGAACGACATCATTGGTTTTAGCATGTCGTGTACTAAAAAACGGGGAAAAAATTCCAAGTGCGGTGAAATTGCAAAAAAAGTGCAATCCCACACTTGTTTTTTGTTTGGCTCTTTTGCTAGGTTCACTAAATGCTAAAACTGACCTGTCATTATGATTCTCCAGGTCAGTACGAGTTCATAGACACCTAACATGACTAGGTTATTTTTTATCTAAGTGGTGAAAAAAAATACCAAACTTTGCTAAAAAATAAAAATAAAAATTGCGCCATTTTCCGATACTTGTAGCGTCTCCATTTTTCGTGATCTGGGGTCGGTTGAGGGCTTATTTTTTGCGTGCCGAGCTGGCGTTTTTAATGATAGCATTTCGGGGCATATACGTTCTTTTGATCGCCCGTTATTGCATTTTAATGCAATGTCGCGGTGACCTAAAAAACGTAATTCTGGCGTTTTGAATTTTTTTCTCGCTACGCCGTTTAGCGATCAGGTTAATGCTTTTTTTTAATTGATAGATCGGGCGATTCTGAGCGCGGCGATACCAAATATGTGTAGATTTGATTTTTTTTAATTGATTTATTTTGATTGGGGCGAAAGGGGGGTGATTTAAACTTTTATATTTTTTTTACATTTTTTTTAACTTTTTTTTTAACTTTTGCCATGCTTCAATAGCCTCCATGGGAGGCTAGAAGCAGGCACAACTCGATCGGCTCTGCTACATAGCAGCGATCTGCTGATCGCTGCTTTGTAGCAGAAATGGAGGTGTGCTGTGAGCACCGACCACAGGGTGGCGCTCACAGCCACCGGTCATCAGTAACCATAGAGGTCTCTAGGACCTCTATGGTTACAATGGAGACGCATCGCTGACCCCCGATCATGTGACGGGGGTCAGCGATGACGTCATTTCCGGCCGCTTCCCGGAGTTAACCCCTTCCCGACCCATGACGCCACGTAGGCGTCATGAAAGTCGGTGCCAATCCGACCCATGACGCCTATGTGGCGTCATGGAAAGATCGCGTCTCTGCAGATCGGGTGAAAGGGTTAACTCCCATTTCACCCGATCTGCAGGGACAGGGGGGAGTGGTAGTTTAGCCCGGGGGGGTGGCTTCACCCCCCCGTGGCTACGATCGCTCTGATTGGCTGTTGAAAGTGAAACTGCCAATCAGAGCGATTTGTAATATTTCACCTATTATAACGGGGGAAATATTACAATCCAGCCATGGCCGATGCTGCAATACCATCGGCCATGGCTGGAAACACTAATGTGCCCCCACCCCACCGATCGCCTCCCAGCCCCCGATCTGTCGGGTACACTGCTCCGGCTCCCCTCCATCCTGTGCGCCGCTCCCTCCGTGCTCTTGTCCGCTCCCCCCGTGCTCCAATCACCCTCCCCCGTGCTCCAACCACCCCCCCTGCACTCCGATCCACTCCCCCTGCACTCCGATCCACCCCCCCTGCAGTCCGATCCATCCCCCGATGCTCCAATGCACCCCCCCCGTGCTCCGTTCCACCCCTCCCACGCTCCGATCCACCCCCCCATGCTCCGATCCCCCGCCCCCCGTGCTCCCCCCCACCCCATCATACTTACCGATCCTGCCGGGGTTCGTCCGTCTTCTCCCTGGGCGCCGCCATCTTCCAAAATGGCGAGCGCATGCGCAGTGCGCCCGCCGAATCTGCCTGCCGGCAGATTCGTTCCAAAGTGCATTTTGATCACTGAGATAGATTATATCTCAGTGATCAAAATAAAAAAAATAATAAATGACCCCCCCCCCTTTGTCACCCCCATAGGTAGGGACAATAAAAAACTAAAGAATTTTTTTTTTCCCACTAATGTTACAATAGGGTTAGGGGTAGAGTTAGGGTTAGGGTTAGGGCTAGGGTTAGGGGTAGGGTTAGGGCTAGGGTTAGGGTTTCGGTATGTGCACACGTATTCTGGTCCTCTGCGGATTTTTCCGCTGCGGATTTGATAAATCCGCAGTGCTAAACCGCTGCGGATATATGGCGGATTTACCGCGTTTTTTCTGCGCATTTCACTGCGGTTTTACAACTGCGATTTTCTATTTGAGCAGTTGTAAAACCGCTGCGGAATCCGCAGAAAGTGACATGCCGCGGAATGTAAACCGCTGCGTTTCCGTGCAGTTTTTCCGCAGCATGTGTACAGCGATTTTTGTTTCCCATAGGTTTACATTGAACTGTAAACTCATGGGAAACTGCTGCGGATCCTCAGCGTTTTCTGCAGCGTGTGCACATACCTTTAGAATTAGGCTATGTGCACACGGTGCGGATTTGGCTGCGGATCCGCAGTGGATTGGCCGCTGCGGATTCGCAGCAGTGTTCCATCAGGTTTACAGTACCATGGAAAACCAAATCCGCTGTGCCCATGTTGCGGAAAATACCGTGCGGAAACGCTGCGTTGTATTTTCCGCAGCATGTCAATTCTTTGTGCGGATTCCGCAGCGTTTTACACCTGTTCCTCAATAGGAATCTGCAGGTGAAATCAGCACAAAAAACACTGGAAATCCGCGGAAAATCCGCAGGTAAAACGCAGTGCCTTTTACCCGCGGATTTTTAAAAAATGATGCTGAAAAATCTCACACGAATCCGCAACGTGGGCACATAGCCTTAGGGTTAGGGTTGGAATTAGGGTTGTGGTTAGGGTTGTGATTAGGGTTATGGCTACATTTGGGATTAGGGTTAGAGGTGTGGGGGGGTTAGTGTTGGAGGTAGAATTGAGGGGTTTCCACTGTTTAGGCACATCAGGGGTCTCCAAACGCAACATGGCGCCACCATTGATTCCAGCCAATCTCGTATTCAAAAAGTCAAATGGTGCTCCCTCAATTCCGAGCCCCGACGTGTGCCCAAACAGTGGTTTACCCCCACATATGGTGTACCAGCATACTCAGGATAAACTGCGCAACAATTACTGGGGTCCAATTTCTCCTGTTACCCTTGTGAAAATAAAAAAATGCTTGCTAAAACATCATTTTTGAGGAAAGAAAAATGATTTTTTATTTTCACGGCTCTGCGTTGTAAACGTCTGTGAAGCACTTGGGGGTTCAAAGTGCTCAGCACATATCTACATAAGTTCCTTGGGGGGTCTAGTTTCTAAAATGGGGTCACTTGAGGGGGTTTTCTACTGTTTAGGCACACCAGGGGCTCTGCAAACGCAACGTGACGCCCGCAGACCATTTCATCAAAGTCTGCATTTCAAAAGTCACTACTTCCCTTCTGAACCCCGACGTGTGCCCAAACAGTGGTTTACCTCCACATATGGGGTATCAGCGTACTCAGGAGAAACTGTACAACAACTTTTGGGGTCCAATTTCTCCTGTGACCCTTGGGAAAATAAAAAATTCTGGGCTAAATAATTATTTTTGAGGAAAGAAAACGTATTTATTATTTTCACGGTTCTGCATTATAAACTTCTATGAAGCACTTGGGGGTTCAAAGTGCTCACCACACATCTAGATAAGTTCCTTTCGGGGTCTAGTTTCCAAAATGGGGTCACGTGTGGGGGGTTTCTACTGTTTAGGCACACCAGGGGCTCTGCAAACGCAACGTGACGCCCGCAGACCATTTCATCAAAGTCTGCATTTCAAAAGTCACTACTTCCCTTCTGAGCCCCGACGTGTGCCCAAACAGTGGTTTACCCCCACACATGGGGTATCACCGTACTCAGGAGAAACTGGACAACAACTTTTGGGGTCCAATTTCTCCTGTAACGCTTGGGAAAATAAAAAATTCTGGGCTAAATAATTATTTTTGAGGAAAGAAAACGTATTTATTATTTTCACGGCTCTGCATTATAAACTTCTGGAAGCACTTGGGGGTTCAAAGTGCTCACCACACATCTAGATAAGTTCCTTTCGGGGTCTAGTTTCCAAAATGGGGTCACTTGTAGGGGGTTTCTATTGTTAAGCCACATCAGGGGCTCTGCAAACGCAACGTGACGCCCACAGAGCATTCCATCAAAGTCTGCATTTCAAAACGTCACTACTTCACTTCCGAGCCCCGGCATGTGCCCAAACAGTGGTTTACCCCCACATATGGGGTATCAGCGTACTCAGGAGAAACTGGACAACAACTTTTGGGGTCAAATTTCTCCTGTTACCCTTGGGAAAATAAAAAATTGCAGGCTAAAAGATCATTTTTGAGAAAATATTTTTATTTTTTTTATTTTCATGGCTCTGCGTTATAAACTTCTGTGAAGCACTTGGGGGTTCAAAGTCCTCACCACACATCTAGATTAGTTCCTTTGGGGGTCTAGTTTCCAAAATGGGGTCATTTCTGGGGGGATCTCCAATGTTTAGGCACACAGGGGCTCTCCAAACGTGACATGGTGTC
Source organism: Ranitomeya imitator (assembly GCF_032444005.1). Classification (NCBI taxonomy): domain Eukaryota; kingdom Metazoa; phylum Chordata; class Amphibia; order Anura; family Dendrobatidae; genus Ranitomeya; species Ranitomeya imitator. The sequence goes on from NC_091284.1 coordinate 234,994,578, forward strand.
CGCTAATGATTGGAGCTAATTTTCCATTTAAAAAGCCAAATGGCGTGCCTTCCCTTCCGAGCCCTGCCGTGCGCCCAAACAGTGGTTTACCCCCACATATGGGGTATCAGTGTACTCAGGACAAACTGGCCAACAACATTTGGGGTCCAATTTCTCCTATTACCCTTGGCAAAATAGGAAATTCCAGGCTAAAAAATCATTTTTGAGGAAAGAAAAATTATTTTTTATTTTCATGGCTCTGCGTTATAAACTTCTGTGAAGCACCTGGGGGTTTAAAGTGCTCAATATGCATCTAGATAAGTTCCTTGGGGGGCCTAGTTTCCAAAATTGGGTCACTTGTGGGGAAGCTCCAATGTTTAGGCACACAGGGGCTCTCCAAACGCGACATGGTGTCCGCTAACAATTGGAGCTAATTTTCCATTCAAAAAGTCAAATGGCGTGCCTTCCCTTCCGAGCCCTGCCGAGTGCACAAACAGTGGTTTACCCCCACATATGAGGTATCGTCGTACTCGGGAGAAATTGCCCAACAAATTTTATGATCCATTTTATCCTATTGCCCATGTGAAAATGAAAAAATTGAGGCGAAAAGAATTTTTTTGTGAAAAAAAAGTACTTTTTCATTTTTACAGATCAATTTGTGAAGCACCTGAGGGTTTAAAGTGCTCACTAGGCATCTAGATAAGATCCTTGGGGGGTCTAGTTTCCAAAATGGGGTCACTTGTGGGGGAGCGCCAATGTTTAGGCACACAGGGTCTCTCCAAACGCGACATGGTGTCCGCTAACGATGGAGATAATTTTTCATTTAAAAAGTCAAATGGCGCTCCTTCCCTTCCGAGCCTTACCATGTGCCCAAACAGTGGTTTACCCCCACATGTGAGGTATTGGTGTACTCAGGAGAAATTGCCCAACAAATTTTAGGATCTATTTTATCCTGTTGCCCATGTGAAAATTAAAAAATTGAGGCTAAAAGAATTTTTTTGTGAAAAAAAAGTACTTTTTCATTTTTACGGATCAATTTGTGAAGCACCTGGGGGTTCAAAGTGCTCACTATTCATCTAGATAAGTTCCTTGGGGCGTCTAGTTTCCAAAATGGGGTCACTTGTGGGGGACCTCCAATTTTTAGGCAAACCGGGGCTCTCCAAACGTGACATGGTGTCCGCTAAAGAGTGGAGCCAATTTTTCATTCAAAAAGTCAAATGGCGCTCCTTCCCTTCCAAGCCCTGCCGTGCGCCCAAACAGTGGTTTACCCCCACATATGAGGTATCAGCGTACTCAGGGCAAATTGGACAACAACTTTCGTGGTCCAGTTTCTCCTTTTACCATTGGGAAAATAAAAAAAATTGTTGCTAAAAGACAATTTTTGTGACTAAAAAGTTAAATGTTCATTTTTTCCTTCCATGTTGCTTCTGCTGCTGTGAAGCACCTGAAGGGTTAATAAACTTCTTGAATGTAGTTTTGAGTACCTTGAGGGGTGCAGTTTTTAGACTTTTTAGACACTTTTGGGTATTTTCAGCCATATAGACCCCTCAAACTGACTTCAAATGTGAGGTGGTCCCTAAAAAAAATGGCTTTGTAAATTTCGTTGTAAAAATGAGAAATCGCTGGTCAAATTTTAACCCTTATAACTTCCTAGCAAAAAAAAATGTTGTTTCCAAAATTGTGCTGATGTAAAGTATACATGTGGGAAATGTTATTTATTAACTATTTTGTGTCACATAACTGTCTGGTTTAACAGAATAAAAATTCAAAATGTGAAAATTGCGAAATTTTCAAAATTTTCGCCAAATTTCCGTTTTTATCACAAATAAACGCAGAATTTATTGACCTAAATTTACCACTAACATGAAGCCCAATATGTCACGAAAAAACAATCTCAGAACCGCTAGGATCCGTTGAAGCGTTCCTGCGTTATTACCTCATAAAGGGATACTGGTCAGAATTGCAAAACACGGCAAGGTCTTTAAGGTCAAAATAGGCTGGGTCATGAAGGGGTTAAATGCCGCTGTCTGCGTTTGACAGCGGCATTTTACTAGTTAATAGGTGCGGGCAGATCGCGATTCTGCCCGCGCCTATTACGGGCACATGTCAGCTGTTCAAAACAGCTGACATGTCCCGGCTTTGATGCGGGCTCACCTCGGAGCCCTGCATCAAAGCAGGGGATCTGACCTTGGACGTACTATCCCGTCCGAGGTCAGATAGGGGTTAAAGGACCTGAACTGTGGACATTGCTAGCCGTGAGCGGGCTGAGCCCCGCTAGGAGAAGGACTGTGTTTTGTTGTTTTGTCCAGAGAGCCGTGTTTATTTTTCCCAGCTTGGTCTATACTGCCTTTAATAAACCAAGCACGTTCTTAAAGAGACAGTGTTCTATTTCTGCCTCTGTGTCCAGCCACGTGAGCCGTTCTACCACACCACGGACTGACAGTATAAAGAAGATGGAGACATTTTTGTCTCCATCTTCCTCTCATCCAAGAAAATAGGATCAAACTATTATCTCACTATGAGTTTTTGACAGGGGACACGCGGCCATTCAGCATATTGTGGTCCGTACTTGTGCAGCCACACACAGGTGTAAACCCAGCCGTAAAGGGAACCTGTCACCAGAAAAATTGCTATTATCCTACAGATATGGGGTCAATATACAGGTTAGTAGAGTTATTAACCTGCCTGGCGCTTGAACTTAGCCGAATGCTGCTGGAAGAAAATTAACTTTATTCTCCCTGACAGCGCTCCGGTTTTAGTCACGGGGGGCGCTGGCGCAGATTCGGTACAGGACAGCGGCTGTAACCGTGCTCCCCGGCCCTGACTGACACTGGCTCTGCATTAGGGACGGCAGCATTTGTCTGCAGGTTAATTAGGTTTTTTCTGTTGACAGGTTCCCTTTAAGGTTACAATCTATAATAGAAAACTGAAGAGTTGAACAGTACGGTACATCTGATGGGGCTCCTTTTCTGCACTGTCACAACAGCACTTGAGATAGCTGGAAATCCCAGTGACATCATAACTGGGAAAGGGCCCAACAAGTTTCTATGGTGCCGCTCTCCAGCATGATTAACATGTGAGTCCAAGACATAGAAAGGTTCTGAATACCATTCATTAGGGTGTGCTAAATATAGCACAAAGGAATGTATCAAATATATAAAATCAGTAATGAAGGCACTACACACCACCAGAGCATTCCCACTGCTCCCAGACAATGCCGTCCTACTGAAAAATAGTATAAACCTGGCCAGCATTGCAAAAAAACAGAACATCCCTTCTGTGGAAGTAGTGACATGACAGCCAGGAAATCCCAGGGAATTCCCAGATCAGGGAAAGGGATGCTTTAAGGGGTTTTCCAGGAAATCGCGAAAACAACAAAATATACATTATTACAGATACTTTTAATTATTTTTATTATCCATTGCCTATGAGGCAATTATTAGCATTTTTAAACTGGCCACTGTCACATTACTGAGCATACATCCCATCTTAAGCATAGCAGGAGACAGTGGCGTAATTACAGTCTGATGGGCCCAGGTGCAAGATTAGGACCCCCCTCCCCTTTCCTGAAATATATATACGTCTTTAATCTTTGTATATATGTCCCTCATTATGATATATATATCTCCTCCATTCTGGTATATGTCGCTTATCTTGGGCCCCATACTGGTATATATCCCCCATTCTGCCTCTGTACTTTAATGTTTAGGAAAAAGTAAACTATTATACTCACCAGGGTAGAAGTCATGAGGGCACATAGCTAAAGTATAATGCACCCCTCTTTGTCCTCCATGTAGTATAATGCACCAATCTTTGTCCTCCATGTAGTATAATGCACCCCTCTTTGTCCTCCATGTAGTATAATGCACCCCTCTTTGTCCTCCATGTAGTATAATGCACCAATCTTTGTCCTCCATGTAGTATAATGCACCCCTCTTTGTCCTCCATGTAGTATAATGCACCCCACTTTGTCCTCCATGTAGTATAATGCACCAATCTTTGTCCTCCATGTAGTATAATGCACCCCTCTTTGTCCTCCATGTAGTATAATGCACCCTCTTTGTCCTGCATGTAGTATAATGCACCAATCTTTGTCCTCCATGTAGTATAATGCACCCCTCTTTGTCCTCCATGTAGTATAATGCACCCCTCTTAGTCCTCCATATAGTATAATGCGCAGCCCATCCTGGTATATGGGCCCCCATCGTGGTATATGTCGCCCTATCCTGGTGAATGTCCCCCACCCTGGTATGTGCCCCCATCCTGGTATATGTCACCCCATCCTGGTATATGGCCCCCATCCTGGTATATGTCGCCCCATGCTGTTATATGTCCCTTAGCCAGGTATAGGTCCCCCATACTGGTATATGGCCCCCCTGTTGTTCAATACACAGAAAAAAAAACCTGTTCCTACTCACTTTCCCAGTGCTCCCAGACCATGCGGCTTCCACTTCAGCTGACTTCGCTGTGTTACAGGAGCGCATGATGGTCACGTGCACGCCGTCACCAGCTGTCCTCTGATTGACCAGAAGCGTGTATTGTGGTGCACGGACCTGATGAGTCTGTACGCTGCAATACACTCCAAGGACGCACATCCAGCTGAAGTAGAGGCTGGAGTCGGCGGGCCCCTCATCTATGTCAGTGTTTCGTGCTGCCTAATTCTGCAGAGCCACTGAGCTCAGTGATTGGCTGCAGGGGTGACATGCGCTATAGTTGTGACGTCAGCGCTGGAGCAAGTGAGACCATAAAATGCCACACTATCGCCATAAACACACCGACCAGCAGGAAATCAATGTGTTGAAACACCAGAACAGCAGTTGCAAAGATCCATTAAGAAGCGATGAAAAGATTGGATCTATCCCCCCAAATTGGTACCAATAAATACGCCAGCTCGCTAGGTATCGCCATGTTTGGTATCGCCATAGTCTTTCTGACCTGGGGAGACGTCACCGGGTCATTTTTACCACACAATGAAGGCTCTAAAAGCAAAAAACGCTCAAAATAATGTTTTTCATGATTTCACTGTACATGAAATTTTCCCCATTTCCCAATACATTGAATCATAAAATAGCTGGTGCCATTCAAAAGTACAACTCGACCCGCAAAAAACAAGCCGTCACCCATCTATGTGGACGGGAAAAGTCATGGCTCCTGGAACACGGTGATGGCAAACTAAACCCAATGAAGGGGTTAAGCCCTCAGGCTGCCTGGCCAGCAGGGGGCAGCATTCACTGATGGCAGAAGCTGCTGACGGTATAATGTGAGGCACCATGCCAGCCGCCCCGCACCGACCGCCCTAGAGGCAAGAACAGGTGCGACATTTACTATGAGGCTCCTGAGCACTGACACCCGAGCCCGGCAAACAGCTGCCGCAGACGCTGCACTTCAGGGCATGGCATGGATGACGGACAACCGCCATTTTGGTGTAGCCTATAATTTGGATTTCGCAAGTTGGGACAGCGGCTGTCATTACTCACACGCTGCATCGGAAGGGTGTGCGGGGCGTGTGATGGGAGGGGTCACGTGACGTCACCAAGTACACTGCTCACAGCTGCCTGAGCCGAGAAGTTTCAGTGACAGAAGAGCAGGTCCCGGGAGCGCGGACACGAGGGGTCATCCCGGTAACCGGTGATTATTCCCTGGCGGCCGTGTAAGGTAACGTGCTGTTATATAGGGTACTGTAGTGTGCTGTGCTGTTATATAGGGTGCTGTACTGTAGTGTGCTGTGCTGTTATATAGGGTGCTGTACTGTAGTGTGCTGTGCTGTTATATAGGGTGCTGTACTGTAGTGTGCTGTGCTGTTATATAGGGTACTGTGCTGTAGTGTGCTGTGCTGTTATGTAGGGTACTGTACTGTAGTGTGCTGTGCTGTTATATAGGGTGCTGTACTGTAGTGTGCTGTGCTGTTATATAGGGTACTGTGCTGTAGTGTGCTGTGCTGTTATGTAGGGTACTGTACTGTAGTGTGATGTGCTGTTATATAGGGTACTGTACTGTAGTGTGCTGTGCTGTTATATAGGGTGCTGTACTGTAGTGTGCTGTGCTGTTATATAGGGTACTGTACTGTAGTGTGCTGTGCTGTTATGTAGGGTACTGTACTGTAGTGTGCTGTGCTGTTATATAGGGTGCTGTACTGTAGTGTGCTGTGCTGTTATATAGGGTACTGTACTGTAGTGTGCTGTGCTGTTATATAGGGTACTGTGCTGTAGTGTGCTGTGCTGTTATGTAGGGTACTGTACTGTAGTGTGATGTGCTGTTATATAGGGTACTGTACTGTAGTGTGCTGTGCTGTTATATAGGGTACTGTAGTGTAGTGTGCTGTGCTGTTATATAGGGTGCTGTACTGTAGTGTGCTGTGCTGTTATATAGGGTACTGTACTGTAGTGTGATGTGCTGTTATGTAGGGTACTGTACTGTAGTGTGATGTGCTGTTATGTAGGGTACTGTACTGTAGTGTGCTGTGCTGTTATATAGGGTACTGTAGTGTAGTGTGATGTGCTGTTATATAGGGTACTGTACTGTAGTGTGCTGTGCTGTTATATAGGGTACTGTAGTGTAGTGTGCTGTGCTGTTATATAGGGTACTGTACTGTAGTGTGCTGTGCTGTTTTATAGGGTGCTGTACTGTAGTGTGCTGTGCTGTTATATAGGGTACTGTACTGTAGTGTGCTGTGCTGTTTTATAGGGTGCTGTACTGTAGTGTGCTGTGCTGTTATATAGGGTACTGTAGTGTAGTGTGCTGTGCTGTTATATAGGGTGCTGTACTGTAGTGTGCTGTGCTGTTATATAGGGTGCTGTACTGTAGTGTGATGTGCTGTTATGTAGGGTACTGTACTGTAGTGTGCTGTGCTGTTATATAGGGTACTGTACTGTAGTGTGCTGTGCTGTTATATAGGGTGCTGTAGTGTGCTGTGCTGTTATGTAGGGTACCGTACTGTAGTGTGCTGTGCTGTTATATAGGGTACCGTACTGTAGTGTGCTGTGCTGTTATATAGGGTACTGTACTGTAGTGTGATGTGCTGTTATATAGGGTACTGTACTGTAGTGTGCTGTGCTGTTATATAGGGTACTGTAGTGTGATGTGCTGTTATATAGGGTACTGTACTGTAGTGTGCTGTGCTGTTATATAGGGTACTGTAGTGTGCTGTGCTGTTATATAGGGTACTGTACTGTAGTGTGCTGTGCTGTTATATAGGGTACTGTACTGTAGTGTGCTGTGCTGTTATGTAGGGTACTGTACTGTAGTGTGCTGTGCTGTTATATAGGGTACTGTACTGTGCTGTGCTGTTATATAGGGTGCTGTAGTGTGATGTGCTGTTATATAGGGTGCTGTAGTGTGATGTGCTGTTATATAGGGTACTGTACTGTAGTGTGCTGTGCTGTTATATAGGGTACTGTACTGTAGTGTGCTGTGCTGTTATATAGGGTACTGTACTGTAGTGTGATGTGCTGTTATATAGGGTACTGTACTGTAGTGTGCTGTGCTGTTATATAGGGTACTGTACTGTAGTGTGCTGTGCTGTTATATAGGGTACTGTACTGTAGTGTGATGTGCTGTTATATAGGGTACTGTACTGTAGTGTGCTGTGCTGTTATATAGGGTACTGTACTGTAGTGTGATGTGCTGTACTGTAGTGTGCTGTTATATAGGGTACTGTACTGTAGTGTGATGTGCTGTTATATAGGGTACTGTACTGTAGTGTGATGTGCTGTTATATAGGGTACTGTAGTGTGATGTGCTGTTATATAGGGTACTGTAGTGTGATGTGCTGTTATATAGGGTGCTGTACTGTAGCGTAATGTGCTGTTATATAGGGTACTGTACTGTAGTGTGATGTGCTGTTATATAGGGTACTGTACTGTAGTGTGATGTGCTGTTATATAGGGTACTGTAGTGTAGTGTGATGTGCTGTTATATAGGGTACTGTACTGTAGTGTGCTGTGCTGTTATATAGGGTACTGTAGTGTGCTGTGCTGTTATATAGGGTGCTGTACTGTAGTGTGATGTGCTGTTATATAGGGTACTGTAATGTGATGTGCTGTTATATAGGGTACTGTACTGTAGAGTGATGTGCTGTACTGTAGTGTGCTGTTATATAGGGTACTGTACTATAGTGTGCTGTGCTGTTATATAGGGTACTGTAGTGTAGTGTGATGTGCTGTTATATAGGGTACTGTACTGTAGTGTGCTGTGCTGTTATATAGGGTACTGTAGTGTGATGTGCTGTTCTGTAGTGTGCTGTTATATAGGGTGCTGTACTGTAGTGTGATGTGCTGTTATATAGGGTGCTGTACTGTAGTGTGCTGTGCTGTTATATAGCGTACTGTACTGTAGTGTGCTGTGCTGTTATATAGGGTACTGTAGTGTAGTGTAATGTGCTGTTATATAGGGTACTGTAGTGTGCTGTGCTGTTATATAGGGTACTGTAGTGTAGTGTGATGTGCTGTTATATAGGGTACTGTACTGTAGTGTGCTGTTATATAGGGTACTGTACTGTAGTGTGCTGTGCTGTTATATAGGGTGCTGTACTGTAGTGTGATGTGCTGTTATATAGGGTACTGTACTGTAGTGTGATGTGCTGTTATATAGGGTACTGTACTGTAGTGTGATGTGCTGTACTGTAGTGTGCTGTTATATAGGGTACTGTACTGTAGTGTGCTGTGCTGTTATATAGGGTACTGTACTGTACTGTAGTGTGCTGTGCTGTTATATAGGGTACTGTAGTGTAGTGTGCTGTGCTGTTATATAGGGTACTGTAGTGTAGTGTGATGTGCTGTTATATAGGGTACTGTACTGTAGTGTGCTGTGCTGTTATATAGGGTACTGTAGTGTAATGTGCTGTTATATAGGGTACTGTACTGTAGTGTGCTGTGCTGTTATATAGGGTGCTGTACTGTAGTGTGATGTGCTGTTATATAGGGTACTGTAGTGTGCTGTGCTGTTATATAGGGTGCTGTACTGTAGTGTGATGTGCTGTTATATAGGGTACTGTACTGTAGTGTGCTGTGCTGTTATATAGGGTACTGTACTGTAGTGTGATGTGCTGTACTGTAGTGTGCTGTTATATAGGGTACTGTACTGTAGTGTGATGTGCTGTTATATAGGGTACTGTACTGTAGTGTGATGTGCTGTACTGTAGTGTGCTGTTATATAGGGTACTGTAGTGTGATGTGCTGTTATATAGGGTACTGTAGTGTGATGTGCTGTTATATAGGGTACTGTACTGTAGTGTGCTGTGCTGTTATATAGGGTACTGTAGTGTAGTGTGATGTGCTGTTATATAGGGTACTGTACTGTAGTGTGCTGTGCTGTTATATAGGGTACTGTAGTGTGATGTGCTGTTATATAGGGTACTGTAGTGTGATGTGCTGTTATATAGGGTACTGTAGTGTGCTGTGCTGTTATATAGGGTACTGTAGTGTAGTGTGATGTGCTGTTATATAGGGTACTGTAGTGTGCTGTTATATAGGGTACTGTAGTGTGATGTGCTGTTATATAGGGTGCTGTACTGTAGTGTGCTGTGCTGTTATATAGGGTGCTGTACTGTAGTGTGCTGTGCTGTTATATAGGGTACTGTAGTGTGCTGTGCTGTTATATAGGGTACAGTAGTGTAGTGTGATGTGCTGTTATATAGGGTACTGTAGTGTAGTGTGATGTGCTGTTATATAGGGTACTGTACTGTAGTGTGCTGTGCTGTTGTATAGGGTACTGTACTGTAGTGTGCTGTGCTGTTATATAGGGTAGGGTAGTGTGATATGCTGTTATATAGGGTACTGTAGTGTGCTGTGCTGTTATATAGGGTGCTGTAGTGTAGTGTGATGTGCTGTTATATAGGGTACTGTACTGTAGTGTGCTGTGCTGTTATATAGGGTACTGTAGTGTAGTGTGATGTGCTGTTATATAGGGTACTGTACTGTAGTGTGATGTGCTGTTATATAGGGTACTGTACTGTAGTGTGATGTGCTGTTATATAGGGTACTGTACTGTAGTGTGATGTGCTGTTATATAGGGTACTGTAGTGTAGTGTGATGTGCTGTTATATAGGGTACTGTACTGTAGTGTGCTGTGCTGTTATATAGGGTACTGTACTGTAGTGTGCTGTGCTGTTATATAGGGTACTGTAGTGTAGTGTGATGTGCTGTTATATAGGGTACTGTACTGTAGTGTGCTGTGCTGTTATATAGGGTACTGTAGTGTAGTGTGATGTGCTGTTATATAGGGTACTGTACTGTAGTGTGATGTGCTGTTATATAGGGTACTGTACTGTAGTGTGATGTGCTGTTATATAGGGTACTGTACTGTAGTGTGATGTGCTGTTATATAGGGTACTGTAGTGTAGTGTGCTGTGCTGTTATATAGGGTACTGTAGTGTAGTGTGATGTGCTGTTATATAGGGTACTGTAGTGTGCTGTGCTGTAGTGTGCTGTGCTGTTATATAGGGTACTGTACTGTAGTGTGCTGTGCTGTTATATAGGGTACTGTAGTGTAGTGTGATGTGCTGTTATATAGGGTACTGTACTGTAGTGTGCTGTGCTGTTATATAGGGTAGTGTAGTGTGATGTGCTGTTATATAGGGTACTGTAGTGTAGTGTGATGTGCTGTTATATAGGGTACTGTAGTGTGCTGTTATATAGGGTGCTGTACTGTAGTGTGCTGTGCTGTTATATAGGGTGCTGTACTGTAGTGTGATGTGCTGTTATATAGGGTGCTGTACTGTACTGTAGTGTGATGTGCTGTTATATAGGGTACTGTACTGTAGTGTGCTGTGCTGTTATATAGGGTGCTGTACTGTAGTGTGCTGTGCTGTTATATAGGGTGCTGTACTGTAGTGTGCTGTGCTGTTATATAGGGTACTGTACTGTAGTGTGCTGTTATATAGGGTACTGTAGTGTAGTGTGATGTGCTGTTATATAGGGTACTGTACTGTAGTGTGATGTGCTGTTATATAGGGTACTGTAGTGTAGTGTGATGTGCTGTTATATAGGGTACTGTACTGTAGTGTGATGTGCTGTTATATAGGGTACTGTACTGTACTGTAGTGTGATGTGCTGTTATATAGGGTGCTGTACTGTAGTGTGCTGTTATATAGGGTACTGTAGTGTGCTGTGCTGTTATATAGGGTGCTGTACTGTAGTGTTCTGTGCTGTTATATAGGGTACTGTACTGTAGTGTGCTGTGCTGTTATATAGGGTACTGTAGTGTAGTGTGATGTGCTGTTATATAGGGTACTGTAGTGTGCTGTGCTGTTATATAGGGTGCTGTACTGTAGTGTGCTGTGCTGTTATATAGGGTGCTGTACTGTAGTGTGATGTGCTGTTATATAGGGTACTGTAGTGTGATGTGCTGTTATATAGGGTACTGTACTGTAGTGTGCTGTGCTGTTATATAGGGTACTGTACTGTAGTGTGCTGTGCTGTTATATAGGGTGCTGTACTGTAGTGTGATGTGCTGTTATATAGGGTACTGTACTGTAGTGTGCTGTTATATAGGGTGCTGTACTGTAGTGTGATGTGCTGTTATACAGGGTACTGTACTGTAGTGTGATGTGCTGTTATATAGGGTACTGTACTGTAGTGTGCTGTGCTGTTATATAGGGTACAGTAGTGTAGTGTGCTGTGCTGTTATATAGGGTACTGTAGTGTGCTGTGCTGTTATATAGGGTGCTGTACTGTAGTGTGCTGTGCTGTTATATAGGGTACTGTACTGTAGTGTGCTGTGCTGTTATATAGGGTACTGTACGGTAGTGTGCTGTGCTTTTATATAGGGTACGGTAGTGTAGTGTGCTGTGCTGTTATATAGGGTACTGTAGTGTAGTGTGATGTGCTGTTATATAGGGTACTGTAGTGTGCTGTGCTGTTATATAGGGTGCTGTACTGTAGTGTGATGTGCTGTTATATAGGGTGCTGTACTGTAGTGTGCTGTGCTGTTATATAGGGTGCTGTACTGTAGTGTGCTGTGCTGTTATATAGGGTACTGTACTGTAGTGTGCTGTGCTGTTATATAGGGTAGTGTAGTGTGATGTGCTGTTATATAGGATACTGTAATGTGCTGTGCTGTGCTGTTATATAGGGTGCTGTACTGTAGTGTGATGTGCTGTTATATAGCGTGCTGTACTGTAGTGTGCTGTGCTGTTATATAGGGTGCTGTACTGTAGTGTGCTGTGCTGTTATATAGGGTACTGTACTGTAGTGTGATGTGCTGTTATATAGGGTACTGTAGTGTAGTGTGCTGTGCTGTTATATAGGGTACTGTAGTGTAGTGTGATGTGCTGTTATATAGGGTACTGTAGTGTGCTGTGCTGTTATATAGGGTGCTGTACTGTAGTGTGATGTGCTGTTATATAGGGTACTGTAGCGTAGTATATTGCCCAGCCACGTAGTATATTGCCCAGTGACATAGTATACAGTACAGAGCCACATCGTATATTGCCCAGCCACGTCGTATATTGCCCAGCCACGTCGTATATTGCCCAGTCACTTAGTATACAGCACAGAGCCACGTAGTATATTGCCAAGCTACGTAGTATATTGCCCATCCACGTATGTCATAGGTTAAAAAAATAAAAAAATAAACATATACTCACCTTACCATACGAGGGCCACTTGTAGTTCGATCACATGACCGTGACGTCATGACAGGTCCTTCTCGCGCAGGACCTGTGATGACGTCGCGGTCACATGACCGTGACGTCATGGCAGGACATTATCACGTAGGCGCGCAGGGCCTGTGATGACGTCGCGGTCACATGACCGTGACGTCATGGCAGGTACTTCTCCCATGCCACCGGAACCTGCCGCTTGCATGGAGTGTAGCGAGGAGCGGGAAAGGCGGAGGAAGGTAAGTATATAATGATTTTTTATTTTTTAAAATTATTTTTAACATTAGATGTTTTTACTATTGACGCTGCATAGGCAGCATCAGTAGTAAAAACTTGGTCACACAGGGTTAATAGCAGCGGTAATGGAGTGCGTTACCCGCGGCATAACGCGGTCCGTTACCGCCGGCATTAACCCTGTGTGAGCGGGGACCGGGAGGGGAGTATGCGGGCGCCGGGCAGTGACTGCGGGGAGTAAGGAGCGGCCATTTTTCTTCCGGACTGTGCCCGTCGCTGATTGGTTGTGGCAATGGTCGTGGGCGTTTTGCCACAACCAATCAGCGACTTGGATTACATGACAGACAGAGGCCACGACCAATGAATATCCGTGACAGAAAGAAGGACAGACAGACAGACGAAAGTGACCCTTAATAATTAGACAATTATATAGTAGATTTGGGGACTGTAGTGCTATTTTATATTACATGGCAGTACACTGTATGTGGTGCTTTACATCTACTATATAATTGTCTAAGGGTCACTTCTTTCTTTCTTTCTTTCTCTGTTATTCATTCGCTGATTGGTCTCGCCAGCTGCCTGTCATGGCTGCCGCGACCAATCAGCAACCGGCACAGTCCGGAAGAAAATGGCCGCTCCTTACTCCCCGCAGTCAGTGCCTGTCGCCCGCATACTCCCCTCCGGTCACCGCTAACACAGGGTTAATGCCGGCGGTAACGGACTGCGTTATGCCGCGGGTAACGCACTCCGTTACCGACGCTATTAACTCTGTGTGTCCCCAACTTTTTACTATTGACGCTGCCTATGCGGCATCAATAGTAAAAAATGTAATGTTAAAAATAATTAAAAAAACCTGCTATACTCACCCTCCATAGCCGCTCGCGCCGGCCGCCATCTTCCGTTGCAGGTTCCGGTGGCAGAAGGACCTGTCATAACTTCACGGTCATGTGACCACGACATCATCACAGGCCCTGCACGAGAAGGACCTGCCATGATGTCACGGTCATGTGACCGCGACGTCATCACAGGTCCTGCGCTCATACCAGCCCTGGGACCAGAAACTGCCGTGGACTACAAGGGCTCCTCGGAAAGGTGAGTATATGTTTATTTTTTAACCTGTGACAAACCTGGCTGGGCAATATACTACGTGACTGGCCAATATACTACGTGACTGGCCAATATACTACTTGGCTCTGTGCTGTATGCTACTTCGCTGGGAAATATACTACGTTGCTGTGCAATATACTACGTGGCTCTGCGCTGTATACTACGTCGCTGTGCAATATACTACATAGCTATACTACGTCACTGGGCAATATACTACGTGGGCTGTGCAATATACTACGTGGGCTGTGCAATATACTACGTGGGCTGTGCAATATACTACGTGGGCTGTGCAATATACTACGTGGGCTGTGCAATATACTACGTGGGCTGTGCAATGTACTACGTGGACATGCATATTCTAGAATACCCGATGCGTTAGAATCGGGTCATCATCTTGTATACTATATTACTGATATTATACTTATGTGTTGTGCTGTTATATAGGGTACTGTTGTGCTGTACTATATTTGGTGCGCTGCACTGTTATGGGTCATTTGAGGACTGTAGTGCTGTTTTATATTACATGGTATTACACTGTACTGTGGCACTTTACATATACTGCAGTATTACTGATATTATACGTGTAGTGTCCTGTACTATTGTGCGTTAGTGTAAGGGCTCGCTCACACTCCCATATAATCTCACATGGGGGAGAATTGGGCCCATTTATGCTAAATTCACCTGCATCACACTCTGTCAGAGTTTGATCCAAGTTTCCCTTTAGTGTGACCTTTTCTTGCATGAGAGAATTGTAGCATAAGTACAGAGAACTTTATTTCCCCATCTTCTCTACGTGCGTACATCGGACTGTACTCTGATGACATCTGAGTTCAGTCCGATGTTTCACACGCATCCATAGACTTGTATGACCGCTGTGTATACTCGCCCACGGTTTACGAGCTGCGGCAGAGACATCATTAGATGCGGTAAATCCACATAACGGTAGTTCTATAAGAACATGCGGGTTCAATTGTGTAATTAGAACACAGCGTTTTGGAGGCAGCGAAAATACCTGCTTCCAAACCGCTGCTGTTCCTGATGGTGGGCACGTAGCACCATGCCCAGTGTTATATGAGCGCTCGGCCGTGTTATACGCCAGTGTGAGCCTATGGGTTTCTGTACTGTGTTATAGCGGGGTATGTTGGGTACTATTGTGCTGCTTATCTGGTGTTCCACTGTATCGTGCTGCATTATATGCTGTTCTGTATCAGTGTGTTTATATTGCGGTGTACTGTAGTATATAGCGGTGTTATATTGTGCCGTACTATAGCCGGTGATTTATATTGTATACTATAGTGTAGTATGTTATAGCCGTACTACAGTGGTGCGTATGTAGGCGTATAGTGTGGGGTCACATTGTATCTTTATAACTATAGGTGGCTAGCTGAGGCCATAATGGCCACCAGACATTACCCAGGGGGACTTTTCTTCTTTTGGGGGGCTATCAGAGATTAGGAATATTAACACTAAAAAACAAATGGGCACAGAAGATAACCTGATTATGATTTGACTATTTACTATATTCCTACTTCTGCACCCGCCTAATATTGTAGTGTGGTGTGAGGCAGACTATTGCGGTATTATTCTGTTACCCTGTACTGTGTTGTGTGGAATACTATTGTACTACATTGCAGTGTGGTATATTGTGTTACACTCTGTGCGGTGTGCTATATTGCACTGTGGTGTTGTACTATGCACTGTACGGTACTTGTAGTGTTTCTATACTATCGTACGGTATTACATTTAGTCCTGTAGGATGTGTGAAGTAGCGGGTAGGGTTGGATAATGGCTTCTCTTTTGGTTTCTGTTGTAAGGAGAGGGGGGAGGTGTTAGAATATTTCCCCGGAGCCTGGCTATGACCTGTACCTGCACCTGCTGTTATTGTGGAGCCTTTCGGTCCCTCCCTGATCACTGCAGACTTGTCTAGTACAGTACATACAATTCTGAGGTCAGCGGAGGCCATATTGGGCAGATCCCATTCTAACGTCTTGACTGTTGCATAAATCCGGTTTTGCGCGGAGTGGACACATTGTGGGTATGAGTCCTTGCTATTTGGGAATAACATACGAGACAGGAATGGTACGCATCATTGCAGTTTCTGGGACATTTTTGGGTTTTTATCAAGTAATCTCAATCTTCTGTATAAATAAGATCCACAACGCGCTCTTTGCACCGGCTTTATGGCGGCATGAAAAACCAAAGTCCAAGTTGAGCCACAAACAAGAATGTATTGGGTCAGATTAATTTTTTGTGTTTATGCCAGATTTCTGCTGTAAATACCTAATAATATAATATATTGGCTGAAACGGCCGCCATGTTGATAAGCCACTGCTGTGCTCTGACACGTACGCTTGCGTATCGGGCTGCGTGTAACCTGCACTACGCCCCAGTGTACATGGCAGTCCCTTCATTTACCTGCTGAATCATGTAGATATTGGCCTCAGCACGCGGATGTGATTTAGGCTGCATATACAATGTCCTGGGTGGCGCAGAGCTTCATTAACCCTTTGTGTGGCTGGATGTGCTCTGCGCTGGGTGAGGGACTGTATTAAGAAGCCCTCCTCCTGGCCAGTTCATGCACATGGATTGCACCCAGGTTTATGTAAGCACGGGGCCAGTTCCCATGAGAGATTTTCCACACACAGGCATCGGTCTGCTTATAACATGTGGTCCGTATGTCAGTTCTTGAAATCCATATGACATGGATAGTTTCTTTTTTCTTTTTTTTTCACGGAGTTACACTCCATAACCCATCTGAAAAAGTGCTTCATAAACGCTAAAAAGGACGAACATCTGCATTTCTATGTGCAAATAACTTGCTGCTCACATTTTCCATCATTTTAGCTTCTTTTAACTGCTTCAGGTTTCCAAAAACACAAAGCGATTTAAAAGAAGTGACCTGTCTATTGAAAAAGCCGCACTATTTGTTATGTGAAAAGTTAAAAACAAACAAACAAAAAATGCATAGGGTCCAAAAAAGACGCTTCTGGAAAAACATAGCTGGTGCTTTCCCGAAATGTCTTTTGCTTGGAAAACTGTAAAGTGTACAAGCCCTTTCAGATCGGTGTATTTTCCTAAATCCAAATTTTCTGTGTCTTGCTTTGTGTGGATTGAGCAAAATGAAAGCCTGAATGAATGAATGTTGCATTGTAGAGGGCCTGAAAAAGTGCTCTCCATGTGGTCCTTCACTCCTTCCATCCTCTTTGGGCATCTTCACTCTGCACAGGGCCTTCCGGTGCTAAGTAGGCATCTGCCGACAGTTGTGGTTTTATAGAGCACCATTGATTCCATGGTTCTGTACTTGAGAAGGCTTTACATACAAATCACTTACAGTAGACATACTAACAATGATAGACTGGTACAGAGGGAAGAGGACCCTGCCCTTTCGGGCTTACATTCTACAAGATGGTGGGGAAGGAGACAATAGGTCGGAGGCTGCAGTACTTCCCGTGGTGTTCAGGTGGCAACGTGGTCATTGCGGTTGAAAGCTTTCCTGAAGAGGTGGGTTTTGAGGTTCCGTCTGAATGATCCGAATGTGGTTGATAGTCGGACGTGTTGGGGCAAAGAATTCCAGAGGATGGGGGATATTCAGGAGAAGTCTTGGAGGCGGTTGGGTGAAGAACGAATAAGTGTGGAGGAGAGAAGGAGGTCTTCGGAAGACCGGAGATTAGATGAGGGAAGATATCAGGAGATTAGTTCGGAGATGTACAGAGGAGAAAGGTTATGGATGGCTTTGTAGGACAGTGTTAGTAGTTTGAATTAGATATTCTGGGGAATTGGGAGCCAATGAAGGGAATCCAAAGTAGGGAAGTGGGGAAATAGCGGTGAGAGAGATGAACTAGTCGGGCAACATAGTTAAGGACGGACTGGAGAGGTGCGAGAGAGTTAGCAGGTAGATCACAGAGTAGCATGTTACAGTAATCTAAGCGGGAGATGATGAGGGCACAAGCATTTTGGTGGTGAGGGTTGAGGAAAGATCGGATTCTGGAAATATTTTTGAGCTGGAGGAGGCAAAAGCTTGTATGTGCGGTTTGAAGGACAGGGCAGAGTCAAGGGTTACTCTGAGGCAGCGGATTTCCGGTACAGGGGAGAGCGTGATGTCATTTATTGTGATGGATAGATCAGGTAGGGAATATATGTGAGATGGAGGAAAGCTACAGAGTTCATATTGTCCACACTGTGTTTGAGGAAGCAAAGGAGGAGGATATGGCTGATGGACACTCTGGGATTTTGGACAGCAGAGAGGTGACGTCTGGGCCCGAGAGATGGATCTGAGTGTCATCAGTGTAGAGATGGTATTGGAAGCCATAGGACTTAGGCTATGTGCACACGGTGCAGATTTGCCGCTGCGGATTCGCAGCAGTTTTCCATCAGGTTTACAGTACCATGTAAACCTATGGAAAACCAAATCCGCAGTGCCCATGGTGCAGAAGATACAGAGCGGAAACGCTGCAGTTTATTTTCCGCAGCATGTCAATTCTTTGTGCGGATTCCGCAGCGTTTTACACCTGCTCCTCAATAGGAATCCACAGGTGGTAAAACGCAGGTGAAATCTGCACAAAAAACGCTAAAAATCCGCTGTTAATCCGCAGGTAAGGCTGCCGTCACACTAGCAGTATTTGGTCAGAATTTTCCATCAGTATTTGTAAGCCAAAACCAGGAGTGGGTGATAAATACAGAAGTGGTGCATATGTTTCTATTATACTTTTCCTCCGATTGTTCCACTCCTGGTTTTGGCTTACAAATACTGAGGTAAAATACTGACCAAATACTGCTAGTGTGATGGCAGCCTAAAACGCATAGCAACTGTTTGAGGCTGTAGGATAAAGAAGATACAAGGGTTGTGAAGTAGGCCTGCTTAGCAGAGGTGAGAGCAGATTTGAATGCGATTGTTGCTTGTTTGAGTGCAGTGAAATCATCTTGTGAATATGTTTTCTTCCAATGCCGCTCCGCAACCCTGGACACTTGAACAAAGCTTTTTAGTTAGATTATTGTGCCAGGGTTGTCTATTGATTTGTCGCACTCAGCCATGCCTGAGAGGGGCAACTTCGTCAATAGCTGATGCAAGAGTGGCATTGTAGAAAGCATGAGTGTCTAGATGTGCAAGGTTTCTGCGGGGGTGTGCTAGTTGCTGGACATGGTGAGGATGACAATGATGAGAACATGAGCATATGATGGTCAGAAAGGGGGAGAGGGGAGGTTGTGAAGTTAGATAGGAAGCAGTCGGGTGAAGATGAGGTCTAATGTATGTCCGTCAGTGTGGGTGGTTGAGGAGGACCACTAAGTACCGTATATACTCGAGTGTAAGCCAGACCCCTAATTTTGCCACAAAAAACTGGGAAAACTTATTGACTCGCGTATAAGCCTAGGGTGGGAAATGCAGCAGCTACTGGTAAATTTAAAAAATAAAAATAGATACCAATAAAAGTAAAATTAATTGAGACATCAGTAGGTTAAATGTTTTTTAATATCCTTATTGTATCAGAAGCCCCATATGCTGCTCCATACAGTTCATGATGGGCCCCATAAAATGCTCCATGTTAAAATATGCCCCATATAATGCTGCATAAAAGGTTAATAATGGCCCCATAAGATGCTCCATAAAGGTTGATGGCCACATTAGATGCTCCATAGAATAATTTTCCCCGTATGGTGCTGCTTGCGATAAAAAAAAAAAAAAAAAAAAGACATACTCCCCTCTCGTCGCCGGGGAAGAGGTGCCGGTGTCCTGAGCAGGCGGGGACACCGGCGCGCTATGGGGGCCAGGTACCGGTGTCGCCGCTGGCTCAGGCCCCCGGCACTTGCGATATTCACCTGTCCCCGTTCCACTGCCGCGCGCCACTCTGTCTTCCGGGCCTCTGCAGTGACTGTTCAGGCAGAGGGAGCGCACTAACCACGTCAACGCGCCCTCTTACCTGAACGTCACAGCCACAGGAGGCGGAAGACAGAGCCCGGTGGTGGAACGGGGACAGGTGAATATTGCATGGCTCACTCTCCCCGTTATACTCACCCTACCGGCTCGGTCCCTGTTTCTCCGATGGTCTCCAGCGTGCGCCAGCAGCCTGTTCCTGTGTTCAGAGGTCACATGGTACCACTCATTAAAGTAATGAATATGCGCTCCACCCCTATGGGAGTGAAGTCGTGTCCGTATTCATTACTTTAATGAGCGGTACCACGCGACCTCTGAACACAGGAAGAGCTGCAGGCGCCAGACACCATCTGAGAAGCAGGGATGTGCAGAGACCGCGCCGGGAGCAGGTGAGTATGACGTGACAGCCACCGCCGCTCCCCCTCCCCCGCCGACCTCCTGGGACAATGACTCGAGTATAAACCGAGAGGGGCACTTTCAGCCTACAAAAATGGGCTGAAAATCTCAGCTTATGCTTGAGTATATAGTCCAAAAGATGAAGAAAGCCATAGGAGTTTGCAGGCTGCTGACTGGCACGTGTCTGTGGGGGTGTTAGTCACCCATAATGATGGTGGAAATGTCAGCAGAGAGAAAGTAAAGAAGACAGGTGGAGTATTGGTCAATAAAGGCAGTGGCTGAGCCTGGAGGTTGGTATAAGATGGCCACTTGGAGGTTGGAGGGACAGTTATGGTCTCCATTTTTTTTTCTCTCTCTTTTTTTCTTTGCATACCAAATTAGTTCAGTTTTCAATTCTCATCCACATGGACCGTGTGGCAATTATGATTGTTTGACTGATACAAATGACTGGTCTGCCATCCATCATGTAGACAGGCCACACGAAAACCTAAAATATACTTGTCTAAACTTAGCCCTATTATGTATATAGAACAGGGGTGTACAACATTTTTGGTCCAAGTACCATATTACTATACTGAACCAATCCCCAAAATATTCCCCTATAATTGCCCAAATTTCCACATTATGTGCCCTTGTAGTAACGCTACCCTTCCCTTACCCGACCCTCTTCTAAATTGACATGACATTTAGGCTATATTCACACTTAGCGGTTTTTACCGCGGAACCGCCGCGATTTTGATGCTGCGGGTCCGCAGCAGTTTCCATAGCGTTTACAGTAACATGTAAACCCTATGGAAACCGCAAACCGCTGTGCACATGCTGCGGGAAAAACCGCGCGGGAACGCAGCGGTTTACAACCCGCAGCATGTCACTTCTTTGTGCAGAATCGCTGCGATTCTGCACCCATAGGAATACATTGAACCGCTTACTTCCCGCATGGGGCTGTGCCCACGTTGCGGGAAGTAAGCGGATAATGTGCGGGTGGTACCCGGGGTGGAGGAGAGGAGACTCTCCTCCAGGCCCTGGGAACCATATTTGGGGTTAAAAAATAAAAAATCTGGTTATACTCACCCTCTGATGTCCGGAGCTCCTGGGCGTAGCACGCGGCTGTCCGGTCAGAGTTGCTGTGCGACCAGGACCTGCGGTGACGTCGCGGTCACATGACCGTGACGTCACGAAGGGTCCTTCTCCCACAGCATCTTAGGAACCGGACCGCCGGGTGCAGCGCCCAGGAGATCCGGACATCAGAGGGTGAGTATAACCAGATTTTATTATTTTTAACATTACTATTGATGCTGCATATTGCTGCATATGCAGCATCAATAGTATAGGCGGAAACCCGCAGCGGAAAACGCGGAACAAACCGCGATAAATCTGCAGGGAGAACCGCAGTTGTTTTGCCCTGCAGATTTATCAAATCCGCTGCGGGAGAACCCGCAGGGACCCGACGCAAGGTGTGAACATAGCCTTAATCTTCGCCTCTTCCGTGGAGCGCTTACCAGTGCCCGACGTCTCCTCTGCCTGTGCGGCGCTGGCAGCATTGTGCTGACTTTATCCCGCTGCTGCATGTCGGGTCAGTGGCTGACGTGCGCTTTCTCTGCCCGAGTCCTGGCTCCGCTGTGTTGAAATGTATTCGTGTCTGAAAGACTCCTATAAATTTGCATATGGTAAGAAGGAATCTGCATCTCCTGGACAGCTCCAGCAGGACGTATGTTGTGCAGGCCTGGTGTAGAAACTCATATTCTTCTCGTGACTACCATGAAATATTTACCTACTACTTACCAAATCCACATTAACAATGGTACTAAACATCAGTCCATAAAAATTCCGTCCTGAGAATACGAAGATATAAAATGTACTAATTTAATTCAAATAACAGTGGTTCCCTATTCTTAGTGACAGTGATAGTGGAATCCAGGCAACTTCTATGTTTGGCCAGAAATGCACAAGAGAATAAATCTAATTAAAAAAAAAAATTTTTTTAATTTTTTTGAGATTTATTCTCTCGTGCATTTCTGGCCACTTCACTCAGAGTAGAGTAGTGATACAGATGGGGGTTCTTGCACAAGGTACTTATGGATCATTTGAATTTTTGATTAAACTTCTATGTTTGACCCGGGCGATCATTTCTTATGTTGACATGTGACATGGGAAACTGTGATGCATCTTAAGGAGACTGATTCATTTCAATAGCTAAGCCAGTCCCCTTCACTGCATATGCCTGGACAAAAGGGTCTGGCTTCTATTTAAAATTAGCCAGTTAACCAGCCATACACAAGATGAATTCTGATTCCTGCTGTTTAATCGTTTAAATGCTACGGTCGATCTCTGACAGCGATGTTTAAGCTGTCTGTTCCAGGAATTTCGGTGTTGACCATTACTCCTGCCCTCGCCACCAACTTTACACTGTCACTGGCCTTCATAAGAGATTGACGTTTTGACAATATATTGCAGTGCTGAACTGACCAAGCAATCGCTGCTTCAAGGTCCTTAGAGGGAACAAAAAAAGTAGAAGTTTGACTCGTTCCTTTTAACAATTGTTAAAATTTAGAAAAGGGAAAAAACATAAAAATTTGGAATTAGTTTTTGCTGTAAGTCTAATTTACTAACATAGAAAATTATTGAACCCATAATATAAGTAAAGGTAGGTAAACAAAATTACAGCATAAACCACAGCATGTCTGGTTTTTCAGACCCCTCACTTTCCCCCAAGAATGTAATAAAAAGTCAAACATACACTTCAGTATTTTCCTTATTTCTTTATACATATTACCTAATAACTGCAGTTAGATAAAGAAATCAAATAAAATAAGTTAAAAATATTAGTAATATTTTTAAGCACCACTCCAGTATTTATTTTTGCAGTGCTGGAGTGGTGCTTCTAATCTAAGGTCCCTGACCCTAGTATCAGTGCTAATCGTCGTGTTCACCTTCTATCGGCGTCGCTTCGGTCCTGCGCCGCCATCTTCTGACTGCCTGGATGTCCGAAGTAACGGTCACAAGCTCTCCGTGGAAGTCTATGAGAATCACAACCAGAATGTCATTGACTTGCATTGAAATGTGACTTTCGGCTCAGCAAATAATAGAGCGAATCGGCAGGTCACAAACTGCTGGAGACCGACCTGAGCGGTGGTGATAGAAAGTGAAGTATGAGACGAAATATAGAGACTTTTATATTAGAAGTACCACTCCAGCGCTGCAATAATAATACAAAACCCTCTGGAGTGGTGCTTTAACTTGGGGAAAATTATCTATGATCAAATCTGAGTGGCAAAAATATATGAAGCCCGGCTTTCCGTGTCTGGTGTGATCCCCTCATTGTTCGGTAATACATGAATCTAAAAGTTTCACCCCACTTAGAATTTTTTTCCCCGGTTTTTCAGTAGATTATATGGTAAAGTGAATGATGACTTGACTCACCAAAAACAAGCCTTCATATGAATATATTAAATGAAAAATATAAAAAAAGTTATGGCTCTTGAAAGAAGGAGGAGGAAAAAATCAACAACCAAAAACAAAACTTTCTTCAACTTGAGGAGGTTGAACACATTTTAATAAAATATTTTCAAGCCTTTTGTACTCTGCGTGCACTGCAGACTTAGACATGTCGCGCAATCATTACGGAGATTTGTCTGACACTTCTGGGGAAGAATAAAGTTCATTACCTCCTGGCAGTTGGTCTTAGTGCAGGTGACGGGCAGCTTCAGAATGCTGTTAACATGCAGGTCAACCCCATAGCTACAGGTTAATAGCATTTTTTTACATGACCGGTTCCCTATGTGTCTGCACCATATAACTTCCGGCTATAAAAGAAAGTCACTTGATTGTCTCTGGCTACTAAGTGCAAATAACGAGGAGTCAAATTCCAATTTGAGTCACTGTCTTCATCCTTTTTTGGTGAAGTCTAGTCAGTAGAAGCCCATTTCCACTGGCCAGATGTCTGAGCGCTCCTAGAACACGTGATCCTCATTGTGCTTACTAATGTTCAACTGGCTAGTACGGTTATGTTTGGGTCAGTTGGCTAAACTTTGAATTCTTGTTCGGTCATGACATTGGCTGCGTTTCTTCTTTTCTTCTTCTAAGTGCCTCTCTGTATGGATTTTGCTCTGATGGCTGCTTATCAGCTAATGGAATTTACCAAGCGAATGACAAACAGTTCAAAGTCTCGATTAATACCGGAAGTGTCGGGCCCTATTACTTTATCGCAGTCCATGATCTTTTATTACATGACCTAGAGCTCTTGTGGTGGAATGAACCACAATGGAATGTTTTCTCTTTGTATAATGGATGCTATAACCTAAAATGATTATGCCCCCCCCCAATAAAAAAGAAAAATGTAGTGAAATAGTAGCTGTAGCCTCAATCCAACTATCCTAAATTAAGAATAATATCAGTATCTGTGGGGTCCAAATCCTAGGATCCCACCAATCGGCTGTTGTCAGCTCTGCTGTATGTAAACAGCGTATGGTGTGAGACCCAGCACTGCCATACTGTGTAGTGTTATCCCCTATTCAAATGAATGGGAGATAAAGTGGCGCGGGTCATCAGTATCAGGAAAACTCATATCTACACACCAGCATTAGTCAGACTCTGACCCTCTTTTATATTGATGTGTCTAATGAGCATGTGCAGACATCATTGTGGTGGGAAGGGGAGCAGGGTCGGCTGTGTCATCGCCTTCAGTGATTGTTACTTGTCATTGTAATTCTCTGAGCGTAATCTCACCTCCGGGGCCGTCTTTCAAATCCAAAGGATGTCAATTTCTCTTGCGGGTACATTGTGTTCTGTGCAGATTTTTTACATAAACTTACATTAGATTCGGAAAATCCACACCTAAATATATAACTAAAGTTTTGTCAGAGCCAAATACCAGGAAGTATCTAAAACAAAGGAGCTTCATTTAAAGCATGACACGCCAAAAAGAGACAAAAACCACAGTGATAAAAAAAAAAGCAAATAAAAACGCAAGTAACCTACGGTAATTTAAATGATCGGTTCAGACATTCTGCAACAGCAAAACCTTTGTGGGAACGTAACCGTAAGGTTGGTGTTCACCACCTGCTTTATCTTGCTAAATGACCTCTGTTCAGCTACTTCTTTGCTGATAGTTGACCTGTTTGGATAGGCAGACCGCATTTAGTATGCTCACAGAACAATCCGCAATAGATTGCTCAGTACGCACAGGCTGCCATAGCTCTTGGTAGCACAGGTCCTGTTTACACAGGATGATGTATCATCTTTCTTTAATATATATATATATATATATATATATATATATATATATATATATATATATATATACACATATATATATATATACATATATACATATATATATATACATATATACATATATACATACACAATTTGTGCAGACTAAGTGCTCCTCATTCTTGACACATTGTTGATCTGATCATCTTATATTTAGACCATGCTGTAGTACTCGCCAGTGACGCTACCTATATGATGACGCCATGCAGGTAGGCTAGGCAATACAAAAAGTCCCATCTCTCTACTGAGGGCCACAGCCTCTTCAGTCAGCCGATCAACAAGGATGCCAGGCCAAACCCAAACAGCTAGCGAACGGATAAACCAGCAACATTGGGAGTCTGGAAAATGACTTTATCTTTTTGATGCTGTTTAAGGCTATGCACACACGTTGCGGATTTGGCCCTGCGGATCCGCAGCAGTTTTCCATGCGGTTTAAAGTACCATGCTAACCTATGGAAAACAAAATCCGCTGTGCCCATACTGTGGAAAATTCCGTGCAGAAACGCAGCGGTTTATTTTCCGCAGCATGTCAATTCTTTGTGCAGATTCCGCAGCGTTTTACACCTGCTCCTCAATAGGAATCTGCACAAAATCCACAGAAAACCCGCATGTAAAACGCAGGTCATTTTACCTGCGGATTCTGCAGAATCCACGCTGAAAAATCCGCAATGGAATCTGCAATGTGTGCACATAGCCTAGCGATCACCCATAGTTCCTGAAATGATTGCCAAAAAACAATTGACTAACACTCGCGATCCAGGAGCAGAAGGTTTCTTTGCACTTTATATCTTGCTTATTGCCTGGCAGTATTTCTAGTGGCTCCGTATTACAAGCTAATGCAAACATGGTGTGAAAGAATGTATGTGTGACATGCACACCATGAGCCGTCAGGCGTTCATTACTGCACGGGTGGTGGTGGATAATAGTTGTATTATAAGATATCATTTCATATTTATATTCATGAATTATTAATGAAAAAAATACAATGTCATGTACAAGAACATATTTTTCATTGCCCACTCCTTATGACTCTGGGAGTTGATGGGTTCCTACCTCTGATTAGACGTCACACTTGGAAGTAAGGTTGGCACATAGAAGTGCTTATGTGTTACTAGGTGATTCAGCGTCACATAGCAAATGATTGAGTAACCTGCGCTGCAGATAACATCACAGCCAAGGGCCCAATAAATGCCGCAGTACAGTGACCTACAACGGCAGCATAAAAGTAGTACAAGCATCGATTAGTCATAATATAAAACCATGTGCTTAAAGGGACTCTGTCACCCCCTCCAGCCGTTATAAACTAAAAGAGCCACCTTGTGCAGCAGTAATGCTGCATTCTAACAAGGTGGCTCTTTTAGTTTTTGGTGCAGTTATTGCCAAAATAGAGCGTTTTATAATTTCGCCAAAATACCTTTCTTTAGACAGGGAGGCAGGTCTTAACCCCCCTGCTGGAAACGGCACACTGCCATCACTCAAATCTTCAGGGGTGCCAGGCGCTGCCCCCTCCACGCTGTTTTCCCATGAAATCTGGCGTCTGCGCTGTTTAGTACTGGCTGGTGCAGACGCAGTGAGCTCTGGCCATCTGACCTCACATGCAGTCTTGCAGACTGCGCCTGTGCAGCCAGTACTGAACAGCGCAGGCGCCGGATTTCATGGGAAAACAGCGCGGAGGGGGCGGCGCCCCAGAAGGTTTGCGTAACGGCAGTGTGGCGTTTCCAGCAGGGGGGTTAAGACCTGCCTCCCTATCTAAAGAAAGGTATTTTGGCGAAATTATAAAACGCTTTATTTTGGCAATAACTGCACCAAAAACTAAAAGAGCCACCTTGTTAGAATGCAGCATTACTGCTGCACAAGGTGGCTCTTTTAGTTTATAACGGCTGGAGGGGGGTGACAGAGGCCCTTTAATCTTGTCTGACTTCTTTCACCATCACATCTGTTCAATTGTTCAATCAGATTGACATCTGGTTTATTTGCCGGCGACATCAACATCTTAAACTGTCGTGATCCTCAAACCATCCCTGAACATTTTTTTGCAGTGTGGCAGGATGCATTCTCCTGGTGAAAGAGCCCGCTTTCAGTTGTGTTTTCATATATCGATCTATGGCCATGTTCACATGTTCACATGTTGAGTATTTGGTGAGGTTTTTTTTACCTCAGTATTTGTAAGCCAAAACCAGGAGTGAAAGAGTCGAAAGAAAATATAAGATAAACATGGGCACCACTCCTATATTTATCACCCACTCCTGGTTTTGGCTTAAAAATACTGAGGTAAAAAACTCACCAAATACTGAATGTGTGAAGATGGCCTTATATAATATTACTACATGTAAAATTGGAAGAGCAGCCGGAAGTTCCAACTACACACTAATAGAAGAAAGCTGAGGCCATGTGCCGTACCATAGCTACCCATACGGTTTATGTCTGTATTACACCTTCCGTAGTGGTTGTTCTTGGCCCATATCTAAATTGTTTTCCCTGCTCTTTGGGCTTAAGCCGAGTTCAGATGAGTCTGAAAAATTGTTTGTTTGTTCCAGAAAAACAGATTTTTTTTTTTAAATTGGTATTGTTATCCTTATGTCTGTTTTTTGTTTTGTTTTTCTAAATAATTTTATTAGAAAAATACATTTTCACTTATCTATGTTAATAATTGCAGTGGATCCATATAAAATAGATGCCATATGGATGGAAGCCCGCATGTGACCTGTGTTTGCACACCCATTGACTTCTAACTAACGAGTCTGATTCAAGCCTCGGATCTTAGTGGTTGCAGGTTGGGATATTTTTTTCCATACAGGCCATGTACAACGTTCATGTGAGCTACCACATTGCTTGCATTGGTCCAAGCCCTGTACACATACAATGCGTTTCACATGCAGACAGATTACAGCCATCTGAGCAGATGTCCGGTCAATATTTCATTAGTATTTGTAAGCCAAAAATAGGAGTGCAACTGACATGGCAAAAATACGGTAACTGAAACGCACACCTTGTCTATGATTCTAAGTCACTTGTGATTCTGACTTACGATTAGGGCACATTCGGACGTCTGTGAAAATTTACCAGAGATTGGACCGCAAAGCACGGACTGGCCATGGGTCTACCGACCCGAGCGTGACAGCAATGCATGGGAGACCCGTGGCCAGTCCGTGCATTGTGGGTCAGTCTCGGACCAATTTGCACAGACGTCTTAATGAAATACTGACCTGTTACTAAGGAAACATTGTGCAGATGTAATACTGTTCCTCTTCCACCATCAATCCAGATGGAAAATCTCGCAACATTTATGGCAGTTTCACACATTTGTGAAACATTGACCAGTCTCGCATCGCAAGATGCAGCCGGATCGCTGGGTGTCCTGACCAGAGCTGGCAGGTTTTTCAATGCAAGAACAGATGTGTTATACGTCACGTGCCTTCCACTTTGTGGATGTAGACTTGATCCAATCTATGGAAAAGCGGAAACCCCCTCGCAATCCTCAGTCACTCATTGCTTTACTGTGACCTATAAGGATGAATGAGATTTTCACCAAGCTGTTGAGGAATCTGCAGCCAAATCTACGCCGTACCTTTGCCATTTGTCGGTGGATTTCAGCCATTCTAATACCGATCTCCAGCAGCTCCTGTAACTACATGAAAAAGTTGCATTTAAGCAAAAGCACAGCATTTGTATTGCCAAACACTGATGTAAATAAAGCATCCCGTGAAAGGAAAGGGTGGAGCTGGTAGGAAAGGGGAACTTTGCCAGACCCCCTAGAAAGGCATCTTCAGTACACTACTGCTCACTGTCTGACAACTTCAAAGAGTTTCTGCCCCCTGGGGGTGGCTTACTGTAATCGCGTGTGATAAGTTATGTGAGCCGGACCCGGAGACCTTTTATACAAATGACTAGAGTCTGAATGATGAATGTTCAAAAGCAGAATGGTGTCCACTTACCATGGTGACTACTCTGGGTCACTCCAGCAAATGGATATCATCCATGTAGATGTATTGTAATGTTATCCTCCACTCATAAAACTGCAGTGAGCATAGGAAATGGTCAGGGTTGTTGCAGGGGCGGACATCTCATTGGGGCAGCCAGATGGGTAAGGGGGCTCCATTACCACCGCCAAAGCAGCAAACCGCTTCTGTCACAGACACATTGTTGAACCTTAAAGAGCCCAAATACTGTTCTTGCACAAGAGCCATCTTCTGTCTGGTGATCTTCCGATAGTGTCTCTAGCAAAGCTTGGATGGGGCCTCCAGCTTGTTCATAGCTGAAAGCTGATAGAACCTTATGGATTAGTCCACCTATAGATGTCAACATGTCATTTTACAACTTCAAGTAGCTTTGTATAGATTCTGAGTAGGTATGCAGCATCTCTAAATGCAAACTACACAGCCATTAGTGATCGATTTGATAAGTGCACCGATTTGTGCTATTTACATGTGTAGACTTGTTTTTTTTCATGGCCGCTACATGTGCATAATTTCTACATATAACAATTAGAATTCACAGGAAAAATGATACAACATGTCCAGTCTGCATTTGTGGGTAATTATATTTTGCCCAATGCTTAAATAGTCCAGGGAATCAGTTCCATGTTTATTTTGGGACGTGTTTCCCCCATAGTTTTTAAACTGAAACCAATTAGATTGAATGAACTTACCATATGTCATTACAGGGTTAAAGAGTAACCACCGTTTACATTTGTATTTCATACATCAATAGAACATATGAAAATAAGCAACCCTATACCATCTTGCCAGGGAAATCTGCTTCTCTCTCCTGGACTGATCTTTCATTCTCAGTTTATGGGTAAAATGTGTATTTGTTGAACATTAATGATGAGCAAAGGTGCATGGATAGGTGTTATCCGCTCATGCTTGGGTGCTAACTGAGCGACTTTGACGTGCTTGAATACTATGTTTGAGGCCCGCGGCTGCATGTAAGGATTGCCTAACAAACAGGCATGTGTTGCCGCTGTTAAAAGCCATGTATCGTGATTCAGAGGAGAAAACCCGAGAAGTGGACCTTCTGGGTCACAGCTTCAGAGCCTCGGAGGATGAGCGGACCAGATGGAGCCACCTCCTCTACAGGGAGTGTTTGGAACAGGCCCAAGGAGGATGAAACCGCAACTGCCAGGGCTAAAGGGGCGACTAAGGGCTTGACCAAAGGGGAAGAGATGACTGGGAGAAGACAGGACCACCGAGGTGACAGAAACAGCAGAGACTCAGGGCTGGCAGGAACGGCAGAGACACAGGACTAGCAGAAAAGAATGGCAAAGACAAATAAGAATGGAACAAGGCAGACTCACAGCAAGGGAATCAGGCGAGGAGCCAGAGAAACCTAAAGAAGCGCCAGCAAGAAAGCCAGCGACAACAATAGACACTAAGGCGTCTTACCTGAGTAGATGCAGTGAAGAAATACCTGATGGGCCTCGCCATATTGGGGCAGAGCCACCAGGTCACGAACTCCCAGAAGCCCCAACTGTGAAAGGAGCGCATCTGCACATGTGCGGACCGCTGAAGCGTCAAGTGCCAGCGAACCCAGACGGAGGAGAGTGAGGAGGAGCGTTAGGAGCGCGCCGGCCAGAGAGGTACGTATTAGGCGACGTAACACCATGAGATATGCAGTCGCTGGGACTTGAACAGGTTTTTCGAGAGTGCCGAAGTCCCTCGCTTAGCACACGGTCATGTGCAGATAACACCTTATCCTAGCGCGTTCGCTCATCCCTAGAGAAGACATTCACATGACTGAGATAGGAGATGGCGCGGAAGAGCTAGAGATGGATATTCTGCTGCAAGTTCCGAAATATAATTTACATTTCTGCATAGAAGCTCATGAGCACTAACTGTCATTTCCTGTCTGCATTCGCTGATTACAGATTTTACCTGTGAATTGAGAATTTTGAGACTGAATGATCAAATCCTAAGGTGGAAAACATATTTCTCTAATAAGATACCGTATATTACAGAGTTTCTCATTTTTATATGTGCAATTGATTTCTATAATAATAAAATGATGGTTACTTTTGAAGTATGAAGGAAACCAGGTTTTATGCAGAAGAGTTTGCTTGAGGCTGCTACTAGACAACACAACGCCAAAGGGGGCGGTTACCAAATTTAAGGCTGGTTTTGCATTTTACACATGGCGACCATGGAGTTTGTTTTCCAGCAAATCCAACACTCCTGGGCAGAGTCCTAAGACCCCTTGTAACCATCAGTGTATCCATATGCCCCTCAATACTATGCCTGTTGGCCAACACATGAGTTCCTATCTGTAATAATGCTAGAGCAGGTTGTCTAGCAATATACACTGCCTTGATGTTGCCAGTGGCAAGTTCCGATGTGTCCACCAGTCGGTTTTCTTGAATTGTGTTGTTGTACAGTTTGCTGGGATACCAATTTAATAGCTACATCCTGTTGCATACTTTTTTTTCTCCTTCATGTTAGTTTAATCTTGTGCCATGCAGGTGGGGATATGTTGGGTTTGGAAACCAGCCAAGGAGATTGTCTAATCTTCTTTCTTCAGGAGCGCACTGCTCTCATAACTTCCTGCGTAGTCGTGCCGCTGACCTGTACAGCGTACTTTCCCATACTGCAAGCAGGGGCAGTGTTTCCTCCGCGCCACTGCTCGTGTCTAGGATCTGGCCACCTCTGATAGACTGAAGGGTGGGCAGAAACCTAGGCAATGAGCAGTAAATTATAGAATGGAAAATCCTTCCGTTTTTTAAGACAGAGAAGATTTTTAATAATCTGTAAATTGCAATGTTGCTTGTTTTTGTAAGCACTTTGCAAATTTACCCATTTAAGAAGTTTAGATAATCCCTTTAAGCAATTATCTGTACTGGTATCCCGCTTTTGAATAATCCGTTTTTACTGTGACTAGTGCGATGTACCATCTTTTCACGTGCTTTCATATCCTGTTTTTGTGCTGATTTCCACTACTAAGATAATGATAAAGTAGTGAGTGACATCTAATCTGTAAATGGATCTGTCATCCGATTATGCTGCCCTCGGTGGGGGCGGCCATCTTCCTGAAGCCCCGTGCAGCAGAGCACTCCATCTGCGCACGCGCGGCCCCAGGAAGATGGCCGCCCCCACCGATGACAGGGGTAATAGCGCAGATCGCGCGCTGTTTCTTCACGTGCGCACAGTGGATTCGTCACTGCGACATGCGCACACCACTACGCCACCAACGGAAAGCTGGGGAAGAAAAGAGCGATGTCACCACGCCCACCTGACCAGACCAGCCTGATTGACAGGCGAAAACGGCGACTTTGGTAATGTATTTCGCAGTATAGGTGGGGAATCAGGGTACACTACATACACTATTGTAACGCACAGCGCAGGCCCTATTTAACAGTATTTATATCTCAATCTGAAAAAACGGGGTGACAGGTTCCCTTTAAACTCCATCCAATAAAACCAGGTAGTGTGGAAGCGATCATCAGAGTTATTCATCGTAGAAGTGAGTTCTTCCAATAACATCACCTCGTTTATTGAACAAGATCGACATTATTGGAGCAGTATCTTTCATCCAAAGAAGGGGAATGCACGCTCTTTTAGTCGTGATTTAGATGTTAACATCACATTCCTGTAGGTCTTTAATGGAAAGTCACAGTGATTGAGGAAGACGAGAGCCGGGTACTTGACGTATCACCAGCTGCACCTTTCCTCAAAAAGAAGGGAGATGTCTGCAGGACCAGAAAATGTGTAACATGTCCCCTTTCTCCTCTATGCAACTCCAACACAAGGGACTCGCCTTCACAAAGATGGCGTTCTGACTTGTCTGCAGTCTATAAGACCTAGAGAGTAATTTATGCCTGGCCTCCTAAAAGTGGGGGCAGATAGATGATTTATGCGATAATCTGAAAATACACTTCCACTGATCTATCGTTGGAGAGAGAGGTCCAAATCACCTTCCTGTGGTTTTTCAAAATTGGTGTTCGGTTGATCTGGTGCTTCGATCAGGCAGTAGTATGAGAAGGGTAAAGTGTGTCTTAATGGTGCCTTGTTATAATAAAAAGGTCTAGGAAGAAGTGAATAGAAAAAATGGGAACGCTGGCCCACTCTCCAGGTTCCCAGGGAAGGAGAGGGAGTAGAGTAGCTGAGAAGGCCAGATACTTTCATCCTCAAAATGAGACACCTCTGAAGCAAACCCTGTTTAGCCAGCACCAAAGACTTTAGGCTACATTCACATTTGCACTGTTGGGCGTTGCGTCGGCGACGCAACGCATGCAAAAACGCATTGTTTTGCATGCGTCCAGTTTTGGCTTGATTTTTGGACCCAAAAAAAATGCAACTTGCTGCGTCCTCTGCGCCCTGACGCTTGCGCCAAAAATGACGCATGCGTGACAAAACGCAAGACAACGCATGTCCATGCGCCCCCATGTTAACCCCTTCCCGACCTTTGACGCATACGCTGCGTCATGAAAGTCGGTGCCATTCCGACCCATGACGCAGCATATGCGTCATGGAAAGATCGCATCCCTGCAGATCCGGTGAAAGGGTTAACTCCCATTTCACCCGATCTGCAGGGACAGGGGGAGTGGTAGTTTAGCCCAGGGGGGGTGGCTTCACCCCCCCGTGGCTACGATCGCTCTGATTGGCAGTTTCACTTTCAACAGCCAATCAGAGCGATTTGTAATATTTCACCTAAAAAACTGGTGAAATATTACAATCCAGCCATGGCTGATGCTGCAATATCATCGGCCATGGCTGGAAACACTTATGTGCCCCCACCCCACCGATCGCCCCCCCAGCCCTCCGTTCTGTGGTCCGCTCCCCTCCGTCCTGTGCTCCGCTCCCCCGTCCTCCTGTCCGCTCCCCCCATGCTCCAATCCCACCCCCCGTGCTCCAATCCAACCCCCCCGCACAGCGATCCCCTACCCCGTGCTCCAATCCACCCCCCCCGTGTTCCGATCCACCCCCCCATGCTCTGAGCCACCCCCCCGTGCTCCGACGCCCCCCCCCCCCCCCGTGCCCTGATCTCCCCCCCTTTATACTTACCTAGCCTCCCGGGGTCCGTCCGTCTTCTTTCCTGGGCGCCGCCATCTTCCAAAATGGCGGGCGCATATGCAGTGCGCCCGCCGAATCTGCCGGCCGGCAGATTAGTTCCAAAGTGAGTTTTGATCACTGAGATATAATCTATCTCAGTGATCAAAATAAAAAAAATAGTAAATGACCCCCCCCCCTTTGTCACCCCCATAGGTAGGGACAATAAAAAAAAATAAAGAATTTTTTTTTTCCACTAATGTTGGGGTAAGAACTAGGGGTAGGGTTAGGGTTAAGGGTAGGGTTAGGGTTATGGTTCGGGATGTGCACACGTATTCTGGTCCTCTGCGGATTTTTCCGCAGAGGATTTGATAAATCCGCAGGGCTAAACCGCTGTGGATTTACCACGGTTTTTCTGCGCATTTCACTGCGGTTTTACAACTGCGATTTTCTATTGGAGCAGTTGTAAAACCGCTGCGGAATCCGCAGAAAGAAGTGACGTGCTGCGGAGTGTAAACCGCTGCGTTTCCGTGCAGTTTTTCTGCAGCATGTCTACAGCGATTTTTGTTTCCCATAGGTTTACATTGAACTGTAAACTCATGGGAAACTGCTGCGGATCCGCAGCGTTTTCCGCAACGTGTGCACATACCTTTAGAATTAGTCTATGTGCACACTGTGCGGATTTGGCTGCGGATCCGCAGCAGTGTTCCATCAGGTTTACAGTATTATGTAAACATATGGAAAACCAAATCCGCTGTGCCCATGGTGCGGAAAATACTGCGCGGAAACGCTGCGTTGTATTTTCCGCAGCATGTCAATTCTTTGTGCGGATTCCGCAGCGTTTTACACCTGTTCCTCAATAGGAATCCACAGGTGAAATCCGCACAAAAAACACTGGCAATCCGCGGTAAATCCGCAGGTAAAACGCAGTGCCTTTTACCCGCGGATTTTTCAAAAATGGTGCTGAAAAATCTCATACGAATCCGCAACGTTGGCACATAGCCTTAGGGTTAGGGTTGGGTTGGAATTAGGGTTGTGGTTAGGGTTAGGGGTGTGTTGGAGTTTGAATTGAGGGGTTTCCACTGTTTAGGCACATCAGGGGGGTCTCCAAACGCAACATGGCGCCACCATTGATTCCAGCCAATCTTGTATTCAAAAAGTCAAATGGTGCTCCCTCACTTCCGAGCCCTGATGTGTGCCCAAAGAGTGGTTTACCCCCACATATGGGGTACCAGCATACTCAGGACAAACTACGCAACAATTACTGGGGTCCAATTTCTCCTGTTACCCTTGAGAAAATAAAAAATTGCTTGCTAAAACATCATTTTTGAGGAAAGAAAAATGATTTTTTATTTTCACGGCTCTGCGTTGTAAACGTCTGTGAAGCACTTGGGGGTTCAAAGTGCTCACCACATATCTAGATAAGTTCCTTGGGGGGTCTAGTTTCCAAAATGGGGTCACTTGTGGGGGGTTTCTACTGTTTAGGCACACCAGGGGCTCTGCAAACGCAACGTGACGTTGCAGACCATTCCATCAAAGTCTGCATTTCAAAAGTCACTACTTCCCTTCTGAGCCCCGACGTGTGCGCAAACAATGGTTTACCCCCACACATGGGGTATCAGCGTACTCAGGAGAAACTGGACAACAACTTTTGGGGTCCAATTTCTCCTGTAACCCTTGGGAAAATAAAAAAATCTGGGCTAAAAAATTATTTATGAGGAAAGAAAACGTATTTATTATTTTCACGGCTCTGCGTTATAAACTTCTGTAAAGCACTTGGGGGTTGAAAGTGCTCACCACATATCTAGATAAGTTCCTTGGGGGGTCTAGTTTCCAAAATGGGGTCACTTGTGGGGGGTTTCTACTGTTTAGGCACACCAGGGGTTCTGCAAACGCAACGTGACGCCCGCAGACCATTCCATCAAAGTCTGCATTTCAAAAGTCACTACTTCCCTTCTGAGCCCCGACATGTGCCCAAACAGTGGTTTACCCCCACATATGGGGTATCAGCTTACTCAGGAGAAACTGGCAACAACTTTTGGGGTCAAATTTCTCCTGTTACCCTTGGGAAAATAAAAAATTGCGGGCTAAAAAATCATTTTTGAGAAAATAATTTTTTTTTTTTATTTTCATGGCTCTGCGTTATAAACCTCTGTGAAGCACTTGAGGGTTCAAAGTGCTCACCACACATCTAGATTAGTTCCTTTCTGGGTCTAGTTTCCAAAATGGGGTCATTTGTGGGGGATCCCCAATGTTTAGGCACACAGGGGCTCTCCAAACGCGACATGGTGTCCGCTAATGATTGGAGCTAATTTTACATTTAAAAAGCCAAATGGCGTGCCTTCCCTTCTGAGCCCTGCCGTGCGCCCAAACAGTGGTTTACCCCCACATATGGGGTATCTGCGTACTCAGGACAAACTGGACAACAACATTTGTGGTCCAATTTCTCCTATTACCATTGGCAAAATAGGAAATTCCAGGCTAAAAAATCATTTTTGAGAAAAGAAAAATTATTTTTTATTTTCATGGCTCTGCATTATAAACTTCTGTGAAGCACCTGGGGGTTTAAAGTGCTCAGTATGCATCTAGATAAGTTCCTTGGGGGGTCTAGTTTCCAAAATGGGGTCACTTGTGGGGGAGCTCCAATGCATAGGCACACAGGGGCTCTCCAAACGCGACATGGTGTCCGCTAACAATTGGAGCTAATTTTCCATTCAAAAAGTCAAAAGGTGCGCCTTCCCTTCCGAGCCCTGCCGTGTGCCCAAACAGTGGTTTACCCCCACATATGAGGTATCGGCGTACTCGAGAGAAATTGCTCAACAAATTTTAGGATCCATTTTATCCTATTGCCCATGTGAAAATGAAAAAATTGAGGCGAAAAGAATTTTTTTGTGAAAAAAAAGTACTTTTTCATTTTTACGGATCAATTTGTGAAGCACCTGGGGGTTTAAAGTGCTCACTAGGCATCTAGATAAGTTCCTTGGGGGGTCCAGTTTCCAAAATGGGGTCACTTGTGGGGGAGCTCCAATGTTTAGACACACAGGGTCTCTCCAAACGCGACATGGTGTCAGCTAACGATGGAGATAATTTTTCATTCAAAAAGTCAGATGGCGCTCCTTCCCTTCCAAGCCCTGCCGTGCGCCCAAACAGTGGTTTACCCCCACATATGAGGTATCAGCGTACTCAGGACAAATTGGACAACAACTTTCGTTGTTCAGTTTCTCCTTTTACCATTGGGAAAATAAAAAAGTTGTTGCTGAAAAATCATTTTTGTGACTAAAAAGTTAAATGTTCATTTTTTCCTTCCATGTTGCTTCTGCTGCTGTGAAGCACCTGAAGGGTTAATAAACTTCTTGAATGTGGTTTTGTGCACCTTGAGGGGTGCAGTTTTTAGAATGGTGTCACTTCTGGGTATTTTCAGCCATATAGACCCCTCAAACTGACTTCAAATGTGAGGTGGTCCCTAAAAAAAATGGTTTTGTAAATTTCGTTGTAAAAATGAGAAATCGCTGGTCAAATTTTAACCCTTATAACTTCCTAGCAAAAAAAAATTTTGTTTCCAAAATTGTGCTGATGTAAAGTAGACGTGTGGGAAATGTTATTTATTAACTATTTTGTGTCACATAACTCTCTGGTTTAACAGAATAAAAATTCAAAATGTGAAAATTGCGAAATTTTCAAAATTTTCGCCAAATTTCCGTTTTTATCACAAATAAACACAGAATTTATTGACCTAAATTTACCACTAACATGAAGCCCAATATGTCACGAAAAAACAATCTCAGAACTGCTAGGATCCATTGAAGCGTTCCTGAGTTATTACCTCATAAAGGGACACTGGTCAGAATTGCAAAAAACGGCCAGATCATTAAGGTCAAAATAGGCTGTGTCATGAAGGGGTTAAATATAGGGGCGCATGCGTCGCTATGCGTCGCCGAACCTGCGCCCAACGCAACGCAAATGTGAACGTAGCCTTATCCTGTATCCCCCCAGAATGAAGGTGGATTACCCAAATTGGGGAACCTAAAGGCAGATGGTGGTAAAATATGAGAACAGACTGTGGGATGAGTACAGCAAGCGAGGGTGGCCCTAATCATGGGATGAGATTTGTGGGTTTTATCAAGGATCAGTCCAGCCGAGGAACAGCAGTCAGCATGTGCTTTGTGTTTATCATCAATGTATCAGCAGTTTTTCCACTGTGTTTTGTTAAACAAAAAAAAAATTAAATATGGAAATGTTCTCACTCAAAATAATTTGCACACAGATATCATCAGTGTTCTGTGTTTTTTTGCCAATTAACGATAAGAGAAGCTTTGGGAAATCTCCATAAGTTTGGGGGGCTTTATAGGAGAACAACGAACGACACATGGATGGTGAAAAACAGCAAAATTGGGTTAAAATCAGACCTTGCAAAGTGACGCAAAATAACAGGGTTAATTTTCATGTGAGAAAAACATATTGATGCGTGAATTTGGTTTTATGGCTTACATTACATGGTTATTGTTTTTTTTTTTTTTTTTCCTTTACGGAGATCTTTACAATATTGGGGTGCATCACCACAATTGTTTGTAAATCGAACATGAAAAAACGTGACTTGAATCTATCCTCTTGGTTCCTGATATTTCTTCTCCAGTGAATCCTCACAAGGAATGCATTGGTGTCTCGCTAATACGAGCCTCTATTTAAAGGGCTGTACCAAGAAAACCACACAAGGAAGAGCTCAGAGTAGGGTTTCCAGCCACCTGCCAAATTGATGTAAACCAGAACGCTGCTAAAAAATGGATCTGTGCTGTAGCTGGTAGTGCTGCCCATTGTAATCTTTAGATCTAGGACTACTATAGTATAGCAGCATTTATGAACTGTTCATGGAAAATCATTATTATTTCCAGCTATAGTAGAACATTGCAATAATTGAATTTTGCCTCCCTTATTCACCAGATGACGCATATACTGTATATAGATGTCTGTTGTTTTGCTCAGGACTGATGTGTTATACAGTAATAAAAAAAAATAAAAAGTAAATGTGAGAAAGTCTGCCCCCTAGTGTTAGGAAATGTAAGTTAATGGAGACTGGTTATTTCACTATCTCTTCTTTTTTTTTGCAGTGAAAAACCATGGGATACTACTGGACATTGTTACTCCTACCAGCCTTCTTTGGAAGTAGTTATGGTAAGTTGTATTCATAGCAAGTAGAAGCATTTTATTTTTAAATCTATTTCTATATACAGGGTGGTCCAAAAAGGACTGTGCAAAAGTAAGGCCTGTAGTTGCAGTAACATGAGCGGTAAATGACCAGTTGGATGACAATTAAAGCAAAGC
Source organism: Ranitomeya imitator (assembly GCF_032444005.1). Classification (NCBI taxonomy): domain Eukaryota; kingdom Metazoa; phylum Chordata; class Amphibia; order Anura; family Dendrobatidae; genus Ranitomeya; species Ranitomeya imitator. Next base: position 235,034,329 of record NC_091284.1, read on the forward strand.
TGGCTTGGTTGCCCATAGCAGTCAGTTACAGCTTGGCTTCCAATATTCAAGAGCCAAATGTAAAATGTGCTTACATAGTGTGACATGAGCCGGCGACATCGAAGCAGAATGGTAAATGTGCTCCACATAGGAACTGCACTTTGTGTTGGATGAAGCAATTAGAAGCCATTGGATGTCCTGGGAAAAGTCCGGGCAGCCCAAAGACTTCAGAAGAGGCCGTGAACAGGATTCCATCCGTGCACAAATATATTCCTAGAAAGTCAGCCATGGTGACTAGTATGGAACTACAGGTGCCATAAACCATCTTACCTCTGCAGTGTAAGACATACAGATTACGTCTTCTTCCCGTGACCAATCAAAACGCCGTGACTTATGCATGGACTTGCAGGGCAGAGAATCATAGGGTGAATTCGCTGAAGAGGCGAAGGTCAATCTCCACCATGTTAGAATTTGGGTCTCTGAAGGGCTCCGAATACCATGTGCCCTTATTGGGCGAGCCCCTCATATGCTCAGTGTGAATGTGTTCTGGGCAATGAGCAGGCACAAAACCCGAATCCTGTGTTCCTAGCCATCTTTACCTGGACATCTTAATCAAACGAGTTACGTTTGGCAGGTCTTCCTCTATCAGCAGGATGATACAACTCCACATTTCCAATTGGGTGTTGGCTGATGCCTGAATGAAGCTCTAGCAGAACATTGGATCAGCCATGGGGTCAACATTGATGTTATGATGGCCTCTGCGATCTCTAGATTGAAACCTTTCACCCTTAGGACTGAATGATTGCACAGTGGTCACATAACCGGTGTCCTTATTGTTTTTTCCTTTTCTAATCTTGCTGTTATTAGGTAACTGTGGCGAACCTCCGAGGCTGGACTATGGGGCGCTGGATACACTATATTCTGACCTGGACAATTTCACTGTTGGTGCAACTGTAAACTATAACTGTCAGCCGGGGTATATTACTGTTCAACAAACAAGCAATGTGATTACTTGCTTAAATGACTCGTCTTGGTCTACGCCTGACGAATTCTGTACACGTGAGTCTTTGTAAGGTTTATTAGTTCTCTTTATTATTTGTATAATATTGCCTTTGATTAAACTAACGCTACAATGGCCGTCAGGCTGTACCGCAGCCCAGTAATCGGGGTCTCTCTACATTATCCTGCTCTCAGATTAGCTGGTGACACATTCCCTTTAAGTTAACGCTCTTGTTGAAAAGACACTCGTGTTCACATTTTTATCTCTTTATTTTTTTTATTAAGGACGATCATGTGGGCATCCCGGTGACATACAAAATGGCCAAACATTGATAAGTGATATTCTGTTTGGATCTAGAGTAAACTACACTTGTGATTTTGGGTGAGTTTGGTTCTGTTGCTGTGTAAGAGCTATAGAAGATAACTTTTAAGGTCCAGTGTATGTTTCTCGGTATGTGTTTTACTGTCTGCCCTTTATGGTATATTAAGCAATCCACGATGTGCTCTTGCGTATTTCACCCTTTGTGATGCCAGGGACGACATGTGCATCGCACCCACACCATTCCTGTAGCGTTCTACACAGTGATAAATATTGCTCTCATATAATGGTTCCCCCCTAGTCTCTATTACTAGAGACAGGCAGATGCCTGTTTACATGAGGGGATGTGCTGACAATGAACAATGGTTTTTATGTCAGCAATCAACCACAAACAAGCAACTTCTCATTCGCCATTAGTTCCCTAGACATACAGCATTTATGCTGGGCAATAATTCTAATCAATCATTCATACAATCAATATTTCAGGTGATTAAAGGGTATTCTATATAAACTACACAAATTACATAACACAAAACAGCTGGATAGGTAATAATTGTTAGATTGGCGTAGGCTCCACATTGATTGGAAGGAGGAATTGACTGGAGCAGCTTAGACATACACTCTCGCTTCAGTCTTGGCCCCTTCACGACATATGACGTACATTTAAGTGATATTTTGTGTCCCGGACTCTGATGGCTGATTTAGTCAGCCATCATCTGCCTCTAACACCACAGCTGTTTACCATGTTAAATGCCAGTGTCCATTTTTGACAGCTGCATTTAACACGCACCGGAGATCGGTTTCGCCCTCATCGTTGCGCCCGTGACGTGATCGAGAAGCGCCGATGGGATGCGTTGCGGTCCCTCGCCGATCAAGCCATGCCTACTCTGTGGATAGATTTCAGCTTGTTTTTACCAGATAATCCCTCTAAGATAAGTTTGTCCTTGATTGGCTAAAATTGATTTAATCTGCAGAATAATACAATAATTAGTGCGATCAAAACTCAGTGTAAAAATAGTCACAGAAAAAAATAGGCTAATAAATGTCAAACATATCTAATCATCAGTAGGAAGAACAAAATGGCATCGGTGCTTGGATACTGCGAGGTCACCCCTCTCGTCATTTCTGGAGCCGCTTCCTCCTAATCAGGCACTTGTGGAATATTCTAGACAGATGCCCCAGTGTCTGTTATGCTATCCCTATAATAATAATAATAGTAATATTACCATTGTGTTAGTATAATGTGTGGATGACGGAATGCAGAAATGTTTAGTAAAGATTATTTGTTGGAGCTAGGGCTGTAACAATGAGCATGGGAAGCAAAATTACCATGAAGAGAAAAATGAATTTTACAGCATTATTTCATGTATTTTAGATTCATCATGATTTCTAAAAGGAGCTATCGAGAATGTCAGGCAAATGGCATGTGGAGTAATGAGGTTCCTGTATGCGAAGGTAACGGGGGGGGGGGGGAGTGTAGTGGGACCTGTTAAAGTGCTGATATGGGTTATTTTGCTTTCAATTGTTTTTCCAGCTTATTAGCGAGCACATTTGATCGCTGCGGCCAATCCCTGGAATCTGCCATCATGTCTATGCAAGAGTAGATGGCACAAGACCTCTGAGACCAGTGGTTTGGCGGCAACGATCACGTGCACTTTAGCCGTCATGTCAGCAAAGACTGCGGCATTGTCACAGAGAAAGGGTTAAAATGGAAACCCCTTTAGGCCACGTTCGCACACTCAGTATTTGTAAGCCATCAGGAGTGGAAGAAACATGCAGAAGTGATGACGTGTTTCTATTATACTGTTCTTCTGATTGTCCCACTCCTGGTTTTGACTTACAAATACGGAGTAAAATACTGACCAAATACTGAACATGTGCACATGGCATTAAAATGTGCTATTGATATCTGGCACTAGCTGTAAACATAGGGGGAATGTACATTTACTTGTATAAGCAAGTCATGGTCTTTGGGCAGACTGCAATATGATGCTCATAACTAGGTTTAAAGCGCCACTCCAGCGTGGTTTTTTTTTTAAACTGCCCCTGTAAATCCCCTGCTCCCTGTCCGATACTCTCCTACTTTTATCTTGATCCTTTTCCAGCGTCACTCCCCTCGGTCTCCGGCGGAAAGCACCCTGAGGGCAGCTCCAGTGTTCCATGGAGCGGTGCGGGGGTCACTTTTGGCATTAAGAGCTTGTGATGTACAATCAGAAGTTGTACTCTCAAGACGGAAGATGCCAGAGGGTGAGTATATGACTAGAGGGTATTTACATTTAAAGCGCCACTCCAGTGCTGACACAAAAAGCCCCGTTGAAAGGGTGCATTTAATGTAAAAAGTGTGAAAAAGAAAAGGGAACCTAAATGAGTCTAATCTATGCAAGGTTAAACTATAAGGTAAGATTCTAGGAGACATAGAAGGTATATCAATGAGGAACGTGGCACTGAGCCGTTAGCGGGTGAACTGATTGATCACTACAGAATGTATAAACTGAGCCATATGCTGGGCTAGAAAGAGTGCAGCGCTGACCGAGAAGAATAGAAATTATTATAATTTTGCATCAAATTTATAAGCTACCTTTGTTACACCTAAAAGGTAATATTTTTGGTTTAGTCTGAATCACACACAGCCTTATGCTACGTTCACACGTTTTTAGTTTTTTTTTATTATTGCAATTTTCAGCTGTGTTTTACAGTACCAGCAAAGTCTAAAATTTCAGATATCTCATGCACACCGCTTGTTTTTTTTTCGTCTTCAGTATTTTGTGCAATACCTTGTTTTTTTGTTTTTGTTTTTTTTTTTGCACAATCGAGCGTGTCACTTCTTTCAGCATCTTTTTTCAGTGGTCTTCACCCGCTGAATGCAATGGGTTGTGCAAAGAAAATGCTGCAAAAACGCAGTTATTCGTTTTTTGGTGCCAAAACCCGACGAAGTAGAATCAGATTATTTTTGGGGGGCACTAAACTTTATCATCATGCACAAGAGGCAGATGTACCCTGACAAAAAAAGGAAAAAAAAATGCAGCAAAAACTAAGCAAAACCTTTTTTATTTTATTTTATTTTTTTTAAGCAAGTTTCTTACTGCCAAGAGAGCAGGTTTTGCCTGCGGAGAAAAGTGCATCAAAAAACGCAACATGTGAACATAGCCTTAGAAAAACAATACCTCCTGAAAGTGAAAGTTCATGTAGTGCCGCGTTCATACGTGCATGCTTCTTCTGCCAATGTTAACAAGCACAGCATTACACGACAGCATCAAAGAAGTCAGAACTTTTCATCTTTCGAATGATTGCTGTTGTCTCGGTATTAAACTTAGACCCTAGACCGCTAATCTTCTGAGCAATTAGTCTGCTGTTACCAAACTGATGGTTAAGTCTAAACGTCTTTTTTTCACAGTTCAGACCTGTCCGCCTCCACCACCAATAGCAGATGGACATTATGAGCCCGATATGGAGGATTATACCTACCAGCATGCTGTAACCTATAATTGTAAAGATTCCACATTCTCCCTTATTGGCGACAAGTCTATATATTGCACAGGCTATGGAAACTGGAGCGCGGAGCCTCCCAAGTGCACAGGTATGTGAGCTCGGTGTGACTGTTTTATCTTTACCGCATGCAATGGTTTTGACTCCAATTACTATTGAGGGGTTTTATTTTTTATAGTCCGTCATGGGCATGGTGGAAATTTAGCTCACGTGTCCTGTGACATGTAGGATGGAATATAGACCGTCTGTTGCGCTTATCTGATTGCCACAACTTCCCGCCTGTCCCGTGGTTTTGTTGCGTACAGTACATCACCCATGTCTTCATCAAAAGGTCACATGTACATTGTAGATTCCGCAACTTCAACATTAGACGGTCTCTATGAAACCATGTGAGGCCTTTAAAGGAGCTCTCCTCTGTAACCATTCATATGCTAGCAGGATCGATTGGTAACCGATTTGTATCTGATGATCAACTGTAATCTGTAGGGAACTTTGGCAGTAAGCATTTACGGTCATTTGCTTGCAGCGCCCCCTCAGGGTAATCACGGCTTTACACGCTGCTTACTGAATCCAATGGAACTGTGTAATACAGGTCAGGTCCTCCGATAGACGCTCTCCAATCCGGTCAAGAGACGAGGATACTGAAGAGAAGGCTAACCCGCTATTAACCCTGTAGACCTTAAGTCTTTTACCTTTTAAAACACATTGATAAAGTACACAAGGACAAGATATGTCATTGTGTGTGAGTAGGTGCTCGGATAGGATACCACTCCATAAATCCAATGTAAATCAAAGGCATCCAGCCCATCAAACTGTGAAAAATAGAATATTAATGCTTTATTTGTAGCACAACTCAAAAACAATGTTTCTGTCTTGAACATCAGACCTTCATCAGACGGACTGCCTAATTGTAGGGGTAAAGTAAAGTGAAACGCTGTATTAGTGATGGATAATTGCCCCAAATGATCATCACTGATGGTTTGGGGGAAATTACTTATCAGTAATATAGCTTTTCACTCTACAGTTAGACAATCACAGTCCCGCATTCCCCTTCTTTACTTTAAAACATATATTGCTAATGTATCTGCATTACATACAAATAATGTACATTTGCAGTGGGCTCCCACTGATGTTTTTTTTTCCAAGGATCATTAGAATGAGGGTCCTGAATTTGTGTATATGCTTAAAGGGAGTCTGTCAGCGTATAATGTTTGTTCAAACGAAGTACAGATGCTTGGTGCACACTTGGTGTGGCCAAACTTTTCAGTGCAACTTCCCACTTGTTTTCTCTATATCTCCACGCCTACCCCTTCTGTTTGGCGTGACAGCTCTGGATTTGAGGATAAGGCTAGGTTCACATTGCTATAAAGGCACAGATGATTGGCCTCGGGGAGACCAAAATATCCAACACCGCGGAGACACCATCACGTGTTTCTCAACGCAGTGATTCCAGAACACTGCCCCCATCCCTTATGGGAAATATGCAGATGCATGAAAAGAAGCTGCGGAGACGGTTCACATTGCGTTAGTGCAGTCCGTTTAGCGCATGCACTAACGGACTGCGTTAACACAATTGCCGAAAAGGGATCGCATTATGCGATCGCGCTAGCGCAGATGCTCTATCTGCGCTAGCGGGAACGGACCCAAAAACGCTGCAGACAGCGTTCGAGGGTCCGTCACAAAATAACGGCACATCACTAACGCATGCCAATAATGGCATACGTTAGCAATGAGCTACATAATTGCGGTCAATGGGTGCGCTAACGGATCCGTTACATAGCGTTAGTGCCGCTATGAAACGGATTCCATCAGCGGACACCCACTAACGCAATGTGAACCTAGCCTAAAGGAGAGTGGAGATAGATGGAAGGTGCACTTAACTGCTTGTCCACGCCAAGGGTGCACCGATTACCTGTACTTGCAATTGAACAGACTCCTTTTAACCACTTATTTTATCAAACTTGCCTGTTACCAGGGTTGCCACATATGAGGTAAGGCCACCACCTTCCAGCCCTGATATACAGCAGTCTAATATGCTGTATATATGCCCCCAATCTGGCCTGCAACAAAAGAAAAAATGCTTTTATTATAGATGCCTGTGGGGCGGTCTGGTCTGACGGCTGTCACTGGTCCTGATCCGGTGCCTCCCTTCTTCCATATGCCGTCCTCCTGTGCTTCGTGTGGATCCACACAGTGTTCTCTGGCATCGCTCTCCTGCGCAGGCAGACTTTTCTTCCCCGACCAGGGCAGAGCAAAGTTCTGTAGTGCGCAGGTGCCGGAAAAGGTCAAAGAGCTCTGCGCATGCGCACTGCAGTACTTTACTCTGCCCTGGTTAGAGCAGAGAAGTATGCAGGAGCACAATGCTGGGCAACAATGAAGCATAGAAGGAGGATGTCATCGAAAGAAGAAGGAAGGCGCTGACCAGGACAGCGACACCCATCGGACCCGAATGCCCAGCAGGTGAGCATAATAAAAGCTGTTTTTCTTTTGTCACGGGCCCGATTCGGGGGCATATACATATGATATTAGAATGTTTTGTATGAGTGCTGAAAGGTGGTGGTCGTATCTCATATGGGGCAAACCTGGTGAAAGATTCCCATTTAAAGGTCAGATTTCCATGCACCAAATTTTCTCCAACAATCTTGTATTCTTGGTAATTTTTTTTTATTTTTTTTTATTTTTTTAACGATCCAAAAAAACAAGTGTTTGTTGTGAATCTTAATATATATATATATATATATATATATATATATATATATATATATATATATATATATATATATATATATATATATATATATATATATATATAATGTGTGTACGTACGTACGTACGTACGTACGTACCTACAGTGGGGCAAAAAAGTATTTAGTCAGTCAGCAATAGTGCAAGTTCCACCACTTAAAAAGATGAGAGGCGTCTGTAATATACATCATAGGTAGACCTCAACTATGGGAGACAAACTGAGAAAAAAAAATCCAGAAAATCACATTGTCTGTTTTTTTTAACATTTTATTTGCATATTATGGTGGAAAATAAGTATTTGGTCAGAAACAAACAATCAAGATTTCTGGCTCTCACAGACTTGTAACTTCTTCTTTAAGAGTCGCCTCTTTCCTCCACTCATTACCTGTAGTAATGGCACCTGTTTAAACTTGTTATCAGTATAAAAAGACACCTGTGCACACCCTCAAACAGTCTGACTCCAAACTCCACTATGGTGAAGACCAAAGAGCTGTCAAAGGACACCAGAAACAAAATTGTAGCCCTGCACCAGGCTGGGAAGACTGAATCTGCAATAGCCAACCAGCTTGGAGTGAAGAAATCAACAGTGGGAGCAATAATTAGAAAATGGAAGACATACAAGACCACTGATAATCTCCCTCGATCTGGGGCTCCACGCAAAATCCCACCCCGTGGGGTCAAAATGATCACAAGAACGGTGAGCAAAAATCCCAGAACCACGCGGGGGGACCTAGTGAATGAACTGCAGAGAGCTGGGACCAATGTAACAAGGCCTACCATAAGTAACACACTACGCCACCATGGACTCAGATCCTACAGTGCCAGACGTGTCCCACTGCTTAAGCCAGTACATGTCCGGGCCCGTCTGAAGTTTGCTAGAGAGCATTTGGATGATCCAGAGGAGTTTTGGGAGAATGTTCTATGGTCTGATGAAACCAAACTGGAACTGTTTGGTAGAAACACAACTTGTCGTGTTTGGAGCAAAAAGAATACTGAGTTGCATCCATCAAACACCATACCTACTGTAAAGCATGGTGGTGGAAACATCATGCTTTGGGGCTGTTTCTCTGCAAAGGGGCCAGGACGACTGATCCGGGTACATGAAAGAATGAATGGGGCCATGTATCGTGAGATTTTGAGTGCAAACCTCCTTCCATCAGCAAGGGCATTGAAGATGAAGCGTGGCTGGGTCTTTCAACATGACAATAATCCAAAGCACACCGCCAGGGCAACGAAGGAGTGGCTTCGTAAGAAGCATTTCAAGGTCCTGGAGTGGCCTAGCCAGTCTCCAGATCTCAACCCTATAGAAAACCTTTGGAGGGAGTTGAAAGTCCGTGTTGCCAAGCGAAAAGCCAAAAACATCACTGCTCTAGAGGAGATCTGCATGGAGGAATGGGCCAACATACCAACAACAGTGTGTGGCAACCTTGTGAAGACTTACAGAAAACGTTTGACCTCTGTCATTGCCAACAAAGGATATATTACAAAGTATTGAGATGAAATTTTGTTTCTGACCAAATACTTATTTTCCACCATAATATGCAAATAAAATGTTAAAAAAACAGACAATGTGATTTTCTGGATTTTTTTTTTCTCAGTTTGTCTCCCATAGTTGAGGTCTACCTATGATGTAAATTACAGACGCCTCTCATCTTTTTAAGTAGTGGAACATGCACTATTGCTGACTGACTAAATACTTTCTTTTTTGCCCCACATATAATATAATATAATATAATATAATATAATATAATATAATATAATATATATAATATAATATAATATAATATAATATAATATATATATATATATATATATATATATATATATATATATATATATATATATATATATATATATATATATATATATATATATATATATATATATTTTTTTTTTTTTAATTATTCTTTATTTTGTCTCCATGCAGTTGTGTCTTGTAAATCTCCAGATGTCGAAAATGCAAAGAAATTGTCTGGATTTGTTGGTCCATACACTTTAAATTCTGCTGTTACATTTGAATGTGACTCCGGCTACACCATGACTGGATCGCATTCTGTAGCGTGCAATGCTAGTAGTGAGTGGCATCCTCCTCTGCCCACCTGCAGCAGTAAGTATGGCCTCCATCACCTTCTAGTGATCTCACACCGTGCTCTTTATACAGTACATGTCTTCTATGCACAACCAGATGATTTGGATTAAGCGAATCTTCTCACGCAGCAACATAAGATTAGGTCTGACCTCATCTACAATTTTTGACCTCTTCCTGACCCGTGACCTACACGTACATCACAAGTGCAGATATCATATCAATAAAAGATCCCACAAAAAAAAAACAAGCCCTCATACAACTATATTGAAAGAAAAAGTATGTGCTAGCATTCTTGGAAGAAGGGGAAGAAAAAACAAAAGCACAAAAATGAAAATTAGCTGCAACCAGAAGAGGCTTCACATGAAAAAGTGTGCACTTTATGATACTTTCTGTGTGGCATCTGTTCTGGTAGGAAAGGCAAGTGGATTCACAGTCTCCAGCAGGGGGCAATAACAATATTCGCAGGCAACAATAAGTTTGTTACCCAGTTTATAGTGACAGCAAAAAATGACCAGATGTCAGCCAACATGCCTCCCAAATTGTATATAGAGAAAAGAGAGAGAGCAAAATTGAACCCACTTCTATTTCCGCTCTCATTTCATTCTGCTAATATCCTACAGTGCAACTATCATCCTCCACCATTATATCCTTTACCTGGAATCTGCAGAAATTAATTGGTGCACACACCATTCCCGACACTTTAACCCCTTAAATACTGCAATCAAACTACTGGTGTCAATAAAACTGTTAACTTGTCCTGCAAAAACTGTGGACGCTGTCTTTCCTATGATCCAGTGGTGTCTGTCTTTTTAGGCATTCATAAAGGCATGGTCTGCCACAGTTTTGTCCACTTTTGGGGAAAAAAAGGACATCACTGACTCTGCTGCCTCATTATAGTGAATAGATCCTTCGGGGGTTTCATCTGAATCACGTCACTTTGAGATTTAGATGGAAACACCAAATTTAAGTGGCGTAGGATAAATGTGATCACAAATGTTATGTAAAATGTTCCCAATGAAAGTGTCAACTCAATACACAAAAAAAGTCCCCACTCAGGTCTGTCATCTGTCAAGGGAAATATAGGAGTCTTCAATGTTACTGTTGGCACAAAGGCTCTGGAAAAGCGAAGTGGCTTCTTGCCCCCCCAACAGAAATTCAGCACATTCTGTGCTCCCAAATCCACATTCCACCCCCTCACCCTCCTGAGCGTCACAGTATGCCTAAACCACACTTACCATCCACATACTTGACTTTATGTAGTGATGACAGTCCACCTAATTTACGGGTGTTCGTCTCCAGAAGCATGAGTTGGGCATAACATACTGGTCACTACAATGTATTGGTCACTACAATGTACTGGTCGCTTCAACGGCAGTTTGCAATTTTCAGTCCATAAGTTCCATTGGTTCTTGTTTCTGGAAAACACCCATGAAGTCAAAATCGTTACCAAACTTGTAGATAATTTCCTAAATGGGGTCATTTGAGGGGGAATTCTGCTCTTCTAGTACTTAAGGGCTCTGTATAATCGCACACTATTCTAGGAAAATCTGTGCTCCAGGAGGCAAATAGCGCTCCATCCCACCCAAATCTCGCCGTATGGCTAAGCAGTATTGTACAGCCACATATGGGGTATTTTCACATTCAGCAGAAATTGTGGGACAAATTTTGGTACCATTTTTACCCATTTCCCAGTGTGAAAATGGTAAATCTGGGGTTAAAACAAAATTTTGGTTCTAAAAACGTAATTATTTTTTTCTTCACTGCCCAATGGTGTAAAATTCTGTAACCCACCTATGGTGTGAATATGATCATTGCACCCCTAGATACAGCTGTAGTTTGTAAAATGGTGTTTCTTATGTTGAGTTCTGGTGTTATGGCACCTCAAGGACAAAATCTGAACTCCAATTTGGCGCTTCTTCCCTTCTGAGCTTTGCGCTGTGCCTCAAAGTAGTTTTCGACCACATATGGGGTATCGGGCGTACTCAGGAGAAATTGCCCAACAAATGTTGGGGTCCATGTTCTTCTGTTACCCTTGTAAAAATAAAAAATTCGGGGCAAAAATAACATTTTTGTCAGAATTTTTTTTTTTTTTTAATTCTTATTTTTACGGCCCTAAGTTCTAAATTTCTGTGAAGCACCATGGCCGGGGTTCAAAGTGCTCAACACACATTTCTTGAGGGTCTAGTGTCCAAAATGGGGGTCACTTGTGGTGCTTTCCGAGACCTGCAATGCACTCAGACAGTAGTTTTCCCCTACATATCTGGTATATGTGTACTCATGAGAAATTGCACAACACATTTTAGGGTCCATTTTGTCCTGTTACCCTTGTGAAATTAAAAAAAAATAATAAAAAATTGGGTTCTAAAGTAAAATTTTTGTGAAAAAAGTTCAATGTTCATTTTTTTTTTCTTCCACATTCTGAAAATTCCTGTGAAGCACCAGAAGGGTTAATAAAGTTCTTGAATGTGGTTTTGAGCACCCTGAGGGGTGCAGTTTTTAGAATGGTGTCCACATCTTGTAGCAATACCCCATCCCGGTCCTTTTCTTGTAGTAATGCCCCATACTATCCACATATTGTAGTAATGTCTTCTATCGTGCCGTTCTTCACATACACCTAAGAGAAATAAAAAGATTCTTCTCACCTGTTCTCCGTTCCCTCAGCGTCCTCTTTTCTGCACATGCAACCTGCAAGCATGATTGACCCCTTGACAATCGTGGCCCGGTAGAGGGGATCGCCGATGGCACTCCTTAATTTTAGTTGAGTGTGTGTCCTTTGATGCACATTCAATTGAAATGTATTGCCACATGGAGGAAAGCTGTCTGAACAGCAGTACCAATGCCAGCCAATCAGAGGCCAGCAGCTGACACCGGCGTGCTAGTGCATGACAGTGACGTCATATGCCATGCACTGATGTCCGCTCCCGGCCTCTGATTGGCCGGTTCTGGCATTAGTATTGCTATACCATGAGCTTGCGTTTCAATCCAACAACGCACATTTAACTGAAATACAGTAAAGTGCTTCTGTCGGATGACCCCTGAACCGGGCCACAATAGTCAAGGGGTCTACAGTGCCTGTGGGCCTCATAAAGCTGCTTCAGGGGCCACCCAATAGCCATGTGTTTAAAGGTACCTTCACACTCAGCAACTTTACAACGAGAATGACAACGATCCGTGACGTTGCAGCGTCCTGGATAGCGATCTCGTTGTGTTTGACACGCAGCAGCGATCTGGATCCCGCTGTGACATCGCTGGTCGGAGCTAGAAGTCCAGAACTTTATTTGGTCGCCAGGTCGGCGTGTATCGTCGTGTTTGACATCAAAAGCAACGATGCCAGCAACGTTTTACATGGAGCTAACAACCAGCGAGAACGATAAGTGAGTCGCCGTTACGTCACTGGATCGCTCCTGCATCGTTCTGGTGTTGCCGTGTTTGACGTCTCTACAGCGACCTAAACAGCGACGCTGCAGCGATCGTCTTGTTGTCTATATCTCTGCAGCGTCGCTGAGTGTGACGGTACCTTAAGACCTCTCCAATAGACTAGGATTAGGCTAATGAACTCCAAGGGTCTTTTATTTTGTGACAATGAAGATTAATGAGCTCGTAAATAACTTATAGAAAATCTAATCTGTAGATGGTTCTGTTTTGCAATTGTTATCTCACGATGTTTGTTCTGATAACATTATGGAGTGCGTACAATGGTTTGATATATTATTTTTGCTTTACAGCCTTTCACATAGAGGTTAATTTTAGATTTTGCTAAATTAGACTTTTGCATATATGGCAATACCGAATGGCTTTTTTAAAAAAAATTTTTTTTTTTAATTAAATGAGTGAAATGGTTGAGGACATTTACATTTTCATGTTTGTGTGTGTGTGTGTGTCTATATAGATTTTTTTAAAATTATGTTTAGGGGATTTGAATCCGTAGTCTTATCGCTTGTACTTTATAGTGCAATATAGCTTTGTTAAAGTCTATGCATGAAATCGCAGCTGGCTGTGATCCCAGTCCTGAGGACTGAGACCGTAAGGCCACATGCACACATTGAGTATTTGGAGAGTTTTTTACCCCAGTGTTTGTAAGCCTAAATCAGGAGTGGAACGGTCAGAGGAAAAGCAGAATAGAAACAGTTGCACCACTTCTGCATTTTTCACCCACTCGTGGTTTTGGCTTACAAATGCTGGGGTAAAAAAAAACCTCACCAAATACTGAATGTGTGCATGTGGCCTAAAGCAGATCCTTACCTGGATGGAGCGGAGGTTAAGCATGGTCACGTGTACTCCATTTATTCTCTATGGGACTGTTGGAGATAGCTGTGTGCTGTACTCTGCACCGTGCAAGCTTTGCTTGGCTAACCTAAATAGAAAAATAGTTTAACACAATGTCGTACTCCTCCTGTCTTTGTGACTTTTATATTCTAAACAGTAGCATATTAAAATGTTTGTGAAAACTAATGCTGCTTTGTTGCAACTGGTCACACTGTCCGCTTTTTGTGCATGTCTGTGTCGTTTCGTACTAATCCTCACTAACCTGTTAACACCTATTTTTTTAACATCAGAAATTGTTTCTCCGACTCCAACAACAACAACAACAACAATAGGAAAGGAGACTGTAACCGGAGGTAAAACTCTATAATCTATTGGGCAATTTGCAAAAGAATAACTAAACCCTCATCATATGTTTACATAGAAAGAAAAAAAAAGGACCGCAGTGCATTTGCCTAATATTCAATATGACTTGCCGTAAATATTTTGGTTTAGTTATTCTTTGTTTTTACATGAATGAATAAGATCTGCTCTTCCATGCTCTGCGAAATCTGCTTCCAACATTATTATCGCCTCCTCCTAAGCAACTTCAGTAGATTTGGTTTCAAATTTTTTTTGCATATTTGTGTCCTGACAATAAGAATGAAGATTACGGTAGCTTAAATACAGCATTTTAAAGTTTCTGAAATGGCAACCCTTGATCTGGCCTATGTTGTGTCACTACTTAGTGGTTATTGTTCCATCATCATAGTTATACTTACGGTATTTATCAAGCAAATTGTATATTTCCCTTTTTTTCAATTTTCTATTTTATCACAAGGATGGCACTCTATAATGCCTGCCGCATGGTTCTGTATACATAACTGATCTTGGGTGTCCGAGCATGCTCAGTCCAGCTTCTATCATTGTAGCTGCACTCAGCTGGCTCTCTTGTATTGCAGCCAGGGATAGTGAGTACATAGGCTGCCGTTATGGTACAATCTAGTATTACTGCCGATTGCATCTACGGAAGAGAGAAAACTGAGCAAATGTGGTCAAAACTGCCAGAGTTGCGGTACTGGGCTGTAATAATAGATTCCTTTGTCATGAAAGTCTCTGTACATACTGACCCCCTGGCCAAGTCGGAGGATTACACTTTTACAGCGGAGTGCTGCTACAGATACTGAAGAATAACCATGCATTGTGAATGCTTGGGTCAGTTACATACCCAGAACCACATTGCCGGCATTGTTACTGACTCTAAGGGCTCGTTCACGCGAGCGTACGACTCAGACAAGTGTTTTATGGGATAAACTTGGACCAATGTTATAGAATTGTGAGCCCTCGCGGGCAGGGTCCTCTCTCCTACTGTACCGGTCGTGACTTGCATTGTTTAAGATTATTGTGCTTGTTTTTATTATGTATACCCCTTTTCACGTGTAAAGCGCCATGGAAAAAATGGCGCTATAATAATAGAAAATAATAATAATAGGGCATGGCAGATCTTTTTTTTTTTTTTTTTTTTTCCCCACAGACCAAATCTAAAAATTTTGCAGCATGCATCGCAAATTGGATCACACCCACCCATTCAAGTCTGTAGGGCCGTGTAAATTATCTCCCCACACTCTGATGTCATTTGAGTGCAGTCCCATTCCCGTAGACTCCCACAATGGAGAAGATGGAGAAATGAAGTTCTCCTTCTTCTCCGCACCTGTGATCTGGTTCTCTCATCCGAGAGAATCACACTAGGCCGTCACTCTGATCTGAGTGTCATTATTATGACCAATCCGATGTTAAACCCCAGGTAAATGGCACCATCCGTATCGTAAAGCATGTCTTTATAACACTGCATTATTTTTAATAGTATTAACTTAAAAAAAGGCAGAAGAAATATTTTTTTCATTAATAAATATAAATATGATGGTGGAGCAACCCCTTTAAATAGATTATAGTGACTGAGTAAAGTGTAGTATTTTTAGAAATTTCTTTTATCATTGAGCTGCATCCCATCCAAGTGGTTTGCACAAAATGAATTCCAAAATTCCGAGTTATTCAACATTTCCGCTTCATTACTGTCAAACAATATCTATGTGCTTATTTATTCCTTTATCCCAATGATCAAAAGCAGTGACCAAATACAGAAATAAAATGAAAAAAGAAAAATTTCTACACCGTAAACTTCTATGTACTCATCAGAGCTTATTATATACAAGTGTTATGCAGATCAGGGAAGGAGCACTATATGATGTTGGAAGCTGTCAATCTTTGGGCACTGGACTTGGTCAGTTTACGGGTTGCTTTCTGCTTTAGATGTACAGTATGTGAAATTCCAACCGCAGAGCTGTGAAGCTCCGATTTTTATTTTCTGTCCGTATCCAATGTTTGCATGACTGGGAGCTATGCTTTGCTTGTCTTCCAAAAGTACAGAAGTAATAATGTGGAATGAATGGGACATTTAAAAATTTAAAAAATTTCTCCAACAATCGGGTTACCAAATGAAGTCACAATGATTCTTCCGTACTATTTGGGAGCTTGGGCTTTGTCGGCAGTACGCAAAAAGATTTCAAACTCTATGAATTTCAGTAGAAAAACCCACCTATCAAAGGCATATTTGTTATTTTTAGGTACAACTGTCAGTCAAAAACCATCAACCACAAAGAAGAACGATGAGACTAATGGAGGTAACGGTCAAGCAAAAAATCATGTAGCATAAGGACTAAATGCATTTGGATTAGGTTATGGTTGGGTTCACCTGAATAAGGTGTTATGATAGTAGAAGAGATATAGGAATGATATAGAATACACACTATATAGACAAAGGTATTGGACACCCCTCTTCATCAATGAATTGAGGTTTCTCATCCAGTCCCATTGTAATGGAATAATAAAACCAAGCCTCTAGCCATGCATTCTGCCTTTACAAACCTTTGTGAAGAATGGGGCATTCTAAAGAGCTCCTGGAAGTTGGCAATTGGATGCCACCTCTGTGACAAATCGGTTTGTGAAGTTTCTTCCCTCCTAAATTTTCCACAATTAATTGAGTACAAATGTTGAAAAGGAGAAGAGATTAAGAGCCAGAGCAACTCGTCCACGAATTTGCAGAAAATATAAAAACACAAGCCTAGATCTTCAAAGGCTGAGACGCTTAGTGCATAAATGTCACCTGTGATCTGCTCTCTCGCTAATAGCAGATCTCCAAACCTCCATTGGCGTGAATATGTGCATCGGGAACTTTATGCCATAGCTTTCCATGGCTGAGCATTGGATAGTGTAAAGCATGCACCACTGTACTCGGAGAAACACAGTTTTGTGGAGTGACATATCTTTGTTCCCTATCTGGCAATCTGATGAATGAGTATGGGTTTGGCGATTTCCAGGACAACGCTGCCTGCCTTACCGCACCGTGCCAACTGTAAAGTTTGGTCCAGTGAAGAGAACTATTAATGCTTTAGCATGCCAAGACATTTTGGACACTTTTGTATGCTTCCAACTTTGTGATAAGGTTTAGGAAGGATCTTTTTTACTAGCATGACTGTTGCCCCAGTACACAAAGCAAGGTTCATAAAGGCATGATTGGGATATTTTGGTGTGACCCGAGTCCTAACCTCTATCCTATCGAACACCTTTGGAATGAAGTAGAATGGAAAGTGCAAGCCAAGTTGTCTTGTCCAACATCATTGTTTGTCTGACATCACAAATGCTCTAATCGATGAATGGGCAAACATTTCCAGACACAGTTCAAAATCTTGTAGGAAGCCTTCCCAGAAGAGCGGAAGCTGTTTTATCTTTAAGGCGGGGGACCAACTCTGTTAATGGCCATGGATTTATAGTGTTGGGTCATAGAAGCTCCTTCTGGCCACTTCTAGTGGGATCCTCCTACATATGGATTGTGAAGGTCTCATTGACCTTGGAAAAACAATATGCAGCGCACCTTAGGGCATGCTTTACACATGTCAGACTTGTCACTAGCAAATGCACAACGTCATCATAGAAGAAAATAAACATCTGAGACTGCGAATGACCCATGGATCCCTCGAAGGATGGTATAAATATCCAAATGGCTCTTGGCAGAAAGAAGGATCCCCCACCCCTGGTCTATGGGATCAATGCAAACTGCTTGACTGACCAGAAACTGCAGCATCTCTACATGGTTGGGCATCAGGGGCACTATTAGAAGTTTAACTCTGCACAGGAACATATTATCTTAACGTGTCCATTTATGTGTTTTTTTTCCAATTTCCTATTGATTTTGGTCTCGGAAAATGTCCTTTTGAGATGCCTTAAAATTAGACAAACACATACTGGTTAAAAGCGGCACACATACTGTAGATGGTTGTCCTTTGACACCTATTCCCAGGACATCTGCATTGACATAGCCACGGAAGTGAGCATGTGTTTCCATCAGGAGAAGGGACGGGGCTGCTGTCATACTCTGCTTGCAGTAGCTTACATAAACATGAACAACATATTGGACATTTTGAAATCCAGCAGATCTGATCCTTTTCTCCAACGTCTGGCGTAAGGGGATATTTGGAAAACTGTAATCTTGGGTGTATGAGGTGTATATGTAGGGCGCCTCGAATTAAATCAAAAAGATGAAGTTGAGCTTCTTTATGAGCATGAATTTGCTTTTCATTCATTGTTGGTTAGTGACTTTCTGAATGGAGAGAGCATTTCACAAGCATTGATAGGTGGCTTTTTTTACTGAAATTCAAAGTCCTGTTTATTTAATCCCAGGTTCAACTGTCGCTCAAAAAACAACTAAACCGCAAAGCACTGAGGAAAATGGAGGTAACATGTACAGTAAATTATTAAGAATAAGGAACCAGGGTGCGTCCACACGGGACTTAAGTCTGCCAGAAACCTGCCATTAAATTTCTATGCAAGTTTATTGGCAAAAGTACCAGATTGAAAGCACAAGGGTGCCCGAATGGTCACTAAAAACGTGCAGCGTTTTTGTCTCGTGTGTACGTATCCTAAACTAGTTTATTTGCAGAGTCTTAAACCATTCTATGAAAACAAATTTATCTATTATAAAAGAAATTCAGAAACTATCTGTATAACCTAATAAAAAATAAACTTTCTTCAGTTGCACAGTGGTCTGCCTGGAAGCACTAGCGCTACCTCCGACTCCTCCATTTCCCTGACTCCGACTCCTGACTCCAACTCCACAGCACTGATCACTACTGAGCATGTACATAAAGTGCAGCACAGATTCATCTCGGCTAAAAGCCGAGTTCCTTAGATCAGGGACAGAACAGACATTTATGGGTCATTTCTTAACTTTCCCAAATTCTTAGAAAAATTTACAGCACATCCTTCATTGTACTACTGTACCCAATGTATTCTATATTATCATAATAGAGTCCATTTTATTAACTCCACCAAAATGGACACAGACTCTAACTCCACACCCCTGGTTACACAGCACTACTGGTGTGTGTGTGTGTAGCACTTACTATGTGATTTCCCCACATGCATTCAGATCTCCACAGTGACCAGTGATCCCCTACAGCCACAATATGATTCCACCCAGCTCCATACAAGTACTGATAAAATAAAAATACTACTCGCCTAGCCCTATTCCTCCAATGAGCTACTCCGGTCTGTGCTGCGTGCCAACTATGGCTCAGCGCAGCAGGTAAGATACAGTGAATAGTGATGAGCGAGCGTGTTCACCACTTGAGTGACATTGAGGCTCTCATGAGCGTATTGAGTATCGCAGGTGCTTGAGTCCCTAGGGACTGCCTGCCATACATGCTAATGCTGTAGGCTGTAGCCAACATAGCTACAAAATTACCCTGTATGGCAGGATATCCGAGCATGTTTAATGGCTAACAACTGCAAAACATGGAAGCATGGCACTCAAGCACCCACGATACCATGTACATACCTGAGCACCCCAATGTCACTCAAGGGGCGAGCACGCTCGCTCATCACTACTAGTGAAGTCATCTTGCCTTCTCTTTTTAGCCTCTGACAGGCCGATGGCTCCCTGTCCCATCCTAATATTTCAATGGAGGATGCAGATTCTTTGGGTTAATGACACAGAGAGGGGCGGATGTTGATTGGCACAGGGCCCCTCCAACTCTTGAGTCCCATGGTGGACAAGTGGTCTGATTTTATTAGTTGTATGCCACTGGATTCAGTAGTTTATGCACCCTTTGGTACATTAGTGGGCTTGTCCATTACTTTTTTACAGCAAAACGCAATACTAATCTTTTGATAAACTAAAATATTTTCCTAAGTACATTGACTTATCTTGCCCTGTTCCAACTGAGGAGGTAGCGGCTACATGACACCACCTGTCCGCTTTCTCTGTCATCCCATTCAAATGGTTTCTTCTTCTGGTCTCCAGAAACAGATGGAACATCACAATGATGTCACTCCAGAGACATCCAGGAATGGATTTATACACCGATGTGTTATTTATTTATTTTTTCTTTTAAAGGGAATCTGTCAGCAGGTTTTTGCTATGTATTCTGAAGACAGCGTGCTGTAGGGGTTAAAACACAAATTTCAGCAATGCCTCTCTTATCAAGCTCAGAGGTTTTGTTTGCTTATGATTGTTTTAGCACCAGGAGCTTATCATTGCTGCCACTAGCTGGTCCCATAAGCCCTGGTCCTGCACGCCCCCTCCTGTGATAGGCACCGCACTGTCTATGGACACTGTATATACAGAGCCTGGGGTGGGCGGGGTTAGCTTCCTCAGCTCTGCTTCATGCTAAATCTAAAAACTCTGTCAGACCGGCTGCACCCAGTAATCTAAGTGATACATCGTTGGATTCAGCTTCTCTTTGCCTACATCAGGCTGCTCTTAGTTGAGGTAGCAAAAACCTGCTGACAGATTCCCTTTAAATCAAATTGTCTGAAAATGCACCAAGTTGCTACTCTGTGAACAAAGTCAAACACTAAGCTGTGCCAAATAGCTGTATTAAAAGTGAATCTCCAATGAAAATGGAAACCACTGCGTCAAGTGTTTTTTTTTTTTTTGTTTTTTTTTTTCAAAAAACATTTTCTGTAAGAACCAGTCAATAAGTGGTACATGCTTTAATGTTTTGACCGATGAGATTTTTATTCACACAGTAAATCTCAATAGCCGTTGAACTGTTAATCCCTTTGGTCTTAATAGCACACACTATGCATCTTACTCAATGCAATGCTTCTGTGGCACACTGTGTAGCATCCTATACAGTCTAGATAGCTGATGGCCGGGAGCTATCTCACTTGACTCTCCCATACACAGGAGCACCTGCTGTGCCGAGTGATCCTGTGTTCTGAGAGAGCAGCTGCCAGACTCCTATGGCAGAGGCATATCTTTGAGAACAAAAGGATCGGCAGTCTGAATTCGGACATTTGAGGTTCTTATATCCCCTGACATCTGTTGGGGGATTATTTAGGAAGGGGGTGCCCCATTCATTATTGGGCAGACTGTTTGCAGAGCCCATAAATATTTTGTGGTTTGGGAAACATCCGTATAATGTGTATGGGCATTATCTGTTGGAGGCCTGTAAAGGGAAACATTCATCAGGAAATTGCCTATTGTTTAAATCGGATTTTTGTATTAAATGTCACTTTTAAACATTTTTGGCAAGGTTTTCTTGTTACAGTTCAAGCTGTATTAAAAATAAAAAAAAATTAGAAATCTTGCAATTTTCACACTGGACACTGCAGCTTTCTTAGACACTAACTCCCGGTTTGTTTCAGGAAATAACATATGTACATAGCCACAATGGTCAGACCCCAACCCTATGTGTTGCTTTGAAGTGTGTTCCTGTGCAAAAATCATTTTGAAGGAATGGGGATCGGTCAGCTGCGGTATCCTCTATTGTGATTGGTGGATCCTGTGTTATCCGCTGTGTATAGAGGTGTTACCTGTCACTGTAATCCTGCCTCTCATAAGGAGCCTGCTTCTTGAAGAGGTGGGAAGCACGAGTCTAAAAAAACCACAGTGGCCACTGTGAAAACTGCAAGATTGCTAACTTTGTTTTTATTAAAAAAGATTGTGATATGGAATAAAAATATTGGCTGCTTTAAAAAAAATAAATAAATAAATACATGTTACACAAAAACCTGATTTAAGCAAGAAGTCTTTTCCGGTTGATGCTTCCCTTTTAAATGTTATACTTATACTGGCATTTTCTAGCATTTTTTTTTTACCAGTTAAAGGTTCATATCGCAAAATTGTTCCTTTTTCTATTTGGGCGAGAAAGGTGGGTTGAATCCAAAATTCTGTACCGATTTATTTTCTGTTTTCTTGGCATGCGGATTGAGGATGTGGAATGGTGTACTAAGCTCTTGGCCATGCCATGGATGCAGAACCCTCATTTGCATATCATTTTTTTGCCATGCAAAATGAAAGAATTGAAATCTATGTTGCAGGATGTTTATTTGGGTTTATTCAGGTATTTATTTGCATCTATAACGCTGTTAGTTTCCACAGCGCTCTACAGACATTATCATTGCTGTCCCCATTGGGGCTCACTATCTAGATTCCCTATCTGTATGTCTTTGGAGTGTGGGAGGAAACCGGAGTACCCGGAGGAAACCCACGCAAACACGGGGAGAACATACAAACTCCTTGCAGTTGTTGTTCTTGGTGTACAGACTCCCTTTAACCATTATATAAGTGCAGCGTTATAGTATAAGTTTTTTCTTTTTTTACTCCCATCATTATTTTCAAGACCCTGTCTGTTGAAGTGAATGGAAACACTGCTGGTAACATTTACAGGTTTGCAGCATCTCATAAACAAGAATATTCTCATTCACTCGCCACAAACCGAGATCTTGGTGAGCAACTCAGAACTATGTATTAAAAAGTTGTCCAACTTTTATATAAATGCAGTTTTTTGGCACTGCATAGATGAAAAATGAGAAATCCCATTTTAAGGTACATGTTGGAGACTATCAATTTTTTTTTTTTTTTAGTTTTAAAAATCTATTACTTCTATCCATTAATTTTTCCTCTTTTTGGGAATACATAATTTCTACTTTAATCTGTACATTGGTACTCACTGCTGTATAGAAAATATCTAATGAAATGGGTAAATAATGTTCTAGACTATCTGATGAGAATCATTTTGTCTCCTTACAGGGGGGAGCAGCAGTGGAGCCATCGTGGGTAAGACACGTAGTTGTTTGCTTACCAATGTACATGTAAATATTGCACGCATTTCCTTCTCACTGTGATCATTTTATTCTCATAAAGATAAGTCATTTGTCTTCTAAAGGGGCTGCATATTGTATTAGGGAATGATCTGTTGTTTAACCCTGGATATTTGTTAAAAGTAGTTGTAGAACAAAGAAATCAACAGTCTGTTTAGTAATCATTATTCCATATGAGAATTAAAGAGGAGGAAGTGTATTGAAGCTCTCTCCATAACGTTCATTGACTTCTCCTGTGACCACTGGTAGGGAATGCAGTTGCCTGAAACAGTTAACAGGGGTCAAGAGATTCTGTTGACCCCAAGATTCTGTGGTATACACTACAGACCATTGCCAGGTCTTGTACATCAGCAGTGCCACTTGCTGAACGTCTTGGCTTACATTATTGCCCCCCAGATTTGACATTCGACAATACAACGTTCTACATCAGCATTACTTACGATAACATCTACATGTGGATTACTTACCCAAGGCATTGGTTCACAATCACCAGGGGTATGTTTCCACGGTCCGGAATGGCAGCACTTTGGACACAGCAGATACCCGCTCCATCCAAAGCGCTGCCGGCTTTTGTACGCGCGGTGATTCCGCATGTGTTCATTGAATACATGCGGAATCACCGCATCCTATACATAGAACGGTGCTATTTATCTTGCGGAGGTTGAGCGTCTCCGCAAGATAAATAGACATGCTGCGGTCTATAAAGACGCCCCGCATGTGCGTATACGCAGGTTTGCCACCTGCGTCTTTGAGCGCATAGGGGAGATGGGATTTCATAAAATCCCATCCACTATGCTGTAACATCTGGCCGTTGCGGAGTGGACGCTGCGGTTGTACGCAGCATCCGATCCACAGCGTTTCCTGACCATGGAAACATGATATGTAGGGAGTCATATGGGTGGAAGAGTTTTTCTAAAGAGTCATGTCCGCTAGTCCTCTGCCTTGACAGATGCCCACTGCTGGATGCATGCATGAGTAGTGGAAGCCTCTGATCTAATCTGACCTGCTCTGAATGCATGCGTTATTCAGGAAGGTAATTGTCATGTGTTGCAGTAATTCTGAGGTCCTTTTAGATGACTTATTGTCTGGTATTGGGCAGTTATCGGTCTTTCATGTTCACCGATGATACTTGTTTGGCTTTATGTCCCAAGTTGTGTGGCAAGTTTCTTTAAAGTGATGCTATTGACTTGTAAGATTGTCCCCTCCTGTAGTTGGCACCAGAGACCCGGTTCTATTGCTCTCTGAAGTGGTTATTTGCATATGGCGGCATAATTCAATTAGCTGAAATCCAAAGTTTCATCGTTTAATTAAGGTCATAGTTAAATTATTATTCTTCACACCGAAAAAGTCATGCAGACATCATATGCTTCAGCTGAAGAGTCCCGTTTGTTGACTTCCTAAAAAATAACAATAAAAGGAGGAGGAAGTAGCCATACTTGGGGCTCATCCAAACATCTGTCTTTCATATCGGAGTTCTGTCTGTGATGTTTTGTTTCAAATATGTCAAGAAGCATGCATAAGATCATCAGCACACGCCACGCCCCTGTAGTCTTGCTTTATTAGATGAAAGCCTCCGTTTTGAGGCTGAGCAAAGCGGGAGAAAGTGGGCAGCCCTGACGCATGCCATTTTGGATATTAAAGTTTCCATTGACTGACCCTCGCTGAGCATTGTAAGTGAAAGATCAGCATAGTGGCTGTGAAAGGAGGGGGAAATCTATACCTTATTAGGGGGTATTCCATCATGCACCAGCTTATTCTGACAAATGCTTATGAAAGCTCTACACTCGCCTACATCATAGGTCCATAGATAACCTCTTCATGACCACCAACTCTCCAGTGGTTCTTATTTAACCACCGGTAAGGTATCAGCATTGTATGTTCCACGTGTGTATAAAATGCTTATCAGTCACCATCTTCTGCTGTTTCCAGCGCAGCTCCTCTCTTATGCATCCTGTGATTAAAGTTGGGCTGTGCGGAACCCTCTACGGTTTGCTCAGCAGACCACAAGTCATGTCTCAATGTTATTCTGCGAGAGCCACATTCTGAGTCTCATAGACCTACATTAAAGAGGTTGTCCACTACCTTTAAACTGATAACCTCTCCTTTGGATAGGTCACCAATGTCTGATCGGCTGGGGTAGGGCACCCGTCACCTCTGCTGATCGGTGGCCGGAAGTACTCACAAGCCATGCTCCGTCCTCTGGTAGTGACCGCAGCTGGGTACTGAACATCCGCTTCAGATCAATAGGATGCGAATGTGCAGTATCCTGCGGTGGCCACCAACAGAAGACGGCCAGCTCCTCAAGTGAGTACATCTGGCAGACGGCCTCCCCACAGATACGGGCTGATCGGAGATGGAGCTGGGTGTCAGACCCCTACCGATCAGACACTGATTACCTATCCTAAGGATAGGTCATCAATGCAAAAGTAGTGGACAACCTCTAAGGGAGAAACGAACAGTTGGTAGTGATTCCAGCCAGTCAGAGCTACGATCACAAGAAGATGGAGAGGGACCAAAGTAGCATTGGAAAAAATAGAAGATGGCCACCAGAAACTATTTTACAACACACATGGATCATACATTACTGATGCCTAACCCGCGGTCAAATAAATAAAAGTAAAAACGGGATTGTACTTTAATCCCAACACACACACTGTATCGAGAAGAAAAAATAAATAAATCAGGCTCATTTTAGGAGCAGAATGGTCGTTTTAGACAATAAAACATTTAGAGAAATCACAGAGCTTTCATAAGTAAAGTGAAGGACGACAGTAGAGGTTTCAAATCCCTATAGGCAATTGTAAAAGTGATGTCATTATTAGTAATGGCCAGCGGGTGGCAGCAAACTGTCTGCTAATAAGCAAGTAAGAGAGCTGCAGACGATCACATAGTAAGAGCAGAATCTTAGAAAATTATCAAAAATTAGGCCAGTGACCTCCGTTGTGTAAAAGCTGAGCTTCTAAGAAGGTAGATGGATATGGATTTAAGTTTGAGCTAGGCTGGTGGTATGGTGGTCATATTCCTGATGCTTTTATTTGACACATTGTAGAGTGGTGGTGAGGCGTTCGGAAGGCAGTGGTGGCGGCCGGGGTGTTGATGGAACACGTAGCCATGTGGGATGACTGTATGGTGTGTCCACTCACTATCATATATCGCGGTTCTCTGCTGACTGCCAATTGCACGTCTGCCTGGGGATCTGTGCGCTGTCTGGCGCTGTGCGCTCATCTATCTGTGCTCCTCTACCGGGTCTCCAAGGCAGCTGGGAAATGATCCTCCCTCCGCAAAGTACTTTTGGTTGGAGGTCTGCCAATTCGGGAATGGTTCTGGATTTGTTTAGTGGCCTGGATAAGGGGTCAGCTGTGAGGCATGTCTGTCGTCGTCATCACGCCATATCCATGTCTTTTTGTGGACCGAGTGGTCTGCACCAGAACACAGAAATGTCTTGCTTTTTATCCGAATCAAACTTGCTGATTTCCATCTATGGTTACATAATAAACCCATGTGTCATTGTGTGCTGTCCAATTTAAATGTCTGATGGGAGAAGCTGGAGGAAACTTGTAATTTGCAAATAAAACCGATCAAGCTGTGACTGTAAACCCCGGCATGCTGACTAAACGCTGATGAAAATCTGATATAGAAACACTGATTAAAAAACTGAACCTTTTTTGCCTGTGATAGAAACTGCTGACATCTGAATAAGCGCTTCTACTGTTCTTAGGGTGGTTTCACACTTGCGTTTTTCTCTGCAGCGTTTTTTGCACAAAAAAACGCATGCGTTTTTTTTCCTATATTTAACATTGAAAACGCATGCGTTTTTTGTTGTACGCGTTTGGTCGCGTTTTGAAACGCATGCGTTTTTTTGCTGCATGCGTTCTTTTTCAGAAATGCAACTTGTAGTATTTTTGAGAGGCGTTTTTTTTTACACATAAAAACGCATGCATTTTCATGCGTTTTTTTTTTTGTGCCAAAAAATACATTGGAGTCAATGGAAACGCATGCGTTTTTAAGCACATGCGTTTGTTTGCTTTAAAAACGCATGCGTTTTTATTTAAAAAAAACAGAAAACACACTGATATGCCACCCCCCAACATAAAGGTGATAAAGGGATCCTAACCCTAAAGGGATCCTAACCCTAAAGGGATCCTAACCCTAACCCTAAAGGGATCCTAATCCTTCCCCTAACCCTAACCCTAAAGGGATCCTAACCCTACCCCTAACTCTAAAGGGATCCTAACCCTAACCCTAATCCCTTTAGGGTTAGGGTTAGGATCCCTTTAGGGTTAGGGGTAGGGTTAGGATCCCTTTAGGGTTAGGGTTATGATCCCTAACCCTACCCCTAACCCTAACCCTAACTATTTCTGTTTATAGTGGGTTTTTTACTTTATTTTGATGATTGGCAGCTGTCACACATTTCTCAGCATGCGTTTAAAAAACGCAAACGCATGAAAAAACGCATGTAAACGCGTCAAAACGCTGCGTTTTTTTCACCACATGCAAAAATGCATGCGTCAAAAAAAGCAGCGTTTGCACGCGTTTACATGCATTTTTTCACCATGCGTTTTTTTTTAAACGCATGCGTTTTGAAACGCAAGTGTGAAACCAGCCTTACATATTTAGATCGGTTCACTTTTTTTTTTTTTTATTCTCTGATGAATCCACACCGAGCACGGTAAATGGATCCATCTTTATTGCTGTTGTATCTATCTGCAACCGCCATTAGGGAAATGTAGGTGTTTACTGTATACTCTTGGTATCAAATGCAATTTATTAAAGGGCTTCTTTTTGTCTATTTTATCTTTTTCTCATGGAGCCAAACACTTACAGGCAGGTAGTTGCCTATTCTGCCTGGTTACGGCTCATGGTAATCACAGACCGCTCCATGCCGGCAATTCTGCTGTTTCATGTGACTGCGTCAAAAGAGCAGCTCTTTCTCTTCCGATCTCCTGTCGATGAGGCGTCACTGCTGACTGACAGCTTGGTCCACGCAGCAGGGAGCAAACAGACAATCAGCTCAACATCGGCCCCGTAACACAGAGCGGTAGAGAAGCCGTGACATCATTGGAAGCCGCAGAGTCACCGTCTGGTGTGGTCCATGACTGCTCTGAGCCGGCAATGATCAGCGCTGGGAAGAACAGGTAGGGTAGTTAGCAACTACCTGGCAGTAAGTTCTTAGGCCCATTAAAAAAAAATTGAAAAATGATTAAAAAGAAAATTTAAAGAAAAAAAAATCCCCATTAAACTCTGTAAGCTTTTATTCTCTCTATAGAGGCTGAAATCAGCTTTGATTGATTTATATTTCTCAACTGCAAGGAAAATTTGATCTCTCATTTAGAAAAAAATTAGTTTTGCCCACAATATAGAAAAAGGGGGCCGATTCATCAAGACTAGCATTCTTTATGCAAGCCTCAATCCAGGATTTACTGGAGTAAGATGTGTTAAATTCTGTAAGGTGCATGTGCCGCTTGCCACATTTGGCCCATCTTCCAGCGGCCATGCCCTCTTCTGTCTGTTTATACCACTTTAGTCCGAAAGTTCTTTTAAAAAAACAAGAAAGAAGTTTTCGTAAATGTGATGTTGCCTGTCCGCATCCTGTGACGTTCTGTCCAGTGGTTTCTCCTTCGGACCTCCAGTCTCCGAAGTCTCATCACTCAAGAGAAGGTTGAACGGAGCTGTGGGAGTTTGCGCATGCGCATCTTTTTGGGGCAGCCTCTCACTGTGAACATCACAGGAGGCTGGTGGGCAGGATCACGTCACCGATACGTGCACGGCGGGAATGGGCAGGATAAGTAAGTAAATATTTGGAACAATCTTTCTTTTTCAGGCGTAGCTCAAGAAGTTTTGGACAACCCTTATACCGTAACCAATTTTCTCAATATTTCAATACTTGTAGTCAAGCAGACGTTTGATCCCTGACTGCAGGAAACTTGCACTTGTATGTAATATTGCTGTATTTCTTTTAAGGCGGAGTTATCGGTGGAATTCTTGGAATTCTCATTGCAGCATCAGTAATTTATGCGTGCTGGTTTAGGAGAAAAAAGGGGTGAGATGATCCAATGACCAGATGCATTCTGTATTTAAAAAGTATAGCGTAGAGTGCTGAAAAGCGAAGGGGCCGATTCATCAAAGCTTGTACGCCAGAAAAGTTCTGTAAAAGCTTCGAGAAGAACACCGACAACATGGACGTAGCTGGGAAGGGGCCCGGATGGGACGTGCGGATTCTCCTGATAGGAGGGGCATTTCTGATGCAGCGCATGGAGGCATCGAATTCATTAGGTGGCGTGTGCCTCTTGATGAATTTGGCCCCTTCTACTCCAGCAAGAGGCATCAGTTTTGATGAATCTGCCTCTAAGTTTCCATTTTCTTCATGTGTTTTTAGACCAAATTTTACCAACATGCAATCCCCCCCAGGGGTCTTAACCCTTTTATTTCTTAGTAACCATACATTAGGCCCTTTTAATTCGAAGTGTAAGGCCATAACATCAAAGCTTTATAGTCTTGATGTTTTCCAAATAAAGAAAATATAAATGACTAAGTGGAACATATAACTGTATAAATCCAACATTACCTTTTAATAAATAGGATAATTTAATTATTGAATAGCACAGCGGCCTGTTGTAAAAGAAGAAACCTAAAGTGGCCATTCACTATTGCATTTGTGCTTGTTTTTAATGTTTTGCATGTTTTTTATTTTATATAATGTAGAGACAGAGACCCTGATTCCTGCGATGGGCTGCTTGTCGTTTTGATAAAATCAGATTTTTTTTCTGTTGCAGATCCACCAGTCTTCTGAATGCTGAGCTCTGTATAACCCCGCCCACACCACTGATTGGCAGATTTCCATGTATACTGGGTGTAGTCAGCTGCCAATCAGTGGTGGGGGCGGAGTTATACAGAACTCATGGACTACATGGCAGCTGGTTTATTATTCCTTTAGTGACAATCTCCTGCTGATAAAATAATGATTTTATCAGAACTACAGCAAACAGCCCAGTAAGTGTCCTATCGCTGAAATCCGTTTCTTTGTGTCTCCATTATGCTGATCTCAGGTTAGGTGGCAAAAACCTCATGACCAATTCCCTTTAATTAACCTATTATTACAAGAGATTCTCTTTAAAACAAAAATGTGTAAATCCAATTAAATATTCTGAAAAATAAAGCACAAAATAATAAAGCAAACACTTTTGAATAAATGTCTCAAACAG
Organism: Ranitomeya imitator; assembly: GCF_032444005.1. Lineage (NCBI taxonomy): Eukaryota > Metazoa > Chordata > Amphibia > Anura > Dendrobatidae > Ranitomeya > Ranitomeya imitator. The sequence goes on from NC_091284.1 coordinate 235,064,555, forward strand.
GACACTGCAAAAACAAATTCTACACTTTTTTAAATTAATGTGAATTCTTTAAGTGTCCCAAAAAATAAAGAAAATATAAATTATTTATGCCTTCTGCCCATAATAAAAATTAATATATCTAAGCTAAACGCTAAATTTTGTACAGTAATAATGTGCCAAAACTGCTCCTGAAAAATACTTACCGTATATTAATGTAAAAATAAAGTTAGGCCTCTGAATGGTTTTTATATTGAAACTGGTTATCCATTACTGGGAAACCCTTTGACTGCTAATGTGCCTCAGAAAAGGAAAAACCATAATGATCACCTCCCAAAAACGTTCCATTTGATGCCCATTTTTTGCCCTAGTTTGTATGTGCCCCAGCCACTGAAATGATAGTTCGGTATGCACTGACTGATGTGATCTCTGACAATAGTTCATATAGAGACCTGGGGTTCATACAAGGGATTTTCTGTGGGATAGAGGACCTCCGTTCTTGTCTCTTGTACTTGTATTCCCTGTAAAATAACAATTCTGGTGCACCTTTTTGTTAGGAATTGCTCGGGACAAATTCAGTTACTCCTCTTGTAGTAATATGTTAAAGGAAATCTGTCACCAGGTTTTTACCACCTAATGTGAGTGCAGAGTTGTGTAGGGACAGAGACCCTGATTCCAGCCATGTGTCACTTACTGGGCTGTTTGCTGTAGGCTTGATACAAGTAACTAGTAAACCTGCAGTCCTCCATATTCAGGAGCACTAGATAACTCCACCCCCATCACTGATTGGCAGCTTTTTGTACACACTGTGCAATCAGTGGTGTGGGCGGGGTCATACAGAGCTCAGCAATCCGAGAACTGTTCAATATACCTCACATAAAACAGTGATTGTATCAAGACTAAAGCAAAGAGCCCAGTAAGTGATACATCGCTGGAATCAGGGTCTCTTTCTCTACATTTTACTGCTTTCAAAACTGCTGACAGATTCCATTTAAATGGCTATACATTTTCTTTGTCAGACGTTGTAGGGCCAAATCATATTGACAGTGTGTGTAGGTACATGGAAAGCGGTAACGCACAGTGATCCATCTTCCTTACACGTCGAAGAAAAATAAGAGGTACTGCCCAACACAGTTACAAGAAAAGATGCCTGTGCGTCTTCTAGGTTCATGTCCATGTAGTAGATTCAGGAGAGCTGTCAGGTCGTCTTTAAATACTTGTTAGTTTAATCATTGGTAATTGTATTAACATATAATATATATTCTTTTTTCCCATTCCTACACTGAAATATGGGCAGTGATGATTATATAGCTCCAACTGGAAAGAACCCAGACAGTGGCCCATCAAGTAGCCCACAGACTCCAGTAGAACAGTATGATATGAAGCAGCTAGAAGCCCAGGTAGATCGTCATGGTCTCGGTACCTACCTTCTCACCGGGCCCATGTTCCGAGTCCATTATGCATCGCTCAGTGCCGTCCTGCTGCCTGTTGTGCACTAACCTCGCTCCTCTGTAACATAGACCGGGCACGGTTTGACAGAAGATTAAAGGGAACCTGTCAGTGGATTCATGCTGCCCAAACCACAGCCTGAATCCGATCCTTGCGCACGATTGCAGCCAGGTATGTTCTGCTCTGAAACGCTCCGGTGTTTTGGAGAAAACCTACTGTAAGGATCTGTCCGGGAGCCATAGGGAGAGATGATACGAGTCTGCCGCAGGTTCCCTTTAAGAAGAAAACCGTTGACCTAGTTGATATCTTGCAACAAATCTAACCAACTCCAGTTTTGTACGGCAACATGCCTGTCATTAACCTCTAACAGTATAGCGCACATTTATCAAAGGAAAAGCAATGTCGTAATGTGCGATAGAACCGTAACACTATTGATCAATGTGCGTCTATGATAATAACAGGATTGTGTCTATTAAAGGGGTTGTTACTATTTTTATTCACTTGGATCATAAAGTTTACACTTGGTATACATTACCATTTTCAGCCAAAAAATAAAATGTTTTTGCTGTAGAAAGTATCTACATGTACACATTGTGGGATACGTTAGATCACAGCTAATACGCTGCAAAATCTAATGTGCATTGTTTTCTTAGCCGTATATTAATGGATGAAAATAATGGTGGTTTGTGAGTGGATCCACCAATGAAATTTCTAACCATTGTACTACAACCCCTTTAAATGTCTTTTTCCATGTTACATGTTCATTGTTCTAGATTTCCTCTTGCCGTTTGTCTAGCCATCCCGGCCATGTCGTGTGCCGTTTGTGTTATCTTATTCTTCCGTCTACGTTGGGTAGGATATACTCGTTAGTATTGGAAACGTTGATCAAAGCAGGCAGTCTCCGTTCAACCGGAATAATTTATGTTTCACATTGTTGGCTCACGGTCATTAGCTTTAGTGACGAATATCAAGCAATTTCTGGCCCCCTCAAGTCTACCAAATTGTTGTTCTTGGCTTGTACCGTACTTATTCATTGCATATGTAAACTGTGGTGTGTGCTGGATGGGATTGATATGTATAAAATGTCATTCTTAATTGGGATCCAAATGAGTTTTAGAAGTAATTGGTAGTTTAAAGTCACCCATTTAGGGGTGACCGGAGGGTAAGTTACTGCTGTGTGAGCCATGGGCAGCATGAATCAGACACTGGTTGTGTTATTGCCGTCGTGTATTTCTTAGGGCCCATCCAGAAGTCCATGGATCTCAATCTATTGACAACAATCGATAGACTAGCCAAGGGGCCCCCGGCCCGAGCGTGATGGCTCCATGGAAATATATGAAGCTGCCATTCTCTAGTTGGAAGACGCACGGCCAGTCTGTGTATTGCGGTCCTTGATTAGACTAAGATCCACCCACCCTTACTCTGAATTTTATTTTGGAGTAAGCATACATTGAAAACCTTGCTGAGGAGCATGCATCTATAGGATTAGCCCAAAACTCCGGTCCCCAGCAGCATCTTTCCGCTCCTCTCTCTTGGTTGTCAGGTCTCTCTATACACGCCCAAGTTGTGGGGCATACTCTCTAGCTAGCTCTTACTAAACCACACGTCTGCAATAATGCGTCCGGTCTGATGCTGCTCGAACCACAGTCAGCATGACTCTATCTACTGTCAATTTATCTTTATGAGAATACTAAAAGTATTTCACTTTTTGCTTGTTCCTGACCTTGTAGCTACTTTTATTTTGTCTTATAAAGAATATAATATACCAAATCATAGACATGGTTTCATTGAATAAACCTAGACTACACCTAGTGTGGCGTAAAAGGGACACTGTCACCAGGTTTTGGCAACATAATGTAGAGACAGAAACCCCGATACCAGAGATGTGTCACTTACTGAGCTGCTTGCTGTAGTTTTAATATCCCTGGAGTTTTGATAAAGTCATTATTTTATCAGCAGGAGATTATCACTAGAGGACTACTAAACCTGCTGCCATGTAGTCCTCCAAATTAATGAGCTCTGTATAACCCCGCCTCCACCACTGATTGGCAGCTTTCTGTGTACACAGTGAAATCTGCCAATCAGTGATGTGGGCGGGGTTATACAGCGCTCCGTATTTAGAGAACTGCTATATCTGCAGATGAAGCAATGATTATGTTAAAGGGAATCTGTCACCCGGTTTTTGCTATGTAATCTGAGGGCGTATGAGATAGAAGCTGAGACACTGAATCCAGCATTGTCATCTATTTGAAAGTATGCTGTTGTTTACTTACAGTGACTTCTTTATCACTAGAAGATTATCATTGCCCTGACCACAGTACATATGAGCCCTGGTCTGAGCATGCCCTCCTCTGATAAGCAGCTTTCTGTCAATAGACAGTCTACACAGAATGTTGTGGTGTGAGCAGGGTTCGCTTTCTGAGCTCTGCTACATGCTAAATCTAAAATCTAATTGTGTCCCAACTGGTGCACCCCATAAGTGATACATCGTTGGAATCAGGCTCTCTTGCCCTACATTATGCTACTCTCAGATTGTCCCAAAAACCTGCTGACAGATACCCCTTAAAAAGACAGAACCCAGTGCAGTAAGTGACATCACTGCAATCTGGGTTTCCACCCCTACATTGTGCTGCTCTTAGATTGGTAGAACAAAACTGGTGACAGATTCCTTTTTAACGGTAGTACTGAAAATGAACGCTTCTGTTTTCTAAGACTGGCTCAGATGTTATGCAATGTCTCTATTAATAACAAAATATTCCTAACGTACTAACCTTTGTCTCGCTTCTCAAAAGATCCTTATTAATGAGAAACTAGGCGACTTGATAAGTTTATTTACTTGCCTCCATTGTTTTTATCTCAAAATACTCGTCATAATAATTTCACAATTTTAATGCATTTCTTCTGGGGTTTTTTAGGCAACACCATAATTATCTTCACTATGGCTCTTATGGCATTTGTGATAAATATTGGCTTCTGAACCTGAGGGCTCTCCATGTGTGGCAAAGCCTACACCCCATCCTGTATGCCTGAGAGGAGAATATTGCTTTGATCCACTTGATTCCTGAAGATGTGCCTTCAGACTGCAATAACTCGCCCCGACCTGCTTGGCTTAAATGCACATGAACGTCTGACCTAATTCTTCAGGAAAGCCAGATCCATGCACTTAATGCTTTTCCTTCTTAAAGACTTGTGTTTTCTGATTGCAAACTTTGCACATGGCAGCGGTTGAATATATGAAGACTGTGAATGTAATGTTTAGTTCATCAGTTTAAAATATGAGTATAATATGATAGACTGTTATATTTTTATAAAAAAAAAATTAAAAAAAACACCTTTTTCCTGGTTATTCTTAAAGGGATTTAGTAATAATGGGAATATTATAACTTGCAGCACGGTGGCTCAGTGGTTAGCACTGTTGCTTTGCAGAGCTGGGGTCCTGCGTTTGATCACACCAGGGGTAATCTATACCAGGAGTTTGTATGTTCTCCCCGTGTTTGGGTGGGTTTCCTCCGATTACTCAGATTTCTTCCAAAACTCCAAAGACATACTGATAGGGAATTTAGATAATAAGCCCCACAGTGATGATGTCTGTGACGTGCTGTTCAAATAATGGCGCTATATAAGTGAGTAAGATAAATGTGCCACATGGACAGTCTGCATTGTGGACAAAGTTCTGTAGACTCATCACATAATAGGACCATGGTAATGGCCTTTAAAAGTAAGAGCTTTGTATAGGACTTAAGAATGGCATAGTTCATAAATGGAGAGCCCAGTAGTAATTGTTTTTAGGTGAACTGAGTAGCCCACGAAAAGTAATAGAGAAATGTGCCAAATTTGTCATGCTGTCTCTTGTTGGTTAAGTTCGGGCGTATCTATAGACTGTCTAGTCTTGGGCTCCAATTCATCAAGCACGGCGATGCTGATGACGGTCGTGATCACGGGGCACACTGGAGTTGGAGGCACCAGCATCATTAGGAGATGCATGCCTCCATGCTCCTCACCACAAATCTTAGACGGGGCTAGTCAGATTTCTTGCATAAGGCAGGCCACTGTTCAGCATGAATTAGACAAACTGGTGTCACACTCCTGTTCTGCCCCCTTCAGGCCCAAGCTCAGCACATTTCGAGAGATCCAGGCAAGACCTGTCTAAAAAAAAAAAAGTTGCACAATTCTTCTGCAATTTTGAGTTGCGCTAAAGTTTGGGGACTTATCAAAGTGGTTTATTCACTTTGTGGATATATCTTGGCCTAAGGCACTCATTCAAAGCTTTTAAGCCAGAAAACTAGCAAAAAAAAAATCTTGGTGGTGAATTACTTTCTGCATCTGAATTCCTTCTGATTGTTAAGATTCTTGAACTTTGCATATCATAAATGGTAAAAAAATTATCGATATGTACCACATGTGAATACAATTATAATATTCATAGTATTTATCCTCCTCCCTTTCCCACTTACTCAACAAGCTTGGAGTGAGGAAAATCTGCCTTTAAAGGGAACATGTCACCTGAATTTGGTGGGACCGGTTTTGGGTCACAGGTGACAGGTTCCCTTTAATTGAGGCTTTGGAAGGAAAGAAAAACACAAAATGTTAAACGCTGGATTTAGTGGTTTCATTCTGACACCTAATTATGCTGTGTGTAGGCAATAAGTGTTAATGCTCTGAAAACTGCTTTAAACAATCCGTCACATGAACTTTTTATTTTTTTTCTCTAAATCTGTGTATACAGTTGTGTGTAAGTTTGGGCGCCCTTGGTCAAAATTACTGTTATTGTGAACAGGTAAGCAAGTTGAAGATTTAAATGATCTCTAAAAGGCCTAAAGTTAAAGATGACACATTTACTCGGTATTTTAGAAAAAAAAATGTGTATATATATATATATATATAAATTGTCATATTTTACATTTTAAAAATTACAAAAAGGAAAATGGACTGATGTAAAAGTTTGGGCACCCTGCATGGTTAGTACCAAGTAGCACCCTCTTTTTGAAAGTATCACAGCTTGTAAATGCTTTTTGTAGCCAGCCAAGATTTTTTCAGTTCCTGTTAGATGGATTTTCATCCATTCTTCCTTGGAAAATTCTTCCAGTTCTGTGAGATTCTTGGGTCTTCTTGCATGCACTGCTATTTTGATGTCTAGCCACAGATTTTCAATGATGTCCAGATCAGGGGACTGTAAGGGCCTTTGCGAAACCTTCAGCTTGTGCCTTTTGACGTAGTTCTGCTGTGGATTTTAGTATCTTTTCAACTTCAGCTTTTTTTACAGATCGTGTTTGCATCAAGAATTTGTTGAAATTTAATTGATTACATTTCAAACTGAGGAAAGGGTAACTTAAAAACTCCTTGCTATCTTCTCCTGCTTTGCGGGCCTCCATCATTTTCATTTTCAGAGTGCTAGACAGTTGAGACCATGGCTGCTATTTCTTGGCACAAGGATAGAGGAGGCTGGGTTTTTATAAAGCCGGGAAATGTGCATCACCTGGCCTTTCCTAACGATGATTGTGAACAAGTCATTACCCTAAAAAGCTAATTAAGGTCTGAAACTTTGGTCAAAGCCATCGGAGCACACAAATCTCCCAAACTTTTGCATAGGCCCATTTTCCATGTAAGAGATGAAAATATATATATATTTCTTTTGCCTAAAATACAAAGGAAATTTGTCATCTTTAACTTAACCCTTTTAGAGATCATTTCATCTTCAACTTGCTTAACTGTTCACAATAACAGTAATCTTGACCAGTGGTGCCCAAACTTTTACATGCCACTGTATGTAGTGTAGCGTCAGTATTTTCATTTACTCTGGCGGTTTCTCGAGGATTCAGTCCCGTTCTGCATCCCTTCAAAGTGACATCAATACTTTTCAGACTATCCGGATCAATCTGTGTGTATGCCAGATGTTTCTTTTACAGTGTAAGCCTGGTTTTGACGCTCCTTAGGTTTACATGGTAAAAACCTTTTGGGTCATGCAGCATGATGAGGAGGGTCTGAAGAGCAGTGATGTCACTCAAGAGTGACATATACACTGGATTAAGGGTAAAAAGAAAAGTTCATGGGAGGGCTTCTTTAAAAATGAGCTTCTAATCTAATAATAATTTAATTGAATGTAGCATAGTTAACCTGGATGTACTTAAAATACATTTAATGTTTCCGTTGTTTAAAAAAAAAGCGTAAACCAACATGAGCATTCTACATTTTGTACAGCAATAGATGACTGACTTTCATGCCAATGTAAATTTATTGTGTATTTAATTTTATTTCCTCCTATGTAAATGATTATATAATAAAGTAATATTTTTACTAAAGTGAACTTTATTTTGTATCACCAGATCCATAAATAAACATTTATTTCTCAATTGTGATTGCAGTGGAAAAACTCACCAAATACTCTACGTGTGAATATGGCCTAATGCACGCATTTACTATCATGTCGCTGCAGGACGGAAGGCAGCTTCTTATTACTTTGCACGTGCTCCACTTTAATTGCCATCTAATAACAGCAAGTGATTGATCAGTATTATCAAATTTCTTTCCTCACACTTCAAAGTCTAAAAAATGCCTTACACATAAAGTGTCTGTCAGCCGAATGATGCTTCGACCAATTGTTCAGCTGGTAGCCATCTGGGCTGACTCGCCCACACACAGGAGTGCTCCTGTGCTCTCTGAGAGAGCTGCCATCAGACCTGTCTGGCATCAGCTTATCTCTGAAAGAACAAGAGGATCAGCATCTGTAATCTGACAAGCTGGATCCTTAACTCCCCGAACAATCAGTTGTCTGTGACACCCATACACCTTAAAATCAATGTGTCTCTGCACATGTCAGCGTGTTTTCACGGACCGTGTGTCCGTTTGAAAAACACGGAGACATGTCAGTGTTCGTGGGAGCGCACGTATTACACGGACCCATTAAAGTCAATGGGTCCGTGTAAAACACGTATCGCACACGGATGTTGTCCGTGTGCAGTCCGTGTGCCATGCAGGAGACAGCGCTACAGTAAGCGCTGTCCCCCCAGCGTGGTGCTGAAGCCGCCATTCATTTCTTCTCTCCAGCAGCGTTCGCTAGAGAGAAGATATGAAAAATCTTTTTTTTTTTTTTTGTGTTTAAAAAAAAAATCCCTGTCCCCAACCCCCTCCCACCCCCTCTGCGCTTCCCCTCCCCCCCCCCCCCCCCCCCGCTGGTAATAAAATACTTACCCGGCTCCCTCGCTGCTTCCTCTCCTGGCCGCAGCTTCTCCTGTATGAGCGGTCACGTGGTGCCGCCCATTACAGTGATGAATATGCGGCTCCACCTCCCATACCCTAGTTATCACTGAATGAAATATTCCAGTTGTAAATCTTTATTCATTACATAGTGGAATGTGTTGAGAACAATAAAACCTAAAAATGATCAACGTAAATCACAACTAATATCCCACTGAAGTCTGGAGTAGGAATGATGCTCAAAATCAAAGTGGAAAATGAAGTGGAGGTCTATACGGATGGCGAGGGACATCAGGTCGTCGAAAGTAGTTGGTAGGTCTCGACCAACTAGCTCATCCTTCATATCTCCGGAAAACCCCTCCCAGAATGTGGCCACCAAAGCTTCATTATTAGTGATGAGTGAGTGTACTCGTTGCTCGGGTGACTATTTGTTAGTGTTTGGAGATTATGTTTCCATCACCTCAGCTGAATGATTTACAGCTATTAGCCAGGCTGAGTACATGTGGGGGTTGCCTGGTTGCTAGGGAATCCTCAAATGTAATCAAGCTGTCTAGTAGCTGTAAATCATTCAGCTGCTGCGATGAAAACTTAATCTCTGAACACTAACAAATACTTGGAGGTCACCCGAGCAACGAGTACACTCGCTCATCACTTTTCGTTATTCCATCCGAGTTCAGATGCCAGAGTTCGAAAGTGTATCGCATATTGCCCCACAGAAGAATTGGACTGATGTAAACGGAGAAGAGCGGAAGCTGCCGAGGTGGTTCGCCCGGATTCATCGAACACTTTGCGAAAAGCTTCCAAAAATGCAGGTAAATTGGAGATGATCGGATCCTCTCTCCCATAATGGGTTCAACCATGCCAGGGCCTCGCCTCCAAGGTGCGACATAAGGAACGCTAGTTTTGCTCGGTCCAACGAGAAGTTCAAAACGTAGCCAGCACTGATTAATGAACCCGTGGCAGAGCTTTGGATTGCCATCAAAATGTGGTGGAGCTGCGAGTCATGGACCTGGATCTTGAACTAAGCAAACTGTCTGGGAAGTTTCTGAAGTAGACACCGCTGTTTCAACATGCTGGAACTCAGGAGGGATGATTAAAGCCTCCAATTTAGTTCTTAAACACTGCAACGGTATGGACAGATCTTCCTGTGTGTCTTTCTGTCAGCAAAGCTCCTGGTACATGGCCAAAACAGGCAAGATCCGGGATCCAGCGGAATCCATGGCCTGAGCAAACTGTCATGGACATGGTTTGTGGAACCACTGTGCCACGGACCTTGGAGAGCCTGAAGGGGTGTGACTAAGCGAACACCTGACTGTTCACTAGAGCCTCTGATGGTGAGGTTAGACTTTGCTCCCGATTAACGCCAGGTGCCACTCCAGGACAGAACAACGGGCATGCAGCAGCTGTACCCAGAGCACAGACTGGAGAGAGCAGCTGGCAGAGTTTGTATTGGAATGCAGCAACCAGTTCGCATCCAAGTGCAGCAGGCAGTGTTTGTATCAGAGTGTAGCTGACAGGATCTGCAGTAGAGTGCAGCAGGCAGGGTCTGCAGTTGAATACAGCAGGCACGATCTGCAGTTGAATGCAGCAGGCAGGATCTGCATTAGAGTGCAGCATGCAGGGTCTGCAGTTGAGTGCAGCAGGCAAGGTCTGTACAGGAGTGCAGCAAGCAGGGTCTGCAGTTGAGTGCAATGGGGACTGGTATGCAACCTTACACAACTTACACTGCCTGTGAAACAGGAAGGTTGCTCAGGCACCTCCCCAGTGGGGAGGAAGCAATATATACATAATGTCCCAAAGACATTGGCTGGGGAGGAAATAGCAAGTGCACACGCTGGCCATTTAAGAGGGCAGGAGCGCACGCATGCGTGCCCTAAGGACATGGCCAGAGGACCGGCTGGAAGCATGTTGAGCATGGGGAAGGGAAGAACTGCAGCATGGGTGAGTGAAGAGACACGCCGATGACCCTGCCTGTCAGAGCAGGGATCCGACGTGGTGCCAACACTGCAGGCAGGATATGCACAATATGAACAATGGCGTTCTATGCTGCAGTCCATCTGCTTGGGCATCAGGGGACAGGGGTAGCTATATGTCCTGGGCCATGGTTCCTCCAGCAAATAACATCACCCATAGGGACCTTGGGCACCACCTCCCCCTGTCCCTTTGGACCTTAGATGCCCCACCCCCTTTTGGGCCTCCACCCCCTGTTAGAATTCCCAGTATGGAGTAGGCTGCCATCCCAAGGAACCTTCAATCTCCTGGTATCTCTCGACCAGTCCGACCAGTTCTTTGGCATTCCGGGGTTCAACCTCAGCAACCCAAGTCTGTATGAGCCTTGGCAGGGAGTACACAAACCGGTCCATCACCACCCATTCTATCATCTGTGCAGGTGTAGAGGACTTTGGTTTCAGCCACTTCTGGACCAGGTGCAACAGGTCGAACATTTGGGAGCGAGATGGTTTTCCCGGTGATACCCCCAGTAATGAACCCGCTGTGCCTTGCTTGTCATTGAAACCCCCAAGCATGCGAAAATCTCAGTTTGTAGCTTGTCATACTCTTTGGTGCCCTGCAAAGCTAAGTCATAGTATGCCTTCTGGGGTTCTTTCTCTTCAAGTATGACGCTAGTATCTCTGCCCAATGCTCTGACGGGGGTTTCTTCCTCTCGGCGACCCCTTCAAACACCGTCAGGAAGGTTTCAACGTCATCCCCGGGGGACATTTTTTTTGCAAAGCAGGTCTTACTGCCTTCCAGATGTGAACATCATCAGCCAGACTTGAGGTTGGGGCCCTCATCCTGCCCTGGATGGCGGCTGCCAGAAGCTGCACCTGCTGTCATTCCTCTTGCTGGCTCTGCCGTAACAACAGCCTGTTGGTCTCTTTCTGTTGCTGCTGAAACTGGACCAGGTGTTTCAGCAGGTCCTCCATTTTGTCTAGCGAACCTTGCTGGCTTGCGACAGACTTAACCCAGGACTTGCAGCCCCTCCTGTAGCAGTCGCACGTCTCTGCTGGGACGGCTGCTTGGGTGCGATGGGAGGAAAACAGGAGGCTTGCTCGTTTAAAAGTTCATGGGGTGTTTATTGCTTCATAAACCCAAAAGCCAAACAGAAAATAATCAGCCTTTAGATCAGGCAAACAAAACACAAAATGTCTATAGCAGGACTCTGCTCCACCAGGCCTGTGGGCACACAGATTAGGTTAGCGTCCAGTACTAAGGCTCGGTCTGGAGACAAACACACAGAAGACCTTCTACCTCCCAACACACAGACCATGTGCCAAACAGCAGCCTCCATTACATAGTCTGTTAACCACACCCAGAGGTGGGGTATGTGGGTAACTAGAACCGCACATTTTCACAACTACCCGTAACCCAGTCCCAGGTACAACAAATGAACCTCTTAGTGCTTTCATGCACTAGAGAAAAAAATCCGGGTTACATCACCGAGACAAGCCATCTCTGCGACACATACCTCCTATCGACTACGCAAACATTAGCCACACTACTATATATATATATATATATATATATATATATATATATATATATATACTGTATATATTACATTAAGGATGTGCTTGCTATGTCATATTTACATAAGAGATAGCAAACACATCCTTAATGGAATGAAGAATATGAAATGGTGCAATGCTTATTCATGTATTGAATGTGATGTTATTGCATTGTATTCGGCCATACCACATGATTTGGCATATGGCCATGTCCATGGAAACACACTGATATGTGCACAGTGTGTAAGTGTCACCACATGTAACAGAGACACTAACATCTGAAAGAGCCCTTCGTTGTAGTCAGAGAGGCTGAAGGGAGCTACACCTTTAAACCCTTAGTGACAGAGCCAATTTGGTACTTAATGACCAGGCCAATTTTTGCAATTCTGACCACTGTCACTTTATGAGGTTATAACTCTGGAACGCTTCAACGGATCCCGCTGATTCTGAGATTGTTTTTTCGTGACATATTGTACTTCATGTTAGTGGTAACATTTCTTCGACATTACTTGCGATTATTTATGAAAAAAACGGAAATATGGCGAAAATTTTTAAAATTTTGCAATTTTCAAACTTTGTATTTTTATGCCCTTAAATCAGAGAGATATGTCATAAAAAATAGTTAATAAATAACATTTCCCACATGTCTACTTTACATCAGCACAATTTTGGAAACAAAATTTTTTTTTGTTAGGGAGTTATAAGGGTTAAAAGTTGACCAGCAATTTCTCATTTTTACAACACCATTTTTTTTTAGGGACCACATCACATTTGAAGTCATTTTGAGGGGTCTATATGATAGAAAACAATGAAGTGTGACACCATTCTAAAAACTACACCCCTCAAGGTTCTCAAAACCACATTCAAGAAGTTTATTAACCCTTTACGTGCTTCACAGGAACTGAAACAATATGGAAGGAAAAAATGAACAGTTAACTTTTTTTGCAAACATCTTAATTCAGAACCATTTTTTTTTATTTTCACAAGTGTAAAAACAGAAATGTAACCATAAATTTTGTTATGCAATTTCTCCTGAATACGCCAATACCCCATATGTGGGGGTAAACCACTTTTTGGGCGCACCGCAGAACTTAGAAGTGAAGGAGCGCCGTTTGACTTTTTCAATGCAGAATTGGCTGGAATTGAGATCGGACGCCATGTCACGTTTAGAGAGCCCCTGATGTGCCTAAACAGTGGAAACTCTCCACAAGTGACACCATTTTGGAAACTAGACCCCTTAAGGAACATATCTAGGTGTGTGGTGAGCACTTTGAACCCCCATGTGCTTCACAGAAGTTTATAATGTAGAGCCGTGAAAAAAAATCACATTTTTTCTACAAAAATGATCTTTTTGCCCACAAATTTTTATTTTCTCAAGGGTAACAGGAGAAATTAGACCACAAAAGTTGTTGTGCAATTTCTCCTGAGTACGCTGATACCCAATATGTGGGGGTAAACCACTGTTAGGGCGCACCGCAGAGCTTGGAAGAGAAGGAGTGCCGTTTTACTTTTTCAATGTAGAATTGGCTGGAATTGAGATTGGACGCCATGTCACGTTTGGAGAGCCCCTGATGTGCCTAAACAGTGGAAACCCCCCACAAGTGACACCATTTTGGAAACTAGACCGCTTAAGGAACTTATCTATATGTGTGGCGAGCACTTTGAACCCCCATGTGCTTCACAGAAGTTTATAACGTAGAGCCGTGAAAAAAAAAAATTGCATTTTTTCTACAAAAATGATCTTTTTGCCCACAAATTTTTATTTTCACAAGGGTAACAGGAGAAATTAGACCACAAAAGTTGTTGTGCAATTTCTCCTGAGTACGTCGATACCCAATATGTGGGGGTAAACCACTGTTTGGGCGCACCGCAGAGCTTGGAAGAGAAAGAGTGCCGTTTTACTTTTTCAATGTAGAATTGGCTGGAATTGAGATCGGACGCCATGTCGCGTTTGGAGAGCCCCTGATGTGCCTAAACAGTAGAAATCCCCCACAAGTGACCCCATTTTGGAAACTAGACCCCCCATGGAACTTATCTAGATGTGTGGTGAGAACCTTGAATGCCCAAATGCTTCACAGAAGTTTATAATGCAGAGCCGTGAAAATAAAAAAATATTTTTTTTTTCCACAAAAAAGATATTGTAGCCCCCAAGTTTTTATTTTCACAAGGGTAGCAGGAGAAATTGGACTGCAATAGTTGTTGTCCAATTTATCCCGAGTACGCTGATGCGCCATATGTGGGGGTAAACCACTGTTTGGGCGCACGGCAGAGCTCGGAAGGGAAGGAGCGCCTTTTTGGAATGCAGACTTTGATAGAATGGTCTGTGGGCATTATGTTGCGATTGCAGAGCCCCTGATATACCTAAACTGTAGTAACCCCCCACAAGTGACCCCATTTTGAAAACTAGACCTCCCAAGGAACTTATGTAGATGTGTGGTGAGAACTTTGAATGCCAAAGTGCTTCACAGAAGTTTAGAATGCAGAGTCGTGAAAATAAAAAATATTTTTTTTTCACAAAAAAGATATTGTAGCCCCCAAGTTTTTATTTTCGCAAGGGTAACAAGAGAAATTGGACACCAGAAGTTGTTGTCCAATTTATCCCGAGTACGCTGATGCCCCATATGTGGGGGTAACCCACTGTTTGGGCGCACGGCAGAGCTCAGAAGGGAGGGAGCACCATTTGACTTTTTGAGCGCAAAATTGGCTGTCGTGTTTGGAGACCCCCTGATGTACCTAAACAGTGGAAACCCCCCCAATTCTAGCTCCAACCCTAACCCCAACACACCCCTAACCCTAATCCCAACCTGATCCATAATCCTAATCACTAACCCTAACCATAATCGCAACCCTTACCCCAAAACAACCCTAATGTCAACCCTAACCATAACCCTAATCAAAACCCTAAATCCAACACACCCCTAATCCTAATCTCAACCCTAACCTCAAACCTAACCCTAATCCCAATACACCCCTAATCACAACCCTAACCTTAACCCTAATCCCAAACCTAACCCTAATCCCAAGCGTAACCCTAATGCCAACCCTAACCCTAATACCAACCCTAATCCCAGCTCTAACCCTAACTTTAGCCCCAACCATAGCCCTAACTTTAGCCCCAACCCTAACCCTAGCCCTAAGGCTACTTTCACACTTGCGTCGTTTGGCATTCCGTCGCAATCCGTTGTTTTGGACAAGAAACGGATCCTGCAAATGTGCCCGCAGGATGCGTTTTTTTCCCATAGACTTGTATTGCCGACGGATCGTGACGGATGGCCACACGTCGCGTCCGTCGTGCACTGGATCAGTTGTGTTTTGGCGGAGCGTCGGCACAAAAAAAAGTTCAATGAAACTTTTTTTGTACGTCGCATCCGCCATTTCTGACCGCGCATGCGTGGCCGTAACTCCGCCCCCTCCTCCCCAGGACATAGATTGGGCAGCAGATGCGTTGAAAAACTACAGCTGCTGCCCACGTTGTGCACAATTTTCACAACGTGCGTCGGTATGTCGGGCCGACGCATTGCGACGGCCCCATACCGACGTAAGTGTGAAAGAAGCCTAACCCTAAATTTAGCCCCAACCCTAACCCTAAATTTAGCCCCAACCCTAGCCCTACCCCTAACCCTACCCCTAACCCTAATTTTAGCCCCAACTGCTGTTCTCCTGCCGGCCGGCAGATGGAGACAGATGGCGGGCGCACTGGGCATGCGCCCGCCATTTTCTTCTGCCGGCGGCCAGGAGGAGCAGCAAGAGGATCCAGGGACACAGGTGAGTATTGTAGGGTCCCCGAATCCCCCTATTTCTCTGTCCTCTGATGTGCGATCACATCAGAGGACAGAGAATTACACTTTACTTTTTTCTTTTTTTTTTGCGGTCGCCGGTAAACAGTTAATTACCGGCGATCGCAAAACAGGGGTCGGTAAAACCGACCCCAATCATGTTCTTTGGGGTCTCGGCTACCCCCGGCAGCCGAGACCCCAAAGATTCTCCCGGTGCCGGCTGGCGGGCGCACTGCGCATGCGCCCGCCATTTTGAAGATGGAGGCACCCACCGGGAGACACGAGGAGCATCGGGGGAGCTAGGTGAGTATTGGGGGGCCACCTGGGACCCCTTTTCTCTGTCCTCCGATGTGCGATCACATCGGAGGATAGAGAAATTAAAAAGAGATCGCTTTTTTTTTTTTTTTTGCGATTGCCGGTAAACGGTTAATTACCGGCGATCGCAAATGCGGGGTAGGTTAAAAAAAACCCCGAATCATGTTCTCTGGGGTCTCGGCTACCCCCGGCAGCCGAGACCCTGGAGAAAATCGGCCTCTGGGGGGCGCTATGTACTTTTTCCACAGCGCCATTAATTAACGGCGCTGTGGTTTAAGTACCCTTAGCGGCCGCCGTTAAAAGGCGTATCGGCGGTCGCTAAGGTGTTAAATACAGTAAGTTCACATACCCCATTTCTTAATACCGTGTATTGCCCCCTCTAACATCAATGACAGCTTGAAATCTTTTGTGGTAGTTGTGGATTAGGTTCTTTATTTTCTCAGATGGTAAAGCTGCCCACTCTTCTTGGCAAAAAGCCTCCATTTCCTGTAAATTCCTGGGCTGTCTAGCATGAACTGCGTGCTTAAGATCTCCTCAGAGTGGCTCAATGATATTGATGTCAGGAGACTGAGTTGGCCACTACAAAACCTTCGCTTTGATCTGCTGAAGCCAATGACAGGTCAACTTGGCCTTGTAATTTGGATTGATGTCCTGTTGGAAAGCCCAAGTATGTTCCATGCGTAGCTTCGGGCTGATGATTGCAAATGTCACAAAGTATCTCGCCTGCAATACGCAAAACAGCACAGAGACAAGCCTCCAAACTTCTGGAACAAGGTAATTTGGAGTGATGATACCGAAATTGAACTTTTTGGCCACAACCATAAACGTTACATTTGGAGACAAGGTCGATGATAAAAGGAACACCATTCCTACTGTAAAGCACGGAGTGGATCACTGATGTTTTGGGGATATGTGAGCTACTAAGGCACAGGAAACATGGTCAAAGTTGAAGGAAAGATGAATGCAGCACGTTGTCAGCAAATACTGGAGGCAAATTTGCAATCATCAGCCTGGAAGCTTGGCATGGAACATACAGTGCCTTGCGAAAGTATTCGGCTCCCTGGAACTTTTCAACCTTTTCCCACATATCATGCTTCAAACATAAAGATACCAAATGTAAATTTTCGGTGAAGAATCAACAAGTGGAACACAATTGTGAAGTTGAACGAAATTTATTGCTTATTTTAAATTTTGTGTAAATTCAAAAACTGAAAAGTGGGGCGTGCAATATTATTTGGTAATACTTTGTTGCGCCATCTTTTGCTGCGATTACAGCTGCAAGTCGCTTGGGGTATGTCTCTATCAGTTTTGTACATCGAGTGACTGAAATTCTTGACTCTTCCTTGGCAAACAGCTCGAGCTCAGTGAGGTTTCATGGAGATCGTTTGTGAACAGCAGTTTTCAGCTCTTTCCACAGATTCTCGATTGGATTGAGATCTGGACTTTGACTTGGCCATTCTAACACCTGGATACGTTTATTTGTGAACCATTCCATTATAGATTTTGCTTTATGTTTGGGATCATTGTCTTGTAGGAAGACAAATCTCCATCCCAGTCTCATGTCTTTTGCAGACTCCAAAAGGTTTTCTTCAAGAATGGTCCTGTATTTGGCTCCATCCATCTTCTCATCAATTTTAGCCATCTTCCCTATCCCTGCTGAAGAAAAGCAGGCCCAAACCATGATACTGCCACCACCATGTTTGACAGTGGGGATGGAGTGTTCAGGGTGATGAGCTGTGTTGCTTTTACGCCAAACATATCGTTTGACATTGTTGCCAAAAAGTTCGATTTTGGTTTCATCTGACGAGAGCACCTTCTACAACATGTTTGGTGTGTCTACCAGGTGGCTTGTTGCAAACTTTAAACGTCACTTTTTATGGATATCTTTGAGAAATGGCTTTCTTCTTGACACTCTTCCATAAAGGCCAGATTTGTGCAGTGTATGACTGATTGTTGTCCTATGGACAGACTGTCCCATCTCAGCTGTAGATCTCTGCAGTTCATCCAGAGTGATCATGGGCCTCTTGGCTGCATCTCTGATCAGTCTTCTCCTTGTTTGAGATGAAAGTTTAGAGGGAGGGTCTTGGTAGACTTGCAGTGGTGTGATACTCCTTCCATTTCAATATGATCGCTTGCACAGTGCACCTTGGGATTTTTAAAGTTTTGCAAATCATTTTGCATCCAAATCCGGCTTCAAACTTCTCCACAACAGTATCACAGACCTGCCTGTTGTGTTCCTTGGTCTTCATGATGCTCTCTGTGCTTCAAACAGAACCCTGAGACTATCACAGAGCAGATGCATTTATACTGAGACTTGATTACACACAGGTGGATTATGTTTATCATCATAAGGCATTTAGGACAACATTGGATCATTCAGAGATCCACATTGAACTTCTGGAGTGAGTTTGCTGCATTGAAAGTAAAGGAGCCGAATAATATTGCATGCCCCACTTTTCAGTTTTCTAATTTCCACAAAAATTTTAAATAACCAATAAATTTTGATCAACTTCACAATTGTGTTCCACTTGTTGTTGATTCTTCACCAAAAATTTACATTTGGTATCTTTATGTTTGAAGCATTATATATGGGAAAAGGTTGAAAAGTTCCAGGGAGCCGAATACTTTCGTAAGGCACTGTAGTTGGCCAATGTGTGCGTTTCTGTGCTGCATGTATACCAACTTAAACCAAGATCAATTTTTTTTTCTTTTACTTTAAATAGTTGTTGTAGACAAAAACTATGTACCTTTGTGTTAGCTAATGGTTTGCGGTTGGAGGAGGCCCTTGTTACAGCTCAAAGAAACCAGTAGGGAGAAAAAGTGTGTCTGATACAATTATTTATGAAAAGCCTAATGCAATTCTGTAAACCGTCACCTGATGTCAGTAAATAACTATGGATTCAGTGGCTGGTTCTATGAAGCCTATGGAAAGTTTTGCTCTCTTCCCCTTCAGCCATTATGATGTTTTTTGGGGGTTTATTGGGGGTGCGTCTATGGGAGTTGCGCCTTAAGAATAGAATAAATGAGACATGGGTGTCTTCTTGTGGGGCCGCCTATAGCAAAGAAACAGCCATATTCCTCATCTTTAGATGATAATGTTTCCCATGGGTTTTTATCTCAATCTCAATGGATTTCCCTTTTTAGTCATGGCTCATCAGGAGATCAATAGTGGATAAAAATAATAATATAGGACCGATTGCATCTCCATTCACCTTACATCGCCATATATATATAGGTAGCCGTTCGCCATAATGATCCCCTTACTTCCTGTTTATAAAGTAGATGTATAGGCCTGTGTTCAGAAAGCAATCTAAAAAATAACCCCTGGTCCCTGAATGCGCATGTCAAAGCAGTCTATGGATGCTAGAGGTTGCGCACTTCCCGTGCACAGTCGTGAACAATGATGTAAGCACACATGCGCCGCCTACGCTTGCCAGCTACACTGCACAGGAGTTATAAAAGCTCCCCAAAAATTCCACAGTGCATGCACCACGTACGGCAAATGGGACAGAACTTGGTAATTATCTCAAAAACAAGGGCAGACACCTATGTCCAGAAGGACAGAGGATCAAAGGCGCCTGTGCCAAAACTGATCAGGCCGAGTGCACATAGATGCCGCTCAAGTCAGAGAATCCAGGTATACTGTCCGTAATATAAATGTGTCCTACACAACATAAAATAAAGTCCAGGACCTCTCTCACTAGTCAGGATTAGTAATGAAAAAATTTGGCATAATAATCCACGGATGCAGTAGATAAAGCCATTACTTATCTCATGAATAATACATAAATATGGAGGCAATTCATATCTAGAGATGTCTATGTATGTAGTAGATGCCTGATACATAAAATATAGATGGCCATGTCTGCATAAATATAGCTATTAGTGATGAGCGAATATACTCGTGATTTCCCGAGCACGCTCGGGTGACCGACGAGTATTTTTTAGTACTCGGAAATTTAGTTTTCCTCACCTCAGCTGAATGATTCACATATCTTAGCCAGCTTGATTACATGTGGGGATTCCCTAGCAACCAGGCAACCCCCACATGTACTCACAGATGTAAATCATTCAGCTGAGGTGATGAAAACTAACTCTCCGAGCAATAAAAAAAATACTCGGAGGACACCCGAGTGTGTTCGGGAAATCTCGAGTAACGAGTATATTCGCTCATCACTAATAGTTATAGGTACCTAATACTCACTTTATATACAGTATATTCATAAATGTGGTACCTACGTCAGACATCAAAAATATCACCCCTGACGAAGCCACTCCTTGTGGGGATACGCGTCAGGTCTGCGCACCTCCTGCTTTTGCTTCCCAGGGCTCTTGACTGATCTACAGCAGTGACTAGGATCGCTTAATAATAACTGAATAGATGCTTACCTGTGTTTTTTGGTCTCCATTATCCAGGGTGTGTTCCCCATTGTGGGTAAGCTCGGGGCTTTATTGGAGTGTGGTTTATTCCCCCTTAAATGTTTCTGGGTAAGGGGGCTGGGTACAACAATCCCGCTGGCACTCCGCAAATTTGGATATGTTCTCTATTATGGGTGACTTAGTATTTGCATACACCCGGATATACACCTTTCTATAGGACTTTGTGAGAGGAGTTTATATATACTTATTGTGTTTATAGATCGCATTTCTTTTGTTTCTCTCGATACGGTCATTCTGTGGGTCTGTTCAAGTGATAAGTTCACGTTTATATTTTGAAACTATTTGTATTGTAAGTCACTGCTGTTTATTAACGGTCTTATTTCCTTATGGCTCACTTGAGTGGGGCACATGAGCTCCACATTGCTGTCCCCTTGGGCTGGTGGTAGGTCCTCCCATTGAAGAGAAAATAATTATGGGTGAGTATGAAGGTCATGAGATTGGAGATGAACCTATTATGTTGGGCAAAATGTATTGCCCTTGTGTTAAGAAAATATTCCATTCCCTGAATTCCAGCCCAATGCGGAATACTACTATAATTGCTTCTACGGTGACGGATGCTAGAAGAGTGTCTTCACTGATATTTATGCCTACAAGTTTCACTAAAAGGTTTGCAGTATCCCTCAGATAGGATGGTAGGAATATAATAAAGGGACTAAGAAACTTGTCTCCATATACTCCTAGATTTTATGCTATAGAGTCCATCCCTGACACTATTGGTCGACCTTCAAGAGTGAGTGTGGATCCTTTCATTTTTGCCCCTCTTCATCCTGAGTAATTTAGGGGAGGCTAGGATCAGTCGATGCATGAACAGGGGCACCATCTCTCATCACTATAGGGTGCCAACCTCCGCAAGTAGAAAGGTGCACATTAGGTATAAGCATCAGGTATCACCTTTTTCTGAAACTAGTCTTTTTAGGTTCTGCACTATTTCCAGCACTTTATCAGGGTGTATAGATAGGCCCAGCCTTCTAATTATTAAAAATGAACCTGAGGAGACTTATATGATTCTCATGGGACTCAGTTCTGCCTTTTTATTGAGATTGAAAATTGAGTTTTTTGTCTAAGTATATTAGTTTATAAGAATCCTCAAATTCCTTTGTGCTTGTTGCACATTATGTTAACATACAATATACTATTCAGTTTTCTTATACATGTTCGTGGTGAATTATTACTTTGCAATTGCGATGTACAAGATTATAGGTATCGTCGTCTTCTATTGGTCATCTATTTAGGGCCAACAAGGTCAGTTTAGAGACAGTCGACGAACGAGCTGGGGTATCAATTCTCGACATCTCTTCTAGGGTGCCAATCTCCGCAGCCAGGAATATGTTTAGCAGACAGTCAATAGGGACAGATAACCTTTCTAATACTATAATCTTTGTTAGACCTTTCATAATTACACTATTTGTACTTTTTACTCTTTTTTTAAAGGTCCTTTAGGGCATAGTTAATAAAGGTTATTGTGAGACTGACCAGATGATATCTGATGTTATGACAAAGCCACTACCAAGAGCCAATGTTCAAGAAATCAAAAGCATAATAGGACTAACAGGATAAGTAGTTGATGAGTGGGGGTGTTGGAATAATGCTTATTATTTTATACTAGATGGTGGGACGATTCTAACGCATCGGGTATTCTAGAATATGCATGTCCACGTAGTATATTGCCCAGCCACGTAGTATATTGCCCAGCCACGTAGTATATTGCCCAGCCACGTAGTATATTGCTCAGCCACGTAGTATATTGCCCAGTGACGTAGTATATTGCCCAGCCATGTAGTATATTGCCCAGCTATGTAGTATATTGCCCAGCTACATAGTATATTGCCCAGCCACGTAGTATATTGCCCAGTCATGTAGTATATTGCCCAGCTACGTAGTATATTGCCCAGCCACGTATGTCACAGGTTAAAAAATAAAAAATAAACATATTCACCTTCCGATCCGAGGGCCCCTTTTAGTTCTTACATACTCACCTTCCGATCCGAGGGCCCCTTGTCTCGCGAGGCCGCTAAGTCTTCTGGGTAATTTCGCAATGCATCGCCGGGAGCGGAAGATGGCGGCAGGCGCGAGCGGCTCAGCGGACAACGGAGGGTGAGTATAGCAGGTTTTTTGTTTTTTATTATTTTTAACATTACATTTTTTACTATTGATGCCGCATAGGCAGCATCAATAGTAAAAAGTTGGGGACACACAGGGTTAATAGCGGCGGTAACAGAGTACGTTACCCGCGGCATAACACGTTCCGTTACCACCGGCATTAACCCTGTGTTAGCGGTGGCTGGAGGGGAGTATGCGGGAGCCGGGCAGTGACTGCGGGGAGTAAGGAGCGGCCATTTTCTTCCGGACTGTGCACGTCGCTGATTAGTCGTGGCTGTTTTGCCGCGACCAATCAGGGACTTGGATTTCCTTGACAGACAGAGGCCGCGACCAATGAATATCCGTGACAGACAGACAGACAGAAGGACAAAAAGACGGAAGTGACCCTTAGACAATTATCCCTCCTGGTGCTGTGCATCCATCATATAACGGATGGCTCCCTCCTGGTGCTGTGCATCCCTCATATAACGGATGGCTCCCTCCTGGTGCTGTGCATCCCTCATATAACAGCTGCACTTACCTCTTCCTGAGGGCTGGAGACGGGCACAGAGAGATGACGTCACAGGTCACATGGCTTGTCTTCTGGGTAATTTCGCAATGCATCGCCGGGAACGGAAGATGGCGGACAACGAGAGCGTGAGTATAGCAGGTTTTTTGTTTTTTTATTATTTTTAACATTATATTTTTTTACGATTGATGCCGCATAGGCAGCATCAATAGTAAAAAGTTCGCGACACACAGGGTTAATAGCGGCGGTAACGGAGTGCATTACCCGCGGCATAACGCGGTCCGTTACCACCGGCATTAACCCTGTGTGAGCGGTGACCGGAGGGGAGTATGCGGGTGCCGGGCAGTGACTGCGAGGGGTAAGGAGCGGCCATTTTCTTCCGGACTGTGCCCATCGCTGATTGGTCGTGGCTGTTTTGCCGCGACCAATCAGCGACTTGGATTTCCTTGACAGACAGAGGCCGCGACCAATGAATATCCTTGACAGTCAGAAGGACAGAAAGACAGAAGTGACCCTTAGACAATTATATAGTAGATATTGCATCAACTACTGTTTACTACTACCAACAATAGTTTTATATTGCAGTAAAGCACTGTAACAAAAAACAAAGAGCAGGAAGTTACTGTTCACTCATTCTGTGTAGCTGGAACACAATTTGCTATCACTTTGCAAACTGACAAACAAGA
This sequence comes from Ranitomeya imitator, assembly GCF_032444005.1. NCBI lineage: Eukaryota > Metazoa > Chordata > Amphibia > Anura > Dendrobatidae > Ranitomeya > Ranitomeya imitator. The sequence goes on from NC_091284.1 coordinate 235,088,505, forward strand.
TGCTAAGATCCTAAGCTATGAGAAATATAAGTTGCAAGCTGTGTTATCTTTGTTTCTGAATAAACATATATTCACTGTTGAATAGCTGGACAGGACAGAGATTAATCCGCTGCCAACTCTCCGGCTTGCGGCATTGGCTGATTCACCTGACAAGGGTGTCAATGAGCCTTCCACCTCCCAAAAGCCCCACTGTTGCGCTCAGTCCTGTTGCTGATGAGCCCTGTAAGCTACTTCAGGGTCAGCGAGTGATGACAGCTTTGGACCTTTGAGTAGGCCTCAGGTGATGGCACTGGGTAAGGAAGGAGACACAATAGCTTGCTCTGAAGGTTTCTCCCTTTGCAGCAGAGTTAGGTAAGATGTTTTTGGCTGTGGATGGTAGGGTAAACCAGCTGGGTTAGCAAGATTTATGATGTTGGATTCAGAGATTTCTCCTGCGTGTGGATTGCCCCCACGTAAGGGCAATGGGGTTCTTGGTACCGCGTCCTTCAGTTCCCTCAGCTGGGATGTCACGGTGGCCCAACCCGGACCGTGGCCCTATGAGGGGCGCCCAATAAAAGGAATAGTTAGTTGATAACGGTAGTGTTCATGACGCCTCCTGTGGTATTCGGTCAGGGTGACCGATGCTGCTTAGGGGTCTGCTGGGGTGATGGAATGGCAGCTAGATGGTATACCTTCCCACAGATGAAGTATATCCCCAGGGCTTCCCAGAAGTGTAGATGTTGATGGTGGATGATGTAAGGTGCGGTAAATAACGAGGACACAATGGGTACAGTCTCTTTACCTTTACTGAAGGCTTCAGCATCCACAGTCCAGAGTGCCAGATAACAGGGTAGGCAGGGTCCAGCCGGTCTGATGGCAACTCCAGAGTCCCCTGATCCAGGTGGAAATCAGTAACCTTCCCCTTGCGCACAGTAACATAATAGGTCCCTACTTGCATTAGCTACCATAGGGTCCTCACGCTTGTTACTTCTCTCTCTGTCCCCCAGATGGATAGGACATAACCCATATGACGGTGGTGGCCTGAGGCTATTTTATAGGGACCCTAGCGTTGCCCCTCCTCCGCGTTGTCACCTTGTCTGCTTAGGCTTTTAGGTCGGACAGCCAACTTGGAATCGACTACCCTGCCGGTCTCTGAAGTAAAGCGTAGAGTCTATTACTCCCTCGGTGTTCCGGCCACCGGATCTGCGCTCAGAGGGAGGCAGCCTGCTTCTAGCTGGTCTCCCTCTGTTGTTTCACTACTGTTGCTATGACTTCTGTGCTCACTCACTATGGCACACTTCCTCTCGTGTCCTTTCTTAGGAGACTGCCGCATGGGTTGCAAGAGCCGCTCCGTGTCTTTCTGTCCCTTTCCTGGGCCGAGCCCAGTCTGCTCCTCTCCTCCTGGCTTCAACTCCGACTTCCTCTTCCAACTCTCTGACTCACTTCCTAACCAACCCCCAGTTTTACTCAAGTGTGAGGAGTGGCCTAATAGATAGAACCTTTTGCTCCCCCTGATGGCCGGCGTGTGAAGTGTGTGTGTGGCTATGATACCTGGCAGGGTGAACTCCTTTGGTGCCATCAGACGTAACATCGCTCCCCCTGGTGGAAGAACGACATTACTGCAATGACCAGGACTCTGGGGCGCTGCATATGTCTAGCTCTCCCAGCTTCCGGCTACGTGCCCCTAAGAGTCTTTACACAAGAGTCTATCAAGCATTTTTTCAGCAATTTTGTTTTTTTAGGAGACCCACACCAAAAGACTTCTCAACAAACTCTGTGTGCACATGTTCTAAGACTTCACTCTTGTGCATTGTAAAAGCAAACAAACATTGGTGTACCAGTAGTTTTCTGCTGACCAGACTATTTTAAAGGGAACCTGTCACCCCAAGGGTGTTTTTAAGTAAAAGAGCCACCTTTTGCAGCACTAAGGCTGTATTCTGTGAAGGCGGCTCTTATATTTGTGCTCCCTAATAACGCTGAAATATTACGTTTTATAAATTGCGCTCCATACCTGTATTCTGTCCAGGGGGCACGTCTTTTCCCCTAGACTCAACCGCCTCCCAGCCGTCAATCATCCCATCAGTGCGCCGGGCGCTGCCTCCTCTGTTTTTATACACGTACCCGGCGCCTGCGCTGTGCTGTCATTTTTCTGTCATGAGCCGTGCGCGCTGCCCTGCAAGTCGCATCAGCTGATCTAGTGATCCCAGTGATCCTAGTGATAGTATCTGCGGCTGTCCCATCTCCCTCCACCTCTTTCTTCCAGAGTGATACGACTCGTCTGCACTGCAGCGTCAGATTGATCACAAGCTGCAGACGAGTCGTATCACGCTGGAGGAAAGAGGCGGAGGAGATGGGGACAGCCACAGATACTAACTGCGCATGCGCCAGATTCCCAGCCCCGCAGTGTGAATACATCAGAACACACTGCGGGGCGGGATCACTAGACCAGCTGATGCAACTTGCAGGGCATCGCGCACAGCGCATGACAGAAAAATTAGAGCACAGCGCAGGCGTCGGGTATGTGTATACAAACAGAGGAGGCGGCGCGGGGATGATTGACGGCTGGAAGGCGGTTGACTCAGACCAGGGGAAAAGACGTGCCCCCCCGGACAGAATACAGGTATGGTGCGAAAATGATAGAACTTAATATTTCAGCTTTATTAGGGAGCACAAATATAAGATCCACCTTCACAGAATGCAGCCTTAGTGCTGCAAACGGTGGCTCTTTTACTTAAAAATGCCCTGTGGGTGACAGGTTCCCTTTAAGCTGCTCCTGCTTTTTTCTTTGCTTTGTCTCAATAGACATCACTCTGTAAACTTGTAAGTCAATGATTTCTTGAATTACCGGTAAGCAGATCACTCCAGTGTAAATAGCTTACATAATATGACCTTTATTTGAAATGCAGAATTATTGTTGAATTAATGACAAAATCTTTTTATTTGTTCCTCTAATGGTGCAATCTATCACGGCACAAGGACTTACAATACTCACTAATCCACTAGAATTGAAATCAATGTCACTAACTTAAGGTACCGTCACACTCAGCGACGCTGCAGCGATTTAGACAACGAGCCGATCGCTGGAGCTTCGCTGTTTAGGTCGCTGTAGAGACGTCAAACACAGCAACTCCAGAACGATGCAGGAGCGATCCAGTGACGTAACGGCGACTCACTTATTGTTCTCGCTGGTTGTTAGATCCATGTAAAACGTTGCTGGCGTCATTGCTTTTGATGTCAAACATGACGATACACGCCGACCTGATGACGAAATAAAGTTCTGGACTTCTAGCTCCGACCAGCGATGACACAGCGGGATCCAGATCGCTGCTGCGTGTCAAACACAACGAGATCGCTATACAGGACGCTGCAACGTCACGGATCGTTGTCGTTCTCGTTGCAAAGTTGCTGAGTGTGACGGTACGTTTAAAGAGGTTGCCCGCTACTTTATCAGTGATAACCTAGCCTTAGGATAGGTCATCAATGTCTGATCGGTTGGGGTACAAGTTGCAGCCCTGCCGATCAGCTGTTCTCAGTATCATCTGCAACAGCCAGAACCGCTCAGTTGTGTAGCTGCTTGTGAGAGTGGCCGCAGCAGAGTACTGCACATCCGCCTCCTATTCATAGCAATGCAATGAGGATGTGCAGTACCCTGCTGCTGCCACAATAAGAGGACGGAGAAGCTCCACAATTGAGTGGTTCCAGCCAGCAGTCGCCACAGTAGACACCAAAAACAGCTGATTGGCGGAGATGCCAGGTGTCGGACCCCAACCGATCAGACATTGATGACCTGTCTCAATGATAGGTCATCAATAAAGTATTGGACACCTCTTTAAGTGAACTAGCTAAATAATTTAACCTTTATTAAATAAACATTAAAATACATTTCACAATTCCACAGTGCAAAGTCTCTAGCTCTAGCTGCTACTACAATAGTAGAACCACCACACTTGATGAATGATTGTAATTTATTAGGAGGGTCTCGCCTGTTTAGAAAAGGTCTATCTCTCATATTATCTATGTAGGCAAAACCATTATGTACAGATATGATACTGCAATTCAGCCAGCCTAAAAAAAATGTTATAGCTCTCTTTTATTTCATGAGCACTGGCTAAACCTATTTCTTTATGCTTATTATCCTACTATATAGTTGTCTAAGGGTCACTTCCGTCTGTCTTTCTGTCACGGATATTTATTGGTCGCGGCCTCTGTCTGTCATGGAATCCAAGTCGCTGATTGGTCGTGGCAAAACGCCCACGACCATTGCCACGACCAATCAGCGACGGCCACAGTCCGGCGGAAATATGGCCGCTCTTTCCTCCCCGCAGTCAGTGCCCGCTCCATACTCCCCTCCAGTCATTCAGTCAGCCCTCACACAGGGTTAATGCCAGCGTTACCGGAGCGCAGTGTAACACACTCCAGTTACGCAGCTATTACCCCTGTGTGACCAAGTTTTTACTATTGATGCTGCGTATGCAGCATCAATAGTAAAACGATCTAATGTTACAAATAATAATAAAAAAAAAGTTATTCTCACCCTCCGACGTCGCGTCCTGTCCGCCGGCAGGTTCCGGTGCACCGTACACAGGAGCCAGGACTAAGGTGAGTATATGTTTATTTTTTATTTTGTCACTGGCCAATATACTACATTACTGGGCAATATACTATGTGGCTGACCAATATACCGCATACTATGTGGCTGTGCAATATACTATGTGGCTGGGCAATATACTACATGGCTGGGCAATATACTACATGACTGGGCAATATACTACGTGACTGGGCAATATACTACGTAGCTGACCAATATACTACATACTAAGTGGCTGTGCAATATACTACATGACTGGGCAATATACTACGTGACTGGGCAATATACTACGTGACTGGGCAATATACTATGTGGCTGGGCAATATACTACGAGGCTGGGCAATATACTACGCGACTGGGCAATATACTACGCGACTGGGCAATATACTACGCGACTGGGCAATATACTACGCGACTGGGCAATATACTACGTAGCTGAGCAATATACTACGTGACTGGCCAATATACTACATGGCTGGACAATATACTACGTGGCTGGGCAATATACTACGTGGCTGTGCAATATACTACGTAGACATGCATATTATAATAATAATTTTTATTTATATAGCGCCAACATATTCCGCAGCGCTTTACAAATTATAGAGGGGACTTGTACAGACAATAGATATTACAGCATAACAGAAATACAGTTCAAAACAGATACCAGGAGGAATGAGGGCCCTGCTCGCAAGCTTACAGACTATGAGGAAAAGGGGAGACATGAGAGGTGGATGCATATTCTAGAATACCCGATGCGTTAGGATTGGGTCACCATCTAGTTTGATAATAATTGGATAATTATATGACAATATAAAGTTATAGATTATTGTTCCTTTATAATGTCTCTAATTTCAAGTCTAATCTCAGAATTGAACATAATTCACTGGATCAAACCAACCTATAAAGAGTGTCTATCTTTTAAATTAAGATCAAAGGAGCTTTTGACTTTCTGCTCCACAGGAGGCCTCCTTGAGTTCACCTTAGGACACCTGTGCTACAGTTTGACAGGTGTACTGTCCAGTCAAACTTCCCACCTGCCCCTTTAGCCTGAGCAGGGTGCACCCCACCAAGTCGGGTTAGCTGGGAAAAGGGTCAAAATGCACTTGGAGCCAGAAGCGAGAACCCCTCGACACTTGCGTCACCACTTTATCAGGTAAGTGAGAAGAGTAGTGGTATTTCACAGGTATATAATAATAATAATTTTATTTATATAGTGCCAACATATTCCGCAGTGCTTTACAAATTATAGAGGGGACTTGTACCGACAATAGACATTACAGCATAACAAAAATCAGTTCAAAACAGATACCAAGAGGAATGAGGGCCCTGCTCGCAAGCTTACAAACTATGAGGAAAAAGGTAGACACGAGAGGTGGATGGTAACAATTGCTTTAGTTAGTCGGACCAGCCATAGTGTAAGGCTCGGGTGTTTATGTAAAGCTGCATGAACCAGTTAACTGCCTTAGTATGTAACAGTACAGACACAGAGGGCTATTAACTGCATAAAGTGTTTGAGAACATGATATGAAGAACCTGATTATGGTTTAAGTTTTTTGAATGATGATAAAGCATTGTTTTTTGCCTCGTTTTTTTTTACGGTGTTCATTGAAGGGGTTAACCAGTGGGACAGTTTTATGGGTCGGGTAGTTATGGACCCATCGATACTAAACGTGTAGTTTTATTGTTTTTTTTATTTACATAAAGAAATGTATTTATTGGAACAATATTTATTTATTTTCTTTATTTAGGAATTTAAAAAAATATATTTTTACACAGTGTATTTTTTAAAAACTTTTTTACATTGTCCCAGGGTGGCATCACTATATATTTTCAGATCGCTGATCTGACACTTTGCATAGCACTGTGTCAGATCAGTGATCTGACAGGCAGTACTGGAGGCTTGCCGACACCTGCTCTCAGCAGGCGCTCACAAGCCACCTCCCTGTAGGACCTGGAAGGACCCCTGTGGCCATCTTGGATCCGGGGCCTGCAGGGAGGGAAGGATGCAGGGAGCCCCCTCCCTGCATGATGCTTCTGCAGCTCCCCAGAGACCTGGTCGTTGCAGTATGGCCCCAAGGCGAGTAGCGGTACGTCCGATGGCACTAAAGAGTTCTCCTGACCAGGTATCACCAGAACACATTACACTTCACACTCCGGCCACTAAGGGGAGAAAAAGGCTTTATTTATTGGGCCACTCCTCACACTGGTAAAACTAGGGGCTGGGGAGGAAGTTAGTCAGAAGCTGACTGGGTTGGAACCAGGCAACATCCCGTGGCAGGGGGTGTTGCGGGGAGAAGACACAGGGGGTCCCTGTCAGGCGTGGGAACCTGGCAGGTGCCTAGCGACAGAACAGAACGTAACGGAACCGCACCTGCACACTTTGCGGCGGTATCCTAAGGAAGAGACAAGAGGGGAAGAATATTGTGGAACAGTGTAAACGAGATCAGCACAAAGGAGAGCCAGTAAGAGTCGTGCCGAGAGAGGAAGGCAACATCTTACTGAGGTGCGTAGTCGGTGGCCGGATCACCGTAGGAGTAACTGACTTCAGGCCTTACTTCAAATTCCCCTGGACAGTTGAATATAGGTTGTCTGTCTACCTTTTACACCTACGAAGACATAGGGGGCAACATTGGGAGAGGGGCGTCTCTAGGGTCCCGGAAGACCTCCAAGCCTTCCCGTCAAACGGGTGGCGTCCTAGCCATACTTTATCTGGGGGACGTTAGAAACTAGCAACATCTGGAACCAAAGAACGAGAGGGAGAGAGAGCTGTAGAGAACAAACGAAAGTGAACAGCAGTTGTGAGGACTATTCCGAATGCTCAGCAGGGTAGGACTACAACACACAGGCGCTATTGGTAGGCAACGATTTCCATCTGCGAGGGAAACTCTGGATGTGCCCATTGGACCGGCCGGTCTCTGATAGCACGGTTGAACGTGCTCTGGACTGAGTGTACTGAAGCCTTCAGTAAAAGGTAAAGAGACTGCAACCCTGTGTCCTCGTTATTGCCTGCACCTCACATCATCACCATCCACCTTACTGGGAAGCCCTGGGGATTCACTTCACCTGTGGGAAGGTATACCATCCAGCTGCTATTCCATCACCCCAGCGGACACCAAAGCAGGGTCAGTCACCCTGACCGAACACCACAGGTGGCGTCACGAACCCCTGACAGACTGTACTACCATTTCCATTGGACGCCCCTTAGCAGGGTCACGACTGGGTCAAGCCACCGTGACAACCGCAGAACAGAAGGAGAAGGGACCGGTACCGAGTGACTTGTGGCCCTGTGTCTGGGGGCGCTCCAACTTGGCGTCTCGAACAGGATCGTACTTAAGCCTGAAGAATTGGGTCATGTGTGCCTTGGAACTGTGATTGAAACGTGTTGGACTGTGATTTATTGCAAAGACTGTGTATTGCTGTTGCCGCAAGATTCCAGCCAAAACCGCCGCCATTGCCGCGCCACAAGGAGCGCAGGAGAAGAAGAAGGGCGTGGAAGTGGGCGTGAGCAAGCTGAAGAGCGCGAAAAGTAATGGCCGCCTAGTCTAAATATTTCTGTACTTTGAGGACGTGTCCGTCAGCAGCCGAGATCAGCCTCCTGATCCTCAGTGGTGGGCGGAGACAAAGAAAATGAAACCGCCCACGAAGGAGAGAGCGGGAAAAGGACAAGGAGGGAGAAGAACTGAACCACGTGGGAGACGCCATGGCCAGCCGACCGGGATCGGAGCGTGGGGTCGGAGCAGAGGACTTCCCCAGCTACCCTGAGAGATTCCGTGGCCAAGCGTCACCTGTCGGCCCCGACTTCCTGCAGGCTGGAGTGGACGAGCTCAGCGATCGACTCCGGCGGACGCAGCTGAGCACTGAGGCCGGGTGGAAGGAGATCGTCACCGGGGGCCTCACCAGACGTCTGTCGGCAGCCTCGTGTGGTCCGGAGCGAGATAGAAGTTCCAGCGCTCCGAAGCCAGAAAGCAACGTCCTGCCGGAAAGCGAGCTACTGCAAACAGAGATGGCAACGCTGCAGCGCAAGGCCCCGCAGTCAGCGCTCCAGATCCCAGCGGAGACGGAGCAGGCTGACCCCGAGGACACCGTGGTGGCAGGTAAGAACGCTGACCCTGCCCCAGTGACAGAAGACCTACTGATAAGCTACATAGCAGCGCCACCTGCTGCCATGACTAAGAATAACTCTGAACTGACAAATCCTAATACTACTACCAAAACTGACATTCGAACCCAGATTATACCTGAAAAACTGATTAGTGACATTTATACAGCATCGGATGAGAAAAGAGATATGCAAAGCCATAAGGCCCCCATCTGGAGTGAGGGAGCTCCCTATGTGGCACCTGGTAGTCGCCAGTATCCAGCTGGGCTACCCCCTGAGTTACAGCACTAAACCTCGAAACCCCGACAAATGTACTTAGTTATTTAACTGTTTCCTGTTTTGCTGCTTTAAACCCGACCAGGGTTAACTCCTAGGGATCCCTTTGTTGACCCGGGATCCCTATTGTTTTCTATTGTTTGTTTTTTTCAACAGTTCATCATTGTTTAAAGACTGCCGAATCATGGACGGTGAATGATTCACAAACTGGCCTTGTACATAGTTGCACCTTCTTAAAGGTGCCCCCTACTGGTTTTATAAGTCGAAGAAGACTTTGCGAAGACTTGCTGCGGAAGGACTTGCTCGCTGTAAAGAAAATCTGCACCAGAGACTTGGGTCCCTCTTAAAGGGAATGTTTGATGATTGTTTTACTAAAACGTTAATAATGTTGAAGGATTTAGAAAGTTTTGATAATGTTAATAAAGATTGAGGACAGGAATGCTGAAGTGAGCCCGTAGGGGTTAGAGAGAGAGTCCTCCTGAGAAACGTAGAAAGATGGTCGGCACAATGGCAGTAGGCTCAGCCAAGGAGCTAGGCGGTCCTGCATTGGTGAAGTGAGAACGGAAAAGAAAAGTTGAGTTGTTGTAGTACTTGATAGTAGGCCTTTAGTGGGTTCAGCTTATACGCCCTTAAAGGAAAAGTTAGTCTAATGTTCGAAAATTTTGCACTTAGTAGAATACCCGGCTGGGTACAGAGAGTTATTTATAGTTATAATGTTATTTAAGAATATTTAACTGTTAATTTTGTTTGTAACGTTCAAGTGACCTTACCTCCCATAAAGGGAAGCACCTTTTCTATTTATTTGTTCTTAGCATCCAAAAATTTTGTATGTCTTTCACTGCATTATATTGTTGTTCTTCTTCCCAGTCCAGGAGTACTGGATTTAACCGGGGGGGAGTGCAGCGCCCCAGAGACCTGGTCGTTGCAGTATGGCCCCAAGGCGAGTAGCGGTACGTCCGATGGCACTAAAGAGTTCTCCTGACCAGGTATCACCAGAACACATTACACTTCACACTAAGGCCACTAGGGGGAGAAAAAGGCTTTATTTATTGGGCCACTCCTCACACTGGTAAAACTAGGGGCTGGGGAGGAAGTTAGTCAGAAGCTGACTGGGTTGGAACCAGGCAACATCCCGTGGCAGGGGGTGTTGCGGGGAGAAGACACAGGGGGGTCCCTGTCAGGCGTGGGAACCTGGCAGGTGCCTAGCGACAGAACAGAACGTAACGGAACCGCGCCTGCACACCTTGCGGCGGTATCCTAAGGAAGAGACAAGAAGGGAAGAATATTGTAGAACAGTGTAAACGAGATCAGCACAAAGGAGAGCCAGTAAGAGTCGTGCCGAGAGAGGAAGGCAACATCTTACTGAGGCGCGTAGTCGGTGGCCGGATCACCGTAGGAATAACTGACTTCAGGCCTTACTTCAAATTCCGCTGGACAGTTGATTATAGGTTGGCTGTCTACCTTTTACACCTACGAAGACATAGGGGGCAACATTGGGAGAGGGGCGTCTCTAGGGTCCCGGAAGACCTCCAAGCCTTCCCGTCAAACGGGTGGCGTCCTAGCCATACTTTATCTGGGGGACGTTAGAAACTAGCAACATCTGGAACCAAAGAACGAGAGGGAGAGAGAGCTGTAGAGAACGAACGAAAGAGAACAGCAGTTGTGAGGACTATTCCGAATGCTCAGCAGGGTAGGACTACAACACACAGGCGCTATTGGTAGGCAACGATTTCCATCTGCGAGGGAAACTCTGGATGTGCCCATTGGACCGGCCGGTCTCTGATAGCACGGTTGAACGTGCTCTGGACTGAGTGTACTGAAGCCTTCAGTAAAAGGTAAAGAGACTGCAACCCTGTGTCCTCGTTATTGCCTGCACCTCACACCATCACCATCCACCTTACTGGGAAGCCCTGGGGATTCACTTCACCTGTGGGAAGGTATACCATCCAGCTGCTATTCCATCATTCCAGCGGACCCCAAAGCAGCGTCGGTCACCCTGACCGAACACCACAGGTGGCGTCACGAACCCCTGACAGACTGTACTACCATTTCCATTGGACGCCCCTTAGCAGGGTCACGACCGGGTCCAACCACCGTGACAACCGCAGAACAGAAGGAGAAGGGACCGGTACCGAGTGACTTGTGGCCCTGTGTCTGGGGGCGCTCCACTTCCCTATGCCACCGGAACACTGAGATTTGTCTTCCAACAAGACAATGATCCCAAACATAAAGCAAAATCTGCAATGTAATTGTTCACAAATAAATGTATCCAGGTGTTAGAATGGCCAAGTCGAAGTCCAGACCTCAATCCAATCAAGAATCTGTGGAAATAGCTGAAAACTGCTGTTCACAAATTATCTCCATGAAACCTCACTGAGCTTGAGCTGTTTGCCAAGGAAGAATGGGCAAGAATTTCAGTCTCGATGTTCAAAACCGATAGAGACATACACCAAGTGACTTGCAGCTGTAATCGAAACAAAAGGTGGCGCAGCAAAGTTTGAAGTTAAAGGGGCCGAATAATATTGCACGCCCCACTTTTCAGTTTTTGAATTTCTACAAAAATTTAAAATAACCAATAAATTTTGTTCAACTTCACAATTGTGTTCCACTTGTTGTTGATTCTTCAACAAAAATTTAAATTTGGTATCTTTATGTTTGAAGTATGATATTTGGGAAAAGGTTGAATAGTTTCAAGGGGCCGAATACTTTCGCAAGGCACTGTATATATACAAACATTTTAAACTTATAACATAGATACAGCATGCTCTTGCCAGGGAGTAGCACCCTGAGGTGTCACAAAATAATTAGTGAAAATATCACATACTTTCAGTCCTGAAAGCAGATGGCGCTGAGGGATGACATGTGGTCTAGGCCTACCCACATTGCCCAACACACCTTCAGCACCATCAGATGATGAGCATTCATGAAGACAGGTGAAGTTATGTAGAACCACACATGCTTTGATGACCTCATTTACATTGGCTTCACTCAGCTGAATGGCTGACTGGAGGACCCGCCATTTGGTACAAAGAATGTCAAAGGCGCACTCCACCAGACGCTGTACGCGTGATAGGTGCAAGTTAAAGATACTACTCCGGTGGTCCAGGTTTTGATGGGGATATGGCCTCATTACATGCCTGGTTAACTGAAAGGCCTCATCTGCAACAAGGACATAAGGGACAGAATCTTGATTGGAGCCTGGAAGCTGACATGGTGGTGGTAGGTCCCACTGGTTATTGCGCAGCCGCCGACCCATAATGGAAGAATTGCAGACTCTAGAGTCTCCAGTTCTTCCATAGGCCCCAATGTCTACAATTATAAACCTGTAGTGACTGTCAACCACAGCCAACAACACTACCGAAAAATATTGTTTATAATTGTAAAATTGGGACCCTAAGTTCGGCGGCTTATGCACATGGATGTGTTTTCCATCAAGGGCTCCAATACAATTTGGAAATTGGCATTGCTCCTCAAATCCACAGGCAGTCCCCAACCAGTCTTCCATCTTGGGCTCAGGCATGACCACTTGATGAAGTGTGGACCAGATTGCAGTACAGGTATACCGGACTATGTCTGAGATTGTAGACCTCCCAATCAAAAATTCATGATGGAGTGCTGAATAGGAAAGACCTGTTGTCAGGAAGCTGAAAGAAAAAAAATGAAAATATGAAAAATGTTTGAAGGTTTTAAAACATTCATATAGAGCACAAGTACTGTGTGGAACTAACAAGCCAGGCTATCAGTACCTTAAAAAATTTACACTGGCTATGTGAATTTAACATTAATAACATATTCTTAGTGCTAATAGTAGAGATTTTAGATACATTAATAAAAAATTAACAGCAGCTGGTAAGCATAACTAGATAAGACATTTTTAGAGACACATCATCAACACAGAGTATGAGGAGGAATACCTACCGTAACATAAGGAGAAGATGCTCCTCTGCAGATATACATTTATGCATCCTGGTGTCCTGCAAGGTTATCCCAGGGCACACTGTCTCTAACAAAATATCAAAGGTGGCAAAGGCTCATGCGACAATATTGATAAAACTTGTCGGGATGTGTCCGCAGAGATGCATAGAGACGGTGGAAATGGCCTTTAGTGAGGCGTTGCCTCAAAAGCGGATGGACCCACATTCGTCTCCTCCTCGGATCCACTATCACTGGGTATAGCTGCCCAAAGTGGCGTGACAAAACCCAGTTGTATAGAACACGCTCAGTTGGGGTAAAATGAAGTATGTCTGACATGTTGCCAACAAACCACCAATACACCAACACAAACACAGCAACAAAATGGTCAGATTAGAGGCTGCCACCCGTTGCAGAGGCAATAATAGGGTTGTGATGATGATTTAAGTTAATTTCAGGCCTCAAAAGCGTTAAGTGTCCATTTTGGAAGGTTGCGAGAAAAAAACGCTATACGGATGCAATACGGATGACATACGGAACATTACATGCGCAAAATACGCAGCCACACCTTGCCAACGGATGACATATGGATCACTATTCAGGGAATATTTCTGCATATTAGGTCCGTAAAAACGGACCGTATTTTTATACTTTATGTCTGACCCCGGTCTTACTCTTATCATGCATCTTTTCTGTATGTGATAGGTGGATTGCTTATTATTGTGAGGTGGTACCCTCTTTTGTTCTGTGGTCTTTCGCGGCAATGGAGGTGCAACTGAAACCATAGTATCCAGACTCCAGAAAGATGGCTATATTCAGTTAAAGTGTAACCATCATTTTTATTTTTTTTTATTACATAAATAGTACACATGAAAATAAGAAACTTTGTAATATATTTTATTGGAAAACTCTACTTCATTCTCTGCCAAAATTGATAAGTGATTATCAAAATTCTCAATTCTGGGGTAAAATCTGTTTTCTGTGAAGACAGGATTTCACATTACTGAGACAGGAGATGGCAACGGCTACTGTCACAATTCTATGTAGCTAGAAGGAAAGGGAGGAGCTCTTCCTTCCTTCCATTTACATAGAATTATATCAGCAGCACTTGCCATTTCCTATCTCAGTAATGGGAAAATCTGTCTTCACAGAAAACAGGTTTTACCCCAGAATAGAGAATTTTATTAATTGCTGATCAATCTTGGCAGAGAAAAAAGCTAATTTTTCTGATAAGACATACAGTCAGGGCCGAAAGTGTTGTCACACTTGAAATTGTTCTGGAAAATGGAGTATTTCTCCCAGAAAATTATTGAAAATACACGTTTTGTTATACACATGTTCATTTCCTTTGTGTGCATTGGAACAACACAAACAAAACTGAGAAAAAAAAGGCAAATTAGATATTTTAAAAAAAACACAAAAACTGTGAAAGAATACTGTTAAGGCTCGTGCATCCATCTATGCTGTACGGGACTTGTTGGATGTCATTTGTATGAGGCCGGCGTCACACTTGCGAGTTTTACGGACGTAAGAGCGCAGAAACTACGTCCGTAAAACTCGCAAAACATACGGCACAATTATTCTCTATGCCCCTGCTCCTATCTGCCGTATTAAACTGATCAGTATTATACGGCTTTCTACGGCCGTAGAAAATCGCAGCATGTTGCGTTTGTCACCGTATTGCGCAAATAAAACGTCAATGAAAGTCTATGGAAGCCCCAAAAATACGGATCACACACGGACCAGCAGTGTGACTTGCGAGAAATACGCAGCGGTGTTAGCGAGAAAAGCCGGTAATTCATTGCGGTGTACAGTAAAATCACACTGACAGCTTCCAGTAGAATAGGTAGAATAAATGTGTACACATAGAATATAAATATATATATATATATATATATATATGTGTCAGTGAGACACATATATATATATATTAATATTTCTTCCAGCGCTAGACAGCTTTAAAGCCGGTAATTCAATTACCGGCTTTTGCTCTCTCCTTCCTAAACCCGACATGATTTGAGACATGGTTTACATACAGTAAACCATGTCTTCTCCCCCTTTTTTTTGCATATTCCACACTACTAATGTTAGTTGTGTGTATATGCAAAATTTGGCCATTCTATCTACTAAATTAAAGGGTTAAATGGCGGAAAAAATTGGCTTATGAGGACAACCAGCAGAGGGCGCCCTCTTATGATCTCGAGCCAGGGAGCTTTCTAGGAAAGTTCCCACGATCTAGGAACAGCCAGCAGAGGGCGCCTCACCGCAAATGCAGGTAAATATAGGTCAATGACCTACTTTACCTTCATTCCCTTTGGTTTTGCAGCCACGAGCATCAATGCATTAGCACAGCTCGTGGCTGCAAAATATTTTAACCCCTTCAGATGGATTTACATCGTTGGACGTGACAGATCCTTGGAAGGTATGTATATTGTTTTTTTTTTTTTAATTTACAGATCGAGGGTCTTCAGTGAGTGGATTGAGGGATTGAGAGTAGAATAAATTAATACAACAACCTTTGTGATTTTTTCATTAAATTAATTTTTAATAATGTGTGTGTGTTTTTTTAACCCTTTCCTAGTATTGGATTAATAATGGATAGGTGTCATAATTGACACCTCTCCATTATTAATTAGGCTTAATGTCACCTTACAATAGCAAGGTGACATTAACCCTTCATTACCCCATATCCCACCGCTACACGGGAATAGGAAGAGAGTGGCCAAGTGCCAGAATAGGCGCATCTTGCAGATGTGCCTTTTCTGGGGTGGCTGGGGGTAGGTGTTTTTAGCCAAGGGGGGCCAATAACCGTGGACCCTCTCCAGGATATTAATATCTGCCCTCAGTCACTGGCTTTACTACTCTGGCGGAGAAAATTGCGCGGGAGCCCACGCCAATTTTTTCCGCCATTTAACCCTTTAATTTAGTAGATAGAACGGCCAAATTTTGCATATACACACTACTAACATTAGTAGTGTGGAATATGCAAAAAAAATGGTGATATGAGATGGTTTACTGTATGTAAACCAGGTCTCATATCATGTCGGGTTTAGGAAGGAGAAAGCAAAAGCCGGTAATTGAATTACCGGCTTTCTGCTATATCGCGCTGCATGAAATATTAATATATATACATATATGTGTCTACTGACATATATATATATAGACAGTATATATGTTTTTCTTTTTTTTAACACATGGATCCCTTGTATAGCCGTATGTCGGTTTTGCAAGCCTGCGATAAAAACACGCAGTACGGATGACATACGGATTACATACGGAGGATGCCATGCGCAAAAAACGCTGAAACACCCTGCCTACGGAGGAGCTACGGACCACTATTTTTGGGACTTTTCAGCGTATTACGGCCGTAATATACGGACCGTATTTTCATACGCTGTGTGTGACGCCGGCCTGAAGATGGGAAAATATCTCCGCATATGGCAACAGATGAGATGAAACAGCACATTAAAAGGGTTACCAACTACTAGGAAAACTCCTTCTTAAATATTTAAAGAGATTGGGCACTTTCACCTGTTAGTGCAGAAACTGAGCAGCAGTTCTGTCCATAAAATGGTGGAGGACCATGTCAGCAGACAAGTCCATCTGCCTCCTCTAAAAGAAAAGCAGCTTTCCCATTTACGGTGTTTTACAATTGGAGGACTGATTGACTGATCTGGTCACATGCTCCTCTGTTATGAACTGGTCGTTTAGAAACACAATGGACCTGGTGGTTAAGAGCACACAAAGTGACCTGATAGTTACTAATAACATAGGACGAGCTCTGAGACGTGGGAACTCTGCTGACCGCAATCCCTAATCCTATCACACCACACTAGAGGTAGCCGTGGAGCGCTCCTGACCAGACCTAGGCGCCTCGGCACAGCCTGAGAAACTAGCTAGCCCTAAAGATAGAAAAATAAGCCTACCTTGCCTCAGAGAAATTCCCCAAAGGAAAAGGCAGCCTCCCACATATAATGACTGTGAGCAAAGATGAAAATACAAACACAGAGATTAAATAGATTTTAGCAAAGTGAGGCCTGACTTCCTGAATAGACCGAGGATAGGAAAGATAGCTTTGCGGTCAGCACAAAAACCTACAAACAACCACGCAGAGGGCGCAAAAAGACCCTCCTCACCGACTAACGGTACGGAGGTGCTCCCTCTGCGTCCCAGAGCTTCCAGCAAGCAAGACAAACCAAAATAGCAAGCTGGACAGAAAAAATAGCAAACCAAGATACACAAGCAGAACTTAGCTTATGCAGTGAAGACAGGCCACAAGAAGGATCCAGGAGAGAGCCAGACCAATACTGGAACATTGACTGGAGGCAAGGAACAAAGAACTAGGTGGAGTTAAATAGAGCAGCACCTAACGACTTAACCTCGTCACCTGAGGAAGGAAACTCAGAAGCCGCAGCCCCACTCACATCCACCAGAGGAAGCTCATAGACAGAACCAGCCGAAGTACCACTCATAACCACAGGAGGGAGCTTGACCACAGAATTCACAACAGTACCCCCCCTTTGAGGAGGGGTCACCAAACCCTCACCAGAGCCCCCAGGCCGACCAGGATGAGCCAAATGAAAGGCACGAACCAGATCGGCAGCATGAACATCAGAGGCAAAGACCCAGGAATTATCTTCCTGACCATAACCCTTCCACTTAACCAGGTACTGGAGTTTCCATCTCGAAATACGAGAATCCAAAATCTTCTCCACTATATACTCCAACTCCCCCTCAACCAAAACCGGGGCAGGAGGATCAACGGATGGAACCACAGGTGCCACGTGTCTCCGCAACAATTACCTATGGAATACATTATGGATGGAAAAAGATGCTGGAAGGGTCAAACGAAAAGACACAGGATTAAGAACCTCAGAAATCCTATACGGACCAATGAAACGAGGCTTAAACTTAGGAGAGGAAACTTTCATAGGAATATAACGAGACGACAACCAAACCAAATCCCCAACACGAAGTCGGGGACCCACACAGCACCTGCGGTTAGCGAAACGTTGAGCCTTCTCCTGGGACAATGTCAAATTGTCCACTACATGAGTCCAAATCGGCTGCAACCTATCCACCACAGTATTCACACCAGGATAGTCCGAAGACTCAACCTGCCCTGAAGAGAAACGAGGATGGAAACCAGAATTGCAGAAAAACGGCGAAACCAAAATAGCCGAGCTGGCCCGATTATTAAGGGCGAACTCAGCCAAAGGCAAAAAGGACACCCAATCATCCTGATCAGCAGAAACAAAACATCTCAGATATGTTTCCAAGGTCTGATTGGTTCGTTCAGTTTGGCCATTTGTCTGAGGATGGAAAGCCGAGGAAAAAGACAAATCAATGCCCATCCTAGCACAAAAGGCTCGCCAAAACCTCGAAACAAACTGGGAACCTCTGTCAGAAATGATGTTCTCCGGAATGCCATGTAAACGAACCACATGCTGGAAAAACAATGGAACCAAATCAGAGGAGGAAGGCAATTTAGACAAGGGTACCAAATGGACCATCTTAGAGAAGCGATCACAAACCACCCAAATGACCGACATCTTTTGAGAGACGGGGAGATCCGAAATAAAATCCATAGAGATATGTGTCCAGGGCCTCTTCGGGACCGGCAAGGGCAAAAGCAACCCACTGGCACGAGAACAGCAGGGCTTAGCCCGAGCACAAATCCCACAGGACTGCACAAACGAATGCACATCCCGCGACAGAGACGGCCACCAAAAGGATCTAGCCACCAAATCTCTGGTACCAAAGATTCCAGGATGACCAGCCAACACCGAACAATGAACCTCAGAGATAACTCTACTCGTCCATTTATCAGGGACAAAGAGTTTCTCCGCTGGGCAACGGTCAGGTCTATTAGCCTGAAATTTTTGCAGTACCCGCCGCAAATCAGGGGAGATGGCAGACAAAATTACCCCCTCTTTGAGAATACCCGCCGGCTCAGGCAAACCCAGAGAGTCGGGCACAAAACTCCTACACAGGGCATCCGCCTTCACATTCTTAGAGCCCGGAAGGTACGAAACCACAAAGTCGAAACGGGAGAAAAACAGCGACCAACGAGCCTGTCTAGGATTCAACCGTTTGGCAGACTCGAGATAAGTCAAGTTCTTGTGATCAGTCAAGACCACAACGCGATGCTTAGCTCCTTCAAGCCAATGACGCCACTCCTCGAATGCCCACTTCATGGCCAACAACTCTCGATTGTCAACATCATAATTACGCTCAGCAGGCGAAAACTTCCTGGAAAAGAAGGCACATGGTTTCATCACCGAGCCATCACAACTTCTTTGCGACAAAACAGCCCCTGCTCCAATCTCAGAAGCATCAACCTCGACCTGGAACGGGAGCGAAACATATGGCTGGCACAACACAGGGGCAGAAGAAAAATGACGCTTCAACTCCTGAAAAGCTTCCACAGCAGCAGAAGACCAATTGACCACATCAGCACCCTTGTTGGTTAAATCAGTCAACGGTTTAGCAATGCTAGAAAAATTATTGATGAAGCGACGATAAAAATTAGCAAAGCCCAGGAACTTTTGCAGACTCTTCAGAGATGTCGGCTGAGTCCAATCATAAATGGCCTGAACTTTAACAGGGTCCATCTCGATAGTAGAAGGGGAAAAAATGAAACCCAAAAATGAAACCTTCTGAACACCAAAGAGACACTTTGACCCCTTCACAAACAAAGAATTCGCACGCAGGACCTGGAACACCATTCTAACCTGCTTCACGTGAGACTCCCAATCATCCGAGAAGACCAAAATATCATCCAAGTATACAATCAGGAATTTATCCAGGTACTCTCGGAAGATGTCATGCATAAAGGACTGAAATACTGATGGAGCATTGGAAAGCCCGAATGGCATAACCAGGTACTCAAAATGGCCCTCGGGCGTATTAAATGCTGTTTTCCATTCATCGCCCTGTTTAATACGCACAAGATTATACGCACCACGAAGATCTATCTTGGTGAACCAACTAGCCCCCTTAATCCGAGCAAACAAATCAGACAGCAGCGGCAAGGGGTACTGAAATTTGACTGTGATTTTATTTAGAAGGCGGTAATCAATACAAGGTCTCAACGAACCGTCCTTCTTGGCCACAAAAATAGAACCCTGCTCCCAATGGCGACGACGACGGGCGAATATGACCCTTCTCCAAGGATTCCTTTACGTAACTCCGCATAGCGGCGTGTTCAGGCACAGACAAATTAAACAGTCGACCTTTAGGAAACTTACTACCAGGAATCAAATCGATAGCACAATCGCAATCCCTATGCGGAGGTAGGGCACTGGACTTGGGCTCATCAAATACATCCCGGTAATCCGACAAGAACTCTGGGACCTCAGAAGGGGTGGATGATGAAATAGACAGAACTGGAACATCACCATGTACCCCCTGACAACCCCAGCTGGACACAGACATAGATTTCCAATCCAATACTGGGTTATGGACTTGTAGCCATGGCAACCCCAACACGACCACATCATGCAGATTATGCAACACCAAAAAGCGAATATCCTCCTGATGCGCAGGAGCCATGCACATGGTCAGTTGGGTCCAGTACTGAGGCTTATTCTTGGCCAAAGGCGTAGCATCAATTCCTCTCAATGGAATAGGATACTGCAAGGGCTCCAAGAAAAACCCACAGCGCCTAGCAAAGTCCAAGTCCATCAAATTCAGGGCAGCGCCTGAATCCACAAATGCCATGACAGAATAGGATGACAAAGAGCAGATCAAAGTAACGGACAAAAGAAATTTCGACTGTACCGTACCAATGGTGGCAGACCTAGCGAACCGCTTAGTGCGCTTAGGACAATCGGAGATAGCATGAGTGGAATCACCACAGTAAAAACACAGCCCATTCCGATGTCTGTGTTCTTGCCGTTCAGCTCTGGTCAAAGTCCTATCACATTGCATAGGCTCAGGTTTATGCTCAGATAATACCACCAAATGGTGCACATTTTTATGCTCACGTAAGCGTCGATCGATCTGAATGGCCAAAGACATAGACTCATTCAGACTAGCAGGCATAGGAAATCCCACCGTGACATCCTTAAGGGCCTCAGAGAGACCCTTTCTGAAAGTTGCTGCCAGTGCACATTCATTCCATTGAGTGAGCACAGACCACTTCCTAAACTTCTGACAATATATCTCTACCTCATCCTGACCCTGACACAGAGCCAGCAAATTTTTCTCTGCCTGATCCACTGAATTAGGTTCATCATAAAGCAATCCGAGCGCCAGAAAAAACGCATCAATATCGCATAATGCAGGATCTCCTGGCGCAAGGGAAAATGCCCAGTCTTGAGGGTCGCCACGTAATAAAGAAATAATGATCTTAACTTGTTGAACTGGGTCACCAGAGGAGCGGGGTTTCAAAGCCAGAAACAGTTTACAATTATTTTTGAAATTCAGAAACTTAGCTCTATCTCCAGAAAATAAATCAGGAATAGGAATTCTAGGTTCTAACATAGATTTCTGAACCACAATGTCTTGAATATTTTGTACTCTTGCAGTGAGATGATCCACACAAGAAGACAGATCTTTAATGTCCATCACTACACCTGTGTCCTGAACCACCCAAATGTCTAGGGGAAAAGAAAGACAAAACACAGTGCAGAGAAAAAAAAATGGTCTCAGAACTTCTCTTTTCCCTCTATTGAGAAGCATTAGTACTTTGGGCCTCCAGTACTGTTATGAACTGGTGGTTTAGAAACACAATGGACCTGGTGGTTAAGAGCACACAAAGTGACCTGATAGTTACTAATAACATAGGACGAGCTCTGAGACGTGGGAACTCTGCTGACCGCAATCCCTAATCCTATCACACCACACTAGAGGTAGCCGTGGAGCGCTCCTGACCAGACCTAGGTGCCTCGGCACAGCCTGAGAAACTAGCTAGCCCTGAAGATAGAAAAATAAGCCTACCTTGCCTCAGAGAAATTCCCCAAAGGAAAAGGCAGCCCCCCACATACAGGTCCTTCTCAAAAAATTAGCATATAGTGTTAAATTTCATTATTTACCATAATGTAATGATTACAATTAAACTTTCATATATTATAGATTCATTATCCACCAACTGAAATTTGTCACGTCTTTTATTGTTTTAATACTGATGATTTTGGCATACAACTCCTGATAACCCAACAAACCTGTCTCAATAAATTAGCATATTTCACCCATCCAATCAAATAAAAGTGTTTTTTAATAACAAACAAAAAAACCAACAAATAATAATGTTCAGTTATGCACTCAATACTTGGTCGGGAATCCTTTGGCAGAAGTGACTGCTTCAATGCGGCGTGGCATGGAGGCAATCAGCCTGTGACACTGCTGAGATGTTATGGAGGCCCAGGATGCTTCAATAGCGACCTTAAGCTCATCCAGAGTGTTGGGTCTTGCGTCTCTCAACTTTCTCTTCACAATATCCCACAGATTCTCTATGGGGCTCAGGTCAGGAGAGTTGGCAGGCCAATTGAGCACAGTAATACCATGGTCAGTAAACCATTTACCAGTGGTTTTGGCACTGTGAGCAGGTGCCAGGTCGTGCTGAAAAATGAAATCTTCATCTCCATAAAGCATTTCAGCCGATGGAAGCATGAAGTGCTCCAAAATCTCCTGATAGCTAGCTGCATTGACCCTGCCCTTGATGAAACACAGTGGACCAACACCAGCAGCTGACATGGCACCCCACACCATCACTGACTGTGGGTACTTGACACTGGACTTCAGGCATTTTGGCATTTCCTTCTCCCCAGTCTTCCTCCAGACTCTGGCACCTTGATTTCCGAATGACATGCAAAATTTGCTTTCATCAGAAAAAAGTACTTGGGACCACTTAGCAACAGTCCAGTGCTGCTTCTCTGTAGCCCATTTTGGCACCTGTAGCCCATTTCCTGCACACGCCTGTGCACGGTGGCTCTGGATGTTTCCACACCAGACTCAGTCCACTGCTTCCTCAGGTTCCCCAAGGTCTGGAATCGGTCCTTCTCCACAATCTTCCTCAGGGTCCGGTCTCCTCTTCTCGTTGTACAGCGTTTTCTGCCACATTGTTTCCTTCCAACAGACTTACCATTGAGGTGCCTTGATACAGCACTCTGGGAACAGCCTATTTGTTGAGAAATTTCTTTCTGGGTCTTACCCTCTTGCTTGAGGGTGTCAATGATGGCCTTCTTGACATCTGTCAGGTCGCTAGTCTTACCCATGATGGGGGTTTTGAGTAATGAACCAGGCAGGGAGTTTATAAAAGCCTCAGGTATCTTTTGCATGTGTTTAGAGTTAATTAGTTGATTCAGAAGATTAGGGTAATAGGTCGTTTAGAGAACCTTTTCTTGATATGCTAATTTATTGAGACAGGTTTTTTGGGTTATCAGGAGTTGTATGCCAAAATCATCAGTATTAAAACAATAAAAGACGTGACAAATTTCAGTTGGTGGATAATGAATCTATAATATATGAAAGTTTAATTGTAATCATTACATTATGGTAAATAATGAAATTTAACACTATATGCTAATTTTTTGAGAAGGACCTGTATAATGACTGTGAGTAAAGATGAAAATACAAACACAGAGATGAAATAGATTTTAGCAAAGTGAGGCCCGACTTCCTGAATAGACCGAGGATAGGAAAGATAGCTTTGCGGTCAGCACAAAAACCTACAAACAACCACGCAGAGGGCGCAAAAAGACCCTCCGCACCGACTAACGGTACGGAGGTGCTCCCTCTGCGTCCCAGAGCTTCCAGCAAGCAAGACAAACCAAAATAGCAAGCTGGACAGAAAAAATAGCAAACCAAGATACACAAGCAGAACTTAGCTTATGCAGTGAAGACAGGCCACAAGAACGATCCAGGAGGGAGCCAGACGAATACTGGAACATTGACTGGAGGCAAGGAACAAAGAACTAGGTGGAGTTAAATAGAGCAGCACCTAACGACTTAACCTCGTCACCTGAGGAAGGAAACTCAGAAGCCGCAGCCCCACTCACATCCACCAGAGGAAGCTCATAGACAGAACCAGCCGAAGTACCACTCATGACCACAGGAGGGAGCTTGACCACAGAATTCACAACACTCCTCCACAAGCAGCATCCACTTTATGGACAAAAGTTGGGAAATTTGTAAGAAAAGCTGCTCTAACAAAAGAAAGTGGCATCCCTTTGAATGACCCCAGGTGAAAAAAACAAACCCAAAATCCATTGTTTTTCACATGACCGCTGCAGCATGTCATAGGCCGCTGATCGGCTGCAGCCATAATGTTTTCAAAGAAGGGGGAGATGGTGGAAATAGAGGGAAAACCAGCAGGTGGGAAGGTGTATTTAAATGATTGACCCTGCCATGATGCTACAAGCGGTGGGACTTTGAACAGTCATTCTGTGCTGACAGAGTCCCTTTAAGATTGCCTAATCTATTGCCACAAGTGCGTTGAAAAGAAAAGAGTTCAGCATGAATTATATGGAAAGGCAACTTTGCATACTTCAGTAGATTAGTGTTATTTCCAAATAGACCACTTCCGTATTGAGAAATGTGGCACACCCTGTAATTGGCACAGTATACAATATGCCACTATTATCTGCAGATTATGTTTCCAGGACAGTCAATCCTCTATATCGGGTAAAACACAACATCAATCTCCTTTTCATGTATATGATATAGCAGCAGCACTAGAAAAACACGTAAGGTTGCTCTGCTATTCTAATGTGGTTTCTTATCCAAACGTACCAAGGATCCATAATAGAAGGGACTTTTGTATGGGCTCTTGTGTTTGTCCAACACATTGCCGGCTGCAGAATACCATGCAGAGTCAATTCCATCTATAACACCACATCCTTTCTACTCCTGAATGCTGATCTAATCTAAATTTGATAAACTTATTATTCAGACTACAGTAGTGCTTGAAAGTTTGTGAACCCTTCAGAATACTGCAGATTTCTGCATAAATTTAAAAGCAGATAAAAATCAAACGAAACATAGAATATTAGACTTTGTAAATGAGGAAAATGATCCAATATCACTTATCTAAGTGGCAAAAGTATGTGAACCCCTGCTTTCTGTATCTGGTATGACCCCTTTGTGCAGCAATTTTATACCATTCATTCCTCCCTTCACCTCTGTTATGTCGGTTGGTTTTCTCCTATGAACTGCTCACTTTATGTCTTTCCATAACATTTCTGTAAAATTATGGTCAGAACTTTGACTTGGCTATTCCAAAACTTTACCATTATTCTTCTTTGAGCATATTAGATGCACACAGGTGTTTCTCACAAAATTAGAATATCATCAAAAAGTTAACTTATTTCAGTTCTTCACTGCAAAGTGTGAAACTAATATATAGAGTCAATACAAACAGAGTGATCTATTTCAAGTGTTTATTTCATTAATGTTGATGATTATGGCTTACAGCCAATGAAAACCCAAAAGTCATTATCAGATAATTAGAATAATTAACCAAAAACACCTGCAAAGGCTTCCAAAGCATTTAAAAAGGTCTCTTAGTCTGTTTCAGTAGGCTCCACAATCATGGGGAAGACTGCTGACTTGACAGATGTCCAGAAGGCAGTCATAGACACACTTCACAAGAAGGGTAAGCCACAAAAGGTCATTGCTAAAGGAGTTGGCTGTTCACAGAGTGCTGTATCCAAGCATATTAATGGAAAGATGAGTGGAAGGAAAAATTGTGGTAGAAAAAGCTGCACAAGCAACCGGGATAGCCGCAGCCTTGGAAGGATTGTTAAGAAAAAGCCATTTGAAAATTTCCCAAGGAGTGGACTGCTGCTGGAGTCATTGCTTCAAGAGCCACCACACACAGACGTATACAGGACATGGGCTACAAGTGTCACATTCCTTGTGTCAAGCCATTTATGACCAATAGCCAACGCCAGAAGCATCTTACCTGGGCCAAGGAGAAAAAGAACTGGACTGTTGCTCAGTGATTCAAGGTGTTGTTTTCAGACAAAAATAAATGTTGCATTTCATTTGGAAATCAAGGTCCCAAAGTCTGGAAGAAGAATGGAGAGGCACACAATCCCACGTGCTTGAGGTCTAGTGTGAAGTTTTCACAATCAGTGATGGTTTGGGGAGCCATATCATCTGATGGTGTAGGTCCATTGTGTTTTATCAAGACCAAAGTCAGTGCAGCCGTCTACTAGGAAATTTTAGAGTACTTCATGCTTACCTCTGCTGACAAGCTTTTGGAGATGGAAATTTCATTCTCTAGCACAGTGTTCCCCAACTCCGGTCCTCAAGAGCCACCAACAGGTCAGGTTTTCAGGATTTCCTTAGTATTGCACAGGTTACGGAATTATTGCTTGTGAAGGTGATGCAATTTTCACCTGTGCAATACTAAGGAAATACTGAAAACATGACCTGTTGGTGGCTCTTGAGGACCGGACTTGGGGAACACTGCTCTAGCAGGACGTAGCACATGTCTACACTGCCAAAAGTGCCAGTACCTGGTTTAAAATCAACAGTATCTCTGTGCTTGATTGGCCAACAAACTCACCTGACCTTAATCCTATAAAGAATCTATGGGGTATTGTCAAGAGGAAGATGAGAGACACCAGACCCAATAATGCAGATGAGCTGCAGGCTGCATTCAAAGCAACCTGGGCTTCCATAACACCTCAGCAGTGCCACAGGCTGATTGCCTCCATGCCACGTCACATTGATGCACTTATTGATGCAAAATAAACACTTAACAGAAATAAACACTTGAAATAGATCACACTGTTTGTACTGACTCTATATAATATATGAGTTTCACTTTTTGTATTGAAGAACTGAAATAAATTATTTTTGTAAGAAACACCTGTACATACTGTATATACATGCATATTAGTCCATAGACCTATGTACCTCAAGGTCACACTTCGTACCTAGATGTACAACACATAATCCAAATCAACAGGATATGAAATAAAGCAGTGATTAAATTTGATTGAAAATAGAAATAGTTTTATTAAAAATTCATGACAACAAGTAAAGAAGTTAGAAAAGCTGCCTCATGTGAACAGGAGGCGCAGCGGAAATGTGGCACCGTAGAGTCTGGTTGCCACGCTGATACTGTATAATGGCCACAGAGTGATCCACATACTGTATAATGGCCACACATGATTCTCAATACGGTATAATGGCCACACAGCGCTACATACTGTATAATGGTCACACAGTGCTCCATACTGTATAATGGCCCCACATGATGCTCCATACTGTATAATGGTCACACAGTGCTCCATACTGTATAATGGCCACAAATGATGCTCAATACTGCATAATGGCCACACAGTGCTAAATACTGTTTAATGGCCATACATGATGCTCCATACTGTATAATGGACACACAGTGCTCCATACTGTATAATGGCCATACATGATGTTCAATACTGTATGATTACCCCACATGATGCTCAATATTGTATAATGGCCATACAGTGCTCCATACCATATGATGGCCAACATCATGCTGCGTACAGTATAATTGCCCAACGTGATGCTCCATACTGTATAATGGCCACACATGATGCACAATACTCTATAATAGCCGCACATGATACTGTATAATGGCCACACATGATGCTCAATACTGTATAATGTCCACTCAGTGCTCCATACTGTATAATGGCCATACATGATGATCAATACTGTATAATGGCCAGACAGTGCTCCATTCTGTATAATGGCCCCACATTATGCTCCATACTGTATAATGGCCCCACATGATGTTCCATACTGTATAATGACCCCACATGAAGCTCCATGCTGTATAATGGCCACATATGATGCTCCATACTGTATAATAGCCCAACCATACCCATTTAGCACTGCTGATCACACTGTTTCATAAACAATAATTATAAACAGAAAAAAATATGGCAACACAGTGCTCCATACTGTATAATGGCCACACATGATGCTCCATACTGTATAATGGCCACACGTGATGCTCAATACTGTATAATGGCCACACATCTTGCTCAATACTGTATAATGGCCACAGAGTGCGCCACATATTGTATAATGGCCACACATGATGCTCAATACTGTATAATGGCCACACAGTGCTCCATACTGTATAATGGTCCCACAGTGCTCCATACTGTATAATGGCCACACAGTGCTCTATACTGTATAATGACCACACAGTGCTCCATACTGTTTAATGGCCACACATGATGCTCCATACTGTATAATGGACACACAGTGCTCCATACTGTATAATGGTCCCACAGTGCTCCATACTGTATAATGGCCACACAGTGCTCCATACTGTATAATGGACACACAGTGCTCCACGCTGCATAATGGCCATACATGATGTTCAATATGGTATAATGGCCCCACATGATGCTCTTTACTGTATAATGGCCATACAGTGCTCCATACCGTATAATTGCCACACATGATGCTGCGCACAGCATAATTGCCCAATGTGATGCTCAATACTGTATAATGGCCACACATGATGCTCTATACTGTATAATGGCCACACAGTGCTCCACACTGTATAATGGCACCACAAGATGCTCCATACTGTATAATGGCCACACTTGATGCTTAATACTGTATAATGGCCACACATGATGCTCTATACTGTATAATGGCCACACAGTGCTCCACACTGTATAATGGCACCACAAGATGCTCCATACTGTATAATGGCCACACATGATGCTCTATTCTGTATAACAGCCACACAGTGCTCTGTACTGTTCAATGGCCCCACATGATGCACCATACTGTAAAATGGCCACACATGATGCTCAATACTGTGTAATGGCCACACAGTGCTCCATACTGTATAATGGCCCCACATGATGCTCAATACTGTATAATGGCCACACATGATGCTCAATATTGTATAATGGCCACACAGTGCTCCATGCTGTATAATGGCCACACATGACGCTCAATACTGTATAATGGCCACACATGATGCTCAATACTGTATAATGGCCACACATGATGCTCAATACTGTATAATGGCGTCACATGATGCTCCATACTGTATAACCGCCACACAGTGCTCCATACTGTATAATGGCAAAACATGATGCTGCGTACAGTATAATGGCAACACATGATGCTCAATACTGTATAATAGCCACACAGTGCTCCATACTGTATAGTGGCCACACATGATAATGCCAGTGTATAGTCGGGGCTGTAGATGTGTCCCACCAGCTCTGCTTACAATGCAGGCAAAGATTTCACCACCTGTCGCTGTCCACACTGCTGCCTCACAGACCCTGCACAATGCAATTAAGCCCAGCTCTGCGAACTCTGCATGCATTCGGAGAACACCACTGTCTACTGGCTCCACTACATAACTGCTGCAGTACATAAAAGATATATATATATATATATATATATATATATATATACACTGTGCTTATGACTAACAGGCTGCAGTGTATTGCTCTGGCTAACAGTCTGCAGTGGATTGCTGTGGCTAACAGGCTGCACTGGATTGCTGTGGGTAACAGGCTGCACCGGATTGCTTTTGCTAACAGGCTGCACTGGATTGCTTTGACTAACAGGCTGCAGTGGATTGCTCTGGCTAACAGGCTGCGCTGGATTGCTTGATTGCTCTGGCTAACAGGCTGCAGTGGCTTGCTGTGGCTAAAAGGCTGCACTGGATTGCTCAGGCTAACAGACTGCACTGGATTGCTCTGGCTAATAGGCTGGACTGGATTTACTGGATTGCTCTGGCTAACAGGCTGCACTGGATTGATCTGGCTAATAGGCTGCACTTGATTGCTCTGGCTAACAAGCCACACATGATGCTCAATACTGTATAATGGCCACACAATGCTCCATTCTGCATAATGGCTACACATGATGCTGCATACAGTATAATGGCCACACATGATGCTCAATACTATATAATGGCCACACAGTGCTCCATACTGTATAATGGTCACACAGTGCTTAATACTGTATAATGGCCCCACATGATGCTCAATACTGTATAATGGTCACACAGCGCTCCACACTGTATAATGGCAATACATGATGCTCAGTACTGTATAACGACCCCACATGATGCTCCATACCATATAATGGCCACACATGATGCTGCGTGTACAGTATAATTGCCCAACGTGATGCTCCACACTGTATAATAGCCACACATGATGCTCAGTACTGTATAATGGCCACACAGTGCTCCATATTGCATAATGGCCTCACATGATGCTCCATAGCCACACAGTGCTTCACACTTTATAATAGCCACACAGTGCTTCATACTTTATAATGGCCCCACATGATGCTCAATACTGTATAAAGGCCAGACAGTGCTCCATACTGTATAACGGCCCCACATGATGCTACATACTGTATAATGGCCCCACATGATGTTCCATACTGTATCATGGCCCCTTATGATGCTCCATACTGTATAATGGCCACACATGATGCTTTATACTGTATAATAGCTCAACCACACCCATTTAGCACTGCTGGTCACACTGTTTCATAAAAAATAATTATAAACAGAAAAAAATATGGCCAAACAGTGTTCCATACTGTATAATGGCCCCACATGATGCTCCATACTGTATAATGGCCACACAGTACTCCATACTGTATAATGGCCACACAGTACTCCATACTGTATAATGGCCACAAATGATGCTCAATACTGCATAATGGCCACACAGTGCTAAATACTGTTTAATGGCCATACATGATGCTCCATACTGTATAATGGACACACAGTGCTCCATACTGTATAATGGCCATACATGATGTTCAATACTGTATGATTACCCCACATGATGCTCAATATTGTATAATGGCCATACAGTGCTCCATACCATATAATGGCCAACATGATGCTGCATACAGTATAATGGCCACATATGATGCTCAATACTATATAATGGCCACACAGTGCTCCATACTGTATAATGGTCACACAGTGCTTCATACTGTATAATGGCCCCACATGATGCTCAATACTGTTTAATGGTCACACAGCGCTCCACACTGTATAATGGCAATACATGATGCTCAGTACTGTATAACGACTCCACATGATGCTCCATACCGTATAATGTCCACACATGATGCTGCGTGTACAGTATAATTGCCCAACGTGATGCTCCACACTGTATAATGGCCACACATGATGCTCAGTACTGTATAATTGCCACACAGTGCTCCTTACTGTTTAATGGACACACATGATGCTCCATACTGTATAATGGACACGCAGCTCCATACTGTATAATGCCCATACATGATATTCAATACTGTATTATTGCCGCACATGATGCTCAATACTGCATAATGGTCACACAGTGCTCCATACCATATAATGACATGATGCTGCGTACAGTATAATTGCCCAATGTGATTCTTCATACTGTTTAATGGCCACACTTGATGCTCAATACTGTATTATGGCCAGACAGTGCTCCATATTGCATAATGGCCTCACATGATGATCCATACTGTATAATAGCCACACAGTGCTTCATACTTTATAATGGCCCCACATGATGCTCAATACTGTATAAAGGCCAGACAGTGCTCCATACTGTATAACGGCCCCACATGATGCTACATACTGTATAATGGCCCCACATGATGTTCCATACTGTATCATGGCCCCTTATGATGCTCCATACTGTATAATGGCCACACATGATGCTTTATACTGTATAATAGCTCAACCACACCCATTTAGCACTGCTGATCACACTGTTTCATAAAAAATAATTATAAACAGAAAAAAATATGGCCAAACAGTGTTCCATACTGTATAATGGCCCCACATGATGCTCCATACTGTATAATGGCCACACAGTACTCCATACTGTATAATGGCCACACAGTACTCCATACTGTATAATGGCCACAAATGATGCTCAATACTGCATAATGGCCACACAGTGCTAAATACTGTTTAATGGCTTGAGAAAAGCTCATTTGGAGCCGAAACGTTGCAAGGAGATGTGGGCTTGAATAAACACCTACACGTTATCTCACAGAATATGGAGTGCTGCCCTCTTTTTTGAATACATATGGACTGGTAACAACCGATGGACGGGTTGTCTGGGCTTTGCACCCGAAGATAAGTATAGGATTTGTGCTGTTCCATTTTTTCTATTATATATATCTATAATATAACGCTGGGAGCGTCACTCTGTCCGAAGCCTTTATAGACTGCGCAGGCGCAAGCGCCGGTGCAGTGTGGCCCCCACAGAGTGACGCTCCCAGGAGATCGCGGTATGCGTAAGCACTGAACGCATACCGCGATCTCCACCAGAGAGTCAGGGACCGTGGACGCGCCAGGAGGGAGGGTAAGTATATTCACCTGTCCTCCGTTCCAGCGCTGCGTGCGGCTCCGTCTCCCGGCTCCTCTGCTGTGACAGAGTCCAGTCACAGGCAGAGGAGCCGGAGTGTGTGTTCAAGAAAATGGCGCCGGAAAGCGCGGACTGCGCAGGCGCCGATTCCTGCTGCCGGAATCGACGCCTGCCCAGTCCGCGCTTTCCGGCGCCATTTTCTTGAAGACACACTCCGGCTCCACTGCAGGTGTGTCTTCAAGAAAATGGCACCGGAGAGCGCGGACTGCGCAGGCGCCGATTCCTGCTGCCGGAATCGGCGCCTGCGCAGTCCGCGCTTTCCGGCGCCATTTTCTTGAAGACACACTCCGGCTCCACTGCAGGTGTGTCTTCAAGAAAATGGCGCCGGAGAGCACGGACTGCGCAGGCGCCGATTCCTGCAGCCGGAATCGGCGCCTGCGCAGTCCGCGCTTTCCGGCGCCATTTTCTTGACGACACCTGCAGTGGAGCCGGACGATAGGTGAGTATGGTATTTTTTTTTTTTTATATGGCAGCAGCATATGGGGGCATATAATACAATAGTGGCGCAGGATGGGAGCAGCACATGACAGAACGGGCGCAGGATGGCAGCAGCACATGACAGAACGGGCGCAGGATGGCAGCAGCGCATGACAGAACGGGCGCAGGATGGCAGCAGCACATGACAGAACGGGCGCAGGATGGCAGCAGCGCATGACAGAACGGGCGCAGGATGGCAGCAGCGCATGACAGAACGGGCGCAGGATGGCAGCAGGATGGGAGCAGCACATGACAGAACGGGCGCAGGATGGCAGCAGCACATGACAGAACGGGCGCAGGATGGCAGCAGCACATGGCAGAACGGGCGCAGGATGGCAGCAGGATGGGAGCAGCACATGACAGAACGGGTGCAGGATGGCAGCAGCGCATGACAGAACGGGCGCAGGATGGCAGCAGCGCATGACAGAACGGGCGCAGGATGGCAGCAGCACATGACAGAACGGGCGCAGGATGGCAGCAGCACATGACAGAACGGGCGCAGGATGGCAGCAGCACATGACAGAACGGGCGCAGGATGGCAGCAGCACATGATGGAGACCATATACCAATATAAATGCTCGCCACCCGGGCGTAGAACGGGTTCAATAGCTAGTATATATATATATATATATATATATATATATATATATATATACACTGTGCTTATGACTAACAGGCTGCAGTGTATTGCTCTGGCTAACAGTCTGCAGTGGATTGCTGTGGCTAACAGGCTGCACTGGATTGCTGTGGGTAACAGGCTGCACCGGATTGCTCTTGCTAACAGGCTGCACTGGATTGCTTTGACTAACAGGCTGCAGTGGATTGCTCTGGCTAACAGGCTGCGCTGGATTGCTTGATTGCTCTGGCTAACAGGCTGCAGTGGCTTGCTGTGGCTAAAAGGCTGCAGTGGATTGCTCTGGCTAAAAGGCTGCACTGGATTGCTCAGGCTAACAGGCTGCACTGGATTGCTCTGGCTAATAGGCTGGACTGGATTGCTGGATTGCTCTGGCTAACAGGCTGCACTGGATTGATCTGGCTAATAGGCTGCACTTGATTGCTCTGGCTAACAGGCCACACATGGTGCTCAGTACTGTATAATGGCCACACAATGCTCCATTCTGCATAATGGCTACACATGATGCCGCGTACAGTATAATGGCCACACATGATGCTCAATACTATATAATGGCCACACAGTGCTCCATACTGTATAATGGCCCCACATGATGCTCAATACTGTATAATGGTCACACAGCGCTCCACACTGTATAATGGCAATGCATGATGCTCAGTACTGTATAACGACTCCACATGATGCTCCATACCGTATAATGTCCACACATGATGCTGCGTGTACAGTATAATTGCCCAACGTGATGCTCCACACTGTATAATGGCCACACATGATGCTCAGTACTGTATAATGGCCACACAGTGCTCCATATTGCATAATGGCCTCACATGATGCTCCATACTGTATAATAGCCACACAGTGCTTCATACTTTATAATGGCCCCACATGATGCTCAATACTGTATAAAGGCCAGACAGTGCTCCATACTGTATAACGGCTCCACATGATGCTACATACTGTATAATGGCCCCACATGATGTTCCATACTGTATCATGGCCCCTTATGATGCTTCATACTGTATAATGGCCACACATGATGCTTTATACTGTATAATAGCTCAACCACACCCATTTAGCACTGCTGATCACACTGTTTCATAAAAAATAATTATAAACAGAAAAAATATGGCCAAACAGTGTTCCATACTGTATAATGGCCCCACATGATGCTCCATAGTGTTTAATGGCCACACAGTACTCCATACTGTATAATTGCCACACAGTGCTCCTTACTGTTTAATGGACACACATGATGCTCCATACTGTATAATGGACACGCAGTGCTCCATACTGTATAATGCCCATACATGATATTCAATACTGTATAACTGCCCCACATGATGCTCAATACTGCATAATGGTCACACAGTGCTCCATACCATATAATGACATGATGCTGCGTACAGTATAATTGCCCAATGTGATTCTTCATACTGTTTAATGTCCACACTTGATGATCAATACTGTATTATGGCCACATATGATACTGTATAATGACCACACATGATGCTCAATACTGTGTAATGGCCACACAGTGTTCCATACTGTATAATGGTCCCACATGATGCTCAATACTGTATAATGGCCAGACAGTGCTCCATACTGAATATATGCTACACATGATGGTCCATACTGTATAATGGCCTCACATGATGTTCCATACTGTGTAATTGCCCCACATGATGCTCCATACTGTATAATGGCCACCCGTGATGCTCCATAATGTATAATAGCCCAACCACACCCATTTAGCACTGCTGATCACAATGTTTCATAAACAATAATTATAAACAGAAAAAAAATATGGCCACACAGTGCTCCATACTGTATAATGGCCACACATGATGCTTCATACTGTTTAATGGCCACGCATAATGCTCCATACTGTATAATGGCCACACGTGATGCTTAATACTGTATAATGGCCACACATCTTGCTCAATACTGTATAATGGCCACTGTTGTGAATTCTGTTGTCGGGCTCCCTCCTGTGGTCATGAATGGTACTTCGGCTGGTTCTGTCCATGGACTTCCTCTGGTGGGTGTTTCTGAGTTTCGTTCCACAGGTGACGAGGTTAATTCGTTAGCTGGCTGCTCTATTTAACTCCACTTAGATCTTTGCTCCATGCCACCTGTCAATGTTCCAGTATTGGTCTAGTTCACTCCTGGATCGTTCTTGTGACCTGTCTTCCCAGCAGAAGCTAAGTTCCTGCTTGTATTTTCTTTGGTTTACTATTTTTCTGTCCAGCTTGCTTTTTTTATTGTTGTCTTGCTTGTTTGTTTGTCTTTTTTATTGTTGTCACCGTGAGTCGGTGCGGAGGGTCTTTTTGCGCCCTCTGCGTGGTCTTTTTGTAGGTTTTTGCGCTGACTGCAAAGCAACCTTTCCTATCCTCAGTCTGTTCAGTAAGTCGGGCCTCACTTTGCTAAATCTATTTCATCTCTGTGTTTGTATTTTCATCTTTACTCACAGTCATTATATGTAGAGGGCTGCCTTTTCCTTTTGGGAATTTCTCTGAGGCAAGGTAGGCTTTATTTTTCTATCTTCAGGGCTAGCTAGTTCCTTAGGCTGTGCCGAGTTGCATAGGGAGCGTTAGGAGCAATCCACGGCTATTTCTAGTGTGTGTGATAGGATTAGGGATTGCCGTCAGCAGAGTTCCCACGTCCCAGAGCTCGTCCTTTATTATTAGTAACTATCAGGTCATTCCGTGTGCTCTTAACCACCAGGTCCATTATTGTCCTAACCACCAGGTCATAACAGTACAGGTGGCCCAAAGTACTAATGCATCTCAATAGAGGGATAAGAGAAGTTCTGAGACCATTTTTTTTTCTTTGCAGTGTGTTTTGTCTCTCTTTTCCCCTTTACCTCTGGATGGTTCAGGACACAGGTGTAAACATGGACATTCAAGGTCTGTCCTCTTGGATGGATAATCTCACTACAAGGGTACAAAACATTCAAGATTTTGTCGTTCAGAATCCGATGTCAGAGCCTAGGATTCCAATTCCGGATTTGTTTTTTGGTGATAGATCTAAGTTCTTGAATTTCAAAAATAATTGTAAATTGTTTCTTGCCTTGAAACCTCGCTCCTCAGGTGACCCTGTTCAACAAGTAAAGATCATTATTTCTTTGTTACATGGTGACCCTCAATACTGGGCATTTTCCCTTGCGCCAGGAGATCCGGCATTGCGTGATGTTGATGCGTTTTTTCTGGCGCTTGGATTGCTTTATGACGAACCTAATTCAGTGGATCAGGCAGAGAAAATCTTGCTGGCTCTGTGTCAGGGTCAGGATGAAGCGGAGATATATTGTCAGAAGTTTAGAAAGTGGTCTGTGCTCACTCAGTGGAATGAATGTGCCGTGGCAGCAATCTTCAGAAAGGGTCTCTCTGAAGCCCTTAAGGATGTCATGGTGGGATTTCCCATGCCTGCTGGTCTGAAGGAGTCTATGTCTTTGGCCATTCAGATCGATCGACGCTTGCGTGAGCGTAAAGCTGTGCACCATTTGGCGGTACTATCTGAGCATGGGCCTGAGCCTATGCAATGTGATAGGACTTTGACCAGAGCTGAACGGCAAGAACACAGACGTCGGAATGGGCTATGTTTTTACTGTGATGATTCCACTCATGTTATCTCCGATTGTCCTAAGCGCACTAAGCGGTTCGCTAGGTCTGCCACCATTGGTACGGTACAGTCTAAATTTCTATTGTCCGTTACTCTGATTTGCTCTTTGTCATCCTATTCTGTTATGGCATTTGTGGATTCAGGCGCTGCCCTGAATTTGATGGACTTGGAGTATGCTAGGCGCTGTGGTTTTTTCTTGGAGCCCTTGCAGTATCCTATTCCATTGAGAGGAACTGATGCTACGCCTTTGGCCAAGAATAAGCCTCAGTACTGGACCCAATTGACCATGTGCATGGCTCCTGCACATCAGGAGGATATCCGCTTTCTGGTGTTGCATAATCTGCATGATGTGGTCGTTTTGGGGTTGCCATGGCTACAGGTTCATAATCCAGTATTGGACTGGAAATCTATGTCTGTGTCCAGCTGGGGTTGCCAGGGGGTACATGGTGATGTTCCATTTTTGTCTATTTCGTCTTCCACTCCTTCTGAAGTTCCAGAGTTTTTGTCGGATTATCAGGATGTATTTGATGAGCCCAAAGCCAGTGCCCTACCTCCTCATAGGGACTGCGATTGTGCAATTAATTTGATTCCTGGTAGTAAGTTTCCTAAGGGCCGATTGTTCAATTTATCTGTGCCAGAACACGCCGCTATGCGGAGTTATATAAAGGAATCCTTGGAGAAAGGCCATATTCGCCCGTCGTCATCACCGTTAGGAGCAGGGTTCTTTTTTGTGGCCAAGAAGGATGGTTCTTTGAGACCTTGTATTGATTACCGCCTTCTTAATAAAATTACAGTCAAATTTCAGTATCCTTTGCCGTTGCTGTCTGATTTGTTTGCTCGTCTTAAAGGGGCTAGTTGGTTCACCAAGATAGATCTTCGAGGGGCGTATAATCTTGTGCGTATTAAACAAGGCGATGAATGGAAAACAGCATTTAATACGCCCGAGGGCCATTTTGAGTACCTGGTTATGCCATTCGGGCTTTCCAATGCTCCATCAGTCTTTCAGTCCTTTATGCATGACATCTTCCGAGAGTACCTGGATAAATTCCTGATTGTGTATTTGGATGATATTTTGGTCTTTTCGGATGATTGGGAGTCTCATGTGAAGCAGGTCAGAATGGTGTTCCAGGTCCTTCGTGCGAATTCCTGGTTTGTGAAGGGGTCAAAGTGTCTCTTTGGAGTTCAGAAGGTTTCATTTTTGGGGTTCATTTTTTCCCCTTCTACTATCGAGATGGACCCTGTTAAAGTCCAGGCCATTTACGATTGGACTCAGCCGACATCTGTGAAGAGCCTGCAAAAGTTCCTGGGCTTTGCTAATTTTTATCGGCGCTTCATTGCTAATTTTTCTACTGTTGCTAAACCGTTGACTGATTTGACCAAGAAGGGTGCTGATGTGGTCAATTGGTCTTCTGCAGCTGTAGAGGCTTTTCAGGAGTTGAAGCGTCATTTTTCTTCTGCCCCTGTCTTGTGCCAGCCAGATGTTTCGCTCCCATTTCAGGTTGAGGTTGATGCTTCTGAGATTGGAGCAGGGGCTGTTTTGTCGCAAAGAAGTTCTGATGGCTCGGTGATGAAGCCATGTGCATTCTTTTCTAGAAAGTTTTCGCCTGCTGAGCGTAATTATGATGTTGGTAATCGAGAGTTGTTGGCCATGAAGTGGGCATTCGAGGAGTGGCGTCATTGGCTTGAAGGAGCCAAGCATCGCGTGGTGGTCTTGACGGATCACAAGAATTTGACTTATCTTGAGTCTGCCAAACGGTTGAATCCGAGACAGGCTCGATGGTCGTTATTTTTCTCCCGTTTTGATTTTGTGGTTTCGTACCTTCCGGGCTCTAAGAATGTGAAGGCTGATGCCCTGTCAAGGAGTTTTGTGCCTGACTCTCCGGGTGTTCCTGAGCCGGAGGGTATTCTCAAAGAGGGGGTAATTTTGTCTGCCATCTCCCCTGATTTGCGGCGGGTGCTGCAAAAATTTCAGGCTGATAGACCTGACCGTTGCCCAGCGGAGAAACTGTTTGTCCCTGATAGATGGACTAGTAGAGTTATCTCTGAGATTCATTGTTCAGTGTTGGCTGGGCATCCTGGAATCTTTGGTACCAGAGATTTGGTAGCTAGATCCTTTTGGTGGCCGTCTTTGTCACGGGATGTGCGTTCTTTTGTGCAGTCCTGTGGGACTTGTGCTCGGGCTAAGCCCTGCTGTTCTCGTGCCAGTGGGTTGCTTTTGCCCTTGCCGGTCCCGAAGAGGCCCTGGACGCATATTTCTATGGATTTTATTTCGGATCTCCCCATCTCTCAAAAGATGTCGGTCATTTGGGTGGTTTGTGATCGCTTTTCTAAGATGGTCCATTTGGTACCTTTGTCTAAATTGCCTTCCTCCTCTGATTTGGTGCCATTATTTTTCCAGCATGTGGTTCGTTTACATGGTATCCCGGAGAACATCGTTTCTGACAGAGGTTCCCAGTTTGTTTCGAGGTTTTGGTGAGTCTTTTGTGCTAGGATGGGCATTGATTTGTCTTTTTCCTCGGCTTTCCATCCTCAGACAAATGGCCAAACCGAACGAACTAATCAAACTTTGGAAACATATCTGAGATGCTTTGTTTCTGCTGATCAGGATGATTGGGTGTCCTTTTTGCCGTTGGCTGAGTTCGCCCTTAATAATCGGGCCAGCTCGGCTACTTTGGTTTCGCCGTTTTTCTGCAATTCTGGTTTCCATCCTCATTTCTCTTCACGGCAGGTTGAGTCTTCGGACTGTCCTGGTGTAGATACTGTGGTGGATAGGTTGCAGCAGATTTGGACTCATGTGGTGGACAATTTGACATTGTCCCAGGAGAAGGCTCAACGTTTCGCTAACCGCCGGCGCTGTGTGGGTCCCCGACTTCGTGTTGGGGATTTGGTTTGGTTGTCGTCTCGTCATGTTCCTATGAAGGTTTCCTCTCCTAAGTTTAAGCCTCGTTTCATTGGTCCGTATAAGATTTCTGAGGTTATCAATCCTGTGTCATTTCGTTTGGCCCTTCCTGCTTCTTTTGCCATCCATAATGTGTTCCATAGGTCGTTATTGCGGAGATACGTGGCGCCTGTGGTTCCATCCGTTGATCCTCCTGCCCCGGTGTTGGTTGAGGGGGAGTTGGAGTATGTGGTGGAGAAGATTTTGGATTCTCGTATTTCGAGACGGAAACTCCAGTACCTGGTCAAGTGGAAGGGTTATGGTCAGGAAGATAATTCCTGGGTTTTTGCCTCTGATGTTCATGCTGCCGATCTGGTTCGTGCCTTTCATTTGGCTCATCCTGGTCGGCCTGGGGGCTCTGGTGAGGGTTCGGTGACCCCTCCTCAAGGGGGGGGTACTGTTGTGAATTCTGTTTTCGGGCTCCCTCCTGTGGTCATGAATGGTACTTCGGCTGGTTCTGTCCATGGACTTCCTCTGGTGGGTGTTTCTGAGTTTCCTTCCACAGGTGACGAGGTTAATTCGTTAGCTGGCTGCTCTATTTAACTCCACTTAGATCTTTGCTCCATGCCACCTGTCAATGTTCCAGTATTGGTCTAGTTCACTCCTGGATCGTTCTTGTGACCTGTCTTCCGAGCAGAAGCTAAGTTCCTGCTTGTATTTTCTTTGGTTTACTATTTTTTTGTCCAGTTTGCTTTTTTTATTGTTGTCTTGCTTGCTGGAAGCTCTGGGACGCAGAGGGAGCGCCTCCGCACCGTGAGTCGGTGCGGAGGGTCTTTTTGCGCCCTCTGCGTGGTCTTTTTGTAGGTTTTTGTGCTGACCGCAAAGCAACTTTTCCTATCCTCAGTCTGTTCAGTAAGTCGGGCCTCACTTTGCTAAATCTATTTCATCTCTGTGTTTGTATTTTCATCTTTACTCACAGTCATTATATGTGGGGGGCTGCCTTTTCCTTTGGGGAATTTCTCTGAGGCAAGGTAGGCTTTATTTTTCTATCTTCAGGGCTGGCTAGTTCCTTAGGCTGTGCCGAGTTGCATAGGGAGCGTTAGGAGCAATCCACGGCTATTTCTAGTGTGTGTGATAGGATTAGGGATTGCGGTCAGCAGAGTTCCCACGTCCCAGAGCTCGTCCTTTATTATTAGTAAGTATCAGGTCATTCCGTGTGCTCTTAACCACCAGGTCCATTATTGTCCTAACCACCAGGTCATAACAGGCCACACAGTGCTCCATACTGTATAATGGTCACACAGTGCTCCATACTGTATAATGGCCCCACATGATTCTCCATACTCTATAATGGCAAGACATGATGCTCTATACTGTATAATGGCCACACATGATGCTCAATACTGTATAATAGCCACACAGTGCTCCATACTCTATAATGGCTACACTTGTTGCTCAATACTTTATAATAGCCACACAGTGCTTCATTCTGTATAATGGCCCCACATGGTGCTATGTACAGTTTAATGGCCCCAATTGATGCTCCATACTGTATAATGGCCACACATGATGCTCCATACTGTATAATGGCCCCATATGATGCTCAATACTGCATAATGGCCACACAGTGCTGCATTGTGTATAATGGCCACACATGACAATGCCAGTGTATAGTCGGGGCTGTAGATGTGTCCCACCAGCTCTGCTCACAATGCAGGCAAAGATTTCACCACCTGTTGCTGTCCACACTGCTGCCTCACAGATCCTGCACATTGCAATGAAGCCCAGCTCTGCGAACTCTGCATGCACTCGGACAACACCACTGTCTACTTGCTCCACTCCATAACTGCTGTAGTATATAAAAGATACATATATATATATATATATATATATTTATATATATACAGTATATATATATATATACTGTGCTTATGACTAACAGTCTGCAGTGGATTGCTCTAGCTAACAGGCTGCACTGGATTGCTCTGGCTAACAGGCTGCAGTGGATTGCTCTGGCTAACAGGTTGCGCTGGATTGCTTGATTGCTCTGGCTAACAGGCTGCAGTGGCTTGCTGTGGCTAACAGGCTGCACTTCATTGCTCTGGCTAACAGGCTGCACTGGATTGCTCTGGCTAAGAGGCTGCACTGGATTGCTCTGGCTAACAGGCTGCACCGGATTGCTCTGGCTAACAGGTTGCACTGGATTGCTCTGGCTAACAGGCTGCACTGGATTGCTGGATTGCTCTGGCTAACAGGCTGCACTGGATTGATCTGGCTAACATTCTGCACTGGATTGCTCCGGCTAACTGGATTGCTCTAATACCACACAGTAACTATCACACACACACATACCTCAGAAAGTCCTCTCTCCCTCTCTGAACTACCGGAGAAGATACGGAGGGGCATGGCCTAATCGAGGGAATGTGTTGGCTGCTTATCCTGCTGGTTAGAACCATAGCTTCATAGGAAGCATACCCATAAAATAAGTAAGAACAGATCACATAAAGTCAAAATCCTACAAATGGGTTATCATGGATACAACTACGGGATAATCGCTACCATAGAATACAATACCAAAGAAAAAATACGATCAAAAACACCCAACAACAAAATTAAGAAAAAGTTTATAACAAAATCTTTATTAGATAGATATATATTAAAAAAAAAACAGGACATTTGGCAAAGCCAGGAGGAGAGGAAAAAAGTACTCAAGCCACAATGTACACAAAGAAACGGCAGGGGTACAGGCATGAGGACTATCACAGTAGTAACAGAATATCAAAGTTCCCATAGGAGACTTAAATAGAGTCAATTTTGTTATACCAAAAAAGGGGGACATACAATGTTATAATTAGCCATGCCAGGAAAAATATAGCCCATAAAAATAATATATCTAGTGATTGCCACACAATGGCTAACATAAATTGCTACATAATTACCTGAGCAGGCACTGGAAAGCGATAGTCCACAGCGTGTACCCACCCCCGCTGTGGACTATCGCTTTCCAGTGCCTGCAATGCCCTTCTGTAAGATGGTGGGGACCAGGACCTATGTCATCACGCTGCCCACACTCTGCGTCCACCTTCATTGGCAGAGAAATGGCGCTTAGGGTTGACCGAAACGGATCGTTCATTTTCAAAAGTCGCCAACTTTTGGCACAGTCGGGTTTCATGAAACCCGACCCGATCCCTGTGTGGGGTCGGCCATGCGGTACGCGACTTTCGCGCCAAAGTCGCGTTTAAATGACGCGAAAAGCGCCATTTCTCAGCCAATGAAGGTGGACGTAGAGTGTGGGCAGCGTGATGACATAGGTCCTAGTCCCCACCATCTTACAGAAGGGCATTGAAGTGATTGGCTTGCTGTCTGCGGCGTCACAGGGGCTATAAAGGGGCGTTCCCGCTGACCGCCATGTTACTGCTGCTGATCTGAGCATAGGGAGAGGTTGCTGCCGCTTCGTCAGAAGCAGGGATAGCCAGTCCTGTGTGTGCCATCTCTCTCCAATTTTGGGGCACAGAAAACCTAGGGTGTAATACTGGCCCTGATTTCTTGGCAATTCTCCCTAACAAAAAAAAGTAGTGGGAGATTAAGATTGGCATTTCTGCTAGAGTGCCAGTCCTGTGTGTGCCATCTCTCTCCAATTTTGGGGCACAGAAAGCCTAGTGTGTAATACTGGGCCTGATTTCTTGGCAATTCTCCCCAACAAAAAAAGTAGTGGGAGATTAAGATTGGCATATCTGCTAGAGTGCCAGTCCTGTGTGTGCCATCTCTCTCCAATTTTGGGGCACAGAAAGCCTAGTGTGTAATACTGGGCCTGATTTTTTGACAATTCTCCCTAACAAAAAAAAGTAGTGGGAGATTAAGATTGGCATTTCTGCTAGAGTGCCAGTCCTGTGTGTGCCATCTCTCTCCAATTTTGGGGCACAGAAAGCCTAGTGTGTAATACTGGGCCTGATTTCTTGACAATTCTCCCAGAAACAAAAAAAAAGTGGGAGATTAAGATTGGCATTTGTGCTTGAGTGACAGTCCTGCGTGTGTGGCATCTCTCTCAAATT
The DNA here is from genome assembly GCF_032444005.1 of Ranitomeya imitator. Lineage (NCBI taxonomy): Eukaryota > Metazoa > Chordata > Amphibia > Anura > Dendrobatidae > Ranitomeya > Ranitomeya imitator. Next base: position 235,132,406 of record NC_091284.1, read on the forward strand.
GTGGGCCACATAAAGCCTAGTGTCTGCAATACTGTTTTTTTTTGGTTTTTAATTCTCCCTTAAAAAAAAAATATGGGAGATTAATATTGGCATTTTTGCTCGAGTGACAGTCCTGCGTGTGTGGCATCTCTCTCAAATTGTGGGCCACAGAAAGCCTAGTGTCTGCAATACTGTTTTTTTTTTTTTTTAATTCTCCCTTTAAAATAAAAAATGGGAGATTAATATTGGCATTTGTGCTTGAGTGCCAGTCGTGTGTGCCATCTCTCTCAAATTGTGGGCCGCAGAAATCCTAGTGTCTTTTTTTTTATTTTGGTTTTTAAATTCTCCCTGAAAAAAAATAAATAGTGGGAGATTAATATTGGCATTTGTGCTTCTGTGCCAGTCATGTGTGCCATCTCTCTCAAATTGTGGGCCACAGAAAGCCTAGTGTCTGTTTTTTTTTTTTTGTTTTTAAATTCTCCCTGAAAAAAAATAAATAGTGGGAGATTAATATTGGCATTTGTGCTTCAGTGCCAGTCCTGCGTGTGTGGCATCTGTCTCATTTTGTGCCACAGAAAACCGAGTGTGTAACATTGTGCCTGATTTTCCTTGCAGTCTCACCCACCTATAAAGGGATATCTAAATCCTACAGAAGTTTGAGTTCACCTTGTAAGTTGTTTTACAGTAACAAATACCGTTACTTTGGTTACGTTTTTAAAACAATGAAGAAGTCTGGTGGAAGAGGTCGTGGCCGTGGGCGTTCATTGCCAGCTGGTAATGATGGTAGTGGTGGTGGAGCATCAGGTGGTCATAGGAAAAACAATATAGCACCTAAGTCTCGAGCTGTGGAGCCAGGTTCGTCGTCTGGCTACACAAGGCCTAGAACGCTCCCTTTTCTGGGAGTAGGAAAACCGCTTTTAAAGCCGGAGCAGCAAGAGCAAGTTTTGGCTTTCCTTGCTGACTCAGCCTCTAGCTCTTTTGCCTCCTCTTCTGAAACTGGTAAATGTAAAAGCAGCGCGTTGTTAGTGGATGTTCACGCTCAGGGACAAGTCGCTCCATTGTCCTGTTCAGCAAAAACAACAACAGAGAAGGATGCGTCAGGCGACACAACGGGTTACTTCATGGAGCTCTTTACACATACCGTTCCTGGGTTAGAAAGTGAAACAGTTACCAGGCCATGCCCATTACAAGTTGAATCGGACATGGAGTGCACAGATGCACAGCCACAGCCAGATTACTATGCTGTTCCTTTGACTCAGACCACCACATTGCCCTCGCAGTGTACTGATCCAGAATCAGACCCTGATGAGACTATAGTGCCCCGTCACAAACGCTATACCACCGGCTTACATGGTAACACAGACGAAGTTGCACATGAGATAGAAGAGGAGGTCATAGATGACCCAGTTGTTGACCCCGATTGGCAGCCATTGGGGAAACAGGGTGCAGGCGGCAGTAGTTCTGAAGCGGAGGAGGAGGGGCCGCAGCAGGCATTAACATCGCAACAGGTTCCATCTGCCAGGCCCGTATCTGGCCCAAAATGCGTGGCAAAGCCAAAACCAGTTGGAGGAGAGCGTGGCCATCCGGTTAAAGAAGCTCAGTCTGCAATACCTGAAAAGGTATCCGATGGTAGAAAGAGTGCAGTCTGGCATTTTTTTTTAAACAACATCCAAATGATCAGCGCAAAGTCATCTGTCAAAAATGTTCAACTACCTTAAGCAGAGGTCAGAATCTGAAAAGTCTAAATACAAATTGCATGCATAGACATTTAACTACCATGCATTTGCAAGCCTGGATTAACTACCAAACGTCCCTTAAGGTTGCAGCACCCTCGGCCAATGAAGCTAGTCAGCAACGCTACATCCCTTCCGTCACTGTAAGGCCACCATTTTCCGCACCACCTGCAGTATCTGTGCAGGTTTCGTTGCCAGGCCAAAGCACTCAGGGTCAGGGAATCACCAGTTTCGTAGTAGGAAACACTGCATCTAGGGCACCGGCAAGAATACCGTCTCCAACCGTCTCTCAGTCTGCCATGTCCACCAGCACCCCCGCTAGTTCCACGATCTCCAGCTCTCCAGTCCAGCTCACCCTACATGAGACTCTCGTTAGAAAAAGGAAGTACTCATCCTTGCATCCGCGTACACAGGGTTTGAACTCCCACATAGCTAGACTAATCTCTTTAGAGATGATGCCCTACCGGTTAGTTGAAAGCAAAGCTTTCAAAGTCCTGATGGACTACGCTGAACCACGCTACGAGCTACCCAGTCGACACTTCTTTTCGAGAAAAGCCATCCCAGCCCTCCACCAACATGTTAAAGAGCGCATCGTCCATGCACTCAGGCAATCTGTGAGTACAAAGGTGCACCTGACAACAGATGCATGGACCAGTAGGCATGGCCAGGGACGTTACGTGTCCATCACGGCACACTGGGTGAATGTGGTGGATGCAGGGTCCACAGGGGACAGCAATATTGGGACAGTTCTGCCTAGCCCACGGTCTAGGAAACAGTTGGCTGTAGCCGTTCACCCCCCCTCCTCCTCCTCCTCGTCCTCCTGCAGAAGCGAGAGCTCGTCCACAGACCGCAGTCGCACAACCACTCCATCCGCAGCTGCCACTGTTGCACACCAGGTGTCCCATTATGGGGCAGCTACTGGCAAGCGTCAGCAGGCTGTATTGGCTATGAAATGTTTGGGCGACAACAGACACACCGCGGAAGATCTGTCCGAGTTCTTGCAGAAAGAAACGCAGTCGTGGCTGGGCACTGTAGATCTTGAGGCAGGCAAGGTAGTGAGTGATAACGGAAGGAATTTCATGGCTGCCATTGCCCTTTTCCAACTGAAACACATTCCTTGCCTGGCTCACACCTTAAACCTGGTGGTGCAGTGCTTCCTGAAAAGTTATCCGGGGTTATCCGACCTGCTCCTCAAAGTGCGCAGACTTTGCTCGCATATCCGCCGTTCGCCCGTACACTCCAGCCGTATGCAGACCTATCAGCGGTCTTTGAACCTTCCCCAGCATCGCCTAATCATCAACGTTGCGTTGCAACAAGGTGGAACTCAACACTGCACATGCTTCAGAGACTGTGCGAACAGAGGCGGGCTGTTATGTATTTGTGGGAGGATACACATACACGGGCAGGCAGTAGAATGGCAGACATGGAGTTGTCAGGTGTGCAGTGGTCGAAGGTACAAGACATGTGTCAAGTCCTTCACTGTTTTGAGGAATGCACACGGCTTGTAAGTGCAGACAACGCCATAATAAGCATGAGCATCCCCCTAATGCGTCTGCTGATGCAAAGTTTGACGCACATAAAGGAGCAGGCGTCTGCAGCAGAGGAAGAGGAAAGCCTTGATGACAGTCAGCAATTGTCTGGTCAGGGCAGTGTACAGGACGAGGTAGCGGGCGAACAGGAGGAGGAGGACGAGGAGGATGATGGGGATGAGTATTTTTTTAATGAGGAAGCTTCTCTGGGGCCACTGGAAATTGGTGGTGTGGCAAGGCCGGGTTCTGGTTTTTTGAGGGACACAAGTGACGTAGATTTGCCTGAAACTGCCCCTCAACCCAGCACAACCGCAGATTTGACAACTGGAACTTTGGCCCACATGGCGGATTATGCCTTACGTATCCTCAAAAGGGACACACGCATTATTAAAATGATGACCGATGACGATTACTGGTTGGCCTGCCTCCTTGATCCTCGCTATAAAGGCAAATTGCAAAATATTATGCCACATGAGAACTTGGAACAAATATTAGCAACCAAACAATCAACTCTTGTTGACCGTTTGATTCAGGCATTCCCAGCACACAGCGCCAGTGATCGTTCTCATACGAGTTGCAGGGGGCAGCAGACCAGAGGTGTTAGAGGTGCACAAATCAGAAGTGGCGTTGGACAGAGGGGTTTTCTGACCAGGTTGTGGAGTGATTTTGCTATGACCGCAGACAGGACAGGTACTGCAGCATCAATTCAAAGTGACAGGAGACAACATTTGTCCAGTATGGTTACTAACTATTTTTCATCCCTTATCGATGTTCTCCCTCAACCGTCATTCCCATTTGATTACTGGGCATCCATATTAGACACCTGGCCAGAATTGGCAGAATATGCATTGCAGGAGCTTGCTTGCCCAGCAGCTAGTGTGCTATCAGAAAGAGTAATCAGTGCTACTGGTTCAATATTAACCGAAAAAAGGACTCGTCTGGCTACCCAAGATGTTGATGATCTAACCTTCATTAAAATGAACCACTACTGGATTTCGAATTATTTTGCCCCACCTTTCCCGGCTGACACCTAGCTTTCCAATGAAAAGGTCTTGCTTCTGGACTGCTCTGACTGAGTTTTCCAATCTCGTAATTTGCAGCAGCTGTTTGTCCAGCATACGACATGTTTACACCTCCCTAAATGGCCAAACTCCCCCCACGGGGCCGTGGTCTCGCCACTTGGCGCAAGCACCCGTGAGAGTGCCGTTTGTCTGAAGAGGTGGGTGTGCACGCTTTTGGTCGATGGCACTGCCACTGGGTCCCTCATAGTACAATAAAGTGTCTCTGGCGGTGGTGGCGCGCAACCAACATCAGACACACCGTTGTAACATAAGGGGCCTTGGGCCTGTACCGCCGGCAACAAGACAGTTTCCCCCCCCCAAGCTCAAACAGTGCTCTATGATTTGCAAAATTATCTCTCACAGCTCCACCAATGTTTAGTCTATGCGCTGACATCCTTCAATGCCTAGCACTGACAATACCAATTTGTTGACATGTATGATGCTACTTAAAATAGTCAGGGGCAGTGTCCTATATTTACACCAGTAAATACTTTGCGCCAAATTACTAGGTCTGAAACTCAGCAGAGGAGCCCACCCCTGTACCTAAGTATGCCACCCTTTTGTTTTTTGGTTTTGTTGTATTGCGAGACATTAACATCTATTTATTTTTTGGGAGTACTAACTGTCAGACACTTATTACAATCGGCCTCCGCTGACAACACCAATGCTGCCTGTGTACCCCTGCAAGATAATTCCAAGTGCATAGAGGCTACTTTTGTTATGTTAATTCGAAGTGCATAGGACCTACTAAGCCTGTCTGCGGTCCCTCCTTCCAATAGTCCTCCACTGACCACACCACTGCTGCCCGTACACCCCTGGAAGCTATTTTAAAGTGCCTACAGCCTACTTTTGTTATGTTAGGCCTACTAAGTCTGTCTGCGGTTCCTCCTTCCAATAGTCCTCCACTGACCACACCACTGCTGCCCGTGTACCCCTGGAACCTATTTTAAAGTGCCTACAGCCAACTTTTGTTATGTTAGGCCTACTAAGCCTGTCTGCGGTCCCTCCTTCCAATAGTCCTCCACTGACCACACCACTGCTGCCCGTGTACCCCATGAACCTATTTTAAAGTGCCTACAGCCAACTTTTGTTATGTTAGGCCTACTAAGCCTGTCTGCGGTCCCTCCTTCCAATAGTCCTCCACTGACCACACCACTGCTGCCCGTGTACCCCTGGAAGCTATTTTAAAGTGCCTACAGCCAACTTTTGTTATGTTAGGCCTACTAAGCCTGTCTGCGGTCCCTCCTTCCAATAGTCCTCCACTGACCAGACCAATGCTGCCCGTGTACCCCTGGAACCTATTTTAAAGTGCCTACAGCCTACTTTTGTTATGTTAGGTCTACTAAGCCTGTCTGCGATCCCTCCTTCCAATAGTCCTCCACTGACCAGACCAATGCTGTCCGTGTACCCCTGGAACCTATTTTAAATTGCATAGAGCATCCTTTTTATAATTGTAGGCGTACTAAGTCTGTCTGCGGTCCATAATTGAAATTGTCCTCCACTGACCAGAGCAATGCTGCCTGTGTACCCCTGTAACCTTTTTTAAACTGCATTGAGCCAAATTTTTTGTTTAAGGCCTACTACCTGTGTCTGTCTGCGCCACTCAATACAGCTGTCCTCCTCTGAAAAAAGCTGAGCGTCAATAGTCTGGTTTTCAGCCTATAGGAATTTGAAAACTGCATTGGGGCTACTACTTCGGTAGGGCCTACTAACGGTGTCTGCCGCTCCAAGGTGTTCTCCAGGTTGCCTCTCCATAGCTTCGATCTTCTAGCTCTCGTTCAGTAGTTGTTGAAACAACACTGCATTAGGACTACAAGTTGGGTCTGGGTTGTAGAGACGGTGTCTGCCGCTCCAAGGTGTTCTCCAGGTTGCCTCTCCATAGCTTTGATCTTCTAGCTCTCGTTAAGTAGTTGTTGAAACAACACTGCATTAGGCCTACAAGTTGGGTCTGGGTTGTAGAGACGGTGTCTGCCACTCCAAGGTGTTCTCCAGGTTGCCTCTCCATAGCTTCGATCTTCTAGCTCTCGTTCAGTAGTTGTTGAAAGAACACTGCATTAGGCCTACAAGTTGGGTCTGGGTTGTAGAGACGGTGTCTGCCGCTCCAAGGTGTTCTCCAGGTTGCCTCTCCATAGCTTCAATCTTCTAGCTCTCGTTAAGTAGTTGTTGAAACAACACTGCATTAGGCCTACAAGTTGGGTCTGGGTTGTAGAGACGGTGTCTGCCGCTCCAAGGTGTTCTCCAGGTTGCCTCTCCATAGCTTCGATCTTCTAGCTCTCGTTCAGTAGTTGTTGAAACAACACTGCATTAGGCCTACAAGTTGGGTCTGGGTTGTAGAGACGGTGTCTTCCGCTCCAAGGTGTTCTCCAGGTTGCCTCTCCATAGCTTCGATCTTCTAGCTCTCGTTCAGTAGTTGTTGAAACAACACTGCATTAGGCCTACAAGTTGGGTCTGGGTTGTAGAGACGGTGTCTGCCGCTCCAAGGTGTTCTCCAGGTTGCCTTTCCATAGCTTCGATCTTCTAGCTCTCGTTAAGTAGTTGTTGAAACAACACTGCATTAGGCCTACAAGTTGGGTCTGGATTGTAGAGATGGTATCTGCCGCTCCAAGGTGTTCTCCAGGTTGCCTCTCCATAGCTTCGATCTTCTAGCTCTCGTTCAGTAGTTGTTGAAACAACACTGCATTAGGCCTACAAGTTGGGTCTGGGTTGTAGAGACGGTGTCTGCCGCTCCAAGGTGTTCTCCAGGTTGCCTCTCCATAGCTTCGATCTTCTAGCTCTCGTTCAGTAGTTGTTGAAACAACACTGCATTAGGCCTACAAGTTGGGTCTGGGTTGTAGAGACGGTGTCTTCCGCTCCAAGGTGTTCTCCAGGTTGCCTTTCCTGAGCTTCTATCTTCAGGCTCTTGTTAAATAGTTGTTAAATGGAACAACTGCATTTGGCCTACTAGTTGGGTTGGGGCCTACTAACAGTGTCTGCCGCTCCTTGCTGTTCTCCTGGTTTCCTGTCCTGAAATTCCATTTTCAGGCTCTCGTTAAGTAGTTGTTAATGTTAGACTGCATTTGGCCTACTAGTTGGGTTGGGGCCTACTATAGGTGTCTGCCGCTCCTTGCTGTTCTCCTCCACTGAACAAAGCTGTGCCGCCTGTTTACTACTGTTGCCAATTTTGAACTGCATCTAGACTACTTACTGATTTGGGCCTACTCTCTGTGTCAGCCTCTCATTACAGTTGTCCTCCACTGCAATGCCCCCTGGTTAGTCCTGTTACCAATTTTGAACTGCATTTAGCCCACTTTATTCTTTGGGCCTATATCTGTGTTTCCTCCTCATCCTGCCCATTGCCCAGCCAGTGATAGATGAGTCTGCTGGTACATTGACCCATAACGCAACATTCCCTGTGCACGCTACACAGCAAGATTGTGACCCTGCTGAAAGTCAGGTTCCTCTTCCCGCATACCATACCACCTTACACGGGGACAAAGAGGAAGGTGCAGATGAAAGTGTAGGTTCCTTCATCAGGTGGGGGGAGGAATACTCGTTGGCGACGTCACTGGCACAGGACCCCTCATAGTACGCAAAAGTGTCGATGCCGGTGGGAGGCGCCCCCGCCGTGCAAACACACCGCCGTACTTTGAGGGGCCCTGTGCGAGTGCCAATGCCAACGAGTGGGCCTTCCCTGCTTGCTCAGGATCACAGCACTTGCAAAGTTGAAATACTTACCTCTCTCTGCTCCACTGCTGTGACGTGGTCCAGATTTCCTGGACCCACTAAATACTTGAACCAGCCCTACCCCCCACAACTTTAGCCAAATGACCCCCAATTTCCAATGCCTTACTATTATTATAAGGTAAATTAAGATTGACAAGCTTCAGTAACAAGAATTTATGTTTTTGCCATTAAAATGGGCACTGTACATGTTTTCCTGGCCTCCACTCACTGCCGCCTATGCTTCCCCATTGACTTGCATTGGGTTTCGTGTTTCGGTCGATCCCCGACTTTTCGCGATAATCGGCCGATTCCACTCGACTCGACTGTTGAGATAGTCGGGTTTCGCGAAACCCGACTCGACCCTAAAAAACTAAAAGTCGCTCAACTCTAGTGCACAGCCTTACAATCGGGACAGTCCCGCATTATGAGGGACGGTTGGGAGCTATGCAATGAGAGAGGAGAGTTGGCAGTTGGTCTGTGGAGAGGGAAGGAACAGGAACAGAGACAAGAGCTCAGGGAAATAAAAACTGCGTATAGCTGACCCCAGAGCGGAGCGCTGATAAAAATGGACGCCAGAGTCCTTGGCTGGGCAGGTGCTGTACGCCCTGATAGCTGAATCTGGAGGGATGGGGACTGCAAGTTCCCTAGCCACACCGAACACCTGAAGGCACGGTAGCAGACTAAGAGCCCGGGGCTGACAGTGAAAAGGACAGTGCCCGTGAAATAGGCTCACATTGTCTGCTATACAGGTTAGAATTCATCACGCAGGATAGGGCCGCAGCTTAGCTACAAGCAGCAGGGGCCCTAAAAGAGAGCGTGGGAAAATATTCAGAAAAGTTCCCAGGCTCGAGTTCATATGAGGACATCCAGCAGAGGGCGCATCACCGCGAATGAAGGTAACTACAGGTCATTGACCTAGTTTCCATTCATTCGCTGGGGTTTTACAGCCACGAGCACAGCTGCATTAGCAGAGCTCCTGGGTATAAAATTATTTAACCCCTTCAGATGGATTTACAGCGTGGGACGTGACAGATCATCGGAAGGTATGGGATATTGTTGTTTTTTTATTTTTCCTTTGTTACAGAGCGAGGGTCTTCAGGTGGATTAAGAGTCTAATAAAATATTACAACAACCTGTGTCTTTATTTCATTAAAAGACTTTGTAATAATGTGTGTGTTTTTTTTAACCATTTCATACAATTGGATTAATAATGGATAGGTGTCATAATTGACGCCTCTCCATTATTATTCTGGCTTAATGTCACCTTACAATAGCAAGGTGACATTAACCCTTCATTACCCCATATCCCACCGCTACACGGGAATGGGAAGAGAGTGGCCAAGTGCCAGAATAGGCGCATCTTCCAGATGTGCCTTTTCTGGGGTGGCTGGGGGCAGATGTTTTTAGCCAGGGGGGCCAATAACCGTGGACCCTCTCTAGGCTATTAATATCTGCCCTCAGTCACTGGGTTTACCACTCTGGCGGAGAAAATTGCGCGGGAGCCCACGCCAATTTTTTCCGCGATTTAACCCTTAAATTTAATAGCTATAGCGCCCAAATTTTGCACATACACACTACTAACATTAGTAGTGTGTAATATGCAAAAAAAAATGGGAATATGACATGGTTTACTGTATGTAAACCATGTCTCATATCATGTCGGGTTTAGGAAGGAGAAATGAAAAGCCGGCAATTGAATTACCGGCTTTTCTGCTATATCGTGCTGAAGTAAATATAAATATATGGAGATTTCCCATTGACTTGCATTGGGTTTCGTGTTTCGGCCGATCCCCCGACCCGACTTTTCAAGATAATCGGTCGATTTAACTCGAATCGACTTTTGAGAAAGTCAGGTTTCGCCAAACCCGACTTGACCTCAAAAAAGGAAAAGTCGCTCAACCCTAGTCACGACCCAACACCACATAATTATCCTCCATTTTATGACACAGCCAGGGCCACGGAAATAGATCAAGGCCCCGTGACCTCCCCCATAAAATTGTCCGGTCCGATTCTGGGTACCCCATGGCCCTAGCGGGCACATCAGAAGTAGTGCAATTTAAAATTAAGGAGTCATTTCTTATACTAGTACAGTCAGAATACACAAGGATATACAGCGTCAGCAACTGAAGTAAATAGATATTGGGAAAAACATTTTGCAGCATAAGTAAACAGGAAATTAGTTTGTTTGACCATCTTGCACTGTTTACTTGTCTCCTGTACTGTTTATCTGCCATGTCCAACTGCCAGAGCACTACGACAAACATGACACTAAGGCCTCATACACATGTCAGTATTTTTGATCAATATTTCATCACTAATTGCAGGCCAAAACTAGAAGTTCAACTTCCAGAGAAAAACTATAATTGAAGATTGACACATGTTCTGTTTTTTGGAGCCACTCCTGGTGTTGGCATACAAATACTGATGAAATACTGATCAAAAATACTGATGTGTGAATGAGGCCTTACTCTGTGTCTTAGATCAGTGTGTCAGCAGTGTACGGTCTGTGTGTCAGTTTGAGGGTATGTGCACACGTCAGGATTTTTAGCGTTTTTTTTGCAGAATTTCGCCATAAAAACGCTATAAATCCGGTAAAAAAACGCTAACATTATGCATCCTATCTTTTAGAATGCATTCCGCATTTTTTGTGCATATGTTAGCGTTTTTTTCCGCAAAAAAAACGCATACCGCAAAAAATCCGGACATGCTCTATCTTTTTCCAGATTTTCTGCGGATTTCCTATCAAAAAGGACATTCCGGAAAATAAAATAAAAAAAGCTAAAAATCCGCAAAAAATCCGCGCAAAAAACACGCAAATTCCGTGAGAAATCCGCGCGAAAAAAAGCACGCAGATTTCTGGCAGAATTCTCAGGATTTTGCCAGGAAAAAATCCTGACGTGTGCACATACCTTTACCATCAGTCTCATCAGTGGTTTTCATGGATGGATAAATAAATTACATAGCTTGTCCTATAATTTGGTTTAATCCGTACAGCACACGTACAGTACACGGATGCCATTAATGTGCTATATGTGTTTTTCACAGACTCATAGACTTATATTGGTCTTTTTCATTTGTATTACTGGAAAAAACACGACATGTGAACAGCACCATGGGTTGTGGATCGTGCAACACAGAAATTTGATTGAGGTCTAAGATACACTCATTTTTTTTTTCATCTTGGCCAGATATTAATTTATAGTGAAGTATGTGCTTAGATCTAGGTCTAGTTATACTCACTAAACAAATAATCATCTGATTTAAGACTAGAGAAGGCAATAAAATGTGAAGATAAACAAGGAAAGCTGCAGGCCAGAATGGACCAAAAGGCTTAGCTCCCATGATGTGTATTTGGTGAGTTTTTGATGTTGCAGAATTTCTGCACCAATTAGCTAACTTAGATTGCGTGTGCTTTTTTCATTGTGTTTTTAGGTGCATTTTTTACATGCATTTTATTGCAATTTTTCTGCTGCAATTTTTTACTTCTTTTGGTATGCCATGTTTTAAATGAAAATTATTTTATTTTGATACTTCCTGTTATTTCGCTGTTCTAAAACTTTGTTGATAAAGTCATATGCGGATTACATGTAATTTAGGTGTGTTTGATCACTGGGTGATCCGATTTTCTTGGATGTGGAGAGTAAATAAAAAATTCTCCATCTACTCCATTAAAATAATGACATCCAAGTGTGGTCCAATTTTTTCCACAGACCCATGGATATGAATGGTCGAGTACTATTATTATTATTTACTATTATAGCACCATTTATTCCATGGGGCTTTACATGTAAGGAGGGGTATACATAATAAAAACAAGTACAATAATCTTGAACAATACAAGTCACAACTGGTACAGGAGAAGAGATGACCCTGCCCACGAAGGCTCACAATCTACAAGGGATGGGTGAGGATACAGTAGGCGAGGGTAGAGCTGGTCGTGCAACGGTTTGGTCGATCGGTGGTTACTGCAGGTTGTAGGCTTGTTGGAAGATGTGAGTCTTCAGGCTCTTGCCTGAAGTAATTACGCTGCTAATTTGGGTTGGCTCGAACCCCTCCCTGTGAGAAATCTGAGCTGGTGGCAGCGAAGTGTGTTCTGGGCTAGGCAGGGGGGCTGTCAGCAACGGAACGGGGTTTATAAGCTATCGTCTGGCAGCAGCCTGAGCATTTATAATTCCCTCGCTGCAGCATGCCTGCTAGCCAGTCCACAGTGAAGCAGCACGTCCGACGACTAATTATCCCAGATGTAGTTCCCTGACTGACCTGAGGGTAAGGGGGGCGCTGGAGAGCTGCAAGTTCCAAAACGGCACTGGAAGGCAGGATATACATAAATCCCTGCAGTTTGTGATATTGTAGCAGCAGTGGGATAACTAAAATAAGCCCATGCGGTAAATTGATAGGTCAATAGCCTTGTTTGTGTTTTCATCACATTGTAGCAGTGGAGGGATAACTAAGGTAAGCCCCCTGCACATGTGATAACAGTGTGCTGGCCAAAGGTCACCCCCGATTCGTGACATATTGTTGGCAGCACGGTGTGAATCCGATAATCTGATGCAATATGTGTATGCTGCAATTTTTTCCTCAATGACTTGTTCCTTCCAAAGACCTTATAAAAGTCCAGGGACATTCATTATGTGTGGAGAAAAGATTATTTTGGCATCTAACTAGGAAAGGGTTCTTTACAGTTAGAGCAGTAAGACTTTGGAATGCCTGACCACAAGAGGTAGTAATGGCAGACACTACAACTATATTTAAAAAGTGCTGGATGCTTTTCTCACAAAAATGGTAGTGTGGGTTATAAACAATTTAGCAATAGAAAATGTAGACTTGTCAGAGGCTGAACTTGATGGAACTATAACTACGTAATTGTATATCTGGAGGTAAAATATCAGACAGTCCAGGAGTGGGCATAATGCCGGTGCAGCTGTCCTGGTGCCCAGAGGTGGAGGGGGATGTGTGTCTGAGGACACACATTCAGATGGAATGTATTGCAACGCGTTGTGGGTACTGAGGAGGGTAAGAAGAATTGTTTATTTTTTTTTTAAATGTATTGAAAAAGAACAGAGCACATTATTATTAGGAAGGGTCCAGGATGGGAGACATTTTACCATGAAGAGGCTCAGGATGGGAAATGTTTTACCAAAAAGGAGCCCATGATGGAGGACATTTTACCAAAAACGAGCCCAGGATGGGGGACATTTTACCAGAAAAGAGCCCAGGATGGGGACATTATACCATGAAGGGGCGTAGGATTGGGAACATTTTACCATGAAGGGGGCCAGGATAGGGGGCATTATTATATTATGGGGCACAGGATGAATGACATTATACCAGGATGTGAGTCATTATTATATGGGGGCGAACCTTGATACTGGTATTGTCGATGTTTTTCGGTAGGATAACCCAAATTAGTTTTATCCCGATTAACTATAACTCCACCCACTTACTACACCTTAAAATAAAACTAAGGCACCATAAATTATTTGGACAATTAAGGCCACAGTAGCCTTTATTTAAACAAACATGCAATGACAAAAACACAAAATAATATAACACACTGGTAGGGGTCCTTTAAGCTCCCAAAATCTGGTGATTACCAAACATAAAGTGTGAACATAAAAAATACCATAAATTACTCCCAGCTGTTAACACACTGGCTGGGAAACACCACCATAACCCTAACACAACCCTAACTCCAACACCACCCTAACCCCAACACCACAACCATAACCCCAACCGTTATCTCAACACAACCCTAAACACAACACAACCCTAACCACAACACAACCATAATACCAACACAACCATAACCCAACACAACCCTAACCCTAGCCTCAACCCTAACTCTAGCCCAACCCTAACCCTAGCTCTAGCCCAAACTCTAACCCTAGTCCAACCCTAAGCTCTAATCCTAACCTCAACCCTAACCCTTGCCCCCACCCTAACCCTAGGTCTAACCCCAACCCTAACCTTAGATCTAACCCCAGCCCTAGCCCCAACCCTCAAACTAACTACAAAGAATGGAAAAAAATACCCTGGAGATTTTCCAATGCTGAGGGGCGCTATACACTTATTTCTCAGCGCCGTTAAAAAGCGGCGCTGAGGAATAAGTATTCGTATCTGCCATCGTTAAAGGGCATATTGGCAATCATTAAGGAGTTAATGGTGGGATATATACTGGTATTTAGGGGTCACAAAAGAGAATAGTAAAACCAAAAACACTCAGTTTGAAAAAATGTTGCAGTAATCCGCAAGTGCTAGTAAAAGATGTAAAAAACAGGGTATTTGGTTGATACGTTTTTTGCAAAAAATGTATACTAAGCTGCTCTACCAATCTTCACGGTATACCCTTATCAGAGCAGTCCTAACTAATGTATGCAATCCCTATCTGATGTATTTAAAAACCTGATCATCTGTATATAACCTGTGTGAACAGGGTTCAGAGAGGAAAAATCCATGTGTGCATACAGGGTAGAACAGCTTTTGTGCAGATAGCCCAAGAGGAGTGGTGGAACTCCCCAGTCTTGTAGACACAAGAGAACAATTATGGAAACAGGAACACATGGGCTACTTGCACAGTGAACAAGTCTGTATGATCATGTTCACACACCACCAAGAAACCTGAAGACACAAAAGAGAATAGTAAAACCAAAAACACTCAGTTTGAAAAAATGTTGCAGTAATCCGCAAGTGCTAGTAAAAGATGTAAAAAACAGGGTATTTGGTTGATACGTTTTTTGCAAAAAATGTATACTAAGCTGCTCTACCAATCTTCACGGTATACCCTTATCAGAGCAGTCCTAACTAATGTATGCAATCCCTATCTGATGTATTTAAAAACCTGATCATCTGTATATAACCTGTGTGAACAGGGTTCAGAGAGGAAAAATCCATGTGTGCATACAGGGTAGAACAGCTTTTGTGCAGATAGCCCAAGAGGAGTGGTGGAACTCCCCAGTCTTGTAGACACAAGAGAACAATTATGGAAACAGGAACACATGGGCTACTTGCACAGTGAACAAGTCTGTATGATCATGTTCACACACCACCAAGAAACCTGAAGACACAAAAGAGAATAGTAAAACCAAAAACACTCAGTTTGAAAAAATGTTGCAGTAATCCGCAAGTGCTAGTAAAAGATGTAAAAAACAGGGTATTTGGTTGATACGTTTTTTGCAAAAAATGTATACTAAGCTGCTCTACCAATCTTCACGGTATACCCTTATCAGAGCAGTCCTAACTAATGTATGCAATCCCTATCTGATGTATTTAAAAACCTGATCATCTGTATATAACCTGTGTGAACAGGGTTCAGAGAGGAAAAATCCATGTGTGCATACAGGGTAGAACAGCTTTTGTGCAGATAGCCCAAGAGGAGTGGTGGAACTCCCCAGTCTTGTAGACACAAGAGAACAATTATGGAAACAGGAACACATGGGCTACTTGCACAGTGAACAAGTCTGTATGATCATGTTCACACACCACCAAGAAACCTGAAGACACAAAAGAGAATAGTAAAACCAAAAACACTCAGTTTGAAAAAATGTTGCAGTAATCCGCAAGTGCTAGTAAAAGATGTAAAAAACAGGGTATTTGGTTGATACGTTTTTTGCAAAAAATGTATACTAAGCTGCTCTACCAATCTTCACGGTATACCCTTATCAGAGCAGTCCTAACTAATGTATGCAATCCCTATCTGATGTATTTAAAAACCTGATCATCTGTATATAACCTGTGTGAACAGGGTTCAGAGAGGAAAAATCCATGTGTGCATACAGGGTAGAACAGCTTTTGTGCAGATAGCCCAAGAGGAGTGGTGGAACTCCCCAGTCTTGTAGACACAAGAGAACAATTATGGAAACAGGAACACATGGGCTACTTGCACAGTGAACAAGTCTGTATGATCATGTTCACACACCACCAAGAAACCTGAAGACACAAAAGAGAATAGTAAAACCAAAAACACTCAGTTTGAAAAAATGTTGCAGTAATCCGCAAGTGCTAGTAAAAGATGTAAAAAACAGGGTATTTGGTTGATACGTTTTTTGCAAAAAATGTATACTAAGCTGCTCTACCAATCTTCACGGTATACCCTTATCAGAGCAGTCCTAACTAATGTATGCAATCCCTATCTGATGTATTTAAAAACCTGATCATCTGTATATAACCTGTGTGAACAGGGTTCAGAGAGGAAAAATCCATGTGTGCATACAGGGTAGAACAGCTTTTGTGCAGATAGCCCAAGAGGAGTGGTGGAACTCCCCAGTCTTGTAGACACAAGAGAACAATTATGGAAACAGGAACACATGGGCTACTTGCACAGTGAACAAGTCTGTATGATCATGTTCACACACCACCAAGAAACCTGAAGACACAAAAGAGAATAGTAAAACCAAAAACACTCAGTTTGAAAAAATGTTGCAGTAATCCGCAAGTGCTAGTAAAAGATGTAAAAAACAGGGTATTTGGTTGATACGTTTTTTGCAAAAAATGTATACTAAGCTGCTCTACCAATCTTCACGGTATACCCTTATCAGAGCAGTCCTAACTAATGTATGCAATCCCTTTCTGATGTATTTAAAAACCTGATCATCTGTATATAACCTGTGTGAACAGGGTTCAGAGAGGAAAAATCCATGTGTGCATACAGGGTAGAACAGCTTTTGTGCAGATAGCCCAAGAGGAGTGGTGGAACTCCCCAGTCTTGTAGACACAAGAGAACAATTATGGAAACAGGAACACATGGGCTACTTGCACAGTGAACAAGTCTGTATGATCATGTTCACACACCACCAAGAAACCTGAAGACACAAAAGAGAATAGTAAAACCAAAAACACTCAGTTTGAAAAAATGTTGCAGTAATCCGCAAGTGCTAGTAAAAGATGTAAAAAACAGGGTATTTGGTTGATACGTTTTTTGCAAAAAATGTATACTAAGCTGCTCTACCAATCTTCACGGTATACCCTTATCAGAGCAGTCCTAACTAATGTATGCAATCCCTATCTGATGTATTTAAAAACCTGATCATCTGTATATAACCTGTGTGAACAGGGTTCAGAGAGGAAAAATCCATGTGTGCATACAGGGTAGAACAGCTTTTGTGCAGATAGCCCAAGAGGAGTGGTGGAACTCCCCAGTCTTGTAGACACAAGAGAACAATTATGGAAACAGGAACACATGGGCTACTTGCACAGTGAACAAGTCTGTATGATCATGTTCACACACCACCAAGAAACCTGAAGACACAAAAGAGAATAGTAAAACCAAAAACACTCAGTTTGAAAAAATGTTGCAGTAATCCGCAAGTGCTAGTAAAAGATGTAAAAAACAGGGTATTTGGTTGATACGTTTTTTGCAAAAAATGTATACTAAGCTGCTCTACCAATCTTCACGGTATACCCTTATCAGAGCAGTCCTAACTAATGTATGCAATCCCTATCTGATGTATTTAAAAACCTGATCATCTGTATATAACCTGTGTGAACAGGGTTCAGAGAGGAAAAATCCATGTGTGCATACAGGGTAGAACAGCTTTTGTGCAGATAGCCCAAGAGGAGTGGTGGAACTCCCCAGTCTTGTAGACACAAGAGAACAATTATGGAAACAGGAACACATGGGCTACTTGCACAGTGAACAAGTCTGTATGATCATGTTCACACACCACCAAGAAACCTGAAGACACAAAAGAGAATAGTAAAACCAAAAACACTCAGTTTGAAAAAATGTTGCAGTAATCCGCAAGTGCTAGTAAAAGATGTAAAAAACAGGGTATTTGGTTGATACGTTTTTTGCAAAAAATGTATACTAAGCTGCTCTACCAATCTTCACGGTATACCCTTATCAGAGCAGTCCTAACTAATGTATGCAATCCCTATCTGATGTATTTAAAAACCTGATCATCTGTATATAACCTGTGTGAACAGGGTTCAGAGAGGAAAAATCCATGTGTGCATACAGGGTAGAACAGCTTTTGTGCAGATAGCCCAAGAGGAGTGGTGGAACTCCCCAGTCTTGTAGACACAAGAGAACAATTATGGAAACAGGAACACATGGGCTACTTGCACAGTGAACAAGTCTGTATGATCATGTTCACACACCACCAAGAAACCTGAAGACACAAAAGAGAATAGTAAAACCAAAAACACTCAGTTTGAAAAAATGTTGCAGTAATCCGCAAGTGCTAGTAAAAGATGTAAAAAACAGGGTATTTGGTTGATACGTTTTTTGCAAAAAATGTATACTAAGCTGCTCTACCAATCTTCACGGTATACCCTTATCAGAGCAGTCCTAACTAATGTATGCAATCCCTATCTGATGTATTTAAAAACCTGATCATCTGTATATAACCTGTATGAACAGGGTTCAGAGAGGAAAAATCCATGTGTGCATACAGGGTAGAACAGCTTTTGTGCAGATAGCCCAAGAGGAGTGGTGGAACTCCCCAGTCTTGTAGACACAAGAGAACAATTATGGAAACAGGAACACATGGGCTACTTGCACAGTGAACAAGTCTGTATGATCATGTTCACACACCACCAAGAAACCTGAAGACACAAAAGAGAATAGTAAAACCAAAAACACTCAGTTTGAAAAAATGTTGCAGTAATCCGCAAGTGCTAGTAAAAGATGTAAAAATCAGGGTATTTGGTTGATACGTTTTTTGCAAAAAATGTATACTAAGCTGCTCTACCAATCTTCACGGTATACCCTTATCAGAGCAGTCCTAACTAATGTATGCAATCCCTATCTGATGTATTTAAAAACCTGATCATCTGTATATAACCTGTGTGAACAGGGTTCAGAGAGGAAAAATCCATGTGTGCATACAGGGTAGAACAGCTTTTGTGCAGATAGCCCAAGAGGAGTGGTGGAACTCCCCAGTCTTGTAGACACAAGAGAACAATTATGGAAACAGGAACACATGGGCTACTTGCACAGTGAACAAGTCTGTATGATCATGTTCACACACCACCAAGAAACCTGAAGACACAAAAGAGAATAGTAAAACCAAAAACACTCAGTTTGAAAAAATGTTGCAGTAATCCGCAAGTGCTAGTAAAAGATGTAAAAAACAGGGTATTTGGTTGATACGTTTTTTGCAAAAAATGTATACTAAGCTGCTCTACCAATCTTCACGGTATACCCTTATCAGAGCAGTCCTAACTAATGTATGCAATCCCTATCTGATGTATTTAAAAACCTGATCATCTGTATATAACCTGTGTGAACAGGGTTCAGAGAGGAAAAATCCATGTGTGCATACAGGGTAGAACAGCTTTTGTGCAGATAGCCCAAGAGGAGTGGTGGAACTCCCCAGTCTTGTAGACACAAGAGAACAATTATGGAAACAGGAACACATGGGCTACTTGCACAGTGAACAAGTCTGTATGATCATGTTCACACACCACCAAGAAACCTGAAGACACAAAAGAGAATAGTAAAACCAAAAACCCTCAGTTTGAAAAAATGTTGCAGTAATCCGCAAGTGCTAGTAAAAGATGTAAAAAACAGGGTATTTGGTTGATACGTTTTTTGCAAAAAATGTATACTAAGCTGCTCTACCAATCTTCACGGTATACCCTTATCAGAGCAGTCCTAACTAATGTATGCAATCCCTATCTGATGTATTTAAAAACCTGATCATCTGTATATAACCTGTGTGAACAGGGTTCAGAGAGGAAAAATCCATGTGTGCATACAGGGTAGAACAGCTTTTGTGCAGATAGCCCAAGAGGAGTGGTGGAACTCCCCAGTCTTGTAGACACAAGAGAACAATTATGGAAACAGGAACACATGGGCTACTTGCACAGTGAACAAGTCTGTATGATCATGTTCACACACCACCAAGAAACCTGAAGACACAAAAGAGAATAGTAAAACCAAAAACACTCAGTTTGAAAAAATGTTGCAGTAATCCGCAAGTGCTAGTAAAAGATGTAAAAAACAGGGTATTTGGTTGTTTTTTACATCTTTTACTAGCACTTGCGGATTACTGCAACATTTTTTCAAACTGAGTGTTTTTGGTTTTACTATTCTCTTTTGTGTCTTCAGGTTTCTTGGTGGTGTGTGAACATGATCATACAGACTTGTTCAATGTGCAAGTAGCCCATGTGTTCCTGTTTCCATAATTGTTCTCTTGTGTCTACAAGACTGGGGAGTTCCACCCATCCTCTTGGGCTATCTGCACAAAAGCTGTTCTACCCTGTATGCACACATGGATTTTTCCTCTCTGAACCCTGTTCACACAGGTTATATACAGATGATCAGGTTTTTAAATACATCAGATAGGGATTGCATACATTAGTTAGGACTGCTCTGATAAGGGTATACCGTGAAGATTGGTAGAGCAGCTTAGTATACATTTTTTGCAAAAAACGTATCAACCAAATACCCTGTTTTTTACATCTTTTACTAGCACTTGCGGATTACTGCAACATTTTTTCAAACTGAGTGTTTTTGGTTTTACTATTCTCTTTTGTGTCTTCAGGTTTCTTGGTGGTGTGTGAACATGATCATACAGACTTGTTCACTGTGCAAGTAGCCCATGTGTTCCTGTTTCCACACTGGTATTTAGGGGTGCAGTGTGGGGGATTTTTTATTCAGGAGGCAAATGTGTATATTTAATATACGTGACCTTGTTATTTTCAGAGGTGTGGTGATCAGTGAGACATCATGAGTCGGGGCTGGGAGATGTTGACATGAATGTCTGACCAGGTGGAGAATAAACAACAGAAAATGAGATGTCAGTGGTCACTGGATCTAAATATTTATTCTGTATCTACACCAAATGACTTGAAGCTGCTTTGTTTTTTATACCTCTGGGTATTAGGCTTTAACAAAACTTTATTGAAAGTCATTTTCTGATTATGTGCGTTTTTTATGCAGTTTCGCAGCATTAAAAACACATTTGCATTTTTTACCTGTGGATTTCCTGCATCTTATGCAAGTCTATGGGAAAAATCTGTACATAAAACTCATCATATTCACAAGAGAAATTAATAAGTTGCAGATTTGAAAAACGCACAGCATGCAAGTTTACGCTGAACAAAAAAAACGCACAGTGGGTATGACATTTCTATAAACCCCAGTCATTTTGCTGGAACTGTTAGATGCTGCATCCAAAATTCACCAAAAACTCACCTGGGCACACAGACTTAAAGGGAACCTGCCACCACGAAAATCGCGGGTGAGGTAAGCCCACCGGCATCAGGGGCTTATCTACAGCATTCTGTAATGCTGTAGATAAGCCCCCGATGTTACCTGAAAGAGGAGAAAAAGACGTTAGATTATACTCACCCTGGGGCGGTCCCGCTGCTGGTCCGATCGGATGGGCGTTTCTGGTCCGCTGCGGCGCCTCCCATCTTCATTCCAAGATGTCCTCTTCTGATCTTCAGCCACGGCTCCGGCGCAGGCATACTTTGTCTGCCCTGTTGAGGGCAGAACAAAGTGCTGCAGTGCGCAGGCGCCGGAAAGGTGAGAGAGGCCCGATGCCTGCGCACTGCAGTACTTTGCTCTGCCCTCAACAGGGCAGAGCAAAGTACGCCTGCGCCTGAGCCGTGGCTGAAGATCAGAAGAGGACATCTTGGAATGAAGATGGGAGGCGCCGCAGCGGACCAGAGACGCCCATCCGACCGGACCAGCAGCAGGACCGCCCCTGGGTGAGTATAATATAACGTCTTTTTCTTACCTTTCAGGTAACATCGGGGGCTTATCTACAGCATTACAGAATGCTGTAGATAAGCCCCTGATGCCGGTGGGCTTACCTCACCCGCGATTTTCGGGGTGACAGGTTCCCTTTAAGTTTGTTCAAAGAATGGATAAAAGTAACCGATTTCCCCTGAGATTAACCCTTTTCTCACATTCAGAAGCTCTGTGCTCTGCCACAGGTTCCAAGCCAGAAAGAAAATTACTGTTCTTTGTTTTTAAATGTTTTTGTTTCAAAATGAAAATCAACATTCAATAGAAATGTAAAATGTTATAATACTGTGACCTCTTCTCTATCCTTCACCTGTCACCTATGAGAATATTATCGCTTTCCAAATTATTGCCTTGGCAAGAACATTATCAGTGTGTTAATGAGTATGCAACTACCAATGAAGGGCCTGTCAGTGATTGTAAATTAAGGCAAACTTAGCAGGAAAAAGCTTACTCTATATCAAGATTACCATAGACTGTCCAGTGGGCAAGAATGTAGATCATTTATACATTTATATTTAGGGCATATTTTGGTATCATACTTTTCTGCGCTCATGCTTTAGTGCGGATTGTAATGTAAAAAAATTTCTTTTATACATGAAACAAGAAATAAAACTTTGGTGAAACCATAAATAAAGATGATTGCTGGTCTATTCAATTGCAAATACAATTGTCTCTTGTTTTTTGTACTTCATGTAATTGACAGAATGTCAATATATGTATTTTTCTTCATACATCATCTTTATCAATTCTCTCTCTGTACCAAGGGTGTAACTCCAATGAAAGCCAAACACACAGCTCCTACAGGGCTTGTGAGTTGAATGGTACCTCTTCATCAAGACAAAACAAGAGATTTTGTCCTGATGAAGAAGTCCTGTGTATGACTTTGAAACGCGTTGACCTAAAACCTGTCCAAAAAAGCTTTTGAAAATTTCTTCGACTATCTGAATATATTCACTGATACTTCACCCAGATCCTGTACCACTCTTTCCTTATGGACCTGTGTCTTGCAGATTCCTTTTTTTCTCTGCATCTTATTGTATTATCAGTTAAGACCCTATTGCGCTCTCTTTTTACCTAGTTTCCCATATCTCCACCATATATGAATGGCAGAGGTTGTGTGAAGCAGAATCGTGCTGAAGCAGATTTTACACAGCTGATCCCCCTCGTAACTTCCGCATTTGGAGCTAGCTCTTATCCCAGTAGTTTAATCTCTTGGATGCCATGATGAACAGCAACTATGGCATATAAGTGGTCAGACAGGGGAATCCCACACAAACCATAGAATTAAAGTAGCCATTTTTTCTAATCTAGTACAACCTCTTTAAAAAAAGTTGACCCACTAAAAGCATTTATCAACTATTCACAAGTCACCGGATTCTCGTGATCTCTTGGATACCAATTGGTCAGAAGACCAGTAATCAAACGTTTATTACTTATCCTGTAAATAAGATCTACAGTTAATGTTGTTAGTGGGGCAAGCCCTTTAAATATGCAGCTCTGTACTGCTTGCTACAATAAAAACTGCAAATTAATCATAGCTGTGTATTTGTTGAGGTCCTATTGGCTTGAACTAGCTGGGTCATTGAGGGGTAAAAGCAGAGGCAAATCTAAGTTTTCCTACACTCGGGGCAAAAATGCAGTTTGGTGCCTCCTCCTACACACAGCTTAAGGCAAGGTTCACATTGTGTTAATGGGTTAACGCTAGCGGACTCCGTTACATGGCGAAATTGTCGCAATTAACGCCATGCAATGCATCCGTTAGCGCACCCATTGACGGCAGTGTGCTAACGGATCTCTAGCGCATCGCTAGCGCATGCCATTTTCGGCATGCGCTAGCAATGTCCCGTTGGTTTAGGACAGACCGCGGACTCTGCTTGCAGCGTCCGAGGTCCGTTCCTCGCTAGTGCAGATCGGGTATCTGCGCTAGTGGGATCGGCAAACGCGATCCCTTTTGGGACATTGCGTTAGCGCAGTCCGTAGCGCTATGCGCTAAACAGACTGCCCTAACGCAATGTGAACCTAGCCTTAGTGGTTTGTGTAGTCGTCCTGTGACTGCTCATTATGCGAGTTGCACACTTATAGTCGCGCGCCGACTAGCTCTTCCTAGTTCTGTCAGTGTTCAGTGAAATACTACAGTCCCTGCTTCACTGAGAGAATTAGAAAGAAAAGGTTGTTATCACGTGACTGCAAGTATGAAATTTACATATGAGTGGACACATGATGACTGCTAGAACTGGTAAGCAGAGCATCTTCTTCCACATGCTAGCTGTGTCCCTTACATGGCTTTTTGCAAACTGCAAATAGGACTTCTTATGACTTGATTTAAAAAATGGCTTTCTTCTTGCTACTTTTTCATAAAGCTCAGATTTTTGGACGACTAATTGTGGTCTTGTGGACAGATTGTCCCACATGAGCTGTGTATGGACCTCTTGGCTGCTTCTCTAATTAGTACTCTCCTTGCTTGGGACGTCAGCTTAAGCGGGCAACCGTGTTTTGTTAGGTTTGCAGTTCTGCCATACTCCTTCAATTTGTAGATTATGGATTGAACAGTGCTTCTTCAATTGTTCAGAGCTTGAACTAGTTTTTTTTTTTATAACCTAACCCTCATTTACTCTTCTCCACAACTTTATTCTCGGAGGACCCCTGAGCATGCTCGAGAAATCTCGAGCATCGAGTATATTCGCTCATCACTAATCATTTCCAACTCAGATCTCATACTTTGCACAGATGATGGGCAACAATCCTAAACACTGTTGAAACCAAAATAATTCCTCTCAGAAATGCAGAAGATGATCCCTTCATAAGTAAGCAATATAAAACTACAGCGACTGCAAAGTAACAATATGATCAGAATATAGTAAAATGACAATTTTTTTGTGAGTATATTAAAAAGATTAATTACACATAATGTAATAGATTACATGAAATCCATAAAAACATTATTTTTGTGTTGTAAAACATGGAGACAGAAACAGTATAGCACAGCTCCACATGCTAACAAGTGTATATAAATAATAAGTATTAATAAGATAAATATCCAATGTATATTGGGATCAATTGGCTAAATAATACTAGATCCACATTGGAAGCAAGATGGCTACATAGCCGGAAGACTATAATAATTTGCTCCTATATGTAGGCAATACTCATAGATCATATATACTACTTTCCACATTATAGAAGAGGAAGCGCTCAATGTGTACGTCATCCGGGTACATGAACCGGTCATATGAGCGGGCATGTAACCAAGGCGTCACAAAAGAGTACCTCTCCACCACAATGTGCATTCAAATGCCAGCAATATGAAAAATGAATTAACCGATTCTAAATGTATATTAACATGGCACTAGGTAATGTAGAATAGATAAATCTAAGATAATATCAAGCTATTGTCCTATTATTGATGCATCTATAATAAATAATAAGTGCTTGCATGTTATAAAAAATGAGGCATATGTCATGAAGTTGATGGTTAGTACATAGCAGCCCAAAATACATAAGAACTAATAAAGCAAACACAGTGCATCCATATTGTACATAGTAACAACACCATAGTACTACAGATCACATTTATCACAGTTTTAAAATGAGCAGTGCTTGTAAGCCCTAACTAGTTATGCTAAATAAAACATTGATCAACCAGTTCATATTTAAATGATCAATTTGGTGTATATTAGTGAAATAAGTTTAATATAATACAATCATTAATTACATGGAAAGAAACATTTATTTGTGCTACAATATGCAGGGTTAACAATTGAACCTTCTACTGTATAATTATACACAGTTAACCTACATCTACTACAAATGATTGTATAAACGTGCATATTTGAGATAATAGCTACATATACAATATCCCAATAAAAGTGCCCATCGTAGCTCACTCAACATGACAGAGATGTTAAATATGTTGTTGGAAACACACTTAGGCTCTGTATTTCACTGGAGTTCTCTTGTGATCTTTCATAGTAGACAAAATCCGCATTGTCAACTGCAATCGTCATGGCAAAACTCATGGTACATGAGTAAGTATGCAAGCAAGTCCATACACACTTCATATAGTAAATCAGGGATAAAGAAATGAAAACTAATTAAAAAAAAAAAAGATAAAATGAATAAACAAGGACATACACAACAAAAACATACAAGCACATGAATATGTGATAAAATTTGTGCTCTAAATAAAGGGTTTGAAGCTCAAGGTTTCATTAAGGTGTGATGTATCAATGGAACCTCTCTGCTCTTGATGATCAGCATTGCCAATCCTGCAGCCCCCAACTGTCTGTCAAATACAAGGTACCACACACCGTTTTTTAAATTATTTATTTAGAATGTAGGCTGATGAATACTGCCATCAGACGCTCCTGCTGACGCTGTTATTAGCGGCAGCAGCCATAGGCTGATATGAGCAGTAGTCCCACTAGCCAAGCACGGCAGTCTGACTGGCAGTAATGATTTTACTGCCGATCAGTAGCAGTGTTTGCCATGCTGTCAAGCACATGACAGAATGGTAAACACTGGATGTTAGGGCCCCTCACTCAAGTGAATGGGGTCCAGGTACTGTTCTGGTACCCGAACCCAAACTTTTTTTAACTGTTCGGCTGAACCCACCGGACCTCAACCTCTAGGGGTCCGCCCATCTCAAATCCTGTCTCTGGTGTGTGTATGTCCTGTGTCTATCATGTGACCAGTGTGTATGTTTCCTGTGTCCAGCATGTGACCTGTGTGTATGTGTCCTGTGTCAAGTGTGTGACCGGTGTGTATGTGTCCTGTGTCCAGAGTGTGACTGGTGTGTATGTGTCCTGTGTCCAGCGTGTGACCAGTGTGTATGTGTCCAGTGTGTGATGAGTGTGTATGTGTCCTATGTCCAGCATGTGACCGGTGTGTATGTGTCCTGTGTCTAGCATGTGACCGTTGTGTATGTGTCCAACATGTGACCGGTGTACATGTATCCTGTGTCTAGTGTGTGTATGTGGCACATGTCTAATTAATACAATTCTTCTGTGCTTGACTTGTTTACACAAAATTATCTGCTGTCAATAAGGATGTTTTTAAATTAAGCATAAAACTCATTGCACCCAACAAATGAGCTTTTTGCTGGTTTGTCAGGTGATTATTTGGACAGGTATATAGTTGGAAAAAATTCCCTGATTATCATTGACTAGATGTAAGCTAAGGGATGACTCGGCAGCTAGTACCCCTTAAGCATGGTGGACCCCCAAAATGATTTTCTCTGGTGGGCCCAAACTACTCCAGTCCTACACTGCTTCAAAGGCAAGGGCAATGACGTGACTATGGTTTAATTTAGAATCATTAAATGAGTTTGTGTCATTCTTTTGATTAAAGGACTTTATTGTGGCTGTGTGTTTTTTGACCATATAGCTATAGGATAAGTAATGGATAGGTGTCTTTTAGACATATCTCCATTGCTAAGCCGTAGGCTTGATGTCACCGGACAATACAAAAGTGACATCAACCCCACAAATATGAACCTCACTTGCCACCGCTAAAGGGCAAGTGGGATGAACCAGACAAAGCGCCAGAATTTGCACATCTAATAGATGCTCCTTTTCTGAGTCGCTGTTGGCTGCTGTTTTTAGGCTGAGGGGGCCAATATAAATGGCCCCTTACCAGCCTGAGAATACCAGCCCCCAGCTGTCTGTTTTAGCAAGGCTGGTTGTCAAAAATGGGGGGGGGACCCCATGTCATTTTTTTAATTATTTATTTTAAAAAAACTGCTTGGGGACCCCTCTAGTCTTGATAACAAACCTTGATAACACTGACAGCTTAGGGTTGCAGCCAACAGCTGTCAGTTTTACTTGGCTAGTTATGAAAAATACAGGGGAACCCACGGCATTTTAAAAAATATATATTTTAGAGCGCAAGCGCCAGCTGATGAATGCTCCCATGAACCGCCACCTGCTCTCGCTGTTATTAGCAGCAGCAGGTGTAGGCTGATGAGAGCAGTAGTCCGATCAGCCAACGCCAGGAACCAGAGGTAAACCTTTCACTTCTGATCACAGATGCGGGCTTACAATGTCATTTGGCAGCGTGGAAGCCAGGGCTGTTTGACCGGCGATAATGATTTTACTGCCAATCAGAAGCAGTGTGGCAAACACTGGATGTTTGGGCCCCATTCAAGTGAATAGAGTTTGGGTCAGGTTCAGATCCAGGTACTGTTCTGGTCCCGAACTCAAACATTTTTTTTATCTCTCCGGTCGAACCCGAACATCCAGGGGTCCGCTTATCTCTACTTTTTAATAGTGCATGAGTTTTTGTCTCCAGCAAGTGTTCTATTGCCAGTAAGAATTGTTAAAAAAACATCACAAAAAAACAGAAAGTTCCTGTTCACTGTGTTTTAGCTGTAGCACGTTTTACTTTCACTTTGCAAGCTGACAGACAAGATGCTAAGATCCTAAGTAGGGCTGAGCGAAACGGATCGGACAAATTCAAAAATCGCTGACTTTTGGCATCCTAGTGTGGGATCGGCCATGAGGTCAGCGATCTTCGCTCCAAAGTCACGTTTCGTATGATGCTTTCAGCGCCATTTTTCAGCCAATGAAGGAGGACGCAGAGTGTGGGCAGCGTGATGACATAGGTCTCGGTCCCCACCATCCTAGAGAAGGGCATGACAGTGATTGGTTTGCTTTCTGCGGCGTCACAGGGGCTATAAAGGGGCATGCACGCCGACCGCCATCTTACTTCTGCCGATCATAGCATATGGAGAGGTTGCTGCAGCTTCATCAGAAGAAGGAATATAGTTAGGGAGGGAAGATTAAGCCCTGAAACTGCTTGTGCTGTAGCGATTTCCACTGTCCAACACCACCATTTGTTTGCAGGGACAGCGGAGGCTATATTTTTGGGCATCAGCTTTGTAGCTTATTAGGCTGCCTTATAAGTCTCCCTGATAGCTGCATTGCTGTTTGCACGCCGCTGTGCAAACCAACTGCTTTTTTAAAAGCAAAAATCCTGTTGCTCCTTTCTGCACAGTTATCTTGTTTATTTGTCCACACTTTTGTGTGCAGCAGTCCTTTTTATTGCTGCCATACTTTTCCTGAGATCATTGTAGGGAGATTGAAATTGTACTACAGTCCTTGTATTTTTTCATATATCTGCCAGCCACTTTCTGCCACTGCATCGATTCAAACAGGAGACAGCATTTGTCCAGTATGGTTACGAACTACTTTTCCTCCCTTCAGGTAATTCCCCTTTGATTACTGGGCATCTAAAATAGACATCTGGCCTGAATTGGCAGAATATGCATTACAGGAGCTCACTTGCCCTGCTTCTAGTGTGCTATCAGAAAGAGTCTTCAGTGCTGCTGGTTCAATACTGAACGAAAAAAGGACACGTCTGGCTAACCAGAATGTTGATGATCTAACCTACATTAAAATGAACCAATCATGGATTTCAAATTATTTTGCCCCACCTTCTCCTGCTGACACGTAGCTTGCCTGAAAAATGTCTTGTTTCTGGCCTCCTCTTACTGACTTCTCCAATTCCGCCATTTGCAGCTGCTGAATGTCCACCATAGGCCATTTTTATACCTCCCTAAATGGGCTGACTCCCCCCACAGGGCCGTGGTCACCACCTGGCGCAAGCACCCGTGTGAGTACCGTTTGCCTGGACAGGTGGGTGCACCCACTATTTGGCGACGGCACTGGCACAGGGTCCCTCATAGTACAATGAAGTGTCTCTGACGGTGGTGGTGCACAACCAACGTCAGACACATCGTCGTAATATGAGGGGCCCTGTGCCAGTACCGCCGCCCACGAGAAAGTGTTCCCCCCCAGCTCGAACAGTGCTCTACCACTTGCAATACTTACCTCTCCCTGCTCCACCACTGTGTAGTATGTGCTGTTAAATCCTTCAATGGCACTGCCAATACAAATCTGTTGAAATGATAGATGATAGGTAAAATATACAGGGGCCCTGGCCTCCATTTAGACCAGTTAATACTTTGCGCCTACTACCACTGTCTGCTACTCAGCAGAGGAGCCCACCCCAGTACCTAGCTATGCCACCTGGTTAGTCCTGTTACCAATTTTGAACTGATTTTAGCCTACTTTTGTATTTGGGCCTACTAACCGTGTCTGCGCCACTCATTACAGTTGTCCTCCACTGAACAAAGCTATGCCGCCTGTTTAGTCCTGTTACCAATTTTGAACTGCATTTAGCCTACTTTTTTATTGTGGGCCTACAAACTGTGTCTGTGCCACTCATTACAGTTGTCCTCCACTGAACAAAGCTATGCTGCCTGTTTAGTCCTGTTACCAATTTTGAACTGCATTTAGCCTACTTTTTTATTGTGGGCCTACAAACTGTGTCTGTGCCACTCATTACAGTTGTCCTCCACTGAACAAAGCAATGCCGACTGTTTAGTCCTGTTACCAATTTTCAACTGCATTTAGCCTACTTTTTTATTTTGGGCCTACTAACTGTGTCTGCGCCACTCATTACAGTTGTCTTCCACTGAACAAAGCTATGCCGCCTGTTTAGTCCTGTTACCAATTTTGAACTGCATTTAGCCTATTTTTTATTGTGGGCCTACTAACTGTGTCTGCGCCACTCATTGCAGTTGTCCTCCACTGAACAAAGCTATGCTGCCTGTTTAGTTCTGTTACCAATTTTGAACTGCATTTAGCCTACTTTTTTATTGTGGCCCTACAAACTGTGTCTGCGACACTCAATACAGTTTTCCTCCACTGAACAAAGCAATGCTGCCTGTTTAGTCCTGTTACCAATTTTGAACTGCTTTTAGCCTACTTTTGTATTTGGGCCTACTAACCGTGTCTCCGCCACTCATTACAGTTGTCTGTTATGATCTGGTGGCCTAGGAGCAGCATGAGACGTACTCTGGAGAAGGTGGTACCTGTACTGACCGCAAACCCTGAACTTAGCAGCGCAACTAGAAGTAGCCGTGGGGGGTACCTAACACTCCCTAGACCCCTCGACACAGCCTAAGAACTAACTACCCCTAAAGACAGAAATGGGAAAACTATCTTGCCTCAGAGAAAATCCCCAAAGGATAGACAGCCCCCCACAAATATTGACTGTGAGACGAGAGGGAAATAACATACGCAGACATGAAATCAGGATTTAGCATAGGAGGCCATACTAGCTAAAAAGGAAGAATAGGACAGAGTACTATGCGGTCAGTATTAAAACACTAGAAAATATCCACCACAGAAAATACAAATCACCACATTTGACTAAAGACATGGAGGGTATATCTGCATCTCCAGAGACACAGCTTGGCTGCAACAAATCCTTCACAGAAAAAGCTGGACAAGACAAAACATGAAAATGCACAGAACTATAAGGTCCACAGCAGGTGGACAGCAAAAACAAAGCCAGAACTTATCTTTGTTGAAATGAACAGCAGAACAGGAGAGACCAGGTATGGATGTGAATCCTCCAAAAACAATGGACAACTGGCACTGACTAAAGGATAAAGCAGGACTTAAATAGCCCAGCCCAAATTGCAAAAAATGGATACACCTGATAAATGCTGCGATCCAACTACCGCAGCACTACCATTCATAACCACCGAAGGGAGCACAAGAGCAGAATTCACAACAGTTGTCCTCCACTGAACAAATCTTGGCCGCCTGTTTAGTCCTGTTACCAATTTTGAACTGCATTTAGCCAACTTCTTTATTTTGGGTCTACTAACTGTGTCTGCGCCACTCATTACAGGTGTACTCCACTGAACAAAGCAATGCTGCCTGTTTAGTCCTATTACCAATTTTGAACTGCATTTAACCTACTTTATTATTTGGGCTTACATCTGTGTTTCCTCCTCATCCTGCCCATTGCCCAGCCACTGCTAGATGAGTCTGCTGGTAGATTGACCCAGACCACTACATTCCCCTTGCACTCTGCACAGCCTGAATCTGACCCTGCTGAAAGTCAGGTTCCCCTTCCCGCATAGTATACCACCTTACACGGGGACAAAGAGGAAGGTGCAGATAAAAGTGCAGGTTCCTACATCAGGTGGGGGGGCATACTCGTTGGCGACGTCACTGGCACAGGGTCCCTCATAGTATGCAAAAGTTTCTCTGGCAGTGGGAGGCGCCACCCGCCGTCAAACACACCACCGTACTATGAGGGGCCCTGTGCCAGTGCCAAGTGTCAACGAGTGGGCCCCCCCTGCTTGCTCAGGATCACAGCATTTGGAAAGTTGAAATACTTACCTCTCCCTGCTCTGCCGTGACGTATTCCGCGTTTCCTGGGCCCACGAAAATCTTGAGCCAGCCCTACCCCCCCACAACTTTAGCCAAATGACCCCCTGTTTTCAATGCCTAACTATTATTATAAAGTAAATTAAGATTGACAAGCTTAAGAAATAAGAATTGATGTTTTTGGCATTAAAATGGGCACTGTAGGTGTTTTCCTGTCTTCCACTCACTGCCGACTTTGATTCCCCATTGACTTGCATTGGGTTTCGTGTATCGGTCGGCCCCCGACTTTTTGAAATAATCAGTCGATTTCACCCGACCCGACTTTTGACAAAGTCGGGTTTCGCGAAACCCGACTGGATCCTAAAACAAAAAGTTGCTCAACTCTAGTGCTCGCCACTACTCATTACTCACCGCCCTGCTCGCCGCATTCTGTTCCTGTTTCAGCAAGAGTAGGGAGAGCTCCTGCCGAGATAGGGTCAGAATTGTGGTTTTAGAGTTAGTGTAGGTCTGGAACTCTTACATCCACAACTCCTGAGAAACCAACAGTCCTTTTTAGGGCTAATTCGTGGGTCCCGATATTGCAGTGCTAGGTAGGCAGGGCACAGCATATCCACATCAGTGCAAGGCCTGGAAGCACTGTAGGTGCGTCCATTGGTCCCACTGCATCCTTCCCAAAGCTCCATAACTGCCTGCTGCTGCAGCTTATTTACTGTCTATATACCTTTTTTTTTCCACAAATCCCCCCCGCCAAAAAAAAAAAAAAACAATATACAGTCTGTTCTGTCAGACTGAGGCCTGTTGAAAAGTGGTAGTTTGTCAGGCATACATAGCATAGTTGTGTGTGCTACCCTTTTGCCTCTTTTTTTTTTGGTGTGTTAAATTCACTGAAAAAGGCTTCATATATCTCTGTTCTCTAAGTTTGGGCATTGGAGGCAAATCTACTTATTTTTTGGCTGTGTGATGCTCAAATTCTATACAGCGCTATTTAGCATAAAGAAAAATTGAAAGGCCACAGATTTGCCAGTGTGGTATTTCCGTTACAGCCGTCATATATCTCTGTGCTCTAAGTTTGGGCATTGGAGGCCGGTGTACTTATTTGGTGGCTGTGTGATACTCAAATTCTATACAGCGCTATATAATGGCTTTTGAAATCTATGAAAAAGCACATGAGATGCTTAGCACAAAACTTGGCCAAAAAATGTGAGCCCATCTACCACAACATCAAGGTAAACTCATGAATCGGATGAGCCCCTGACCTAACTACCTAGTGTGAACTCTTACCTCTGGCTAATGTCATGGTAAAGCCTGTATTTACAGGAAGGTCGGAATCAAATGTGTTTGGATGTAATTAAAATCACAGCATGGTGAAGGGCGGGGTGTTCCAGTCAGAAAAAATAGTACATAGCAAGTAATGGTAAACTGACTGAACAGAGAACTAGTCTGAACTGGTGCATAACCAAAAACAACTTACATAGCAAATAGATAAATGGCTGCACACAAATGAGTGCAGTCATTTCTATATTTGCTATGTAAGTTGTTTTTGGTTATGCACCAGTTCAGACTAGTTGTCTCTTCAGTTAGTTTACCATTACTTGCTATGTGTTCTGTTTCAGTCACAAATCTCTTCACAGGATGACAGGGCTGCCACTAGAAATTTTGGGGCCCCATACTGGCAAAATTTTTGGGGCCCCCTTGAGACTCCGCCCAGGCTCCACCCCAGCCCCGCCTCCAGGCTCCACCCCAGCCCCGCCTCCAGGCTCCACCCCTCGAACTGTCCACAGTCCCACCGCTCTCTCTTGGAAAAACTCCACTTCTCACCTATCACACATTGACAGTTCCCATCACCAGATCACACATATAGCCGGCAGCTTTTGTTTGGCCAAAATATTTTTTAAGCCGCCGCCATAACAAGGTAGACACTTTTGGCCGGGCCCTACTCTGCTGTAACCTATTAAATATTTGTTAAAATATGCAATACAATTTAGGTATATTTTTACTTATTTTTCAATTTTTAAAAGGAAGGAAGGAACAAATACCACAACACCATGACCAGATGACATATTACCACCACAGTGATCGAATAATATCACATAAAAGGAACAAATACCACAACACCATGACCAGACCACATATTACCACCACAGGGATCGAATAATATCACATACAAGGAACAAATACCACAACACCATGTCCAGACCACATATTACCACCACATAGTGACTGAATACTACAATTCTGATCAGTAATTTAAAAAAAAGCACCATACTATCACCATAAGTGCCATTATACACAGGAGATCTGTAATTAGTAAGCAGTGTCTGTGTACAGATAATATAGTGATCACTAGTGAAATTATACACAGGAGCTCTGTATACAGTATACAGTGTATAGTGTCAGTGTATAGGTAACACACTGACTCACCAGTGACGTCTCTAGGTGAAGTCCTTCATCTTTCATCCAGCACAGACCGCCATCATTTCATCCAGCCAGGAGTTCTCTCTGCAGGAAATAACACAGTTATCTCGAGCTCCGCTTGCAGAACACATTACTTAATTTTTCACAACTTCTACATTACACCACATGAAGAAGGCGACATAGTATCACTTTATACAGTAACAGGACCGCCCCCCATTTAAAACAGTATACTCAAAAAATAAAATAAATACATCACTGCAGTAATAATATCCCTAAATTAGCCCCTATGGTATTAATAATATCCCCCATCCTGGCCCTGTGTGTCTCATTCCTGGCGTCAGCCAGATGTTCTCCCATCCTGCCCTCATGAGTATCCATTCTGCCCCATATGATCTCCCCATCCTGCCCCATATAATCGCCCCATGTGATCTCTCCATCCGGTCCCATCTGTCTCCATCATATCCATCCTGCCCCATGATCCTGCACGCTCTGTCTCCAATTCTGCCCCCAGTGTCTCCAATCATGCCCCATGTCTCCATTCTGCCCCCTATGTCTCCAACCATGCCCCCATGTCTGCAATCCTGACACTTGTCTCCAATCATGCCCCCTGTGTCTCCATTCTGCCCCATCTGTCTCCAATCCTGTGTCCAGCATTTCTGCCCCACTGTGTCCAGCATTTCTGCCCCACTGTGTCCAGCATTTCTGCCCCACTGTGTCCAGCATTCTGCCCCACTGTGTCCAGCATTCTGCCCCACTGTGTCCAGCATTCTGCCCCACTGTGTCCAGCATTCTGCCCCACTGTGTCCAGCATTTCTGCCCCACTGTGTCCAGCATTCTGCCCCACTGTGTCCAGCATTCTGCCCCACTGTGTCCAGCATTCTGCCCCCAGTGTGTCCAGCATTTCTGCCCCACTGTGTCCAGCATTCTGCCCCACTGTGTCCAGCATTCTGCCCCACTGTGTCCAGCATTCTGCCCCACTGTGTGTCCAGCATTCTGCCCCACTGTGTCCAGCATTCTGCCCCACTGTGTCCAGCATTCTGCCCCCAGTGTGTCCAGCTTTTCTGCCCCACTGTGTCCAGCATTCTGCCCCACTGTGTCCAGCATTCTGCCCCACTGTGTCCAGCATTTCTGCCCCACTGTGTCCAGCATTCTGCCCCACTGTGTCCAGTATTTCTGCCCCACTGTGTCCAGCATTTCTGCCCCACTGTGTCCAGCATTCTGCCCCACTGTGTCCAGCATTCTGCCCCACTGTGTCCAGCATTTCTGCCCCACTGTGTCCAGTATTTCTGCCCCACTGTGTCCAGCATTTCTGCCCCACTGTGTCCAGCATTTCTGCCTCACTGTGTCCAGCATTTCTGCCCCTGTGTGTCCAGCATTCTGCCCCCCGGGCCCCCCTGGATGCCGCTCTCAGAAAAAAAAAAAAACACGACTTCCTACCTGGCCATGCTCCTGCGCCGGGCGAAGATCCCCCCTGGCTCCACACAGACGCACTCGCCGGGCCCGGCGGCTGACAATGACGTCAGACGCCGGCGAGTGCGCACTGCGGCCGGGGCCCTATTCAGCTGCCAGCCTCAGACTGGCTGGCGGCTGTTAACTATTGACGTGCGGGCGCGGGCCTGCACGTCAATAGTGTGCCGCCCGCAGCGCCTGCAGGCGGGGCCCGGTGAGCAGATGAGACGGGGCCCGATGCGGGCCCCCTCTGCTCACCGGGCCCCATACGCCAGTCACTGCTGTCATGCCCTGATGGCGGCCCTGCCTGTCATTGTCTCCAGCATTCTGCCCCTGTCACTGTCTCCAGCATTCTGCCCCACTGTCTCCAGCATTCTGCCTCACTGTCTCCAGCATTCTGCCCCACTGTCTCCAACATTCTGCCCCACTGTCTCCAACATTCTGCCCCACTGTCTCCAACATTCTGCCCCACTGTGTCCAGCATTCTGCCCCACTGTGTCCAGCATTCTGCCCCACTGTGTCTAGCATTTCTGCCCCACTGTGTCCAGCATTTCTGCCCCACTGTGTCCAGCATTTCTGCCCCACTGTGTCCAGCATTTCTGCCCCAATGTGTGTCCAGCATTCTGCCCCACTGTGTCCAGCATTTCTGCCCCTGTGTGTCCAGCATTCTGCCCCACTGTGTCCAGCATTTCTGCCCGTGTGTCCAGCATTCTGCCCCACTGTGTCCAGCATTCTGCCCCACTGTGTGTCCAGCATTTCTGCCCCTGTGTGTCCAGCATTCTGCCCCACTGTGTCCAGCATTCCTGCCCCACTGTGTGTCCAGCATTCCTGCCCCACTGTGTCAAGCATTCTGCCCCACTGTGTCCAGCATTCTGCCCCACTGTGTCCAGCATTCTGCCCCACTGTGTCCAGCATTTCTGCCCCTGTGTCCAGCATTTCTGCCCCACTGTGTCCAGCATTCTGCCCCACTGTGTCCAGCATTTCTGCCCCACTGTGTCCAGCATTTCTGCCCCACTGTGTCCAGCATTTCTGCCCCACTGTGTCCAGCATTTCTGCCCCACTGTGTCCAGCATTCTGCCCCACTGTGTCCAGCATTCTGCCCCACTGTGTCCAGCATTTCTGCCCCTGTGTGTCCAGCATTTCTGCCCCACTGTGTCCAGCATTCTGCCCCACTGTGTCCAGCATTCTGCCCCACTGTGTCCAGCATTTCTGCCCCACTGTGTCCAGTATTTCTGCCCCACTGTGTCCAGCATTTCTGCCCCACTGTGTCCAGCATTTCTGCCTCACTGTGTCCAGCATTTCTGCCCCTGTGTGTCCAGCATTCTGCCCCCTGGGCCCCCCTGGATGCCGCTCTCAGAAAAAAAAAAAACACGACTTCTTACCTGGCCATGCTCCTGCACCGGGCAAAGATCCCCCCTGGCTCTACACAGACGCACTCGCCGGGCCCGGCGGCTGACAATGACGTCAGACGCCGGCGAGTGCGCACTGCGGCCCTATTCAGCTGCCAGCCTCAGACTGGCTGGCGGCTGTTAACTATTGACGTGCGGGCGCGGGCCCGCACGTCAATAGTGTGCCGCCCGCAGCGCCTGCAGGGGGGGCCCGGTGAGCAGATGAGACGGGGCCCGTTGCGGGCCCCCTCTGCTCACCGGGCCCCATACGCCAGTCACGGCTGTCATGCCCTGATGGCGGCCCTGCAGGATGATGATCACTCTTAAGTTTTCATGAAATATCTAATGTTTTCATACCTTGTCCAAGGCATTGCACTATTTAATGCTTCTCAGCAGCAGAGAGATCCTTTTTATTTCCCATATTGCATGAAATCTGTGGCCTGCTTAATAACGTGGAACATCATTTTTAAGTAGTTTTTCTTTAATTAGAATCACCTGGAAAACTAATTATCACATGTGTTTAAGATTGATTTCAGTGATCCATTGAGCCCTGAGACACAATACCATCCACGAGTTTATTTGAAAAACAAAACAATTAAATCTTTATGACACTTAAATCCAATTTGCATAAAAGTTTGGAACATTGTATATGTCCATTTTACAGCCATTTTAAAGCACCAATGTTCGGGTTGCCGTTGACTTCTATTGGGTTCAGGTTCAAAGTCAAGTTCAGATCCTAAACCGAGCTTTGAACTACAGTACAGCCGAACCTGACCATCCACGGGTCCGCTCATCTCTACTAAGGACTACAGTTTTTTATTATGTTCTAATACAGTGGTCCCCAACTCCAGGCCTCGAGGGCCGCCAACAGTGCAGGTTTTCAGGATTTCCTTAGTATTGCACAGGGGTTGGAATCCAACCCCTGTGCAACACTAAGGAAATCCTGAAAACCTGCACTGTTGGCGGCCCTCGAGGCCTGGAGTTGGGGACCACTGTTCTAATACATAGAACCACAACTATTGCAAACTCCTGATTTGTGGCCTCCCCTCTAACACTCTGACACCCCTCCAATCTATCCTAAATTCTGCTGACCGACTAATCCATCTGTCCCCCCGCTACTCCCAGGCCTCTCCTCTCTGTCAATCCCTTCACTGTTTCCGCACTGCCCAGAGACTCCAGTTCAATACCCTAACTTTGGTACACAAAGCCATCCACAACTTGTCTCCTCCATACATCTGTGACCTAGTCTCCCGGTACTTACCTGCACACAACCTCCGATCCTCACAAGATCTCCTTCTCGACTCCCCTCTTATCTCCTCTTCCCGCAATCACATACAAGATTTCTCCCACGCACCCCCCCCCTACCCTGGAACTCTCTACCCCAACATAGACTCTTGCCTATCAAGGAAATCTTTAAAAGGAACCTGAAGATCTACTTCTTCCCACAAGAGTACAACCTGTAGTAACCCTCGTTCCAACATACTGCTGCACAACCAGCTCTGCCTTCACCTATTGTATCCTCACCCATCCATTGTAGATTTTGAGAACCCTCTTGTACTGGTCGGAGACTCATTTTGGTCACAATTGTTTTACTTGCTTTTACGTGTAAAGCGCCATGGAATAAATGGCAGTATGATAATAATAAATAATAATAAATAGATTTAGCCATTTATCACAATTTTTGTACAATCTAGGGCCACTTTCACTTGCTAGTTCAGTTAATGAATTGTGAGTTCAGCTGAAATTAAAAGGAAGTAAAAGTCAGTGTTCATGTGAGTTTTGCTTTGTTTGTAAAGATCTCTGGATCAATATGAGTTTCAACATCAGCTTGTTTACACATGGATCAACTACAACACGCCCTTCACTTCTTACCGTTACTTACTCGTCACCATTTATAA
Source organism: Ranitomeya imitator (assembly GCF_032444005.1). Lineage (NCBI taxonomy): Eukaryota > Metazoa > Chordata > Amphibia > Anura > Dendrobatidae > Ranitomeya > Ranitomeya imitator. Next base: position 235,171,440 of record NC_091284.1, read on the forward strand.
ACCTTGCTGTTGAAGCTAGTGTTCACTTATCTCTAAACATACTGTGGTATGGTTTGTTTTGTTTTTTTCTTCTATTTTCTTATTTTTTAAGTTCTTTTCTCAACTTTTACTTACTTAATTTTCATTTTAATTATTTTTTAGTATTACTCTGTATCCTAACCCCCTTTCCAAAACATTAATGTTTGAGAAAGCCAAGATCCGTGGAGCTTTCTGAAGTGAAAAGTAAGCAGAGAGTTAAAGACTGGAATTATACAAGTGACCTGACAACTCCAGAGCACGGGTAAGTTTATATTCAGTTAACCTAAAAATTAATATATTGGTTGTCCACCTTGGGGTACTTTTTTTTTAACTTAAATGCATGTAATTTGGTCTAAAAATTATTTTTGGAATTGAGTTTTATTATAACTGTTACACCGTTTGGGTTTTACAGGCTTTTTATTTCCCTGCACAACTGTGATTTAGTCTGTGATCATAAATTAGCTGAAAGGCGAGGCAAAAAACAAATAAAGTGACAATAGTGAGCTGAAAGGTTCTCTATTAACTCATTCTGCAGCCAGCAATATACAGTACAACACAGAGGATATAGAAAGTGCAACATTTTCAATGAAACTTTTATAATTTGTAAAGCACTGCGGAATATGTTGGCGCTATATATAAATAAAATTATTATTATTATCACTAATTATATACATTTATGTGAGACAAAAATGGTGGAAAACCTTTTTATCTTTTCGGCTATGATGAGGAATAAGCAGTTTGTAATTGGGTTTATACCGTTGAAGTTGCAAATGCAATTTATAACTGAAGAAACAAAAAACTGAGCTGGACTGTAAGCTGGTATAGGTGCAAAGTGTAAGAGCACATTCACACTATTGCTATTTCACAGACAAAACCCAAGAAAAAAACAAAAATGAGCATATAGCCTAAAGCAAGTAAATAACTAAATAGTAATCGTACATGTAAATGACATAGGATACTTAGTAAATACTATTTTGATTTAAAAAAAAAACATAAAAGCCATCGAACCACAACAAGGTGTACCCATCTGGACAGTCGTAATTTGTCTCTAGTATTAAAACTTTGCCATGAGTCAAATGACATCAATGTGAATAAGGACAGGGCCCAACTATGACACCCAGGTTAGTACTATGCCAATGGATACACCTTGTGGTAGAATGGCTTTTATGCTTTTTTGATAGAAAAGGAAAGCTGCTGGTGAACAGTGAGGTATTAGGTTTTAGGTTTATGTAACCTTTTTGCTGTCCCTCTCTGGTTCATCTAGCCACAATTTTGCCTAATTCACAAGAAGAAAATTGCAAAAAATCCCTTTGTGGAGAATTTGTCCATCTCTATTATTGACATACATTAAATTTGCTGCCTGCATTTTTAAAAAATCCTTTCAAATACAGCTAGATAGTATTTCTCGAGTGATCCCTATACATACTGGGTGAAACTGGTTCATTGAGCTCTATCTAAAAAGTTTTGGCTTATAATAAGTGTCACGGGTTTACCAGGACAGAGAGGAGCCTGAAGACTGCAGCGTCTGATTTTTCCTACTCCTGCACTGATTACAAGAACTTCACCTTCATATTAAATGGTGCAGGTTTCTTCTAGCAGTGTAGAGATTAATCTGCTCAGTTATTATTATTATACATTTTTTTTATTATACATTTTTATAGCGCCATTTATTCCATGGCGCTTTACATGTGAATACGGGGCAAATATAGACAAATACATTAAACATGAGCAGATAACAAGGCACACGAGCACATAAGGAGGGAGGACCCTGCCCGCGAGGGCTCACAGTCTGCAGGGGGTGGGTGAGGATACACTAGGAGAGGGAAGAGCTGGCTGTGCGGCTGTTCAGTAGGTTGAGGATCACTGCAGGCTGTAGGCTTGTCGGAAGAGATGAGTCTTCAGGTTCTTTTTGAAGGTTTCTATGGTAGGCGCAAGTCTGATTTGTTGGGGTAGAGAGTTCCAGAGTATGGGGGAAGCACGGGAGAAGTCTTGGATGCGGTTATGGGAAGAACAGATGAGAGGGGAGTAGAGAAGGAGGTCTTGGGAGGATCGGAGGTCGCGTGTAGGTAGGTACCGGGAGACCATGTCACAGATGTATGGAGGAGACAGGTTGTGGATGGCTTTGTATGTCAGTTGAGAGCTCTTGGAAGCTTTCCTATGTTTTAGGCTCAGCTGTTGACTGTTAGCCACTCCCCTCTCCTATATAATCTGGGCCGTGGCTAGCACTCATTTTCAGAGAAGGTTATGCTACATGGCTGGAGGTTGTTGGCGGTTGTTGTTGGAGAAGGCGTTTGGTGGATTTATCTGTGACTGTTGCTAGGTTTTGATTGTGTGATAATTACCTTTCTTCTCCTACTTTGGTTTAACCCCATCCTCCACTGCCCGCTGTTTAACTTTGTTTGTGTGAGTATATTTGTCTGATTGGTATTTTCCTTTGTCTCTGTTCATATTACCTTGTTAGTCTGGTTGGTGTATTATGGTACCCTACTACTCCCCTCTTCCCTGGGTGGGGGAAGGGTACAAACTGAGGGTGGATTCAGTAGCTAAAGCAAGGTACGTGGCCTTGGCTTCTTTGGCATCTTCACCATCAGAAGTAATCTAGGAATCAGGGTGAGCTAGGGCGCCCCAAGCATTAGGGATATGGAAGGAGCCCCTGGTGACGGGACACCCAACAACAGTCATGACAATAAGGTTCCTCAAAGGCACCATGTCCAAAAGTTCACATGTCATGTTACAGTCAGTCATGTGCGAACGAGTTACTCTTCCTAATTCTCTCAATTTTCAGTAAAAATAACCTACAGCTTCTGCTTCATTTAAAAAAAAGCAGGAAGAGGAGTTAGTTGGCATGAGACCAAGTATGAAAATTTCATATAAGTGATCATGTGATGAAAAGCAAGCAGAGCTAAATAATGAAGCTGAGTATATTACAAGCTATTAGGATTTGGCATGCTGCAGTGCTTAATTTTATAATAATGCTCCTCACAGAAATACTTATATAGTAACCTTATCTAGCCAGATAGCACAATATATTATTAACATAGCCAGGTATCACGTTATCTCACACGTTTTTTATTTATTTTTACTCCTTTACAACCCTTTACAGACATCAGTATCGCTGTACCCATTGTAGCTCACAATCTAAATTTCCTACCGGTATATCTTTGGAACACGGAAGGAAACCTGAGTACCTGGAAGAACTCCACATAATCACGAGAACATACAAACTCTTTGCAGATGTTGTCCTTGGGGTTTGTTGGGGTTTGAAGCTAGGACCCAAGTGCAGCAAAGCAACAATGTTAACTAGTGTTGAGCAATACCGTCCGATACTTGAAAGTATCGGTATCGGATAGTATCGGCCGATACCCGAAAAATATCGGATATCGCCGATACCGATATCCGATACCAATACAAGTCAATGGGACATCAAGTATCGGAATGTATCCTCATGGATCCCAGGGTCTGAAGGAGAGGAAACTCTCCTTCAGGCCCTGGGATCCATATTAAAGTGTAAAATAAAGAATTAAAATAAAAAATATTGTTATATTCACCTCTCCGGCGGCCCCTGGACATCAGCGGGAGGATCCGGCGTCCGGCACGGCTTCTTTCTTCAAAATGCGCGCCTTTAGGACCTGTGGAATGACGTCCCGGCTTCTGATTGGTCGCGTGCCGCCCATGTGACCGCCACGCGACCAATCAGAAGCCGCGACGTCATTCCTCAGGTCCTAAAAGGCGCTCATTCTAGGACTTTAGCTGAGGAATGACGTCGCGGCTTCTGATTGGTCGCGTGGCGGTCACATGGGCGGCACGCGACCAATCAGAAGCCGGGACGTCATACCACAGGTCCTAAAGGCGCGCATTTTGAAGAAAGAAGCCGTGCCGGACGCCGATTCCTCGCGCAGATGTCCAGGGGCCGCCGGAGAGGTGAATATAACAATATTTTTTATTTTAATTCTTTATTTTACACTTCCGATACCGATACCCGATATCACAAAAATATCGGATCTCGGTATCGGAATTCCGATACCGCAAGTATCGGCCGATACCCGATACTTGCGGTATCGGAATGCTCAACACTAATGTTAACCACTAAGCCATCATGCTGTCCTTAGAACTTTAATGCTCCCTCCAGCTTAGACCAGAATAAGATTATTCCCTTTGTAGAAATAGAAAAATATCCAGCGTGCTGAATAAAATTCAGAAGTCTTTATTGAAGAATTAAAAAGTCTCATCAGATTAAATTCCGAAACACATATGCTAGATTTGCACATTTTTATCTGCCCATGTACCCTGGGGTCAACTTTTTAATGCTTCAATAAAGACTTATGAATTTTATTCAATACAATATTTTTCTATTTCTACAAATGGTTTGCTAACTGCGGCACTGCATGTTTCCTTGCGCCGTATCCATTGAGAAGGCACGCTCATATTTTTCTCTTTTTTTAAGATTATTCCCTCTCCAGTCCCAAACACAGTCAGTATTCAGCAGCAGACACTCCCTGAAATAATTCTGGTTACAGTGTTAGGGCTCATACTCACTTGCGAGAAACTCGGATGAGTCTCGCACGTCAATACCCGACACTCAGGAGCGGAGCGTGTGGCTGCATTTATGGCTATGCGGCCGCACGCTCCAATCAGAGTGCCGGGTGCAGTGCCGGGTATTAACCCCTTCCCGACCCATGACGCCACGTAGGCGTCATGAAAGTCGGTGCCAATCCGACCCATGACGCCTATGCGGCATCATGGAAAGATCGCGTCCCTGCAGGCCGGGTGAAAGGGTTAACTCCCATTTCACCCGATCTGCAGGGACAGGGGGAGTGGTAGTTTAGCCCAGGGGGGGGTGGCTTCACCCCCTCGTGGCTACGATCGCTCTGATTGGCTGTTGAAAGTGAAACTGCCAATCAGAGCGATTTGTAATATTTCACCTATTATAACGGGTGAAATATTACAATCCAGCCATGGCCGATGCTGAAATATCATCGGCCATGGCTGGAAATACTAATGTGCCCCAACCCCACCCCACCGATCGCCCCCGCAGCCCCCCGATCTGGCCGGTACACTGCTCCGGCTCCCCTCCGTCCAGTGCTCCGCTCCCCCCCATGCTCTTGTCCGCTCCCCCCGTGCTCCAATCACCCCCCCGTGCTCCAATCACCCCCCCTGCACTCCGATCCACCCCGCCGGTGCTCCATTCCAGCCCCCCCGTGCTCCATTCCAGCCCCCCCGTGCTCCGTTCCACCCCTCCCGCGCTCCGATTCCCCCCCCGTGCTCCGATCCCCCCCCCCGTGCTCCGATCCCCCCCCGTGGTCCCCCCCCCACCCCATCATACTTACCGATCCAGCCGGGGTCCCGTCCGTCTTCTCCCTGGGCGCCGCCATCTTCCAAAATGGCGGGCGCATGTGCAGTGCGCCCGCCGAATCTGCCGGCCGGCAGATTCGTTCCAAAGTGCATTTTGATCACTGAGATATAATCTATCTCAGTGATCAAAATAAAAAAAATTATAAATGACCCCCCCCCTTTGTCACCCCCATAGGTAGGGACAATAAAAAAATAAAGAAATTTTTTTTTTCCACTAATGTTAGAAAAGGGTTAGGGTTAGGGGTAGGGTTAGGGTTAGGGGTAGGGTTAGGGGTAGGGTTAGGGGTAGGGTTAGGGCTAGGGTTAGGGGTAGGGGTAGGGTTAGGGGTAGGGTTAGGGGTAGGGTTAGGGTTAGGGCTAGGGGTAGGGTTAGGGTTAGGGCTAGGGTTAGGGTTTCGGTATGTGCACACGTATTCTGGTCCTCTGCGGATTTTTCCGCTGCGGATTTGATAAATCCGCAGTGCTAAACCGCTGCGGATTTATGGCGGATTTACCGCGTTTTTTTCTGCCCATTTCACTGCGGTTTTACAACTGCGATTTTCTATTGGAGCAGTTGTAAAACCGCTGCGGAATCCGCACAAAAGAAGTGACATGCTGCGGAATGTAAACCGCTGTGTTTCCGTGCAGTTTTTCCGCAGCATGTGTACAGCGATTTTTGTTTCCCATAGGTTTACATTGAACTGTAAACTCATGGGAAACTGCTGCGGATCCGCAGCGTTTTCCGCAGCGTGTGCACATACCTTTAGAATTAGGCTATGTGCACACGGTGCGGATTTGGCTGCGGATTCGCAGCAGTGTTCCATCAGGTTTACAGTACCATGTAAACATATGAAAAACCAAATCCGCTGTGCCCATGGTGCGGAAAATACCGCGCGGAAACACTGCGTTGTATTTTCCGCAGCATGTCAATTCTTTGTGCGGATTCCGCAGCGTTTTACACCTGTTCCTCAATAGGAATCCGCAGGTGAAATCCGCACAAAAAACACTGGAAATCCGCGGAAAATCCGCAGGCAAAACGCAGTGCCTTTTACCCGCGGATTTTTCAAAAATGGTGCGGAAATATCTCACACGAATCCGCAACGTGGGCACATAGCCTTAGGGTTAGGGTTGGAATTAGGGTTGTGGTTAGGGTTAGGGGTGTGTTGGGGTTAGGGTTGTGGTTAGGGGTGTGTTGGGGTTAGGGTTGTGATTAGGGTTAGGGTTAGGGTTGGAATAAGGGTTGTGGTTAGGGTTAGGGGTGTGTTGGGGTTAGGGTTGTGGTTAGGGGTGTGTTGCGGTTAGGGTTGTGATTAGGGTTATGGCTACAGTTGGGATTAGAGTTAGGGGTGTGTTGGGGTTAGTGTTGGAGGTAGAATTGAGGGGTTACCACTGTTTAGGCACATCAGGGGTCTCCAAACGCAACATGGCGCCACCATTGATTCCAGCCAATCTCGTATTCAAAAAGTCAAATGGTGCTCCCTCACTTCCGAGCCCCGACGTGTGCCCAAACAGTGGTTTACCCCCACATATGGGGTACCAGCATACTCAGGACAAACTGCGCAACAATTACTGGGGTCCAATTTCTCCTGTTACCCTTGTGAATCTAAAAAAATGCTTGCTAAAACATAGTTTTTGAGGAAAGAAAAATGATTTTTTATTTTCACGGCTCTGCGTTGTAAACGTCTGTGAAGCACTTGGGGGTTCAAAGTGCTCACCACATATCTAGATAAGTTCCTTGGGGGGTCTAGTTTCTAAAATGGGGTCACTTGTGGGGGTTTCTACTGTTTAGGCACACCAGGGGCTCTGCAAACGCAACGTGACACCCGTAGACCATTCCATCAAAGTCTGCATTTCAAAAGTCACTACTTCCCTTCTGAGCCACGACGTGTGCCCAAACAGTGGTTTACCCCCACTCATGGGGTATCAGCGTATTCAGGAGAAACTGGACAACAACTTTTGGGGTCCAATTTCTCCTGTAACCCTTGGGAAAATAAAAAATTCTGGGCTAAATAATTATTTTTGAGGAAAGAAAACGTATTTATTATTTTCACGGCTCTGCATTATAAACTTCTATGAAGCGCTTGGGGGTTCAAAGTGCTCACCACACATCTAGATAAGTTCCTTTCGGGGTCTAGTTTCCAAAATGGGGTCACTTGTGGGGGGTTTCTACTGTTAAGCCACATCAGGGGCTCTGCAAACGCAATGTGACGCCCACAGAGCATTCCATCAAAGTCTGCATTTCAAAACGTCACTACTTCACTTCCGAGCCTCGGCATGTGCCCAAACAGTGGTTTATCCCCACATATGGGGTATCAGCGTACTCAGGAGAAACTGGACAACAACTTTTGGGGTCCAATTTCTTCTGTAACCCTTGGGAAAATAAAAAATTCTGGGCTAAATAATTATTTTTGAGGAAAGAAAACATATTTATTATTTTCACGGCTCTGCATTATAAACTTCTATGAAGCACTTGGGGGTTCAAAGTGCTCACCACACATCTAGATAAGTTCCTTTCGGGGTCTAGTTTCCAAAATGGGGTCACTTGTGGGGGGTTTCTACTGTTAAGCCACATCAGGGGCTCTGCAAACGCAACGTGACGCCCACAGAGCATTCCATCAAAGTCTGCATTTCAAAACGTCACTACTTCACTTCCGAGCCCCGGCATGTGCCCAAACAGTGATTTACCCCCACATATGGGGTATCAGCGTACTCAGGAGAAACTGGACAACAACTTTTGGGGTCAAATTTCTCCTGTTACCCTTGGGAAAATAAAAAATTGCAGGCTAAAAGATCATTTTTGAGAAAATAATTTTTATTTTTTATTTTCATGGCTCTGCGTTATAAACTTCTGTGAAGCACTTGGGGGTTCAAAGTCCTCACCACACATCTAGATTAGTTCCTTTGGGGGTCTAGTTTCCAAAATGGTGTCATTTCTGGGGGATCTCCAATGTTTAGGCACACAGGGGCTCTCCAAACGTGACATGGTGTCCGCTAATGATTGGAGCTAATTTTCCATTTAAAAAGCCAAATGGCGTGCCATCCCTTCCGAGCCCTGCCGTGCGCCCAAACAGTGGTTTACCCCCACATATGGGGTATCAGCATACTCAGGACAAACTGGACAACAATATTTGGGGTCCAATTTCTCCTATTATCCTTGGCAAAATAGGAAATTCCAGGCTAAAATATCATTTTTGAGGAAAGAAAAATTATTTTTTATTTTCATGGCTCTGCGTTATAAACTTCTGTGAAGCACCTGGGGGTTTAAAGTGCTCAATATGCATCTAGATAAGTTCCTTGGGGGGTCTAGTTTCCAAAATGGGGTCACTTGTGGGGGAGCTCCAATGTTTAGGCACACAGGGTCTCTCCAAACGCGACATGGTGTCCGCTAACAATTGGAGCTAATTTTCCATTCAAAAAGTCAAATGGCGCGCCTTCCCTTCCGAGCCCTGCCGAGTGCCCAAACAGTGGTTTACCCCCACATATGAGGTATCGGCGTACTCGGGAGAAATTGCCCAACAAATTTTATGATCCATTTTATCCTACTGCCCATGTGAAAATGAAAAAATTGAGGCGAAAATAATTTTTTTGTGAAAAAAAAGTACTTTTTCATTTTTACAGATCAATTTGTGAAGCACTTGAGGGTTTAAAGTGCTCACTAGGCATCTAAATAAGTTCCTTGGGGGGTCTAGTTTCCAAAATGGGGTCACTTGTGGGGTAGCGCCAATGTTTAGGCACACAGGAGCTATCCAAACGCGACATGGTGTCCGCTAACGATGGAAATAATTTTTCATTCAAAAAGTCAAATGGCGCTCCTTCCCTTCCGAGCCTTACCATGTGCCCAAACAGTGGTTTACCCCCACATGTGAGGTATTGGTGTACTCAGGAGAAATTGCCCAACACATTTTAGGATCCATTTTATCCTGTTGCCCATGTGAAAATGAAAAAATTGAGGCTAAAAGAATTTTTTTGTGAAAAAAAAGTACTTTTTCATTTTTACGGATCAATTTGTGAAGCACCTGGGGGTTCAAAGTGCTCACTATGCATCTAGATAAGTTCCTTGGGATGTCTAGTTTCCAAAATGGGGTCACTTGTGGGGGAGCTCCAATTTTTAGGCACACGGGGGCTTTCCAAACGTGACATGGTGTCCGCTAAAGAGTGGAGCCAATTTTTGATTCAAAAAGTCAAATGGCGCTCCTTCCCTTCCAAGCCCTGCCGTGCGCCCAAACAGTGGTTTACCCCCACATATGAGGTATCAGCGTACTCAGGACAAATTGGACAACAACTTTCGTGGTTCAGTTTCTCCTTTTACCATTGGGAAAATAAAAAAATTGTTGCTAAAAGATAATTTTTGTGACTAAAAAGTTAAATGTTCATTTTTTCCTTCCATGTTGCTTCTGCTGCTGTGAAGCACCTGAAGGGTTAATAAACTTCTTGAATGTGGTTTTGAGTACCTTGAGGGGTGCAGTTTTTAGAATGGTGTCACTTTTGGGTATTTTCAGCCATATAGACCCCTCAAACTGACTTCAAATGTGAGGTGGTCCCTAAAAAAAATGGTTTTGTAAATTTCGTTGTAAAAATGACAAATCGCTGGTCAAATTTTAACCCTTATAACTTCCTAACAAAAAAAATTTTGTTTCCAAAATTGTGCTGATGTAAAGTAAACATGTGGGAAATGTTATTTATTAACTATTTTGTGTCACATATCTCTCTGGTTTAACAGAATAAAAATTCAAAATGTGAAAATTGCAAAATTTTCAAAATTTTCGCCAAATTTCCGTTTTTATCACAAATAAACGCAGAATTTATTGACCTAAATTTACCACTAACATGAAGCCCAATATGTCACGAAAAAACAATCTCAGAACCGCCAGGATCCGTTGAAGCGTTCCTGAGTTATTACCTCATAAAGGGACACTGGTCAGAATTGCAAAAAACGGCAAGGTCTTTAAGGTCAAAATAGGCTGGGTCATGAAGGGGTTAACATGCGAGACTCATCCGAGTTTCTCACAAGTGAGTATGAGCCCTGAGGAGCATGACTGCTGGAGTCAGCTAAAAAGAAAACAGTAATTGGTGTCCCTGTGCCCTACAGTCATCATTGTGCCAGGTACATGTCTCCTAGATAGGTCAGTATATAATGTACTATTCCTCTGTGCAGACTGTAGCAGGAATACATTGGACGTTCTTACCTCGTGATAATCCTTATGTAGCATGCAGTGGGTATTACTAAGGACTGATCAGCTTTACGCCAGAGGTCAGGTTTGGATTGTGTGAGACAGAACTTTATTGATGATTGTGTGTGGTGCGGGTATAAGATGTGACTCTTTATGGCCCACATTATATTACAATATGTACCCGTCGGCGGTAGTTTAATATCCTATTTACATTGGCAGCCTGTGCTTCAGATATATACTGAACGATCAGTGAAAGAATATTCAGTGCGCATAGATTGTCATTGTTCTCAGCAGCACATGTCCCAAAAATGATTGGGAGAGCTTCTTTAATTTTTCTGCGGTGACGTAGTACTGAAGCGGGGCTGATACAGGGAGAACATGGTGACCAGTGTGTATGTTAGTACATTAACTACACTTATAAACACGATAGCTAGCGCATGGGAAAATTTACAAAAATTCACTGGAGCGATGCTTAGCTTACTAAAGCATGACCTGAAAAAATCTAGTCCTTATACAGGGAGTGAAGGAAAATCACAAGTCATAAGTTTTCCTCCTCTTCTTCACTACTTCTATCTGAAGAACAGTGGAGAAGGACTAATTCATGAAATCTCAGTCTGGATTAAGAATAGATCAGTCGTTACCACATTTAGAAGTCCTGCCCTTCAAATAAAACCTTTTCTGAAGCTGTAATATAGTTGGGATTGAGAGCTGTAAGTCTCGGCAAGCTCTCACTTTACCATCACATCGCAAGCTGGCGACAGTCACAATACGGTCTGTTAGAGAAGCAAAAAAAAGAGCATTTGCTATGTGTAAGATGTTGTCCTGGCCACTGATGTGCCTACCTGTGCAGGGTACTATTAAATAGTCATTGACAAGGAAATTGTTAAATGCTGAAGTAGTGCCCCAGACACAGAGCCAAGTGGTCGCTAGAAATCAGCATTTTCACTATGTGCCTGAGGTGCAGAGGTTCTGCAGGGGTGGGATTAAAGGTCCCAGCGGAGCTCTCCCTCTCCTCCTGCTAACTGTCATCCCCTTGCTCTCTGCACCCAAAGCACATGCCCTGCCGGAACACCATAGACATGTCATTGAGTTACTCAAGAATTCAGTACCACAACCAACAATACCACTGTGCCCATATTGATTATCCCTAGTTTGTGATATGTTAGTAGAACTATAGAAGTTTCACACGATAATGAGGGAGGAATCTGGCATCATTAAATAAATTTATCCGAGACTTTTTTATTTTCATGGAACAAGTTGCTAACTACCTGCCTGTTCTGCCCATATCTCCACTGAGTCAGAGTCGTCACGGACCATTCTGGTGATGATTCTACAGCTTCCTTTGATGTCACCTCAACAGAACAATTTCTTCTCTTCTGCTCTGCTCTGTAACATCACAAATTTTATTTTTGTCCCCCATTAACAGGTATTATAACTACAAGATTAGTATTTTGTTTCTCCCACTGAGAACATTCCTACAAGGAACTGACATGTTGCGAATTTTGTAAGCTATGTGACTTGTAGGTTTTCGAGCTGAAAAAATATGTAATGTGCAGGTGCTATTAAAACACTGATGATACACCGACCAAGCACTGATGGACTAGGGTTGAGCGAAATGGGTCGGCCAGATTCAGAAGTCGCCGACTTTTGGCAAAGTCGGGTTTCATGAAACCCGACCCGACCCCTGTGTGGGGTCGGCCATGAGGTCGGCGATCTTCTGAATCTGGTATCGGAATTCCGATACCGAGTTCCGATATGTTTGCAATATCGGAAATCGGTATCAGAATCCATATTTAAGTGTAAAATAAAGAATTAAAATAAAAAATATTGCTATACTCATCCTCTGACGCGCCCTGGTACAAACCGGCAGCCTTGCTTCCTTAGAATCAGTGCGTGAAGGGCCTTACATGACGTCGCGGCTTGTGATTGGTCGTGCGACCGCCCATGTGACCGCTCACGCGACCAATCGCAAGCCGTGACGTCACCGAAGGTCCTTCAAGCGCTGATTCTTAGGAAGGAAGGCTGCCGGAAAGAAGCAGGGCGCGTCCAAGGGTGAGTATATACCTAATAGGAATATACAAGCCGCGACGTCACAGAAGGTCCTTCAAGCGCTGATTCTTAGGAAGGAAGGCTGCCGGAAAGAAGCAGGGCGCGTCCGAGGGTGAGTATATACCTAATAGTAATATACTCACCCTCGGACGAGCCCTGCTTCTTTCTGGCAGCCTTCCTTCCTAAGAATCAGCGCTTGAAGGACCTTCGGTGACGTCGCGGCTTGTGATTGGTCGCGTGAGCGGTCACATGGGCGGTCGCGCGACCAATCACAAGCTGCGACGTCATCTAAGGCCCTTCACGCGCTGATTCTAAGGAAGCAAGGCTGCCGGTTAGTACCAGGGCGCGTCAGAGGGTGAGTATAGCAATATTTTTTATTTTAATTCTTTATTTTACACTTAAATATGGATCCCAGGGCCTGAAGGAGAGTTTCCGCTCCTTCAGACCCTGGGAACCATTGGAAACCCAATGCACTGCATTGGGTTTCGAGTTTCGGCCGACCCCGACCCCGACTTTTTTATAGGATCGGCCGATTTCACTCGACCCGACTTTTGAAAAAGTCAGGTTTCGTGAAACCCGACCCGATCCTATAAAAGTAAAAGTCGCTCAACCCTACTGATGGCACTTGGATCAAAAACACGTATATGTGAAAAACTTGGATGTCTGAATTAAGCCTAACTGTTTAAAAATATTCAACGATAATTGTCATCTAGAAAGGACAATTACCCTTAGGTTCAGCATAAAAAATGTGTTTTAAAAATTAAGTATACAAATTTTTTAACCCCTTAATGACAGCCAATATGTCTTTTCACTGACCTGAGATATTTGAGAATAGCATTCCCATACAGGTGACAATCCCGCAGCTGCCGGCTGTACACTATAGCTGACAACTTGCTGTATCAGCCACGATCAGTGTTTGCACCGTCCAAATCTGTTTAACCCCTTAGATGCTGCTGTCATCAGTGACTACTTCATTATAAATGGTTAACAGAGTGTGGGGGCTTCCTCTTTATCCCAATCGGTGCCCTCAGATCATGATTTTGTGGTCCTGATGTTTGCCATGGCAATTCATGACCAAATAGCGGCTTAGAGTCTGCCGGCTATAGTAATCTGTTCAGAAGTTAGAGGCATTTAGGTGGTAAAAATACACATTTTCATATCTGTCATGCGACTTTGCATTAATTCCTGAAAAGCACCTGAAGAGTTAATAAACTACCTGACAGCAGTTTCAATATGTCAGTGCATGCTGTTTCTAAAATGATATCACTTTTGGGGGTTTCCCAATATATGAGACCCCTAAAGTCACTTCAAACATGGATAAGTCCGCAAAAAATATATTTTGTAAATTTCCTTGAAAAAATGAAAAATTACTGCTCATTTTTAAATCTCTTAAAATGCTAACAAAATACAAGAAAATTTTTTATAAATGGTGCTGATATAAAGCCGACATGTGGGAAATGTTATTTATTAATGTTTTGATGTGGTATGACTATCTGGATTAAAGGGATAATCATTCAAAGTTTGGAAATTGGTAATTTTTTAACATTTTTCTCAAATTTCTGATATTTTTTAGGGTCTAAGGGGTATCGTTTCTCCTTATGGAGACTGACATACCATCTCTGGCTTGTCAAGGTAAGGAGGCTTATTCGCCATGCAATGCTCCTCTGGGAAATATAATATGCAAATTGCCTCTTCTGAGAAAAAGAGGACTTAAACTCTATAGCGCCACCTGTTGGAAGTAGCGATCCTACAAGTCCTCTTTTTCTCAGAAGAGGCAATTTGCATATTATATTTCCCAGAGGAGCATTGCACGGTGAATAAGTCTCCTTACCTTGACAAGCCAGAGATGGTATGTCACTCTCCAGCCCGAAACACCGTGTCTGCGAATTGAGATATTGATTTGGCTTTTATCCTAAGTCGTATTGCATGACTCGTTAAAGGGTTGATTGTGACTTATAGGATCGCTACTTCCAACAGGTGGCGCTGTAGAGTTTAAGTCCTCTTTTTCTCAGAAGTGATATTTTTTATAAATAAACACAAAACATATCAAACTAAATTAACCATTATCATAAAGTATAATGTGTCATGAAAAAACAATCTCAAAATCACTGGGATTTGTTGAAGCGTTCCAGAGTTATTACCATATAAACTGACACTGATCAGATTTCAAAAATGTGGCTCCGTCACTAAGGGTTAATAATAAACATTTTGTTTAGGTTTCTTGAAGATGAAGTTGTTGGGATTCATCAGCAGTTCTACACTCCTCATAGTGTTATTTCTAGCTAACTTCGCAGTCAGAAGTCACGGTAAGTAAGTGTTACATTAAACATCAGAGTGAATTTCACACAGATGATTTTTAATATATTTTTACCTTTTTTTTAATAATAACTTTTAGCATTTTCTTTTTGACTTATAGTAAATATTAGATTTCAGAAAACAGGTTTGAGTGTCATTGGAAAAATGCCTATAGAGTAATGGTTGCTTTAATTTTTTTATGAAATCAATAATAGCAAGTTTTTACTTAAAAATAACTTACTTATTCAGTGAACATAGATTTTCCATTATTGAGATGGCAGTTGGTGCTCATAATATTCTATGGAAAACTGTAACCGTCATTTCAGGAGAACTTGCAGCAGAATGTCTGTGTCTGCCTCTAGCTCCTCCTCCGTCTCCTCCTCCTCCCCTTCCATAGAATTTTAAAAGCACCAACTGCCATGTCTTATTTCAGTAATGTAAAAATCTGATTCACTGAATATAGATTTCACCCATGAATTGATAGTGAAAGAACAATCCAGGAGGAGAGGAAAATGCATTTATCTTATGAGATATCTTAAAGTTGCTTATTTTTTGTATACTGTTGATTTCTGAAATAAAAATTAAAATAGAATTTATTCTTTAACCCCTTTATGCAAAATCATATACAGTACATATACGTTAAATTACATCACCCCACATTTAAATTGTCACCCCACAAAATTAATACAATACAATCTTCTTCAGCTTAGCGAGTGTGAACGAGCGCAAGTGTGAACGGCGGTAAGTGTGTGACTTGTGATTCAGTGACTTTGGATTCAGGGAGTTTCCAAGGGGGGAATAACTGTATTGCTATCTGTATTTTATTAATACTTTGTATTTATTTTTATTTAACGATTCTGTCTGTGCAATCCCCATTAGGAAATGTGCTCCACTATTGTTAATGCCATCCAGTGCACATCTTGCCACATGTATGCAGTCCTTGATCAGCCGGTCGAGGGTGCATACTGCTGTGCGAGATGTGAGCACGTTGTGCATTTGGAAGCCCAGATTCTGAATCTAAATGTGCAGCTGGCAACACTGAGATCCATTGACAATATGGAAAGGAGTCTTCTGCTCACTGAGCAGATGCTCAGTGGGGAGGATGGTAGGATGAGAGCTGCAGGACAGTGGAGCAGCAAGCTGGGTGACAGTTAGAAAGCAGGGTAGAGGGAAGAGTGCCAGGGAGGCTAGTCCTGATCTGGCACACTCCAATAAGTTTGATAAGTTGGCAGATGAGGGGGGTGCCAGTACAGGGATAGCACTGCTGCAGCCAGGCATGTCCTCTGAAAGCCGGAGGAGTGACTACTCCAGTATGGAGGGAAATAGGTCCGCAGGGCAGGCCAGACAGGTGCTGGTAGTGGGGGCCTCAATTATTAGGGGAACAGATAGGGCAATCTGTCACAAAGACAGGGATCGTCGAACGGTGTGCTGCCTACCTGGAACTCGAGTCCGACACATCGCTGATTGGGTTGACAGATTACTGGGAGGGGCTGGTGAGGACCCAGCGGTCATGGTGCACATTGGCACAAATGGCAAAGTTAGAGGTAGGTGAAAGGTCCTTAAAGATGATTTCATGGAATTAGGCTGCAAGCTGAAAGCAAGGACCTCCAAGGTGGAATTTTCCGAAATACTGCCTGTACCACGTGCCACACCAGAGAGGCAACGGGAGATTATGGAGGTTAATAAGTAGCTCAAGAATTGGTGTAGGATGGAGGGGTTTGGGTTCGTGGAGAACTGGGCCGACTTCCCAGTTGGCTATAGGTTCTATGCTGGGGATGGGCTGCACCTCAATGGGGAAGGTGCAGCGGTGCTGGGGGAGAAAATGGTTAGAAGATTGGAGGAGTGTTTAAACTAGGGATTGACGGGAGGGTATTCATTTTATAGGAGGGGAAGATAGTGCAGATAGATACCTGGGCACAAATAAGGAAGTTGGGGGTGGCGATGGCATGGGGGGTGGGGTTAGAACAGTTAATAATTTAAGAAAGAATAGAAGTACAGAGAGGAACATCAAGTGTATGTATACTAATGCCAGAAGCCTCGCCAACAAAATGGACGAATTAGAACTAATGTTGTTGGAGCATAATTATGACATGGTGGGGATATCTGAAACATGGCTGGATGAGAGCCATGACTGGCCTGTTAACTTACAGGGTTATAATCTGTTCAGAAATGACTGAACGGATAAGTGAGGGGGAGGTGTGTGTCTATATGTAAAATTATCCTTAAGGGGAACCTGTCACCCCCAAAATCGAAGATGAGCTAAGCCCACCAGCATCAGGGGCTTATCTACAGCATTCTGTAATGCTGTAGATAAGCCCCCGATGTATCCTGAAAGATGAGAAAAAGAGGTTTTATTATACTCACCCAAGGGTGTTCCCGCTGCGGCCCAGTCCGATGGGCGTCACGGTTCTGTCCTCTTCTTGTCTTCACGCTGCGGCTCCGGCGCAGGCGTACTTTGTCTGCCCTGTTGAGGGCAGAGCAAAGTACAGCAGTGCGCAGGCACCAGGCCATTCTGACCTTACTCTGCATTACTTTGCTCTGCCCTCAACAGGGCAGACAAAGTACTCCTGCGCCAGAGCTGCAGCGTGAAGACAAGAAGAGGACAACATCGTAAGAAGATGGGAGGCCCTGGACCGGACCCCGACGCCCATCGGATTGGACCCCCCCCCCAGGGGAGTATAATCTAACCTCTTTTTCTCATCCTTCAGGATACATTGGGGGCTAATCTACAGCATTACAGAATGCTGTAGATAAGCCCCTAATGCCGATGGGCTTAGCTCATCTTCGATTTTGGGGGTGACAGGTTCCCTTTAAAACCCATCCTGAGTGATAATATAGGTGAATCTAATGAAAATGTAGAGTCCCTGTAGGTGGAGATAAGGGGAGGGGGAAAAAATAATAAATTACTGATAGGGGTTAGTTATAAGTCTCCAAAAATAATGGAAGCAATGGAGAATATCTTCGTAAAGTAAATAGGTGAAGCTGCGACTCAAGGAGAAGTCATTATTATGGGGTACATCAACTACCCTGAAATAGATTGGGGAACAGAAACCTGCAGTTTCAGCGAAGGTAATCGGTTTTTGCAACTATGAGAAAGAACTACCTTTCACAACTGTTTCAGGACCCAACAAGAAGGGGGGCACTGCTAGACCTAATATTAACCAACAGGCCAGACCACATAAAAAATATAAGGGTTGGGGGTTACTTGGGTAATAGTGATCACAAAATAATAAGTTTTCATGTATCCTTTAATAAGATGTGTAGTGGAGGGGTTGCAAGGACAGTAAACTTCAGGAGGGCAAATTTCCAACGGATGAGAGATGATCTTGGTGCAATTAACTGGGATGATATCCTGAGACATAAAAATACACAAAGATAATGGGAGACGTTTATTAACATCCTGAATAGGACCTGTGCACAGTATATACCGTATGGGAATAAGCATACTACAAATAGGAGGAAACCAATATGGCTAAATAGAGCTGTAAGGGGCGCAATAAGTGACAAAAAGAAAGCATTTAGAGAATTAAAGGAAGTATGTAGTGATGAGGCATTAAATAAATATAGAAAATTAAATAAATTCTGTAAAAAGCAAATCAAGGCAGCAAAAATTTAGACAGATAGACTCATTGCCAGAGAGGGTAAAAATAATCCTAAAATATTCTTTAACTACATAAATAGTAAGAAACTAAAAAATGATAGTGTTGGCCCCCTTAAAATAGTCTGGGTGAAATGGTGGATGAGGATGAGGAAAAAGCCAATATGCTAAATGACTTTTTTTTCAACATTATTTACACAAGAAAATTCCATGGCAAACAATATGATCAGTGAAAACAAAAATTCACCATTAAATGTCACTTGCTTAACCCAGCAGGAAGTACGGCGGCGTCTAAAAATCACTAAAATTGACAAATCTCCAGGCCCGGATGGGATACACCCCCGAGTACTTCAGGAATTAAGTACAGTCATTGATAGACCATTATTTTCAATCTTTAAAGACTCCATAATAACAGGGTCTGTACCACAGGACTGGCGTATAATATAATAATAATAATTTTTATTTATATAGCGCCAACATATTCCGCAGCGCTTTACAAATTATAGAGGGGACTTGTACATACAATAGACATTACAGCATAACAGAAATACAGTTCAAAACAGATACCAAGAGGAGTGAGGGCCCTGCTCGTAAGCTTACAAACTATGAGGAAAAGGGGAGACACGAGAGGTGGATGGTAACAATTGCTATAGTTATTCGGACCAGCCATAGTGTAAGGCTTGGGTGTTCATGTAAAGCTGCATGAACCAGTTAATTATTTTTTTTTTTTTTTTTTAATATAGGCCACACAGGGATCGTTAGGTTAATGCATTGAGGCGGTAGGCCAGTCTGAACAAATGAGTTTTTAGGGCACGCTTAAAACTGTGGGGATTGGGGATTAATCGTATTATCCTAGGTAGTGCATTCCAAAGAATCGGCGCAGCATGTGTAAAGTCTTGGAGACGGGAGTGGGAGGTTCTGATTATTGAGGATGCTAACCTGAGGTCATCAGCGGAGCGGAGGGCACGGGTAGGGTGGTAGACTGAGACCAGAGAGGAGATGTAGGGTGGTGCTGAGCCATGGAGTGCTTTGTGGATGAGGGTAGTAGTTTTGTACTGGATTCTTGAGTGGATGGGTAACCAGTGTAATGACTGGCGTATAGCAAATGTGGTGCCAATATTCAAAAAGGGGACAAAAACTGAACTTGGAAATTATAGGCCAGTAAGCTTAACCTCTACTGTGGGTAAAATCCTGGAGGGCATTCTAAGGGATGCTATACTGGAGTATCTGAACTGAAGAGGAATAACCTCATAACTGAATACCAACATGGGTTTACTAGGAACTGTTCCTGTCAGACAAATCTCATCAATTTCTATGAAGAGGTAAATCCCGACAGGAGCAAGGGAACGCAGTGGACATAGTGTATATGGACTTTTCAAAAGCTTTTGATACTGTGCCACACAAAAGGTTGATACATAAAATGAGAATAATGGGGATAGGGGAAAATATGTGTAAGTGGGTTGAGAGCTGGCTCAGGGATAGGAAACAAAGGGTGGTTATTAATGGAGCAAACTCGGACTGGGTCGCGGTTAGCAGTGGGGTACCACAGGGGTCAGTATTGGGCCCTCTTCTTTTTAACATATTTATTAATGACCTTGTAGGGGGCATACAGAGCAGAATTTCAATATTTGCAGATGACACTAAACTCTGCAGGGTACTCAATACAGAGGAGGACAATTTTATATTACAGGATGATTTATGTAAACTAGAAGCTTGGGCTGATAAATGGCAAATGAGCTTTAATGGGGATAAATGTAAGGTCATACACTTGGGTAGAAGTACTAAGATGTATAACTATGTGCTTAATTGTAATTGTACAACACTGGGCAAAACCGTCAATGAAAAAGACCTGGGTGTATGGGTGGATGACAAACTCACATTTAGTGGCCAGTGTCAGGCAGCTGCTACAAAGGCAAATAAAATAATGGGATGCATAAAAAGAGGCATAAATGCTCATGAGAAAGAACATAATTTTACCTCTATACAAGTCACTAGTTCGACCACACTTAGAATACTGTGCACAGTTCTGGTCTCCGGTGTATAAGAAAGACAGAGCTGAACTAGAGCGGGTGCAGAGAAGAGCGACCAAGGTTATTAGAGGACTGGGGGGTCTGCAATACCAAGATAGGTTATTACACTTAGGGCTATTTAGTTTGGAAAAACGAAGACTAAGGGGTGATCTTATTTTAATGTATAAATATATGAGGGGACAGTACAAAGACCTTTCTGATGATCTTTTTAATCATAGACCTGAAACAGGGACAAGGGGGCATCCTCTTCTTCTGGAGGAAAGAAGGTTTAAGCATAATAACAGATGCTGATTCTTTACTGTAAGAGCAGTGAGACTATGGAACTCTCTGCCTTATGATGTTGTAATGAGTGATTCATTGCTTAAATTTAAGAGGGGACTGGATACCTTTCTTGAAAAGTATAATGTTACAGGGTATATACACTAGATTCCTTGATAGGGCGTTGATCCAGGGAACTAGTCTGATTGCCGTATGTGGAGTTGGGAAGGAATTTTTTTCCCCAATGTGGAGCTTACTCTTTGCCACATGGTTTTTTTGCCTTCCTCAGGATCAACATGTTAGGGCATGTTAGGTTAGGCTACGGGTTGAACTAGATGGACTTAAAGCCTTCCTTCAACCTTAATAACTATGTTACTATGTTACTATGTTACCTTCACTGGGGACATACATCTAGCCGGTCCAGGACCAATTAGCTTTGGCGTCACTCAGCAATCGCAGTAATTGGTCTGTCTGTACAGGAAATAGTAGGACAGGGAGAAGTGTTGGAAGTTTAATAATAAATCTAATTACAAAAGTGCTTAGGACTTAAAGATAGGTATTTATAAACTGCTTTATAGGTATTGGACTATCATTTTACCTCTCAGGGCTATTTTACTAATTAAATTAATGATAAGGCTGTATAAGACCTATAACAGTGATAGAAGTGATACCTGTTTTGTAGTAATCCACTGTGCCAGCACTGACAAATGAAACTTTGAAACCACATGCAAATAAGCTTGGAAATCCATTGGGGGCATGTTGAAGCAAAGTGATCTATTTCTCTTTGATTGTAATTTTTAGCTACTTCTGATTCCTGTAGTGATTCAATTATACGATAAGGAAAAGTGTAATCACATAAAAAATCAGTATCAAATCAATAAAGATATTTTTCCCTACATGATGAAGATGTCTGTTCATTACTGAAAGAGTTGAAATAATGCATATTTATTTGCTTTCATAATGTGGATTTATTTGGTATTATAGTATCACACTGACTGTCCAAATATTGCATTGGCCCCCAGCACCATGCACTAGTTAATCATACCAGTTTTCTTTATATAAATATCTATATAAGGCTGGTTTCACATTTGCGGGGTTTTTTTTTTGCGTTTTTGCGGTTAAAAACGCAAAAAAAGCATGCGTTTTTTCCCCCAATACTTAACATTAAAAATGCATGCGTTTTTTGCATGCGTTTTGCCGCGTTTTTCCACCGCATGTGTCTTTTTTATGCATGCGTTGTGTTGCAGAAATGCAACATGTAGTAATTTTAGCGGCGTTATTTTGCCGCAAAAAAACGCATGCTTTTTTTGCGGCAAAAAATGCATTGCTGTCTATATAAATGCATGCGTTTTTAACCACATGCGTTTGCATGCGTTAAAACCGCATGCGTTTTTATTAAAAAAAAACAAAAAAACACACTGATAAACCACCCCACACCATAAAATTGATAAAGGGATCCTACCCCTAACCCTAACCCTACCCCTAACCCTACCCCTAACCCTAACCCTAACCCTATCCCTAACCCTAACCCTAACCCTACCCCTAACCCTAACCCTAAAGGGATCCTACCCCTAACCCTAACCCTACCCCTAACCCTACCCCTAACCCTAGCCCTATCCCTACCCCTAACCCTAATCCCTTTAAGGGTAGGGTTAGGGGTAGGGTTAGGGTTAGGGGTAGGGTTAGGGTTAGGGGTAGGGTTAGGGTTAGGGGTAGGGTTAGGGTTAGGGCTAGGGTTAGGATCCCTTTAGGGTTAGGGTTAGGATCCCTACCCCTATCCCTAACCCTAACCCTAGCTCTTTCTGTTTATAGTGGGTTTTTTACTTTATTTTGATGGTTGGCAGCTGTCACACATTTATCTGCATGCGTTTAAAAAATGCAAACGCATGAAAAACGCATGTAAACGCGTTAAAACGCCGTGTTTTTTTCACCACAAGCAAAAACGCATGCGTCAAAAAAAATGCGGCGTTTGCACGCGTTTACATGCGTTTTTTCACCATGCGTTTTTTTTAAAACGCAAGTGTGAAACCAGCCTAACAAGACAGATTTGTTTGTTAAATGAGTTTTCAACTTTTAAAAATGTGGATCACAAAAGCTTTCATACTTTGGCCAAAAGTTTAGCGGTATCCTCTTCCTAGTAATTCTGGAATATTAATACAAACAAAAATAGCACAAATACTAGAGTGTCTATTGGCTGCTGCAAGGGTTCAACTGCAATAGTGGGAAAGTCAGGGTAACAACATGAAAACAAATATATGTATAGTAAAGGGAATTTGTCAGCGGGCTTTTGCCTTGTACCCTAAGAGCAGCAGGCAAAGCGCATGATTCCAGTAATCCACTTCCAATAGGTTCCAATCCACACTTACTGATCTATGTGTTGTTTCAATAAAATCAGTGTTTTATCAGCAGGAGATTATCACTAGAGGACTAGTTGTCTCAGGTAATGTAGTCCTCCTGCTCTGTATAACTCCGCCCCCTCCACTAATTAGTAGCTTCCTGCCTATGCACAGTGTACACAGAAAACTGCCAATCAGTGGTGTGGGTGGGGTTATAGAGAGCTCAGCATCCAGAGAACTGATAGATCTACAGCAGAGAAAACAGTGAGTTTATCAAAATGACAGAAAACAGTCCAGTAAGTGATACAGAGCTCGAATCCGGGTGTCTGTCCTTACACCATGCTACTGTCAGATTGCAAAGCAAAAGTGACAGATTCCCTTAAGAAATCCAATAAAAATCATTAATTGTAAGCCCATAGTATTTTGAGACCATATTGAATGCAAGACGACAGCCCCAAAAAATATCCCAGTGTAAATCATTATTGCTGTCACCTAACCCTCATCATATTTTTTAACTTAAGGAGAAAATACAGTGCAATCTCTAGAGATGAGTGAATCCTTGAAATTGCAATTTGCCAGATTCACAGAATTTTACCGCCAAATTTGATTAGCATCAAACGAACTCGCTGCACTATGAGTGGATAAAAAGCGCTCATCTCTAGTAATTACACTAAATTGTTGTTGTTCAAAAATCACTATATTCTATGTAATTTTTTTAAGAATTATATTTTTAGTTCACTTATTCAAGAAGAGAATTGCTAAAATAGAATATATTCTAACATCTCTGCCATATTTTTGATTCATAAAGCTCAAGCTGCTTCAGATTTGGATATAGATGGTCTCGAACAAGATATTTCTACACCATGCTCAGGTATGATTCTCATAAATGGATGAACGTTTTCATAGTAAACATCTCCATACCAGTGCTAGTAGATGAAA
Organism: Ranitomeya imitator; assembly: GCF_032444005.1. Lineage (NCBI taxonomy): Eukaryota > Metazoa > Chordata > Amphibia > Anura > Dendrobatidae > Ranitomeya > Ranitomeya imitator. Next base: position 235,195,465 of record NC_091284.1, read on the forward strand.
ACCTATGCAATGAGGAGGCTAGATGGTGTCAATGGTGGAGGATAGGTTTAGGCCGGCTTCACACTCAGCGTATGAAAATACGGTCCGTATATTACGGCCGTAATACGCTGAAATGTCCCGAAAATAGTGGTCCGTAGCTCCTCCGTAGGCAGGGTGTGTCAGCGTTTTTTGCGCATGGCATCCTCCGTATGTAATCCGTATGGCATCCGTACTGCGTGGTTTTCTCGCAGGCTTGCAAAACCAACATACCACTATAGAAATGATCCATGTGTCCCAAAAAGAAAAAAAAATATATATATACTGTATATATATATATATATATATATATATATGTCATTAGACACATATATGTATATATATTAATATTTTTTCCAGCGCTATACAGCTTGAAAGCCGGTAATTCAATTACCGGCTTTTTCTTTCTCCTTCCTAAAACCCGACATGATTTGAGACATGGTTTACATACAGTAAACCATGTCTTCTCTCCATTTTTTTTGCAGATTCCACACTACTAATGTCAGTAGTGTGTATCTGCAAAATTTGGCCGTTCTAGCTCTTAAAATAAAGGGTTAAATGGCGGAAAAAATTGGCGTGGGCTCCCGCGCAATTTTCTCCGCCAGAGTAGTAAAGCCAGTGACTGAGGGCAGATATTAATAGCCTGGAGAGGGTCCATGGTTATTAGCCCCCCCCTGGCTAAAAATATCTGCCCCCAGCCACCCCAGAAAAGGCACATCTGGAAGATGCGCCTATTCTGGCACTTGGCCACTCTCTTCCCATTCCCGTGTAGCGGTGGGATATGGGGTAATGAAGGGTTAATGCCACCTTGCTATTGTAAGGTGACATTAAGCCTAATTAATAATGGAGAGGCGTCAATTATGACACCTATCCATTATTAATCCAATTGTAGTAAAGGGTTAAATAAAACACAAACACATTATTTAAAATTATTTTAATGAAATAAAAACAATGGTTGTTGGAGTATTTTATTCTGCGCCCAATCCAGTCACAATCCAGTCACTGAAGACCCTCGTTCTGTGAAAGAAAAAACATAATAAACCAACAATATACTTACCCTCTGCAGATCTGTAACGTCCAACGATGTAAATCCTTCTGAAGGGGTTAAAACATTTTGCAGCAAGGAGCTTTGCTAATGCAGGCTGCTCCTTGCTGCAAAACCCCGGGGAATGAGTCTAAATATAGATCAATGAGTTATATTTAGCTTCATTTGCGGTGAGGCGCCCTCTGCTGGATGTTCATAGATCGTGGGAACTTTCCTAGAAAGCTCCCAGGAGAAAGAAAAAGCCGGTAATTGAATTACCGGCTTTCAAGCTGTATAGCGCTGGAAAAAATATTAATATATATACATATATGTGTCTCACTGACATATATATATATATATATATACCTATTCTATGTGTACACATTTATTCTACCTATTCTACTGTAAGCTGTCAGTGTGATTTTACTGTACACCGCACTGAATTACCGGCTTTTCTCTCTAACAGCGCTGCGTATTTCTCGCAAGTCACACTGCTTGTCCGTGTGTAATCCGTATTTTTCACGCTTCCATAGACTTTCATTGGCGTATTTCTTGCGCAGTACGGTGACAAACGCAGCATGCTGCGATTTTGTACGGCCGTAGAAAGCCGTATAATACTGATCAGTAAAATACGGCAGATAGGAGCAGGGGCATAGAGAATAATTATGCCGTATTTTTTGCGAGTTTTACGGACGTAGTTTCTGCGCTCTTACGTCCGTAAAACTCGCAAGTGTGAAGCCGGCCTTAGAAGGAGAAGTGCAGCGTTCTCTTGTGAAGCAATAGCATCTAATAGACATTTGGTAACTTTCACAAGCTGTCTTTTGACAAAGCTGTAGATAGAGAAGAGCAGAAGAGTCCAAGTGTGGAACACAAAATGTTCACTTGTGAGGTATGTGGAGATCAAAGAGAAGGCCTGTACAATAACCAAAGGTGAAAAGGAGGGTCGACTGAGTCAATAGTGGAATGGTTACCATCAGGTATTTGATGATTTTTGGATAAAAAGGATCTTTCACCAGTTTTAGAATGTTAAATCATGGAATAACACATTTTTTTTTATTTATTTCTTTTTTATTTCTCATCTCCATTTTGGAGATATTAGATAGTAAAGTTGGATTCTTATTTTTGCGAAGACCAAAGGAGCATTAGAAGAGATTCTTCTCTGCAATTAAAATGGCGCATAGTATCATACTGATTTGTCGTTGCTTCTTATAGAATCATTCTTAATGTTGTCTTGTTTTCATTTTTCTTTCCATTACAGATAATTGCTTTACAAGCTTTACAACACAGGAACAGCAGACAAATGGTGGCAACAAACAGCAGACAAATGGTGACAACGATAGGTTTACAGGTACTGCATTCTCTACTAATTTTGCTATTTTTGTCTTTTATTCTAGTTGCACTTTTTCTCCATATGAATTACGCAATTTCCTAAATTAGTTTCCTAATTGTGAAGTCCAAATGCTGTGTAACCCATGCCAATTATTGTGGTCTATAACTACTTTTTGTTGCACTAGGCTTTTCTTTGTCTGCTGTAGGGTTGACCCATTATATTTAAATGGAGTCTGTCAAGATCATAGAAAGTTGAATAAAATTATATCCAATGTCTTATTCCAGAGAAATCTCCATTTTTCCTGCTATATAAATGAGCTGTTACGATTTATGGCCAAGACACTGATCTCCCTCAGAACCTGTCTCCACTGCTTATTTAAAATGAAAGGAGGCGCTACCAGTGTAAGACATGTAATTACTGAAAGTTTGCTCTCTTGAATTCACTGCAGAGCAGTGGTTATGTGATAATAACTCAGTATAGCAGAACTGAACTTTGTCTTATTACAAACACATTTGCAGCAGCAGTTGACCTCTCATAGCGCTTCAACTTCCATCTCACACAGACAGTGTGGGAAAAAGGGCAGTACAGCACAGCTGACAGCATTGTGAGAAGACAACTGCAAATGTAGTTGGAATTGTACAAAATTCAACTCTGCTGTACTGTGTTAGTTGTAATCAGGTATAGCTCTGCAGCAGAGCTGAAAAAAACAGACAACTGCTGATGCATATCTGTTTGTAATGGCACAACGTTCAGTTCTGCTGTACTATGTTATAATGTGATATGATGTGGGTAGTGCATTATCTCAAGCTGGCTGGTAGCAGCCATTATGCAAACGTGCGAGCTCCACCAATCAGACACATAATACTTGCATACAGTATATACATTTATCAAGCATTCATCCATGGGTGAGTAGTATGATAAGTTTGTGTTGCCTTCTATAGTGAATGGGCAACCAGTGCTATGACTTGTGCAGGATAGAAATAAAAGTGGGCAGCACGGTGGCTCAGTAGTTAGCACTGAGCACTGCAGCGCTGGAGTCCTAGGTTCAAACCCCACCAAGGACAACATCTGCAAAGAGTTTGTATGTTCTCCCCGTGTTTGGTGGGTTTCCTCCGGGTACTCCGGTTTCCTCCCACACTCCAAAGACATACTGATTGGGAATTTAGATTGTGAGCCCCATCGGGGACAGTGATGATAATGTGTGCAAACTGTAAAGCGCTGCAGAATATGTTAGCGCTATATAAAAATAAAGATTATTTATCAGTGTAGCGGCTGTACAAAATATGACCCTGGCTGTTCAGAATAGACTGGAGAGTGAACAGTTTAGTAAGAGGGAGACTGATCAGCAGTGAGTAGTGAGAATGAATAAGAGCAACAGTAATATTTTTTGCCCTTTCAAAGGTATGTAATGGGAGGATTCTGGAGATGTTTTTAAGCTGCCAATGACACAAGCTTGTGAGTGAGTGGATGTAGGGAATGAAACAAAGTTCCAAGTTAAATATAACCCCAAGATAGAGGATGTGCTGCTTGGGAGGTATGGTGAAACCACACTCAGAAATATGGTAGACATTTCATAGTTAGAAAGGGTAGTAGAGGCAGGAAACACAAGGAGTTCCATATTGGAAATATTCATATTGAGATGTATAGAGGACAAGATGTTAGAGACATCCAACAGTGACTGGTGTTTTGTAGTAGACGTAGTGAGGGGGTAATGTTAGGAGGAGAAGTCTATGATTGGGTGTCATCAGCATAGAGATGGTACACCCTGAGAAATCTCACAGAGGAGAAGAACCATAAATTATACAATTAAGTGGTAGTGGTAGAAATTAGTGACCATAAGATTTAACTGATAGTATTAAGCATTAAGTCAGGGAAGGACTGGGAGTAGGTTGGGGCCAACAATGACTGCAAGTCACAAAAGCAGCAAGTCATAACAGAAAAAGAAGGAAGCTTGTGTTCAGAGAGCAGGAGAGGAGCCTTAGCAATACCACTGACAATAGGCCAATGTCACAGCTCATTTTTGACCACCTCTATGCTCTGAATCTCCTTATGGGCAAACAGGTTTTAATTTTAATGTCCTCATTTAAAATGTTTGTCCACTTCTAGGACAACCCCTTCTCATTCTGAATGTTTGCCTCCATTAAACAAAAACACCTATACTTACCTCCCGTGCCGGCACCATTCCAGCGGTGTTGGCTCTTGTGTACCCAGGGCTCATGTGAGGTTGTTATGTCACGTGAGCCTTGTGCCCAATCAGTGCTGGTGTTGCACTGGTGTCCATGCTTTCAGACGTACAGTATAATTAATCAACAGGAAGTGAGAGCTGTGTCTGGTGCTCACTTCCTGTTAATAACTTATCTGTCTGAAGGTCAGGACAGTGATGCTAGTGCAGATTGGGCACAGGCCTCACATGAAATAATAACCTCACATGAGCCATGAGAACACGAATGCTGATGCCGCTGGAACGGCACCCGTGCGGAAGGTGAGTATAAGTGTTTTTATTTTATTTCAGATATTCAGATTGAGAAGAGGTTGTCCTAGTAGTGGACAACGCCTTTAAAAAAAATATATCAACATGAAAATTCAGTCCAATCTGCAAGTATCATGTGATAGAACACAGGGAGCTAACAGATCGTTACATAGCTTGGTAAGAAAAGATTCAGTATAACTCAAGTTTTAATCATTTAAATCTTCGCTAGTGCTGGGATTTTTGATCCAGTGAGCTGTCCTATTGTAAAGTGGCCACAAGAGGTAGTTATGCCCGAACTGCCGTCTGGGTATACTTTGGCACTTTATAGCAAAACAATGTCCCAGTCCCAATTTGTTGTCAGGTGTGGGGTGCATCACACTCACTTGGATGCTGCAGGCTTTCGCTATCTCCAGGACTCCATCTTCAGGAGTCGCTACACATATTTCAGGAAACACCAAGTTCAAGCAACAAGCAAACATTTACTTGTCAGTTCAAGTTCATCAGGTTGTAACACGTGGGATAGGGCACAACACTTCATATTTCTTCCTTCCTTCTATCTTCAGCCCTACCACTCGTTTATCTTGGACTATCCCCAACCCACTGATGCTGCCAATCTCAGGGATTTCTTGTCCACTTCAGCAGTGCACCCAAGATTCATTACCTTCCATGTATACAGGTCTCTGTCCATCTTCCCTTGAATGCCAGAGGACATGATGTGCCCAGCAGCTCCTATGCCAGAGCTTGGGCTCCAGACATGACAGGAGCATCCACTCAGGATTCCAGTATTTTCCGTAGTACAATAAATCTTCAGCCCTACCACTCTTTGTCCTGTGCTATCTCCAAGCCCCACTGACTGTCAGCCTCAGGGATTTCTTGTCCACTTCAGCAGTGCACTCAGGATCCATTACGTTCAGTCTGGACATGTTCCTGTCCATCTTCCACTGTGAACCAGAGGACATGATGTGCCCGGCAGCTCCTATGCCAGAGCTTTGGTTCTGAACATGATAGTATTCCAGTATGGCTTTCCACTGCATTAAGCGACTGGTACATGCTGTAGCAGCCCACCGTTCTTGAACTTGACCTTGTCAGTGCACTTCACAGTCTGAGTCATTAACAGGAAGTGCCTACTTTTTACTAACACTAGTCCCTACCCACTGGGCTAGTTCTATATTTTAACTATGGCCTCCCCGCTAACTCCCTTGCACCACTCCAGTCTATCCTCAACTCTCCTGCTCGGCTAATCCACCTCTCAACTCGCTACTCCCCTGCTTCACCCCTCTGCAAATCCCTCCACTAGCTCCCAATTCCCCAATGAATCCAGTTCAAACTACTAACACTGATCTACAAAGGCATCCACAACCTGTCCCCTCCCTATATCTCTGAACTAATCTCCCACTATCTTCCCTCACGTAATCTTTGATCCTCCCAAGACCTCCTACTCTCCTCCACACTTATTCGTTCCTCACACAACCGCCTCCAATATTTCTCCCGAATATCCCCCATCCTCTGGATTCCTCACCTCAACACGTCCGATTATCCACAACCCTCGGATCCTTCAGAAGGAACCTGAAAACCCATCTCTTCAGGAAAGCCTACAGCCTGCAATAACCATTCTGCCGCCACATCACCAACCACCCGAGCAGCCGCGTTGCCACCGCCAGAGCTGCCGCCCCACCAACCACCCGAGTTGCCGCCTCACCAACCACCTGAGCTGCCGCCTCACCACCACCAGTGCTGCACCATACCAGCCTCCTGTCTCTTCCCCATTATCCTGAAGAATGTAAGTCCGCAAGGACAGGGTCCCCTCCCCTCTGTACCAGTCTGTCACTGTAGATTTGTTTACTGTTAGCGATATCTATAACTCTGTATGTAACCCCTTTTCACATGTACAGCACCATGGAATTAATGGTGCTATATAAATAAATAATAATAATAATAACAACTATATTCTATCCTTTAGCCAGTGATGACGAACCTTTTAGAGACTGAGTGCCCAAACTGACAAAGAGTCAACACAGCAATTTAACTTGCATACTGAGGTTTTGGTTTAGAAAAAACAACTCATGCAGAGAGCAGGCAGGGGCAGCAAAGAGCAGGCGGTGGCAACAGAGAGCAGCCACAGACAAGAGCAGGGGTACCAGACTGCAGATATACAGTGGGGAAAGAAAGTACTTAGTCAGCCACCAATTGTGAAAGTTCCTCCACTTAAAAATATTTGCAAAATAAATATTGCCAAATCAGACAAGCTTATTTTCTGAATTTATTTTCTCATTTTGTCTCTCATAGTTGTGGTCTACCTATGATGTCAATTATAGGCCTCTCTCATCTTTTTAAGTGGGAGAACTTTCACAACAGGTGGCTGACTAAATACTTTTTTCCCCACTGTAAAGGAATATGCTTCCTATCCTGGTACATGCCCCTTATCCTGGTATATGCACCTTCATCCTAGTATGTGTGCCATGATCCTGATATATGCTTCTCATGCTTGTGTCGCCCACCCTGGTTTATGCCCCCCACCCTTGTATATGCCGCTCATCCTGGTATATGCACCCTCATCGTGGTATATGCACCCTCTGACTGGTATATGCACCCTCTGACTGGTATATGCATCCTCATCCTGGTATATGCACCCTCTGACTGGTATATGCACCCTCTGACTGGTATATGCATTCTCATCCTGGTATATGCACCCTCATCCTGCTAAATGCACCCTGATCCTGGTATATGCACCCATGTCCTGGTATATGCCTCCACCATCCATGTATGTGCTCCCCCATCCATATATATGCTCTCCCATCCATGTATATGCTCCCCCATCCTTGTATATAATATCCCATCCTTGTATATGATGCCCCTATCCTTGTATATACTCCCACAATCCATGTATATGACTCCATCTTGGTATATGCTCCCACATCCTTGTATATGCTTCCACATCCTGGTATATATGCACCCCCATCCTGGTATATGTCCCCTTTCCTGGAATATATGCTGCCCATCCTTGTATATGCCCTTCATCCTGGTATATATGCCCCTATCCTTGTAACTGTAACCCCATAATTGTATATGCTCCCCCATCGAGAAATATGTCCCCATCGTGCCTGTGCCACTGTTCAAAGCAGAGAAAGAAAAAAAAACCACAATAAACATTTCTATTCACCTTCCTTCTTTTCTCTCCCCTACTGTGTTGTATTCTGAAGTTAGCTGCTGATTTCACCATCCAAACGATGGGAGGTGAATAATGTCACTGCCGGTGACATCAGTTGCTGGCCTCTGATTGGCCAGCAACATGTATTGCAGTGCACGGACTCGCTGGCCCAGGTTCCCTGATGCGGAATGGTGACGGTGCGCTCGTGCCCACAGGAAAGGTTCTGTGTGCTCTCTCCGGCACATGTGACATAAGTTCACCACCACTGCTATAGACTAAACCTTTTGTCCTAAACCATTGCTAAGCCACTTAACTATATGAACAGTACTTATACTATTACAATCCTAATCCTGTACTTACCCTGCACTATACACTACTCATATTGTACATTAACACTTTACTTTACTTATACGCTGTACATTACCATCACACAATATAAAAGACCCACATCACTATTCACATAACATGTAGAACTGCATGAAACTGTACACATAGCGCAATTGTTCTCTTCAGGGGTATAAATGCAGAACAGTCTAACTCTTTCACTATCACCATACCCTCCTTACTTATGAACTACAATCTCAACACTGTCCGCACCCCATGCTACTCCCTCTTCCCACTGTTCTCCCTGCTGCCCCTTCTTCACACTGTCTCCCTCACATTACTCCCATTCCATGATGAGGCCTTGTTACTCTCTCTCCCTATTAAGCTCCTCATTCTTACTTGTATATACTGAGTCTCCTAAGCTATCTGCATATTGAGCCCTCCATGCTACTCCTTCTCCATACTGAGCATCTTCGCTTTCTCTTTTACCATATTGAGCTTAGCCCACACTGTTCCTTCTCCATGCTAAGCCACCAATGCTGACTCTTAGGCCAGGGTCACACTAGCAAAGAATACGGACGAGTGCTATGCGACAAAACATTGCATAGCACTCGGACCAGTGTTAATCTATGGTGCAGCTCCCATCTCCGTTTTTTTCTCAGGCGTATTCAGCGTGCGAGTGAAATTGGAACATGCTTGTACGCGTATATCGCCCAAGTCTTGTCAATGCAATTCTCTGGCTAAGTATTACAAGGTGGTGTCTGATGAGTCTTATACTTCTGGCATAACATGCAGGAAAAAGGGAGTTTTTGGCATGCAGTATAGACAGTAACACAATTGTGTACCACCCTTGTCAAGGCGGAAGTCATTGCAGAAGCACAACAGGGTTAGTTTATACCATAGATAGGGATGAAGCAGATACAGTTGTGCTCAAAAGTTTACATACCCTGGCAGAATTTTTGCTTTCTTGGTCTATTATCAGAGAATATGAATGATCACACCAAAACCTTTTCTCCACTCATGGTTAGAGGTTGGGTGAAACCATTTATTGTCAAACTACTGTGTATTTTCTTTTTGACATCATAGTGACAACTCAAAACATCCAAATGACCCTGATCAAAAGTTTACATACTCCATTTCTTAATACCATATATTGTCCCCTCTAACATCAATCACAGCTTGAAGTCTTTTGTGCAAGTTGTGGATTTTCTCAGATGGTAAAGTTGCCCATGATTCTTGGCAAAAAGCCTCTAGTTCCTGAAAATTCCTGGGCTGTCTAGCATGAACTTCATGCTTGAGATCTCCCCAGAGTGGCTCAATAATATTGAGGTCAGGAGACTGGGATGGCCACTCCAGAACCTTCACTTTGTAGCCAATGACAGGTCGACTTGGCCTTGTGTTTTGGATCATTGTAATGATGAAACGTCCAAGTACGTCCCATGCGCTGTTGAGTGTAAATTTGCCTCTAGTATTTGCTGATAACTTGCTGCATTCATCTTTCCTTCAACTCTGACCAGGTTTCCTGTGCCTTTGTAGCTCACACATCCCAAAGACCTCAGCGATCCACCGCCTTACTTTACAGTAGAATGGTGTTCCTTTCATCATAGGCCTTGTTGACCTCTCTGCAAATGTAACGTTTATGGTTGTGGCCAAAAAGTTAAATTTTGGTCTCATCACTCCAAATTACAATGTTCTAGAAGTTTTGAGGCTTGTCTCTGTGCTGTTTTGCTTATTGTAGGTGAGATACTTTGTGGCATTTGCGCAGTAATGGCTTTCTTCTGGCAACTCGACCATGCAGCCCATTTTTCTCCAAGGGCCTCCTTTTATTGTGCATCTTGAAACAGCCACACCGCTAGTTTTCAGAGAGTCCTGTATTTCAGCTGATGTTTTCTTTTTACAGAGCCCCTGATATTCTGTTTGTTAATCACACTTTGAACACTGCTGACTGGCATTATCAATTCATTGGATATCTTTTTGTATCCCTTTCCTGTTTTTTACAGTTCAGCTAGCTTTTCCCGTAGATCCATTGACAATTCTTTTGCTTTCCCCATGACTCACAATCCAGAAACGTCAGTGGCTGGATTTAAAAAAAATGCAGGAGTCTGTCAGGATCACAAAAACTCACTCAGCTTATATGCGCACATACTGATTACAAGCAAACAGGTCACAGGTGAGGATGTTACCTTTAGTAGCCATTCAAACCAATTTGTGTCAATTTCTGTGCATGTTATCAGGCCAAAATCACCAGGGTATGTGAACTTTTGATCAGGGTCTTTTGGATGTTTTGGGTTGTCATTATGATTTAAAAAGAGAAAATACAGCAGTTTGACAATAAATGGCTTCACCCAATCACTAGCCAAGAGTGGAGAAAAATTTTTGGTGTTATCATTCATATTCTCTGAAAAAAAAGGCCAAGAAAAAAGAAATTCTGCTGGGGTGTGTAAACTTTTGAGCAGAACTGTTCACCTACAAGGAAAGACCTTTTCTTAATGGCACATAACTACTGTGGGACTTGGTGAGACCTAAATCTTTCTTTTGAGCACTTCCCGCATTTGTGCACTATATTTTTGACTATCTCTGTTATTATGATTCTGATGTTTTTGGTATAAGCACTGCAACATACTATGTCTGGCATCGATTGTCGGCACCCCTGCATGGTTCCCCTTCTCATTTCATGCAGGGGCGCCGCCATACTCACCACCCTGGCCATGGCAGCGTCCTCATGCTCCTCTCCCTCCTTCCCCTGTGCATGCAGCACAAGCCTCAGGCTGCGTAACTAGTGCGTGCGCTCTCCTTTCCTTAAAGGGGCAGCTTGCACACCTGCAAAGGTTCCCCCAGCCAATCGCTGGGAGGCACCTTGCATAAAAAGCACCTTCCCCAATAGGAATGTGCCTGAGCAACCCCTATAGTTAATTAGCAGTAGTGTGTGTGTACATACGTGTGTGTATGTGTACGTTTACAACTGTATGTTGCCAGATCCCCCGCCTTAGCCTGTTATAGTTAGTTCTTTATGCAGTATTGTCCCTGTAATCTTGGGTATTTTATACGCGACCCTGAAGCCACTTCTGCGGTACCTGAACCATTTCCCAAGACCTGTGTGTCTGAATGAAAACTTATCCTCAAACCCTACGCTATCTGGACTGTCCATCAGTCTCAATATCCTGCCAGTCACTGACTCCACTCCCGTGTCCCCTTCCAACAAACTCGACCCCTGGGGTTGGTAGCTGTTGCGCGGGGACAGCCTAGGAGTGGTACCTGGCAGCTACATGCAGCTCAAGCCTGACTCCACCATCAGGAGCTCCAGTGAACACCAGGTAGCCCCTTGGCTATGCCCCTCCTAGACAAGCCAGGCCCCATGGCACAGTGGGTCCACGAACCACGTGCGTCACCTGTGAACATGACAGTAGGTCTCACTTTGTGGTATTTTATCACTGCATTGTTTTTATAGATCTGTACCACTTAGCTTTAGGTTCCTAATACTGCTGGTCATTACCTACCATTCCTTGGGTATTGTGCATAGTACAGAGCACTACAGGCCTGTATTATTCTGTTATAATGTGCCCGCAGCTTTCAGGCACTCATTTTTATGTAAATTCTTTTCATGCCTATTGCAGTTCACACATACAGTACTTGTCTCCTAACAAGACATTTTAGTATAATGATGGGATGTCGCGATGCACCTTTACTATAGATGCTTTGCTATGCTGTAACTGACGTAATTAACAATTGTTTACAGCCTTTTCGTGCTTCGTGATAGCATATTTTAACAGCAAATCTACATACCACTCTGTGGCTCTTGGTACACTGTATGAAACTTGTTAAAGGGAATCTGTCAGCAGGTTTTTACTATTTAATCTGAGCATAGCATAATGTAGAGACAGATTCTAGTGATGTGTCACTTACTCGGCTGTGTGCTGTTGATTCAATAGAAATCAGTGTGATATCAGCTGGAGATTTTCACTACAGGAATAGGGGTAACGTGCTTCCTAGTCAACTGTTTTGTGTAACCGCGCCCCTGCCACTGATTAGCAGCTTTGTGCCTATGCACAGTGTACATAGAAAGCTGCCAATTAGTGGTGTAAATGGGGTTGTACAAGGCTCAGCATTCAGAGCAGTGCTACATGTGCAGCAGAGAACTGCTGCATCCAGTAAATTGAGTGATACATTGCTAGAATAATTCTCAACCCCTACATAATGCTGTTCTCAGATCAGGTAGCAGCAGGGTCGGTTTAGTTTGGCCCTAGGCAAAATTTTAATCTCTTTCCAACATATCTTTCCCGGGATATGTCAGCTGTTTTGAACAGCTGACATGTGCCCACGATAGCTGCGGGTGGAATCATGATCCACCGACGGCTATTAACCTGTTAAATGACGCTGTCAAGTGTCGACAGCTGCATTTAACAAGCGCTTCCGGCAATCACGCCAGAAATCCGCCCACCGGTGACCCCCGTCACGTGATCACGGGTCACCGGTGGGTTGGCATGACAACCAGAGGTCTCCTGGAGACCTCTCTGATTGTCACTGCCAGCTTGCTGTGAACGCCGCCCAGTGGTTGGCGTTCATAGCAAGTGAGTAATTCAGCTACATATAGGTGATTTGATCATCGCCTATATGTAGCTAAGCCAATCGGGTTACGGCAGCTTCTAGTCTCCCATGGAGACTATTGAAGCATGCCAAAAGTAAAAAAAAAAGTTTTTAAAAATATAAAACAATATAAATGCTCAAATCATGCCCTTTTCACCCCATTTGAAATATAACAATTAAAAAAAATCAAACATACACATATTTGGTATCGCTGTGTTCAGAATCGCCTGATCTATCAATTAAAAAAAAGGATTAACCTGATCGCTAAACGGCGTAGTGAGAAAAAAATCAAAATGCCAGAATTAGGTTTTTTTGGTCACTGCCACATTGCTTTAAAATCAAAAGATCGTATCTGCACCAAAATGGAATCATTAAAAACATCAGCTCGGCACGGAAAAAATAAGCTCAACCCGAGATCGCGAAAAATGGAGACGCTATGGGTATCGGAAAATGGCGCAATTTTTTTTTTTTTAAACAAAGTTTGGAATTTTTTTTCACCACTTAGATAAAAAAGAACCTAGACATGTTTGGTGTCTATGAACTCGTAATGACCTGGAGAATCATTTTGGCAGGTCACCTGGTGAATGAGCAATATCTTCAATGGACCTTTTAACAGGATAATGATCCCATGCATAACTAAAAGCCCATGGTTTCGTTTCAGAAGTAGTCTTGGGAGAGTGGCCATCAAAGTTGCCTGGCTTAATCTCCATTGATAATCTTTGATGTGATTTGAAGCGTGGCTGGAGCATGTCAACCCAATACTATTAGTAAACTGGAGGCCATTGCCCAAATAAACATAGCATGACTCCCCAGGAACGCTGTCAGACACTGGTATCTATATATGTATCATGTTTGCAGCATGTCATAGCAGCCAAGGGATGCTCCAAGTGCTTAAGACACTTGTCATGAAGTGGTTTTATTGAGCTTTTTATAGTTTTTTTTTGTTCCTGTATGTTTTATTCCAAATGGCAAAAAATGAGTACGCTTTGCTAAGAAACCCAATTTACAATGGAGGTTGACTGAATTTATTATGGGTCGACCATTAGCGAATGTTAACATACTGATTACACGGTTTGCATGTTAAATATGGCATTTGGAGTGTTAATAATATTGCTTTTTGAACTTCACAATATGAATGACCTTTACATTGATCGGGAGGCACGGGTAAGTGAAGAAGGAAATTATTAAGCATGAAGAGCTCTGGTGTTTGAGGATAATTGGGCAGGAACCCGTATATGCTATGTATCCAATACATGTGAGGTCACCTACAGGTTTTAGAGGATTTAAAGAGAACAGAAATATGCAGGTTCAGTGGAAAAGGGCATACCTAAATACATTCGAAGTATTTCATTTTGAAACTGGAAAACCCCTTTAAAGTACTTGGTTCTTGATGTAACTATAACTGAGATTTTCTGCGATGTTCAAACACTTAACAAGATTTTGTGTATATTTCACAGGCTTTTGCAGAACTCCCCCAGATATTCTATTTGCAGAGCTCAGTGAAGAATTTTTGGAAAAAAACATCTTCTCTATAGGGTCCACAGTAAGGTACATGTGCCAAACCGGCTATTCCCCTTCACCAGGAACCGATGTAGCTGTGACATGTATGACTGATGGAACGTGGTCTTTTCCTCATTCATTTTGCAAATGTAAGTTTACTTTTGTGCTTTCCCATGAAAAAGGATAGGTTTTGAAAATATCAATTAACAAGGTTTTTATGCCTTAACAAACAGAAGTATATTATTTGTACTATATGTTGTGACTTGTACTATGGCCTGCACAACTATCCTCCTGATTATAAAATTGACCAAGGAAATTCTTATACATTAACACATTAAATTACAAAACCAGTAGAAGCACACGTGCCAAAGAAAAATATAAACATGATATAAAAGCAAGAAGTATTAACATTACAAATAAAATCAAACATACAATGAACAGGGTATGTAATACCTTTTAATAGGACTTTAAACAAATGATAAAGTCACAAATGAAAGGAAATCAACTTTTTATATATGAAGTATGTAATGAATAAGTATATCTAATATATAGTCTAAAGGATAAGCAGCCACACTATATTAGCAACCACATACAAGTATACAGTCATGGCCAAAAGTATTGACACCCCTGCAATTCTGTCAGATAATACTCAGTTTCTTCCTGAAAATGATTGCAATCACAAATTCTTTGGTATTATTATCTTCATTTAATTTGTCTTAAATGAAAAAACACAAAAGAGAATGAAGCAAAAAGCAAAACATTGATCATTTCACACAAAACTCCAAAATGGGCCAGACAAAAGTATTGGCACCCTCAGCCTAATACTTGGTTGCACAACCATTAGCCCAAATACCGATTCCGGTAACCATCAATGAGTTTCTTACAATGCTCTGCTGGAATTTTAGACCATTCTTCTTTGGCAAACTTATCCAGGTCCCTGATATTTGAAGGGTGCCTTCTCCAAACTGCCATTTTTAGATCTCTCCACAGGTGTTCTATGGGATTCAGGTCTGGACTCATTGCTGGCCACCTTAGAAGTCTCCAGTGCTTTCTCTCAAACCATTTTCTAGTGCTTTTTGAAGTGTGTTTTGGGTCATTGTCCTGCTGGAAGACCCATGACCTCTGAGGGAGACCCAGCTTTCTCACACTGGGCCCTACATTATGCTGCAAAATTTGTTGGTAGTTTTCAGACTTCATAATGCCATGCACACGGTCAAGCAGTCCAGTGCCAGAGGCAGCAAAGCAACCCCAAAACATCAGGGAACCTCCGCCATGTTTGACTATAGGGACCATGTTCTTTTCTTTGAATGCCTCTTTTTTCTCCTGTAAACTCTATGTTGATGCCTTTGCCCAAAAAGCTCTACTTTTGTCTCATCTGACCAGAGAACATTCTTCCAAAATGTTTTAGGCTTTTTCAGGTAAGTTTTGGCAAACTCCAGCCTGGCTTTTTTATGTCTCGGGGTAAGAATTGGGGTCTTCCTGGGTCTCCTACCATACAGTCCCTTTTCATTCAGACGCCGACGGATAGTACGGGTTGACACTGTTGTACCCTCGGACTGCAGGGCAGCTTGAACTTGTTTGGATGTTAGTCGAGGTTCTTTATCCAACATCCGCACAATCTTGCATTGAAATCTCTTGTCAATTTTTCTTTTCCATCCACATCTAGGGAGGTTAGCCACAGTGCCATGGGCTTTAAACTTCTTGATGACACTGCGCACGGTAGACACAGGAACATTCAGGTCTTTGGAGATGGACTTGTAGCCTTGAGATTGCTCATGCTTCCTCACAATTTGGTTTCTCAAGTCCTCAGACAGTTCTCTGGTCTTCTTTCTTTTCTCCATGCTCAATGTGGTACACACAAGGACACAGGACAGAGGTTGAGTCAACTTTAATCCCTGTCAACTGGCTGCAAGTGTGATTTAGTTATTGCCAACACCTGTTAGGTGCCACAGGTAAGTTACAGGTGCTATTAATTATACAAATTAGAGAAGCATCACATGATTTTTCGAACGGTGCCAATACTTTTGTCCACCCCCTTTTTTATATTTGGTGTGGAATTATATCCAATTTGGCTTTAGGACAATTATTTTTGTGTTTTTTCAATTAAGACAAATTAAATGAAGATAATAATACCAAAGAATTTGTGATTGCAATCATTTTCAGGAAGAAACTGAGTATTATCTGATAGAATTGCAGGGGTGTTAATACTTTTGGCCATGACTGTATAGGCACAGAAGTATAAGGAAATTATTACCAATAAGTAAAATGGCACACATCAATCTTAAAAAGCAAAAGGCGTAAAGAGATGGATACTTGATAAGTCATATGAAAAAGGATAAAGTATCACAGCGCTAAATAGCCATTCCAAAGACATACTGATAGGGAATTTAGACTGTGAGCCCCAATGGGGACAGCGATGATAATGTGTGCAACATGTAAGGCGCTGCGCAATATGTTAGCGCTATATAAAAATAAAGATTATTATTATTATTATTGATCAAAGAGATGCATTTATGCACTCACACAGAAACACACCCAACGTGTCCCAGATGAAGCTTCAGCGAAACGCGCATTAGGTGTGTTTCTGGCTGGGTGTATGTATGGATGTGTTACTGATGCCTTGGGACAGGATACTTCACTGGAAATTGCCATATAGGATTAGAGTAAAATGCAAAAGCATGTGGACACCTGACCATCACACCTACAGTGCCTTGAAAAAGTATTCCTACCCGGTAAACTATTGCACATTTTTTCATGTTACAATCTCAAACTTAAATGTATATTATTGGGATTTTATGTCATATACCAATACAAAGTGGTGAGTATTTGTAAAGTGTAAAGGAAATTATATATGGTTTTCTAAAATTTTAAAAAAATTAAATCTGAAAATCGTGTCGTGCATTTGTATTCAGCCCCCCTGAGTTAATACTTTGCAGGACCACCTTCTGATGCAATTACTGCTGTGTCTGAGGCTGACATTTTTGCCCATTCTTCTTTGTAAACTCGCTCTAGCTAAGTGAAATTAGAGAGTGTCTGTGTATAGCAATTTTCAAGTCTTGATACAGATTCTCAATGTGATAAAGGACTGGATTTTTACTGGGTTATTCAAACACACGGATATGGCTTTTCTAAACTATTCCATTGTGGCTGGCAGTATGTTTAGGGCTATAGTCCTTCTGGAATCTGAACCTATGCCCCAGTTTCAAGTCTTTGCATTCTCAAACAGATTTTCCTCCAGGATTGCCCTAAATTTTCCTCCATCCATCTTCCCATCAACTCTGACCAGCTTCCCTTTCCCTGCTGAAGACAAGCATTCCCACCGCATGATGCTGCCACCACCATGTTTGAAGGTGGTTATGTTGTTTTCAGGGTGATGTGCAGTGTTATTTTTATGCCACACACTGAGCTTCGCATTTAGCCCCAAATTCAACATTGGCTTCATCAGACCAGAGCACCTTCTTACACATGCTAGCTTTGTCCCTTACATGACTCTTTGCAATCATCATATGACTTGCTTTAAAAAAATGTCTTAGTCCTTGATACTCTTCCATAAAGACCCTAGATTTCTGGAGTATACAACTAATAGTTATCCTGTAGATTCTCACCTAAGCTGTAGATCTCTGCAGCTCCCCAGAGTGACCATGGGCCTCTTGGCTGCTTCTATAATTAATTATCACCTTGTTTAAGATGCCAGTTTAGGTGGACGGTCTTGTCTTGGTAGGTTTGCAGTTGTGCCATACTCCTTCCTTTTTTGGATGATGTAATGTATTGAACAATGCTCCATAAGATGTCCAGAGCTTAGGTTACAGGTATATTTTCTTATAACCTGACCAGTCTGGTGTCTTTCTTGGTTTCATGATATTGTTTGATCCCTAATTATCTCAAACAAACCTCTGAGGCCTTCACAGAACAGCTGTAGTTATGCTGAGAATAAATTATACACAGGTGGACTCAATTTAATATCTATGTGGAAAACTCTGGAAGAAATTGGTCACTCAGGAGTATACTTTAGGGGTATCAGACGACAGGAGGCAGAATACAAAAGCATGTTACAATTTTCAGATTTATATTTTTTTAAATAATTAGAAAACCATGTATCATTTCCTCTACACTTCACAATTTTGAACAAATGTCTTTTGCAATTTTATGACATTCTCATGACTTTATCACTTTTGAAATTTTGGGGGAACCAAATGGCAACATATTTAAAGAGCTTTCTCAGATGATCTGATCCTTAGACAGCCCAAAAGGCCAAAACTGGAATCTTCTCTTCTTTTTCTAGAAACCCAGCCATCCCTCCAAGTTTTTCACACTTTTATCTGAAAGGAAAGAACAGCTTATTTAGAAAATACCTAATGATTATCATTATCACAAATTCTACCTCATAGTAGCCTCAATGTGGCATTTCCATCCTCTCCCCTTAATACTCAGCAGGCTTGTAGGTTATATCATGTGCTGCTATTACTGTGATTAGCGGTAAAATAAAATTAGTTAACATAGTTACTAATATAGTTCTATAGACATAACATTGATTTGTAGTGACTATTAAAACATTTTGATATTGGCTGCATTTCTCTTTCCATTACAGATGATCCCAAAAGTGAAAGCCAAAAAAATCCTGAAAATACAGGTACTGATTGAATTCTCTTTCAATTTTGGATTTTAGTCTAGTCATACATGTTCTCCCTTTTCTTTATTTTCTGTCTAGTCGGTCCATTATATTTAATAGCTGACCATGAGACATGTAAAAAAAAATAAAGCCAGCAGGAACCTCTGCTGCTTCGTTCCAGCAATGAATGAGCATCACAGCAGTTGGACCTAAAGTGATTGGACATTGACGGTATCGCAAAGCAGTTGAAGGATTTCCTATACAAACTCTTGAATGGCTCATATATCCACTGGCCAATGATCATATTGTCATTTTTTGAGGCATGTAGTATTTCCTATGCCCTTGTCAATTGTCAGAGGAGCCATCTAAAGAATGTAATAGGGAAAGATGTATCTGATCCAAAAATGTTTGTTTTTTTCAAGTGTATAAATGTAAAAACTGCAAAACAAGAAGTAGGGGTAGTGGTTGAAGGAGATGACAGAAGCAGATAGAAACGAATGGGAATCAGTCATCATTTTTTTTTTTTTGCTATTTAATGTAAAATCAGCAAGATGTAGAGGCAGAAGGCCCAATTCCAGTGATGGGTCACTTGCTAGGCTGGTTGATGTAGGTTCAATAAAATTCTGGTTTTACCAGCAGGAGTTTATCACTAGAGGACTAGCTGTCTTATGCCAGGAAGTCCTCCATAATCATGTGCTCTACATAACCCTACCCCCACCACTGATTAGCAGCACTCTGGCAATGTACAGTGAACATAGGGAGATGCCAATCAGTGTTATGTGTGTGTTTGTGTGTGTGTGTGTGGGGGGGGGGAGGGTTATATGGCGAATAGTATTCACAGAACTGCTAAACCAGCCGCATAGACAACAGTAGTTTTATAAAGACTGAATTAAGCAGACCAGTAAGTGAAACATTGCTGCAATCAGGGTCTTTGCCCCTACAGCATGCTACTGTCAGATGAGGTATCAAAAACCTGATAGCAAATTCCATTTAAAAATCTGATAGGTTTAGCCCAAAAAACAAAATCGAGTTCTCTGTCCTCCTTTAAGGAACCAGATTGTGCCTCTTCTGAAATATAGTTGAAACAGAGAGCATTAAGCGTGGGACAGCATGCCATATTCCTTTAAGGGTGCAAACTCTGGCTTCTAGGATCATAATCCCTTACTGCTGTAGGCTTTATGAAACAACATTTGACTGGCAAATTCCTTGTCTGGACGACACATTTCACTGACTGTAATGTCAAATACTTTGTAGCAGGTTGTATCCTGTGTCTTCTTTCAATTTCTGCTCTAAAATTGCCATTGTGTTATTCACTGGTCCACCTGAGTCTTCTGGCTCTTCATTTATGTGGTGGGGAGAGCAGGTGTCAACTTTGTTCTCAAGGATGGCTCATTATGTTCTCATGAAATATCCTACTTCTAAATTGTATCCGGAGAGCAGGAGGAGGAGTCGTTTGGCTGGAAACAGAGCTGGAGTGACCAAGGCTTCAGGTCATTTTTCAGCCTCATTTACATATCAAATCAAACATTGATTTGACCGAGAAATTGATGGGCTTTATAAATTATTGCTGGTCTTGTCTTTGAATGAACAACCCACACATATACTGTAACTTGAGTTGGGAAATCCTATTGACAGATTTCCTTTAGGGGTATTTTTAAACAGGTTTTGTCTTTTACTGTGTCTTTGTTGGTACGCAGCCTACATATCATGTACATTATACTGCTTACATACATCATTTAGCATAGAAGAAGGCCAGACAAGATTGGGAGTAAAAAGCATCCATGGCACTCAAGCCCCACCAGCCCACCTACAGTATCACTCCCCACTCAATTTGGGAAAAATAACGTAACGTCCTTACCCACTGCCATATATATACACGAGTGTGTATGTATATACAGCTCTGGCAAAAATTAAGAGACCACTGCAAAATGTTCAGTTTGTCAGATTTTTCTCTTTATTGGTATATTTTTTTAGTAAAATGTAAATTGTTCTTTTATTCTATAAACTTCTGACAACATGTCTCCGAATTTCCAAGCAATGAATTTTGTAATTATTTCCTGACAAGTAGAAATGGTCAAAATAAAAAAAAGTAGTGCTCAAGACCTCAACTAATGCAAAGAAAACAAGTTCATAATCATTTAGAAACAACAATACTAATGTTTTAACTCAGGAAGAGTTCAGAAATCAATATTTTGTGGAATAACCATGATTTTTAATCACAGCTTTCATGCGTCTTGGCATGCTTTCCACCTGCTTCTGGCACAAAAATGTAAGCAGTTATTCTTTGTTTGATGGCTTGTGACTATCCATCATCCTCTTTATTACATTCCAGAGGTTTACAATGG
This sequence comes from Ranitomeya imitator, assembly GCF_032444005.1. Lineage (NCBI taxonomy): Eukaryota > Metazoa > Chordata > Amphibia > Anura > Dendrobatidae > Ranitomeya > Ranitomeya imitator. The sequence goes on from NC_091284.1 coordinate 235,216,814, forward strand.
GGTTCAAGTCCGGAGATTGGGCTGCCCATGACAGGGATTTGATGTGGTGGTCTCTTAATTTTTACCAGAGCTGTATATATATATATATATATATATATATATATGTATATATATATATATATATATATATATATATATATATATATTCTGCTCAAGAAAATAAAGGGAACACTTAAACAGCTGAATATAACTCCAAGTAAATCAAACTTCTGTAAAATTAAACTGTCCACTTAGGAAGTAACACAGTTTGACAATCAATTTCACACGCTGTTGTGCAAATGGAATAGACAACAGATGGAAATTATTGGCAATTATCAAGACACACTCAATAAAGGAGTGGTACTGTAGGTGAGGATCACAGACCACATCCAGGATGCACATCCAGGATGGCACATCATTGCGAGTTATGTATAGCGCCACCTGTTGGAAGTTTTGTAGGATCGCTACTTCCAACAGGTGGCGCTATAGAGTTTAAGTCCTCTTTTTCGCAGAAGAGGCAATTTGCATATTTAATTTCCCAGAAGAGCATTGCACGGCGAATAAGCCTCCTTACCTTGACAAGCCAGAGATGGTATGTCACTCTCCATAAGGAGAAACGATACCCCTTAGACCCCAGTCCAGAGCCTCTCACCTAGCCAAATCAGTTCTCATGCTTCGCACTGACGAGGGCCAACAGCCCGAAACCCCATGTCTGCGAACTGAGATACTGATTTGGCTTTAATCCTAAGTCATATTGCACGACTCGTTAAAGAGTTGATTGTGACTTGTAGGATCGCTACTTCCAACAGGTGGCGCTATAGAGTTTAAGTCCTCTTTTTCTCAGAAGAGGCAATTTGCACACAACAGGGGCACATTTATAAGATTATCTCAGCAAAAGAACACGTTTTTTTTTTTAACACATCCAGTTGTGGAGCTTATTTTTATTCCAAGATCTACTAATTAAAATGTACTTTGTTTGTGGGGAAAACCCCTTTAAGCTCTTTGTCCTTTACCTACCTTCTTCCTACTACTTTTTACTACTTTTAGAAATTTCACAAGTTTTTTTTGCATTTCACAGGCTTTTGCAGTTCTCCCCCAGATATTCCCTTTGCAGAGCTTAGTGAAGAATTCTCAAAGCAAACTGTCTTCTCTAAAGATACCACGGTCACCTTGAATTGCCAAACCGGCTATTCGCCAACACCAGGACATATTTTAACTGCAAGGTGTTTAAGTGATGGAACATGGTTTTCTGACACAGTTTGCGGACGTAAGTATACCTTTTGTGTTGTTTTGACCTAAAAGGGTTTTTTGCCTTTATTAAATAACAAGTTTCAAAATTTTTACAAAATAGAAATGTTTGCAATGGAGTATTTAGCTGGGATCTGCAGGTGTAACATCCATGAGAGAACAGATTACTTTTAGTTTAGGGTATTGCTATCATCATGCTTACCTAAAAGTACACTTTCTGGGGTTCCCCTCTGAGAAATAGAGCAATTGTGTCTGCCCTCATGTCTGTTGGAAGTTGTATATCGTTGCATGAATCTGACAGAAGAGCGTAAATGGCTGTGACTGGGACCTTCAGCAGGTCTTGGCTGCCAAGTTATCACATTGGTAACCCATGACCATGTTGTGGGTGGCCGATGGAAGCTGATACTTGCTCCACAGGTAGCCGCTCCACCTAAATGCCACTGTTATGGATTGACAGTAGCATCTAAATTAACAGTAGCCCAGCTCATTATAAAGTTTAAGCGACTGCAAATAAATAACTAAAAAAAATAAACAAAGACCCCAACCTGTTCTTTAGTTATTGCATTGTGATTTAATAAAATCATAAAAAGAAAAAATGTACACAAGAACCAATCATAATAAAAAATGCAAAATTTTATTGACAAAACAAGAACCAAAAGGACATACAAAGTTATTAAAAAGTGGGAAACTAAAAATTTGGCAACAGGAACCCACCACATATTATCAAGAGGTTGTACATAGAAATTAATAAACTAAACACACTTCACAGGATCATACATCCAAAAAAGAGCCAAAATGTCCTAGTGGAAAAACATTCTCCTAAAGAAATGTGGATGACTACAAGAAAAATCAAGATGGTACAAAATTTACCTCTGGTGGGTGCCATTACCTGCCCCTACGTATGTTTCGGCTATTGCCTTCTTCTGTGATTTAATGTAGCACTTTTTGATTTTTCACATGACTTATAATTCTCTTAATAGGCATTTGCAGGTCTCCCCCAGATATTTCATATGCCGAACTCAAAGATGATTTTTTGAAACAAGTAGATTTCCTGCCTGGTGCCATTGCCAGCTACAAATGCAAATCTGGCTTTGCATACATACCTGGAGCTAAAGATTTTGTAACATGTGTGGATGGAAAATGGTCTACAAATGATTTTTTTTGTCACCGTAAGTTCATCTTTGTTTTTAAGCAAAAACAGTATTAGTTATAAGATGATGTTGAGCAAGAGACGTGTACATAAATGTCCCTTTGATTTACAATTCTACTTTACACTCTTTTTCAATCCACCAATTTTTATTTTTGCTTCAAAGGCTTGTATTGTGCAAATATAGCAAATTTTTGCTGTCACACCACCAAGGTTACTTAATGACTACACCTTGGGAACGCTGCTGCCGATCCCTTAGCTCGGTGATTGTGCAGAGTGAAGCAGAATATGATTTCTGAGCCCAGTGATTGGTTGTAGCTGTCAAGTGCTGTATTCATGAGAAAACCACTGCAGCCATGTCAATGATTGGTGGCACTGACAGAGAGCCATTGTTGTGCTTTTGATTTGGATTTTGTTGTTTTAAAGGGACTCTGTCACCTGAATTTGGAGGGAACAATTTTCAGCCATAGGGGCGGGGTTTTCGGGTGTTTGATTCACCCTTTCCTTACCCGCTGGCTGCATGCTGGCCGCAATATTGGATTGAAGTTCATTCTCTGTCCTCCATAGTACACGCCTGCACAAGGTAAGATTGTCTTGTGCAGGTGTGTACTACAGAGGACAGAGAATGAACTTCAATCCAATATTGCATTCAGCATGCAGCCAGCGGGTAAGGAAAGGGTGAATCAAACACCCGAAAACCCCACCCCTATGGCTGAAGATTGTTCCCTCCAAATTCAGGTGACAGTGTCCCTTTAACATACCACGTCTTTGGAATGAAAAAATAAAAAATAAAATAAAAAAACCTCTATAATTCCTTTAAGTTCTTTTGCTATCTCCTCCTACCCTCCCATCTGCATAGAATCTTATCAGTAGCAATATTAAAATCTGTATTCATTGAATACAGAGTTTACTTGTGAAGTGAGAATTTTGATCAGTACAGGAGGAGAAAGAAGCAGAATTCTCTAAGATGAAAGGCAAATTTTTGTATTTACATGTGCATTATTGATTTCTGATATATAAATTAAAACGACCATTGCTCTTTGGATACTGAATAAAGGTGATGTAAAACAATATGCTGACCTATTGACAATGTGTTATCTTAAAAAACACAAATCACACATATGCCATTTCCTTTGTTGAAAATAAATGCAAGTAAACTGTTACTCATTTGTCACTACCTAAGATGCCTGAAATTAGACAATCGAGAGCATTAGAACTCAAGTAAGAAGAATCTTGGGGGAACCATCTTAATGAAACGTTTGATATTTTGTTTGAATAGTCCTTTGTCCAAGGACTTCAGAAAGGTTATTGATGCCAATGAGTCTAAAAAGGAATTTTTTAAAATCATCAAGTGATTTCATTGTGAAGAAAATTGTGAAGTAGGTGGCTCAAGCCAGACCATACCAGCAAGATCAACATGATACAAGACTGCAAAGTGCTTGAACAAGTCTTTAAGAACCTCCAAATTTCTTTTTTTTTCTCTTATGAACTGATGATTACCATGAGTCTACTGTTAGAAAGACTTGCATGTATATGCACTGCCTACAAGGAGTAAATATTTTGGACCATAAAACATATATGAGCAAGGCTAATGATTGCCCATGAAAACTTGAAATAGTTTGCCAATGACAACAAGGTGCTCCAGACACTCAATGCAAACAGAGACTTATTTGTCCATATTACTAGAAGACATTTGGCATAAAGCAAAAACAGATTTTGACCAAAAGAACCTAATTAACAAAACATAGCAGGAAAAATATTATGGATTGTGGCTGCTTTGCTTCATTAGAGCATAGACAGCTCACAGTCACAAAATCTACTATAGTTTTTTTTTTTAGGATAACGTAACAAAATTTATCAGAAGACTGAATCTTAGCCACAACTGGGCATTGCAATATGACAAAAACCATAAGCAGGCAATTAATAACATTATAGAACGGCTGAAAAAAGGAAATGGAAGAATCTTGAATGGACCTATCTGGATCCAAATCCTCTGAAGAAACTCCTCACACATTACACATGAAAAAGATGGAAAAGTTCATGGAAAAGACTAATAGTTATAAGAGACACTTGTTTAAAGAAGACCTTTCACCAAATTTTTCATGCTGAACTGGACACACGATGTAATAGTGGCTGCAAAGCAGAATATTTTTTTCATGTTCCTGCTCCTTTGCAGAGATATTAGCAATCAAAATATTTGGCACATTATGAGTCGATTTTCGTTATGTTCAAGTGGGCATTATCAGACAATTTTCACGGAGGGCATGTACATCTTCCCCCTTTATAACATTATCCAATCATAAGCAAGATAAAATACGCAGAAAAAAAAGAACATGTCCCACAAAAGCTCAGAACAGGTTTCTCCTGTGTGAGATGTACTGACAGCCTGCTCTGGTTTAGGTGGTAGTTATCTGTGCTCTACTACCAGCACTTTTTTAACCCCTTAGTGGCAGAGCCAAATTTTTGAAATCTGACCAGTGTCACTTTATGTGGTAATAACTCTGGAACGCTTCAACAAAGCCCAGTGATTTTGAGATTGTTTTTTCGTGACACATTATACTTTATGATAATGGTGAATTTAGGTTCATATGTTTTGTGTTGATTTATAAAAAATATCAGACATTTGAAAAAAATGTTAAAAAATTAGGAATTTTCAAACTTTCAATGATTATCCCTTTAATCCCGATAGTCATACCACAGCAAAACATTAATAAATAACATTTCCCACATGTCGGCTTTACATCAGCACCGTTTGCAAAATGTTATTTTATTTTGTTAGCATTTTAGGAGGTTTAAAAATTTAGCAACAATTTGAATTTTTTTCAAGGAAATTAACAGAATGTATTTTTTTAGGGACTTATCCATGTTTGAAGTGAATTTGGGGGTCCTATATATAGGGAAACCCCCACAAGTGATACCATTTTAAAAATAGCACCCCCTGACATATTGAAAACTGCAGTCAGGTAGTTTGTTAACCCTTCGGGTGATTTTCAGGAATTAATGCAAAGTGGTATGAGAAAAATGAAAATGTGTATTTTTACCACTTAACTGCCACTAACTTCTGAACAGGTTACAACAGCCGTCAGACTCTAAGGCCGCTATTTGGTCATGAATTGCCATCGCAAACATCAGGACCACACAATCATGATCTGAGACCACCAATTGGGATAAAGAGGAAGCCCCCACACTCTGTTAACCATTTATAATGATGTAGTCACTACTGACAGCATCATCTAAGGGGTTAAACAGATTTGGAAGATGCAAACACTGATCGTGGCTGATGCAGCAAGTTGTCAGCTATAGTGTACAACGGACAGATGCTATATTGTTACCTGTATGGGGAGGCTATTCCCTTATATGTCAGGTCAGTTAAAAGGCGTATTGGCGGTCACTAAGGGGTTAATTATGCACAAAGTTAGACCAGTACATCAGGGTTGTCTTTCATTACATCTCACACTCTGAGAAACCTGCTCTAAGCTATTGTGGGGTGTGTTCTGTTCTGTTACTTCTGCTTATTGCTGCCTGCTTATGGTTGGGCAACGTCATACAGGGGAAGAAGTACAGACCCCCAGTGAAAGCTCTCTGATAACAACCACTTGGACTTACTAAGTGCCAAATATTTTGTCTGCAATGGAGAGGCAAAATTAAAAAAAATATATATATATTATGTACATATTCTGTGCAGCAACCACGTCTGATTCAATGTGGACAATTTAGTGAAAGGTCGTCTGTAAGGTTTTACTAAAGAGGAAATACAAGGCAAAAAGAGCCTAGACTATATTTAGCTTCCAACAGAAGAAATGGCATAGTTCAGATTTCTTTTGAATTGTGTCTAGTTGCATCAACTTTATATACTGCTTGAATCAAACAAGCAACAAATTCACATTGTTGGGGATAATTGTGCTTAATTGGTATTATCCTGCTTTGTTGAAAGTTATCACAGTATTTTTGTATCCCGCATTCTGTATTTTACATCTTCACTTTGCTTTATAGCTTTATTTTAATTTATCGCAGCACTATTCTCTCATCTGTGTCCTATAGGAGCTTGGGGGAAGCATGTAAGGGAGCTAACATTCATCTTATAGGTAGTTTAATTTCATAGATGTACAGCCTGGCAGTGGGACAATGTGGTTTGCACTGTTATGGTAATTCTGTACCACTAGTGTATTCTTTGTCATCAGTCAATTGCCCTATTGCAGTCATGTCCAGGATGTTGGCAGCATTACCACATGCCTTACAGAGTTATTATACTCTATAATATAATTGTGTACACAGTGACATGCGTTGTATGTGGTGAGTCTGCATGCGTCGTTTTGACGTGCCTGCTGAGCGCAAAATGTTGCATTCGGCGGGCACGTCAAAACGCAGCATGCGGATGAATCCGCATACAACGCATGTCCTTGCATACACAATGTTAAAGATAGGTACGCAGGACGCATGCGGAAGTAGGCGGAGCTTAAGGAAAGAAGTCCGCAGCACCACGCTGCAGAGTGAAACGCTAATGTGAACCTGGCCTACGAAAACTGGTAGAGCTGTGGCCTGTAAAACAGTGATTTTACTACATCAAAGAGTCAAGTAAGTGACACATCATTGAAATGAGTGTTTTTGTTCCCATTTTATGCTACTCTCAGAATGGGAAGAATCAGCTTGATGAACATTATTAGGCATACAGTTACATATTTTCAGGAATTTTTTGTAGTTTTGACTATTAATTTTCTGAAATTTTCATAATCATAGCAAAAAGTGCTAACGACATGAATGTTATAGAAATGTTTGCTTGGAGACGGTAATTTAACTGCCACACAAACTTTTGTGATCTATGGTTTGTTGCTCGTGTGTATGAAAGACAGTATAGAAATGTGGGTGAGGCAAAGGGCTCTGCAATGAGGACACTTTAAGACTTTGGAGAGGCTGTCACTGCTACGGTTTTGTACTGGCTGGCCAGTATTACATCCACATGATGTCCTTTAGGAGTCAAGATTAGAATGTGGGTGGAAAATATATTAATAATTCATTGTTTCACTTTAGCAAAGGCTTGCGGATCTCCCCCACGACTTGAGTATGGACTACCTAGAGACGAAGATTTGGAAAGAACCCTGTTTTCTTTTGGTACAAAAATTATGTATGTTTGCCGACCTGGTTATACTAAAATTCCTGGCAAAAGCGCACTTGTAACATGCATGGATGATTCCACATGGTCTCTACCAAATGTCTTTTGTAAACGTAAGTTATACCATTTGCAATCAATTGAAACAATTCAATTCGACTAATTTTGCGGTGTTCAAAGGGAACCTGTCAGCAGGATTGTGCACAGTAACCAACACACAGTGTTAGATCGGCGCAGTTATACTGATTACAATGTTATCTTGGTTTGATGAAATCCATCTTGTGGTTGTTCTTTAATCTTTATTTTCAGTTTTGTGCTACTGATATGCTCATGCCCTATGTTGGGTCTGGAGGGGGGTCTGAATGCGGTGCTCCGATTAGGTACTCATAATGCAGACTGCTGACAGGTCACTGATCCATCTGTAAAGGCACGGATGATTGACCTCGTGGAGACCAAAACATCCAACACCGCGGAGACACCATCACATGTTTCTCAATGCAGTGATCCAGAACACTGCCCCCATTCCTTATGGGAAATATGCAAATGCATGTAAAGTAAGCTGCAAAGACATCATCACGTGTTTCTCAACGCAAGCAATGAATAGCCAGGCCTTTCCCCGGGAAGGAACAACCATGGGAAGGGCAGCATCCAATAAAGGAAAACCACCTATGCCAAGCATGGTATCCATCTACAGACAACTGTTTCAGGGTTTTTGCCCCTCATCAGTGTGGAGTAGGAAACTGGCTATTAGGAGCAGTGCCTAGTAGAAAGTTTATAAAGGCACGGATGATTGACTTCGTGGAGACCAAAACATCCAACACCACGGAGACACCATCACGTGTTTCTCAACGCAGTGATCCAGAACACTGCCCCCATCCCTTATGGGAAATATGCAAATGCATGTAAAGTAAGCTGCGGAGACACCATCACGTGTTTCTCAACGCAAGCAATGAATAGCCAGGCCTTTCCCCGGGCTATTAGGAGCAGCTTACTTTTCATGCATTTGCATATTTCCCATAAGGGATGGGGGCAGTGTTCTGGATCACTGCGTTGAGAAACACGTCATGGTGTCTCCGGGTGTTGGATGTTTTGGTCTCCACGAGGTCAATCATCCGTGCCTTTATAGACTTTCTACTAGGCACTGCTCCTAGTAGCCAGTTTTCTACTCCACACTGATGAGGGGCAAAAACCCCGAAACAGCTGTCAGGAGTGAGGTTTTCTGGAGGAATCCAGACTCTTTTGCAGAGAATTCTGTTTTTTTTTTCTGTGGTAGTTTATACCGACAGCTTTGAAGATGAGTTATGTGAAGAACACCATCCGAGTGACGTTGGAGCCATCTATCCGGGCAAGGAACAGCGTGGTCTTTATCGTTCGTGACCTTATTGAGGAAAAGGCTGGAGGAAAACGGGAGAACATCTTTAGTATCAATGAGTTCCCTAATCAAGGTAACTACGATGTTACTTTTATGTCGTAGCATTATTGCCTGAATGTCTATGAGTGGTTTCGGAATCATGCCGGAGATCCCTGTTTAAAGGGAGTCAAATGTGAACCACTGTTTGGTCTTCAGGAAAGGCAGGTGACTATCACTGTCTATAACCCCTTTACTGAACCTGCATTGTTGGAGAGCTTCCTCTCACAGTATTGTGACTTTGTTTCAAAGGGAGAGAAGCAAGTGAACTGCTTAGGAATCTTTAATTGTCGATACAAGTATCGTGTAAGGTTCAGAAGAGATCCTGGCAGTGTGGGTGGGTTCAGACACCCTCCGGCGAACTTCTCTGTGGCAGGGCATAGGGGTTTCCTGACGTACCCTGGGCAGCCTCTGTTTTGCAGGAGATGTTTCTCTTTTGGACATGTCCAGGCAGACTGCCAGAAGGGGCAGTGTTGCCGAAACTGCAAGAAGGAGGGGCATATGGCTGGTGATTGCCCGATCGCTAAGACCTGTGACGTGTGTGGTAGTAGTGACCACATGTATAAGGATTGTCCGCGGAGGGCGCCTAGACGCTCAGAGAGTGAATGGAGAGAGGAGGAGGAGAGAAGGAGGACGTTGGCGACTATCAGAAAGGAAACTGAAAGAATGGAGAGAGAGGAAAGGAGGGAGAGGGAGAGGGAAAGACGCTCTGTGACTCCAGATGACATTGTGCTAGCACCCCGTGGTGCTATGAGTGATGCACAGAAGGAAGATAAGGAGTTTTGGTTGGCGGCAAAAAAAGTAGAGAAGGGGTTTAAGAAGAAGGAAGAAGATCAGGAAGAAGATGAGGAAGAAGATGATGACTCTACTGTGCCTGAAATGTTTTCTCTTGAGGAAGCAATGGATGCAACGGAGGAAAACGTGCGCATTTCTGAAGCTGAGAGCCCTGTGCACCCCTCAGATCCTCAGAATATTAGAGGGCTCTCTTCAGATGAGGACAGGGGTGCGAATAAGTGTCAGAGGGAGGAGGATGGGGAAAGTGATGAGGCATGCAGTAGTATGCCTAAGAGGAAAATTGGGCCAGCTAAAAAAAAATGGAGTGAGCACGAAGGGGCTAGTGGTTCAGAGACTTGCTGTTCAGTCCGAATGGCAGAGGAGGACAATGGTGATACTGGGTAAAATGAAAGCTCAGTGGATCTGTTGTTTTTTTTTTTTCTCTCCTTTCTGTGAGTCTTGACCTTTGTCAACGGCTTTTTGTGTAATGTGTGTAGTTTTGTGGTAATTTTTGCATTGTTTTTTGTTTTTATAGTATGGGTTTTTCTATAGTTTCTCAAAATGTGAGAGTTTTTAAGAAAGCGAGGAGGAGAGCAGCAATTTTGGATTTTTTAGCTATGCAGAGTGCATCTATTTTTTGTTTGCAAGAATGTGGGATTGTGGATGGTGTGAAAGGGGATGAGTGGTCTTATGGTGCGTCTGTGTGGTCTGGTAGTGCAAATAATAGAAATGATGGTGTGGGTATTTTAGTCAAGGGGCAGGAGGTTGTTTTGAATAATTATTTGGTGGTGGAGGTGGGGAGGTGTATCTTAGCAAATTTTGAATATAAAAATGCTAAGTTTTGTGTTATCAATATTTATGCGCCAGTAGAAAAAAATGAGCGTAAGTTATTATTTGAAAAAGTGAAGCTTTTTGTTCCAGGAAGAGTGCCTGTGGTGATTGTGGGTGATATGAATTGTGATGTGGGGGGAGTGAATGTGGATGTGTCTGGAAAAGTTTTGCTAGAGTTAGTTACTGACTTTGATTTGAGTGATATGCAGCGTGTGTGTAAGGTTAACCCTTTGTTAGATACCTTTTTTTCTGATAGTGGAAGAGCACAGTCCAGGTTGGATTATTGTTTTATTTCTAAAAATATTATTCCTGTTGGATATAAGCAGGATAGGGTCGTTTTTTCGGACCATGTTTGTGTGTTGTGCGAGTTAGATATTAATGTTAGTGGTGTGTTTGGAAAGGGTTTGTGGAAATTAAATGTGAAATTGTTGGAAAATGAAGCTGTGAGGAAGGAGTATGTGAGAAAGTATAAACAGTGGTGTAAAAGTAAGGAAAGTTTTGGGAATGTTTGTGAGTGGTGGGATTGGGTTAAGAGGCAGACAAAAAAGTTTTTTAAAAGTGTGGGGTATGAATTTGCGGCAATTAAGAGGGAAAAGTTTGTTAAGTTGAATGCCCGTTTATGTTTATTGTATAAATTGAGGGAAGGAGGAATGGAGGTGGAGGAGGGGATAAAAAAGGTTAAAAAATAAATTAAAGAGTTTTTGGAGGAGAAAGGGAAAAAATTTTTTAGGGCAAAAATTGATAGAATGGAGCAAGATGAAAGGTGTTCGAGGTTTTTCTTTAAAAAGGTTTTTGGGAAAAAGCAGAGTATGAGTGTTTTGAATGCAGAGGATGGAAGAGAGGTAAGTGGGGAGGATATGTGTGAACATGTGGCTAAGTTTTATGAGGAGCTGTATGCAGTGAAGTGGAGGGATGAGGCTTTGGAGGAGGATGTACTAAGTGTATTAGAAAATAAATTGAGTGAGATGGAGAGAGAGAGAGTGATGGGTGAGGTGACAGGTGATGAGTTATGGAAGGTAATGAATAGCATGGCGTTAAATAAGACTCCAGGAGAGGATGGTCTTCCTATAGAGTTTTATAGGGTGATGTGGCATGTGATTGGTAAGGATTTTGTGGATATGTGTAAGTATATGTGGTCTAGTATGGAGGTGGCTGAGAGTATGCGTGCAGGGATTGTTGTGTTAATACCTAAAAAAGGAGATTTGAAGAGTTTAAAAAATTGGAGACCGATAACATTGTTGAATTGCGATTATAAGATCTATGCGAAAGTAATGGCGAATAGGATGCGTGACGTGATAGAGAGTGTGATTGGGGATGAACAGTGTTGTGCAGTGCCGGGGAGACGTATACATGAGTGTGTGTGTATGTTGAGAGATTGTTTGTGGGACTGTATGAGTCGGAAGAAGAGTGTATTTGTTTTGAGTTTGGACTTTGAAAAGGCGTATGATCGGTTAGCACATAGTTTTTTGTTCCGGGTATTATTGAGAATGGGGTTTCCGCCTGATTTTGTTTGGAGGGTGAGGAGCTTATATAAAGACATTTATAGTTGTGTTTTGATGAATGGTTCTGTGGGTAGAAGAGTGAATGTTTTTTCAGGTGTGCGACAAGGTTGTCCTTTGTCTCCTGTGGTTTTTATTTGTGCGATTGAACCATTGCTTTGTATGTTGAGGAAAGATAAAGTGATTAGAGGAGTACAAGTGCCAGGAGGTGGAGGGAGGGAATGGAAGGTTAGTGCTTATATGGATGACGTGTGTGTGTTGTGTGATTCAGAGTATTCTGTGAGGCGGGTGAAGTTATTAGCGTCTATTTTTTGTGGTGCGTCAGCATTTAAGGTGAATTGGGAGAAGAGTGAGTGTAAGGTTTTTGGGGGAGGGGTTTTAAGTAAGGATGTAGGAGTGAATGAGGTGACTGGGTCTATTAAGGTTTTGGGTGTGAAATTTTCAGAGAGTTTGGATGGGAAAGAAAGTTGGGATGATGCAAAAGGAAAAGTTGAGCGGAAGTTATGTTTTTGGAAGATGAGAAGTCTTTCGTTTTTTGGAAAAATCTTAGTTATTAAAAGTGTGATTTTGCCTATTTTTTTATATATTGCAGTGGTCTTTCCGCCGGGGTATATGTGTATGAGAGGGTTAAATAGGATTCTGTTTGTGTTTTTGTGGAATTCTAGAATGGAGAGGGCTAGGAGGGAGGTTTTGGTGAAACGTTTAGAAAAAGGTGGGTTGGGTTTTCCAAACCTTGAGGTGTTTTTTGGTGTAAATATTGTGGTTTTTGTGTTGAGGGTGATTAGGATGGATGGGAAGTTTTCTTGTCTGTGTAGGTTTTTGTTTGGGGCGTATTTATTTCGTTTGAGGTGGCGAGAGAGGGATCTGAAGTATCCGGTTGCTTTTGACGTGCCTAGATGGTATGTGTGGGTTTATAAATTTTTGGTGAAGTATGAGTTATGTGATGTGGATGTTAGGTTGTTGAGTAATAAGAAGGCTGTATATAGGATGATTGAATGTAGAGAGACAGAGTGTGGAATAAACATGGTAAGAGGGAATGATATAGAAAAAGTATGGAAGAAAGTGCGGTTGGACGGTATGACGAATAGGCAGAGTGAGATTGTGTGGCAGTCTTTGCATGGAGTGTTACCAGTTAGAGAATTTCAGAAGAATCGTGGGTTGGGGAGAAATGATATGTGTCCGAGAGGTGGGTGTGGTGGAAGGGAAAGTGTAATACATGTGTTTTGGAATTGTCATTATGCTAGGGAGGTGATTGGAAGAATGGGACCGTTGTGTAAAGAATTGTGTGGTGTGAGCTTGTTATCATTCGAGTTGTTCATGTTTGGCTTGGGAATGTGTAATGGAGTGAAGGAGAGAGTGTTGTGGTTAATAGTTGCATGTATAAAAGAAGTATTATGGGATGTGAGGAATGTGTATGTTTTTAAGAGAAAGGAAATTGTAGTAAAGAATTGTCTAAAAGTGATTTTGGGGAAGATGTATGTGTGTTTTCTATGGGATAAAAGAAGAAGGGGGGAGGTGGATGCCGAAGGGATTTGGAAGGTGAAGAAGTGGAGATACCTTGTAAATATGTCTTGACTTGTTTTTTCTGATGTTGTATTAAACTGAAATTTTCCGATGATGATGGGAACAGCTTTTGTGTTTTGGATTTGACGCAGCTGTGTGGGATTTTTCTTTGGTCTTGGATTTCTGGACCGTGGATTTTCCCATCTGAGGGGAAAAAAAAAAAAAAAAAGAAACAGCTGTCTGTGGATGGATACCATGCTTGGCATAGGTGGTTTTCCTTTATTGGATGCTGCCCTTCCCGTGGTTGTTCCTTCTCGGGGAAAGGCCTGGCTATTCATTGCTTGCGTTGAGTAACACGTGATGGTGTCTCCGCAGCTTACTTTACATACTGATCCATCTGTGACCTGCCCCCTAGTTTGCATAATGAATATCAGTACCTACTGAGGAAAAAAAACACATTTTGCAGGCACGTGCAGCAAAATCACATGTTTTGTGTGCCAAAAATACATTTTATTCATGTTATTCAGCTTGGAGAAAAAAAATTGATTTGAAAATGGCGCCTGCCGCACCTGCGCAGTAGCTGCTATTGGTGTCTAGCTGTGATCCGATAGCTGCTACTGCACATGCGTCTCCATCTTACTGGAGAACGAAAAAAAATTCCTCTTCCAAGATAGCGCCGCTGGCGCATGCGCAGTAGCAGCTATCGGCTATCTCTGAGCTGCTACTGCGCAGGTGCAGGTGGCGCCATCTTAGAGGAGGAATTTTTTTTCTTCTCCAGTAAGATGGCATTGCCGGCACATGCGCAGTAGCAGTGATCGGATCACAGCTAGACACCAATAGCAGCTACCGTGCAGGCGCGGCGGGCGCCATTTTCAAATCGATTTTTTTTCTAGCTGAATAACATGAATAAAATGCATTTTTGGCACATAAAACATGCGTTTATGCTGGCACCTGCCTACAGAAGTTTTTTTTAAAGTATATACAGATATTCATTATGCAAACTAGAGGACAGGTCAGTGAGCGATCAGTAACCTGTCATCAGTTTGCATTATGAATATCTAATCATCGCACCACATGCATAGCCCCCCTCCAGGCCGCCCCGGAGCACAAGCATACCATTAACTGCAAACTGAAAATAAAGATTAAAGAACAACCATAAGATGGATTTCATCAACCAAGTTATCATTTTAATTAGTATAATGGCGCCGACCTTACACTGTCTGAAGGTTACTGTGCACAATCCTGCTGACAGGTTCCTTTAAAAAAATGTTTACATTTGAAAATTTTATTTAATTTTGATGATACAGGAGTAATTATTTACCACAATCTTTGATGCAACAATAGGGAAACATTCATATTCATTATTGTATCAGTATTACATCACCAGGAGTCTATTGAGCCATCAGTATTGCATCTTCTCAGAGTGACCAATAGAAACCTGCTATCTCAGCCTCGATGATGCAATTCAATAAAGCTACATCACTTGGTTTTAGAAATACTCTCTCTGTTAGTCAGACAGCATTATTTATTAGCCTTTTTGCTTAATTCTATCACAATAAATTCACTGAGGCCTTGGACTTGCATTAACAAATCAGATTATTTTTGCTACAGTGCGTTGCGAAAGTATTCGGCCCCTTTGAACTTTTCAACCTTTTCCCACATATCATGCTTCAAACATAAAGATCCCAAATGTAAATTTTTGGTGAAGAATCAACAACAAGTGGAACACAATTGTGAAGTTGAACGAAATGTATTGGTTATTTTACATTTTTGTGGAAATTCAAAAACTGAAAAGTGGGGCGAGCAATATTATTCGGCCCCTTTACTTTCAGTGCAGCAAACTCACTCCAGAAGTTCATTGTGGATCTCTGAATGATCTAATGTTGTGCTAAATGCCTAATGATGATAAATATAATCCATCTGTGTGTAATTAAGTCTCCGTATAAATGCACCTGCTCTGTGATAGTCTCAGGGTTCTGTTTGAAGTACAGAGAGCATCATGAAGACCAAGGTACACAACAGGAAGGTCTGTGATACTGTTGTGGAGAGTTTAAAGCCAGATTTGGATGCAAAATGATTTCCAAAGCTTTAAACATCCCAAGGAACACTGTGCAAGCGATCATATTGAAATGGAAGGAGTATCAAACCACTGCAAATCTACCAAGACCAGGCCGTCCCTCTAAACTTTCATCTCAAATAAGGAGAAGACTGATCAGAGATGCAGCCAAGAGGCCCATGATCACTCTGGATGAACTGCAGAGATCTACAGCTGAGGTGGGACAGTCTGTCCATAGGACAACAATCAGTCGTACACTGCACAAATCTGGCCTTTATGGAAGAGTGACAAGAAGAAAGCCATTTCTTAAAGATATCCATAAAAAGTGTCGTTTAAAGTTTGCAACAGGCCACATGGGAGACATACCAAACATGTGGAAGAAGTGTTATGACCTGGTGGTTAGGACAATAATGGACCTGGTGATTAAGAGCCCCGGAAAGACCTGATAGTTACAATAACACAGGATAAGCTCTGGGAAGTGGGAACTCTGCTGACCGCAATCCCTAATCCTATCACACACACTAGAAATAGCCGTGGATTGCTCCTAACGCTCCCTATGCAACTCGACACAGCCTCAGAACTAGCTAGCCCTAAAGATAGAAAAATAAAGCCTACCTTGCCTCAGAGAAATTCCCCAAAGGAAAAGGCAGCCCCCCACATATATTGACTGTGAGTAAAGATGAAACTCACAAACACAGAGATGAAATAGATTTAGCAATGAGAGGCCCGACTTACTGAACAGACAGAGGATAGGAAAGATCACTTGCGGTCAGCACAAAACCCTACAAAAAGCTACGCAGAGTGTGCAGGGAAAAAAAACCTTCCACACCGACTGACGGTGCGGAGGCGCCACTCTGCATCCCAGAGCTTCCAGCAAGCAAGAAAAATTCACAATAGCAAGCTGGACAGAAAAATAGCAAACAAGAAAATAGCAAACAGGAACTTAGCTTCTGCTGGAGTAAACAGGAAACCAGAATGATCCAGGAGCGAACTAGACCAATACTAGAACATTGACAGGTGGCATGAAGCAATGATCTAAGTGGAGTTAAATAGAGCAGCCAGCTAACGAATTAACCTCGTCACCTGTGGAAGGAAACTCAGAAACAGCGGCTCCACCCACAGCCACCAGAGGAAGTCCATGGACAGAACCAGCCGAAGTACCATTCATGACCACAGGAGGGAGCTTGACAACAGAATTCACAACAGTACCCCCCCCCCTTGAGGAGGGGTCACTGAACCCTCACCAGAGCCCCCAGGCCGACCAGGATGAGCCAAATGAAAGGCACGAACCAGATCGGCAGCATGAACATCAGAGGCAAAAACCCAGGAATTATCTTCCTGACCATAACCCTTCCACTTGACCAGGTACTGGAGTTTCCGTCTCGAAATATGAGAATCCAAAATCTTCTCCACCACATACTCCAACTCCCCCTCAACAAACACTGGGGCAGGAGGATCAACGGATGGAACCACAGGCGCCACGTATCTCCGCAATAATGACCTATGGAACACATTATGGATGGCAAAAGAAGCTGGAAGGGCCAAACGAAATGACACAGGATTGAGAACCTCAGAAATCTTATACGGACCAATGAAACAAGGCTTAAACTTAGGAGAGGAAACCTTCATAGGAACATAACGAGACGACAACCAAACCAAATCCCCAACACGAAGTCGGGGACCCACACAGCGCCGGCGGTTAGCGAAACGTTGAGCCTTCTCCTGGGACAATGTCAAATTGTCCACCACATGAGTCCAAATCTGCTGCAACCTATCCACCACAGTATCTACACCAGGACAGTCCGAAGACTCAACCTGCCCTGAAGGGAAACGAGGATGGAAACCAGAATTGCAGAAAAACGGCGAAACCAAAGTAGCCGAGCTGGCCCGACTATTAAGGGCGAACTCAGCCAACGGCAAAAAGGACACCCAATCATCCTGATCAGCAGAAACAAAGCATCTCAGATATGTTTCCAAAGTCTGATTAGTTCGTTCGGTTTGGCCATTTGTCTGAGGATGGAAAGCCGAGGAAAAAGACAAATCAATGCCCATCCTAGCACAAAAGGATCGCCAAAACTTCGAAACAAACTGGGAACCTCTGTCCGAAACGATGTTCTCCGGAATGCCATGTAAACGAACCACATGCTGGAAAAACAATGGCACCAAATCAGAGGAGGAACGCAATTTAGACAAGGGTATCAAATGGACCATTTTAGAAAAGCGACCACAAACCACCCAAATGACCGACATCTTTTGAGAGACAGGGAGATCCGAAATAAAATCCATAGAAATATGCGTCCAGGGCCTCTTCGGGACCGGCAAGGGCAAAAGCAACCCACTGGCACGAGAACAGCAGGGCTTAGCCCGAGCACAAGTCCCACAGGACTGCACAAAAGAACGCACATCCCGTGACAAAGACGGCCACCAAAAGGATCTAGCCACCAAATCTCTGGTACCAAAGATTCCAGGATGACCAGCCAACACTGAACAATGAATCTCAGAGATAACTCTACTAGTCCATTTATCAGGGACAAACAGTTTCTCCGCTGGGCAACGGTCAGGTCTATCAGCCTGAAATTTCTGCAGCACCCGCCGCAAATCAGGGGAGATGGCAGACAAAATTACCCCCTCTTTGAGAATACCCGCCGACTCAGGAACACCCGGAGAGTCAGGCACAAAATTCCTTGACAGGGCATCAGCCTTCACATTTTTAGAGCCCGGAAGGTACGAAACCACAAAATCAAAACGGGAGAAAAATAGCGACCATCGAGCCTGTCTAGGATTCAACCGTTTGGTAGACTCAAGATAAGTCAAATTCTTGTGATCTGTCAAGACCACCACGCGATGCTTGGCTCCTTCAAGCCAATGACGCCACTCCTTGAATGCCCACTTCATGGCCAACAACTCTCGATTGCCAACATCATAATTGCGCTCAGCAGGCGAAAACTTTCTAGAAAAGAAAGCACATGGTTTCATCACCGAGCCATCAGAACATCTTTGCGACAAAACAGCCCCTGCTCCAATCTCAGAAGCATCAACCTCAACCTGAAACGGGAGCGAAACATCTGGCTGGCACAACACAGGGGCAGAAGAAAAACGACGCTTCAACTCCTGAAACGCTTCCACAGCCGCAGAAGACCAATTGACCACATCAGCACCCTTCTTGGTCAAATCAGTCAACGGTTTAGCAACACTAGAAAAATTAGCGATGAAGCGACGATAAAAATTAGCAAAGCCCAGGAACTTTTGCAGGCTCTTCACAGATGTCGGCTGAGTCCAATCATGAATGGCCTGGACTTTAACAGGGTCCATCTCGATAGTAGAAGGGGAAAAAATGAAACCCAAAAATGAAACCTTCTGAACTCCAAAGAGACACTTTGACCTCTTCACAAACAAGGAATTCGCACGAAGGACCAGGAACACCATTCTGACCTGCTTCACATGAGACTCCCAGTCATCCGAAAAGACCAAAATATCATCCAAATACACAATCAGGAATTTATCCAGGTACTCTCGGAAGATATCATGCATAAAGGACTGAAATACTGATGGAGCATTGGAAAGCCCGAATGGCATAACCATGTACTCAAAATGGCCCTCGGGCGTATTAAATGCTGTTTTCCATTCATCGCCCTGTTTAATACGCACAAGATAATACGCCCCTCGAAGATCTATCTTGGTGAACCAACTAGCCCCTTTAATACGAGCAAACAAATCAGACAGCAGCGGCAAAGGATACTGAAATTTTACTGTAATTTTATTAAGAAGGCGGTAATCAATACAAGGTCTCAAAGAACCATCCTTCTTGGCCACAAAAAAGAACCCTGTTCCTAACGGTGATGACGACGGGCGAATATGGCCTTTCTCTAAGGATTCCTTTATATAACTCCGCATAGCGGCGTGTTCTGGCACAGATAAATTGAACAATCGGCCCTTAGGAAACTTACTACCAGGAATCAAATTAATTGCACAATCGCAATCCTTATGAGGAGGTAGGGCACTGGCTTTGGGCTCATCAAATACATCCCAATAATCCGACAAAAACTCCGGAACTTCAGAAGGAGTGGAAGACGAAATTGACAAAAATGGAACATCACCATGTACCCCCTGGCAACCCCAGCTAGACACAGACATAGATTTCAAGTCCAATACTGGATTATGAACCTGTAGCCATGGTAACCCCAAAACGACCACATCATGCAGATTATGCAACACCAAAAAGAGGATATCCTCCTGATGTGCAGGAGCCATGCACATGGTCAATTGGGTCCAGTACTGAGGCTTATTCTTGGCCAAAGGCGTAGCATCAATTCCTCTCAATGGAATAGAATACTGCAAGGGCTCCAAGAAAAAACCACAGCGCCTAACATACTCCAAGTCCATCAAATTCAGGGCAGCGCCTGAATCCACAAATGCCATAACAGAATAGGATGACAAAGAGCAAATCAGAGTAACGGACAATAGAAATTTAGACTGTACCGTACCAATGGTGGCAGACCTAGCGAACCACTTAGTGCGCTTAGGACAATTGGAGATAGCATGAGTGGAATCACCACAGTAAAAACACAGCCCATTCCGACGTCTGTGTTCTTGCCGTTCAGCTCTGGTCAAAGTCCTATCACATTGCATAGGCTCAGGCCCATGCTCAGATAATACCGCCAAATGGTGCACAGCTTTACGCTCACGCAAGCGTCGATCGATCTGAATGGCCAAAGACATAGACTCATTCAGACCAGCAGGCATGGGAAATCCCACCATGACATCCTTAAGGGCTTCAGAGAGACCCATTCTGAAGATTGCTGCCAGGGCACACTCATTCCACTGAGTGAGCACAGACCACTTTCTAAACTTCTGACAATATATCTCCGCTTCATCCTGACCCTGGCACAGAGCCAGCAAGATTTTCTCTGCCTGATCCACTGAATTTGGTTCATCATAAAGCAATCCAAGCGCCAGGAACAACGCATCAACATCACGCAATGCCGGATCTCCTGGTGCAAGGGAAAATGCCCAGTCTGACATCGGATTCTGAACCACAAAATCTTGAATGTTTTGTAGCCTTGCAGTGAGATTATCCATCCAAGAGGACAGACCTTGAATGTCCATGTCTACACCTGTGTCCTGAACCACCCAGAAGTAAAGGGGAAAAGTGAGACAAAACACACTGCAAAGAAAAAAAATGGTCTCAGAACTTCTCTTATCCCTCTATTGAGATGCATTAATACTTTGGGCCAGCTGTACTGTTATGACCTGGTGGTTAGGACAATAATGGACCTGGTGATTAAGAGCACCCGGAAAGACCTGATAGTTACAATAACACAGGACAAGCTCTGGGAAGTGGAAACTCTGCTGACCGCAATCCCTAATCCTATCACACACACTAGAAATAGCCGTGGATTGCTCCTAACGCTCCCTATGCAACTCGACACAGCATCAGAACTAGCCAGCCCTAATGATAGAAAAATAAAGCCTATCTTGCCTCAGAGAAATTCCCCAAAGGAAAAGGCAGCCCCCCACATATATTGACTGTGAGTTAAGATGAAAATCACAAACACAGAGATGAAATAGATTTAGCAAAGAGAGGCCCGACTTACTGAACAGACAGAGGATAGGAAAAGTCACTTGCGGTCAGCACAAAACTCTACAAAAAGCCACGCAGAGTGTGCAGGAAAAAAAAACCTTCCACACCGACTCACGGTGCGGAGGCGCCACTCTGCATCCCAGAGCTTCCAGCAAGCAAGAAAAATTCACAATAGCAAGCTGGACAGAAAAATAGCAAACAAGAAAATAGCAAACAGGAACTTAGCTTCTGCTGGAGTAAACAGGAAACCAGAACAATCCAGGAGCGAACTAGACCAATACTAGAACATTGACAGCTGGCATGAAGCAATGATCTAAGTGGAGTTAAATAGAGCAGCCAGCTAACGAATTAACCTCGTCACCTGTGGAAGGAAACTCAGAAACAGCGGCTCCACCCACAGCCACCAGAGGAAGTCCATGGACAGAACCAGCCGAAGTACCATTCGTGACCACAGGAGGGAGCTTGACAACAGAATTCACAACAAAGAAGGTGCTCTGGTCAGATGAAACCAAAATCGAACTTCTTGGCAACAATACCAAACAATATGTTTGGCGTAAAGGCAACACAGCTCATCACCCTGAACATACCATCCCCACTGTCACACATGGTGGTGGCAGCATCATGGTTTGGGCCTGCTTTTCTTCAGCAGGGACAGGGAAAATGGTTAAAATTGATGGGAAGAAGGATGGAGCCAAATACAGGACCATTCTTGAAGAAAACCTGTTGGAATCTGCAAAAGACCTGAGACTGGGATGGAGATTTGTCTTCCAACAAGACAATGATCCCAAACATAACGCAAAATATACAATGGAATGGTTCACAAATAAATGTATCCAGGTGTTAGAATCGCCAAGTCAAAGTCCAGACCTCAATCCAATCAAGAATCTGTTGAAAGAGCTGAAAACTGCTGTTCACAAACGATCTCCATCAAACCTCTGAGCTCGAGCTGTTTACCAAGGAAGAATGGGCAAGAATTTCAGTCTCTCGATGTACAAAACTGATAGGTCGGGATCACACATATGAGAAACACGTCCGTGTCTCGCATGTGAAATCCAAGCTCTGGCGCTGGCACTTGGGAGCGGAGCGTGCGGCTCCATGTGTTGCTATGCGGCCGCACGCTTCGCTCCACAGTGCCGGCGCCAGAGCTTGGATTTCACATGCGAGACCGGACGTGTTTCTCGCATGTATGATCCCGGCCATAGAGACATACCCCAAGTGATTTGCAGCTGTAATCGCAGCAAAAGGTGGTGCAACAAAGTATTAAGTTAAAAGGGCCGAATAATATTGCACGCCCCACTTTTTAGTTTTTGAATTTCCACAAAATTTTAAAATAACCAATAAATTTCGTTCAACTTCACAATTGTGTTCCACTTGTTGTTGATTCTTCACCAAAAATTTACATTTGGCATCTTTATGTTTGAAGCATGATATGTGGGAAAAGATTGAAAAGTTCAAGGGGGCCGAATACTTTCGCAAGGCACTGTATATGTGGCAAAGTGACCCTTGCATCACAGGAGAGAAAGCTGACTTCTGTGGTTAAGAAAGCCTACGACCTGATATGTGGCTGCAGAATAGGACTTGCAGCATGGGTCTTTTAATGCATAGTGGAGACGGGATTTCATGAAATCCCCTCCACTATGCTGTAACATCTGGATGCTGCGTTTTTGACGCTGTGGCTCAATGCAGCGTCAAAAACGCAGCGTTTCCTGAACGTGGAAACATACCCTAACAGTTGCTACTTCTGCATGTTGTTTTCCCTTTATAATTCTCAATAGATATTCTATAGTACGTTTAATTACAGATAAGTTTCCTCTATGTGCATCTTTAGGTTTGTAGAAATAATAATGTTTAAAAGTAATAATTACATTTCTATGCATTATCTACATAATTTACGTAGTAGTAAAATGAAAGCTCTTCAATGTCATAAAAAAAAGAGCCAAATGACAAGTTTTCATTGTTATATTTGAGTTCAGCTCATCAAAATCATAGAAAAGGCACATTTCATTTCTGAATCAAGACAACTTTTAAAAATTTGTATCTGGTTCCAGGTCCCCCAACAAATTCTGGTAAGCTTCATGTTCTCATTTGCTGGCTAATGGCTCTGTCCTTTGCACGGCTCCTTTTGGGGGAATGTTTCCCTTAGCTTGCCCTGTGGTACATACTGTACCATTTCATATGTGATCACTTGATGCACTTACACATGTATCTTACTTTTTTCTGGTGGGAGACCGTGTGTTTTTCTGCATTGCCCTAGTGTTACTTTTAGTGTTACTATGTTATGTGCATTTTTTACTCATTTACATTTGCTTAATAAATTTGACTTTTGTTCTATTCATCTATTGCTCCCCGTCCTCCTTTTTTGTTCCTATTACACTGGAGCTGGTGTTGACTTGTCGGGGGTGGATTACGTCACCTGCTACCATACTGGCATTTAATATGTATCTGGGATTTTTGTTGCTATTAACTTTCAAAAATTTGTAGATTGTTGTTATTGGAGCTTCCTAACTTATTGCAGAACTACACAAATTCTTATATTACCTACAAATAATGGCAGCAAGCCAGTGGGTCAATGTAAAGGATAGTGAAGGGAATAGTAGTCATAGACAGTATACGTATGCAAAACCTACCAATATTATCACAAGTGTATTAAAATACTAACTTTATTACATAAAAAAATATAAGATTTACAGAATAAAAAGTGAATAGATGATATCAGCATTGAAAAATACCAAAGAAGATACAAAGTATACAAGTAATGCACAAGTCAAATGGCAATAAGGAAAGAGTGTATGAATACATAAACCATATAGTAATTATCAGCTAGGGCAGGTTGCTATGCATTGTAAAGGTGAATAAATTAAAAACAATAAGGATTAAGAAATTGTAGTCAGATTAAAAAAAAATTCTTAAATTAACTATAGTAAGGGATGGTGCATATCAGAAAAATTATATAATGCCTATAATAACAATCTTGTGCCTTACATATAATACAAGGTAGCCATAGACTCAAAGTAGATGCATAGTGTGTATTACCTTTGATGCCTGACGCACGTTTCGCCCTGGCCTGTTCCAAGGGGCGATGCAGAAAATTAGTACATGGTTTATGTATTTATATACTCACTCATTATTACCATTTGACTTCTGCACTACTTGTATTCTTTTTATCTTCACTCGCATTTATCCAAGATAATATCACCTATTCACTATTATTAGTAAAATGAAGAACATGCAGATTTTGGAGGTGGAAATCCTTGCAGCAAAGAGCGACCAATGCAGTCAGCACAACACACAACTGCTTTAGAACATTTATTCCTATCAGACTGATGCCAT
The DNA here is from genome assembly GCF_032444005.1 of Ranitomeya imitator. NCBI lineage: Eukaryota > Metazoa > Chordata > Amphibia > Anura > Dendrobatidae > Ranitomeya > Ranitomeya imitator. Next base: position 235,241,277 of record NC_091284.1, read on the forward strand.
TCCAAAATAACTAGTCAGCTTTTTCTGATATATTGAGGTTAACCTTTGGTCCACAACCTTTTTTTACAAAATGCCCTGGCCTGGCCAAAAAAAAAAAGCTTATTCATGTGCTGATTCCCCTCCATATCACTCCTTGGGTCCTCCTCTAATTTCCCATCCACCTCTTCAGATGGGGATATAATGTAATTATCGAAGCCAAATAGTGTAAAAAATCACTTGGCACGTGATTGGCTGCAGTGGTCACAATTGTATACGACTGGAAGAGAAGGAGACTGTTGAGGAATACAGAAAGTGGTATAGATGGGTATTGGCAGGTGAGTATTTTTTTTTTACTTATCAACCCTTTTTAAGGTGGGTCACATTTATTAACTGAAATAGTTATTCCAACTTTAAGGATTATTTGTTTTTTATTGCAAAATTTTCTGTTTTCCTAAATGCAGCTGAAATTCAGCAGGTACTGCTTAAATCGCCCTGAAGTAATCTCCCCTTAGTGATGGATGAGGGTGGCCAAAATTATGTTCTATGTTATAAAATTGAATAGCACTGAATTTTAGACTTAAAAATAATTAAGTAGGAATATGTATGTTTAGGAACAGAAGATTAGAATTTTTTTACTAGCAAAGAATTGTCAGAATAATACCAGAACGGTTATAATCTTTTTTTTATTTTTCTATTCTTCAAAAACTACAGCCGATACTCAAGAGGTTCACTTGATTTGATTATTACTTTCTTTTTTGTAGTTAGATCCTGTGGTAATCCTGGAGAGGTGGAAAATGGTCAAATGCAGGCTGAGAACTTGGACTTTGGCTCCAGAGTAACATATACTTGTAATCGTGGGTGAGTTTTATGAGTGGTTGCTTACATTTTCAATTCACTCTAAAGCCATGTGCACGCGACATCTTTTTGACGTTGGCATACCCGCATAACTTTAGACGCTGAAGGCGCTTCAGAAAATGCCTGTGGTGTTATCCTGAAGCGTCTTCTTTGTTACCTTCATTGTTATTTTTATGGAAGCTTTGCCGTTGGCGTCTTTTTTCATGCAGGGATCTTTTGAGCACACTGAAGACACTCTGGTAACAACTTATCCAAGCACGTTCACCCATCACTATTATTAACCCTACTATTTTGAGGGGTTTTTCAACATTTTGCGTCTGTCTTTGTATGGACAGTTTTTTCACCTTTGACGTGTACGAATAAATTTTACATTTTAATCAAATTAATAACAAAATTCTCCGAGAGCCACAACTTTATTTTTTCAGCTATGGAGGAGTATGCGAGTTTGTTTTTTGCGGGATGAACTGCAATTTTAGTTATATTTTTGAGACTTGGACTTTTTAATCACTCTTTAGATTTTTTTTGTTGCGAAGTACTGAAAAAATGTATTCTAACTTTTTGTTTACTGCATTCACTCAGAGAGACTAGTTAAAAGTTAGTTTTATAATTTGGGTTGTTACAGATGTGGCGATGCCAAATACTGTATGTTTTTTTTTCAATATTAAAGGACTTAAATTGCTAAAAAGAACTATTTCCATTTTGTTAGCCTATTTTTTTAGTTTTCTAAATATATTTTTTACTTTGCTGGTATGTTACACTGGAGGAGATTACACAAACTTTCTCCTGTCTCTGCTACAGCCTATCAGCTCCCATGCATCCTCTCCTCCTCTCCTCTGTCTGTTGAGGGAAGAGCATTTTAATGGGCTACATCTCAGCCTGGATCGCAACAACAGAGTTGATCCAAGGTTACATTGCTACATAGGTTGAAAAAAGACCAAGTTCAACCTTCCTCCAATATTTGTACATTTCATCACTAATTTAACTGTAACTCACAATGTTATGTGTATCAACAAAATAGTCCAGCCCTTTTTTAACCCCTTAGTGACAGAGCCAATTTGGTACTTAATGACCAAGCCGATTTTTGCAATTCTGACCACTGTCACTTTATGAGGTTATAACTCTGGAACGCTTCAACGGATCCCGCTGATTCTGAGATTGTTTTTTCGTGACATATTGTACTTCATGTTAGTGGTAACATTTCTTCGATATTACTTGCGACTATTTATTAAAAAAACAGAAATATGGCAAAAATTTGGAAAATTTAGCAATTTTCAAAATTTGAATTTTTATTCCCTTACATCAAAGAGATATGTCACACAAAATGGTCAATAAATAACATTTCCCATATGTCTACTTTACATCAGCACAATTTTGGAATAACATTTTTTTTTATTAGGGAGTTATAAGGGTTAAAATTTGACCAGCAATTTTTTATTTTTACAGCAAAATTTACAAAACCATTTTTTTTAGGGACCACCTCACATTTGAAGTCAGTTTGAGGGGTCTATGTGGCAGAAAATGCCCAAAATTGACACCATTCTAAAAACTGCACCCCTCAAGGTACGCAAAACCACATTCAAGAAGTTTATTAACCCTTCAGTTGCTGCACAGGAACTGAAGCAATGTGGAAGGAAAAAATGAACATTTTACTTTTTTTCACAAACATTTTACTTCAGAACCAATTTTTTTTATTTTCACAAGTGTAAAAAAAGAAAATGAACCACATAATTTGTTGTGCAATTTGTCCGGAGAATGCCGATACCCCATATGTGGGGAAGGACCACTGTTTGGGTGCACAGTAGAGCTCAGAAGGGAAGGAGCGCCATTTGGCTTTTTCAACATAGAATTCCCTGGAATTGAGATCGGACACCATGTCGCGTTTGGAGAGCCGCTGATGTGCCTAAACAGTGGAAACCCCCCACAAGTGACACCATTTTGGAAACTAGACCCCCTAAGGAACTTATCTAGGTGTGTGGTCAACACTTTGAACACCCAAGTGCTTCACACAAGTTTATAACGTAGAGCCGAAAAAATTAAAAATCATTTTTTTTTCACAAAAATGATCTTTTCACCCCCAATTTTTTATTTTCCCAAGGGTAGCAAGACAAATTGGACCCCAAAAGTTGTTGTGCAATTTGTCCTGAGTATGTCGATACCCCGTATGTGGGGGTAAACCTCTGTTTGGGTGCACAGTAGAGCTCAGAAGGGAAGGAGCGCCATTTGACTTTTTCAACATAGAATTCTCTGGAATTGAGATTGGACACCATGTCGCGTTTGGAGAGCCGCTGATGTGCCTAAACAGTGGAAACCCCCCACAAGTGACACCATTTTGGAAACTAGACCCCCTAAGGAACTTATCTAGGTGTGTGGTCAACACTTTGAACACCCAAGTGCTTCACACAAGTTTATAACGTAGAGCCGAAAAAATTAAAAATCATTTTTTTTTTCACAAAAATGATCTTTTCACCCCCAATTTTTTATTTTCCCAAGGGTAGCAAGACAAATTGGACCCCAAAAGTTGTTGTGCAATTTGTCCTGAGTATGTCAATACCCCGTATGTGGGGGTAAACCTCTGTTTGGGTGCACAGTAGAGCTCAGAAGGGAAGGAGCGCCATTTGACTTTTTCAACATAGAATTCTCTGGAATTGAGATCGGACACCATGTCGCGTTTGGAGAGCCGCTGATGTGCCTAAACAGTGGAAACCCCCCACAACTGACACCATTTTGGAAAATAGACCCCCTAAGGAACTTATCTAGGTGTGTGGTCAACACTTTGAACACCCAAGTGCTTCACACAAGTTTATAACGTAGAGCCGAAAAAATTAAAAATCATTTTTTTTTTCACAAAAATGATCTTTTCACCCCCAATTTTTTATTTTCCTAAGGGTAGCAAGAGAAATTGGTTCCCAAAAGTTGTTGTGCAATTGGTCCTGAGTATGTCGATACCCCGTATGTGGGGGTAAACCTCTGTTTGGGCGCACTGCGGAGCTTGGAAGGGAAGGAGCGCCGTTTGAATTTTTAATCTCTTAATTGTGAGAGCGGACGCCATTTTGGGTTTGTAGATGTGCCTAACAGCAGAAACCCCCCACAACTGACCCCGTTTTGGAAACTACACCCCTCAAAGATTTTAATCAGGGGTATATTGAGCAATTTGAACCCACATGTATGACACAGAGTTTGATAACATTAGGTCGTCATATTGAAAAAATTCATTTTTTTCCACGAGAATCTTGTTTTAGACCTGAATGTCTCACTTTTTCAGAAATAACATCAAAAAGTGGACCCCACAATTCGTTACCCACTTTATTATGAGCGCAGCGATATCCCATATGTAGTCAAAAAGTTCTGTTTGGACAAATGGCAGGGCTTGGACAGAAAGGGGCACAATGTGACAAATTTGGCTTTATTTGAAATTGAAGATCCAGGACCCATTCAAAGCTTCTAGATACATTGAGCAAAAAAGAAAATCCTTCCAGGAATTATTACTCACAGAGGGAGGCATGCTCCTAAAACACAATGGCTGACTATAAAATTGGTCTTGCTAACAAAACAGTTGTCCCGCATTTGCGTATATTGTAGCAGGAAGAATAAACTGTACTGGAATGAAGGGCAAAATGTGTAGGAAAATGCAGCCAACTATGTGGCAAAGCGGAGTTTGTTCCAAAGATGAAAGAACACCATCAGGGCTAGAATGGCAGACACTTTCAGAGACTGGTCGTACAACGTCCTTTTAGCTCCATCAATCCCTATATGAGAGACGAATGTGCCAATAGACGTGGTACACTATAGCAAGCTCCCACCCGCCAAGGTCAGAACCGCTATATGCACAAAACAACCAGTTCTCTATAGAAAGTATTGTCTGGTACCAGAGGTTCGGCAAGAACCATAAAGTAAAGCCCATAGTGTATAAGTACGGAACTTCCTAATTTTTTTTAGAAATCCTACAATAAAATGATCATGCCCGTATCATCAACATAAATATAAGTAATATAAATGGAAGCCAAAGTTTTGTGTAGCAAGAGTCATAAAGCAGTCAAAGTTAGATAAATGGTCAAAAATGTTTGTGAGTAATCAAGTCCTAGAATTCATTTTCAGATGATTTCACTTTTCAAGATCATTTCTGGGGTCCACATTCTAACGCTTATTAACATAGGTACGTGGACGAGAATTTGTTGGAATAGTAGTTTGGTATGGGATTGATCGAGTCGTAGAATTTTCAGATGACCTGACTTTGCAAGAACATTTGTGGGGTCCTCACTCTAGAGCGTACAGACGTGGGTACGTGGATGAGAATTTGTTGGGATAGTAGTTTGGTATGGGATTGATCGAGTCGTAGAATTTTCAGATGACCTGACTTTGCAAGAACATTTGTGGGGTCCACACTCTAGAGCGTACAGACGTGGGTACGTGGACGAGAATTTGTTGGGATAGTAGTTTGGTATGGGATTGATCAAGTTCTGGAATTAATTGTGAAATGGGGTAAAATGGGATCTACTAATTAAAATATTATTTATCAATTGTTCCAAATTGTACTACTGGGGCCACTAAGCAGAAAATAAAAATTATTGAAAAAAAGCAAACTAATAATTGTAGGTGGTGTGGTAGGTCTCAAAACAGGGGGAGATACAAAGGCCTGGTTGGGATGGGCATGTGGGGCAATAGAATCGGGAATCACTCCACCTGCCATGCTTTCTGCAAACTCTGCACCTTTTTTGAGGATACCTTTGGGTGGGAGTGACAGGGACAGGGTGAGGAAAATGGCGTTCTGACAGTCTCCGGGAATCCTCAGAGTCGAAGGCTTCCCCCGGTGCCATGGACTCAAATATGAGGCTCTCTACTACTTTTTCCTGAAAGTGCAGGAAAGTTAGCAGTCCTTGAGATTTTTTATATAGGACAAAGCTGTTGTAGGTGGCAGTCTGAATTAGATAGATTCCCACCTTTTTATACCACGCCCTGGTCTTCCTCTTGACCAGGTATGGTTGCAGAACCTTGTCTGACAGGTCTACGCCACCCATATGTCTGTTATAGTCTGTGACGAAGACTGGTTTTTATTTGTCCCTGGTGGCACCCCTCTCTCTGACCGTCACAGTGGTGTCCGTATGCAGTGTGGAAAGCATATAGACGTCCTTCCTGTCTTTCCACTTCACTGCAAGAAGTTGGTCGCTTGCAAGTGAAAATGACGCCCCCCTCTCCAAACGTCTGGACACCAACTGTGACGGAAACCCCACTCTGTCTTTCCTCACTGCCCCACAGGCCCCTGTATTTTACAACCCAAATAGAACAAAAAATAGGAGTAAAGAACGTCCAAATAGAAAAGAATAATTTTATTAACAAATATAGAAACAATATAATGGACTGGGATCAAATAGTGATGGCCACTAATGTCCGGACACACAGAAAACATAAATGGGCAAGTACATAAAGTGCTACGTGCATATTGTAAATAAGGGAATCAGAGAATGCAGGGCATAAACCATCTAGCACCGCAACGGCGGTGAAACAAATGTGTACACAATAGATAAAGCCCCCGTTCCCTCCTCTTATCCTAGCTTACCCATAATGTGACTGCGGCCTGTATTTGCAGCATGGAGGGATTTGTATAGGGGGATACTCGTGTAATAGTTATCGGTATACACGTGGTACCCTTGATTGAGAAAGGGCGTCATTAGCTCCCAGACAATTTTGCCTGGGATACCAATTGTCTGCGGGCAGTTTGGGGGGTTTATTTGGCGGTCCCTACCTTCATAAATTAGGAAGGTGGACGTGTACCATGATGAGCTCTCGCAAGCTTTATATAATTTTACGCTGTATTTGGCTCTCTTGGAGGGAATAAATTGGCGGAATAACAGACGGCCCTTGTAGCTCATCAAGGACTCGTTGACTGCCATATTTTGCTCTGGGGTATAGGAATTTAGAAAGGAAGTTTTTAGGAGGGAAATTAGGGGTCTTAATTTATTTAGCCGATCGTAGTTGGGGTCAGTTCTTGAGAGAGCTTGGGAATTGTCACTGAAGTGGAGGAATCTCATCAGGGCTTCGTAACGGGCTCGGGACATGATGGCTGCAAATACAGGGGTGCAGTGGACAGCTTTTGTTGCCCAGTAAGAGCGGAGAGTGGTTTTTTTTTACTATACCCATATTCAGGGTGAGGCCTAAGAATTTTTTTTTATTTCAGGGACATTTGTGGGGATCCAGGAACGGGAATGAAAGGCAGTGGGATTTTGGGAAATATATTGCCGGGCATATAGATTTGTTTGGTGGACGATTAATTGCAGGACTTCGGGGCTAATGAAAATTTCAAAAAAATCAATGGGGGTAAAATTGGCGACATCTACTTTTATTCCAGGGACTGCAGAAAAAGGGGGAATTTGAGGGGAAAATGACGTGTCATTATACCACAGCGGTGGGGGGACTGCGGTACTTGGTCCTGCCTCTGAAGCTTCAGCAGTGATGACCGACTCCGCTACCACCGGGCTGGGGGATCCCGTGGAGGAAGAGTCGTCATCACTGTCTGAAAACTGCTCAACTTCAGGGGCAGAATCTGTTTCGCTGCCGGAGCTGCCGGAGCAAAGCAGGCTGTAAGCTTGCTCCACGCTAAAAGTTCTGCGGGCCATTTTATCTAATTCCTCCCCTAACCCTAACCCTAACCCTAAAAAAATTTAAAAAAAAAAAATTATAATTTTTTTTTATTTTTTATAATCCTCTGCTGATGATGCAGGGATTACGGAGAACGGGGGTGGGTAAATTGGATGCTGGCGGAGGCAGATATTATGTTTTTTGTAACTGACAGGGCAGCACTTGAACTGTAGTCTCTCTCTCTTCTCTCCTAGAACAACTACAAGGAGAGAAGAGAAAGGTACAGCCCAAGTGCAGCCATGTTTATCAAATATTAGGGGTTTTGATCACTGTAATTGGACATATTACAGTAATCAAAACCCAGCAGCCAATGAGAAAATTCTCATAGGTTGCTGGGTCTCTGCTGGCAGATCATGGCAGGCGCACTGCGCATGCGCCCGCCATTTTCTTCCAGCAGAGAAGAAGAAGGGGGGCCAGGAGCCATGGGCTGAGGACCGGGGACCATGGACTGAGGACCGGGGACCGGGGACAGGAGCACTGATGTGCAGGCGGTATGGTGGGGGGCTCGGGGGCTCTATTTCTCTCCCTTCTGATGTGCGATCACATCAGAGGGGAGAGAAATGCAAAGCATTTTTTTTTTCATAAACTATTTGCAGCGATCGCAACCCTGGGGGTCTATAAAGACCCCCGGGATTGCGATCGCTCCAGGGGTCGGTAAAAACCGACCCCAATACACCGGGGGAAGCTAGGTTTTGGCGGGCGCATCTGCACTTGCGCCCGCCATTTTAGAGCCCGCACCGGAAGGAGGAGGGTCGGGGACCGGGGGGCACCTTCACCGGTACATTAGGTACCGTGGGGGGCTCGGGGGACCCTATTTTTCTCCCCTCTAATGTCCGATCACATTAGAGGGGAGAGAAACACAAAGCAAATCGCGTTTTTGGGGGGTTTTTTGCAATCGCCGGTAAACGGTTAATTACCGGCGATCGCAAATGCGGGGTGGGTAAAAAACCCCCCGAATCATGTTCTCTGGGGTCTCGGCTACCCCCGGCAGCCGAGACCCCGGAGAAATTCGGCCTCTGGGGGGCGCTATACACTTTTTCCACAGCGCCGTTAATTAACGGCGCTGTGGTTTAAGTACCCTTAGCGGCCGCCGTTAAAAGGCGTATCGGCGGTCGCTAAGGGGTTAAAAGCTGTTATAGTGTCTGCCATTACTACTTCTTGCTCTAACTGTAAAGAACCCTTTTCTATTTAGCAGCCGAAATCGCCTTTCTTCCACTGGTAATGAGTGCCCCCTGGTCCTTAGTAGGATCTTTGGAAGGAATAAGTGATGTGCCAGTGTTTTGTACTGGCCACACATATATTTATACATGTAAATGAGATCTCCTCTGAGGTGTCTTTTTTCAAAGCTAAACAAGCCCAACTTTTCCAACCTCTCCTCATATGAGAGGCCTTCCATCCCTTGTAGTAATCTAGTTGCCGGTCGTTGAATTGATTTTGATATCCTTTTTAAAATGTGAAGCCTAAAACTGGATCCCATATTCTAGATGTGGTCTCGCCAGTGATTTTTAAAGGGTAATAATACATTAGGATTGCGGGATTTTATCTCTCTTTTTATGCATCCTAGAATCTTGCTTGCTTTTGCGGCTGCTGCTTGACATGGAGTACTGCTGCTCAGCTTACTTGGAACCAGAATACCTAAGTCCTTCTCCTGTTCTGTAGTCCTGAGTACACTCCCATTTAATGTATATGCAGCAATAGGATTATTCCGTCCTAGGTGCATTACTTTACATCTATCTATATTAAATCCCATTTGCCAAGTGTTTGCCCATTCAGTCATCTTATTCAGATCATTTTGCAATATTGTAATGTCATTGTCAGATTTTAATATCCTACATAGTTTAGTGTCGTCAGCAAAGACTGACACTTTACTCTCAATCCCATCCACAAGGTCATTAATAAAGAGGTTAAAAAGAATCGGTCCTAACACAGATCCCTGCTGGACCCCTACGCTGACTATATCCCATTTAGAGAATGTACCATTTATGACAACTCTTTGTTTTCTCTGATTTAGTCAATTCCTTGCCCATCTGCATATAGTTTTCCCCAGACCCTGCTTCAGTAAGAGGATGTTATGTGTAACAGTATCAAATACCTTTGCAAAGTCCAGATAAATCACATCAGCCGCATTACCAACATCCAGATGTCACAGGGTTACCGCCACAGAGGCGATCCAGAGGATCGCAGCATTTGATTGCTCCTACTCCTACTCTGAAAAGAAGCATTTCACCTTCTTTTTTAATGGTGTTAATGTCTTTTGGCGGAACAGGGGTTAATAGGCCATGTTAGGAGTTCTGGGAGTATGAGCTCTCAGCTAAGCTTGGTTAGCCACTCCTATCCCCTTTATAATCTGGGTCCTGATTGAAACACATCATCAGAGCTAGCTTATGCTGCATGGCTAGGAGGAGAGGTGTTTTTGGTTGTTCTATGAGAAGGAGTTTTGGTGGCTAGGGGTTCATCAGGATGTCCAGGAGTATGTAGCCGCTTGCAGTGTCTGTGCGCATTCTAAGACCTCTTAGAGTTCATCGGGACTCTCCAACCCATGGAGATTTTCAGTAGACCTTGGACTCACTTGTTGGTTGATTCTATCACTGATCTACTTGTGTTAGCAGGGAATATGGTAATGGTATGGTCATGGATAGATTCAGTAAGATGTCTCATTTTATTGCATTACCAGCTTTACCGAACGCCAAATTTTCATCAGGGAAATTGCAAAATTGCATGGGATCCCGACTGATATTGTTTCTGACTGGGGGGGTACATTTTGTTTCCAAGTTTTGAAGGGCATTTTGCACCCGTCTGGGGATCCATCTGTCATTTTCTTCTGCATTTCACCCTCAGTCTAAGGCCGGAGTCACACATGCGAGAAACACGTTCGTGTCTCGCATGTGAACAGCAAGCTCTGGCGCTGGCACTTCGGAACGGTGCGTGCGGCCGCATAGGAACACATGGAGCCGCACGCTCCGCTCTGAAGTGCCGGCGCCAGAGCTTGCTGTTCACATGCGAGACATGGACGTGTTTCTCGCATGTGTGACTCCGGCCAAATGAGCAGACTAGACTCGTTAACTAGAATCTGGAGACTTATCTTAGGTGTTTTGTGTCTGAGAATCAGGAGGATTGGGTTATCTACTTATCATTAGCCGAATTCACAATAAATAATCATTGTCATGAATCTACAGGAAAGTCCTTGTTTTTCGGAGCATATGGGTTTCATCCTCAGCTCAGACACCAGATTTGTACTTACCACTTCATAGAAACCCAACATGTTAGTTAGACACGACTTATTCTTCATGAATCCATGCTGATTGTCAGTTATTATACAATACAGACCAAAAGTTTGGACACACCTTCTCATTTAAAGATTTTTCTGTTATTTCATGACTATGAAAATTGTACATTCACACTGAAGGCATCAAAACTATGAATTAACGCATGTGGAATTATATACTTAACAAAAAAGTGTGAAACAACTTTAAATATGTCTTATATTCTAGGTTCTTCAAAGTAGCCACCTTTTGCTTTGATGACTGCTTTGCACACTCTTGGCATTCTCTTGATGAGCGCCAAGAGGTAGTCACCGGGAATGGTTTTCACTTCACAGGTGTGCCCTGTCAGATTTAATAAGTGGGATTTCTTACCTTATAAATGGGGTTTGGACCATCGGCTGTGTTGTGCAGAAGTCTGGTGGATACATAGCTGATAGTCCTACTGAATAGTCTTTTAGAATTCGTGTTATGGCAAGAAAAAAGCAGCTAAGTAAAGAAAAACGAGTGGCCATCATTACTTTAAGAAATGAAGGTCAGTCAGTCCAAAAAATTGGGAAAACTTTGAAAGTGTCCTCAAGTGCAGTGGCAAAAACCATCAAGTGCTCCAAAGGAAGTGGCTCACATGAGGACCGCCCCAGGAAAGGAAGACCAAGAGTCACCTCTGCTTCTGAGGATAAGTTTATCCGAGTCACCAGCCTCAGAAATCGCAGGTTAACAGCAGCTCAGATTAGAGACCAGGTCAATGCCACACAGAGTTCTAGCAGCAGACACATCTCTACAACAACTGTTAAGAGGAGACTTTGTGCAGCAGGCCTTCATGGTAAAATAGCTGCTAGAAAACCACTGTTAAGGACAGGCAACAAGCAGAAGAGACTTGTTTGGGCTAAAGAACACAAGGAATGGACATTAGACAAGTGGAAATCTGTGCTTTGGTCTGATGAGTCCAAATTTGAGATCTTTCTTTCCAACCAACGTGTCTTTGTGTGACGCAGAAAATGTGAACGGATGGACTCTACATGCCTGGTTCCCACCGTGAAGCATGGAGGAGGAGGTGTGATGGTGTGGGGGTGCTTAGCTGTTGACACGGTTGGGGATTTATTAAAAATTGAAGGCATAGTGAACCAGCATGGCTACCACAGCATCTTGCAGCGGCATCTGGTTTGCGTTTAGTTGGACCATCATTTATTTTTCAACAGGACAAAGACCCCAAACACACCTCCAGTCTGTGTAAGGGCTATTTGACCAAGAAGGAGAGTGATGGGGTGCTACACCAGATGACCTGGCCTCCACAGTCACCAGACCTGAACCCAATCAAGATGGTTTGGGGTGAAGTGAGTGAAGGCAAAAGGGCCAACAAGTGCTAAGCGTCTCTGGGAACTCTTTCAAGATTGTTGGAAGACCTGTTATGACCTGGTGGTCAGGACAATAATGGACCTGGTGGTTAAGAGCACACGGAATGACCTGATAGTTACTGATAATAAGGACGAGCTCTGGGACGTGGGAACTCTGCTGACCGCAATCCCTAAACCTATCAAACACACTAGAAATAGCCGTGGATTGCGCCTAACGCTCCCTATGCAACTCGGCACAGCCTAAGAAACTAGCTAGCCCTGAAGATAGAAAAATAAAGCCTACCTTGCCTCAGAGAAATTCCCCAAAGGAAAAGGCAGCCCCCCACATATAATGACTGTGAGTAAAGATGAAAATACAAACACAGAGATGAAATAGATTTAGCAAAGTGAGGCCCGACTTACTGAACAGACCGAGGATAGGAAAGGTTACTTTGCGGTCAGCACAAAAACCTACAAAAAGACAACGCAGGGGGCGCAAAAAGACCCTCCGCACCGACTCACGGTGCGGAGGCGCTCCCTCTACGTCCCAGAGCTTCCAGCAAGCAAGACAACAAATTAAATAGCAAGCTGGGCAGAAAAATAGAAAACCAAAGAAATACAAGCTGGAACTTAGCTTCTGATGGGAAGACAGGTCACAAGAACGATCCAGGAGTGAACTAGACCAATACTGGAACATTGACAGGTGGCATAGAGCAAAGATCAAAGTGGAGTTAAATAGAGCAGCAGCTAACGAATTAACCTAGTCACCTGTGAAACTCAGAAACACCCACCAGAGGAAGTCCATGGACAGAACCAGCCGAAGTACCATTCATGACCACAGGAGGGAGCCCGACAACAGAATTCACAACAGTACCCCCCCCTTGAGGCGGGGTCACCGAACCCTCACCAGAGCCCCCAGGCCGACCAGGATGAGCCAAATGAAAGGCACGAACCAGATCGGCAGCATGAACATCAGAGGCAAAAACCCAGGAATTATCTTCCTGACCATAACCCTTCCACTTGACCAGGTACTGGAGTTTCCATCTCGAAACACGAGAATCCAAAATCTTCTCCACCACATACTCCAACTCCCCCTCAACTAACATCGGGGCAGGAGGATCAATGGATGGAACCACAGGCGCCACGTATCTCCGCAATAACGACCTATGGAACACATTATGGATGGCAAAAGAAGCAGGAAGGGCCAAACGAAATGACACAGGATTGATAACCTCAGAAATCTTATACGGACCAATGAAACGAGGCTTAAACTTAGGAGAGGAAACCTTCATAGGAACATAATGAGACGACAACCAAACCAAATCCCCAACACGAAGTCGGGGACCCACACAGCGCCTGCGGTTAGCGAAACGTTGAGCCTTCTCCTGGGACAATGTCAAATTGTCCACCACATGAGTCCAAATCTGCTGCAACCTATGCACCACAGTATCTTCACCAGGACAGTCTGAAGACTCAACCTGCCCTGAAGAGAAACGAGGATGGAAACCAGAATTGCAGAAAAACGGCGAAACCAAAGTAGCCGAGCTGGCCCGATTATTAAGGGCGAACTCAGCCAACGGCAAAAAGGACACCCAATCTTCCTGATCAGCAGAAACAAAGCATCTCAGATATGTTTCCAAAGTTTGACTAGTTCGTTCGGTTTGGCCATTTGTCTGAGGATGGAAAGCCGAGGAAAAAGACAAATCAATGCCCATCCTAGCACAAAAGGATCGCCAAAACCTTGAAACAAACTGGGAACCTCTGTCAGAAACGATGTTCTCCAAGATACCATGTAAACGAACCACATGCTGGAAAAATAATGGCACCAAATCAGAGGAGGAAGGCAATTTAGACAAAGGTACCAAATGGACCATCTTAGAAAAGCGATCACAAACCACCCAAATGACCAACATCTTTTGAGAGACGGGGAGACCCGAAATAAAATCCATAGAAATATGCGTCCAGGGCCTCTTCGGGACCGGCAAGGGCAAAAGCAACCCACTGGCACGAGAACAGCAGGGCTTAGCCCGAGCACAAGTCCCACAGGACTGCACAAAAGAACGCACATCCTGCGACAAAGACGGCCACCAGAAGGATCTAGCCACCAAATCTTTGGTACCAAAGATTCCAGGATGCCCAGCCAACACTGAACAATGAATCTCAGAGATAACTCTACTAGTCCATCTATCAGGGACAAACAGTTTCTCCGCTGGGCAACGGTCAGGTCTATCAGCCTGAAATTTTTGCAGCACCCGCTGCAAATCAGGGGAGATGGCAGACCAAATTACCCCCTCTTTGAGAATACCCGCCGGCTCAGGAACACCCGGAGAGTCAGGCACAAAACTCCTTGACAGGGCATCAGCCTTCACATTCTTAGAGCCTGGAAGGTACGAAACCACAAAATCAAAACGGGAGAAAAATAACGACCATCGAGCCTGTCTCGGATTCAACCGTTTGGCAGACTCAAGATAAGTCAAATTCTTGTGATCTGTCAAGACCACCACGCGATGCTTGGCTCCTTCCAGCCAATGACGCCACTCCTCGAATGCCCACTTCATGGCCAACAATTCACGATTACCAACATCATAGTTACGCTCAGCAGGCGAAAACTTTCTAGAAAAGAAAGCATATGGCTTCATCACCGAGCCATCAGAACTTCTTTGCGACAAAACAGCCCCTGCTCCAATCTCAGAAACATCAACCTCAACCTGAAACGGAAGCGAAACATCTGGCTGGCACAACACAGGGGCAGAAGGAAAATGACGCTTCAACTCCTGAAAAGCCTCTACAGCCGCAGAAGACCAATTGACCACATCAGCACCCTTCTTGGTCAAATCAGTCAACGGTTTAGCAACAGTAGAAAAATTAGCGATGAAGCGACGATAAAAATTAGCAAAGCCCAGGAACTTTTGCAGGCTCTTCACAGATGTCGGCTGAGTCCAATCGTAAATGGCCTGGACTTTAACAGGGTCCATCTCGATAGCAGAAGGGGAAAAAATGAACCCCAAAAATGAAACCTTCTGAACTCCAAAGAGACACTTTGACCCCTTCACCAACAAGGAATTCGCACGAAGGACCTGGAACACCATTCTGACCTGCTTCACATGAGACTCCCAATCATCCGAAAAGACCAAAATATCATCCAAATACACAATCAGGAATTTATCCAGGTACTCTCGGAAGATGTCATGCATAAAGGACTGAAATACTGATGGAGCATTGGAAAGCCCGAATGGCATAACCAGGTAATCAAAATGGCCCTCAGGCATATTAAATGCAGTTTTCCATTCATCGCCTTGTTTAATACGCACAAGATTATACGCCCCTCGAAGATCTATCTTGGTGAACCAACTAGCCCCCTTAATCCGAGCAAACAAATCAGACAGCAGCGGCAAGGGATACTGAAATTTGACTGTAATTTTATTAAGAAGGCATTAATCAATACAAGGTCTCAAAGAACCATCCTTCTTGGCCACAAAAAAGAACCCTGCTCCTAACGGTGATGACGACGGGCGAATATGGCCTTTCTCCAAGGATTCCTTTATATAACTCCGCATAGCGGCGTGTTCTGGCACAGATAATTTGAACAATCGGCCCTTGGGAAACTTACTACCAGGAATCAAATTAATTGCACAATCGCAATCCCTATGAGGAGGTAGGGCACTGGCTTTGGGCTCATCAAATACATCCCGATAATCCGACAAAAACTCTGGAACTTCAGAAGGAGTGGAAGACGAAATAGACAAAAATGGAACATCACCATGTACCCCCTGGCAACCCCAGCTGGACACAGACATAGATTTCCAGTCCAATACTGGATTATGAACCTGTAGCCATGGCAACCCCAAAACGACCACATCATGCAGATTATGCAACACCAGAAAGCGGATATCCTCCTGATGTGCAGGAGCCATGCACATGGTCAATTGGGTCCAATACTGAGGCTTATTCTTGGCCAAAGCCGTAGCATCAATTCCTCTCAATGGAATAGGATACTGCAAGGGCTCCAAGAAAAAACTACAGCGCCTAGCATACTCCAAGTCCATCAAATTCAGGGCAGCGCCTGAATCCACAAATGCCATAACAGAATAGGATGAGAAAGAGCAAATCAGAGTAACAGACAATAGAAATTTAGACTGTACCGTACCAATGGTGGCAGACCTAGCGAACCGCTTAGTGCGCTTAGGACAATCAGAGATAGCATGAGTGGAATCACCACAGTAAAAACATAGCCCATTCCGACGTCTGTGTTCTTGCCGTTCAGCTCTGGTCAAAGTCCTATCACATTGCATAGGCTCAGGCCCATGCTCAGATAGTACTGCCAAATGGTGCACAGCTTTACGCTCACGCAAGCGTCGATCGATCTGAATGGCCAAGGACATAGACTCATTCAGACCAGCAGGCTTGGGAAACCCCACCATGACATCCTTAAGGGCTTCAGAGAGACCCTTTCTGAAGATTGCTGCCAGGGCACATTCATTCCACTGAGTGAGCACAGACCACTTTCTAAACTTCTGACAATATATCTCCGCTTCATCCTGACCCTGACACAGAGCCAGCAAGATTTTCTCTCCCTGATCCACTGAATTAGGTTCGTCATAAAGCAATCCAAGCGCCAGGAAAAACGCATCAACATCACGCAATGCCGGATCTCCTGGCGCAAGGGAAAATGCCCAGTCTTGAGGGTTACCACGTAACAAAGAAATAATGATCTTTACTTGTTGAACAGGGTCACCTGAGGAGCGAGGTTTCAAGGCAAGAAACAATTTACAATTATTTTTGAAATTCAAGAACTTAGATCTATCACCAAAAAACAAATCAGGAATTGGAATCCTAGGCTCTGACATCGGATTCTGAACCACAAAATCTTGAATGTTTTGTATCCTTGTAGTGAGATTATCCATCCAAGAGGACAGACCTTGAATGTCCATGTTTACACCAGTGTCCTGAACCACCCAGAGGTAAAGGGGAAAATAGAGACAAAACACACTGCAAAGAAAAAAAAATGGTCTCAGAACTTCTCTTATCCCTCTATTGAGCTGCATTAGTACTTTAGGCCACCTGTACTGTTATGACCTGGTGGTCAGGACAATAATGGACCTGGTGGTTAAGAGCACACGGAATGACCTGATAGTTACTGATAATAAGGACGAGCTCTGGGACGTGGGAACTCTGCTGACCGCAATCCCTAAACCTATCAAACACACTAGAAATAGCCGTGGATTGCGCCTAACGCTCCCTATGCAACTCGGCACAGCCTAAGAAACTAGCTAGCCCTGAAGATAGAAAAATAAAGCCTACCTTGCCTCAGAGAAATTCCCCAAAGGAAAAGGCAGCCCCCCACATATAATGACGGTGAGTAAAGATGAAAATACAAACACAGAGATTAAATAGATTTAGCAAAGTGAGGCCCGACTTACTGAACAGACTGAGGATAGGAAAGGTTACTTTCCGGTCAGCACAAAAACCTACAAAAAGACCACGCAGAGGGCGCAAAAAGACCCTCCGCACCGACTCACGGTGCGGAGGCGCTCCCTCTGCGTCCCAGAGCTTCCAGCAAGCAAGACAACAAATTAAATAGCAAGCTGGGCAGAAAAATAGAAAACCAAAGAAATACAAGCTGGAACTTAGCTTCTGATGGGAAGACAGGTCACAAGAACGATCCAGGAGTGAACTAGACCAATACTGGAACATTGACAGGTGGCATAGAGCAAAGATCTAAGTGGAGTTAAATAGAGCAGCAGCTAACGAATTAACCTAGTCACCTGTGAAACTCAGAAACACCCACCAGAGGAAGTCCATGGACAGAACCAGCCGAAGTACCATTCATGACCACAGGAGGGAGCCCGACAACAGAATTCACAACAAAGACCATTCACGGTGACTACCTCTTGAAGCTCATCAAGGGAATGCCAAGTGTGTGCAAAGCAGTCATCAAAGCAAAAGGTGGCTACTTGGAAGAACCTAGAATATAAGACATAATTTTAGTTGTTTCACACTTTTTTGTTAAGTATATAATTCCACATGTGTTAATTCATAGTTTTGATGCCTTCAGCGTGAATGTACAATTTTCGTAGTCATGAAAATACAGGAAAATCTTTAAATGAGAAGGTGTGTCCAAACTTTTGGTCTATACTGTATGATCTACAATATATTTCTGCAGGTCATATCTTATAATGCCCTCAAAAATTTTGCGCACCTCTGATACAAGGCTTACCGTTGCCTGGGTCCACCTTCTTGCCTGTATTAAATATAGGTACCACTTGAGCCACCCTCCAATTTTGTGGCACCACACCTAGTACAAGAGAGTCTAAGAATATGAGATACAGTGGTCTGTCAATTATTGAGCTCAATTCACTCAGTATCCGTGGATGAATGCCTTCTGGGCCGGGGGATTTGTCAATGTTTAAATTGCTCAGATGTAGATGCAGTTCTTTTTGTGTTAAACTAGTTATATCAGGTGGTGAACTTTGATTTTTGCCTTGTTGAATGAGCCCTGTAAAAAGTGGCTGTTTCTCAGCCTTATCCTTGTTTTCTATAATTATCTTGCTATTGTCATCTTTTAAGGGGCTAACACCATGTTTTTTTCTTTTTGGCATTGTTGTGTTTATAACAATTTGGGGGAGTTATTTTAATGTCGCTGGTGATTTGTTTCTCTATGGATAACATTGCTAGCTTGATTTCTTTTTTACTTTTCTTATTTAGATCTTTATACTCCTGAAATGCTACTTCAGTGTTCTCGGCTTTCAAGATTTTGAATGGCCTTTGTTTTTGTCTTATTAAACTTTGTACTGTCTTATTTATCCATAATGGTTTCTTTTTATTTCTTGACATTTTATTACCAGAGGTTATAAGTTTTCTGCAGGATTCTAATAATATTCCCTTAAAATGCCCCATTTATGTTCGGTATTACCAGTTACCATGACAAGGTCCCAGTTTACACAATTAAGCTCTTCCCGTAATTTTGTTGAAATCAGCTTTTTTTATCACAACCATCGAATGTCTGGATAGTTAAAATCCCCCATTATAAGAACCCTATTACTCTTTGCTGCCTTTTTAATTTGATGAAGATTTTCATCTTCTACCTGTTCAGCTATATTAGGAGGCTTGTAACAAAATCCGATTAGCAGTTTTCAATAATTGCCATCCCAAAGTACATTTACCTATAGTGACTCTACATTGCTGTAACTCCCTCCAATGTCTTCATTTAACACAGGTTTTAATTTGGATTTTATAAAGATGCACATCCCTCCACCTTTTTTTATCTTTCCTGTCCTTTCTAAATGTAGTGTAGTGTAGTGTATTCTGTGACCATCATAAGAGTCTCCAGTTCGTTAATTTTGCTTGCTAGACTTCTAGCATTTGCCATCAGACATTTAATATTATTAGCACATTTGTTATTCCTACTCAGCTCCCTGCTTTCCTTGCATATCCCAGCCGCCCAAATCCTCATTAACCCCTAGTGTTCCACTCCTTTTGTCTACTCTATCACCTTATTAGTACCTTATTAGTCCCACTACCCTGGTACAACTAGGTTAATATTGAAGCTGCAATTTTGAACCACTGGAGTCATGACCCAGTCGGAAGTGTCAGCGGCAGAAACCCGGAGCTCTTAACTTAATTCTGGATTTCTCGGGTTGGATTCTGATCTAATTTTGAATCACACTTTTGTAGCTGCAATCCAGTCTGAAATATCACAATTGGTAGGACATATCTCACACGACCCTGGCTCTCCAGCGTTGCTACCTTGCAAGGATGCATGAAATACTTCCTTGGCAGACAAAGTGTTAAATACAGTTAATTTTATGCTTAGCGTCATTACTTTTGGATATAAGCTTGTATGAAGCTGTGATAAAGAATCTTTCTTGTTTTTTCGATTTCAGATATATAATGACAACGAAAAGAAATTACAGAGATTGTCAGGCAAATGGGGCATGGAGCAATTCCGTTCCTGTGTGCGAAGGTAATATCTAATTAAAAGGTAACGCAACATTTGATAACAAACAGGAAAAGTAAGAAATGTAAGAAAACTGATACACACGTAATGGTGCAGTCCATCAAAAAATAAAAGCAGAGAACTATAATGGCATAAGGTGGCATTTTCAAAACGACAAGAAATACTTGAAGTTTACTTGTTAGCATAATAAAGCCTTCTTCACACAATATGTGCACAATGAGTTTCTTTTTTTACTGTGATTTTCCAAAAATGTGGAAATTTTTTGGAAAATCACAGCAAATAAATTAATTGAGAATGCATTGTGTGAACCCTGCCTCAAGGGGTTTATCTGAAATTTCCCCAACCACCCAAAAAAGACTCTTTACTATAAATGATCAGTGTGTTTTCTTTGTCTTATCTGCAGTCTGCTATCTGTCACAATACATAACATTTCTTTTATGATGTATTCCCAGTTCTATTTCAGCAGTGCCGCAGTGGAGTTTTGAAAGAAATGACAGGAAAAATTCATATTTTTTTCCAAGACCCTGAGGCAACAATCATAGCATGTTGAATATAGCTTAACCACTCATTCCCAGAGACTTATTACAACTCTGTATAACATTTCCATTGTTCAAAGACGTAATATGGCAGCTGTCGCAATCTTTAATTTTATCGTGGTATGCCTCATAAGTCAGGCACAGACTTAATGGGATTCTGTCAGCAGTGTTTTTCTACCTCATCTGACAGCAGCATGATGTAGGCAAATAGTCCCTAAATCCAACGGTATATCACTTAGTTTACTCTGCAGTTGTGACACAATCAGAGTTCTTAGATGCAGCATAAAGCAAAGCTGAGAAATCTGATCCTGCCCACACCATTCTCCCTGTGTACATAGTGTATTGACAGTAAGCTTCTTATCACAGGAGGGGGCGGAGTCAGACAACTTAGCATTTACCAGCTAGTCACAGCAATGATAATCACAAGATGATAAAACCTTCATTGTAAGCAACAACACACAGCCTAATAAGTGACGCATCATTGAATTCAATTTTTTAAACCCTGCCTCATGGTGTCTTCAGATTACATAGCAAAAACCTGCTGACAGATTCCCTTTAATAAGATTCTGTTGATTCTGACGGGAAAATAGTGCTGTAAGCTCAATTTACCTATTTTTTAAGGTATTATGCCTTTTGAAATCTAGTTTCTAGAGGAGAAAAGGCATCATATTGCCAGGATTTATTAAGACTGGCATTTCTTATGCCATTTTTAAAGAGGGGCATGCAGGAATAAGGTGAGCCAAATGCATTAAGAGCTGCATGGCACTTACTGGGTATAATCATGTCCCGTCCCACCCCAACTCTGCCCGTTTTGGCAGAATTGCTTGAAACTGTTATGAAAACACCAAGAGTCTCAACTCTGCATTGTTCAAGAATTTTCTGGCTATTTAAAGTGCTTTTTAGCAACAGAATACTGGCTTTAACATATTAATGACTGCTCTGCCGCAAAGTGCCTCTGAATTTATCCTACAGAACAATTGGTACTCTGTATACTTCCGTATAGGTACAGTGCACCCTTCTCTGCCATGCGCCTGAGGCCTATAGGGCTTTTCCCATTTCAGAAATGTAGGACATAGCCAAGGGTCTGATAGGTGTGTGTCTCAATGGTAAAACCTGAATCTATCTTGAAAAGGAGTGTCCTCCATCTACCTGATCAAAACAAGAATGAATGGACAGGCGCGTGAACAGCTTCCTCCATTCGATTCTATAAGAATTCCCGAAACAGCGGACACCCAGTCTTGAGATACTGTAGGTATTGATCCTTAGGACACAAATGGCTAATTTGGAATAACACTTTAAAAAAAAAAACTATTAATATTATTCATTCTTGTTGTTAAAGGATAAAATAAGGCAACTTCAGTTCTATACATAACGTGTAATGTATTCCACCATGTTCTGCACCTTGGAAATTGGGTGGCACGTTCTGTATACTGAACAGAGAAAGTCACAATCTTCTCTCTAGTGTTAAGTTTCTAAAATCTTTTCCTTACAGTTTTAATCCACATATTATTTACTTCTATCACTTTCAGTGCAGCTCTGTGAACCACCATTTGCCATTTTCAATGGGCATTATTATCCAGAGAAAGAGGAATACTCCTACCTCGATTCTGTGAGATATGTATGCAGTGGAAATCTGCAAATTATAGGAGACCATAACATTTTCTGTAAAGAGGACGGAACGTGGAGTTCTGATGCCCCGGAGTGCAAATGTAAGATATGTTTTACAATATTGTATCTAGAATAACTTACTTCTTTGAATAGCATACATTACATACGCCATCTGTGAGCAGTGGTAAACTGGAAATATAGACGATAAAATAATTTTATAAAGGCCAACTTTTCATAGCTAGATAACCAGGTCACGGCATAGATATTGTGTGATGCTCCAACTTATAGCTATGCTAAGATGTATGTTATTAACCTTTATATATATACAGTGTGTATATATATATATATCTATATATATAATTGTCTAAGGGTTTTTCCATCTGTCTGTCTGTCTGTCTGTCCTGGAAATCCTGCATCTCTGATTGGTCGAGGCCACCAGGCCTCGACCAATCAGCGAATGGGCACAGCGACGATGATGTCATAAAGGACGTAGACATCCCGCATCTGATTGGTCGAGGCCGCCAGGCCTCGACCAATCAGCAACGGGCACAGTATCGACGTAGATGTCATAATGGTTGCTATGGCGACGATGATGTCATAAAGGTTGCCTCGACCAATCAGCGACGGGCACAGTCTGCCGCGAATTCTGGAATCGGGCAGTGACGGGCACAGCATGGCGACGATGATGTCAAAGGTTGCCTCGACCAATCAGCGACAGGCACAGTCTGCCGCGAATTCGCCTCGACCAATCAGCAACGGGCACAGTATCGACGTAGATGTCATAATGGTTGCCATGGCGACGATGATGTCATAAAGGTTGCCTCGACCAATCAGCGACGGGCACAGTCTGCTGCGAATTCTGGAATCATCATTGTCCATATAATACGGGAACATGCATATTCTAGAATACCCGATGCGTTAGAATCGGGCCACAATCTAGTATATATATACATATATATAGATATAGATATAGATATATATACAGTGGGGCAAAAAAGTATTTAGTCAGTCAGCAATAGTGCAGGTTCCACCACTTAAAAAGATGAGAGGTGTCTGTAATTTACATCATAGGTAGACCTCAACTATGGGAGACAAACTGAGAAAAAAAAATCCAGAAAATCACATTGTCTGTTTTTTTAACATTTTATTTGCATATTATGGTGGAAAATAAGTATTTGGTCAGAAACAAAATTTCATCTCAATACTTTGTAATATATCCTTTGTTGGCAATGACAGAGGTCAAACGTTTTCTGTAAGTCTTCACAAGGTTGCCACACACTGTTGTTGGTATGTTGGCCCATTCCTCCATGCAGATCTCCTCTAGAGCAGTGATGTTTTTGGCTTTTCGCTTGGCAACACGGACTTTCAACTCCCTCCAAAGGTTTTCTATAGGGTTGAGATCTGGCTAGGCCACTCCAGGACCTTGAAATGCTTCTTACGAAGCCACTCCTTCGTTGCCCTGGCGGTGTGCTTTGGATCATTGTCATGTTGAAAGACCATGCCACGTTTCATCTTCAATGCCCTTGCTGATGGAAGGAGGTTTGCACTCAAAATCTCACGATACATGGCCCCATTCATTCTTTCATGTACCCGGATCAGTCGTCCTGGCCCCTTTGCAGAGAAACAGCCCCAAAGCATGATGTTTCCACCACCATGCTTTACAGTAGGTATGGTGTTTGATGGATGCAACTCAGTATTCTTTTTCCTCCAAACACGACAAGTTGTGTTTCTACCAAACAGTTCCAGTTTGGTTTCATCAGACCATAGGACATTCTCCCAAAACTCCTCTGGATCATCCAAATGCTCTCTAGCAAACTTCAGACGGGCCCGGACATGTACTGGCTTAAGCAGTGGGACACGTCTGGCACTGCAGGATCTGAGTCCATGGTGGCGTAGTGTGTTACTTATGGTAGGCCTTGTTACATTGGTCCCAGCTCTCTGCAGTTCATTCACTAGGTCCCCCCGCGTGGTTCTGGGATTTTTGCTCACCGTTCTTGTGATCATTCTGACCCCACGGGGTGGGATTTTGCGTGGAGCCCCAGATCGAGGGAGATTATCAGTGGTCTTGTATGTCTTCCATTTTCTAATTATTGCTCCCACTGTTGATTTCTTCACTCCAAGCTGGTTGGCTATTGCAGATTCAGTCTTCCCAGCCTGGTGCAGGGCTACAATTTTGTTTCTGGTGTCCTTTGACAGCTCTTTGGTCTTCACCATACTGGAGTTTGGAGTCAGACTGTTTGAGGGTGTGCACAGGTGTCTTTTTATACTGATAACAAGTTTAAACAGGTGCCATTACTACAGGTAATGAGTGGAGGAAAGAGGAGACTCTTAAAGAAGAAGTTACAGGTCTGTGAGAGCCAGAAATCTTGATTGTTTGTTTCTGACCAAATACTTATTTTCCACCATAATATGCAAATAAATTGCTAAAAAACCAGACAATGTGATTTTCTGGATTTTTTTTTCTCAGTTTGTCTCCCATAGTTGAGGTGTACCTATGATGTAAATTACAGACGCCTCTCATCTTTTTAAGTGGTGGAACTTGCACTATTGCTGACTGACTAAATACTTTTTTGCCCCACTGTATATACACACTGTATATATATATATTGTAAATACGGTTTGAAGAGAGGTTGTTCAAATTTGTAAGGTATGCAACCCTGTTTTAGTGGGGGGATCGTTTTAGTTAGGGAACAGACTTAAAAGAGCTTAGAATAAAAAAAAATAATGGAGGTCCAAATGGAGGAGGATGTTGAGGTATAGGAGTACGTGGTGTAGGAAGAGGAGGTAGCCTACACTGGTTTTGTTTTATTTTTTTCATGTTGCCTTCTCCTCCTACTCCATGTTCTCCACTGTCTCCTCATCCAGTCAGAAAGTGCGGTCGGTCTACTCACACTTTTGGCATTCTCACCCTACTGCTGCACATCCCCCACTGTTACTAATCAGTTTTTACCTGTCTGTTTTTATGACCTTACAATAAAGATTATTAATAAGGCTACTTTGATATATTGATTTGCATAAGTAGTACAAAAAAACAGACCAGGCCTGAAAAATTATGTTTGGGGTATAGAAATGGCAACAATACTGTTAATGCCAATTATTTATTTCTCAGAGTACTTCAAAACACACAGTGGCTTAAAAGACAGTACTCCCACAGGCGGAGGGGACAGAGTACACACAGCATCCTAAAGGCACAATACTTCCAGCAGGTGGGGGGTGCAGAGTACACACAATGGCTGTTACCACAGAAATAGCACACATAGCACGCATACACACAGCATTTTGTTTGCAGAGTGCATAGTCAGAATCTATCCCTCACTCCAGCTGCATCCTATTCTTAGAATAATGAGCGAATAATGGCGGCAGGTCACGTGCTGCACCAGCCAATCACAGCCATGCCAATAATTGGCATGGCTGTGATGGTTCTAGAAGTGCCCACAGTCTTAAAGCTTGTTGAGTGGCTGCTCTGTGCCTTTAAACACACTTTATTAGACTGGCGAACCCAAACAGGGAGCCAGATATAAAGTAAATTGTTGATGTTCGGTACTGGGCACTAGGTGTTTGGTACGAACTCAGAACTTTCCATTTCGGTTTCGCTCATCCCTAGTCCCATCCATTCTTTCCCCTTTTACTGATTATTAACATACATATGTGAAAATGGGCTGTTGGAACACATATGAGATATAACAAGAAAATTAAAAAAAAAAAATACTTATTTGACTGGCATATATTTATTTTGTGTATGTATTAGATATACTTTATGGTAGATTTTAAAGACACCTTCAGTAGTGCATAGCGCTAAATGTTCCCCTTCCATTTGTTTGTATTCTTAGCTGTTCAGTGTACTGATCCCTATGTGTACAACGCATACAAAGTGTCGGGATATTCGGGCCCATACCTTATGAATTCTGCTGTGAGGTTTTCTTGCAGACCACAATATGTATTGATTGGATCTGATGTTGTGAAATGTAATCAAAGTAGTAAATGGGAACCTGAACTACCAAAGTGTGTTGGTAAGTAGATATTCTGTATTTTACAAATACATTCAATATTTAATAAATGTGAGATGGCAGATATTCATGTAGCAGCCAACTGTTTTACCAGCTCTACCCCTGTTTGGTAATGGTTATCATTATTGATTGCAATATATTTACATGTTAGTTATTCCTTCTCTTTTAGGTGTTTGCCAGTTTCGTCCTCGCTTCAAATATGCAGAAATAGTGGAGCCTACTAATGAATCAAGATTCCTTGAAGGCACCCAACTAAAGTATAAATGTAAAGAAGGTTATGAGCTTGCTCCTGGTGCAGTAGCTACTGTCACATGTTCTGGGTTTACGTGGTCACCTTCTACTGAATTTTGTACACGTATGTATACATTTATCTGTTACTATGTACTGAAGTGGTTTAAAAAATGTACGAAACGCTGAGTTTTTCCTGTCTTTACATTCACACTTGCTTGGCACTAATTTTACCTCTTAAAAATATGAATACAGATATTCATGGCTGTGTGGCCATCTCTCATCTCACAGCGGCATGTGTAGGGCCCCATTCCAGAATAGACCTTGTTGTGTTGGAAAATGGCCATACTACTGTTTCCTAGACCAAATCAATGTACCGTCGAGTTGTTAGTATACCTTTAATATAAACAATAATGGTCCAGTTACTCAGTTATTGTACATTATGCCACACCACACCCTGGAGTAGGAGTTTTATGAAATTCACTCTTGAAGGGCTCTCCATGGCGTTGTCTATGTAGTCTCCAGATTAATCATCGGCTATGATTGGATCCAGGACAAAAGCGAGACTCATCGCTGAATAATATAGATATCCTTTACAGGCACTGGAATCCATCTGGAGATTAGTGGGCAAAGCCATGAATGGCCTATAGGAGGGAATGTTATTCTAGTTCTACTCCCATGATTATGCCATGGGGTGGCATAATGTATGGTAGCCAGACCCCTCAAGTATTAATTCCAGGCAGGGCCGGACTGGCCATCAGACAGTTCTAGCAAATGCCAGAAGGGCCGGTGGCAGTCGTGGGCCGCTCGCCAGCGCTGACTCCCCACCCCGACTCACCCCCCCCCCCGCCGCCGCTGCATTCAACTATACCGGCGTCTAATAAATGAGCAAAATATATAAGTTCAGTCGGTATGATAAGATATATGGAGCCACCACCAGTGTAACTTATACTACATGCAGGCAACATTACCACAGAAGATCTCTGACCCAAAAGCAAGTATGCCAGGAGAGATAATAATCAAACAATGGAGGTAATACCAACCTATATGCCAGATGTGAAAGAGGCCCCGACGTGCGTTTCGCTAACAGTGCTTCCTCGGGGGGGCATCTTGATAGGCCAGATGGATGGGCCAGAGGCTGGATCAGTAAAGGGCAGAGAGCTCCACTCCGACTCAGACACCAGCAAGGTGGAGGTGGGGTACTGGTATGGGCTGGTATTATCAAAGTTGAACTTGTGGGACCTTTTCGGGTTGAGGATGGAGTGAAGCTCCACTCCCAGACCTACTGCCAGTTTCTGAAAAACAACTTCTTCAAGCAGTGGTACAGGAAGGAGTCGGTATCATTCAAGAAAAACATGATTTTCATGCAGGACAATGCTCCATCACATGCCTCCAACTACTCCACAGCGTGGCTGGCCCAAAAAGGTCTCAAAGAAGAAAAAATAATGACATGGCCCCCTTGTTCATCTGATATGAACCCCATAGAGAACCTGTGGTCCCTCATAAAATGTGAGATCTTCAGGGAGGGAAAACAGTGCACTTCTCGGAACAGTGTCTGGGAGGCTATGGTGGCTGCTGCACGCAATGTTGATCGTAACCAGATCAAGCAGCTGGCAGAATCTATGGATGGAAGGCTGTTGAGTGTCATCATAAAGAAAGGTGGCTATATTACATAGTAACATAGTAACATAGTTAGTAAGGCCGAAAAAAGACATTTGTCCATCCAGTTCAGCCTATATTCCATCATAATAAATACCCAGATCTACGTCCTTCTACAGAACCTAATAATTGTATGATACAATACATATTGGTCACTAATTTTTAGGGGTTTTGTTTTTGCATGTCAGAAATGTTTATTTCTAAATTTTGTGCAGTTATATTGGTTTACCTGGTGAAAATAAACAAGTGAGATGGGAATATATTTGATTTTTATTAAGTTGCCTAATAATTCTGCACAGTAATAGTTACCTGCACAAAGATATCCTCTTAAGATAGCCAAATCTAAAAAAAAAAACCACTCCAACTTCCAAAAATATTAAGCTTTGATATTTATGAGTCTTTTGGGTTGATTGAGAACATAGATGTTGATCAATAATAACAATAATCCTCAAATACAACTTGCCTAATAATTCTGCACACACTGTATAAATACATTGTGTACGTCAGTCTTAATAAACAGGACCACTGGAGTAAGCAGTAATTCAGTAAGAGGGGTAAACATAAAAAATTAGGAGCATGTTACAACTGGGGTGTGCCAGTGCCAAAAATGTTACTTTTGGAATACATTTCTGGCTAAATTGCCTTCATAAACACAGTGTAAATTTTGATCAATTTGATAGGTGGGCTTTGCAACACCATGTCCTGCTACAGCTAGTTGATGGGGCCTTAGTGTCCCCAGACTAGTCTGACCACTTCGCATGTTATCACACTCCTGTGGTCATGAAAGCATAACTTATAAATGCTGACATCATCGCTAACGCTATACTTACCTTGCGCATGCGCGCAGCTTCTTCTTCCACTCTCAGTGATTCTCTCAAGCCAAGTGTACGAGTGTCAGCTTCAGAGAGTTGTGACAAAGTGATTAAAAAGCCTGCATCTTAATAAATTTATCACATTTTTCTCAAGAAAACTATAGATTTAGACCTGAGTATGAAACTTGAGTATAAATCAATTACCCATTGTGTCTATTGTTTGCACATGCCCCACATAAATAGAATTTAATTAGTGTATAAATGTGTTGTGGGAATTATATTCCAATCTTGTAGATTAGTTTTAGATTCAGTTTTTGAAAAATTTTTGTTTTTTTTATCTCATTCAGCAAAATTATGCGTAGAACCAGAACCTACGCCTAATGGAAGAATTATTGCTGGATCACTTTCATTTGGTACCCGTATAACGTATATTTGTGACATTGGGTAAGTAAAACTAATACATTTAGATGCCTTTTGTTACACAATGAAATATTCATTTACAATATACCGGTTTGCAAGGTTTCAGCGAATAAAAAAATGTTTTAGAATAATTAATACTTTCCTAATTGTAATAGTTATCAGAAGGGTAATTTCAATCGTTCTGGTGATTTAAAATACATTAAAAGGATATTCCCTGGTTTTCTGTGCAAAAAAAGTTAGTTACTACTTGCTGCTTAGTTTATATAAGGGGTTAAACACAAATTTTCCCAAAGCGGATATCAAGAGATTAGGCAATAAGAAAAAAACTCTAAATATCAGTACCACACAACAAGCCCTAATTGGGTATGAAAAACCACAAAAGAAGGGTCAAGAGTATATTTACCAAAAAGTTAACATTTTATTAGTATTAAAATTATGCAAAATACATTAATCCAGAGTAGCACTACCAAAGCAGGTAACAAGGGGATTTTGTGAATCAAAGTATGGCATTATTAACAACTAAAAAAATTTAGTACAATAGATTGCCATTACTATGCTCCAGTAAATAATGTGAGAGCACATTGAATACATAGGAGTCACCATTACCATGTTCCGAGTCCCAAAAGGGGTCAAACTCCAAGTGGAGAGGAAACATGGATACAAGTCACTCATTTAGAATAAAGTGACACAGTGCGCATTAGTGCATATTAATTAAACAGAGTATCCATAGTCAAAGTACAAGTGCATGCGCCATAACTTACTTGATATAACACAAAATTAACACCCAGGCCTGCCGCCTCACCCTCACTTCATTCAGGCTCACACATAGAGCCGAAACGTCGCGCACAAATGGGCTATTAAAATAGCTTTTTTTTGCACTAAAATGATGGTGTGCTGCTTCTTTAATTTTTCTATTATACAGTATGTACCTGTGAAGCTCTGCACCTATTACCATTATTTAGGTGCTGCTCTGTGCTCAATTTTTTCTATCTATCTATCTATCTATCTATCTATCTATCTATCTATCTTTCTTTCTATCATCCATCTATCCATCCATTTATCTATCTATATATATATTTATCTATATATCTGTCTACAGCTAGTGAAATAAGTGTTAAACACATCACCAATTTTCTAAGTAAATATATTTCTAAAGGTGCTATTGACACAGAATTCTCAGTAACAATCTATGCAATCCACACAGCCAAAGAAATCAAACCATAGCTGTCCATACATTCAGTTATGTGTAATAATGAGAAATGACCGGAATTTTTTTTTTAACACGCTAACTGAAATTTAATTAATACTTTATGCAAAAGCCATTGTTGGTGATGACAGCTCAAGATGCCTGCCGTTCGAAGAAACAAATTGCATGCATTGTTCAGGTGGGATTTTGGCCTATTCTTTTCACACAAACACTCTTCAAATCCTGAATGTTACATGGGGTCCTTCTATGAACTCCAAGATTTAGTTCCTTCCATAAATTTTCTATTTGATTCAGGTCAGGTGATTGGCTGGGCTATTCTAGCATCTTTATTTTCTTTCTCTGAAATCAACTGAGAGTTTCTTTTGGCTTTGTATTTGGGATCATTATCTTGCTAAAATGTCCACCCTTTTTGTGCTGAACATGCCTTTTGTTCAACAATGCAGTCTTGCATGGTGAGCTTGCATACAGGCCACAGAGGTTGGGTGCATTACTTATTGTCTTTTTTGACACAATCGTACCTGCTGATCTTTTCTGTAGCTCTCCACAGGTGGACCCTGACTCTTGGACATTGCTTCTAAAAATAATTTTCATGCTTCTGTCTCAAATCTTGCGGGAAGCATCTAGTCATGGACGGTTTATGGTGAAATGATGTTCTTTCCACTTCTGGACTATGACCCCAACAGTGTTCACTAGAACTTTTAGAAGTTTAGAAATTCTTCTGTAACCAATGCCATCACTAAGTTTTGCAACACTACGGTCGCGAAGATCTTGGGACATATTACTGTTTTTACCCATTGTAGGATGTTTTTTGTGTGGCACCAGGGTAATGAGAAACCTTTTTATATGCCATCATTTGAACCAGCTAATATTATTTTTCACTAAGTGGCAGGATTGTTTTCTAATTTCTGATAGATTTCAGCTGGTGTCATGACTTTACACGGCTTTTTAAATTATGTTCTTTCCACTTGTGGATTATGGCCTCAACAATACTCACTAGAACCATCAGTATTTAGAAATTCTTTTCTAATAATTGCAATCAGTATGTTTTGGAATAATAAGGTTGCAAAGGTCTTGAAAGAGCTCACTGGTTTTCTGATTGATTGTGCTATACTATGATATTTGATAGCTACAATGCTTTGTTGAGAAGCCCACACAGTAATGTCTGAGAAAATGTGAGCCTTCTGTTTCTAAGGTAATATTCTACAATGTGTAAAATGGTGGGAATTTTTTGGGCATGAATCAAATTAAAATTATTTGAAGTGTTGTCCATGTTTGTGCAGTTAGCTTGCCTCTGATATTGCTGATTCTAATATTTTTCTCTTTCACCAGCCTCACAGCATCTTTTGCTGTGGCTTCCTTCTTTTTAATAAGAGCCCATACAGGTTCTGTAAGCACAGGATTGTCTTCTCACTCCTCTGTAGATACTGCAGCTCCTTGCTCTGTAGCCCAGTTAACCCAAAACATCTTTGAGTCCTGTTCAACTCTACTGATATGTCTAGAAGGCTTCTGGAAAAAGAGGAGACCTCTGCATTCCCTGAAGATATTGCAAATCTCCTGGGAGCGTAACAAAGCTGCTCATAATGTATTCGAAAACAGGAAGTGGACAAAGAAGCTCAGGGGTTGGGAAATAGGGCATGGAGAGGGAAGAACCTGAAAAAAGGGTGTGGTTGTTGAAAGATGTTTCTGCCAGGTGCTATGCAAACTACACTTCAATTTACTAGTGAAGAATAAAGAATTTACCCAGTATTATTTATCATTTTAGCTACACGATGAAGAACCTAAGCTACAGAGAGTGCCTGTCAAATCAATCTTGGAGTTTGCCCATACCTGAATGTGAAGGTATATTATCAATCAGTGAACACATATGAGATTGTGCATAAAAATAAAATAGAACATCTTAAAGTGTATATTTGTTCTTACAACAGATTTTAACATCAAAAATTTTAGGCTAACTTACTTTGTATTATTTTGAAGATTAAAGCTGTTTTATGATACAGAGCTCCAAATCCCCTTCATAAAAAATACAATTCAAAGGAACCTCTCATTTGACTCATGTTGTCAGAATCAGGACCCGCTTCAAGTTTTCGTGGGCCCTGGGGAAAAGAGTCTCAGTGGGCCCCTTTAACACATACCACAATTCATGATACACAGATTTGGCAGAGAATTATCGGTATAGCACAATGCCAAAAATATAACATACTTCTTACATTACATGAGTTTTATCAATAGCTCAGAAACTGGACAGTATAGTCCTAAATGCAGTATTATGGGCACAACATAGTGCTCCATAGAAAACAATAGGCCCCATGTAATGCTCTGTACAGTATAATGAGCCCCATATAATGCTCCAAACAGTATAATGAACCCCATATAGTGCTCCATACAGTATTAGTGGACCCCATATAATGCTTCATGCAAAATAATTGGCACCATATAATGCTCCATACAGTATAATGGACTCCATATAAAGCTCCATACAGAATAATGGACCCCATATATTGCTCTATACTTAATGAGCCCCATGTAAGGCTCATTACATTGTGGGCCTCATGTAATGCTCCATACAGAATAGGCCCCATATATTGCTCTCTATATAATTGGCCCCATATAATGCTCCAGTATATGATGGCCCCATATGATGCTCCATATAAAATGGGCACAATATGATGCTCCAGTATTTGATGGGCCCCATAGGATGCTGCCTATACAATGGGCCCCATATGATGCTCCTTATGATGCTTCAGTATATGATGATCCAGTACTCCTCAGCATCACCGTCTTCCAGCTCTCTTCACTGTGCCTGTTAAAATAGAGGATGCACAGTACTGACGTCATCGTGCCCACTGACCTGAAAAGTCAGAGTCAGAAGACGCGGAAGACGCCGCAGTGCAGGAACGGGGAGAGGTAAGAATTGTAAGTACTGGGGCCCTTCAAATGTAGCATGAATCCTGGGCCTGCACCAGTGAAGAATACAGCTTGTCCACAAAAAACTCTATTTACAGAAGAGTATAACATTTATTGAAAAATCGATTAATCCAGCAGGAATGTAGTAAAATCACTAAATTTATTTCTTCATTTTTTAAAAAAAAGG
Source organism: Ranitomeya imitator (assembly GCF_032444005.1). NCBI lineage: Eukaryota > Metazoa > Chordata > Amphibia > Anura > Dendrobatidae > Ranitomeya > Ranitomeya imitator. The sequence continues at coordinate 235,274,863 of NC_091284.1, forward strand.
AAAGGGTTGTATCCTATGGTACACCACTTGTAAATAAGTTATAATATCTTACAGCATTATGCACACATGGCAGCGTTCTTCCGAAGTGTTTCGACTAACGTCTTAATCATCATGTTATACTCTTCTGTAAAAAAATGAAGAAATAAATTTAGTGATTTTACTACATTCCTGCTGGATTCATCGATTTTTCTGTGGACTGAGTGCTCAACTTTTCCGTGCAGGAACAGGTGTGGAATAGCCGATATTCAGGTGACCTGACTATCTTTTGTTTTTGTTGTGTATAACATCTATTGGGCTTATAATGTGGCAAACCCCAGTAAAATAGTTACATTTTTTTGTGAGTGATAAATTTTGCAAACTAGATATATACCGTATTTTTCGCTTTGTAAGACACACTTTTTCCCCCAAACTTGGGGGGAAGATGGGGGTGCGTCTTAGAAAGCGAACATGCCTTACCGGGGGGTGGGGGTGTCCGGGTATCTCCAGGTGCCCGGCAGTTGCTGGCCATTGCTGCAGGTGTGTCTGGTACACAGCGGTACTGCGTGGGTGTCCGGTACTGCCCGGGGCTCTACCGACACTTTGCGACTGGCCAGAGCCCCAGCACTTCCAGGGTTCCATGTGCGCTGGTCTCCGGGAATATGGCTGCCGCCGGGGGCATGCATTGATGGTGATCTCGGGATCAAGATCTCGAAAGATGAGATTTCAGCGCTGAAAACATTTTGGAAAGATGCCAACAATTTTGTCCAGCCCATTTTTGAGGTTTTGTATCAAATTCTGTTCAATTAGTCATTTTTCTCTGGTTTTTTTTTGCTGTTTCAATACACACAAAGGAAGTAATTACGTGTATAACAAAAAATGTAAATGCAATAATTTTCTGGGAAAAATCCTTTATTTTCTGTAACAATTTCAAGGGTGCCAACACTTTCAGCTATGACTGTAGCTGATTGGCATGGATGTCGTGTGTCACACTTCCACCGATCAGATATTGATGGTCTATCCTAGAGATAGGTTGCACCATTATTTACCAATAATGATTACTCTACAACATTGAAAATGCATAACTGCCATAGAAAATAGGAAAAAAGCGCTATATAATGTACACATGAAATATTTATCTGCAAAAATTGCTATGAAAAAGGAAGGTACTTTGCGCATAAATTGACAAATGTATGTGAGCCCAATTGCCATGTCAAGGCGTCCTTCGTAATTGAGTCCCTGTCCTATTTTGTCACCTCTCCTGGGCAAAAAAGCCAACAATTTATGGGTCAGGAGTGGACCAGCTAACTACCGTATATACTCGAGTATAAGCCGACCAAAGTATAAGCCGACCCCCCTAATTTTGCCACAAAAAAACTGGGAAAACTTATTGACTCGAGTATAAGCCTAGGATGGAAAATGCAGCAGCTACCGGTGAATTTCAAAAATAAAAATAGATGCTCCATACCGTTCATTATGGCCCCATAGCTGTGCCATATAGTGCTCTGCACCATTCATTATTGCCCCATAGATGTACCATAGAAAGCTGTGCCATATAGTGCTCTGCACCGTTTATTATTGCCCCATAGCTGTGGCATATAGTGCTCTGCACCGTTCATTATTGCCCCATAGCTGTGCCATATAGTGCTCTGCACCGTTCATTATTGCCCCATAGCTGTGCTCTGCACTGTTCATTATTGCCCCATAGCTGTGCCATATAGTGCTCTGCACCGTTCATTATTGCCCCATAGCTGTGCCATATAGTGCTCTGCACCGTTCATTATTGCCCCATAGCTGTGCCATATATGCTCTGCACCGTTCATTATTGCCCCATAGCTGTGCCATATAGTGCTCTGCACCGTTCATTATTGCCCCATAGCTGTGCCATATAGTGCCCTGCACCGTTCATTATTGCCCCATAGCTGTGCCATATAGTGCTCTGCACCGTTCATTATTGCCCCATAGCTGTGCCATATAGTGCCCTGCACCGTTCATTATTGCCCCATAGCTGTGCCATATAGTGCTCTGCACCGTTCATTATTGCCCCATAGCTGTGCCATATATGCTCTGCACCGTTCATTATTGCCCCATAGCTGTGCCATATAGTGCTCTGCACCGTTCATTATTGCCCCATAGCTGTGCCATATAGTGCGCTGCACCGTTCATTATTGCCCCACAGCTGTGCCATATAGTGCTCTGCACCGTTCATTATTGCCCCATAGCTGTGCCATATAGTGCTCTGCACCGTTCATTATTGCCCCATAGCTGTGCCATATAGTGCTCTGCACCATTAATTATTGCCCCATAGCTGTGCCATAGAAAGCTCTGCCATATAGTGCTCTGCACCGTTCATTATTGCCCCATAGATGTACCATAGAAAGCTGTGCCATTGCTGCTGCTGCAATAAAAAAAAATGCCATACTCACCTTTCTTGCTTGCAGCTCCTCAGCGTCCCGTCTCGGCGTCTCTCCGCACTGACTGATCAGGCAGAGGGCGCCGCGCACACTAGTACATCAACGCGCCCTCTCACCTGAACAGTCAGAGCCAGAGGACGCAAAGACAGAGCGGCGCCCGGCGTGTGGAATGCGGACATGTGAATATGTAATACTTACCTGCTCCCGGCGTCCCGCTCCTTCCCCCGGACAGCTGGTCTTCGGTGCTGCAGCCTCTTCCTCCATCAGCGGTCACCGTTTCCGCTCATTAGAGAATTGAATATGCAGCTCCACCCCTATGGGAGTGGAGTCCATATTCATTACTTTAATGAGCGGTCCCAAGTGACCGCTGAACAGGGGAAGAGCTGCGGCACCCGGAGACCGTGGGACTGCAGGGACAGCGCCAGGAGCCCCGGAAGCAGGTAAGTATGCCTCAGCGCCCTCTCCCCCTCACCCGCCAGCCCTGCCGCCGACCGTGATGACTCGAGTATAAGCCGAGAGGGGCACTTTCAGCCCAAAAATTTGGGCTGAAAATCTCAGCTTATACTCGAGTATATACGGTACTTAAAATCACCTGTGGCTATTGGGAGTGGGAGTGCACATGTCCAGAAAGGCTTAATACAAATAGAGAACAAGACCAGCACATCCAAGCTAGTGTGAACAGGCGCCAACCCCCCCCCCCCAAAAAAAAAGTATAAGTTGAAAAAAGATAAAGGTTGCACCATTATTTACCAAGAATGATTACTCTAGAATATTGAAAATGCATTACTGCCATAGAAAATAGGAAAAAAAGCGCTATATAATGTACACATGAAATATTTATCTTAAAAAATTGCTTTGAAAAAAGGAAGGTATTTCGCGCATAAATTGACAAATGTATGTGAGTCCAATTGCCACGTCAAGGCGTCCTTCGTAATTGGGTCCCTGTCCTGTTTTGTAACCTCTCCTGTGCAAAAAAGCCTACAATGTATGGGTCAGGAGTGGACCAGCTAACTACTTAAAATCCCCTGTGGCTATTGGAATTGGGATTGCACATGTCCAACTTTTTCAACTTATATGTTTTTTTGGTTGGCCCCTGTTCACACTAGATTGGATGTGCTGGTCTTGTTCTCTATTTGTATTTATCCTAGAGATAGGTCGTCAATTAAAATGTAGATGTTTGGGAGTAAGTTAGATGTACCTCAAAATGCTACCAATGAAAAACACAACTCATCCCAAATAAAACAAGCCCTCATGCAACAACAAAAAATAAAAGTGACCTCACATAATTTCACCAAATACAATGATTTTATGGAATAAGAATACGTTTCGACTTTTGGTATTTTACAACAGTGTCAGACAGCTCTGGCAAAGTGGGTGGAGCTTGGATGAGGCGGGGTCTGTCCAGCAAATTCATAACAATTTATGCCACTTTAGTGATGTAAACTACTTCGGAAATATAGCCAATTCTTTGACTGGAGTAATATTTCTGGCTGTGATGTATGGCATTTGAAAGATGCGCCTAACTCTTATTCCATTGATGCCATACAAAACGCCAACCTTAAAGGGACTCTGTCACCTGAATTTGGAGGGAACAATCTTCAGCCATAGAGGCGGGGTTTTCGGGTGTTTGATTCACCCTTTCCTTACCCGCTGGCTGCATGCTGGCTGCAATATTGGATTGAAGTTCATTCTCTGTCCTCCGTAGTACATGCCTGCACAAGGTAATCTTGCCTTGCGCAGGCGTGTACTATGGAGGACAGAGATTGAACTTCAATCCAATATTGCAGCCGGCATGCAGCCAGCGGATAAGGAAAGGGTGAGTCAAAAACCCAAAAACCCCGCCTCCATGGCTGAAGATTGTTCCCTCCAAATCCAGGTGACAGTGTCCCTTTAAAGGATTGGGTCCAATGACTCTGCAAAGCCACCTGAACCCACAAATGTTTGCTATCACTAACTGAGAATGTCATGCATTATTATATATTCCTTTATTTTTTTACATATATTTATATGTATTTGATTTATTCCAGTTCAAACATGTTTGGCCCCTGAATGGTCAAATAATGGGTGGATTGAGCCAGAAAAGCAACAATATTTTTACAATGATACTATATCATTTGGCTGTCATGAAGGATATAAGCTTATTGGCCAAGACATAATTACCTGCAACCATGATGGAAGATGGAATTATAAGGAACCAGAATGCAGAGGTAAATAGCTGCTTGGGGAATATTTGCTTTGAGAAGAACTTTCATGATTTCACAAAATAGGTTCAGATCTCACCCTTTGCTTTAAATATATGCACATCTCACTGGGGGACACAGACAGAAGAGGGCCCCAGTGCAAGAACATTATATGGGCCCTTTGCAGCCCAGTTGCTCTTCATAATCCACGATTCCACCTGAGAAGGTGTAAATGGGTACCCTTCCCTTATCTCTTGGGCGCCTGCGTGGGAGCACAGACTGCACCAATGATATGTTCGCACTGGTACATCTCCTACACAATGCTATCATAATTCCATGTAAACAGTAATTAGTCACACACATGTTAGATATGGAAAAGAGTTTATTTCATGTGCAAAAATTAAACATGTGCACAGACATGATGGGTGCAGGAATAGGTGACATAAAATGTTATTAACGTTTTGACCCTTCCTGGGTCTTATTCATAATGTCGCAGTGGACAAAGAAAAAATACTATGTAACTGTTAATATACTGTACATATATACACAATGTAACCCACACAAACATAGATCATGGATGAAAGGGGAACTGTTCATACAAGGCCAGTCTGTGCATTAGCGACCCTCACTGCACGAGTTTGCACAGACATCTGCATGAGCCCTAAAATAAAGAATAAATGAATAAAATTCTGTAATGAATGTATTCCACTAATAGAATCATAGAGAAATAGTGAGAAATTAGAGATTCTTGTAAATCCAGTTACAGCATGGATGCCTATTATGCAACTACTTTTTTTCTGAACTAAAACTGAAGCAAATTGTATACAACCTTGACTTTTGGAATAAAAATTGTAAGGGATATAAGTAATCAATACTATTTGAAAACTTGCTGATTTTTTATTGTAGATACATAAAAATAACATAAAAATATTACAGGAGTTTTCTACTATTTTTGTCTTCGATTGAACCAACAGGAGTAATATTTGCTGAAGATTATCAGATCCCTTTTTCCCTATGTTAGATTATGTTGAAATGATAATTCATTGAACTAAATTTACAGAATGTTCACTTTTTTAAATATTGTCTTCAATTTTACCAAGTCCCATCTACAGGTTACAGAAATAAATTTACAGAAGTAATTGATCTTCAGGTTAATCTGCAGCATGACAATTTATACTGTGTGTTTTTTACTGCTTTGTTCACCTTTGGTAATCTAGAAGGTGAAATCCGCTGCAAATACTCAAATTTTGACATAGATTAGCTGTGAATATTTTTCAGCAGAAAATTTGAACTCACCCATGCCAGTTTCAAAGTAACTCCTTAAATTGCTTGTTGTTGGATAAAGCTATTTACCTGCAGATACAGGATTAATCTGCAAGTAAATAGCATTAGAAAAGTTCCCAGCCACAGTAGTGAAAGCGCGGCTCCTGGGAGAAAATGAATGTTATTCCTCCCTGCAGCCACCGGTTTTCAGTCATACTGGCATGCCAGCTCAGCTCCATTCACTGCTGACAACACTCAGAGCGGCAACTGTAATTAGTATGGATTTTAGCATACAAAAACTTACTTCTTGGCTTTGTTTAAGGGAGGAGCGATGCCAGAAAGTAAGATACGGTAACTGAGCTGGATACACAATGTAATAGTGGCTGCAGAGTGGCATAAAACTTTTTTGTTTTTTCATATTGCCTCCATGTAGACAGTAAGTCCCAGTAGTTTTTATTAGATAGTTCTCTCTAGGGCTGTGTACTCCTTCCCTATTTAAGAGTTACAATCTGAAAACACCCATTCGGACTTAAGTAAAGTTAACTCATTAGGTGCCAAATACTTTGAATGTAATATCTCTGCAATAGAAGGGTAAAATAAAAAAGTAAATAAAAAAAAAATTATTTTACTCCACTCTGCAGCTACTATTACGTCCCCAGCTCAGAAGAAACATTTGGTGAAAGGTCCTTTTTAAGCTTTATTTTTCAGGGATATACCTTTCCTACTGAGAAATCAGCATTTGAATTGATATTAAAAAGAGGCTGGAGGACTATTGTAGCTATAAAACCTCTGTCACTACAGCTGTATTTTCCGTCCAGCGCCATCTTCTCCTGCTTGACTGACAGCTCTTTTGCCTGAAATCATGCAGCACAGATGCTGTTAGTCAAGTGGGAGGAGGCAGCGCTGGGTCAGGAATAGAACTGGAGTGACAGAAGCTTTATATCTTCAAGGTGTTCCTAAATTCTGGACACATAGGACACAGGAAAAAATACATATTTTTAAGAAATTAAATTTGTTAACAACATTTTATTCAGTTGGAATATAAAATAACTTCTACAATATGATTTCCATCATTTGTGATGCAAAGAGTGATGCGCGTTGCACTTTTGTATTATAATTAATTAAATTAATTAAAATGATAGATAATAAGAATTTCTAAGTGTCCAGACTTTAGAGACACCCTGTACAAATAATTATTCAGCCTCGTTTGCATATCAATACAAAAGCTGATTTCTCAGTAACGGAGGAATGGACTGACCATGTAAAGATATTGCTTGACTTGTATTTGAAAGTGTTTTATGCACATTTATATTAGCTTGTGGGTGAAATCCTCCTGACAGGTTCCCTTTAAAGAGAACCTGTCACTATGAACTACTATAATCTGAGGATTTCTGAAGGGATTGGGAATCATACAATGTAATTCTTTTCACTGAAATGATTTTCACATTTTCGCGGTGACACATTTCCTTTAAATAATCAAGTCTGTCAGAAGTTAAGAAAAAAGTGATTTATACAATATTTATTGAATATGAAACCTGTTTTTTCCCCAGGCATCTGTAAAGACCCACCTACCCTTGATTATGCTATATTGGATGTTCAAAATAAACCCACGGCAATCTATGTTGTTGGCAATAAAGTACAGTACAAATGTAGACGTGGATATGTTCGGAATACTGTGAACAAACATTATAATATAACTTGTTTGGAAAACTCTGAATGGTCAGATATACCCAAGGCGTTCTGTAGTCGTAAGTATTCACATTTTTTGGTAGTTTGTAAAGAATGATAAAATGTACAGTATTTAAAAATTTTATGTCTGTCCAAGGCTCTGTTCCTTCCAAGTTTGTGATACCCATTCATATTATATACAGAGAGAAAATCTCCCATATAGCCTTGACAAATGCAACTGTACTAGATATCAGTATATTTTTCACTTATTGACTCTCATTGTAAAAAATAGAAAAAAAAGTGCACTGTTTTGTGACATCCCATAATGAACGTTCAGCTTATACCTTGGTAGATTGTATCTGTTGTTGGTGGGAATAAAAAGGCTCTATGACATTGAAATTGCAACGCCAAGAAGGAAAAATTGTGGAATTATGGAAATCACAAGATGGATAGACATGCTAATGATATTCAAATCATAGAAAAATGGAAACAAACATTTCAGAATATCTCTATTAATTCAGTATTCAGTATTGAGTGTAATTGTCACATCCACAAAGACCTGCACTTACACACCTTGGCTGTTATCAATAAGGTTATTTATGGTTGTCCGAGGAATTTTCTGCTACGCTGAATACAGTTGAGAACGCAAATCATCAAGATCTGCTGCTGACAGGTTTTTTTGCAAATTGCCAACCAGTGACACTTCAGATGTGCTTGATGACACACAAGTCCAAAGACGCTGCAGACCATACTATTATGTTTAGGTCACACAGGCTGCTCATAGTAGTATGAGCAACATGCATCCTGTGCTGTTGTAAAGAAAAATGGCTTCAGGGACACTTTCGAGAAATATCACACCATTAGTTCCATTACTGAAATCAAGGTAACGCCAAGCTATTTGTACCTGAAATGAAGACTAAAGGGGTCCAGCTACCATACATTAGGCCACCACACACTAAAATCCCTGATGAAGGCACAGCATGGCATTCCCTCCTCAAAGTCTCTTCTTTGCTCTCAAAGGCTATCAAGGAGCAGAGCAAGATGGCAATGGAGGCTGTATGGAGATTTATCCCCTTCAGTGATGAATCCTACTTTTGTCTTGGACACAATGATGGCCAAAGATTGGTCTGGAGACCACTTTGGCAATGCCACGGAAAAAAAAATTGTACCATTTTTTCATGATTTGCATATAATTAACATGTTTATTGATCTTGTGATTTTCGGAATCCCACTACTTTTCTTGATGTTGCAATTTTAATGTTAATTGGTGTAGTACATATACTAACAAATTACCGTAGGTTTATCTGCAAAATGTGCAAAGTTTCTGCTGTTTGCAATAAACCAAAAAAGAGCAATTTACATAGCTCAACACAACTGATATAATAATTTTTTTATAAAAATACAATACAAAATGCCACTTTAAATGACTACTTCAGTCTTAGAATATTCAATACTTTGAATAAAACTCTTCATAAGAGCAATTATTTATGTTTATGTAGTGTTTTACCATAAATTCAATGACTATTGAAGCTTACTTCTGAACTTCCCACAAAATGAGGTTCAGGCATATGCACTGAACTGTTCAATGACAGTAATGATCCAGACAGAGTTACCGTGTGCTCTGTCTTACATCATGTATAAGTTTTTTGAAGATGGACAGCAAGACATTGTAGACTACTGTACATCTAGCTGCCAGCCTCAACTAGTCAAATATGCCCGAAAACGATGTATGACAAAGCCCATTGTGAGTCTGTCTGCTGCATCAATACCCTCAATAGCCCTTTAATACATGTGGCTGATTCGAGTACACCTGAAGCAATTAATCAGTGGCTTCATTAATTGCATCATGTGTGTTTGGAATAAAATACATAAAATATCTGGACTAGCTAAAAACTTGTTCACTGTGATGTTTGATTGCATAATAGAAATATGGTTGAGGCAAGAGAGTGGTCTAAGACATTAAGAGAATAGATCACTGCCTTGCACACTAAAAAGAAAAGGATACAAAAATATACAAGCATTTTTCAATATTCAGATACAGTTGAAAGCATAGTCCAGAAGTTCAAAGTTAAAGGAACACTGGCAACGCTATCTTAACCCAGCAAAAAAGGATCAAAGTGATTGCAAAAGACCTACATTAAACGTTGGTGGCAGCAGGTACTGAGGTCTCTGCACAGTAAAGCACATACTAAATGTGGAAGGTCTCCATGCTCAAACTCCAAAATGTACACCTCATCTCACCTAAAGGAAAAGTCAACTCCAATATTTTCAAAACTAGAGATGAATGGATCAGACATAATTCATACTCACCTATTTTTGCCTGGAAATTTTTTTTCAAAAAGTTATTCTCCACGAATGTAATGTCCCATATTATGCTGTGGGGTCTCCACAAAATCCAGAGCACAATAAATGTAGTATGTACAAAATAATAAAATCCTTATCCTCACTGCTCACCTCTCCAGCCCATCCGCTCATCATTCTCACCTATCCAGTCCTCATTGCATCTTTAGATCACCACCGCTCATGTTGAATTCCCCTCTGGGCTTGGACTTATGTGTTTGAAGAGGCCCAAGAGAATTCTGTGCAAATGCATGCCAAGTGTAATTGTGTCATGGCATGTGCCATGACTTGGTGCACACATGCACATAACCCTCTTGGTCCTAATCAAAAATGAATTCCCCAGTCTTGTGTGAGTAGAATTCAATTCCATTCAAATGTATTCACTCATCTCTACCTAAAACCTTATAAATAAGTCACAAGGTTTTGGAATTTTGTTCTGTGGAGCAGTGAAACAATACCAAAACTTATTTAGCCTATGGATCAATTGAATGTCTTAAAGTGTAAGAATGAAGCATATACTGAAATGGAAACCCTCTTTACAGTCATGCATGATGGTGGCTTAATGATGCATTGCGTCCCTTTGATTCCTGCACTGAAAACTTGCAGTGTGTGGAGGGAAAGATGAATTTAATCAAGTCATCAAATCCTAAGTGAAAATGTCTTCTGAGAGGAATCTAAAACTTTGGCAGCATTGGACCTTTCAAAGTCCACTAAGACTTGTGTTAGGTGTCGAGTTCCGGTCTCTGCACAGGGGGAATCTCGAACCATCTCTGCTGCAGTCTCCCATTCCTCTCCAGCCGCAGTGGAGCCTGCTCAGAGGAGACGTTGGTCTCAGCGTCTGACTCAGGCTGATGCTGGGTGACTGGTTACTACTGTCCTTCCAGGCTCTGCCTTTGTAGCTAGCGCTGATCAGCCGCGAGCAGATCTTTCTGGGATTAAGTCCTGCTTTTCCCATACTGGGCATGCTCACGGGACGACCTCCCATTGGAGGTTGGGGTCAAATGCGCAGGTCCTGAAGCGGTTCCTGTTGGACCACTAGGAAGGTCCTTGAGTACTAAAACCATAAAAGTTTTGCATGGCCGCACGGCCATGCGCTAGTATCAAATCTATGTTAAGGGTTCATCGCCAGTGTGGTCATGGTTGTATGTGGTCAGGGTTTGGCTGAAATAAGCCCCTAGAATACTGGCACCTCCGGTGAGGAGTTTTGTCTATGTGGATTCAGGGCTGGCGAATAGCCATTAGAATTTTGGCTTCACCGGAGAGGAGTTGCTTGTGTGCTATTCTGGCTTCATGATCACTGTTGGCTCTATTAGGTAGCTGTGATCTCCTGTGAGGTTAACAGGGCATGGTGTTCTCTTTTCATAGTGGATCTGTGAAGTAACAGAGTTCACTTATACCGCCATATAGTACCGCCTTTTACTAGCAGCAGGTTTCTCTCCTGCACGGTGGACCCTGGGTTGCGAACGCACCTAATGTCTCATATATATATATTTGGTGCATTCCGCCAACCCTAACAGAATACTAGCGCCAGGGTCTGGCTAGTAAATGTCAGACAAACAGCAATATTTGCGGTACATCCAGCAGCTGGAGGGTAGGTTGGCGGCTCTCTCGAGAGCTCTCTGGAGAGACCTGAAATGGCTGTCTACCAACATTCACCATCTAATCTGATGGAACTGGACAGGATCTGCAAAGAAGAATGGCAAAGGGTCCCCAAATCCAGGTGAAAAACTTGTTGCATCATTCCCAAGAAGACTCATGGCTGTATTAGCTCAAAATTGTGCAACTACTCAATACTGAGAAAAGGGTCTGATTACTTATGACCATGTGGTATGCCAGATTTTCTTTTTTTTAATAAATTAGCAAACATTTCTTCACTTCTGTTTTTTTTTCAGTCAAGATGGGGTTGCAGAGTGTACATTAATGTGAAATATGAACTTTTTTGAATTTACCAAATGACTGCAATGAAGCAAAGAGTGAAAAATATGAAGTGGTCTGAATACTTTCCGTACCCACTGTATATCATGTACCAACATAACATCCCAATAAAATATATTTAAGTTTGTGGGTGTAATATATATGTATATAATATACAGTGGCTTGAAAAAGTATTCAATCAGTGCAGCAAGTCTTTGGGAGTATGTTTGTGTGTCTATTTCTCTTTCTGTATACTGTATTGTGGTGTGACTGGTGGTCGTGTGGTAAATGGGAGGTATGTGTCACAGGGATGGATGCTCCCTGTGATGCAACCCGGAGTATTTTGTCTTTAGTGCACATAAGCACTAAATATGTCGTTTAATGCACCTGGGTCTGGGTTGCGGGTAGCTATGAGAGATAGGAGGGTCTGGCTACCCACATACCTCACCTTTGGGTGAGGGTGCTCACTGTACCCCTTTTTCCTGCGGGAAGTGCTTGTGTTTGAGGACCTGCAGTGATGTCATGATCATGTGACCAGTGCATGAAGTTACCTCACCTGTGGGTGAGGTTACAGGCTACCTAATGGAGGTGTATTTGGCACATGTGAGTGAGTGTTTGGGAGTCTGTCAGTGTGGGCAGACTTTCATGTGTCCCGGCTGGACAATACAGAGAGACCGTGTTTAGGGTGTAGAGTCTGCGTGCTCAACATAGCACAGCCTGTGTCCCCACAGACCTGAGAGAGCGGAGCTCTACTATGGACATTAAGGATTTATCTGTCTGATGTAAGACTGTTTACCTTTTGTTCATGTTTCTATGGTTTATGCAGAGTATAAACCACATAGACTGTTTTAACTGGAAAAACCGTGCCTGAGTGCTTGAATCCGGTGCCAAGCGAGTGTCCCCCAAGACACGCAGTAAGCGCAACGTTACAGTATATATAGCATATCAAAATATTTTAAAGTTATACATGTTGATCAAAAAGTATTTACATTTATTTAGTCATCTAACACAAACATCAATTACAGGGAGATCTTGTGGCCATCCTCCAGTGATAAAGAATGCGATATCGGACGCAAAAGACTTTTTATTCGATTCTAAAGCAGTTTATAAATGTGAAAAGGGGTGAGTTGAACAAAAACATGTAGAGTATTTAGATTTTTTTAAGTTACTTTTATATGAACATTTATTACAATAAAGTTGTGGTTATGAAAACTAGCTAAGTATAAAAAAGATGGATCCTTGTATTTTCCAACCTCCAACACCATTGTTTAATTGGCACTGACTTTTTTTTTATAGAACTATCGTAAGTCTGTGACTGGTATTTGTTTTTTCTGTAAATTTCCTATGGTCATGACATAATGCTGCCATGTCAATAAATATTTGCACTGACTGACATGGAAAAGTTATGCAGACAAGAGCAGGTTGCCATCAGGTCACATATAGATACAAATAATGATATACAAACTGAGCAAAATAAAGTTTTTATCTGCTCAATAAAAGTGGTGCGATATTCCACAAAAAAAACAACTATTTTACAGTCAGTTTATAGGCAAATTGCAGTTGCAGGCAATTTGCTTTATGGTCTATGTTGATGAGTTTAGATTTTTTTCATGACGCCTCGTGACCCCATTGGCAGTCATTAAATGGGGTTTTCCAATGCACAATTGTGAGATTTATGTAGCTCGACACAGATTGACATGTACCATCTAAAGAGATTGAAAGTAGTTACTAGTTTCTAAAATCATTTTTCCAACATCAATGCAGTCAAGTAATTTGGTTTATCAGTCTCTACATGTTAGATTTCAAATTGATTGTAAAAGAAGGGGCTACTTTTTTCCTCCATTGAGTATAATGAAAATCTGATGCAAATCAGACTACCGTATAGAAAGATTTTTACTTAGGATGTTATTACATAGCCAAGAATCCAGCTAAAAAGCACCGAAGAGCACACCATAACATGAGCATAACGCACAGCAATGTCAAAACAACATTACTGTGTACATGTTCCATCTTATCACATCTTTTAACCGTTTCATTATTCTGAAGTTCTTAAAAGAAGTAACATGTAACAGGTTAAGCTCTGCCTAACCTGCTGGATTTTTCAAACCAAAGATGCTTCAGGAAAACGCTGGCCATGTTTTTCCTAAAGCGTCTATTTTGACATCTTAATGTAGTTGGTTTTTGTAGCTTCTCTGAAGTTAACGTTTTTCTTTTTACTTGTATGTACGATATCCAAGAAGTATAATTTCTGCTTGCGGAGATTGACATGCTAAGCATGCCGAGATGAGGAGACTTAAAGCCACAATGCTCCTCTGGGAAATATGCAAATTGTCTCTTAAGAGAGGAAGAGGACTAGAACTCTAGTGCCACCTATTGGAAGTAGCAATCCTAAAAGTCAATGTCGACCCATACTTGTATGTACAAAATAGCTGAGCTGCAAGAGGTAGCCACCATGACTTTGGATACCTGAAATACAAAAGCCTAAACACACGAACAGCAAGTCATTTTTACACTGCATTGCATATGTTCCTTTTTTTTAGGATTTCTGTAGCGTTTTTTCAGGAGGATTATGGAGCGCATTTTCCTGTTCTGTGCACATACCTTAGGGCCACTTTCAGTTGGGTGTATGAGAAGCTCATTTGTGTGCCAGCATTAAGGCTGCAGGTCCTGGTCCAACCGTGGGTCTATAAACCAAATCCGGACTGCCGTATTCATAGTGATGTAGGAAGCTGACAGGTTGTGTTCTTTGAGCCCTTACACACTTGTCTGTAAAACTGGCCTAAAGCACGTTATACAGCAGTTTAGGTGATTAGTATAAGAAAAAAGTATCCTCTCTAAAAATGTAACTTGGAAAATATTTACCTACAGGTATAGGATGAATCTGCAGGTAAATAGTGTTAATATGGTGTCTGACCGTATTACTGAAAGTACAACTAACAGGAGAACAGAAATTTATTCCCTCCCGAGAGTCACCTGATTTCAGTCATAGATGTGCATGGCATGGCTATAGCACTACTCGCAGCACCACTTAGGCCATGTGCACACATTGCGGATTCCATTGCGAAATTTTCCACAGCGGATTTCATTAAATCCGCAGTGCAAAAAGTACTGCGAAATTTATTGCGGTTTTTTGTGTGGTTTCCACTGCGGTCTTAGACACCTGCGGAATTTTAATATGGAGCAAGTGCCAAACTGCTGCGGATTCCGCACAAAGAATTGACATGCTGCGGAAAATAAACCGCAGTGTTTCCGCGCGGTTTTTTCCGCAGCATGTGCACAGCGGTTTTTGTTTTCCAGAGGTTAACATTGTACTGTACACCGCATGGAAAACTGCTGCGGATCCGCAGCAAAAACCGCAACGTGTGCACATAGCCTTATTATACCATGAAAGATAGCTGTAAACTTGTTCCAGCACATTGATTGACAGCTCGCTCTACACAGAGGTTTTTACAGCCGCAGCTCACAGTACAGTAAGTGGTGCTGTTAGCGGTGACTGTACAGTGGCATGTAAAAGTTTGGGCACCACCATCAAAATTACTGCTATTGTGAACAGTAAAGCCAGTTGAAGATGAAATGATCTCTAAAAGGTCTAAAGTTAAAGATGATATTTTTCATTTGTATTTTAGGCAAAAAAAATAAAAAAAGATATATATTTTCATCTTTTACATTTTAAAAATTCCAAAAGGAAAATGGGCCAATGCAAAAGTTTGGGCACCAGAAGCAACATGGCACTAGGGAAAGATTAAAGGGGGCCAATCTTTGCCTTGCCCAACCCCCAAGCTCCCTAGTTTCCCTAGACTGGTTCTTTCCCCCATGCGGCAATCACGTTTCTATCCCTGTCTTGTCCTGAGAATGACCCTGACTAGTGCATGCCGCAGCAGTTATGTTAGTCCTGCTCTAACATAAATACACAAAGGGAAACAGACAAGGATAAAAGAAACAGCAATCATTTAATGTTATCCCAGACTACAGAAAGGGGAAGGAAAAGGTGAGACTAACCAAATAGGAGATAACCAAATAGGAGATAAGGTCAAGGAAGAACTCAAACAAACTTCCAAACAAATATCTCCAGAGATGACTCCCAGATGACCTCTCTTCACACAGCTCCAAACCAGATTATAGTTAGCTATCACTGGCAACTATCCAAGCTAAGAGGTATTTATATGAAAAGGGAGTGGCAAAATCAGAACAGCTGAGATAACTCGAGATGGAGAGCTCTAGGAGACAGACAGAACCGTTTAACAACAGAGCAAGAGAAATCTGCACATCTAACTGGAAGGCAAAGCATATCCAGCCTTTCTGTTGCGGTATCCTTATGACAGTTATACAAAGAATTTAAAGCTTATTCTGTAAAAAATAAAAATCCAAGGTAGAAAGGATAGATAACAAAAACAAATAAATTAATGAATGAAAAAATAAAAATGGCATTGAAGGATGAAAGTTTACGTATTTAGATCAAGGAAGCAAAAACAATGGAACACAAGTAATAAACATCAGAAGCATTGTAAAGCTTTCTCATGTCCTGTTCATATATAGTGACAAATAATTTTGTACAAAATAGTCCGCAAAATGCAACACAATGCTAAATAATTATATTTGTCCATTTCCTTTAGATATAAAACGGACTCGCCCAGTAATTCTATCAAATGTGAATCAAATGGAAGATGGAATGGAACCTTGCCTGTTTGTACAGGTAAAATACTAGCTAAAATGTGGATTTCTCTCACACACTCGTAGGACTCCTAAACAGCAGCAAAGTGAGTCCTTCTGACTGTATAACCGCATCTGAGAAGATCTCAGTTTCCTGACATTCAGCTTGTATAGAGCCATAATCTAGCAATTTACAACTCTATAGGCCTTATTGTGCCGTATCTTCATATGCCATGGAATATTTTGGAGTTTTAAGCTCAGCCATCAAGGGAGAATATCTTAGCTATATTTGCCATATGATGAAGTATAGAGTCACATAACTTTTTGAGCTTGATTCATTGTTTGCATTTTTTTTTGTCTTGTGTTGTTGACATTTTTTCCTTAAATGTTTCAAAATGGCGCAAATGATTCATAGATGTTGATTAACATCAAAAATACTCTTTATTTTTGTCTTCAACTGGTTTTGCAACTTTTTAGTACAAAATAGTCACAAATTTTGCTATAAATTGTTAAAATCATTGCAAGGGGGACTGGAGATCATTTGTGAAAAAATGTGGTGAATTGGCCAGAATTGTCCAGAAACGCCTGTGCTTTACAGATGTTTCTGGCCAATTCATCAATTTTAACAATTTACACATTTTTGCACAAATAATCTCCAGTCCCTCTTGCAATGATTGTAACCATTTTATGTGGTTGTCCCACAAATAAATGTTATATTTATCTTTTTTGATCACTCCAAATATTTACGCTGACAGGCATGATACATTCCCAATTCACAACCCATCAAGAGAGCACATGATATTTTCAGCTTGTGGAACTAATAAAGAATGTACAAAAATGAAAATAAAATGTCTAAAAATATATAAGAACAAAAATAGTAAAAGACACAAAAAAAATTCTTAATAAAAAAGCCTTTAAAAGGGAGGCTGTCAGCAAGTTTTTGCAAGTTGTTGCTCAGTAGACGCAGAAAGATTAGATAACATAATGTGAATATTTACTAATCAGTTTATAAAACAAAGGAAAAGATGGTAAGTAAACAGTGTATAAGTAACACATACCATGACAGCAGTTACTCTCAATAACACTGATAAGACTATATGCAAGTACACTTAAACAGAATTAATAGTTATATGCTAGCAAAATACAATGCGATTTATCCTTGTTATGCAAAAATCAATAAAACAACAATATTGTGCCAGTACTTTAGTAATCACCTATTTGGTGCAGTTTTCAAAGGGTCTCTCACAGAGGAGGCTTTTTCTCTTAACTAACTGGACTTCTATAAGGCTATTTATATATTCAGATGTAAGATGGTACTGTACATCCTGAAACTGAAATAGAAGGGTCTTTGCTGGTCTGAGCCTTGAATAATCAGAAATGACGTATTGAAACTCTAAGGCTTGGTTCCCATTGCGTTAATGGGAAAGCGCTAACGGACAGCGTTGCACGGCGAAATTAACGCCGTGCAACGCGTCCGTTAGCGCGCCCATTCACGGCAATGGGAACGCGCAGCACTAGCGCGTGCCATGTTCGGCACGCGCTAGCAACGCGCCGGTGTTTCCTGGCGCGCCGCGGACGCTGCTTGCAGCGTCCGAGGCGCGCCCACGGTCCGTTCCCCGCTCTCGCAGATCGGGGATCTGCGAGAGCGGGGACGTTACCGTGACCCCGGAACGCGGTCCCATTAAAAACATTGCGTTAGCGCAACCCGCTAGCGCTAAACGGGTTGCACTAACACAATATGAACCTAGCCTTAGGGAATGCCAATCTCTCCAACGCAAGACTTTCCTAAGTCCTTAGAGATAAGGCCTCACATGGCCTAGCCCAAGATGCTGTCTACTTGCTTGACCTCACCGAATCAGCTCTCTTATCAAGCTGAGCAATGTGTCCCAGAGCCACCAGCAACAGATTCAGAGTTGCACCACCTTATCCAGACTTTCTTCAATCATCAGCAACTTCACTTCCACTCGGACTCCCCTTTGACTCCTCCCAACCGCTCTCCGAGCTCCAAAAGCCTCTAAGCTACAACTTCGGCCTCTCGCTGCTGCCCACTCCTGGCCAGATCATATATTACATCACAAATCTCCAACAATACAGTGAATTGCAATTAACCCTTACAGGTATATTATATTAGGTTAACTGCAGACATTTTTCAAGTTTTGAGCACATATCAATATTTTCTTGGTTTGCTTTTCAGTCCAAAAATGTTCACCACCAGAAGATCTTGAAAATGGATCATACAGCCTTAAGAAAAATGAGTATTTGTATGGAGAAACTGTGACATACAAGTGCAATACACTACAACTTGCTGGAAAAGCATCAGTATCTTGTACGGATGAAGGAAAATGGTCATCTAGTGCACCCCAGTGTAGAGGTTAAACATTTCGCTTTCTTCTTTTTGTCGTGAAAATCTAAAGTGTGTAGGTTATATGGGTAGTCTAGATACAATTTGTACTGAACTGTCTCTTGTAAATTATTTTATTACTCTTGTAAATGGGCTTAGTTTATTATTTCAGCTCTGTCTCATCAACTTGAATGGGAATAAGACGATACACGATACACAACCCAAAAACAAGAATGATGCCATTCTTGTTTTATAAAAAAATAAGAAAAGCCATTTGTCAATTTATATAAACCCCTTTAAAGCATATGCATCACTAAATTTAACAATATACAAATTACAAATAGATCTTAGACTTTATGAGACTGTTGTTTTTATTTCTAACCCTTTAACGACCGACAATATGCCTTTTAACAGCGGCAGTTAAGGGTACTTATTTCTCAGCGCCATTAAAGAGCAGCGCTGAGGAATAAGTATATAGCGCCCCCCCCAGTATCAGAAATTCTCCGGGGTCTCGGCTACTGGTGTAGCTGAGACCCCAGAGAACATGATTCGGGTTGGTTTTTACTGACCCCAGTGTTGCGATCACCGTTATTCACAGAATTACAGCGACCGCAAAAAAAAGTCTAATTTTCCATTTAATTTCCCTCATCTCAGAGGAGAGAGAAATGGGGTCCCTTGAGCCCCCCCCCCCCGGTCTTTCCGGTGTCCCTGGACCCTCCTGCTTCCCCCCGTTCTGTCCCTCGGCCTATTGTTGCTGAGATCTGTCATCCGGCATCTGGCAACAATAGATTTTTCCTATTGGTTCATTTTGATCACTGTGATGGGGTCTATCACAGTGATCAAAATAAAAAAAGTAAATAAATCCCCTTTTTCATCCCCTTAGTTAGGTAAAAGTAATAAAATAAATGTATTTATTTCAATTTTTCCATTAGGGTTGGTCTAGGGCTAAGGCTGTAGGTTGGGCCTAGGGTTGCGGCTAGGGTTAGAGTTAGGGTTGAGCTAGAGTTAAGGTTGGGCTAATGTTAGGGTTGGGCTAGGGTTAGGATTGAGCTAGGGTTAGGGTTGGGGCTAAGGTTGTGTTGTGGTTAAGGTTGTGGTTAGTGTTATGGTTGGGATTACGGTTAGGGTTGAGATTAGGGTTAGGGGAGTGTTAAGGTTGTGGTTAGGGTTATGGCTAGGGTTGGGATTAGGGCTAGGAGTGTTTTGGGGTTAGGGTTGTGGTTAGGGTTATGATTAGGGTTCTGATTAGGGTTAGGGGTGTGTTGAGGTTAGGGTTGGGATTAGGGTTAGGGGTGTGTTGGAGTTAGAATTTGGGGTTCCACTGTTTAGTGACATCACGGGGTCTCCAAATGCGACATGGCGCCCACCATTGATACCAGCCAATTTTGCATTCAAAAAGTCAAACTGTGCTCCCTCCCTTCAGATCCCTTCCATGCGCCCAAACAGTGACTTTTCCACACATACGGGGTATCGCCGTACTCAGGAGAATTTGTACAACAAATTTTGTGGTTCATTGTCTCCTGAAACCCTTGTGAAAATAAAAAAGTTTGGTTCCAAATATTTTTTTTCTGAAAAAACTAAAATGTTCATTTTTTCCTTTCACATTGCTTTAGTTCTCGTGAAGCACCTGAAGGGTAAATAAACTACTTGAATATGGTTTTGTGCACATTGAGGGGTGCAATTTTTAGAATGGTGTCACTTTTGGGTATTTTCTGTTATAACGCTCGCTAACTCTCTAGAGATTATGAGTGGACCACCAGGAGTAGGTGTAGGCAGATCTTTCAACTGAGTATAAAAACCTTCCGGGGGCCAATACAGGCTAGAAGAGAGTTCATTTTGCTCCGAGAGCAACGGCTCATGGGACTCAGCGGGGACCATGGCCTGAGCAATCTGTAACGCTCGCACCGAGACTGGTTGGCGCGGGCGCCTGGGGGTGTGGCCCCACTGGACCACAGACCGAACTTCCCTGGAAGGGGCGTAACTAAGTAGCTTCCTAGGTGTTCGCTGGAGCCTCTGATGGTGAGGTTAGACTTGTGCAATAGGAATCTACCAGGTTCCACTCCAGGGTGGAGTCGGACTGTGGATGCTGATCCCACCGGGGACAAGACACGGGCAGGCAGGTACGGCTGTGACACTGGCTGACAGACGGGTATGGCAGAGGCCCTGACGGGCGGACTGGCTTGACGGAGATACAGGCAGGCAGACGGGCGCGGCTGGCAGTCAGGCAGACAGGCTGGAACTGGCAGACAGGACTGATACTCTGGTAGGAACTGGGATTCAGATGGATGTGTGGAAACAGGTAAGAACCTGTTCAGACTGGAGAATATAAAGCAACAGGTAGAGACATGTATGGAAAGTTGCAGAATAAAGGTAGAGCAAGAGTGGAAGCAAAGCTGAATCGCAGGAGGCTGAGTACGAGTAGAAGGCGGAGCTAAGTGAAGAGAAGGAGAAGGCAGAGCTATGAGCAGAGAAGGAGAAGGCAGAGTAGAGAAGGAGAAGGCAGAGCAGAGAGTAGAGAAGGAGAAGGCAGAGCCAAGGACGGAGCCGCAGGAGGTGGAGCCAAGAGCAGAGACGCTGGAGGCGGAGCCAAGAGCGGAGACGCTGGAGGCGGAGCCAAGAGCGGAGACGCTGGAGGCGGAGCCAAGAGCGGAGACGCTGGAGGCGGAGCCAAGAGCGGAGACGCTGGAGGCGGAGCCAAGAGCGGAGATGCTGGAGGCGGAGCCAAGAGCGGAGACGCTGGAGGCGGAGCCAAGAGCTAAAGACGTAGAACCGCAAGGAGCGGTGCCAGGTGGAACCGCAAGGAGCGGAGCCGCAGAGCAAAGCCACAGAGTGCGGAGCAAGGTCAGAGAGCAGAGCTGAGATAAAAGCTGAGAGACACAGAACCACAGGTTGTGGTAGAACTGAGCAGAGAGAAGAAGAGCCACAGACAGTGGCGAACAGAGCAGAAAGATAAGGCAGAGGTACACACAGCTGAGTGGGAAATGACTAATGACAAAGAAGGAGCAGGGACGGACATAGACCAGAGTACAGACAGGAACGGACACGGATACACAAACAGAACACAGATGAAGGCCTGCAATAGTGCAGCCCTCTGAGACAGGAAACACACGACCTGGCAGCTCAGTAGCAAATGCTAACTGAGGGGAATAGTTTGCTCAGGCATCCTCCAATGGGTGAGGATGCCTCAAGTATCAGAGGCCTCAAGGCTATTGGCCAGAAGCACCTTAGGGAGGTGCACACAGTCTCAATAAGAATCCGGAGTGGCTGGCGCACTGGTTTGATATCTTCACCAGCCGGCCACTTAGAAGCCGAAGGAACACTCACAGGATACATCTTCTGCCTGATATCCAGAGACGAACTTTCAGGTAGCTGAAATGTTCCAGAGTACTGAACACAGGAAAAATCACTGGAGCAGAGGGTGGAGAATAATAACTCCACCGGATCAGGAAAAAACTGAGAGGAGAAAACTTCTGTTTTGGAATCTTCACCAACCGGCCATATGGACGATGAAGGCACCCACATTGGAACCATTTTCTGCCGATTATCCAGAAAAAAACGTCCAAGAGGCGGATGTATTTCCACGAACAGGTTACAGGTATAGTCATTAGAGTAGTGAGGAGAGATTGTCACCACTTTCCCATCTTTGGTAACATCAGCACTCCTTGACTCGATGACTAACGGGTTCCTGGTATAGTCACAAGAGACGTGTGGAGAAATAGTCACCGCTTCCTCATCTTGGGTGACATCAACACACCTTGGCTCGACGACTAGCAGACCAGCTGAAGAAGAAGACAACACAGTTGACTGTCCTTGATGCATGGGAACCAGACACCTCTCATGACTGGGTAAATTCAAACGAAGTATTTTGCAGGAACTCTTGACCAGAGCGGGTGGTAGAGTCCCAGGCTCAGAATGACCCATGGGCATAACAGACAGCATACGGTAGATAAACTTCTTCGTGTATAAGGCTCCAACTTGGAGCTGTAGTTGTCCTTGCAGGACTAGACTGCTCTTGAGTAGGGCTTGACCAACTTCAGACAACGCCCTTACCGGGTTCTGGAGCTGTATGACAGAGACCACACACCGACTCCGAATGGATGGCGACTTTACCACACCAAAGCTCCCGGAAAACAGAGACACAGTCTTTGATTTTAATGGAGAGGAGGTACTCTCACCTAGGGCAGCCTCTCCTGCTGGCCCAGGGCTTTGGAGTTTTAGATCTACAGGGCAGAGACCGTCTGGATGTTCCTTGCAACCGCAGCGATACCGCGTTTCCTTCTTGCGGCTGGATTTGGGCTGCTGCTTTGCCAGCCCACTTTTATCAGCCTTCTGGGGTTTCGCTTGGGTAGCTGCTGGGACAGGTAGAGGAACAGGTGGGTCTTGGACGGACTTGGTCTGACGTGACGATTTCTTTGGGGGATTCGCTCGTCTAGACTGCCTCTGGGATCTGGTGAGGGAAGACTTTGCAGGAGGAGCAGGTTTAGGCGCTTTGAAGGCTTCAACAAAGGCTTCCAGGAAAGCCCCAAGGTCTGAGAGGATTGGATCCCTTGTTTCCCAGAGAGGGTTCATCCAATTCAATGCATCTCCTGCTAGGTAGGACAAGATAAATCCTACCTTGAACTCATCAGAAGAAAATTCGGAAGGATTAGCTTCGATATACATCAGACTACGCCCCAGGAACTCCATGCACTCCTCTGGATCCCCATAGTATCTAGGCGGAAGGAGTTTTTCTCTACTGGCAATGTAATCATACAACTCTTTAGAGATTATGAGTGGACCACCAGGAGTAGGTGTAGGCAGATCTTTCAACTGAGTATAAAAACCTTCCGGGGGCCAATACAGGCTAGAAGAGAGTTCATTTTGCTCCGAGAGCAACGGCTCATGGGACTCAGCGGGGACCATGGCCTGAGCAATCTGTAACGCTCGCACCGAGACTGGTTGGCGCGGGCGCCTGGGGGTGTGGCCCCACTGGACCACAGACCGAACTTCCCTGGAAGGGGCGTAACTAAGTAGCTTCCTAGGTGTTCGCTGGAGCCTCTGATGGTGAGGTCAGACTTGTGCAATAGGAAGCTACCAGGTTCCACTCCAGGGTGGAGTCGGACTGTGGATGCTGATCCCACCGGGGACAAGACACGGGCAGGCAGGTACGGCTGTGACACTGGCTGACAGACGGGTATGGCAGAGGCCCTGACGGGCGGACTGGCTTGACGGAGATACAGGCAGGCAGACGGGCGCGGCTGGCACTCAGGCAGACAGGCGGGCACGGCTGGCACTGGCAGACAGGACTGATACTCTGGTAGGAACTGGGATTCAGATGGATGTGTGGAAACAGGTAAGAACCTGTTCAGACTGGAGAATATAAAGCAACAGGTAGAGACCTGTATGGAAAGTTGCAGAATAAAGGTAGAGCAAGAGTGGAAGCAAAGCTGAATCGCAGGAGGCTGAGTACGAGTAGGAGGCGGAGCTAAGAGAAGAGAAGGAGAAGGCAGAGCTATGAGCAGAGAAGGAGAAGGCAGAGTAGAGAAGGAGAAGGCAGAGCAGAGAGTAGAGAAGGAGAAGGCAGAGCCAAGGACAGAGCCGCAGGAGGTGGAGCCAAGAGCAGAGACGCTGGAGGCAGAGCCAAGAGCGGAGACGCTGGAGGCGGAGCCAAGAGCGGAGACGCTGGAGGCGGAGCCAAGAGCGGAGACGCTGGAGGCGGAGCCAAGAGCGGAGACGCTGGAGGTGGAGCCAAGAGCGGAGATGCTGGAGGCGGAGCCAAGAGTGGAGACGCTGGAGGCGGAGCCAAGAGCGGAGACACTGGAGGCGGAGCCAAGAGCGGGGACGCTGGAGGCGGAGCCAAGAGCTAAAGACGTAGAACCGCAAGGAGCGGTGCCAGGTGGAACCGCAAGGAGCGGAGCCGCAGAGCAAAGCCACAGAGTGCGGAGCAAGGTCAGAGAGCAGAGCTGAGAGAAAAGCTGAGAGACACAGAACCACAGGTTGTGGTAGAACTGAGCAGAGAGAAGAAGAGCCACAGACAGTGGCGAACAGAGCAGAAAGATAAGGCAGAGGTACACACAGCTGAGTGGGAAATGAATAATGACAAAGAAGGAGCAGGGACGGACATAGACCAGAGTACAGACAGGAACGGACACGGATACACAAACAGAACACAGATGAAGGCCTGCAATAGTGCAGCCCTCTGAGACAGGAAACACACGACCTGGCAGCTCAGTAGCAAATGCTAACTGAGGGGAATAGTTTGCTCAGGCATCCTCCAATGGGTGAGGATGCCTCAAGTATCAGAGGCCTCAAGGCTATTGGCCAGAAGCACCTTAGGGAGGTGCACACAGTCTCAATAAGAATCCGGAGTGGCTGGCGCCGCCCCCCTATGCACACAGCCAGGAAGTGTACACAGAGCAGGCCGCCATGAAGCACATGGCATGGAACCAGCAGCAGACAGATCTCACAGCATGGCACTGGGTGTGTGAGTAGATTTAACAGGCAGGTGGGGAATGGAAGGCCATGCAGTGATGCCGGCAGGGTTGTTACATCTGTTATATTGACCCCCCAAACTCACTTCAAATGTGAGGTGGTCCCTAAAAAAATAGTTTTGTAAATTTTGTTTGAAAAATGAGAAATTGCTGGTCAAATTGTAACCCTTTTAACATTCTAACAAAAACATTAGAACATTTCCAAAATTGTGCTGATGTAAAGCTGACATGTGGGAAATGTTATTTAGTAACTATTTTGTGTGACAACTCTGATTTAAGGCTGCAAAAATTAAAAGTTTGAAAATTGCAACATTTTCAAAATTTTTGCTAAATTTCATTTTTTTTAATAAATAAACACAAGTTATATCGAAGAAATTTTACCTCTAACATGAAGTACAAAATGTCACAAAAATCTCAGAATCAGTGGGATATATTGAGGCGTTCCAGAGCTATAACCTCATAAAATGACGGTGGTCAGAATTGTAAAAATTGGCTTGGTCATTAAGTACCAAATAGGCTCTGCCACTAAGGGGTTAAAATATCACTGACTGTTTATTTTTCATGAGTTCAATTGTATTCAGTCTCTGCCCACTGAGGGTGACTGATAGCTGCAGCTTGTACTGAGCAGTGTGAAATCTCAACAGCAGGAGGGGTGTCGAGGAGCTGTTAAATCAGGTGGGTGAAGATTGAGATAAACTTCTATAATGGATTACTGATGTATTCCTCTAATATTAAAGGAAATAGCATAACATACACCCTAAAATAACAACCTTACTAAATCAGTTTTAAAA
Source organism: Ranitomeya imitator (assembly GCF_032444005.1). Lineage (NCBI taxonomy): Eukaryota > Metazoa > Chordata > Amphibia > Anura > Dendrobatidae > Ranitomeya > Ranitomeya imitator. The sequence continues at coordinate 235,300,870 of NC_091284.1, forward strand.
ACCAGACATATATATCAACCCAAGTGAGACAAATACAGTATAGTCACTCACACCCCTATGAACACAAATGCACCCAAACTGATGGGTCACACTGATCCAAATAACCGGGTAATTCTCGTTTGCCTTATGAAACGGCAGTGGCACCCCCACTCCAAGGCAGCTGTCTCTCCTAAGCCCTAGAAGTCCCTTATAATTGCTTATATAGATCTCAGGGCAAACATTCAATCAAAGGTTAATACAGCCTTAATGGTAAACCCAGTGGAGTGTGCTAGACTGTTTTCATAATAAAGTGCGTTAAGTGACAATGTGCAAAAACAAAATCAGTTCCTTCTGTACTGGGCCCCCTAATTAAGGCTAATAAACTCTAATGAATCCCTTAAACACTCATTTCATGCCTACCAGCGGAGGTTGGCATTCTAGTTAAAGTTGATGATATGGTGCCTCCCTATATAACCCTAGTAAACAAATACACATGTACAATCAAAAATGCAGAGGTTAAAGGATTTTATCTTAATGAAAATCAAAAGCTCTTCCCTCAAACTACCCCAAAGTTGATGCCTGAAGAATGCCTCAAAAATACATCCAGTGTCAACATGTAGAGGTAAAAAGTTTTTGAGGCATAAGCATTGATGAAAATCAATGCTTATGCCTCAAAAACTCATTCAATACTGATGCCTCAACAAATGTATATAAAATATCAAAATACAGAGGTGAGAGGGAATAACATTAGTGATAATATATCCTGTTACCTTTGGATGTCACAATGCTTAGGCCTCTGGAATACCTCAAATACTCATCTAATATCAACCAAAAGGAACTTATCTTTGATGGAAGTAAAATGCTGGGCATATTATCTACCTAAGCAATATCTATGTCATCTGAGCAACATCTCACCTTCTGTTTGGAGATTAATATTTGTTTGGAGAGCACATGGGGTACACAGATCAAAGAAGAGATGACATGAGAAGAGAAGACAGCAGATGGGGGAGAGAGACAGCGCACTGGGGTGAGAGAGACAGAGCACAAGAGGGAGACAGCTCAAATGGGACAGCACATGAGGGGAGAACAGCACAGGAAGGAGAGACACAGCAAGCAAGGGGGATAGCACATGGGGTACACAGGTCAAAGAACAGAGCACAGACGGGAGAAGTCAGCACATGGGGAAAGAGATAGTGGATAGGTGGGTGAGCACATGGGGGAGAGTTTCTCAGCGCTGCAAAGCCTGCCCCCATCGTGACATTACCGCCCTCCCGATGCGATAGCATCAGGCATCCATCTAGTTGTTCTATAAAATTGTTAATAGTCTATTATTAGAGGAAATACAACATTTTTATTCGGCTTAAGAGATCTATTTAGTAGTGTACATAGTTAAGATCTGGTAACAGACCCATTTTATAATGTACATGAACCACTATGTACAGTTCGATGTGTAAGGAGATGAGATAATAGTCTTTTTTTAAATAGGTTTTTGGTCTCTTAGCAGTAGAAAAAAAACATCAAAAACACACATTAGGTAAAAACTGAGTTTGTTATATATACTAATACTGTAATAATTATGACACGATGTAAAATTGCTGAATTTTAAAAACAATAATAAATTAACTATTGTTACTTTTTTTTTGCAGATGCCTGCACATCCCCTCCTGAGCTTCCCTTTGCAGTGGTGGATATAGAAGTTAGCAACCCCGAGTACGCTGATAGGGAAGAAAGCTTGCAGTACAAATGTCGTCCAGGTTTTGTTCCCGTTAGTGGCTCAAATAATAAAATTACATGTCTTGAAAACCTCAAATGGTCACAGTATGACATATTCTGCACAGGTAAGTTGTAACAACCCTGCCGGCATCACTGCATGGCCTTCCATTCCCCTCCTGCCTGTTACATCAACTCACTCACCCAGCGTCATGCTGTGAGATCTGTCTGCTGCCGGCTCCATGCCATGTGCTTCATGACCGCTTGCTCTGTGTACACTTCCTGGCTGTGTGCATAGGGGGGCGGCGCCAGCAACTCCAGATTCTTATTGAGACTGTGTGCACCTCCCTAAGGTGCTTCTGGCCAATAGCCTTGAGGCCTCTGATACTTAAGGCATCCTCACCCATTGGAGGATGCCTGTGCAAACTATTCCCCTCAGTTAGCATTTGCTACTGAGCTGCCAGGTCGTGTCTGTTTCCTGTCTCAGAGGGCTGCAATACTGCCGGCCTTCATCTGTGTTCTGTTTGTGTATCCAGTCCGTTCCTGTCTGAACTCTGGTCTATGTCCGTTCCTGTTTCTCCTTTGTCATTTGTCATTTCCCACTCTGCTGTGTGTACCTCCGCCTTATCTTTCTGCTCTGTTCGCCACTGTCTGTGGTTCTGCTTCTCTCTGCTCAGTTCTACCACAACCTGTGGTTCTGTGTCTCTCAGCTTTTCTCTCAGCTCTGCTCTCTGTAACTTTACTCTGCACTCTGACCTTGCTTTACACTCTGTGGCTTTGCTCTCAGCTCTGCACTCTGACCTTGCTCTGCACTCTGTGGCTTTGCTCTGCGGCTCTGCCCTGCTCTCGCTCTGCGGCTCCGCTCCTTGCGGTTCTACCTGGCTCCGCTCCTTGCGGTTCTACCTGGCTCCGCTCCTTGCGGTTCTACCTGGCTCCTCTCCTTGTGGTTCTACGTCTTTAGCTCTTGGCGTTACCTCCTGTGCTTCTGGCTCTTGGCTCCGCCTCCAGCGTGTCCGCTCTTGGCTCCGCCTCCAGCATGTCCGCTCTTGGCTCCGCCTCCAGCGTGTCCGCTCTTGGCTCCACCTCCAGTGTGTCCGCTTTTGGCTCCGCCTCCAGCATGGCCGCTCTTAGCTCCACCTCCAGCGTGGCCGCTCTTGGCTCCGCCTCCAGCGTGGCCTCTCTGCCTTCTTCTTCTCAGCTCATAGCTCTGCCTTCTCCTTCTCTTAGCTCCACCTCCTACTCTTACTCCGCCTCTTGTGATTCAGCTTTGCTTCTACTCTTGCTCTATCTTCACTCTGCAACTTCCATACTGGTCTCTACCTGTTTCTTTATATTCTCCAGTCTGAACAGGTTCTTACCTGTTTCCATACATCCATCTGAATACCAGTTCCTACCAGAGTTTCAGTTCTGTCTGCCAGTGCCAGCCGCGCCCATCTGCCTGGCCGTATCTCCGTCAAGCCAGTCCGCCCGTCAGGGCCTCTGCCATACCTGTCTGTCAGCCAGTGTCACAGCCGTGCCTGCCTGCCCGTGTCTTGTCCCCGGTGGGATCAGCATCCACAGTCCGACTCCACCCTGGAGTGGTACCTGGTAGCTTCCTATTGCACAAGTCTGACCTCACCATCAGAGACTCCAGCGAACACCTAGGAAACTACTTAGTTACGCCCCTTCCAGGGAAGTTCGGTCTGTGGTCCAGTGGGGCCACACCCCCAGGCGCCAACCAGTCTCGGCGCGAGCGTTACATAAGTTTATTTCTACAACTGTGCAGGACATCAATATAAGATCTGCGGAGGACCAACAATTGGGTCTCCCACTGACCAGCTGTTACAAGCTCTGGCGGTGATGAACAATGCGCAAGACATACTATTAGGCTGTCAGTATAACATTCATAGGCTGGATAATGCTCTACACTACATAAATAGTGTGTGGCATTATGTATGCGATTAAAAAAAAAATCGGGTGTTCAAGTCCCCCTGGGAATTATGATAAAATAAAAATTGTTTTTAAGTATTCAAAAATGCAGAGAAAATGAAGAAAAATCCAAATTTTCTGATAAAGTTGATTAAACCCTTTCTGGCATTGGACATACTGTTCCGTCCATGTGAACTGGGACTTAATTCCTATGGACGGAATAATACGTCATAGGCAATCAGCCGTGCTCACGGGGGAGCATGGATGATCGTGGCCAGGTCTCAGCTAATTCTCACAGCTGACACCCGGCACATTAATCTAATGTGTACGGGGGTAAATATTTTATGTTTTCTAAAGTCTCTTTCTGTTTTTGAAAGTTTTGCATAAGTCTTTTAAAAAAGTAAGGTCTAAAAATAACTTTTCTTTTTTCCACGCAGCAATATCATGTGGCAACCCAGGACAAATAGATAATGGAGAAATGCAATATGACCACTTCTCTTTTGGTTCAAGAGTCAATTACACTTGTAATCCAGGGTAGGTTGGCATTAGAGAAGTCACAGTTTTTCAAGAGACAACTGATAATTTATTTTGTATCAAAAATTGTTACAATGTAGAATTATTAATATATGTAAAACAGCAGATTGGCTTATCACAACATATAACCTCTTAACGCTCCATCATGGAGTGGATTGCAATGTGTGGAGCAGTCTCAGGAGCTGTGCGCTCACAGATGGCATCTAACTCTTATCTTCAATTGAAGTTGGCACCGATCAATGTTTTTAGCCCCTTAAAGGGAACCAGTCAGCAGTTTTGGCTGATATAAGATACGGCCACTGCCTTTCAGGGCATATCTACAGCATCCTATAAAGCTGTAGATAAGCCCGCCCCCGGTCCGACCTGAAAGATAAGAAAAATAAGTTTTGTTATGCTCACCCGGGGGGCGGTCCAGTCCGATGGATGTTGCCGGTCCAAGTTCGGTGCCTCTCATCTTCTTGCGATGCCGCCCTCCTGTTGCTTCATTGCTTCCCGGCATCGCGCTCCTGTGCAGGCGTACTTATCTGCCCTGTTGAGGGCAGACCAAAGTACTGCAGTGTGCAGGCGCCGGGAAAGGTCAGAGAGGCCCACCCGCTGACAAGTTCCCTTTAAATACTGTTTCCAGTCTGTGACAAAATATTGATTGTTCTCAATGGGAGAAACAAAATAATAATTTTGTGGTTATGATACCTTTTAATGGCTAGCAAAAGTAAAATATGGGATGTTACAAAGCAATCTTTCAATACTACTTAGGTCTCTTCATCAGGCATGATATTAGGACTGTATACTGCGATACTACAGTATGGTAATATAAAGTACAACTGATTAAACAATATCAGGTTCAAGTTCCTGGGGAGTAGTAAAAAGAAAAAATTTATAGTTTATAATTTATAAAGTTTCTACAAATATTAAAAAAAATGTAAAAAATGAATCATACACCTTTTCCCCACTTACAAATACAGACATTTAAAAAATAAAATAGACATATTTACTATAGTCACATTTGTAAAAGTTTGATCTATCAAGACATTATACTGTTTAACTCATATGGTGAACATTATAAAGAAATAAAGCTCAAAAGCTACAATTTATTTGTCTTGCTGTACTTTCTACAAAAATGCAGTAAAAAGCAATAGAAACATTACATGTATTCAAAAGTGGTACCATTAAAACTACAGCTTCCCAAACAAAAAAAGCAGGCCTAACAGAGCCCCGTAAGTGAAAAAATAAAAAGCTATAGGTCTCGTAATTTTTAACTAAAATGGTTAAAGGGAATTTTTTACTACCCAAATCTGAGCGCAGCATAATGAAGGGGCAGAGACCCTGATTCCAGCTGTTTAACTACTTAACCCTGACTCTAGCTAGTACTTTCTGTGTACACTATGCGTAGGCAGAAAATTGCTGATCAGTGGTATGTGCTGGGTCATATAGTGTTCAACATTAAGCAAGCTGGTAGATATGTAGATGTGATTTTATCAAAACTGCAGAAGGCAGCCCAGTAAGTGATACATTGATGGAATCAGGGTCTCCGCCCCTACATTATGCTGCAAAAAAATGGTGACATAATCCTTTTAAGTATCCACAAATTTCCAAAAGATTACTTGTTGTTTTAACTGTTCTGTAAAAATAAACTCTGCAATTTGATTGATTGCCATGGGCAACAAGGCAAGGTTTTCTGTTAGACAGTTTTACCCAGACCATTTTTTTTAAAGAAATCAGAAAAATTAAGTAGTCCCAGAGGTGGCCAGGATTACAGTTAGGCGTGTTTTTAAAATCCAAAACAGGAGTCAATCTTTCAACTATAGTTTTTTCCTGTATGTTCCACTCCTGGTTTTGACATAAAAACTGATGAAAAATACTAAACGTGTGAATAAGACCTTATGGAAACAGCTTAGCTCTTAGTACTATACATTGTTAGTGACTTCCATTCAATTCCATAGAAGTAAAGGAAACAGGGTAGTACAGCCAGCTTGGCTGTTTCCATAATTCAAGGCACTTCTGTCTGTCACATTTAGATAGGAAGACATGAATAGCCAAGATGGAAATACCCATTTGAGTCTGTGTTTTCTTCAGTGCCGCTGATCCTCTGAAAACTATTTTTTAAAATCAAATATGTTATTAAGATCACTTTCTCTTATTGTTATTCATATTCAAGATATTCGATGACATCAAAAAGAAATTACAGAGAATGTCAAGCAGATGGAACTTGGAGTGGTAAGCCCCCAGTGTGCAAAGGTAACGTACCAACAATGACATTTACCATATTTTTCGGACTATAAGACGCATCGGACCATAAGAGGATTCCCAAATTTTCAGAAGAAAAATAGGGAAAAAAATTAATACGTCAGATGAGGGTCCATCTTACAGTCTGAATTCAGCTTTCCGGGTTGTAGGGTGTGATCGGGAGCAGTAGTGGAGCAGGGTCACAGGAGGTGTTCAGTGGTCTGTCTATGATCCGATTCATCCCAGGCTGGTGCGGCAGATTTGGTGGTATGGGGGCTCCTCCGACACTTTGTGAAAGCCCGGAGTCCCAACACATCCATCCCAGGCTGGTGCACGGCAGTTTGGAGCTGCTCGGTGGTGCAGGGGCTCCACCGACATTTTGTGAAAATCCGGAGCTCCCATACTTCCACTGCTGTAATGTGGTGACCTCCAGGAAAATAGCCGCCAGAGGCGGCAAATGCGCAGACTGAGACCTCGGCACCGAGATCTTGTCTCCCGAGATCTCAGTCTGCACATGCGGTGCCTCCAGTGGTGTTGGGCTCTAAGCACAACACCCAATTGTGGACATCGGGCCCTCATACCACATTCATGGAGTCTGTTTCTGACAGTTTGAGCAGACACATGGATGTTAGTGGCCTACTGGAGATCATTTTGCAGGACTCTGGCGCTGCTCCTTCTGTTCCTCCTTGCTCAAAGAAGGAGGTAGCGGTCCTGCTGCTGGGTTGTTGCCCTGCTATGGTCCCTTCCATGTCTCATGGTGTACTGGCTTGTCACCTGGTATCTGCTCCTTGCTCTGGACATTGTGCTGACAGACACAGTTACACTTCATGCCACAGCTCACGGTGATGTGCCATCCTGGATGAACTGCACTACCTGAACAACTCGTGGGTTGTAGACACTGCCTTATTATTATTTATTTATATAGCACCATTAATTCCATGGTGCTGTTCATGAGAAAGGGGTTACATGCAGGGTTATAGATGTAATTTACAGTACACAAATTTATGATGACAGACTTGTACAGAGGGGAGAGGACCCTGTCCTTGCCGACTTACATTCTACAGGATACTGGAGAAGAGACAGAAGGTCGGGGATGCGGCAGCTCGGGCGGTTGGTGAGGTGGCAGCTCGGGCGGTTGGTGAGGTAGCAGCTCGGGCAGTTGGTGAGGCGGCAGCTCGGGCAGTTGGTGAGGCGGCAGCTCAGGCGGTTGGTGAGGCGGCAGCTCGGGTGGTTGGTGAGGAGGCAGAATGGTTATTGCAGGCTGTAGGCTTTTCTGAAGAGATGGGTTTTCAGGTTCCGTCTGAAGGATCCGACTCACCGAGGGTGGTGGATAATCGGATGTGTTGAGGCATGGAATTCCAGAGAATGGGGGATATTCAGGAGAAATCTTGGAGAAGAGTAGGAGGTCTTGGGAGGATCAAAGATTGCTTGAGGGAAGATAGTGGGAGATTAGTTCAGAGATATAGAGAGGGGACAGGTTGTGGATGGCTTTGTAGATCAGTGTTAGTAGTTTGAACTGGATTTGTTGGGGAATTGGGAGCCAGTGGAGGGATTTGCAGAGGGGAGAAGCAGGGGAGTAGTGAGGAGAGAGGTGGATTAGCCGGGCAGCAGAGTTGAGGACAGACTGGAGTGGTGCAAGGGAGTTTAGCGGGGAGGCCACAGAGGAGGGTGTTTCAGTAATCGAGGCAGGAGATGATGAGGGCATACACAAGAGTTTTAGTAGATTGTGGGGTTAGGAAGAGATGGATTCTGGCAATATTTTTGAGTTGGAGACGACAGAAGGTGGCCTTATGCTACTGTACAGTACGTCTACTGGTGAGAGCAATTACAAAATGCAAAGGTAACCAAAATAACAGCTAAAAAGAATGATAACAGAGAAATGGTCTGTGGTCACCCACTGCAGAACCACTCCTTTATAGAGGTTGTCTTGCTAATAGTCTATTATTTCTATGTGTTGTCTGTTTCATTTGCATAACAGCAGGAGCTACATTGTGTTGACTTGGAGTTATGTTGTGTTGTTTAAGTGTTCCCTTTATTTTTTGAGCAGTGTATAGGTTGTGCCTTTTTTTACTTGGTAATTTATGGGTACCCTTCATACTTTCATGGGAGTTTTGCGCAGAAGGCACTTCATACTTATGCCCATAGAAGGCTGGAAGACTACAGAGGAAAGAAAATAAAAGTTATTTTTCCTCTCAAGTGGCCAAGAGCCAAAGAGCTCATAAGGGGTTTAATACAGTCCTAGGAGACCTTCCAAGTATTATACGCCTATTTTAAGAACAATTAGAGGATTTGCAGTGTTAAGATTCCTGGCAAAGTTATTCAGCGGAAATCAAATTTCGGAGAAAAATTAGGTAAAGTCAGCGAATTTGAATTTCAAAAGATTCGCTCATCTTTAGTACTTGACATTCCAACAGGCCACATTCAGAACGAATGCTATCAGTGCTTCTGAATCAAGCACATGGATAACTTGTGCACGAGATTTTAGAAATGGACAAAAAAGACAAGAAAAAAGTTAAGCAGCACAAACCCAGGAACACGGAGCCAACAATAGTCTGCACTTGGTGCAAACAAAGAGCCTGACAGCAGATCACGGGTGCTCGCATGGAAAATAGGACTTGTATCAATAAAATCTCAGAAAAAATGCAGCAGCACTCACCGATCTTGGAGTGATACGAATCCTTTATTCAAGCTTTAAAAACATAATCTTCACGGCTCGGGGGAGTGCAAGTGATGCAGGGGTGTGCAGGGATCGATGATGGCCATTTCACGCTGAGTATAGCGCTTCCACGGGTCAGCGCTATACTTATGTTTTTAAATGAATATAAGTACATCCTTGAATAAAGGAATCACATCACTCCAAGATCGGTGAGTGCTGCCGCATTTTTTCTGAGATTTTATTCATACAAGATTTTAGAAATGGACCCAGGAAAAGCCAAAGGATCATATTTTTGCAGGACTCAAAAGCAAAATAAGACAATTGCAAGGAGCTCAAATAGAGGAAATAAGTTTTATGGACTCTGGACTATATTGCAAAAGATGATATGAAAGTGTAACATGGCTATTTTAATATAAAGTACTGTAAAACAGTATCCACAGAATTCCCCCAACATGCTGCATCCTTATCTAAAAAGAGGGAATATAAAAGTGGCACCTCATTACATGAACAGACAGGCACATACTCAAGTTTCTGTAGGAAGTCAAAAAAGTTCTGACCCCAAACCAAACTTACTGAATATTTATAACATAGAGCACGTCATGAATTAGATGAGCAGTCATGACCACTCCCTGTCGCGCCCTCATCCCACCCTAATTCTGCCCATTTTGGCAGAGCTGGCCAAAACGGTCATCAAAATGGCAAGTCACACAATTTTTGTGCATACTCGTATTGTGCAAAAATTTTGAGCCTTATCAAAGTTTTTTAAACAAGATTTTTGGAGTATATACTTTTGATTAATTGGGGCCATAGTCTAGGATATTTCTGGAACATGCAACATCACTAGCTCATTCTGCATTTTCCCTAGTTTCCTCTTCAATATTTTCTCCCTCTTTTATGCAAAAAAGTCCCTTCCATACGGGACAGCATAATCTTCAGCAGTGAAGTGAAACTATAGACTTTTTGGTAAGCCTCAAGTAACTGTTGTAAAATTTTAAGAATTGAAACTATATGAAAGATTAAATAGAAAAAAAACGCACGATGGTGAAAACATATAGTGAATACATTTCTTCTATATGTATATAGACTGGTGTAATTGATATTCTTGTTTCATAGAACCTGTGTGTGATCAAATCTGGGAATTGCAAGAAGAAGCTCGGAAATGTACATCTACCCCAGATGAATGGATTAAGTATCTTCAGGTGCAGTACCTCTATCATCAAATTGAAAACTTGAAATTGGACAATGAAATTAAGAAAAAGCTAAATAATGCTGCTGTTCAAATCAGTTCCACATCAGAAAAGAGGAACCAAAAGACCTGATTTTTTTTAAACTCTTTATAAGATGCTTTAATGCAATAAGATTACAGTTAAATCGATTAGCTATGCAGTATTATGTAAACTTGTTTTAAAAAAAATCTAATATATATAACCCAATAAACTCATTTACTCAAATGTTGAATGTTGATTTTTCTTTTGTATATAAAGCCTAACGCACCATATTACTTACTCCTTTATTTTAAAGAGTTGCAAAAATGTTCAGATATTTATATATTTTAAGGTCTTTTAAGGTCTTTTAAGGTCCTGATACCCCCAGCAATGACTCAGGTTATTTAAAGGCTGCTGAGAATTGCACAACTCAGGATAGGCAGAAGTTCTAAACTCCAGCTTGAATGAGTGACCAGGACAAGGTAAGGACTGAATAGAAAGCCTTAGGCCCCGGTGTAACATAATGCTTCAGCCAGAATTCTGGCATAAAACATTTTTAAAAGTTGCAAAATTGTGCTAAAATATTACAACTATTGATGTTTCCACACCACTTTCGCCCAACTATGCCAAAGTGAGCAGAGGTGGGGAGGAACTGGTGAGGGAAGGGGCATAACAACACCTGCCCAGTGTACACTACCCCAGAAATGTTACTCCAGCAAACAGGCGCACACAACTAATAAGATGCGCGTAATTCATTAAGTGACGTGCGCTCCTTAATGAATTAGGTGTGCCTTACTCCTACACGCCCATCATTAACACTGGCGTATGAAATGTCAGCCTAAGGGTACCGTCACACAGTGGCATTTTGATCGCTACGACGGCACGATTTGTGACGTTCCAGCAATCTCGCTGTGTCTGACACGCTCCTGCGATCAGGGACCCCGCTGAGAATCGTTCGTCGTAGCAGATCGTTTGAAACTTTATTTCGTCGTCTAGTGTCCCGCTGTGGCGACATGATCGCATGGTGTAACAAAGGTGTGAACGATATTGTATACGATGTGCGCATAGTAACCAACGGCTTCTATATCGCACATACATCATGAAATTATCGCTCCAGCGTCGTACATTGCAAAGTGTGACAGCAGTCTACGACGCTGGAGCGATGTTGTTACGATGCTGGAGCGTCACGGATCGTGCCGTCGTAGCGATCAAAATGCCACTGTGTGACGGTACCCTTAAGCTATAGGCTATCAATTGAATCTGTCTTCTACTCTGAGCACTTGCTCAGGCAGGAGCTATGCATTTCTCAGCATTCTTTTGACTGATTGATGGGGGTGTTAGGACCTTATAATTATAATAATTATAAACAATTGGTCAATTATAATTGATTAGTTGCTCTTTAACTTCCATTATATTATCTGGTTTGCAATAACGGATTTGAAGCCTGCATGCAGAGCTCCAAATGGGGTTCCAATTTAAAAAAACAAAAAAAATTAAACCTCATTTCAATTACAAATTTTTTTTTACCAAAATGTGTTTAAAAATCCTAAAATTGGAAAAATATACTTTTTATATAATTTGTGACATTGCAGAAAATATCAAGTATAACTTGCTATTTAGTAAAGTGCTGATGTAGTACCGAAATTTAAACACAGGGTGGCAACAAGGTAACATGGTAAAAATTAGCCAAGTGAAACCACTTAGCAATCACAATGAAAATCTAGTGGTATTTTAAACCCTTGCACAAAATGCCAGATATGTTCATCAGTGTTGTGGTCAGCAAATGTAGAGAGGAACATGCGGTGGATTCAGGTTACAGTATGTTACACAGCCGGCATATTTCCCCTGCAGCAGTGGCTGGAGCTGAGCTCTGATTACTGCTGTTAGTACTTTAGCTGCTGCTGCTAATCTCTAACAGCGGCTTTTAAATGTCACCAGCCCTACAATATACAGTATATCACAAAAGTGAGTACACTCCTCTGTGTACAAGCCTTCAGGTAGACTCGGGAGCATGTGCACATAAGACACCAGTAGGTTTATAATATGCACCATAAGCTACAGTGTTGAAAACAAAACACAGCCCTCTGGGCACAACAGAAAAACAAGAACAAAAATCATAACATACATACAGTTCAGTCCTCCTTTGTGCGTGGTACTCCCACACACTGTTAGGAAAAAAACACTTTCAGTCCTCAACTTCTGTGGGAAGTACAGAATCTCCCCACAGCTCCATACACAGACTGAACCACAAGTCCAGGTATACATCACATGTACTAGTCACATGATCATGACATCACTGCAGGTCCTCAAACACCTGCAGGTCCTGCAGGGAAAGGGGTACGGTGAGCACCCTCACTACCGCACTGCGGGTGCTCACATGAAACCGGCCCATTAACTCTGTACACGGCCTCTCAGCACCCAGTGTACCTCCCTTCCTCTACAAAGCTAGTGGCTCTGTCACACCTTACATTTTTGTAAATATTTTACTATATCTTTTCATGGAACAACACTGAAGATATGACACTTTGACACAGTGTAAAGTCATTAATATACAGGTTGTATAATAATGTAAATTTAGTGTGCCCTTTAAATAACTCAACACACAGCCATTAATGTCTAAACCAGGGGTCCCCAACTCCAGTCCTCAAGGCCCACCAACATGTCATGTTTTCAGGATTTCCTTAGTCTTGCCCAGGTAATAATTGCATCACCTGTGCAATGCAAAGGAAATCCTGAAAACATGACCTGTTGGTGGGCCTTGAGGACTGGAGTTGGGGACCTCTGGTCTAAACCACTGGCAACAAAAGTGATTACACCCCTAAGTGAAAATGACCAAATTAGTCATTTACCATATCTGGTGTCATGTGACTCATTAGTGTTACAAGGTCTCTTGTGAATAGGGAGCAGGTGTGTAAAATTTGCTGTTATGGCTCTCAAAAAGGCTCATTTTTGCAGCTGCGTTTTTCCTGCCAAGAGATGCAGAAATGGTGCAAAAATTTTACTCAAAGTGTGGACATACCCTTGTCAGTATTATATTGCTCACCCATAGACTATTCCATGGTCTGGAGTACATTTCTTTGGTCTATAACCCTCCAAAGTGCCTAGCCTTTACGAGTCTAGGAGTACCAATACATGACAATTTGAACAGAATGAGTATGAGGCCCTTCTTTATGTTTAATACAGGATGTACCTTAAAGTACCGTCACACAGTGGCACTTTGGTCGCTACGACGGCACGATCCGTGACACTCCAGCATCGCACCATTATCGCTCCAGCGTCGTAGACTGCGTTCACACTTCGCAATGCACGATGCTGGAGCGATAATTTCATGACGTGTTTGCGATGTAGAAGCTGTTGGTTACTATGCACACATCGTATACAATATCGTGCACACCTTTGTTACACCATGCGATCATGCCACCACAGCGGGACACTTGACGACGAAAGAAAGTTTCAAACGATCTGTTACGACGTACGATTCTCAGCGGGGTCCCTGATCGCAGTAGCGTGTCAGACACAGCGAGATCGTAAGGATATCGCTGGAACGTCACGGATCGTGCCGTCGTAGCGACCAAAGTGCCACTGTGAGACGGTACCCTTAGTCCATTATTTTTAGCAGTTCTTGCTTCCATCATAAATTACATTGATATTTCCTATTTTTTAATAATAAAATAACTTAGGTTTACTTAAATTATATATTTTTTTAAAATCCATTTTAAATATTGCCTTATATACAAGTCATTGTTCACATTGCTGGGTTCACATTGCGTTAATAGCAGCCCGTTAACGTATGTGTTTAACGGGCTGCTGTTAACGCAAGTGTCGTTATGGCACATCGCTAGCACAGATAGAGCTAGCAGATGCTCTAACAGTGACGGACCCGGAAACACTTCAGCCCGCGTCTCAAGGTCTCAAGGTCCTTCACTCAATGACGGCACATGGCTAGCGCACGCCCATTGTGCGCATGCGCTAGCGATGTGTCCGACATTGCATTCAATGGCGGCGTTACCAGACTACGTTACACCGCGTTATGTAACGTAGTCCATCTAATGGACACCATGAACGCATTGTGAACCCAGCCTTAAAGTAGATTAAAAGTGGAGTAAAAGTTCTCCGCAGCGATTCTGGAGTCAGAGATGCTGCCAGAGGTCTTTCGCTTGCTATTCTCCTTCCATTTTCACTGCCCCCATACCTCTTTGTAAGGTATGATGGAAAAAAGCTCAAATTTCCCATTGACTCCCATTATACTCATTACTTGAAATGAGTGCGCGAGCATTAGAAAGTACTCAGTTTCAGCAACGAGCACCCGAGCATTTTAGTTCTCGCTCATCCCTAATCAGAGCGCAAAGCACAGAGCAATACACCACAGATCAAGACTATGACTGGCAATGGTCCGACCATTGCTAGTGAGCTAAATAACTAGGTAATCAACCTGGAAGGGTAACACCTGGAGGAAACCCCTTAGACCCGGCCAGATTGGGCAGTTGACCTGTCACTCACAATAATGTCACTCACAGCATCCTTAGGACAACGTGAGTGGTGGAATCGTGACAAAATCCTCTGAAAATGTCAAATCACATTTGATGATTCAGACATTTGGAAAAAAAAATACATTGTTTGAATTTGTCTCTTGGGTTCTTGCATCTAATAAAAATTCATTATTTGAGGCTGCGATAATAGACAAAAAAGGAACTAACTATTGGGTAAAATCGGATAACAAAACTTATAAAAGTCAAGAATTAAATCCTTTTACAATGAAGCAATCTAGTGACATAATGTATGAAATTTGCAGAAATTGAAAAACTGTTTTCTATAAGTCCTATCACCTGAAGTAAATTTCACAATAAAAGGTATTTTGATGGTGAAATACTACAGAAAGGGTTAAATACCCACACATTCCCTCCATATCCACTTTATTTTACAATTATTTCATTTTTTAACACTATTTCACACCACTTTAGAAGTAGTGTCCATTCATACCTATTTCTGAAATATGTATAGATGGTCACTACCTCTAAAGTGATGTCAAATAGTGTTCAATAAAGGAAAAAAGAGCAATGTACATATACACATAATACACAAATAATGCAATATAAAAAATAAGACGTGAGCAGTAACACTGTGCAGTATAGTACCATGTGTATCGTTCACCAGGTAAATTGGTTGATAGAAAAGCATCATATGGGATTGAGGACCCTGTGTGTATCGCCATAGGAGGAAGTTAGGAAGGAAACAAATTCTAGCAAAACTTGAGCATTTTGTAAATGTTTTTATTTGAATTATTTAGGTTTTTGTGTTTGTTCCATATTAAACACTTACAGTATATGGTTCAAATTTAGGATGCTCAACTGATCTATTGTACATCTTTCCTTATTTGAATCGCATACATTTTATGCAAATTTTGGTTATGCTACATGTACGCTGCTAGGTTCAGATAGGGCCAGGACAGGTCTCATGAATTCTTTGGAACTCTGGTGGAACCGTTACTCAGGGTGACCATGAACTGTAGCTTCCTCAGGCACAAGATGGATCCATTTGCTCACAGATACAATTTATAGAATCCTCATGAACATGAACAGAGTAGTTTAATATCACAGCACATTCAGTACAATTCAAGTCTCTAAGGGTATGTGCACACTGTGCGGATTTTGCTGTGGATCCGCAGCGGTTGACGCTGCATATCTGCAGCTGTTTTCCATGAGTTAACAGTACCATAAGTAAACCTATGGAAAACAAAATCCGCAGTGCACATGCTGCGGGAAAAAAGCGTGGAAACGCCGCGGTTTACATTCCGCAGCATGTCAATTCTTTGTGCGGATTCTGCTGCGGTTTATAGCTGCTCCATAATAGGAATCCGCAAGTGTAAAACCGCAGGTGGAATCCGCACAAAAACTGTGGTAAATACGCTGTAATTCCGCAGTGAATCCGCAGGTAATCTGCAGTTCGGTTTACCTGCGGATTTACAAAAACAGGTGTGGAAAAATCCGCCGAGATTCAACCTTTGTGTGCACATACCCTTAAGCACAGGCTTTATAAACAGTACAGCTGCTTCTTAGAGGCACATTGTCTAAAGGTACCGTCACACATAACGATATCGTTAACGATATCGTTGCAATGTCACACTTTTGGTGATGTAGCCAGGGCCGTATTTAGAGTTTCTGCTGCCCTAGGCACTTTTAGTGCTGCCTCCCCCCTTGGTGAGTATGACACTATCGGCAGTGACTTTGGCAAGAATCGCTGTTGTGAAAATAGCCTTTTGCAGCAGATCGGGCAGTTTTTTTGCATCTGCCGCGTAACGGATCACTTACGGCAACACTGTGTTTGGCCTCATTCATTCCCTATGGGATTTGCGGCATTTGCTGTGATCTGGCAAATGCGGTACCATACCTCCCAACTCTTGAAGGGAAAGAGGTATAAAGGTTGCGGCGCACGTAGTGCACCGCGGCAAATTTTAGGCCACGCCTCTGACCACACCCATTTCACAACTAGTCACACCCATATCCAAGTCCCAACCACACCCATTTAGCACTGCTGATCACACTGTTTCATATACAATAATTATAACCCCCCAAAAATATGGCCACACAATGCTCCATACTGTATAATGGCCACATATGATGCTCCATACTGTATAATGACCCCACATGATGATCAATACGGTATAATGGCCACACAGTGCTCCATACTGTATAATGACCACACATGATGCTCCATACTGTATAATGGCCACACATGATGCTCCATACTGTATAATGGCCACACATGATGCTCCATACTGTATAATGGCCACACATGATGCTCCATACTGTATAATGGCTCTCTACATGACGCTCCATACTGTATAATGGGCGGCGACACTTGATGCTCCATACTGTATAATGGCCACACATGATGCTCCATACTGTATAATGGCCACACATGATGCTCCATACTGTATAATGGCTCTACATGACGCTCCATACTGTATAATGGGCGGCCACACATAATGCTCAATACTGTATAATAGCCACATGATGTTCCATACTGTATAATAGCCACATGATGCTCCATACTGTATAATGGCCACACATGATGCTCCATACTGTATAATGGCCACACATGATGCTCCATACTGTATAATGGCCACACAGTGCTCCATACTGTATAATGGCCACACATGATGCTCCATACTGTATAATGACCGCACATTATGCTCCATACTGCATAATGACCACACGGTGCTCCATACTGTACAATGGCCACACATGATGCTCCATACTGTACAATGGCCACACATAATGCTCCATACTGTACAATGGCCACACATGATGCTCCATACTGTACAATGGCCACACATGATGCTCCACACTGTATAACGGCCACACATGATGCTCCATACTGTATAATAGCCACATATGATGCTCCATACTGTACAATGGCCACACATGATGCTCCATACTGTATAATGGCCACACATGATGCTCCATACTGTATAATGGCCACACATGATGCTCCATACTGTATAATGGCTCTCTACATGACGCTCCATACTGTATAATGGACGGCCACACATGATGCTCCATACTGTATAATGGCCACACATGATGCTCCATACTGTATAATGGCCACACATGATGCTCCATACTGTATAATGGCTCTACATGACGCTCCATACTGTATAATGGGCAGCCACACATAATGCTCAATACTGTATAATAGCCACATGATGTTCCATACTGTATAATAGCCACATGATGCTCCATACTGTATAATAGCCACACATGATGCTCCATACTGTATAATGGCCACACATGATGCTCCATACTGTATAATGGCTCTACATGATGCTCCATACTGTATAATAGGCGGCCACACAATGCTCAATACTGTATAATAGCCACATGATGTTCCATACTGTATAATGGCCAAATGATGCTCCATACTGTATAATAGCCACACATGATGCTCCATACTGTATAATGGCCACACATGATGCTCCATACTGTATAATGGCCACACATGATGCTCCATACTGTATAATGGCCACACATGATGCTCCATACTGTATAATGGCCACACATGATGCTCCATACTGTATAATGGCCACACATGATGCTCCATACTGTATAATGGCCACACATGATGCTCCATACTGTATAATGGCTCTACATGATGCTCCATACTGTATAATGGCCATATATGATGCTCCACGCATAATATTTGATGGCCCACCCCCCCATCCTGTATGCATGGCTCATCTCCCCCCCATGCATAGCTCATCGGCTTCCCGCTCCCATCATGCATGGCTCATCTCTCCCCCCTCCTGTATGCATGGCTCATCTCCCCCCTGTATGCGTGGCTCATGTTGTCCCCCTCCCTGTATGCAGGGGTGGCTCTGGCTCATCTCTCATCCCCCCTATGCGTGGCTCATGTCCCCCCTCCCTGTATGCAGGGGTGGCTCTGGCTCATCTCCCATCCCCCTATGCGTGGCTCATGTCCCCCCTCCCTGTATGCAGGGGTGGCTCTGGCTCATCTCCCATCCCCCCATGCGTGGCTCATGTGTTGTCCCCCTCCCAGGCCTCCCTGTATGCAGGGGTGGCTCTCTGGCTCATCTCCCATCCCCCACATGCATGGCTCATGTGTTGTCCCCCTCCCAGGCCTCCCTGTATGCAGGGGTGGCTCTCTGGCTCATCTCCCATCCCCCCATGCGTGGCTCATGTTTTGTCCCCCTCCCAGGCCTCCCTGTATGCAGGCAGGGGTGGCTCTGGCTCATCTCCCATCCCCCCATGCGTGGCTCATGTTTTGTCCCCCTCCCAGGCCTCCCTGTATGCAGGCAGGGGTGGCTCTGGCTCATCTCCCATCCCCCCATGCGTGGCTCATGTTTTGTCCCCTCCCAGGTCTCCCTGTATGCAGGCAGGGGTGGCTCTGGCTCATCTCCCATCCCCCCCATGCATGGCTCATGTTTTGTCCCCCTTCCAGGCCTCCCTGTATGCAGGGGTGGCTCTGGCTCATCTCCCATCCCCCCTCCCTTCTGTACGCGTGGCTCATCGCCGCCCTCCTCTCCCCCCTGGCCAGCCGCCCCCAGGCTCCATCCTCCATGCATGGGCGCCGCATCAGTGTCACCATCATTCATGGGCGGCTCACCGGCTGAGGCTCCCCGACCCCGCCACTCCGCGCTCCAGTCCCATCCTATCATGGCTCGGCTTGCTGCTCCGCTCCCCGTCCATGGTCCTCCCCCCGCCGTCCTCCCACCCTGGCTGTCACATCATGACATCAGACATTCATACTCACCGAGTCACCGTCGGTCCGTCCGACTCCTTTCCACACCGCGCGGAATCCACCTCTGTCCCGGCGGCAGCGGCGCAGCACCCTCGTCCTCCTGCGTGAGCGGTCAGGTGGTACCGCTCATTAAGTTCATGAATATGCGCATATTCATGAACTTAATGAGCAGCGGTACCACCTGACCACACCTCACGCAGGACGAGCTGCCGCCCGCCGACGCGGAGACAAGACCAGACCAGGCATCGCTGGAGCTAGCTAGGTGAGTATGTATGATGATGACTCACCAATCCACCCTGTATGATGGCGGGCGACCGCGGGCGACCACGGGGGGGTATTATTAGGGACAGGGTGACCCCGCCGGCCCGGACCTAAAAAAAAACAAAAATCCTTTGCTCTGGTGCCGCCCCCCCGCATAGTCGCCACCCTAGGCACGTGCCCTCGAGTGCTTAGTGGCAAATACGGCCCTGGACGTAGCAACGATCCCGCTAACGATCTCGTTATGTGTGACAGCGACCAACGATCAGGCCCCTGCTAGGAGATCGTTGGTCGTTGGGGAATGATCAGGACCATTTTTTGGTCGCTGATCACCCGCTGTCATCGCTGGATCGGCGTGTGTGACGCCAATCCAGCGATGTGTTCACTTGTAACCAGGGTAAATATCGGGTTACTAAGCGCAGGGCCGTGCTTAGTAACCCGATATTTACCCTGGTTACCATTGTAAAAGTTAAAAAAAAAACACTACATACTCACATTCTGATGTCTGTCACGTCCCCCGGCGTCCACTGTGTCAGCGCCGGCCGTAAAGCAGAGCACAGCGGCCGGCGCTGACAGTTAAAACCGGATATTTACCCTGGTTACCATTGTAAAAGTTTAAAAAAAAAACTACATACTCACATTCTGATGTGGACACCGCGTCGCATGGACTAATCTGTTCCACAGCTCCTCTCAGGCCACCCACGCTATTCCAGACCCTGTTTTGGTCGGACCCTGTGAGCCTGCTTCTATCTACTTCCTGAACTCACAGCACTGGCAGAATTTCACTGCCTCACCTTTCACCGCTCCTATTGGCAGTACGTTACTGAGGAAGGCCAATATTGGCCGAAACGTTTATCTTCTCTCTTGTTAATAAATCCCAAGAGATTCACCATAAGTTGAGTGCCGGGTTTATTTTATATTCACATTCTGATGTCTGTCACTTCCCCCGGCGTCCACAGGGTTAAAACTGCTTTCAGCAAGAGCGCTGCTAATGCCCACGCTGCTGCCAAGAGTTTCCCTGTACTGACTGTCAGCGCCGGCAGTAACAGCGGTGACGTCACCGCTGTGCTCTGCTTTACGGCCGGCGCTGACACAGTCAGTGCAGGGAAACTCTCGGCCGGAGCGCGTGGATTAGCAGCGCTCCTGCTGAAAGCAGTTTTAACCCTGTGGACGCCGGGGGACGTGACAGACATCAGAAAGTGAATATGTACTGTTTTTTTACTTTTACAATGGTAACCAGGGTAAATATCGGGTTACTAAGCGCGGCCCTGCGCTTAGTAACCCGATATTTACCCTGGTTACAAGTGAACACATCGCTGGATCGGCGTCACATACACCGATCCAGCGATGACAGCGGTTGATCAGCGACCAAAAACATGTCCTGCTCATTCCCCAACGATCAATGATCTCCCAGCAGGGGCCTGATCGTTGGTCGCTGTCACACATAACGAGATCGTTAGCGGGATCGTTGCTACGTCACCAAAAGCGTGACGTTGCAACGATATCGTTAACGATATCGTTATGTGTGACGGTACCTTAACACTTCTTCCAGTCCTTATCTTCCTGCTCCTATTAGAATTCCTCAAATAGCAGTACAAGGGGTTAGCCGAACTCCACTCTGTAATGGAATCCTGTATCCCTATGGTTCAATTGCCATTGCTTCTCGAGTTGACATCCTCCTGATGGGTTGTTCCTCAGATACCCCTGGTTCTTCAGTTGCAGGAGTTTTTCTGCTGCACTCATTTTTCGTACATCTTCAGATGTGCTTGGAACTGCCTCTGTAAATTCCTACACTTCTTTTGAATCATCTGGTTTCGCACAGTCTGGTAATACCACTCCTCCTGAGTGTTGATCGGTCTCTGCAGTGTTCGATCATCAGAACTGAATTGGACTTCATCTGTACTCCTTGGTACAAACTCTGGAGCCTCTCAAATTAGTTCACTCTCCTGAGGATAGTACATCCCTCTCCTCGCCAGTCTGAGAGGTACAACAATGTGCTCTTTTTCATTGGAACTTGCAAGGT
Organism: Ranitomeya imitator; assembly: GCF_032444005.1. Lineage (NCBI taxonomy): Eukaryota > Metazoa > Chordata > Amphibia > Anura > Dendrobatidae > Ranitomeya > Ranitomeya imitator. Next base: position 235,322,624 of record NC_091284.1, read on the forward strand.
CACTATCCACCTCCAGAGCTGTGGTAGCCCCATAGTCAATCTCGATCGATGTTGGTCTACTTCTGGGGAGACTTGTTATGGTGGGAGATAATCACAGGGTTGTAGTAAATTCTGATGGACTATTCTGGTTTTCTTGTCCCCCATTTCCAATCTGAAGCTTTCCTGGACCACCTTTTTCTTGTAAGTTCTTGACTAGCACCCCGAATTCCCGGTATTAATTCTGCTCCATAACATTTTCGATCATAGTACTCCTTAATCTTGCTCTGCCCTTGGGTAGCCACTTTGGAGGCTATGTTGTATGCCTCTGTCATCCATTCCTTCCATTTCCAAACGTACTCTGGATAGGTTTTGTAAGGCCGGGGTCACACTAGAGAGGAATATGGATGTATGAGAGGTGCAAAAACAACACATTGCACACGGACCAATGTTTCTCTATGGGGCAGCTCCTATCTGCCGTATATTTCTCGGCCATATTTTACGGGCTGAGAAAATCGCTGTGTTTGTCAGCATATTGCGCAAAAAATCCACCAATGAAAGTCTATGGGGGCGAGAAAAATACGGATTACACACGGACCATGCGTGTTACTTGCGAGAAATACACACCGGTGTTCTATAGAAAAGCCGGCAATTCAGTGCAGTGTACAGTAAAATCACACTGACAGGTTAGAATAGAATAGCTAAAATAAATGTCTACACATAGAACAGGTACATATACAGTACAGACAAATAGTTTGGACACACCTTCTCATTTAAAGATTTTTCTGTATTTTCATGACTATGAAAATTGTACATTCACACTGAAAGCATCAAAACTATGAATTAACACATGTGGAATTATATACTTAACAAAAAAGTGTGAAACAACTGAAAATATGTCTTATACAGTCATGGCCAAAAGTATTGACACTCCTGCAATTCAGATAGTCAGATAATACTCATTTTCTTCCTGAAAATGATTGCAAACACAAATTATTTGGTATTATTATCTTCATTTAATTTATCTTAAACAAAAAAACACAAAAAGAATTGTCCTAAAGCCAAATTGGATATGATTCCACACCAAACATAAAAAAGGGGGTGGACGAAAGTATTGGCACTGTTCGAAAAATCATGTGATGCTTCTCTAATTTGTGTAATTAACAGCACCTGTAACTTACCTGTGGCACCTAACAGGTGTTGGCAATAATTAAATAACACTTGCAGCCAGTTGACATGGATTAAAGTTGACTCAACCTCTGTCCTGTGTCCTTGTGTGTACCACATTGAGCATGGAGAAAAGAAAGAAGACCAAATAACTGTCTGAGGACTTGAGAAACCAAATTGTGAGGAAGCATGAGCAATCTCAAGGCTACAAGTCCATCTCCAAAGACCTGAATGTTCCTGTGTCTACCGTGCGCAGTGTCATCAAGAAGTTTAAAGCCCATGGCACTGTGGCTAACCTCCCTAGATGTGGATGGAAAAGAAAAATTGACAAGAGATTTCAACACAAGATTGTGCGGATGTTGGATAAAGAACCTCGACTAACATCCAAACAAGTTCAAGCTGCCCTGCAATCCGAGGGTACAAAGTGTCAACCCGTACTATCCGTCGGCGTCTGAATAAAAAAGGGACTGTATGGTAGGAGACCCAGGAAGACCCCACTTCTTACCCCGAGACATAAAAAAGCCAGGCTGGAGTTTGCCAAAACTTACCTGAAAAAGCCTAAAACGTTTTGGAAGAATGTTGTCTGGTCAGATGAGACAAAAGTAGAGCTTTTTGGGCAAAGGCATCAACATAGAGTTTACAGGAGAAAATAAGAGGCTTTCAAAGAAAAGAACACGGCCCCTACAGTCAAACATGGCGGAGGTTCCCTGATGTTTTGGGGTTGCTTTGCTGCCTGTGGCACTGGACTACTTGACCGTGTGCATGGCATTATGAAGTCTGAAGACTACCAACAAATTTTGCAGCATAATGTAGGGCCCAGTGTGAGAAAGCTGAGTCTCCCTCAGAGGTCATGGGTCTTCCAACAGGACAATGACCCAAAACACACTTCAAAAAGCACTAGAAAATGGTTTGAGAGAAAGCACTGGAGACTTCTAAGGTGTCCAGACCTGAATCCCATAGAACACCTGTGGAGAGATCTAAAAATGGCAGTTTGGAGAAGGCACCCTTCAAATATCAGGGAACTGGAGCAGTTTGCCAAAGAAGAATGGTCTAAAATTCCATCAGAGCATTGTAAGAAACTCATTGATGGTTACTGGAAGCGGTTGGTCGCAGTTATTTTGGCTAAAAGTTGTGCAACCAAGTATTAGGCTGAGGGTGCCAATACTTTTGTCTGGCCCATTTTTGGAGTTTTGTGTGAAATGCTCAATGTTTTGCTTTTTGCTTCATTCTCTTTTGTGTTTTTTCATTTAAGACAAATTAAATGAAGATAACAATACCAAACAATTTGTGTTTGCAATCATTTTCAGGAAGAAAATGAGTATTATCTAACAGAATTGCAGGGGTGTCAATACTTTTGGCCATGACTGTATTCTATTTTCTTCAAAGTAGCCACCTTTTGCTTTGATGACTGCTTTGCACACTCTTGGCATTCTCTTGATGAACTTCAAGAGGTAGTTACCGGGAATGGTTTTCACTTCACAGGTGTGCCCTGTCAGGTTTAATAAGTGGGTTTTCTTGCCTTATAAATGGGGTTGGAACCATCTGTTGTGTTGTACAGAAGTCCGCTGGCTACACAGCTGATAGTCCTACTGAATAGACTGTTAGAATTTGTATTATGGCAAGAAAAAAGCAGCTAAGTAAAGAAAAACGAGTGGCCATCATTACTTTAAGAAATGAAGATCAGTCAGTCCGAAAAATTGGGAAAACTTTGAAAGTGTCCCCAAGTGCAGCTTCAAAAACCATCAAGCGCTATAAAGAAACTGGCCCACATGAGGACCGCCCCAGGAAAAGAAGACCAAGAGTCACCTCTGCTTCTGAGGATAAGTTTATCCTAGTCACCAGCCTCAGAAATTGCAGGTTAACAGCAGCTCAGATTAGAGACCAGGTCAATGCCACACAGAGTTCTAGCAGCAGACACATCTATACAAGAACTGTTAGGAGGAGACTTTGTGCAGCAGGGTAAACTAGCTGCTAGGAAACCACTGCTAAGGACAGGCAACAAGCAGAAGAGACTTGTTTGGGCTAAAGAACACAATGCATGGACATTAGACCAGTGGAAATCTGTGCTTTGGTCTGATGAGTCCAAATTTTAGATCTTTGGTTCCAACCACCATGTCTTTGTGCAACGCAGAAAAGGTGAACGGATGGACTCTACATGCTTGGTTCCCACAGTGAAGCATGGAGGAAGAGGTGTGATGGTGTGGGGGTGCTTTGCTGGTGACACTGCTGGGGATTTATTCAAAATTGAAGGCATACTGAACCAGCATGGCTACCACAGCATCTTGCAGCGGCATGCTATTCCATCCGGTTTGCGTTTAGTTGGACCATCATTTATTTTTCAACAGGACAATGACCCCAAACACACCTCCAGGCTGTGTAAGGGCTTTTTGACCAAGAAGGAGAGTGATGGGGTGCTACGCCAGATGACCTGGCCTCCACAGTCACCAGACCTGAACGCAATCGAGATGGTTTGGGGTGAGCTGGACCGCAGAGTGAAGGCAAAAGGGCCAACAAGTGCTAAGCATCTCTAGGAACTCCTTCAAGATTGTTGGAAGATCATTCCCGGTGACTACCTCTTGAATCTCATCAATAGAATGCCAAGAGTGTGCTTAACAGTCATCAAAGCAAAAGGTGGCTACTTTGAAGGACCTAGAATATAAGACATATTTTCAGTTGCTTCACACTTTTTTGTTAAGTATATAATTCCACATGTGTTAATTCATGGTTTTGATGCCTTCAGTGTGAATGTACAATTTTCATAGTCATGAAAATACAGAAAAATCTTTAAATGAGAAGGTGTATCCAAACTTTTGGTCTGCACTGTATATATATATATATATCTATATATTTATATATATATATATATATATATATATATATATATATATATATATAGACAGTATATATGTTTGCACGAATAGTCGAGCGCGCCCATGGATCCATTATATGCCCATTTTGCAAGGGTGCGAGAAAAAAACACAGTACAGATGCCGTACGGATTACATACAGAGGATGACGTGCATAAAATACGCAGCAACACCTTGCTTACGGATCACATACGGATCACTGTTCAGGGAACATTTTTGCATATTTGGTCCATAAAAAACGGACCGTATTTTTATACGTTGTGTGTGACGCCGGCCTAACAATGTATTTTTATGGTGCCTGTATAATGAGGTGAAGAAAAAGATTTTTTTGTTCCTATAGAAGTAGTAAAATAGTAAGCAGTCACAAAAATATTTTTTTTATTCTGTGAGTCTCCTGCTCTTGAACCCACAAATCCACAACCTTAACCTTACAAGCAGTCACTGAAGGGTATGTTCCCATGGTCAGGAATGACTCAGGAATTAAAGCAGGTGAAATCCGCACCTGAGGTCACTGGCAGGTCAACTGTGTTTTTACGTGCATTTTTTATGCGTTTTACATGCGTTTTTTGAAGCATTTTTTCCGCATGTGCTTTTGATGCGTTTTTTCATTGCATGCGTTTTTTTTGTCATTTGAAATAAAGCTAATTGAAAGTTGGCTTCTGGGAAGGACAAAAAAGTGATTTCCTGTTTGCAGATATATTGGGGTATGTTCTCAAGGCCAGTAAACGCTGCGGGTTGGACGCTGCGTACATCCGCAGCGTCCAACCTGCAGCGTCAAGCTGTTACAGCATAGTCACAGTGGATGGGATTTCAAGAAATCCCATACCCACTATGCGTGCACCGATGCCCGCGGCTCACCGGCAGAGATGGACATGCGGCGCGTCTTTCCAGACCGCGGCATGTCAATTTATATAGCTGAGATGCTCAGTCTCCGCTGCGTAATTTACCCATGCACTTTCATTAGATGCGATAAAACCGCATGATCTTCCTAGTTACATGCGTATTAAGTGCGGGAACGCAGCTTACTACGCATGTGTACTAATTTAAATAATGATGAATCTTGTAACATAGTCAGAAGTACATGACACAGGAAGTGGAGGAAAGCGCAGAGAGATGTCCCCTCCTTTTTAATAAATAAATAATTTTAAAAAAAAAATAACGTAGGGTCCCCTGTTGTGAATTCTGTTGTCGGGCTCCCTCCTGTGGTCATGAATGGTACTTCGCTGGTTCTGTCCATGGACTTCCTCTGGTGGGTGTTTCTGAGTTTCCTTCCACAGGTGACGAGGTTAATTTGTTAGCTGGCTGCTCTATTTAACTCCACTTAGATCTTTGCTCCATGCCACCTGTCAATGTTCCAGTATTGGTCTAGTTCACTCCTGGATCGTTCTTGTGACCTGTCTTCCCAGCAGAAGCTAAGTTCCTGCTTGTATTTTCTTTGGTTTGCTATTTTTCTGTCCAGCTTGCTATTTTTATTGTTGTCTTGCTTGCTGGAAGCTCTGGGACGCAGAGGGAGCGCTTCCGCACCGTGAGTCGGTGCGGAGGGTCTTTTTGCGCCCTCTGCGTGGTCTTTTTGTAGGTTTTTGTGCTGACCGCAAAGCAACCTTTCCTATCCTCAGTCTGTTCAGTAAGTCGGGCCTCACTTTGCTAAAACTATTTCATCTCTCTGTTTGTATTTTCATCTTTACTCACAGTCATTATATGTGGGGGGCTGCCTTTTCCTTTGGGGAATTTCTCTGAGGCAAGGTAGGCTTTATTTTTCTATCTTCAGGGCTAGCTAGTTCCTTAGGCTGTGCCGAATTGCATAGGGAGCGTTAGGAGCAATCCACGGCTATTTCTAGTGTGTTTGATAGGATTAGGGATTGCGGTCAGCAGAGTTCCCACGTCCCAGAGCTCGTCCTTTATTATCAGTAACTATCAGGTCATTCCGTGTGCTCTTAACCACCAGGTCCATTGTTGTCCTGACCACCAGGTCATAACAGTGCAGGTGGCCCAAAGTACTAATGCATCTCAATAGAGGGATAAGAGAAGTTCTGAGACCATTTTTTTTTCTTTGCAGTGTGTTTTGTCTCTCTTTTCCCCTTTACCTCTGGGTAGTTCAGAACACAGGTGTAAACATGGACATTCAAGGTCTGTCCTCTTGGATGGATAATCTCACTACAAGGGTACAAAACATTCAAGATTTTGTGGTTCAGAATCCGATGTCAGAGCCTAGGATTCCAATTCCTGATTTGTTTTTTGGTGATAGATCTAAGTTCTTGAATTTGTAAAATAATTGTAAATTGTTTCTTGCCTTGAAACCTCGCTCCTCAGGTGACCCTGTTCAACAAGTAAAGATCATTATTTCTTTGTTACGTGGTGACCCTCAAGACTGGGCATTTTCCCTTGCGCCAGGATATCCGGCATTGCGTGATGTTGATGCGTTTTTCCTAACGCTAGGATTGCTTTATGACGAACCTAATTCAGTGGATCAGGCAGAGAAAATCTTGCTGGCTCTGTGTCAGGGTCAGGATGAAGCGGAGATATATTGTCAGAAGTTTAGAAAGTGGTCTGTGCTCACTCAGTGGAATGAATGTGCCCTGGCAGCAATCTTCAGAAAGGGTCTCTCTGAAGCCCTTAAGGATGTCATGGTGGGATTTCCCATGCCTGCTGGTCTGAATGAGTCTATGTCTTTGGCCATTCAGATCGATCGACGCTTGCGTGAGCGTAAAGCTGTGCACCATTTGGCGGTACTATCTGAGCATGGGCCTGAGCCTATGCAATGTGATAGGACTTTGACCAGAGCTGAACGGCAAGAACACAGACGTCGGAATGGGCTATGTTTTCACTGTGGTGATTCCACTCATGTTATCTCCGATTGTCCTAAGCGCACTAAGCGGTTCGCTAGGTCTGCCACCATTGGTACGGTACAGTCTAAATTTCTATTGTCCGTTACTCTGATTTGCTCTTTGTCATCCTATTCTGTTATGGCATTTGTGGATTCAGGCGCTGCCCTGAATTTGATGGACTTGGAGTATGCTAGGCGCTGTGGGTTTTTTTTGGAGCCCTTGCAGTATCCTATTCCATTGAGAGGAATTGATGCTATGCCTTTGGCCAAGAATAAGCCTCAGTACTGGACCCAATTGACCATGTGCATGGCTCCTGCACATCAGGAGGATATCCGCTTTCTGGTGTTGCATAATCTGCATGATGTGGTCGTTTTGGGGTTGCCATGGCTACAGGTTCATAATCCAGTATTGGACTGGAAATCTATGTCTGTGTCCAGCTGGGGTTGCCAGGGGGTACATGGTGATGTTCCATTTTTGTCTATTTCGTCTTCCACTCCTTCTGAGGTTCCAGAGTTTTGTCGGATTATCGGGATGTATTTGATGAGCCCAAAGCCAGTACCCTACCTCCTCATAGGGATTGCGATTGTGCAATTAATTTGATTCCTGGTAGTAAGTTTCCTAAGGGCTGATTGTTCAATTTATCTGTGCCAGAACACGCCGCTATGCGGAGTTATATAAAGGAATCCTTGGAGAAAGGCCATATTCGCCCGTCGTCATCACCGTTAGGAGCAGGGTTCTTTTTTGTGGCCAAGAAGGATGGTTCTTTGAGACCTTGTATTGATTACCGCCTTCTTAATAAAATTACAGTCAAATTTCAGTATCCTTTGCCGTTGCTGTCTGATTTGTTTGCTCGTATTAAAGGGGCTAGTTGGTTCACCAAGATAGATCTTCGAGGGGCGTATAATCTTGTGCGTATTAAACAAGGCGATGAATGGAAAACAGCATTTAATACGCCCGAGGGCCATTTTGAGTACCTGGTTATGCCATTCGGGCTTTCCAATGCTCCATCAGTATTCCAGTCCTTTATGCATGATATCTCCCGAGAGTACCTGGATAAATTCTTGATTGTGTATTTGGATGATATTTTGGTCTTTTCGGATGATTGGGAGTCTCATGTGAAGCAGGTCAGAATGGTGTTCCAGGTCCTTCGTGCGAATTCCTTGTTTGTGAAGGGGTCAAAGTGTCTCTTTGGAGTTCAGAAGGTTTCATTTTTGGGGTTCATTTTTTCCCCTTCTGCTATCGAGATGGACCCTGTTAAAGTCCAGGCCATTTACGATTGGACTCAGCCGACATCTGTGAAGAGCCTGCAAAAGTTCCTGGGCTTTGCTAATTTTTATCGGCGCTTCATCGCTAATTTTTCTAGTGTTGCTAAACCGTTGACTGATTTGACCAAGAAGGGTGCTGATGTGGTCAATTGGTCTTCTGCAGCTGTAGAGGTTTTTCAGGAGTTGAAGCGTCGTTTTTCTTCTGCCCCTGTGTTGTGCCAGCCAGATGTTTCGCTCCCATTTCAGGTTGAGGTTGATGCTTCTGAGATTGGAGCAGGGGCTGTTTTGTCGCAAAGAAGTTCTGATGGCTCGGTGATGAAGCCATGTGCTTTCTTTTCTAGAAAGTTTTCGCCTGCTGAGCGTAATTATGATGTTGGTAATCGAGAGTTGTTGGCCATGAAGTGGGCATTCGAGGAGTGGCGTCATTGGCTTGAAGGAGCCAAGCATCGCGTGGTGGTCTTGACAGATCACAAGAATTTGACTTATCTTGAGTCTGCCAAACGGTTCAATCTGAGACAGGCTCGATGGTCGTTATTTTTCTCCCGTTTTGATTTTGTGGTTTCGTACCTTCCGGGCCCTAAGAATGTGAAGGCTGATGCCCTGTCAAGGAGTTGTGTGCCTGACTCTCCGGGTGTTCCTGAGCCGGCGGGTATTCTCAAAGAGGGGGTAATTTTGTCTGCCATCTCCCCTGATTTGCGGCGGGTGCTGCAAAAATTTCAGGCTGATAGACCTGACCGTTGCCCAGCGGAGAAACTGTTTGTCCCTGATAGATGGACTAGTAGAGTTATCTCTGAGATTCATTGTTCAGTGTTGGCTGGGCATCCTGGAATCTTTGGTACCAGAGATTTGGTGGCCAGATCCTTTTGGTGGCCGTCTTTGTCACGGGATGTGCGTTCTTTTGTGCAGTCCTGTGGGACTTGTGCTCGGGCTAACCACTGCTGTTCTCGTGCCAGTGGGTTGCTTTTGCCCTTGCCGGTCCCGAAGAGGCCCTGGACGCATATTTCTATGGATTTTATTTCGGATCTCCCCGTCTCTCAAAAGATGTCGGTCATTTGGGTGGTTTGTGATCGCTTTTCTAAGATGGTCCATTTGGTACCTTTGTCTAAATTGCCTTCCTCCTCTGATTTGGTGCCATTATTTTTCCAGCATGTGGTTCGTTTACATGGTATCCCGGAGAACATCGTTTCTGACAGAGGTTCCCAGTTTGTTTCGAGGTTTTGGCGATCCTTTTGTGCTAGGATGGGCATTGATTTGTCTTTTTCCTCGGCTTTTCATCCTCAGACAAATGGCCAAACCGAACGAACTAATCAAACTTTGGAAACATATCTGAGATGCTTTGTTTCTGCTGATCAGGATGATTGGGTGTCCTTTTTGCCGTTGGCTGAGTTCGCCCTTAATAATCGGGCCAGCTCGGCTACTTTGGTTTCGCCATTTTTCTGCAATTCTGGTTTCCATCCTCGTTTCTCTTCAGGGCAGGTTGAGTCTTCGGACTGTCCTGGTGTGGATACTGTGGTGGATAGGTTGCAGCAGATTTGGACTCATGTGGTGGACAATTTGACATTGTCCCAGGAGAAGGCTCAACGTTTCGCTAACCGCCGGCGCTGTGTGGGTCCCCGACTTCGTGTTGGGGATTTGGTTTGGTTGTCGTCTCGTTATGTTCCTATGAAGGTTTCCTCTCCTAAGTTTAAGCCTCGTTTCATTGGTCCGTATAAGATTTCTGAGGTTATCAATCCTGTGTCATTTCGTTTGGCCCTTCCTGCTTCTTTTGCCATCCATAATGTGTTCCATAGGTCGTTATTGCGGAGATACGTGGCGCCTGTGGTTCCATCCGTTGATCCTCCTGCCCCGGTGTTGGTTGAGGGGGAGTTGGAGTATGTGGTGGAGAAGATTTTGGATTCTCGTATTTCGAGACGGAAACTCCAGTACCTGGTCAAGTGGAAGGGTTATGGTCAGGAAATTAATTCCTGGGTTTTTGCCTCTGATGTTCATGCTGCCGATCTGGTTCGTGCCTTTCATTTGGCTCATCCTGGTCGCCCTGGGGGCTCTGATGAGGGTTCGGTGACCCCTCCTCAAGGGGGGTTACTGTTGTGAATTCTGTTGTCGGGCTCCCTCCTGTGGTCATGAATGGTACTTCGGCTGGTTCTGTCCATGGACTTCCTCTGGTGGGTGTTTCTGAGTTTCCTTCCACAGGTGACGAGGTTAATTTGTTAGCTGGCTGCTCTATTTAACTCCACTTAGATCTTTGCTCCATGCCACCTGTCAATGTTCCAGTATTGGTCTAGTTCACTCCTGGATCGTTCTTGTGACCTGTCTTCCCAGCAGAAGCTAAGTTCCTGCTTGTATTTTCTTTGGTTTGCTATTTTTCTGTCCAGCTTGCTATTTTTATTGTTGTCTTGCTTGCTGGAAGCTCTGGGACGCAGAGGGAGCGCTTCCGCACCGTGAGTCGGTGCGGAGGGTCTTTTTGCGCCCTCTGCGTGGTCTTTTTGTAGGTTTTTGTGCTGACCGCAAAGCAACCTTTCCTATCCTCAGTCTGTTCAGTAAGTCGGGCCTCACTTTGCTAAAACTATTTCATCTCTGTGTTTGTATTTTCATCTTTACTCACAGTCATTATATGTGGGGGGCTGCCTTTTCCTTTGGGGAATTTCTCTGAGGCAAGGTAGGCTTTATTTTTCTATCTTCAGGGCTAGCTAGTTCCTTAGGCTGTGCCGAGTTGCATAGGGAGCGTTAGGAGCAATCCACGGCTATTTCTAGTGTGTTTGATAGGATTAGGGATTGCGGTCAGCAGAGTTCCCACATCCCAGAGCTCGTCCTTTATTATCAGTAACTATCAGGTCATTCCATGTGCTCTTAACCACCAGGTCCATTGTTGTCCTGACCACCAGGTCATAACAGTCCCCCTATATTTGTTAACCAGCCAGAGTAAAGCAGACTACTGGGACTGGTATTTCAGGCTGGTAAGGATCCAATATCCATGAACCTTACCAGCCTGATAATACCAGGCCGCAGCAGTCTGCTTACCTTGGATGGTTACAAACATACTGAGATCCCCTCAAAAAAATAGCGTGGGGTCCCCTTATTTTTGACCAGGAAAAAGAAGATAGCTGCGGCCTGGTATTTTCAGGCTGGCGAGGCCCATAGATTTTGTTGCGCACTAGCCTAAAAATAGCAGCCCGCAGCCACCCAATTGGCGCATCCAAAGATGCGTCAATTGTGGCCCTTTTCCCAGCTCTTCCCACTTGCCCTGTAGTTGTGGAAAGTGGTGTAATATTTGTGGGGTTGATGTCACCTTTGTATTGTCCAGTGACATCAAGCCCATGCGCCGGCTCACTATGTCCCGGAAGTATTTCACTGTGTTCCAGGACATAGTGCGCCGGCGCATGCGCACTAAGGCTTTTCGGCTTTGCCCGCAGTTGGGCAAAGCATACTGCGCGTGCAAGGCAAGATTGCCTTGTGCAGCCGTGTACTTCAGAGGACACAGCATGAACTTCAACCCAATATTGCGGCCAGCATGCAGCCAGTGGGTAAGGAAAGGGTGAATCAAACACCCGAAAACCCTGCCCATATGACCACAAATCTGTCCCGCCAAATTCAGGTGACAGGTTCCCTTTAATGTGACTGCCACTATCTGTCTGCACAAAGATGGCGGCGGTCTGATTTACTGCCCCTGCGCGAATTGCACGCAGGTGCAGTGAATCATTCAGCTGATCCTAGCAGCAGATGTGTGATGTGTCTACAGGCAGAGGAAGACGGTCACATCTCCTGGGCAGGGGGGGAAGCAAAAGACAATACTGACATTACAGCAGGGGATCACAGTGGATTCATTTTGTGAGGTAAAATATTTCACTGACTGTTTTTCAAAAATATTTTACCTCACAAAATGTATCCTCTGTGATCTCCTGATGTAATGTCAGTATTGTATTTTGCTTCCTCCCATGCCCACGAGCTGCGGTATGATCGGTACACGGTCAGACACAGACAATTTTTAAAATGAACTATTGTTCGTCGGAAAACCCCTTTAAAAAGCAAATATCAATGCCAACATGGCTCGTCCTAAAACGTACACCAATGACAATGAAAGGAAAGCAGCAAAGGCACAACGTCGAAGACAACAAAGGGCAAATGAGACTCTTGAAGAGCAACAGCATCGCTGGGACAAAAACAATGCATATGCGGCGCCCCAGGGTCCTGGTCGTCGCAGTGGTATTACTTTCCTCTCGGGGAGAGTGATACTGCGTTTAGAGGCAAGAAAGGATAACTGCATCCAGGTATCACAAACATGCAACCCATTTCACACTCCAGGCCACCAGGGGGAGCTTCTGCTCCTATTTATTAGGTCACTCTCTATATATATATATATATATATATATATATATATATATAGGTCCTTCTCAAAAAATTAGCATATAGTGTTAAATTTCATTATTTACCATAATGTAATGATTACAATTAAACTTTCATATATTATAGATTCATTATCCACCAACTGAAATTTGTCAGGTCTTTTATTGTTTTAATACTGATGATTTTGGCATACAACTCCTGATAACCCAAAAAACCTGTCTCAATAAATTAGCATATCAAGAAAAGGTTCTCTAAACGACCTATTACCCTAATCTTCTGAATCAACTAATTAACTCTAAACACATGCAAAAGATACCTGAGGCTTTTATAAACTCCCTGCCTGGTTCATTACTCAAAACCCCCATCATGGGTAAGACTAGCGACCTGACAGATGTCAAGAAGGCCATCATTGACACCCTCAAGCAAGAGGGTAAGACCCAGAAAGAAATTTCTCAACAAATAGGCTGTTCCCAGAGTGCTGTATCAAGGCACCTCAATGGTAAGTCTGTTGGAAGGAAACAATGTGGCAGAAAACGCTGTACAACGAGAAGAGGAGACCGGACCCTGAGGAAGATTGTGGAGAAGGACCGATTCCAGACCTTGGGGAACCTGAGGAAGCAGTGGACTGAGTCTGGTGTGGAAACATCCAGAGCCACCGTGCACAGGCGTGTGCAGGAAATGGGCTACAGGTGCCGCATTCCCCAGGTAAAGCCACTTTTGAGCTACAGAGAAGCAGCACTGGACTGTTGCTAAGTGGTCCCAAGTACTTTTTTCTGATGAAAGCAAATTTTGCATGTCATTCGGAAATCAAGGTGCCAGAGTCTGGAGGAAGACTGGGGAGAAGGAAATGCCAAAATGCCTGAAGTCCAGTGTCAAGTACCCACAGTCAGTGATGGTGTGGGGTGCCATGTCAGCTGCTGGTGTTGGTCCACTGTGTTTCATCAAGGGCAGGGTCAATGCAGCTAGCTATCAGGAGATTTTGGAGCACTTCATGCTTCCATCGGCTGAAATGCTTTATGGAGATGAAGATTTCATTTTTCAGCACGACCTGGCACCTGCTCACAGTGCCAAAACCACTGGTAAATGGTTTACTGACCATGGTATTACTGTGCTCAATTGGCCTGCCAACTCTCCTGACCTGAACCCCATAGAGAATCTGTGGGATATTGTGAAGAGAAAGTTGAGAGACGCAAGACCCAACACTCTGGATGAGCTTAAGGCCACTACTGAAGCATCCTGGGCCTCCATAACATCTCAGCAGTGTCACAGGCTGATTGCCTCCATGCCACGCCGCATTGAAGCAGTCATTTCTGCCAAAGGATTCCCGACCAAGTATTGAGTGCATAACTGAACATTATTATTTGTTGGTTTTTTTGTTTGTTATTAAAAAACACTTTTATTTGATTGGATGGGTGAAATATGCTAATTTATTGAGACAGGTTTTTTGGGTTATCAGGAGTTGTATGCCAAAATCATCAGTATTAAAACAATAAAAGACCTGACAAATTTCAGTTGGTGGATAATGAATCTATAATATATGAAAGTTTAATTGTAATCATTACATTATGGTAAATAATGAAATTTAACACTATATGCTAATTTTTTGAGAAGGACCTGTATATATATATATATATATATATATATATATATATATATATATATATAAAACTGGTAGTCTGTAGGGAGCAGAGGCGTATCTAGGGTTTCTGGCACCCGGGGCAAGAATTCATTTCGGCGCCCCCCCCAGGACATATGTGATTTTCACACTTAGTCATGTACCCACGAGCTCCTCTCCCTAATGCTCTCAATATTCAGTGAAAAACTGAGAGAAGCAGAAGAGAAGCTCGTTGTCACAGGACCACAAGTCTGAAAGTCGCATATGAGTGAAGTGTCCATGTGACGACTACTGGAACCTGCAGAGCTGAATCCTGACATCGCAGCTTCTGAATTCTTTTAGGATTCTCCCTTGCCGGTGGACGGTCATGTCAGCAAAAGCATGTGATTAGTATACTTCTGACCACATTCCGACTAGACGTGCCGGCCTCGCTCAGTTCATTTTCATTGAGTGAGGCCACACATGTCTAGTCAGCACGTGACCGCATGTATGTAAATCACCAGCACGAGAGAATCCTGACAGCGTGCAGGGCGCACTGTGAGAATTCAGAAGTCTGCAGTCACAAAGAATGACTGCAGACTCATTACAAACCTGGACAACCCCTTTAATGCTCCTAACATAAATAAAAACATGAGTTAGTCAGTATCACAATGTTATGATTAGGTAATTCAGAACCACAATGGACCTTGAAGTTCAGAGCACACAAGTGACCTGACAAAACCCACAAAACATAGGACGAGCTCTGAGACGTGGGAACTCTGCTGACCGCAATCCCTAATCCTATAATACCACACTAAAGGTAGCCGTGGAGCGCTCCTGACAGACCTAGGCGCCTCGGGCACAGCCTGAGAAACTAGCTAGCCCTGAAGGTAGAAAAATAAGCCTACCTTGCCTCAGAGAAATTCCCCAAAGGAAAAGGCAGCCCCCCACATATAATGACTGTGAGTAAGATGAAAATACAAACACAGAGATGAAATAGGTTTAGCAAAGTGAGGCCCGACTTACTGAATAGATCGAGGACAGGAAAGATAGCTTTGCGGTCAACACAAAAACCTGCAAACAACCACGCAGAGGGGCAAAAAGACCCTCCGCACCGACTAACGGTACGGAGGTGCTCCCTCTGCGTCTCAGAGCTTCCAGCAAGCAAGCAAAACCCAAAAAGCAAGCTGGACAGAAAATATAGCAACAAAATAAACACAAGCAGACTTAGCTTATGCTGAGCAGACAGGCCACAGGAAAGATCCAGGAGGAAGCAAGACCAACACTAGAACATTGACTGGAGGCCAGGAGCAAAGCACTAGGTGGAGTTAAATAGAGCAACACCTTACGACTTCACCACATCACCTGAGGAAGGAAACTCAGAAGCCGCAGTACCACTTGTGACCACAGGAGGGAGCTCTGCCACAGAATTCACAACACACAAATAACATTTACATCCAGGTACCTTATAGATGTCGTCATCTCTGGAGTCGTTCTACTTCTTTTCTTCATCTTGTCCAGACCCCATGATGAGTTTTCTCATCCACAGCCGTCTCTGCAGACTTCCATCTTGTCCGCTCTTTTGCAGAAAATCTCCACATGACGCCCTTAAAGATACAAGTGTCATTATAATGCTCCTGAATAAAAAATTGCCCCTCACTATATTGTCTGCCCAAAATATGACCCCCACACTGTCCCTCTTATGGTACATACTCTTCACTCTAACCTCTCCTTTCCATACCGGTCCCCTCTTCACACTGTCCTCTCACACTGTGTCCCCCTCTATAGGGCCCAGTATTTGTACTGTACTCTGATTACACTCCCCCCTCCTTGGTATACCGTCCTCTGCTGGCTGTGCCCTTACACTGTCCCCTCATTCTACACCCCTACTGCTCAGTTTCTATTCTGTGCCCACTCACTTTTCTCCCGCATACTGTCTCCTCACACTATTCCCTTCCCTCCTCATACTGTCTCCTCTCACATCCCTCCTGTTCACCAAACTGTCTCCTCATATATTTACCCCCTCGCTTTCTATACTGCCTGCTCACCTGACTCCCTATATTGTGTCTGCACACATCCCATCACCCTCACTCCCCGTACTCTGTCCACATACATTTTTCACATTGCTACTCATACTGTGTCCACATACATTCCCCCGTTCGCTCCTCATACTGTCTGCACCCATCCCCCATACTGTTTCCTCAGATATGCCCCCCATTCTCCTGAACTGTTTCCTCATATATGCCCATTATTTTCCTCTACCCCACCCCATCATTGCTCTCTTCACCACCTCCATCTTTACTTTCTCCACCACCACTATAATTGCTTTCTCCCCCACCACCCCATAATTTCCCATTCCACCACCTCCATCATTTCCTCCTTTGCCTTTTCTACCATATCCATCATTTTCTTTTCCCCCACCATCTCCATCTTTGCCCTTTCCACCACCATCATCATTGTCCTTTCCACCATCACCATACTTGCCCATTCCACCACCTCCATCATTTTCTCCCCCTCCAATATCATCAGTGTGCTTTCCACCACCACCATCCTTGTCCATTCTACTACCTCCATCATTTCTTCCCCCCCTCATTATTGCCCATTCCACCACATCCATCATTTCCTCCTCCCCCTCCATCCCAATTATTGCCCTCTCCCCGTCAGTCCCATCATTGCCCTCGCCTCTCCTCTCCGTACACACAAAAAACCATTTACGTCTCTGCACATTCACCCGCAGCGCTACGCATGCACGCACAAACACACACACACACACTGAGTACAGTAATGTAATGGCCACACCTAGTTACTCCTACACACGTGGCTGAGCTCCGTACACCTTGCACACACGGCTCCGCTCCGTACACACGTGGCTCCACTCCATACACCTCGTATACACACGGCTCAGCTCCGTACACCTTGCACACACGGCTCCGCTCCGTACACCTCGTACACACACGACTCCGCTATGTACACCTCATACACACACGGCTCCGCTATGTACACCTTGCACACACGCAGTTCAGCTCTGTACACCTCGTACACACACACACGGCTCCGCTCCGTACACACACACACGGCTCCGCTCCGTACACACACACACACGGCTCCGCTCCGTACACACACACACGGCTCCGCTCCGTACACACACACACGGCTCCGCTCCGTACACACACACACGGCTCCGCTCCGTACACACACACACGGCTCCGCTCCGTACACACACACACGGCTCCGCTCTGTACACACATGGCTCCGCTCCGTACACACACACACGGCTCCGCTCCGTACACACACACACGGCTCCGCTCCGTACACACACGGCTCCGCTCCGTACACACACACACGGCTCCGCTCCGTACACACACACACGGCTCCGCTCCGTACACACACACACAACTCCGCTCCGTACACACACACGGCTCCGCTCCGTACACACACACACACGGCTCCGCTCCGTACACACACACACGGCTCCGCTCCGTACACACACACACGGCTCCGCTCCGTACACACACACACGGCTCCGCTCCGTACACACACACACGGCTCCGCTCCGTACACACACACACGGCTCCGCTCTGTACACACACGGCTCCGCTCCGTACACACACACACGGCTCCGCTCCGTACACATATGGCTCCGCTCCGTACACACATGGCTCCGCTCCGTACACACATGGCTCCGCTCCGTACACACACACAGCTCTGCTCCGTACACACATGGCCCCGCTCCGTACACACATGGCTCCGCTCCATACACACACACGGCTCCGCTCCGTACACACACACGGCTCCGCTCCGTAAACACACACGGCTCCGCTCCGTACACACATGGCTCCGCTCCGTACACACACGGCTCCGCTCCGTACACACACACACAACTCCGCTCCGTACACACACACGGCTCCGCTCCGTACACACACACACACGGCTCCGCTCCGTACACACACACACACGGCTCCGCTCCGTACACACACACACGGCTCCGCTCCGTACACACACACACGGCTCCGCTCCGTACACACACACACACGGCTCCGCTCCGTACACACACACACGGCTCCGCTCTGTACACACACGGCTCCGCTCCGTACACACACACATGGCTCCGCTCCGTACACACATGGCTCCGCTCCGTACACACATGGCTCCGCTCCGTACACACATGGCTCCGCTCCGTACACACACACACGGCTCTGCTCCGTACACACACACAGCTCTGCTCCGTACACACATGGCCCCGCTCCGTACACACATGGCTCCGCTCCATACACACACACGGCTCCGCTCCGTACACACACACGGCTCCGCTCCGTACACACACACACGGCTCTGCTCCGTACACACACACACACGGCTCCGCTCCGTACACACACACACGGCTCCGCTCTGTACACACACGGCTCCGCTCCGTACACACACACACGGCTCCGCTCCGTACACACATGGCTCCGCTCCGTACACACATGGCTCCGCTCCGTACACACACACACGGCTCTGCTCCGTACACACACACAGCTCTGCTCCGTACACACATGGCCCCGCTCCGTACACACATGGCTCCGCTCCATACACACACACGGCTCCGCTCCGTACACACACACGGCTCCGCTCCGTAAACACACACGGCTCCGCTCCGTACACACATGGCTCCGCTCCGTACACACACGGCTCCGCTCCGTACACACACACACAACTCCGCTCCGTACACACACACACGGCTCCGCTCCGTACACACACGGCTCCGCTCTGTACACAGACACGGCTCCGCTCCGTACACCTTGCAGACACGGCTTCCGCTCTGTACACCTAGTACACACATGGCTCTGCTACATCCACACAAACCACTCCTGACCCTTACCCTCGTCCAGCACCGAGCACCATGACAATCAGCAGAGTCCTGCACTACACAGAAGCCCTTCATCATGTGACTCCTGACTCCTCCCCCCCGTGACCTCATCACAGGTCCTGTGAGCACAGAGCTGCACAAGCAATAGCTGTGGTGTGCGGCTCTCTGCGGTGCAGGGGCTCTGCTGCGGGACAAGTGCAGTCCCACCCGAGCCTCCTTGGACCGCCGCATCATCAGGCGGCCCGCTGGCGCCCCCCTGTCGGCTGCGCCCGGGGCACATGCCCCGGCTGCCCCCCCCTGGATACGCCACTGGTAGGGAGAATCGGAAAGTTCCAGACAGAAGTGAGTTACTGACAGAGCTCCAGACAGGAGTTCTGGAGGGAGTTCCAGACAGTAGTCTGAGGAGGACAGAAGGTTAAAAGAGCTGTGCATGCCCTCAGAGCTGCAGCTCCCAGAAAGAGACATTGAAAAGCAGAACTGTGTTGCAGCGAACGTGAAGGAAATCGAAGCAAAGGAGAGGATACCAGAAGGGGACCAGCCCCGCTCAGGCTGCCTCTTTCTGAGGCGCAAAACCCCAGTAGCCGGAACACCGAGGGAGTAAGGACCTCTATGCCTTATTTCAGAGACCGGCTGTTATGAAAGGTAATTCAGTACCACAATGGACATAGAGGTCAGCGCACATACAGTGACCTGACAATAACCCAAAAAACAAGAACGAGCTCTGAGACGTGGGAACTCTGTTGACCGCAATCCCTAATCCTCTCCAACCACACTAAAGGCAGCCGTGGATTGCGCCTAACGCTCCCTATGCAACTCGGCACGGCCTGAGAAACTAGCTAGCCTGAAGATAGAAAATAAGCCTACCTTGCCTCAGAGAAATACCCCAAAGGAAAAGGCAGCCCCCACATATAATGACTGTGAGTTAAGATGAAAAGACAAACGTAGAGATGAAATAGATTTAGCAAAGTGAGGCCCAACTTTCTGAACAGAGCGAGGATAGGAAAGGTAACTTTGCGGTCAACACAAAACCCTACAAAAACCACGCAAAGGGGACAAAAAGACCCTCCGTACCGAACTAACGGCACGGAGGTACACCCTCTGCGTCCCAGAGCTTCCAGCAAGCAGAAAAAAACAAATTGACAAGCTGGACAGAAAAAAACAGCAAACAAATAGCAAAAGGAACTTAGCTATGCAGAGCAGCAGGCCACAGGAACGATCCAGGAGGAAACAGGTACAATACTAGAACCTTGACTGGAGGCCAGGATCAAAGCACTAGGTGGAGTTAAATAGAGCAGCACCTAACGACTTCACCACATCACCTGAGGAAGGAAACTCAGAAGCCGCATTACCACTTTCCTCCACCAACGGAAGCTCACAGAGAGAACCAGCCGAAGTACCACTTGTGACCACAGGAGGGAGCTCTGCCACAGAATTCACAACAGTACCCCCCCCTTGAGGAGGGGTCACCGAACCCTCACCAGAGCTCCCAGGACGACCAGGATGAGCCATATGAAAGGCACGAACAAGATCGGGAGCATGGACATCAGAGGCAAAGACCCAGGAATTATCTTCCTGAGCATAACCCTTCCACTTAACCAGATACTGGAGTTTCCGCCTTGAAACACGAGAATCCAAAATCTTCTCCACAATATACTCCAACTTCCCCTCCACCAAAACCGAGGCAGGAGGATCAACAGATGGAACCATAGGTGCCACGTATCTCCGCAACAATGACCTATGGAATACGTTATGTATGGAAAAAGAATCTGGAAGGGTCAGACGAAAAGACACAGGATTAAGAACCTCAGAAATCCTATACGGACCAATAAAACGAGGTTTAAACTTAGGAGAGGAAACCTTCATAGGAATATGACGAGAAGATAACCAAACCAAGTCCCCAACCCGAAGTCGGGGACCCACACAGCGTCTGCGATTAGCGAAACGTTGAGCCTTCTCCTGGGACAAAGTCAAATTGTCCACTACATGAGTCCAAACCAAGGTAGCCGAGCTGGCCCGATTATTAAGGGCGAACTCAGCCAAAGGCAAAAAGGACACCCAGTCATCCTGATCAGCAGAAACAAAGCATCTCAGATATGTTTCCAAGGTCTGATTGGTTCGTTCGGTCTGGCCATTAGTCTGAGGATGGAAAGCCGAGGAAAAAGACAAGTCAATGCCCATCCTATCACAAAAGGCTCTCCAAAACCTCGAAACAAACTGGAAACCTCTGTCAGAAACGATATTCTCTGGAATGCCATGTAAACGAACCAAATGCTGGAAAAACAATGGCACCAAATCAGAGGAGGAAGACAATTTAGACAAGGGTACCAAATGGACCATCTTAGAGAAGCGATCACAGACCACCCAAATGACTGACATCTTTTGAGAGACGGGAAGATCTGAAATAAAATCCATAGAGATATGTGTCGAAGGCCTCTTCGGGACCGGCAAGGGCAAAAGCAACCCACTGGCACGAGAACAGCAGGGCTTAGCCCGAGCACAAATCCCACAGGACTGCACAAAAGTACGCACATCCCGCGACAGAGATGGCCACCAAAAGGATCTAGCCACTAACTCTCTGGTACCAAAGATTCCAGGATGACCAGCCAACACCGAACAATGAACCTCAGAGATAACTTTATTCGTCCACCTATCAGGGACAAACAGTTTCTCCGCTGGGCAACGATCAGGTTTATTAGCCTGAAATTTTTGCAGCACCCGCCGCAAATCAGGGGAGATGGCAGACACAATTACTCCCTCTTTGAGGATACCCGCCGGCTCAGATACACCCGGAGAGTCGGGCACAAAACTCCTAGACAGAGCATCCGCCTTCACATTTTTAGAGCCCGGAAGGTATGAAATCACAAAGTCAAAACGGGCAAAAAACAACGACCAACGAGCTTGTCTAGGATTCAACCGCTTGGCGGACTCGAGATAAGTCAAGTTCTTATGATCAGTCAAGACCACCACGCGATGCTTAGCTCCTTCAAGCCAATGACGCCACTCCTCGAATGCCCACTTCATGGCCAGCAACTCTCGATTGCCCACATCATAATTTCGCTCAGCAGGTGAAGGCGCATGGTTTCATCACCGAGCAATCAGAACTTCTCTGCGACAAAACAGCCCCTGCTCCAATCTCAGAAGCATCAACCTCGACCTGGAACGGAAGCGAAACATCTGGTTGACACAACACAGGGGCAGAAGAAAAACGACGCTTCAACTCTTGAAAAGCTTCCACCGCAGCAGAAGACCAATTGACCAAATCAGCACCTTTCTTGGTCAAATCGGTCAATGGTTTAGCAATGCTAGAAAAATTGCAGATGAAGCGACGATAAAAATTAGCAAAGCCCAGGAACTTTTGCAGACTTTTCAGAGATGTCGGCTGAGTCCAATTATGGATGACTTGGACCTTAACAGGGTCCATCTCGATAGTAGAAGGGGAAAAGATGAACCCCAAAAATGAAACCTTCTGAACACCAAAGAGACACTTTGATCCCTTCACAAAGAATTAACACGCAGGACCTGAAACACCGTTCTGACCTGCTTCACATGAGACTCCCAATCATCCGAGAAGATCAAAATGTCATCTAACTACACAATCAGGAATTTATCCAGGTACTCTCGGAAGATGTCATGCATAAAGGACTGAAACACTGATGGAGCATTGGCAAGTCCGAATGGCATTACTAGATACTCAAAATGGCCCTCGGGCGTATTAAATGCAGTTTTCCACTCATCGCCTCGCTTAATACACACAAGATTATACGCACCACGAAGATCTATCTTGGTGAACCAACTAGCCCCCTTAATCCGAGCAAACAAATCAGATAACAATGGCAAAGGGTACTGAAATTTAACCGTGATCTTATTTAGAAGGCGGTAATATATACAAGGTCTCAGTGAACCATCCTTCTTGGCTACAAAAAAGAACCCTGCTCCTAATGGTGACGATGACGGGCGAATATGCCCCTTCTCCAAAGACTCCTTCACATAACTCCGCATAGCGGCGTGCTCAGGCACGGATAAATTAAACAGTCGACCTTTTGGGAATTTACTACCAGGAATCAAATCGATAGCACAATCACAATCCCTATGCGGAGGTAGGGTATCGGACTTGGGCTCATCAAATAAATCCTGGTAATCAGACAAGAACTCAGGAACCTCAGAAGGGGTGGATGACGAAATAGTCAGAAATGGGACATCACCATGTACCCCCTGACAACCCCAGCTGGACACAGACATGGATTTCCAATCTAATACTGGATTATGGACTTGTAGCCATGGCAACCCCAACACGACCACATCATGCAGATTATGCAACACCAGAAAGCGAATAACCTCCTGATGTGCAGGAGCCATGCACATGGTCAGCTGGGTCCAGTACTGAGGTTTATTCTTGGCCAAAAGTTAAGTAAATAGGGCAGCACACTGCAGCGCCAAAACATGCAAACTTGAAAACACGAAATTTGAACTGCATTACTGCACTAGAAATATGAAAAATGAGAGCTTTTAGCGCATAAAAATGGCCAATTTTATGTGTACCTCGTAGCCACTTTACGGCATCTCTCTTATACGAGGTCCTACGCTTGACCTACCTCGCTGAGAATAAACGTCTCCATCTGAATGGGTACATGTGAAACCTCTTCTTGGACTCAAATTCTCTCTCTCTGTGGAGGGGTATTGGACCTACTATAATTAAAACACCTGAAGCTAGGAGGCGGGGAGTGCACGATCAGAAGGCTAGAGAATACATTTCAAAAACCTGACCTGCACATCCAAACATAGACTGAGTGTGAACAGGTGCTGAACCCAGAGTCGCCAACTCGTATATAGTTAAGTAAATAGGGCAGCACACTGCAGCGCCAAAACATGCAAACTTGAAAACACGAAATTTGAACTGCATTACTGCACTAGAAATATGAAAAATGAGAGCTTTTAGCGCATAAAAATGGCCAATTTTATGTGTACCTCGTAGCCACTTTAAGACATCTCTCTTATACGAGGTCCTACGCTTGACCTACCTCGCTGAGAATAAACGTCTCCATCTGAATGGGTACATGTGAAACCTCTTCTTGGACTCAAATTCTCTCTCTCTGTGGAGGGGTATTGGACCTACTATAATTAAAACACCTGAAGCTAGGAGGCGGGGAGTGCACGATCAGAAGGCTAGAGAATACATTTCAAAAACCTGACCTGCACATCCAAACATAGACTGAGTGTGAACAGGTGCTGAACCCAGAGTCGCCAACTCGTATATAGTTAAGTAAATAGGGCAGCACACTGCAGCGCCAAAACATGCAAACTTGAAAACACGAAATTTGAACTGCATTACTGCACTAGAAATATGAAAAATGAGAGCTTTTAGCGCATAAAAATGGCCAATTTTATGTGTACCTCGTAGCCACTTTACGGCATCTCTCTTATACGAGGTCCTACGCTTGACCTACCTCGCTGAGAATAAACGTCTCCATCTGAATGGGTACATGTGAAACCTCTTCTTGGACTCAAATTCTCTCTCTCTGTGGAGGGGTATTGGACCTACTATAATTAAAACACCTGAAGCTAGGAGGCGGGGAGTGCACGATCAGAAGGCTAGAGAATACATTTCAAAAACCTGACCTGCACATCCAAACATAGACTGAGTGTGAACAGGTGCTGAACCCAGAGTCGCCAACTCGTATATAGTTAAGTAAATAGGGCAGCACACTGCAGTGCCAAAACATGCAAACTTGAAAACACGAAATTTGAACTGCATTACTGCACTAGAAATATGAAAAATGAGAGCTTTTAGCGCATAAAAATGGCCAATTTTATGTGTACCTCGTAGCCACTTTACGGCATCTCTCTTATACGAGGTCCTACGCTTGACCTACCTCGCTGAGAATAAACGTCTCCATCTGAATGGGTACATGTGAAACCTCTTCTTGGACTCAAATTCTCTCTCTCTGTGGAGGGGTATTGGACCTACTATAATTAAAACACCTGAAGCTAGGAGGCGGGGAGTGCACGATCAGAAGGCTAGAGAATACATTTCAAAAACCTGACCTGCACATCCAAACATAGACTGAGTGTGAACAGGTGCTGAACCCAGAGTCGCCAACTCGTATATAGTTAAGTAAATAGGGCAGCACACTGCAGCGCCAAAACATGCAAACTTGAAAACACGAAATTTGAACTGCATTACTGCACTAGAAATATGAAAAATGAGAGCTTTTAGCGCATAAAAATGGCCAATTTTATGTGTACCTCGTAGCCACTTTAAGACATCTCTCTTATACGAGGTCCTACGCTTGACCTACCTCGCTGAGAATAAACGTCTCCATCTGAATGGGTACATGTGAAACCTCTTCTTGGACTCAAATTCTCTCTCTCTGTGGAGGGGTATTGGACCTACTATAATTAAAACACCTGAAGCTAGGAGGCGGGGAGTGCACGATCAGAAGGCTAGAGAATACATTTCAAAAACCTGACCTGCACATCCAAACATAGACTGAGTGTGAACAGGTGCTGAACCCAGAGTCGCCAACTCGTATATAGTTAAGTAAATAGGGCAGCACACTGCAGCGCCAAAACATGCAAACTTGAAAACACGAAATTTGAACTGCATTACTGCACTAGAAATATGAAAAATGAGAGCTTTTAGCGCATAAAAATGGCCAATTTTATGTGTACCTCGTAGCCACTTTACGGCATCTCTCTTATACGAGGTCCTACGCTTGACCTACCTCGCTGAGAATAAACGTCTCCATCTGAATGGGTACATGTGAAACCTCTTCTTGGACTCAAATTCTCTCTCTCTGTGGAGGGGTATTGGACCTACTATAATTAAAACACCTGAAGCTAGGAGGCGGGGAGTGCACGATCAGAAGGCTAGAGAATACATTTCAAAAACCTGACCTGCACATCCAAACATAGACTGAGTGTGAACAGGTGCTGAACCCAGAGTCGCCTACTCGTATATAGTTAAGTAAATAGGGCAGCACACTGCAGCGCCAAAACATGCAAACTTGAAAACACGAAATTTGAACTGCATTGCTGCACTAGAAATATGAAAAATGAGAGCTTTTAGTGCATAAAAATGGCCAATTTTGTGTGTACCTCGTAGCCACTTTACGGCATCTCTCTTATACGAGGTCCTACGCTTGACCTACCTCGCTGAGAATAAATATATTTCTAGTGCTGTAATGCAGTTCCCATTCAGATGGAGACGTTTATTCTCAGCGAGGTAGGTCAAGCGTAGGACCTCGTATAAGAGAGATGCCGTAAAGTGGCTACGAGGTACACATAAAATTGGCCATTTTTATGCGCTAAAAGCTCTCATTTTTCATATTTCTAGTGCAGTAATGCAGTTCAAATTTCGTGTTTTCAAGTTTGCATGTTTTGGCGCTGCAGTGTGCTGCCCTATTTACTTAACTATATACGAGTTGGCAACTCTGGGTTCAGCACCTGTTCACACTCAGTCTATGTTTGGATGTGCAGGTCAGGTTTTTGAAATGTATTCTCTAGCCTTCTGATCGTGCACTCCCCGCCTCCTAGCTTCAGGTGTTTTAATTATAGTAGGTCCAATACCCCTCCACAGAGAGAGAGAATTTGAGTCCAAGAAGAGGTTTCACATGTACCCATTCAGATGGAGACGTTTATTCTCAGCGAGGTAGGTCAAGCGTAGGACCTCGTATAAGAGAGATGCCGTAAAGTGGCTACGAGGTACACATAAAATTGGCCATTTTTATGCGCTAAAAGCTCTCATTTTTCATATTTCTAGTGCAGTAATGCAGTTCAAATTTCGTGTTTTCAAGTTTGCATGTTTTGGCGCTGCAGTGTGCTGCCCTATTTACTTAACTATATACGAGTTGGCGACTCTGGGTTCAGCACCTGCTCACACTCAGTCTATGTTTGGATGTGCAGGTCAGGTTTTTGAAATGTATTCTCTAGCCTTCTGATCGTGCACTCCCCGCCTCCTAGCTTCAGGTGTTTTAATTATAGTAGGTCCAATACCCCTCCACAGAGAGAGAGAATTTGAGTCCAAGAAGAGGTTTCACATGTACCCATTCAGATGGAGACGTTTATTCTCAGCGAGGTAGGTCAAGCGTAGGACCTCGTATAAGAGAGATGCCGTAAAGTGGCTACGAGGTACACATAAAATTGGCCATTTTTATGCGCTAAAAGCTCTCATTTTTCATATTTCTAGTGCAGTAATGCAGTTCAAATTTCGTGTTTTCAAGTTTGCATGTTTTGGCGCTGCAGTGTGCTGCCCTATTTACTTAACTATATACGAGTTGGCGACTCTGGGTTCAGCACCTGTTCACACTCAGTCTATGTTTGGATGTGCAGGTCAGGTTTTTGAAATGTATTCTTGGCCAAAGGCGTAGCATCAATTCCTCTCAATGGAATAGGACACTGCAAGGGCTCCAAGAAAAACCCACAACGCCTAGCATACTCCAAGTCCATCAAATTCAGAGCAGCGCCTGAGTCCACAAATGCCATGACAGAATACGATGACAAAGAGCAGATCAAGGTAACAGACAGAAGAAATTTTGACTGTACCGTACCAATGGTGGCAGACCTAGCGAACCGCTTAGTGCGCTTAGGACAATCAGAGATAGCATGAGTGGAATCACCACAGTAGAAACACAGCCCATTCAGACATCTGTGTTCTTGCCGTTCAACTCTGGTCAAAGTCCTATCGCACTGCATAGGCTCAGGTTTAAGCTCAGGTAATACCGCCAAATGGTGCACAGATTTACGCTCGCGCAAGCGTCGACCAATCTGAATGGCCAAAGACATAGACTCATTCAGACCAGCAGGCATAGGAAATCCCACCATGACATCCTTAAGGGCTTCAGAGAGACCTTTTCTGAAAATAGCTGCGAGCGCACCTTCATTCCACTGAGTGAGTACGGACCACTTTCTAAATTTCTGACAATATACCTCTATTTCATCCTGACCCTGACACAGAGCCAGCAAATTCTTCCCTGCCTGATCCACAGAATTAGGCTCATCGTAGAGCAATCCGAGCGCCAGGAAAAATGCATCGATATTACTTAATGCAGGATCTCCTGACGCAAGAGAAAATGCCCAGTCCTGAGGGTCGCCACGCAAAAAAGAAATAACGATCCGAACTTGTTGAACTGGGTCACCAGAGGAGCGAGGTTTCAAAGCCAGAAATAGTTTACAATTATTTTTGAAACTCAGAAATTTAGTTCTATCTCTGTTGTGAATTCTGTGGCTGAATTCACTCCTGTGGTCACAAGTGGTACTGCAGCTTCTGAGCTTCCTCCCTCAGGTGTTCTGGTGAGCTCGTTAACTGCTTCATTACTTAACTCCGCCTGATGCTGCTATCCTTTCTCCTTGTCAATGTTTCAGTGCTGGATCTGAGCTTCTCCTGATTGTTCCTGTGACCTGCTGCTCTGTATAGCTAAGTGCTTTTTGCTTTTTTGTTGCTTTTTTTCTGTCCAGCTTGTCTTTTGTTTTGCTGGAAGCTCTGAGACGCAAAGGGTGTACCACCGTGCCGTTAGTTCGGCACGGTGGGTTGTTTTTGCCCCCTTTGCGTGGTTTTGCTTTAGGGTTTTTTGTAGACTGCAAAGTTCGCTTTACTGTCCTCGCTCTGTCCTAGAATATCGGGCCCCACTTTGCTGAATCTATTTCATCCCTACGTTTTGTCTTTTCATCTTACTCACAGTCATTATATGTGGGGGGCTGCCTTTTCCTTTGGGGAATTTCTCTGGGGCAAGTCAGGCCTATTTTTCTATCTTCAGGCTAGCTAGTTTCTTAGGCTGTGCCGAGTTGCCTAGGTAGTTGTTAGGCGCAATCCACAGCCGCTTTTAGTTGTGTTTAGGATAGGATCAGGTGTGCAGTCTACAGAGTTTCCACGTCTCAGAGCTCGTTCTTGTATTTTTGGGTATTTGTCAGATCACTGTGTGCGCTCTGATCGCTAAGCACACTGTGTTTCTGGATTGCCTTCATAACACCTGTCATTAGCAAACATAACAGTACAAGGAGCCCAACTAATGATTCTCAATAGAGGGAAAGAAAAAGTTCTGACATCATTTTTTTTTTTTTTTTTTTCTCAGCTCTGTGTTCACTTTTTTTTTTCCCCTAGATATTTGGGTGATTCTGGACACAGGTGTGGACATGGATATTCAGGGTCTGTGCTCTTCAATGGATAATCTCGTTATAAATGTACAAAAAATTCAAGATACTATTGATCAGAAATCTATGTTAGAACCAAGAATTCCTATTCCTGATTTGTTTTTTGGAGATAGAACTAAGTTTCTAAGTTTCAAAAATAATTGTAAGCTATTTCTGGCCTTGAAACCTCATTCTTCTGGTAATCCTATTCAACAGGTTTTGATTATTATTTCTTTTTTGCGCGGCGACCCTCAAGACTGGGCATTTTCTCTTGCGCCAGGAGACCCTGCATTGAGTAATGTCGATGCGTTTTTCCTGGCGCTCGGATTGCTGTACGATGAGCCTAATTCAGTGGATCAGGCTGAGAAAAATTTGCTGGCTTTGTGCCAGGGTCAGGATGATATAGAAGTATATTGTCAGAAATTTAGGAAATGGTCAGTACTCACTCAGTGGAATGAATCTGCGCTGGCAGCTTTGTTCAGAAAGGGTCTCTCTGAGGCTCTTAAGGATGTCATGGTGGGATTTCCTATGCCTGCTGGGTTGAATGAGTCTTTGTCTTTGGCCATTCAGATCGGTCGACGCTTGCGCGAGCGTAAATCTGTGCACCATTTGGCAGTACTGCCTGAGGTTAAACCTGAGCCTATGCAGTGCGATAGGACTATGACTAGAGTTGAACGGCAGGAATACAGACGTCTGAATGGTCTGTGTTTCTACTGTGGTGATTCCACTCATGCTATTTCTGATTGTCCTAAGCGCACTAAGCGGTCCGCTAGGTCTGCCGTCATTGGTACTGTACAGTCCAAATTCCTTTTGTCCATTACCTTGATATGCTCTTTGTCGTCGTTTTCTGTCATGGCGTTTGTGGATTCGGGCGCTGCCCTGAATCTGATGGATTTGGATTATGCTAAACGTTGTGGGTTTTTCTTGGAGCCTTTGCGGTGTCCTATTCCATTGAGAGGAATTGATGCTACACCTTTGGCCAAGAATAAACCTCAATACTGGGCCCAGCTGACCATGTGCATGGCATTCCTGAGAATATTGTTTCTGACAGAGGTTCCCAGTTTGTTTCAAGGTTTTGGCGAGCCTTTTGTGGTAGGATGGGCATTGACCTATCCTTTTCCTCGGCTTTCCATCCTCAGACTAATGGCCAGACCGAACGAACCAATCAGACCTTGGAAACATATCTGAGATGTTTTGTTTCTGCAGACCAGGATGATTGGGTGTCCTTTTTGCCGTTGGCTGAGTTCGCCCTTAATAATCGGGCCAGCTCGGCTACCTTGGTTTCTCCATTTTTTTGCAATTCTGGGTTCCATCCTCGTTTCTCTTCAGGACAGGTTGAGTCTTCGGACTGTCCTGGTGTGGATTCTGTGGTGGATAGGTTGCAGCAGATCTGGACTCAGGTAGTGGACAATTTGATCTTGTCCCAGGAGAAAGCTCAACTTTTCGCTAATCGCAGACGCCGTGTGGGTCCCCGACTTCGTGTTGGGGATCTGGTTTGGTTATCTTCTCGTCATATTCCTATGAAGGTTTCCTCTCCTAAATTTAAACCTCGTTTTATTGGTCCGTATAGGATTTCTGAGGTTCTCAATCCTGTGTCTTTTCGTTTGACCCTCCCAGACTCCTTTTCCATACATAATGTATTCCATAGGTCGTTGTTGCGGAGATACGTGGCACCTATGGTTCCATCTGTTGAGCCTCCTGCCCCGGTTTTGGTGGAGGGGGAATTGGAGTATATTGTGGAGAAGATTTTGGATTCTCGTGTTTCTAGACGGAAACTCCAGTATCTGGTTAAATGGAAGGGTTATGCTCAGGAAGATAATTCCTGGGTTTTTGCCTCTGATGTTCATGCTTCCGATCTTGTTCGTGCCTTTCATGCGGCTCATCCTGGTCGGCCTGGGGGCTCTGGTGAGGGTTCGGTGACCCCTCCTCAAGGGGGGGGTACTGTTGTGAATTCTGTGGCTGAATTCACTCCTGTGGTCACAAGTGGTACTGCAGCTTCTGAGCTTCCTCCCTCAGGTGTTCTGGTGAGCTCGTTAACTGCTTCATTACTTAACTCCGCCTGATGCTGCTATCCTTGCTCCTTGTCAATGTTTCAGTGTTGGATCTGAGCTTCTCCTGATTGTTCCTGTGACCTGCTGCTCTGTATAGCTAAGTGCTTTTTGCTTTTTTGTTGCTTTTTTTCTGTCAAGCTTGTCTTTTGTTTTGCTGGAAGCTCTGAGACGCAAAGGGTGTACCACCGTGCCGTTAGTTCGGCACGGTGGGTTGTTTTTGCCCCCTTTGCGTGGTTTTGCTTTAGGGTTTTTTGTAGACTGCAAAGTTCGCTTTATTGTCCTCGCTCTGTCCTAGAATATCGGGCCCCACTTTGCTGAATCTATTTCATCCCTACGTTTTGTCTTTTCATCTTACTCACAGTCATTATATGTGGGGGGCTGCCTTTTCCTTTAGGGAATTTCTCTGGGGCAAGTCAGGCCTATTTTTCTATCTTCAGGCTAGCTAGTTTCTTAGGCTGTGCCGAGTTGCCTAGGTAGTTGTTAGGCGCAATCCACAGCCGCTTTTAGTTGTGTTTAGGATAGGATCAGGTGTGCAGTCTACAGAGTTTCCACGTCTCAGAGCTCGTTCTTGTATTTTTGGGTATTTGTCAGATCACTGTGTGCGCTCTGATCGCTAAGCACACTGTGTTTCTGGATTGCCTTCATAACACCTGTCATTAGCAAACATAACATATCTCCAAAAAACAAATCAGGAATAGGAATTCTCGGTTCTAACATAGAATTCTGAACCACAAAGTCTTGAATACTTTGTACTCTTGCCGTGAGCTGATCCACACATGAAGACAGACCTTTAATGTCCATTGCTATACCTGTGTCCTGAACCACCCATATGTCTAGGGGAAAAAAAGGCAAAACACAGTGCAAAGAAAAAAAATGGTCTCAGAACTTCTTTTTTCCCTCTATTGGGAATCATTAGTACTTTGGGCCTCCAGTACTGTTATGAAAGGTAATTCAGTACCACAATGGACATAGAGGTCAGCGCACATACAGTGACCTGGCAATAACCCAAAAAACAAGAACGAGCTCTGAGACGTGGGAACTCTGTTGACCGCAATCCCTAATCCTCTCCAACCACACTAAAGGCAGCCGTGGATTGCGCCTAACGCTCCCTATGCAACTCGGCACGGCCTGAGAAACTAGCTAGCCTGAAGATAGAAAATAAGCCTACCTTGCCTCAGAGAAATACCCCAAAGGAAAAGGCAGCCCCCACATATAATGACTGTGAGTTAAGATGAAAAGACAAACGTAGAGATGAAATAGATTTAGCAAAGTGAGGCCCAACTTTCTGAACAGAGCGAGGATAGGAAAGGTAACTTTGCGGTTAACACAAAACCCTACAAAAACCACGCAAAGGGGGCAAAAAGACCCTCCGTACCGAACTAACGACACGGAGGCACACCCTCTGCGTCCCAGAGCTTCCAGCAAGCAGAAAAAAACAAATTGACAAGCTGGACAGAAAAAAACAGCAAACAAATAGCAAGAGGAACTTAGCTATGCAGAGCAGCAGGCCACAGGAACGATCCAGGAGGAAACAGGTCCAATACTAGAACATTGACTGGAGGCCAGGATCAAAGCACTAGGTGGAGTTAAATAGAGCAGCACCTAACGACTTCACCACATCACCTGAGGAAGGAAACTCAGAAGCCGCAGTACCACTTTCCTCCACCAACGGAAGCTCACAGAGAGAACCAGCCGAAGTACCACTTGTGACCACAAGAGGGAGCTCTGCCACAGAATTCACAACACCGGCAGGACAGCTAATTGCAGGTTACCTGTCTGCACCTACACCCAGGAGGCACGGTGATACCCACAGAGCCGGGTTATCTAAGAGACCCTATAAACAGGCTCAAGTCACCAGTCATACGGGTTTGTCCTATCCTGTTTGGGGGACAGAGAGAACGAAACACCACATCTGTGAGACCCTTATGTGAAGCCATAGGCAGTAAGGGACTACACCACCGCAGCGCAAAGGAAGGCTACTGATTTCCATCTGGACAAGGGAACTCTGGACTTGCCTCCAAACTGGCCGGACTCTGCCTGCCCCGTGATCTGGTGCCCTGGACTATGAATGCTGAAGTCTTCAGCAAAGGTAAAGAGACTGCAACCTTGTGTCCTCGTTCTTCTCTGTGCCTCTCATCATACCACATCTATACACCGGGAAGCCGTGGGGACATACAGTACTTCACCTGTGGGAAGGTATACCATCTAGCTGCCATAACATCACCCCAGAGGACTCCTTAAAGCAGCGTCGGTCACCCTGACCGAATACCACATGTGGCACGAACATAAATTCTATCCCTTTAAAGACCTTTCCCTTTTACATGGGCACCCAGGGCCATGGACTGGGTCGCAGCCAC
Source organism: Ranitomeya imitator (assembly GCF_032444005.1). NCBI lineage: Eukaryota > Metazoa > Chordata > Amphibia > Anura > Dendrobatidae > Ranitomeya > Ranitomeya imitator. Next base: position 235,356,041 of record NC_091284.1, read on the forward strand.
CGTGACATCCCCTAGTGAACATCGGACCGAGTACCCCTTGCCCGCGGGGCGACTCACATATAAGCTTAGGCATCAAGCACATGAGTCCTCTGATGCAAAAGTCATTAGATTATCACAGGATGCCATTAGGCAACAACAGTGCCACATGCCTGCCCCATCGTGACATTACTGCCCTCCCGATGCAATAGCATCGGGCTTCCATCTAGTGTTATCCATAAATTCCTAAAAAAAATACAGTTTGAAAATGGTGCCGGTCGCACCTGCGCAGTAAACACTATTGGCGATCTGAAAGATGCTACTGCGCAGGCGCCGGCGGTGCCATCTTGAAGGTGGCAATTTTTTTCCTCTAGCAAGATGGTGCCACCTGCACAGTAATCAGCTATCAGACCGCTGATAGCTGCTACTGCACAGGCAGTGTCATCTAAGTGGAGACAATTTTTTCTCGAGCAAGATGGTGCTGTTGCCTCCATACATGGCTGGTGTCATTTTTAAGCTGATCTTTTTAATGAATTTATGGATAAAATGAAAGAAAAAAAAAGGATTACTGTATATACTCGAGTATAAGCCGACCCGAGTATAAGCGAAGGCGCCTAATTTTGACACGGAAAACTGGGTAAGCTTATTGTCTCGAGTATAAGCCGGGTATGCATTGTCCCCTCATCCCTGTCCTGCTATGCGTGGCTCCCTGTTGATGCCCTGCTATACGTAGCTCCCCCGTCGCTGTCCTGCTATGTGTGGCTCCCCCATCCTGTCCTGGTATGCATGGCTTCCCCCGTCATGTCCTGGTATGTATGGCTCACAATCGTCCGGTCCTGGTATGCTTGGCTTCCCTCCGTCCTGTCCTGGTATGTATGACTCACCCCTGTCCTGTCCTGGTATGCATGGCTAACCCCAGTCCTATCCTGTTATGCGTGGCTCCCCCGCCCCCTTCCCACTATTGTATGCATGCCTCCACTGGACCTGTCATTGTATGCGTGGCTCCCCCCATTCTGGTATGCATGCTTCCTATTCTAAAAAAAACCCATTCTACTCACCCTCCTCCGCACCGTTGCAGCATCTTGTCGGTCCCAGCGCCTGCAGCTCTTCTTGTGCTGAGCGATCACGTGGCACCGCTCATTAAGGTAATGAATATGCGCTCCACGCCTATGAGAGTGGAGTTGCGTGCATATTCATTATCTTAATGAGAGATGCCACGTGATCGCTCAACACAAGAAGAGCTGCAGGCGCCGGGACCATCGAGATGCTGCGACGGTGTGGATGAGGGTGAGTATGATGTGTTCTGGAAGCCGGCGGCTGCAGCTGCAGCTGTCACTATGTGCTATGAGAAATGAATATTAATTTCTCTTTAGCAGCTGCACAGTTACAGCCACAGCCGCTGGCTCCTGCTGCTGCTCCGCTACTCCCCCTTCCCCACCGGCTTTCTGGACAATGACTCATGTATAAGCCAAGGGGGAAGTTTTCAGAACAAAAAAATATGCTGAAAAACTCAACTTATGCACGAGTATATACGGTAGTTAGTATAGTGTAGTTTCATAGGTAGGGAGGTAGTGTGTTAGAGTACAGTGTTAGTGACGTCCAATTTTCTTTTAGAAAAAAAATAATAGTACAAAGTAGCTTTATAGGTAAAGAGGTTATCGCCGGGTAGTTTCTTAGCTAGTGCATTAGGGGAGCATACGTCGCAGTGTTAGCAGTGTCCATTTTCTTTTCCAAAAAAAAAAAGAAAAGTTAGCTCAGATTTACTGCGGATTTTGTGCGGATTTCAACTGCATTTTTACACCTGCTGATTCCAATTATGCAACAGGTGTAAACGCTGCAGAATCCGCACAAAGAATTGACATGCTGCGGAAAATAAACTGCAGCGTTTCCACGTGGAATTTTCCGCAGCATGTGCACTGCGTATTTGGTTTTCCATAGGTTTACATGGTACTGTACAACGCATGCAAAACTGCTGCGAATCCGCAACGTGTGCACATACCCTTAGTGTTTCTTCTAAATTTTTCCTTTTTACATTTTTTCTCTACTTTTATGATAACTAGTGCCCTTTACACAAGCCCCACACAATACACATGTAAAAGCACCACTTACACACACATCCCCGGTGTTTTGAAGAATAAAATAAAAATGGCCCATTCATCAAGCTATTCACTAAAGGATGCATATGCTTTCCTGCCTCCAACACAGATTCAGGCAGTGAGGAAGATCCCACATTCCTCTATCTAGTGAAGAGGGACCCAAAGCAAGGTACCCTAGGAATCAGCCAACCCTTTCAGCAATTGATCCCATATGGACTCCATCCACCAAAAAATTAAAAAAATCAGCCTGTTATTACGGATTTCATTGTCAACTCTGGAATCCAATTTGACACTACAGGCCTCAGTAAAATTGACTTGTTCAAATTCTTTTTCAGGGAAGAAACAATAAATCTTATAGTAACCCAGACAAATTTATATGCCCATCAATTTTTCACCCAAAATCCCACATCATCATATGACAGATGGAACCCTGTAAATGCAGTAAAAATTATGACATTTTGGGGAATTGTGCTGCATATGGGCATAGTCAGAACACCAGAGCTTTGGCAATACTGGAATACTGATTTACTCTACAGCACACAGGTATTCCATATGGCCGTGACAATGACACTATTTGAAACAATCCAACAATGTTTGCATTTTAGCAGTAATGTGCAGGGTCCTCCCCGAGACGAATTCTAACTTTGATCGTCTATATAAAATTCGGCCAGTAGTTGAAAACTTCAGGAGAAAATTTGTTGAGACGTATAACCTCCAAAGGAACATCTGTATATATAAATCTTTGGTTCTTTTCAAAGGGAGCCTAAAATTCCGAAAATACCTGCCCAGTAAGAGGGCCAGTAGTGATGAGCGAGTGTACTCGTTGCTCAGGTTTTCCCAAGCACGCTCGGGTGGTCTCCGAGTATTTGCTAGTGTTCGGAGATTTAGTTTTCATCACCTCAGCTGAATGATTTACGGTACTACCCAGCCTGAGTACATGTGGAGGTTGCCTGGTTGCTATGGAATCCCCACATGTAATCAAGCTGGCTAGTACCTGTAAATCATTCAGCTGAGGTGATGAAAACTAAATCTCCGAGCAGTCATAAATACTCGGAGACCACCTGAGCCTGCTCAGGAAAACCCAAACAACGAGTATACTCGCTCATCACTAAGGGACAGGTATGTAATTAAACTGTACAAGCTGTGCGAGAGTTCCTCAGGGTACACCCACAGATTTAGGGTCTACGAAGAGAAGGACACACAGCTTGACCCTCCTGAATGCCCCCTGTCCTGGGGATGACTGGGAAAATTGTGTGGGATTTGCTGCACCCACTGCTGGATAAAGGTTACTTATCACATCTACATAGACCACTTTTATATCAGCATCCCACTCTTCAAGACCCTCTCTGTCAGAGGTATAGTTGCATGCTACACTGTGTAAAAAAAATCAAAGAGGTCTTCCTAAGCCGCTAACTGGGCAACTGCTGAGAAAGGGTGACAGCAGAGCCCAATGCAGCAGCATGCTGGTGGTAAACTATAAGGACAAGAGGGGTGTCTTTATCTTAACCACCATACACCATGAAAACAGCTCCCTTGTCACTGTCTGATGTATTATAACACAAGTCAGAAAGCCAGATTGTATCTTGGATTATAATAAGTACATGGGGGATGTAGATCTCTCAGATCAGGTCCTAAAACCATAAAATGTCATGCGAAAAGCTATCGTATGGTACAAAATAATGGCTCTGCACATTGTGCTTTTGTGCTGTTACGATCTGCAAACAATACAGGGACCTTCCTTCAATTTCAGGAGGTAGTCATCAAGGCCCTTATAGTTTGACCCTCAGTAGGGTGAGAGTCCCAGTACGTCTGAAACTGATAGTACCACCCCATTTTCCAGCAGAGGTTCCCCAAGCAGCAGATAAGGGAAGAACACAAAAAAGGTGAAGAGTATGCTCCAAGATGGGAATCCGAAAAGGCACAATTTACCATTGTAAATTCTTCCCTGAGAAACCTGGCCTTTGCATTAAGGATTGCGTCACAGCGTATCACATGTCCACAAATGAATAGAATTTGTTTTATTGACACAACACAGTTTTATAATCTGATGTACTCCCTGCAACTTACAAATACCATCACATTATAAATTCATACACCAGTAAAACCAAAAGCATTATTATCATTACCTTAACTATACCTCTATATAAATTCTTTGAGGGATGCAGTTTCCAAAATGGGGTCACTTGTGGGAGATTTGCCCTGTTTAGGAACATCATGGTCCTCCAAACGCAACATGGTGCGCGCAGACCATTCATACTATACAATGCAACATCGTAGTATTCGCATACTTGAGCTCTGACCAAGCCAACTTGTGTGCATATTTCTACACATACAGTATATTACAGCCTTAAATACAACATAAAATAAAGGTGCAATGAAGGCAATAAAATGTCATTAAACTACATATATTAAAGATGAACAATATAATATGGCATCACATGGCACAATAAAGGCCACCACTTATTTCACTGGTGGTCCAAAGTTCAAGAATATTTTATGCAGTCCTGTCCTGACCCACCCATATCCCTTTTGTAGGCCACAAATGCACTTATATCAAAGCATTTTCGTATTCTATATTTTTGTTCATCTTTTTTTCCATTACTAAAGTAAGCATTAAAAATGTACATCTGTAACTAACAAGCTCTACTTTAAAGTGTTCACACCCTTCTTCTGCCCAAGTGCAGGCTGTCACAGGATATTTCAACATATAGTGATAACATAATTATGTTTAACTTTTTATAAAACTTCAGTGAAGGGTGGAGACGTCTTTTTTTTTGTTAGGCGCTGAGCAGGAAACTGCAGAGTTCACATGAATGGTTAGCTGATCTAAGTATAGCAAATTACTCATGGATAGAATAACAGCATACTTTTAGAACTCGAAAAACTTTATAATACACTTTATGGTTAAACTCTTTTTCGATGCCAAGTAGATGAAACATTCTTATTTACATTTATAACATTTTATAGTATTCCTTAGAACGTTACAAGGTTTATCATAGCCATAGTGAGCTGATGCTTGTATTGCTCAAACCCATATTGTCTTTATCCATGACTGTAATGTATTCATAGTAGAAATTATAGCAAAGCTCCCAGATTTGTTAGGACTGTCCCGTCACAGCTTTTCTCAAGGCTTCTTCTCACTTCTCTGATGTTTGCATAGCTCAGTACAGTACATAAATTAAATTGTATTACTCACCTCTTCTGGTCTCCTCAGGACTCAAATTCACAAATCCTCACATATCTGCGTTTGAAGGTTACCGCTCTACCACTTAGCTACAGTCCACAATGATGTACATAGGAGATTTTGGTTATCTTGACCTCTGTCGCAGGCAACAAACCCAGAAGCAGATCTATAATATAACGCTGGGAGCGTCACTCTGTCCGAAGCCTTTATAGACTGCGCAAGCGCAAGCGCCGGCGCAGTCTGGGCCTCACAGAGTGACGCTCCCAGGAGATCGCGGTATGCGTAAACACTGAACGCACACCGCGATCTCCAACAGAGAAGCAGGGACCGCCAGGAGGGTAAGTATGAGCTATATTCACCTGGCCCCGTTCCACCGCTGCGCGCCGCCATCTTCCCGGTCCTCGGCCTGTGACCTTCAGTTCAGAGGGCGCGATGACGCGCTTAATGCGCGCGGGCGCCGCCCTCTAACTGACCAGTCACAGCCAGAGGATCGGTAAGATGGCGGCGCGCAGCGGTGGAACGGGGCCAGGTGAATATAGCAAGTGCTGGGGGGCCTGAGCTGGCGGCGATACCGGCACCTGACCCCCACAGCGCGCCGGTGACCCCGCTTGCTCAGGCCCCCAGCACTCGGCACCCAGCGACGATAGATGAGTATGGTATTTTTTTTTTATATATTGCAGCAGCATACGGGGCATATACAATGGAGCATCTTATGGGGCCATAAACCATAATGGAGCATCTTATGGGGCCATAAACCATAATGGAGCAGTGTACGGGGGCATATACCATGGAGCATCTTATGGGGGCCATAAACCTTTATGGAACAGCGTACGGGGCATACACTATGGAGCATCTTATGGGGGCCATAAACCATAATGGAGCAGTGTACGGGGCATATACCATGGAGCATCTTATGGGGGCCATAAACCTTTATGGAACAGCGTACGGGGCATACATTATGGAGCATCTTATGGGGGCCATAAACCTTTATGGAGCAGTGTACGGGGGCATATACTATGGAGCATCTTATGGGGGCCATAAACCATAATGGAGCAGTGTACGGGGGCATATACCATGGAGCATCTTATGGGGGCCATAAACCTTTATGGAACAGCGTACGGGGCATACACTATGGAGCATCTTATGGGGGCCATAAACCTTTATGGAACAGCGTATGGGGCATACACTATGGAGCCTCTTATGGGGGCCATAAACCATAATGGAGCAGTGTACGGGGCATATACTATGGAGCATCTTATGGGGGCCATAAACCATAATGGAGCAGTGAACGGGGGCATATACCATGGAGCATCTTATGGGGGCCATAAACCTTTATGTAACAGCGTACGGGGGCATATACTATGGAGCATCTTATGGGGGCCATAAACCTTTATGGAGCAGTGTACGGGGGCATATACTATGGAGCATCTTATGGGGGCCATAAACCTTTATGGAGCAGTGCACGGGGGCATATACTATGAAACATCTTATGGGGGCCATCAACCTTTATGGAGCAGTGTACGGGGCATATACTATGGAGCATTTTATGGGGGCCATAAACCTTTATGGAGCAGCATATGGGGCATATGGATGGGAGCAGCAAATTAAAGAACGGTGGCGCAGGATGGGAGCAGCACATGACAGAACGGGGGCACAGGATGGGAGCAGCACATGACAGAATAGGGCAGCACATGACAGAATGGGGGCGCAGGATGGGAGCAGCACATGTCAGAATGGGGGCGCAGGATGGGAGCAGCACATGACAGGATGGGGACGCAGGATGGGTGCAGCACATGTCAGAATGGAGGCACAGGCAGGATGGGAGCAGTGCATGTCAGAATGGGGGCACAGGATGGAGCAGCTCATGTCAGAATGGGGGCGCAGGATGGGTGCAGCACATGTCAGAATGGGGGCGCAGGATGGAGCAGCACATTACAGGATGGGGACGCAGGATGGGAGCAGCACATGACAGGATGGGGGCGCAGGATGGAGCAGCACATACCAGGATGGAGACCATATACCAATGTAAATGCTCGCCACCCGGGCGTAGAACGGGTTCAATAGCGAGTTATAAATAACCATAGAAATACATGGTGTATAACAATGTATATTTATGGTGCATGTATACTTAGGTGAAGAAACAATTTTTAGTTCTTATAAAAGTAGTAAATGTAATAAACAATTAACAAACTATTTTCTGTGAGTGCTCCCAGGTCTTAAGGTACCTTCACACATAACGATTTCGTTAACGATATCGTTGCTTTTTGTGACGTAGTAACGATATCGTTAACAAAATCGTTATGCGTGACAGCGACCAACGATCAGGCCCCTGCTGGGAGATCGTTGGTCGCTGGGAGTGATCACGACCTTTTTTTTGGTCGCTGATCACCCGCTGTCATCGCTGAATCGGCGTGTGTGACGTCGATCCAGCGATGTGTTCACTGGTAACCAGGGTAAATATCGGGTTACTATGCGCAGGGCCGTGCTTAGTAACCCGATATTTACCCTGGTTACCATTGTAAAAGTAAAAAAAAAAAAACAGTACATACTCACATTCCTGTCACATCCCCCGGCGTCAGCTTCCCGCACTGACTGTGTCAGCGCCGGCCGGCCGTAAAGCAGAGCACAGCGGTGAATTCACCGCTCTGCTTTACGGCCGGCGCTTACGCAGTGCAGGGAAGCTGACGCTGGGGGACGTGACAGGAATGTGAGTAGTGTTTTTTTTTTTACTTTTACAATGGCAACCAGGGTAAATATCGGGTTACTAAGCGCGGCCCTGCACTTAGTAACCCGATGTTTACCCTGGTTACCCGGGGACTTCGGCATCGTTGAAGACAGTTTCAACTATGCCGAAGTTGTTCCCCTGATCGTTGGTCGCTGGAGAGAGCTGCGGGAGAACAGCTCCCCAGCGACCATACAACGACTTACCAACGATCACGGCCAGGTCGTATCGCTGGTCGTGATCGTTGGTAAATTGTTTAGTGTAACGGTACCTTTAAACCCATAACCTTAAAACATTGCAGCCAGAGAACTTAGGCTACATGCACAATATGCAGTTTTTATTCTTTTTCGCTGCGTTTTTTTCCTCGCGGAAATGGACCAAAAATGCAATGGAATCCTAATGCAAGCTAATTCTATGACAATCCTGAAGTGTTGTGCACATGATAAGTACATTTCCATAAGTATTTGCAGTGCATTTTTTGCTGCAGCATGTTAATTCTTTTGCGTTTCAGCACCCATTTATTTTGAGTCAATCAAATCAGCAGCAAAAATGCAGATATAAAAATGTTTGTGGACTTGCTGAGGTTATGCCTTGCATTTACCGGCTTCCTATGGTGTTTCCCACGCTGTCATCTGTGTGACAGCATGGGAAACACCGGTGCGGTTGTTCTTATCGGCGGTAACGCAACCTTACTGGTGGTCGGAGCGCAGCGGAATCATGCTGGCAGATGTCAGTGTGACCCCGCAACTGTGACTGTCACCCACGGTAATGCTACCACCGGTACTGTCACAGCACTGCGGAATCATGCTGTCAGATGTCAGTGGGATCCCACAGCTGTGACTGTGACCTGGGGTAACGCTACTGCAGACTGTCGGTCAGAGCGCTGCGGGATCATGCTGGCAGATGTCAGTGGGATCCCGCAGCTGTGACTGTCCCCCACAGTAACGCTACCGCCGGCTGTCGGTCAGAGCGCTGCAGGATCATGCTGGCAGATGTCAGCGTGACCCCGCAGCTGTGACTGTGACCTGCAGGTGCTGGCCGATGAGACTACTGCTCCCATCTTGCTACGTCTGCTGTCAAAGATAACAGTGACAGCAGGTGCCCTGATGGGAAACGTAGTCTCATCTGCCAAATAGTATAGTTAATGGAAACTTGGCACTCAGCTTGATGATATGCAGGAAACTTTAATACAGTCCAATGTATAGTATATACTGTATACTTCAAACATTTCGGTCATTTGGCAACCTTCATCAGTGTACTGACTGCTTGTTGTAAAATACAGTACTGTTCAAAAGTTTAGGGTCACCCAGACAATTTTGTGCTTTCCATGAAAACTCATACTTTATTAATCAAATGAGTTGCCAAATGAATTTAAAATCTAGTCCAGACATTGACAAGGTTCGAAAAAAAGATTTGTATTTGAAATAATAATTTTCTCCTTCAAACTTTGCTTTCGTCAAAGAATGCTCCCCTTGCAGCAATTCCAGCATTGCAGACCTTTGGCATTCTAGCAGTTAAAGGGAACCTGTCACCCCGAAAATCGCGGGTGAGGTAAGCCCACCGGCATCAGGGGCTTATCTACAGCATTCTGGAATGCTGTAGATAAGCCCCCGATGTTACCTAAAAGAGGAGAAAAAGACGTTAGATTATACTCACCCAGGGGTATTCCCGCTGTTGGTCCGGGTCCAGCACCTCCCATCTTTTTCAGATGTCAGAGAGGCCCGGCTCCTGCGCACTGCAGTACTTTGCTCTGCCCTCAACAGGGCAGACAAAGTACGCCTGCGCTGGAGCCGCAGCATGAAGCCAAGAAAAGGACGTCATCTGATGAAGATGGGAGGCGCCGGACCCGGACCAACAGCAGAACCGCCCCTGAGTGAGTATAATCTAACGTCTTTTTCTCATCTTTTAGGATACATCGGGGTCTTATCTACAGCATTAGAGAATGCTGTAGATAAGCCCCTGATGCCGGTGGGCTTAGCTCACCCTCGATTTTCGGGGTGACAGGTTCCCTTTAATTTGCTGAGGTAATCTGGAGAAATTTCAACCCATGCTTCCAGAAGCCCCTCCCACAAGTTGGTTTGGCTTGATGGGCACTTTTTGCGCGTACCATACGGTCAAGCTGCTCCCACAAAAGCTCAATGGGGTTGAGTTCTGGTGACTGCGGTGGCCACTCCATTTCAGATAGAATACCAGCTACCTGCTTCTTCCCTAAATAGTTCTTGTATAATTTGGAGGTGTGCTTTGGTCATTGTCCTGTTGTAGGATGAAATTGGCTCCAATCAAGCGCTGTCCACAGGGTATGGCATGGCGTTGCAAAATGGAATGATAGCCTTCCTTATTCAATATCCCTTTTACCTTGTACAAATTTCCCACTTTACCAGCACCAAAGCAACCCCAGACCATCACATTACCTCCACCATGCTTAACAGATGGCGTGAGATACTCTTCCAGCATCTTTTCAGTTGTTCTGCATCTCACAAATGTTTTTCTGTGTGATCCAAACATATATATATATATATATATATATATATATATATACGCTGCTCAAAAATATAAAGGGAACACTAAAATCCCACATCCTAGATATCACTGAAGGAAATATTGTAGTTGTAGATCTTTATTCATTACATAGTAGAATGTGTTGAGAACAATAAAACCTAAAAAATATCAAAGTAAATCACAACTAATATCCCATGGAGGTCTGGAGTTGGAATGATGCTCAAAATCAAAGTGCAAAATGAAGTTACAGGCTGATCCAACTTCAGTGGAAATACCTCGACAAGAAAATGATGCTCAGTAGTGTGTGTGTGGCCTCCACATGCCTGTATGACCTCCCTACAACACCTGAGCATGCTCCTGATGAGGCGGCAGATGGTTTACTGAGGGATCACCTCCCAGACCTGGACTAAAGCATCCGCCAACTCCTGGACAGTCTGTGGTGCAACGTGATGTTGGTGGATGGTGCAAGACATGATCTCCCAGATGTGTTCTATCAGATTCATGTCTGGGGAATGGGTGGGCCAGTCCATAGCTTCAATGCCTTCATCTTGCAGGAACTGCTGACACACTCCAGCCACATGAGGTCTGGCATTGTCCTGCATTAGGAGGAACCCAGGGCCAACCGCACCAGCATATGGTCTCACAAGGGGTCTGAGGATCTCATCTTGGTACCTAATGGCAGTCAGGCTACCTCTGGCGGGCACATGGAGGGCTGCTTGGCCCTCCAAAGAAATGCCACCCCACATCATTACTGACCCACTGCCAAACCGGTCATGCTGAAGGATATTGCAGGCAGATCACTCTCCACAGCGTCTCCAGACTCTGTCACATCTGTCACATATGCTCAGTGTGAACCTGCTTTCATCTGTGAAGAGTACAGGGCGCCAGTGGCGAATTTGTCAATCCTGGTGTTCTGTTGCAAATACCAAGCATCCTGCATGGTGTTGGGCTGTGAGCACAACCCCCATCTGTGGACTTTGAGCACTCAGACCATCCTCATGGAGTCGGTTTCTAACCGTTTGTGCAGACTCATGCACATTTGTGGCCTGCTGGAGGTCATTTTGCAGGGCTCTGACAGTGCTCCTCCTGTTCCTCTTTGCACAAAGCCTGAGGTAGCGGTCCTGCTGCTCGGTTGTTGCCCTCCTACGGCCCCCTCCACGTCTCCTGGTATACTGGCCTGTCTCCTGGTAGCACATTCAGCCTCTGGACACTATACTGACAGACACAGCAAACCTTCTTGACACAGCTCGCATTGATGTGCCATCCTGGATAAGCTGCACTACCTAAGCCACATGTGTGGGTTGTAGAGTCCGTCTCATGCTACCACTAGTGTGAAAGCACAACCAACATTCAAAAGTGACCAAAACATCAACCAGAAAGCATTGGTACTGAGATGTGGTCTGTGGTCCCCACCTGCAGAACCACTCCTTTATTGAGTGTGTCTTGATAATTGCCAATCATTTCCATCTGTTTTCTATTCCATTTGCACAACAGCATGTGCAATTGATTGTCAGTGTTGCTTCCTAAGTGGACAGTTTGATTTCACAGAAGTTTGATTTACTTGGAGTTATATTCTGTTGTTTAAGTGTTCCCTTTATTATCCTGCTGACAGATTCCCTTTAACCTCTTTAGCACCAAATGAAACAAAATCCATTTAATATGGGACACGAAACACACAGGCTAAATGGATGATCTGCGATTTACAATATGTAATGACCTTTAATCCCAGATCTCCCAGGAGAATGTGACATACTTTTGACAGTGTCATTCCACGTGCCCAACATGACTGCATGGCTCCAATGGGTTGCAATGACAGGCAGGGGTCTGCTGAAGGTCTCCATGCTTATTATTACGATTCTCCTGTGAAAGCCAGCATTTAGCTGAGACTTTGATTTTCACTATACAGTCATGGCCAAAAGTTTTGAGAATGACACCAAAATTATATTTTCACATGATCTGCTGCCCTCTGGTTTTTATTAGTGTTTGTCTGATGTTTATATCACATACAGAAATATAATTGCAATCATATTATGAGTACCAATAGGTTATATTGACAGAATGAGTTAATGCAGCAAGTCAATATTTGCAGTGTTGACCCTTCTTCTTCAAGACCTCTGCAATTCTCCCTGGCATGCTCTCAATCAACTTCTGGACCAAATCCTGACTGATAGCAGTCCATTGTTGCATAATCAATGCTTGCATTTTGTCTGAATTTGTTGGTTTTTGTTTGTCCATCCGTCTCTTGATGATTGACCACAAGATCTCAATGGGATTAAGATTTGGGGAGTTTTCAGGCCATGGACCCAAAATCTCTATGTATTGTTCCATGAGCCATTTAGTTATCACCTTTGCTTTATGGCAAGGTGCTCCATCATGCTGGAAAAGGCATTGTTGGGCGCCAAACTGCTCTTGGACGGTTGGGAGAAGTTGCTATTGGAGGACATTCTGGTACTATTCTTTATTCATGGCTGTGTTTTTAGGCAAGACTGTGAGTGAGCCGATTCCCTTGGCTGAGAAGCAACCCCACACATGAATGGTTTCAGGATGCTTTACAGTTGGCATGAGACAATACTGGTGGTATCGCTCACCTCTTCTTCTCCGAATAAGCTGTTTTCCAGATGTCCCAAACAATCGAAAAGGGGATTCATCAGAGAAAATGACTTTGCCCCAGTCCGCAGCAGTCCACTCCCTGTACCTTTTGCAGAATATCAGTCGGTCCCTGATTTTTTTTCTGGAGAGAAGTGGCTTCTTTGCTGCCCTCCTTGAAACCAGGCCTTGCTCAAAGAGTCCTCCGCCTCACAGTGCGTGCAGAAGCACTCACACCAGCCTGCTGCCATTCCTTAGCAAGCTCGGCACTGCTGGTAGTCCAATCCCGCAGCTGAAACAGTTTTAAGATACGGTCCTGGCGCTTGCTGGTCTTTCTTGGGCGCCCTGGAGCCTTTTTGACAACAATGGAAGCTCTCTCCTTGAAGTTCTTGATGATGCGATAGATTGTTGACTGAGGTGCAATCTTTGTAGCTGCGATACTCTTCCCTGTTAGGCCATTTTTGTGCAGTGCAATGATGGCTGCACGTGTTTCTTTAGAGATAACCATGGTTAACTGAAGAGAAACAATGATACCAAGCACCAGCCTCCTTTTAAAATGTCCAGTGATGTCATTCTTACTTAATCATGACTGATTGATCGCCAGCCCTGTCCTCATCAACACCCACACCTGTGTTAATGGATGAATCACTAAAACGATGTTAGCTGCTCCTTTTAAGGCAGGACTGCAATGATGTTGAAATGTGTTTTGGGGGTTAAAGTTCATTTTCTGGGCAAATATTGACTTTGCAAGTACAGTAATTGCTGTTAAGCTGATCACTCTGACATTCAGGAGTATATGCAAATTGCCATTAGAAAAAATGAAGCAGTAGACTTTGGAAAAATTAATAATTGTCTCTTCTCAAAATTTTTGTCCATGACTGTACATAGCAGTTTTGATGCACTGCTATATACTATGTATAACAAATAATGTTATCGGCAAGCATGCAAGCATATATCGGCAAGGTGAAGTGCTGTCAGGAGTCATTGCTCGGCTCCAGCTGAAACACCCCAACTCGCTTACTGTAATCTCTGGGGATTTTAACCGGGCTAAAATTTCTACTGCCTTACCTAAATTCTATCAATTTGTTAAATGTACAACATGTGACAAAATTACTTTAGACTTACTCTATGTGAATGTCAAGAATGCTTATTCATCGTCTACCCTGCCGCCCTTGGGGAAGTCTGATCACAATCTTATACTATTGTCACCAGTCTACCAACCTGTTGTTAGAAAACAGCCTGCTTACATTAAATCAGTTAGAATGTGGAGTCCAGCAAATGAACAGGCTTTGCAGGATTGCTTTCATCTTACAGACTGGGATGTGTTGCTTGGGACAATGGACGAGTATACAAATGTTAATGAAGTGGTTGGTAAAGTGACTGACTACATTAACTTCTGCACTGATATGTTGGTGCCGACTAAAAAGATTAGGTGTTTTGCAAACAACAAGCCATGGATAACAAAGGAATTGAAGCATTTGCTCAACAGGAAAAAAAGGCATTTAAACTAGGTGACAAAGAGGAAATTAAAATGATACAGCATGAATTGAAGCATAAAATAAAGGAGGCCCAGGAAGCCTTCAGAATTAAACTTGAAAAGAAACTGTCCCACAATAATACCAGGGAGGTTTGGTCAGGAATGAAATTACTGACTGGGCTTAAGCTGAGGCCTGAAAATGATGGTGGAAATCTAGACAAGGCTAATGAGATGAATGAGTATTTCAACAGGTTTAGCAGTACATGTGCACTGCCAACTGATAGTGGATGGGAATTGGGTGCAAATTCTGCAACATCGATATTGGAGGATGAGCAGACTACATTTAGAGTATCCGAAAATGATGTGAGGAGGCAGTTTAAGTCACTTAACATTGGTAAAGCTGCAGGACCTGATGGACTCAGCTCACGCATCCTTAAAGTATGTGCAGACCAGCTGTGTACTGTCTTTACACGCCTATTTAATGGAAGTATACAAACACAGAGGGTACCTGTGTTATGGAAAACTTCCTGTCTGGTGCCGGTACCCAAGACTTCTTCTCCTGCAACCCTAAATGACTATCGTCCTGTAGCCTTAACATCTCACGCTATGAAGGCCTTGGAAAGATTAGTGCTTGCTCACTTAAGACCAAGGGTCAATGCTTTTATCGATCCCCTTCAGTTTGCCTACCGACATAGATTGGGGGTGGATGATGCTATTCTTTCTCTGTTACATAGGGTACATTCATTTCTGGAGACTGACGGAACCATGGTGCGAGCGATGTTCTTCGATTTCTCGAGTGCATTTAACTCCCTGCAGCCACTTTTACTAAACAAAAAGATGACTGATATGAAGGTTGAGGAGAGGATGAGAAATTGGATAACTGACTACCTATCAGATCGGCCACAGTTTGTACAGATGGGAGCAGTGGTGTCAAGCAGATTACTGAGCAGTGTAGGTGCCCCCCAGGGAACGGTGCTTGCGCCCTTTCTATTCACACTGTATACTTCAGACTTTCAGTATAAATCTGAACTTTGCCACCTTCAAAAATTTTCGGATGACTCTGTGGTTGTGGGATGCATTAGGGGAGATCAGGGGGATGAGGAATACAGAAGGGCGGTGTCAAATTTCGTGGATTGGTGCAATGGTAACTATCTACAACTAAATGTTAAGAAAACTAAGAAGTTGGTGGCCAACTATAGCAGGATTAAGTTGGAATGCTTACCGATCACTATTGCTGGTCAGGAGGTAGAGCAGGTGGAGAGTTACAAATATTTGGGGGTTAATTTGGATAGCAAACTGGACTGGAGATGCCACTCAGAGTTTGTCTGCAAGAAGGGGATGAGCAGATTGTATTTCCTAAGGAAACTGAAGTCTTTTAATGTGTGTAGCAAAATGTTAGAAATGTTCTACCAATCTGTAGTGGCACGTGCCATCTTTTTTGCAATCACGTGCTGGGGTAGTAGTGTGCGGGCCTCTGATGCTAATAAGCTGAATAAGATTATTAAGAAGGCAAGTTCTGCTGTGGGCTGTAATCTGGACTCTTTTGGGGAGGTAGTGGACAGAAGAACTCTGAAAAAGTGTATGGCAATTATGAACAATAATGCACATCCATTATATGAGCTATTCATGAGACAGAAGAGCACCTTCAGTAACCGGCTAATACTTCTGAGGTGTAAGATGGAAAAATATAGGAAATCGTTTGTGCCAACTGCCATGGGAATGTACAATAATAACATTAGGGTTAAACCACCAAGGTGAATGTCTACTTATTTCTCTACATTTCAGTTCACTTGTTGTGTATGTCCTATTCTAATGTATAATGTATAATGTTCTTCTGTCAACTCCACTGTCATGTCAACTATGTAATTCCTTTATGATTTTTATGATTTAAGTTGTGCTGCTGTGATACCATAATTTCCCACGGGATCAATAAAGTGTATCGTATCGTATCGCATCGTATAATATCGTGGAAAAATTGGAGGAAAACCTCCACTAATAACAATAACAGAATAGTAAATATAATTCACATATCATCTTATGGACTGTAATAGGGGCCAACTGCAACTAACAATATATAAAAAGATCAAGAAACAAAAACAACAGTCATAAAGTCCATTAGAAGTAACCAAAATATAAATCTTTATTTTTATCAAAAGAGGAAAAATTGACAAATGGTGCTAAAAAGAGTAAAACTAGATGTTAACAACATCCAAAAAATCGCAAAGGGCAAGCATGTCGCAGACATTAAGTACATATATCATCAGTACACATGTACGATCCATTAGGAGGCAACCCAGAAATAACATCAAGTAATAGTGAATACAAATACCTTAGTGGATTGAAATTACAGGATTGCTGTGGCACGCCTGTCCACCCCGACACGCGTGTCGGTCAAAAGACCTTTCTCAAGGGGCGTAACGCATGTGTTAGCGTCGCAAGAATAAATACAGGTGGATCAGAAATGAAGATCAGATCAGGACGCAGCATGACAATGGTCACCATCGCAGCCACCGGATCGCACACAGCGAATCAGCCGAGACCGTAAACACATGGGGCACCACGTGATCCGGATACAGATGCGTCGCTGGAGCACAAGCCGGCAAGCGCACAGGGAGCCATGGAGCATGTGCATAGAGGTGTAAGGACACCAGCAACCATGACAGCTGATGACAAATAGTCAAAAATATTATCAAAATTAGATTTTTAGAAGAAACATAGTATCATGCTAAGTAATGGATAGCCTCAGGATACACACAGGCATCAAAATGTATATCCTGAAGATAATCCAATGGAGCATTTAAGTATATAACTGCAAAAATTAACCCATAAAGTATCGAAACATATAATATATAGAAGAGTATATAGCTGTAGTATATAACCTATAAGGCCATTACAAACATATGATAGAAGACAATAGACAAATTAATATCAAAATATCTATAATAAATACTGTATATATAAAGACAGTATTATGATATAAAGTAAAATAACATAATAGCATATCAATCCTTTACTTAATTCCAAATATTAATCATCTAAAGTGAATTATCACAATTAGGCGAAACACCATGAATAACAGAAACTCTGCATCTACAGGGTAATAGTGCAGAACATATCTAAAGCATTTATAATAGACAAAGATGTCAATATATCCAAGCGATGGCACATGTTACATATTGCTTCTCTGGATAGTCCATAAATGGTAAATCCATTTCAGCATATTCTGCAAGGTTCAAATACTGGACCAAATCATTTCCGGACCTACACATAAAAATTACAGAATGTTAAAATCATATAACAACATATTTGGATGCGGGAAAAAACTCAAAAAGTCAGCGGTCGGGCGATCAGAGAAACTGCACGAAACTTAAATTTTCATTAAGACCTAGGGGTTGGACTGTATTAAGGGTCCAGATCCACTGCGCTTCCATCTGCCCCAGCCATTTAGAAAGACCTTAACCTCTAATATTAATGTTAAAAGAATCAATACCACGCACCCTCAGCAGGGCACTATCACATCCATGGAAGGCCTTAAAGTAACGGGGTATTGTCTTGAGTGTGGAGTGTGTGTCGCCTCAGCCTGTATCCCAAGGACATGTTCTCTTATGCGTACCTTGAGCTGTCTAGTTGTAAGGCCGACATAAATTAATCCACATGGACAGGTGGCATAGTATATGACATATCTAGTGGTACAAGAAATACGCTTTTTGATCTTATATTGTCTTGCACCACTAGAATTTGAAAATGAATCACATCGGTCCACATTGGGGCAGGCAATGCAATGACTGCATGGAAAGCAACCACCCCCAGACGAAAAATCATCTAAAAATGTTGGCACATGTTGACCTACATAGTGGCTGTGAGTCAGATGATCACGTAGGTTTTTTGCTCGTCTAAACGTAATAGATGGTTTACTTGGAAGGAATTTTTTTGATAATAGGGTTAACCTGTAAAATAGGCCATGCCTTCTCCAGTGCAGACCGCACCCTGCTGGAGTGCGGGTTGCATGTTGTAATAAATCTTAGTTGACCTTCTCCATCGGGTTTGGAGCGGAGCTGGGTCTTATATTGCAGATCATGCAGTAGTGAATGTTTAGCCCTGTGATAAGCTTTTTTAATTATGTGTCTGCTGTATCCCTGTGCGAAAAAAATGCATTTTTATCTCCTCCGCCTGTTTCTCAAAGTCACTGTCAGTTGAGCAGATACGGCGCAGGCGGAGGAACTGTCCCACAGGTATAGATTTAATCATATGGCAGGGATGGCAAGAGGAGGCATGCAGCAATGTTTTCGTCGCTGTTGACTTCCTATATATATCTGTCTGAATAATCCCAGCTGGATCTTTCATAATAGCAACATCCAAGAAATGAACCTTCTTATCATGCCACACAAAGGTGAGACGGATGTTAATGTCATTGTTGTTCAGATCAGAGGTGAGCTGTTGGAGGTCGACGGCTGTGCCCTGCCAGACAAAAAAGATGTCATCAATGTACCACGTCCAAAATGGGACGCGGTCCATCGGTGACAAATTGTCTGACAGAAAGAGGTCCTTCTCCCACAGCCCCAGGAAAAGGTTGGCATAGGATGGCGCAAAAGCCACACCCATGGCAGTCCCCTGGAGCTGCAGGTAGAAGGATCCCTTAAACACAAAAAAATTGTTTGTGCGGGTGAACTCCAGTAGCTCCAGCAGATGTTCCCTCAACCCGTAAGATAAGGTCGATGTCTCTAGAAAAAATCGTACAGCGGCTAAGCCGTCTTTGTGCTTAATATTGGTATAGAGGGATTCAACATCCCTTGAAACTAGTGAAGAACCACCCTCCAAGCACAGTCAGTCGACCTTATGCAACAGCTCGCCGGTGTCCTTAAGAAAGGAAGGAAGGCTGGCCACCAACGGTTGGAGGTGATGGTCAATCCACCGGTTGACATGTTCCAAAAAGTTTCCCCTCCCAGAGATAATGGGGTGTCCTGGTGATATCCCGATGTTTTTATGGATCTTTGGGAGGAAATATAGGGTAGCCACTGCTGGTGCATTAACTAAGAGTGCAGACGCCAAATCCTTGGTGATAATGTTGTGCTGTGTAGCCTGTTTAAGTATGACCTCTAGTTGGCCCAAATATGTCGACAAAGGATTATATGTAAGCTTTCTGTAACATTCATTATTATTCACTTGACGATAGGCCTCCTTTTCATACATTTTTTTGGGCCACAGCACGACATTACCACCTTTGTCTGCAGGTTTTAACTCAACGTCTGGCAGATTCTGAAAATATTTCAGCCTCATCCGTTCCTCCCTGGTAAGGTTGTCAGTTTTATCAAATCTAGGAATCTTCAATAGATCTTTACTGACTGCATGTACAAACAGATCAATATTAGAATTTGACGTTGGGGGGAAACTTTTTGGAACGTGGACGAATGGAGGGAGGAATCTTACCTCCTTCGTGTTTATGCTCCACCGTCAACTCCTCCAAGATTCTTAGTGCACTTTGTTCCTCCTCTGTAGGAAATAGATCATTAGTTTCATTGTTAAAGAAATACCGTCTGAACAACAACGACCTAGCAAAAATATGCAAGTCTTTTATAGCAGTGAAGGTATCATACTCTGGAGTAGGTGAAAAGGAAAGACCTCTACCCAATAATGAAAGATCAGATCTAGATAGAGTATACTGGTTGAGGTTTATCATCTTATTATCTTTCTTCCTTAATTCAGGTGAATAGGTGGTAAGTCTCCTATAGGGATGGTATGCATGATCACACAATCTACTATTCTCAGCATTCACCCGTGAATTTCTTGAAGCATTAGAAATATCATACTGCTCACTAAGGGATGATTGTTCTCCATAGGTAGACTTTCTTGGTTTGATAGTCCTTGAAATCACAATTGTATTTTGACAATTGAGTTTCCTGTATTTTTTTTGACCAAGGCATCCATAGATTTTTCCAGGTCTGCCTCAAAGTGCTGTAACTTTTCAGCAGGACAACCAGTTCTCAACTCAGCTTGTACAGTATCAATCATTTGTCCAATTCACAGATGTTACTGGTATTTAAATCAATAAGGAGCTGCATAAGAGCAGACAAACACATTCTACAGGCCTCCTCCCACCTCCCAATAAATTGCTCATCATCCACAGGAAAAGTGGGGATGACTCTTACCCTCAAGCCTCTAGGAATCATCTTGTCTTTCACATATTTCTCGAAAAAAAATCCTATTCCATCAAACTTTGGAATGTTTAATTAACATTGTCTTAATGGATGACAACTTTTCATCCCATCTCAAATCACCCGGCCGCTGAGCTTCAGCCCCACCGTACCGTAAACCTATTCCATCTGGCTGAGCCAATTTTTTTCTGAAAATTTAAGTTTCGTGCCATTTCTCTGATCACCCGACCGCTGACTTTTTGAGTATTTTCTCGCATCCAAATATGTTTTTATATGATTTTAACATTCTGTAATTTTTATGTGTAGGCCTGGAAATGATTTGGTCCAGTATTTGAACCATGTAGAATATGCTGAAATGAATTTACCATTTATGAATTATCCAGAGAAGCAATATGGAACATGTACCATCTCTTGGATATATTGACATCTTTGTCTATTATAAATGCTTTATATACTGTATGTGTTCTGCACTATTACCCTGTACATGCGGAGTTTCTGTTATTCATGGTGTTTCACCTAATTGTGATAATTCACTTTATATGATTAATATTTGGAATTAAGTAAAGGATTGATATGCTATTATGCTATTATACTGTACTTTATATCATAATACTGTCTTTATATATACAGTGCCTACAAGTAGTATTCAACCCCCTGCAGATTTAGCAGGTTTACACATTTGGAATTAACTTGGCATTGTGACATTTGGACTGTACATCAGCCTGGAAGTGTGAAATGCACTGCAGCAAAAAAGAATGTTATTTCTTTGTTTATTTATTTTTTTTTTTAATTGTGAAAAGTCTTTTCAGAGGGTCATTTATTATTCCACCCCTCAACCCACCAGAATTCTGTTTGGTTCCCCTAAAGTATTAAGAAGTAGTTCAGGCACAAAGAACAATGAGCTTCACATGTTTGGATTAATTATCTCTTTTTCCAGCCTTTTCTGACTATTTAAGACCCTCCCCAAACTTGTGAACAGCACTCATACATGGTCAACATGGGAAAGACAAAAGAGCATTCCAAGGCCATCAGAGACAAGATCGTGGAGGGTCACAAGGCTGGCAAGGGGTACAAAACCCTTTCCAAGGAGTTGGGCCTACCTGTCTCCACTGTTGGGAGCATCATCCGGAAGTGGAAGGCTTATGGAACTACTGTTAGCCTTCCACGGCCTGGACAGCCTTTTAAAGTTTCCTCCCGTGCCGAGGCCAGGCTTGTCCGAAGAGTCAAGGCTAACCCAAGGACAACAAGGAAGGAGCTCCGGGAAGATCTCATGGCAGTGGGGACATTGGTTTCAGTCAATACCATAAGTAACGTACTCCACCGCAATGGTCTCCGTTCCAGATGAGCCCGTAAGGTACCTTTACTTTCAAAGCGTCATGTCAAGGCTCGTCTACAGTTTGCTCATGATCACTTGGAGGACTCTGAGACTGACTGGTTCAAGGTTCTCTGGTCTGATGAGACCAAGATCGAGATCTTTGGTGCCAACCACACACGTGACGTTTGGAGACTGGATGGCACTGCATACGACCCCAAGAATACCATCCCTACAGTCAAGCATGGTGGTGGCAGCATCATGCTGTGGGGCTGTTTCTCAGCCAAGGGGCCTGGACATCTGGTCCGCATCCATGGGAAGATGGATAGCACGGCCTACCTGGAGATTTTGGCCAAGAACCTCCGCTCCTCCATCAAGGATCTTAAGATGGGTCGTCATTTCATCTTCCAACAAGACAACGACCCAAAGCACACAGCCAAGAAAACCAAGGCCTGGTTCAAGAGGCAAAAAATCAAGGTGTTGCAGTGGCCTAGTCAGTCTCCTGACCTTAACCCAATTGAAAACTTGTGGAAGGAGCTCAAGATTAAAGTCCACATGAGACACCCAAAGAACCTAGATAACTTGGAGAAGATCTGCATGGAGGAGTGGGCCAAGATAACTCCAGAGACCTGTGCCGGCCTGATCAGGTCTTATAAAAGACGATTATTAGCTGTAATTGCAAACAAAGGTTATTCCACAAAATATTAAACCTAGGGGTTGAATAATAATTGACCCACACTTTTATGTTTAAAAATTATAAAAATTTAACTGAGCAACAAAACTTTTTGGTTTGTAAGATTTATGCATCTGTTAATAAATCCTGCTCTTGTTTGAAGTTTGAAGGCTCTAACTTATTTGCATCTTATTAAGCCTGCTAAATCTGCAGGGGGTTGAATACTACTTGTAGGCATTGTATTTATAATTTTTTTCTAGATATTTTTATATTAATTTGTCTTTTGTCTTCTGTCATGTTTGTAATGGCCTTATAGGTTGTATACTACAGCTATATACTCTGCTATATATTATATGTTTCGATACTTTATGGGTTAATTTTTGCAGTTATATACTTAAATGCTCCATTGGATTATCTTTAGGATATACACTTTGTTGCCTGTGTGTATCCTGAGGCTATCCGTTACTTAGCATGATACTATGTTTTTTCTAAAAATCTAATTTTGATAATATATTTGACTATCTGCCATCAGCTGTCATGGCTGCTGGTGTCCTTACACCTCTATGCACATGCTCCATGGCTCACTGTGCGCTTACCGGCTTGTGCTCCAGCGACGCATCTGTTTTCGGATCATGTGGTGCCCCACATGTTCTGGTCTCCGCTGATTCGCTGTGTGCGATCTGGTGGCTGCGATGGTGGCCATGGTAATGTGGCGACCTGATCTGGTCTCCATTTCCGGTCCACCTGTATTTATTCATGCAACGTTAACACATGCTTTTCGCCCCTTGAGAAAGGTCTTTTGACCGAAACGCGCGTCGGGGTGGACGGGCGTGCCACAGCGATCCTGTAATTTCAATCCACTAAGGTATTTGTATTCACTATTACTTGATGTTATTTCTGGGTTGCCTCCTATAATGGATTGTACATGTATACCAGGAGCGTAGCTACCGGGGGCAGAGGGCGCGGTCGCCCAGGGATTCATGCTCTAAGGGGGTCCACCCGGAGCTACGCTACTGTAACTGCATTGGTGCACTGATACAGTTACATTCTGCTGCAGAGCAGGGAAAATCAATCTCCCTGCTCTGCCTCTTATGGGCGCCCATAAGCAGGCGGGGGGCCCGGTGCCAGCAGTGGGCCCCCCGCCTGTCATCGCAGGGTCAGCTGTATCGGTATCTAGCATTGATGAGGGAAGGAGTGCTGCACTCCTTCTCCCATCATCCCCCTGTCGGCCTCTGACATCGCAGATGCCGACACTGACAGCGGGCACGATAACGTCACCGCCCGGTGCCTGCTGTCAAGAGATGAGCAGGAGCAGGGAGCACCGCTGGAACAAGGAGGAAAAGAGGTATTTATTTATTGTGTTTTTTTATGGGGTCTGCCTTATAATACAGGATCTACCTATGGGGGGTGCTTATACTATAGGATCTGCCTATGGAGGGTGCTTATACTACAAGATCTGCCTATGGGGGGTTGATGCCTTATACTACAGGATCTGCCTATGGGGGGTGCTAATACTACAGGATCTGCCTATGGGGGGTGCTGCCTTATACTACAGGATCTGCCTATGGGGGTGCTGTCTTATACTACAACATCTGCCTATTGGGGGTGCTGCCTTATACTACAGGATCTGCCTATGGGAGGGGTGCTGTCTTATACTTCAGGATCTGCCTATAGGGGTACTGCCTCATACTACAGGGTCTGCCTATAGGGGTACTTTCTTATACTACAGGGTCTGCCTATGTGGTGCTGCCTTATGCTACAGGGTCTGCCTATGGGGTATTGTCTTATACTACAGGATCTGCATATGGGGGTTCTGTCTTTTACTACAGGGTCTGCCTATGGGTGGTGCTTATACTACAGGATCTGCCTATGGGGGGTGCTGCCTTATACTACAGGATCTGCCTATGGGGGGTGCTTACACTACAGGATTTGCCTATGGGGGTTGCTTATACTACAAGATCTGCCTATGGGGAGGTGCTGCCTTATACTACAGGATCTGCCTATGGGGGGTGCTTATACTACAGGATCTGCCTATGGGGGTGCTGTCTTATACTACAGCATCTGCCTATTGGGGGTGCTGCCTTATACTACAGGATCTGCCTATGGGAGGGGTGTTGTCTTATACTACAGGATCTGCCTATAGGGGTGCTGCCTTATACTACAGGGTCTGCCTATAGGGGTACTGTCTTATACTACAGGGTCTGCTTATGTGGTGCTGCCTTATGCTACAGGGTCTGCCTATGGGGTATTTTCTTATACTACAGGATCTGCATATGGGGGTTCTTGTTGTGAATTTTGCTCTTGGGCTCCCTCCGGTGGTTATGAGTGGTAGTGCTGCTGTCTTTGGATCGCAGCATTTATCAGGTGTGTCCACTTATTGCAATTTGGACTGGGCTATTTAGTCTTGCTTGATCCTTTAGTCAGTGCCAGTTGTCCATTGTTTTTGGAGGAGTCTCATCCCTACCTGGTCTCTCCTGTTTTGCTGTTCTTTTCAACAAAGATAAGTTCTGGCTTTGTTTTTGCTGTCCACATGCTGTGGGCCTTATAATTCAGTGCTTTTACATGTTTTGTCTTGTCCAGCTTTGTCTGTGTAGGGATTTTTTGCAGCCAAGCTGTATCTCTGGAGATGCAGATATACCCTCCATGCCTTTAGTCAGATGTGGAGATTTGTATTTTCTGTGGTGGATATTTTCTAGTGTTTTAATACTGACCGCATAGTACTCTGTCCTATTCTTTCTTTTTAGCTAGAAAGGCCTCCTTTGCTAAATCCTGATTTCAGTCTGCGTATGTCATTTCCCTCTCCTCTCACAGTCAATATTTGTGGGGGGCTGTCTATCCTTTGGGGATTTTCTCTGAGGCAAGATAGTCTTCCCGGTTCTATCTTTAGGTCGAAGTTAGTTCTTATGCTGTGTCGAGGTGTCTAGGGAGTGTTAGGTACATCCCACGGCTACTTCTAGTTGCGGTGCTAAGTTCAGGGTCTGCGGTCAGTACAGGTACCACCTTCTCCAGAGTACATCTCATGCTGCTCCTAGGCCACCAGATCATAACAGGTTCTGTCTTTTACTACAGGGTCTGCCTATGGGGGGTGCTTATACTACAGGTTCTGCCTATGGGGGGTGCTGCCTTATACTACAGGATTTGCCAATGGGGGGTGTTGTCTTATACTACAGGATCTGCCAATGGGGGGGTGTTGTCTTATACTACAGCATCTGCCTATTGGGGGTTGCTGCCTTATACTACAGAGTCTGCCTATGGGGGTGCTGCTTAATACTACAGGGTCTGCCTATGGGGTGTGCTGCCTTATACTACAAAGTCTGCCTATGGGGGTGCTGCTTAATACTACAGAATCTGGCTATGGAGCTGCTGCTTAATACTACAGGGTCTGCCTATGGGGGTACTGTCTTATACTACAGGGTCTGCCTATAGGGGTACTGCCTTATACTACAGGGTCTGCCTATAGGGGTACTGTCTTATACTACAGGGTCTGCCTATAGGGGTACTGTCTTATACTACAGGGTCTGCCTATGTGGTGCTGCCTTATGCTAAAGGGTCTGCCTATGGGGTATTGTCTTATACTACAGGATCTGCATATGGGGGTTCTGTCTTATACTACAGGGTCTGCTGATAGGGGTACTGTCTTATACTACAGGGTCTGCCAATGGGGGTGCTGCTTTATACTACAGGGTCTGCCTATTGGGGTACTGTGTTATACTACAGGGTCTGCCTATGGGGGTGCTGCCTTGCACTATATTGAGGACTATCTGGCACATTACACTATATGGACGTTATCTATGGGGCCACCACACAGTGTGGAGATTACAGTGAAGGGGCCATCATACAGTGTTGGCGCTATCAAACAGTTTGGAGGCTACTAAGGGGTCAGTATACTGTGTGGGTGGTACTATACAGTGAGGGGCTATTATACTGTGTATAGGGGAGCTGTACGGGGGGAGACTCAGGACACTAAATGTAAAGTGGACACTTATTGTTATAGGGGAACTCAGGTTACTGTGACTATCAAAGGGACACACAGGGCAGTATTACTTTAGGGGCAAAATGTGGGCGCTGTTTTCTAAAGCACTTGCACCTGGCATTACTATATTATAGAGGGTTACTTTAGAATTTAGAGGGTACACAGAAATACACAGCAGGTGCAGTAATAGAATCACATACGGCAGCAGAGGCTCAGTATCAGGGTATCATGTGCAGTAATAGGGTCACATATGGCAGCAGAGGCTCGGTATCGGGGTATCAGGTGCAGTAATAGGGTCACATACGGCAGCAGAGGCTCAGTATTGGGGTATCAGGTACAGTAATAGGGTCACATACGGCAGCAGCAGCTTAGTATTGGGGTATCAGATGGAGAAGTAGGGACACATACAGCAACAGCGGCTCAGTATTGGGGTATCAGGGGCAGTAATAGGGACACATACGGCAGCATCAGCTCAGTTTTGGGGTATCAGGTGCAGCAATAGGGACACATATGGCAGAAGCGGCTCAGTATTGGGGTATAAGGGGCAGTAATAGGGACACATATGGCAGCAGCGGCTGAGTATTGTGGTATCAGGTGGAGAAATAGGGACACATACGGCAGCAGCGGCTCAGTATTCTGGTATCAGGTGGAGTAATAGGGACACATACAGGTGCAGCGGCTCAGTATTGGGGTACCAGGTGGAGTAATAGGGACACATACGGCAGCAGCGGCTCAGTATCAGGGTATCAGGTGCAGTAATAGGGACACATACGGCAGCAGTGGCTCAGTATTGGGGTATCAGGTGGAGTAATAGGGACATATACGGCAGCAGCGGCTCAGTATCGGGGTATCAGGTGGAGTAATAGGGACACATACAGGTGCAGCGGCTCAGTATTGGGGTACCAGGTGGAGTAATAGAGACACATACGGCAGCTGCGGCTCAGTATCAGGGTATCAGGTGCAGTAATAGGGACACATATGGCAGCAGCGGCTCAGTATTGGGGTATCAGGTGGAGTAATAGGGACATATACGGCAGCAGCGGCTCAGTATCGGGGTATCAGGTGCAGTAATAGGGACACATACGGCAGCAGCAGCTCATTATTGGGGTATCAGGTGGAGTAATAGGGACACATATGGCAGCAGAAGCTCAGGATCAGGGTATCAGGTGCAGTAATAGGGACACATACGGCAGCAGCGGCTCAGTATCGGGGTATCAGGTGGAGAAGTAGGGACACATACGGCAACAGCGGCTCAGTATTGGGGTATCAGGTGGAGTAATAGGGACACATACGGCAGCAGCGGCTAAGTATTGGTGTATGAGGTGCAGAAATAAGGACACATACGGCAGCATCAGCTTGGTATTGGGGTATCAGGTGCAGCAATTGGGACACATACGGCAGCAGCGGCTCAGTATTGGGGTATCAGGTGCAGTAATAGGGACACATATGGCAGAAGCGGCTCAGTATTGGGGTATAAGGGGCAGTAATAGGGACACATATGGCAGTAGCGGCAGAGTATTGTGGTATCAGGTGGAGAAATAGCGACACATACGGCAGCAGCGGCTCAGTATTGGGGTATCAGGTGGAGTAATGGGGACACATACGGCAGCAGCGGCTCAGTATCAGGGTATCAGGTGCAGTAATAGGGACACATACGGCAGCAGCGGCTCAGTATTGGGGTATCAGGTGGAGTAATAGGGACATATATACGGCAGCAGCCGCTCAGTATCGGGGTATCAGGTGCAGTAATAGGGACACATACGGCAGCAGCAGCTCAGTATTGGGGTATCAGGTGGAGTAATAGGGACATATATGGCAGCAGCGGCTCAGTATCGGGGTATCAGGTGCAGTAATAGGGTCACATACGGCAGCAGCGGCTCAGTATTGGGGTATCAGGTGGAGTATTAGGGACACATATGGCAGCAGCGGCTCAGTATTGGTGTATCAGGTGGAGTAATAGGCACACATAAGGCAGCAGCGGTTCAGTATTGGGGTATCAAGTGGAGTAATAGGGACACATACGGCAGCATCGGCTCAGTATCGGGGCATCAAGTGGAGTAATAGGGACACATACGGCAGCAGCTTAGTATTGGGGTATCAGGTGCAGTAATAGGGACACATACGGCAGCAGCGGCTCAGTATTGGGGTATCAGGTGGAGTAATAGGGACACATATGGCAGCAGCGGCTCAGTATTGGGGTATCAGGTGGAGAAATAGGCACACAAGGCAGCAGCAGCTCAGTATTGGGGTATCAAGTGGAGTAATAGGGACACATACGGCAGCATCGGCTCAGTATCGGGGTATCAGGTGCAGTACTAGGGACACATACGGCAGCAGCAGCTCAGTATTGGGGTATCAGGTGGAGTAATAGGGACACATATGGCAGCAGCGGCTCAGTATTGGGGTATCTGGCAGTAATAGGGACACATACGGCAGCAGCGGCTCAGTATTGGGGTATCAAGTGGAGTAATAGGGACACATACAGCAGAAGCAGCTCAGTATTGGGGTATCAGTTGGAGTAATAGGGACACATATGGCAGCAGCGGCTCAGTATCGGGGTATCAGGTGCAGTAATAGGGACACATACGGCAGCAGCGGCTCAGTATTGGGGTATCAGGTGGAGTAATAGGGACACATATGTGTCCATAACTTCTGGCACCTTCCCCTCTGCGTTCAAACATGCCACAATCACGCCTATCCTTAAAAAGCCAACCCTCGATCCAACTGCTATGTCCAGCTATTGCCCAATATCGCTGCTCCCATTTGCTTCCAAACTCCTGGAGCAGCACGTCCATGCTGAACTCTCCTCCCACCTCTCATCTAACTTGTTGTACGACAATCTACAATCTGGTTTCCGCCCCCATCACTCAACTGAGACTGCCCTGACCAAAATCACTAACGACCTACTTACCGCCAAAGCTACTGGACAATACTCTGTACTCCTCCTTCTAGACCTGTCCTCTGCTTTCGACACAGTTGACCACTGCCTCCTACTGCAGATCCTATTCCTCCTTTGGCATCAAAGACCTCGCCCTATCCTGGATCGCCTCGTACCTTTCCAACCGCACATTCAGCGTCTCCCACTCCCATACTACCTCCTCATCCCACCCTCTCTCTGTTGGAGTCCCCCAAGGCTCTGTTCTAGGACCCCTACTCTTCTCCATCTATACACTTGGCTTGGGACAACTCATAAAGTCCCATGGATTCCAGTACCACCTCTATGCTGACGACACTCAGATCTACCTCTCTGGCCCAGACGTCACCGCTCTGCTGTCCAGAATCCCAGAGTGCCTATCAGCCATATCCTCCTTCTTCTCCTCTCGCTTCCTCAAACTCAATGTGGACAAATCTGAACGCATCATCTTTCCTCCATCCCACAAATCTTCCTTACTTGACCTATCTATCGCAGTCAATGACATCATGCTTTCCCCTGTACCCGAAGTCCGCTGCCTCGGAGTAACCTTCGACTCTGCCCTGTCCTTCAAACCACACATCCAAGCTCTTTCCACCTCCTGTCGCCTCCAGCTCAAAAATATCTCCAGGATCCGTCCTTTCCTCAACCCCCAATCTACTAAAATGCTTGTGCACGCCCTCATCATTTCCCGCCTTGACTACTGCAACATCCTTTTCTGTGGCCTCCCTGCTAACACCCTTGCACCTCTCCAGTCCATCCTTAACTCTGCTGCCCGACTAATTAATCTCTCTCCTCGCTACTCCTCCGCTTCCCCCCTCTGCAAATCTCTTCACTGGCTCCCATTCCCTCAGCGTATCTAGTTCAAATTGCTAATACTGACCTACAAAGCCATCCATAACCTGTCTCCTCCATATATCTCTGAACTAATCTCTCGATATCTTCCCTCACGTGATCTCCGGTCCTCCCAAGACCTCCTTCTCTCCTCCACACCTATTCGCTCCTCATCCAATCGCCTCCAAGACTTCTCCCGAATATCCCCCATCCTCTGGAACTCTCTGCCCCAACACGTCCGACTATCAACCACAGTCGGATCCTTCAGACGGAACCTGAAAACTCATCTCTTCAGGAAAGCCTACAGCCTGCACTGACACCGCTGCTGCCTCATCACTATCGAAGCTACCGCCTCACCAACACCGGAGCTACCGCGTCACCAACACCGGAGCTACCGCCTCACCAACACCGGAGCTCCTGCAACCCTCAACCTACTGTCTCCTTCCCCATAATCCTGTAGAATGTAAGCCCGCAAGGGCAGGGTCCTCGACCCTCTGTATCAGTCCGTCATTGTTAGTTTGTTTACTGTATGTGATATTTGTAACTTGTATGTAACCCCTTCTCATGTACAGCACCATGGAATCAATGGTGCTATATAAATAAATAATAATAATAATAATAATATGTCAGCAGCGGCTCAGTATCGGGGCATCAAGTGGAGTAATAGGGACACATACGGCAGCAGCAGCTCAGTATTGGGGTATCAGGTGCAGTAATAGGGACACATACGGCAGCAGCGGCTCAGTATTGGGGTATCAGGTGGAGTAATAGGGACACATATGGCAGCAGCGGCTCAGTATTGGGGTATCAGTAGGAGAAATAGGCACACAAGGCAGCAGCAGCTCAGTATTAGGGTATCAAGTGGAGTAATAGGTACACATACGGCAGCATCGGCTCAGTATCGGGGTATCAGGTGCAGTAATAGGGACACATACGGCAGCAGCAGCTCAGTATTGGGGTATCAGGTGGAGTAATAGGGACACATATGGCAGCAGCGGCTCAGTATTGGGGTATCTGGCAGTAATAGGGACACATACGGCAGCAGCGGCTCAGTATTGGGGTATCAAGTGGAGTAATAGGGACACATACAGCAGCAGCAGCTCAGTATTGGCGTATCAGGTGGAGTAATAGGGACACATATAGCAGCAGCGGCTCAGTATTGGGGTATCAGTTGGAGTAATAGGGACACATATGGCAGCAGCGGCTCAGTATCGGGGTATCAGGTGCAGTAATAGGGACACATACGGCAGCAGCGGCTTAGTATTGGGGTATCATGTGGAGTAATAGGGACACATATGTCAGCAGCGGCTCAGTATCGGGGTATCAGGTGGAGTAATAGGGACATATACGGCAGCAGCGGCTCAGTATCGGGGTATCAGGTGCAGTAATAGGGACAAATACGGCAGCAGTGGCTCAGTATTGGGGTATCAGGTGGAGTAATAGGCACACATATGGCAGCAGCGGCTCAGTATTGGGGTATCAAGTGGAGTAATAGGGACACATATGGCAGCAGCGGCTCAGTATTGGGGTATCAGGTGCAGTAATAGGGACACATAAGGCAGCAGCTCAGTATTGGGGTATAAGGTGGAGTAATAGGGACACATATGGCAGCAGCAGCTCAGTATTGGGGTATCAGGTGGAGTAATAGGGACACATACGGCAGCAGCGGCTAAGTATTGGGGTATCAGGTGGAGTAATAGGGACACATACGGCAGCAGCGGCTCAGTATTGGGGTATCAGGTGGAGTAATAGGGAAATATACGGCAGCAGCGGCTCAGTATTGGGGTATCAGACAGTAATAGGGACACATACGTCAGCAGCGGCTCAGTATTGGGGTATCAGGTGCAGTAATAGGGACACATACGGCAGCAGCGGCTCAGTATTGGGGTATCAGGTGGAGTAATAGGGAAATACACGGCAGCAGCAGCTCAGTATTGGGGTATCAGGTGGAGTAATAGGGACACATACGGCAGCAGGGGCTCAGTATTGGGGTATCAAGTGGAGTAATAGGGACACATACGGCAGCAGCGGCTCAGTATCGGGGTATCAGGGGCAGTAATAGGGACACATACGGCAGCAGCGGCTCAGTATTGGGTATCAGGTGGAGTAATAGGCACACATATGGCAGCAGCGGCTCAGTATTGGGGTATCAAGTGGACACATATGGCAGCAGCCGCTCAGTATTTGGGTATCGGGCAGTAATAGGGACACATACAGCAGCAGCAGCTCAGCATTGGGGTATCAAGTGGAGTAATAGGGAAACATACGGCAGCAGCGGCTTAGTATTGGGGTATCAGGTGCAATAATAGGGACACATACGGCAGCAGCGGCTTAGTATTGGGGTATCAGGTGGAGTAATAGGGACACATACGGCAGCTGCGGCTCAGTATTGGGGTATCAGGTGGAGTAATAGGGACACATACGGCAGCAGCGGCTCAGTATTGGGGTATCAGGTGCAATAATAGGGACACATATGGCAGCAGCAGCTCAGTATTGGGGTATCAGGTGGAGTAATAGGGAAACATACGGCAGCAGCGGCTCAGTATTGGGGTATCAGGTGGATTAATAGGGACACCTATGGCAGCAGCGCTCAGTATTGGGATATCAGCTGGATGAGGAGATTGTGCAGGTTGGGAATAGATGGTGATGGGGCTGGAATGTGAGAAGTGAAATGTGTCTTTGTTGTATTCTCTGCAGTCAAGTCCTGGCTGGAAGAAGTTGTCGTGTCAGTCTGGGCCAGATGGAAAAGATGGGAAAAGTGAACGCTTCCATCAGAAAGATCGTCAGTAGTAAGTCATTATCTGTAACTGTTTTGTGATCACTTATATGTTCTGTGGGGCTGGTATTTACCACTGACCATATGGCGGTAATATCCATGTCGGTCGTTATATAGAGATTATCTTCAGTAACAGTGCGGTCATCTGCTGAGCTTCTCCTCCACTATTAGGGTGTGTCATTGAGTTGTATTCAAGGTTACCTGGTTAGGGGCCCACTCAGAAACTTCGCCCCCCCCCCCCCCGAAACAAAACCCTAGCTACGCCTCTGATGTGTACTGATGATATATGTACTTAATGTCTGTGACATGCTTGCCCGTGGCGATTTTTTGGATGCTGTTAACATCTAGTTTTACTCCTTTTAGCCCCATTTGTTCTTTTTTCCTGTTTTGATAATGAAGATTTATATTTTGGTTACTTCTAATGGGATTTCTGACTGTTGTTTCTGTTATTATTTATTATTATTATTATTATTATTATTATTATTTATATAGCACCATTGATTCCATGGTGCTGTACATGAGAAGGGGTTACATACAAGTTACAAATATCACATACAGTAAACAAACTAACAATGACGGACTGATACAGAGGGGCGAGGACCCTGCCCTTGCGGGCTTACATTCTACAGGTTTCTTGGTCTTTTTATATATACTATGTATAGTAGAAGCAATCAGATGATTGCAGCTTCAAATCCCCTAAAGTGACTAACAAATACAGTAAAAAGCGAAAAATGTGTTTTTAAAATTATGAAAAATGTAAAAAAATATATAAAAGTTCAAATAACCCCACTTTGGCCTCATTAAAAATAAACCATTTAAAAAATACACATATTTGGCATTGCTGCGTTCATAAAAGTCTGATATATCAAAATATAAAATAAGTTAATCCGATTGGTAAACAGTGTAATAAGAAAAAAATAAAAATACCAGAATTACATTTTTTGGCTGTGGTAACATTGCAATAAAATGCAATAAGAGGCAATCAAAACAACATATCTACCCCAGTATAGTATCAGTAAAACCATCAGCTCAGGGAGCAAAAAATAACACACTTGGATTTTTTTTTCAAGCTTTCCAGTACATCACGATGAAATGAATGGTACAACTTGTCCCACAAAAAACAAGCCCTCAAAAAAATAAAAATATAAGGCTCTTGGAAGACGGGGAGGAATAAACTAAAACGAATAAAAGAATAACAGAAATTGTCAGCGGCGTGAAATGGTTAGGGGGCATTAACGAATGAAATTTGCTTTTCTAAAGCCATGGTTTCTAGTTTTTTTCAATTTGTAATAATTTCTTGAAAGTTTTGAAGCTTATTATGCTCCAAACTTGCAAATCTGATATTGTATCTAGTGCAGACCAGGACCAGAAAATTATCTGCTTAACCCAGCAGGAAGTGCGGCGGCGTCTAAAAATCACTAAAATTGACAAATCTCCGGGCCCGGATGGGATACACCCTCGAGTACTGCAGGAATTAAGTACAGTCATTGATAGACCATTATTTTTAATCTTTAAAGACTCCATAATAACAGGGTCTGTGCCACAGGACTGGCGTATAGCAAATGTGGTGCCAATATTCAAAAAGGGGACAAAAACTGAACTCGGAAATTATAGGCCAGTAAGCTTAACCTCTACTGTGGGTAAAATACTGGAGGGCATTCTAAGGGATGCTATACTGGAGTATCTGAAGAGGAATAACCTCATGACCCAGTATCAGCACGGGTTTACTAGGGACCGTTCATGTCAGACTAATTTGATCAGTTTCTATGAAGAGGTAAGTTCCAGATTGGACCAAGGGAACCCAGTGGATGTAGTGTATATGGACTTTTCAAAAGCTTTTGATACGGTGCCACACAAAAGGTTGATACATAAAATGAGAATAATGGGGATAGGGGAAAATATGTGCAAGTGGGTTGAGAGCTGGCTCAGGGATAGGAAACAAAGGGTGGTTATTAATGGAGCACACTCGGACTGGGTAGCGGTTAGCAGTGGGGTACCACAGGGGTCAGTATTGGGCCCTCTTCTTTTTAACATATTTATTAATGACCTTGTAGGGGGCATTCAGAGTAGAATTTCAATATTTGCAGATGACACTAAACTCTGCAGGGTAATCAATACAGAGGAGGACAATTTTATATTACAGGATGATTTATGTAAACTAGAAGCTTGGGCTGATAAATGGCAAATGAGCTTTAATGGGGATAAATGTAAGGTCATGCACTTGGGTAGAAGTAATAAGATGTATAATTATGTGCTTAATTCTAAAACTCTGGGCAAAACCGTCAATGAAAAAGACCTGGGTGTATGGGTGGATGACAAACTTAAATTCAGTGGCCAGTGTCAGGCAGCTGCTACAAAGGCAAATAAAATAATGGGATGCATTAAAAGAGGCATAGATGCTCATGAGGAGAACATAATTTTACCTCTATACAAGTCACTAGTTCGACCACACTTAGAATACTGTGCACAGTTCTGGTCTCCGGTGTTTAAGAAAGACATAGCTGAACTGGAGCGGGTGCAGAGAAGAGCGACCAAGGTTATTAGAGGACTGGGGGGTCTGCAATACCAAGATAGGTTATTACACTTGGGGCTATTTAGTTTGGAAAAACGAAGACTAAGGGGTGATCTTATTTTAATGTATAAATATATGAGGGGACAGTACAAAGACCTTTCTGATGATCTTTTTAATCATAGACCTGAAACAGGGACAAGGGGGCATCCTCTGCGGTTGGAGGAAAAAAGGTTTAAGCATAATAATAGACGCGGATTCTTTACTGTAAGAGCAGTGAGACTATGGAACTCTCTGCCGTATGATGTTGTAATGAGTGATTCATTACTTAAATTTAAGAGGGGACTGGATACCTTTCTGGAAAAGTATAATGTTACAGGGTATATACACTAGATTCCTTGATAGGGCGTTGATCCAGGGAACTAGTCTGATTGCCGTATGTGGAGTCGGAAAGGAATTTTTTTCCCCAATGTGGAGCTTACTCTTTGCACATGGGGTTTTTTTGCCTTCCTCTGGATCAACATGTTAGGTTAGGCTATGGGTTGAACTAGATGGACATATAGTCTTCCTTCAACCTTAATAACTATGTAACTATGTAACTATGTTTGGCTGGTTCATCAGCTGAGATAAATAACTTTTTTGAATTATGGATAAAAACTTACAACTTTCAACACAATCACTTTCAGCTTTTATTTAGGGCAGCAATTCATTCTCCACCAGTTCAGTTATTTTGGGTGTCTTATAGCAAACTCCAATTAGAAGTTTACTATTACCTTCAAGATGGATATTTACCTATAACATCTTCTTACAGTTATTCTGTACAGGTCTTTGGAAAAGGGATTTGTATTTTTGTAAATTCCAATTTATTTTATCATTCCTATCTGTACTGAAAAGTGTAGCCTTCTCATCCTGCCGGGTTTCCATTATATCCAGCCCATCACATATTAATGACAGGTACAGATTATAATTTCCAAATTATGCATTCAATTTGCAAAATCTCTTGCATGTGCCAGCAGACTTTTGATACTACCAAGACATTTATTTTTCTTAGTTCCACATTCATTTTTAATCACCTTTCTACTTTCATTGCAAGTCCCAGACCGTCTAAATCCCCATCCAAGTAAATTCCACTCTCTATTAGTGCTAGTCTATTTTTTGTACAACCACTCTCCCTCACTCAGATCATAAATTAAATGTTTCACTAACCTTTTAACCATTTTTTCCACTAGCAAAGCTGCACCCTCCACATTTAGATGAAGCCTATCCCTACTGTAGAGTCTGTAGCCGACAGAGAAGTCTGCTTCTGCAACAACTTCCTTTCACCAATTTATAAGCCACTTGTTTAGGTCCCTAAGCTCTCGCTGTTGTTCTAGTGACACTCGTTGCACTGGTAATATTTCTGAAAACACTTAGAGATCCTGGATTCAGCTACTCTCATAGCTCCTTAAAATGATTTGTGACCTTTCCCTCTGACTTTGGTCATTGCTATTAATGTGTCCCAATGATGGATAGCTCTTCCTCAGCCTCACCCAGCAATTTGTCTATCCAATCCTCAATACGTCAAACCCAAGCTACTAGGAATTATTTATGCCGTACATTTTGTCATGAGTCAAACCAGTTAGTGGGAGTAATAAAGACTTTCTAAGTTATGAAGTATACACTTCAATAACCAATATTTTGAAAACTCCTAGGTTATAGTACATTGCACAATATGCTATTAACTTTATACTTCAGCAGATGGAATGTAAGCATTCTTGGCTGATAAGCAACCATATCAACAAATTTGAAAAGGTAAGAATAATTAACCAAGTGAGACTACAAAAAGCATCACAGAAAAGAGGCAACCGTATTTTTTTTATTGAAGAAAGCAGAAAGGATAACATTACATACATAAGCATGCATTAGAGTACAAATGATAATACTTTCCCCATTTTTTAATAAATGTAAATACACCAAACACATCCCTCCCTCCTCCCATAACAAGAAAACCTCCCCCATCCCCCTTCTACAATCCTTATCCATGTATTACAATGTTGCACACTATTTTATAACCCTAATATCCTATTTTTGTCGAGTTCTGCGGAAGCCAATCCGGGAAAGTCCAACCAGCCCCCCCAGATATTCTCGTAGTGGTTCATCTTGCCTCTTTTCATGTATACAGTTTGCTCCATAAGGATTACAAAATTAACTCTATTTACAAATTCCTTCCTAGTAGGAGGATTTCCATCTAACCACTGCAATGTGATAGTTTTCCTTGCAGCATAAAGCAGTCTGGATATTGCTAGCCTACCCCATTCATCCGATGCCACCTCCTCTACATGTCCTAAAATACATAACAATGGATCTCGAGTAATAGTTGCTTCCGTCATTCTTTTCACTAAATTTAGGACCACAATCCAAAATGCCTGTAGTCTTGGACAAAACCATAGCATATGAAGAATATCAGCTTCAACCATCATACATCTCGGGCATCCAGAGTCCGCCCTTAGTCCAGCTTTTTTCATCCATACAGGTGTCCTGTATACCCTATGTATAGTGAATAACTGCGACACCCTCCCAGATTCACTTATAGATATTCTAGGGACATACTGTAAAATCGACTCCCACTGATCATCCGATATGTCTCCCAAATCCCTTGTCCATTTAGCTCTAGCCATCAATGGATGTCTATCCAAAAACTATCCAGCAATCCCCTGTAAATTAGCAATATAAGACCCCTAGTACCCCTCTGTGGACCAAGTATATTCAACATACTGTCACTCTGCATCACTATCGGTGACCTTCTCCACTGTCTAGAGAATGCGTGTCGCAACTGCAGATACTGGTAGAACATATTATGCTCCAAAGGGAACTCCTTCCTAGTGTTTCAAATGTTTTAAATGTCTCACATCTAGCAGCTGCGACACATACCATATACCTATTCTTCTCCACTGTCCAAAATTCCGTAAACTTAGCTGTTCAGTCAGCTGGGGGTCTTACCAAATGGCTGTGTATCTCGTGTATTCCCCTATACCCCTCCATAGCTTTATTTTTTCCACAGTTTTCAAGCAACGCCAAAGTTGGAAACCTTTTAGGATTCAGATGAAATTTACGCGCATCCAGAGCAGCAAGCAACGGGCCCCCCATCCTATCATGATCCCCCCATCCTATCAAATGCTGGCACTGGGACCCGATGTAATACAACCATGGGTTGGGAACCGTCAAACCTTCATCATCTTTTGGACGTTGCAACAGTTCTATCTTAACACGTGCTCAACCTCCTTTCCATATCAAATCACGGAAAATGGCGGTAATTTTATAAAATCTATTTTGAGGCAGCCAAACCGGTGCATTGTGTAGCACATACAAAAGCTGAGGCATAAGTATCATCTTTATTAAGTTAGCACACCCGGCCATTGTTAAATTTAATTTCCTCCATGCCGTAATCTTCTGTTTAAATTTACCTAGCAGCGGGTTCAAATTAAGTCTTTCATAATCTTCAATATTATTTGACACCTTGATGCCCAGGTAAGTGAATTCTGTAACCACCTGAACCGGGGTTGGCTGATCTCCTATAACAAGAGTCCCACCATCCAGCAGTAACAAAATGGATTTATCCCAGTTAATGCAGATCCCAGATATACCGGCATATTCATCTAGAACCTTCATCACCGTCCCCAGGGAAACCTCCGCATCTCCCAAAAATCGCAACATGTCGTCAGCATAGAGTGCCACTTTTTCCTCATGTATCCTATATTTAAATCCTACAATATTTTGATCCCTTCTAATCACTGCCGCCAGTGGCCCTATTGCTATAGCAAACAATAAAAGGGATAAAGGGCATCCCTGTCGTGTGCCTCTAAACAAGGAAAACCCCTCAGACATTCGCCCATTAACACGTACCTTGGCCCTAGGAGCAGTATACAACAACTGAACCCATTTGGTAAACACTTCCCCAAAGCCCATGTTGCCTTGGCCACATCCAACGACAAGATCGCTCTATGCCCTTGACTATCCGCCTTCACTTGCATGTTAATAAAAAGTCTCATCAAGTTCATTGCTGTGGAATTGTTAGGCATAAAGCCCACCTGATCCCCATGCACTATAGATGTTATAACTTTATTAAGACGGTTAGCCATCATTTTAGCCAGAAGTTTTGCATCCGTCGTTAGCAGTGAGATTGGGCGATACGAGGCCGGCTCAGTGGGGTCCTTGCCTTTCTTAGGGAGCACAACAATGATTGCCTCCCGCATGGACCGTGGGAGTTCACCTCTTTCCAAACCTGCCTTATATACTTCCAGCAAAGCAGGTAGCAAACATTTCCCATATTTTTTGTATACTTCACTGGGCAAACCATCCCCCCTGGAGCCTTTTCATTAGCCATAGAGGCCAGCGCTACATCCAACTCCTCCAAGCTAAAAGGTCTATCCAATAATTGCTGATTCTCTGCAGACAATCTGGGAAGCTCAGCTCTGACCAAAAAAATCATTAATATCTGTATCTGTTGGCTGTGCCTGTGATCTATATAGATCAATATAAAAGCCCTCCATCACCTCCAGTATGCCCGCAGTATCTCAAACCTTCTGCCCATCTTCTCTCCTTAATGCAATTATATAAGCACTGTCTCTCTGTGCTGCAGCCACTAGGACCAGGAGATGACCGTCTCTCTCTCCTTCTTCAAAGTATTGCATAGTTCGGAACATCTTTTTTCGTTCCGCCATCCGTAAGGACAGCGCATTTATTCCAACCTGAGCCTTTTTAAGCCTCTCCTCCGCCTGAGTGGATGGGTTCAAGGTCAATGCCTTCTCCGCCTCTCTCAGTTCCTTGAAAACCCATTGATCTTTCTGCTTAGTATTCGTCTGAAGCCTAGATATTCCTTTAATACAAAGCCCCCTAAAGTAAGCTTCCATATCCTCCCAAACAATTCCCTCATGGGCCGTTCCACTATTAACCCTGAAGAACTCTTGGAGCTCTTTCTCTAGATCACCTCCTTTATCAATTAACTGTAGCCAAAAGGCATTCAATCGCCAATGGGGTTTGTTATTCATTATCTGACCCTGCTCACCAAGTACGACATACACTGGAGAATGGTCAGACACTGTTCTAATCAAATATCCCACATCTGTCACAAGTCTTAGCATCTGGTCATCCCCTAACGGCAATCGATCCTCGACAAGGAAGAAAAAGTTGCTGAGAAGCACGAGAATCTACGCACCCTGGGGTTACGGACCCCCCAGAGATCAATCATAGATGTTTCTCTCAACAAAGCACCAAATGAAGTACAGTTACCCCCCGGTTTTAAGTCCTCTCCCTTACCTCTATCCTAATGAGAGTCAGGTACATTATTGAGATCACCACCAAGTACGGTACTCCAGGGAAGCCCACGATAATTTCAAGTATTTTCAAAAACAATTTATTATTATACGGCGGCGGAACATACACAGATATGAGCAGTATAGGCCTACTATTAAGTTTGCACAAAAGACACACATACTGCCCTTCCGAGTCAATGATCACGTTGAGCTTTTCAAACCTCGTTCCCTTACATATCGATACTTACTCCCCTCGAATAGGCAGAGTACGTAGCATGATAGCTCTCTTGTATCCAATGCCCATTCATGGTGTGAATCCAGTCTGGGACCATATGAGTCTCCTGCAAGCATATTATAGCTGGTTTCGCTGCACGCAAAAACTGAAAAATTGCTTGTTTTTTACCATCAGCTGCCAGGCTTCTAACATTCCAACTCAGAATTTTCACGTCACCCAACATTGATACTCAGACTTGCATATGACATAAAATGTGCAACATGTAAATTACCTGAATAAGAAGCATGGCATAAACCATCCCCATTACCCTCCAGCCCCCCTCCCCCAACAACTAACCCCAGAACAAAGAAAATTGTAACAAAGAAAACCAAATATCTTTTCCCGTATTGGAAAAAAACAACAACAGGTGTATATTATCCTTATTCGACCTTAAAGGGAACCTGTCACCCTCCCCTTCCCCCCCCAGGTGTTTGAAACTAAAAGAGCCACCTTGTGCAGCAGTAATGCTGCATTCTGACAAGGTGGCTCTTAGAGTTATTGGTGCTGTAACTGCAGAAATAATCCGTTTTGTAATTTGTCCTAAATACTTTTCTTCAGTCTGGAGGCAGGTCTTTCCCCCCCTGCTGCAGACGCCACACAGCTGTCGCTCAAGTCTTCTTTGCGCTGGGCGCCGCCTCCTCAACGCTGTTTTGAAATCAGCCGGCGCCTGCGCTCTTTTGTCATGCCTTGGGCAGGTGCAGTGAGCACTGCCCGTCCTCTGTCCTCATATATAGTCTAGCTCACTGCGCCTGTGCGGCCGCCCTGCCTTTCAATCCCAGCCCTGCAGTGTCTTCTGATTTATTCACACTGCGGGGCTGGGATTCCTTTACTTTATAGGCCAGCAAACTCACCTGACCATACCCCCATAGAGAATCTATGGGGTATTGTCAAGAGGAAGATGAGAGACACCAGACGCAACAATGCAGACAAGCTGAAGGCTGCTATCAAAGCAACCTGGGCTTCCATAACACCTCAGCAGTGCCACAGGCTGATCACCTCCATGCCACGCTGCATTGATGCAGTAATTGATGCAGAAGAAGCCCTGACCAAGTATTGAGTGCATTTACTGAACATACATTTCAGTAGTCCAACATTTCAGATTTGAAAATCATTTTTCAAGCTGGTGTTATAAAGTACTAGATTGTGGCCCGATTCTAACGCATCGGGTATTCTAGAATATGCATGTCCCCGTAGTATATGAACAATGATGATTCCAGAATTCGCGGCAGACTGTGCCCGTCGCTGATTGGTCGAGGCAACCTTCATGACATCATCGTCGCCATGGCAACCATTATGACATCTACGTCGATACTGTGCCCGTCGCTGATTAGTCGAGGCGAATTCGCGGCAGACTGTGCCCATCGCTGATTGGTCGAGGCAACCTTTATGACATCATCGTCGCCATGCTGTGCCCGTCGCTGATTGGTCGAGGCCTGGCGGCCTCGACCAATCAGAGACGCGGGATTTCCAGGACAGACAGACAGACAGAAAAACCCTTAGACAATTATATATATAGATTCTAATTTACAGAAATAAGAGAAATAAAAGACTATTGGGTTTTCATTGGCTGTAAGCCATAATCATCAACATTGACAGAAATAAACACTTGAAATACATCACTTTGTTTGTAATGACTCTATATGATATATGAGTTTCACTTTTTGTATTGAAGAACAGAAATAAGTTAACTTTTTGATGATATTCTAATTTTGTGAGATGCACATGTATGTCCTGGACTCAGCACATTATCTTTATATGGCATTCGTTACCATACCCTGAGCGAAGTACAAAAATATCACATGTACTTCAGCAAAACCTTCCATTAGGGTGAAGCAATGTACCCAGTACAGTTGAGTAATGTTCTAGTATTGGAAACTAATAATTTAATTTGACTTAATATTTAACAGAGCCTCAGTCCACACACTGCACAGAGTGAAGTAGCGCATCAAGGAAACAGGGTGGATGTATTTTTTTTTGTCAGTTATTGCTTGTGGAGGGTACAATGGAGCATCACACTGTGTGGGCTTCACACAGTGTCAGTGTTTATGGAGTCATCATGCTGTGTGTGGGGCATCATACTGTGTGTGGGGGCATCATACTGTGTGTGGGGGCTGTAGGGACCACCATACTGTAGAAAAGTGTGGTCAACATCATACTATGTGGAGGACTATCATACTGTGTGGAGAACTGACTGCTTTGTTGAAGCAGTGGGGGCCATCATCGGTGTGAGGAATTGTAGTGACATCATGCTGTGTGGGGGATGTAGTGGGCTTGCTATTATGTGGGGGGAGTGTGCTGGCATCATACTGTATTGTGAATACTGTGTCCAAGACTGTAGGGGTATCATACTGTGTGACTAAGACTGGGGTTGCACTTTATTGTAAGGGGGGCATAATACTGTGTGTGTGAAGCTGTGGGGACATCACATTATGTGAGGACCATTATAAACTGTGAGGGCGACACTAACAGAGTCATGTGGGGGCATTATACTGTGTGAAGGACAATGGTTGCATTATACTGTATGAGGGTATCATACTGTGTGGAGGGACTGTGATTACATCATACTGTCTGAGGGGACAATGGGGTTGTCATACTGTTTGGGTGGAGAATTTTGGGGATATGAAAGCGGGTTAGAAAGCGGGTTAGAAAAATAAGGGGCTTCAGTAGGTGCACTATTTTAGTGTATCAGCTGTAATGCATGTCATTTTCCCTGTGTTTAAAAGATGGGATGTATGTCCTTCTGTGACTGTGCCTATGTGTCGTCACAATGTCTGTTTTGATATTTTTTTTTTATTGGTGGAGGGGAGAGTAAAAATCAATACAGTCTCTTGAAGTCATGTTGCCTACAGTTTTTTTTTTTATTTAAACATTACCACATTCATATTTCTTAACAAAAATAGTGTTAAAATTTATGCAAGATGGTGAATTACTTTTTTCTTACATTTTCAGCTAACTTTCTCTCTTTCAATTTGAGATATATCATTTTCACTCAAATTTAAAAAAAAAAAAAACTCAGCTGGTCTTGTAATCTGTTGTGATGCTAGTCACTTCTCATGGACTAGTTGTGAGGCAGAGTGGTCAAAAGTTCTAAGGTCATGAGCCAGGAACATACTTCATAAAACAGATGGAAGAGACAATGGCGTAGTAGGTAACTTTCCAAGGTCAGAATACCAGGAGGATAGCAGATCAGAGAAGAAGGGGTTAAAGAGACAGAACAAGGTCCAAGGTCAGGCAACGAAAAATCTACAAACAGAACGGAAGGCACAGAGAGACAAACCACACAATAGCTAAATGTACAAACCTATAAGTTTCAGAGAGCATAATGCTCCATACCAAAGATACGTGACAATAATCAATTTTAAATATAAAATCAATAAATTTTATTCACAGAGATACAAACAAGTAAAACAACAAATATTGAGGATAAGGTGTATGACTATAAAGGACAACTACACAGGAATGGGCACATAAAACAAAATACAGGTGCAGAAAAATCACACCGTATAGGGTATGTAATGAATAACATAAGGCTGGTAAAAGTGCATGAAGTGTGTGCACATATACAGGGTGGAGACAGAGGACAAAGGGTTAAGTAAAGCAAGTAGCCCCATAATAGGGATAAACCCTGTCCATACTGGAACCCACCCTTATTGCAACCTGCCCAAACAAAGTTCCACAATCAAATTACGACCCCAGACCGTGCATACC
Organism: Ranitomeya imitator; assembly: GCF_032444005.1. Classification (NCBI taxonomy): domain Eukaryota; kingdom Metazoa; phylum Chordata; class Amphibia; order Anura; family Dendrobatidae; genus Ranitomeya; species Ranitomeya imitator. The sequence continues at coordinate 235,400,994 of NC_091284.1, forward strand.
GCTTACCCATGTGCGCAAGCTCCTATGTGGAATGTCCTAACGGGAGCCCCGAAGCACGTTTCGCGTTTTAGTGCTTCCTCGGGGGGCTGTGTGGATACTAGTGAAAGCCCAGTTTTTATATCATTAATGCAGCTGTAGCTGATAAGCCGCAGGAGTTGCGGCGCATGTGGGCGGATCACAACGCTGGCACCGCGCCACTTCCGGCCTTCCCAGCGGTGCCCAGAGAGGAGGAAAATCCCCCGTGACGTCACTGTGTCTGGGCGTCGCTGTTGCGGAAGCCTTGGGAGGCGCGGCTCGGCTGGAGATCCACGGCGCATGCGCACCACTGCGGCGGCCATTTTGGATAGGGGAAAATTGCCAGCAGAGTGAAAATACAGGTAACATATAGAACACAGTACAAAGATGGTAGAAAACAATGCACGGCACGGCGCTAAACCCGGTGGACATGCAGACAACACTATTAAATGGTGGCAACTAAATCAAGACTCGGTAAGATGTTCCGGGATCCATCTTTATAGCATCCACATTCTCTCCTATAGAAGATGCCATGTCAATAAGATAATAATAATAGATAAAGATAATAATAATAATAATAATAATAATGCTGCATATCTTCCAGATGTTATATTCCAAAAAGTTATATCAGTAACAGAGCAGCCTGTTCCAGACCAATATGAATGCGAATAGGATCGCTGCAAAGTGAATATGAATAAAAGACAAACTAGAAGAAGAGAAAAAGGAGAACAGAACAATGATTAAAAACACAATAACAATAAAAATAAAAAATGAGAGAACAACAAAGCCCAGCGTCTATAGGAAAGGAACAAAAGATACTTGCTCATTTAGACCGTTTGGGACCATAGTTCCCAATGACACGATCCATCGGCATTCTATTTGTGCCAAGGTCCGTTTAAGGTCACCCCCTCTACTAACAGCATGGACCCTATCAATTCCACGCACTTTGAAGGACACTGGATTACAGGCATGTTGTAACCTGAAGTGTCTCGGAATGGTGTTAAGTCAGCCACCTCCTTAGCCGCTACAATACCCCTGACATGCTCACGGACCCTGACACGGAGTTCGCGTGACATAAGGCCAACGTAGATCAAATTACACGCACAAGTAGGGTAGTACACTACAAAAGTGGTGCTGCACGATATATAGCTTGTGATTCGTTAGTCCCTACCTCCCCCCGCTGCCGAAACAGTAGTGGCTCTGATGATGTTACTACAGGCCTTACATGAGCCACATGGAAAACACCCCCATCTCTGTGGTCCTGATCCAAAAATTCTAGAGGGGGCAGGAACATAATGACTCCTCACCAACTGGTCTTTTAGACTTCTCCCCCTTCTCGCAGTAAGGAGGGGGCGATCGGGCAGAATCTTATTAAGAGTGGGTTCAGTTTTTAATATTGACCAGTGCCTCTGTAGTATCTCCCGGATATCATCCCACCTATTATTAAAGGTGGAGATGAATTTCAACGGCTGAGCTCTTTTAACAAAAGAAGGCCTGGGAGGTCTAAAAAGCAACTGATTTCTGGGCGAGCTCCTGGCATGTAAGTAACCCTTCTTGATGACTCTTGCTATAGCCCCGATCCTGGAACCGACAGGCAAGGTCCCGAGCCTGCCTCTCGAAGATCTCATCCGCAGAGCAGATCCTCTTCATTCTGAGGAACTGACCCACTGGTATAGCCCGTATAGTGGACCGCATATGTGCTGAAGTAGAGTGTAAGAGGGCATTGACCGACGTTTCCTTTCGGAAAACGTCGGTCTGTATCTCACCATCTTTGCACCTCATTATTTTGATGTCTAGAAAATCGATATCGCCACTGGCTATTCTGTGAGTCAGCCTAATGTTATGGCTGTTCTGATTGAGCCCATGGATGAAATCCAAGAGGGCCGGCTCAGGACCCTGCCAGATCATCAACACATCATCGATGTACCGGTACCAGCACTGCACATGGGAGGCGGCGCGCTCCCTCGCCAAAAACCTCCCTCTCCCAGTAACCGAGAAAGAGGTTAGCGTACGAGGGTGCACATGCCGCGCCCATGGCAGTGCCGCATTTTTGTAGAAAAAAACGATCTTTAAATAGAAAAAAATTATGTGTTAAGATGAATTGTAATAGCTCCAGGATCAGGGCCTGCATCAAGGGGTCCAGGTTACTCATACCAAGAAAAAACTCAGCCGCCTCCAGTACATCTTCATGTTGGATACTAGTGTAGAGAGACTCTACATCGATAGTTGCAAAAATCATGTCAGGCTCCAAAATAAGGCCATCCAGTTTCCCCAGGACGTCCGTAGTGTCCCTGACATAGGAGGGGAGCTGTTATGGCTGGCAATCAGGCAACACAGCGTGCAGTAATCAGCGCACATACAGAGATCTGGCAATAACCAAAAACAATAGGACGAGCTCTGAGACGTGGAATCTCTGTAGACTGCAATACCTGATCTATCCTCACACAACTATAAGCAGCAGTGGATTGCGCCTATCACTACCTATGCAACTCGACACTGCCTGAGGAGCTGACTAGCCTGAAGATAGAAATACAAGCCTGACTTACCTCAGAGAAATACCCCAAAGGAATAGGCAGCCCCCCACATATAATGACTGTTAGCAAGATGAAAAGACAAACGTAGGAATGAAATAGATTCAGCAAAGTGAGGCCCGATATTCTAGACAGAGCGAGGATAGCAAAGAGAACTATGCAGTCTACAAAAAACCCTAAAACGAAAACCACGCAAAGGGGCAAAAAGACCCACCGTGCCGAACTAACAGCACGGCGGTGCACTCCTTTGCTTCTCAGAGCTTCCAGCAAAAGTTAATAGCAAGCTGAACAGAAAAAACAGAAAACAAACTAGAAGCACTTATCTAGCAGAGCAGCAGGCCCAAGGAAAGATGCAGTAGCTCAGATCCAACACTGGAACATTGACAAGGAGCAAGGAAGACAGACTCAGGTGGAGCTAAATAGCAAGGCAGCCAACGAGCTCACCAAAACACCTGAGGGAGGAAGCCCAGAGACTGCAATACCACTTGTGACCACAGAAGTGAATTCAGCCACAGAATTCACAACAGTACCCCCCCCTTGAGGAGGGGTCACCGAACCCTCACCAGAACCCCCAGGCCGACCAGGATGAGCCACATGAAAGGCACGAACAAGATCTGGGGCATGGACATCAGAGGCAAAAACCCAGGAATTATCTTCCTGAGCATAACCCTTCCATTTGACCAGATACTGGAGTTTCCGTCTAGAGACACGAGAATCCAAAATCTTCTCCACAACATACTCCAATTCCCCCTCCACCAAAACAGGGGCTGGAGGCTCCACAGATGGAACCATAGGTGCCACGTATCTCCTCAACAACGACCTATGGAATACATTATGTATGGAAAAGGAGTCTGGGAGGATCAGACGAAAAGACACCGGATTGAGAATCTCAGAAATCCTATACGGACCAATAAAACGAGGTTTAAATTTAGGAGAGGAAACCTTCATAGGAATATGACGAGAAGATAACCAAACCAGATCCCCAACACGAAGTCGGGGTCCCACACGGCGTCTGCGATTAGCGAAAAGCTGAGCCTTCTCCTGGGACAAGGTCAAATTGTCCACTACCTGAGTCCAGATCTGCTGCAACCTGTCCACCACAGAATCCACACCAGGACAGTCCGAAGACTCAACCTGTCCTGAAGAGAAACGAGGATGGAACCCAGAATTGCAGAAAAATGGAGAGACCAAGGTAGCCGAGCTGGCCCGATTATTAAGGGCGAACTCAGCCAACGGCAAAAATGACACCCAATCATCCTGGTCAGCGGAAACAAAACATCTCAGATATGTTTCCAAGGTCTGATTGGTTCGTTCGGTCTGGCCATTAGTCTGAGGATGGAAGGCCGAGGAGAAAGATAGGTCAATGCCCATCCTACCACAAAAGGCTCGCCAGAACCTCGAGACAAACTGGGAACCTCTGTCAGAAACAATATTCTCAGGAATGCCATGTAAACGAACCACATGCTGGAAGAACAAAGGCACCAAATCAGAGGAGGAAGGCAATTTAACCAAGGGCACCAGATGGACCATTTTAGAAAAGCGATCACAGACCACCCAAATGACCGACATTTTTTGAGAAACGGGAAGGTCAGAAATGAAATCCATCGAAATATGTGTCCAAGGCCTCTTCGGGACCGGCAAGGGCAAAAGCAACCCACTGGCACGTGAACAGCAGGGCTTAGCCCTAGCACAAATTCCACAGGACTGCACAAAAGCACGCACATCCCGCGACAGAGATGGCCACCAGAAGGATCTAGCAACCAACTCCCTGGTACCAAAGATTCCTGGATGACCGGCCAGCACCGAACAATGAAGTTCAGAGATAACTTTACTAGTCCACCTATCAGGGACGAACAGTTTCTCGGCCGGACAACGATCAGGTTTATTAGCCTGAAATTTCTGCAACACTCTCCGCAAATCAGGGGAGATGGCAGACACAATGACTCCTTCCTTAAGGATACTCGCCGGCTCAGATAACCCCGGAGAGTCGGGCACAAAACTCCTAGACAGAGCATCCGCCTTCACATTTTTAGAGCCCGGAAGGTATGAAATCACAAAATCAAAACGAGCAAAAAATAACGACCAACGGGCCTGTCTAGGATTCAAGCGCTTGGCAGACTCAAGATAAGTAAGGTTCTTATGATCAGTCAAAACCACCACGCGATGCTTAGCACCCTCAAGCCAATGACGCCACTCCTCGAATGCCCACTTCATGGCCAGCAACTCTCGGTTGCCCACATCATAATTACGCTCAGCAGCAGAAAATTTCCTGGAAAAGAAAGCACATGGTTTGAACACTGAGCAACCAGAACCTCTCTGTGACAAAACCGCCCCTGCACCAATCTCAGAAGCATCAACCTCGACCTGGAACGGAAGAGAAACATCAGGTTGACACAACACAGGGGCACAGCAAAAACGACGCTTCAACTCCTGAAAAGCTTCCACGGCAGCAGAAGACCAATTAACCAAATCAGCACCCTTCTTGGTCAAATCGGTCAATGGTCTGGCAATGCTAGAAAAATTACAGATGAAACTTTCTGCACACCGAAGAGACACTTTGATCCCTTCACGAACAAGGAATTAGCACGCAGTACCTGGAAAACCATTCTGACTTGCTTCACATGAGACTCCCAATCATCTGAGAAGATCAAAATGTCATCCAAGTAAACAATCAAGAATTTATCCAGATACTCACGGAAAATGTCATGCATAAAAGACTGAAAAACAGATGGAGCATTGGCAAGTCCGAACGGCATCACCAGATACTCAAAATGACCCTCGGGCGTATTAAATGCCGTTTTCCATTCATCTCCCTGCCTGATTCTCACCAGATTATACGCACCACGAAGATCAATCTTAGTAAACCAACTAGCCCCCTTAATCCGAGCAAACAAGTCAGAAATCAATGGCAAGGGATACTGAAACTTAACAGTGATCTTATTAAGAAGGCGGTAATCAATACACGGTCTTAGCGAACCATCCTTCTTGGCTACAAAAAAGAACCCTGCTCCCAATGGTGACGACGATGGGCGAATATGTCCCTTCTCCAGGGACTCCTTCACATAACTGCGCATAGCGGTGTGTTCAGGTAGGGACAAATTAAATAAACGACCCTTAGGGAATTTACTACCAGGAATCAAATCGATAGCACAATCACAATTCCTATGCGGAGGTAGGGCATCAGACTTGGACTCTTCAAATACATCCTGAAAGTCCGACAAGAACTCTGGGATGTCAGAAGGAATGGATGACGAAATAGACAAAAATGGAACATCACCATGTACTCCCTGACAACCCCAGCTGGTTACCGACATAGAGTTCCAATCCAATACTGGATTATGGGTTTGTAGCCATGGCAACCCCAACACGACCACATCATGCAAATTATGCAGTACCAGAAAGCGAATAACTTCCTGATGTGCAGTAGCAATGCACATGGTCAGCTGGGCCCAGTACTGAGGCTTATTCTTGGCCAAAGGTGTAGCATCAATTCCTCTCAACGGAATAGGACACCGCAAAGGCTCCAAGAAAAATCCACAACGTTTAGCATAATCCAAATCCATCAGATTCAGGGCAGCGCCTGAATCCACAAACGCCATGACAGAATACGATGACAAAGAGCACATTAAGGTAATGGACAAAAGGAATTTGGACTGTACAGTACCAATAACGGCAGAGCTATCGAACCGCCTAGTGCGTTTAGGACAATTAGAAATAGCATGAGTAGAATCACCACAATAGAAACACAGTCTGTTCAGACGTCTGTGTTCTTGCCGTTCTACTTTAGTCATAGTCCTGTCGCACTGCATAGGCTCAGGTTTACTCTCAGACAATACCGCCAGATGGTGCACAGATTTACGCTCGCGCAAGCGACGACCGATCTGAATGGCCAAGGACATAGACTCATTCAAACCAGCAGGCATAGGAAATCCCACCATTACATCCTTAAGAGCTTCAGAGAGACCCTTTCTGAACAAAGCCGCTAGTGCAGATTCATTCCACAGAGTGAGTACTGACCACTTCCTAAATTTCTGACAATATACTTCTACATCATCCTGACCCTGGCATAAAGCCAGCAGATTTTTCTCAGCCTGATCCACTGAATTAGGCTCATCGTAAAGCAATCCCAGCGCCTGGAAAAATGCATCAACATTACTCAATGCAGAATCTCCTGGTGCAAGAGAAAACGCCCAGTCCTGTGGGTCGCCGCGCAAAAAAGAAATAATAATCAAAACCTGTTGAATAGGATTACCAGAAGAATGAGGTTTCAAGGCCAAAAATAGCTTACAATTATTTCTGAAGCTCAGGAACTTAGTTCTGTCACCAAAAAACAAATCAGGAATCGGAATTCTTGGTTCTAGCATCGATTTCTGATCAATAGTATCTTGAATCTTTTGTACATTTACAACGAGATTATCCATTGAGGAGCACAGAGCCTGAATATCCATGTCCACAGCTGTGTCCTGAAGCACTCTAATGACTAGGGGAAAAAAAAGACTGAAGACAGAGCTAAGAAAAAAAAATGCTGTCAGGATTTCTTTTTTCCCTCTATTGGGAATCATTGGTTAGGCTCCTTGTACTGTTATGGCTGGCAATCAGGCAACACAGCGTGCAGTAATCAGCGCACATACAGAGATCTGGCAATAACCAAAAACAATAGGACGAGCTCTGAGACGTGGAATCTCTGTAGACTGCAATACCTGATCTATCCTCACACAACTATAAGCAGCAGTGGATTGCGCCTATCACTACCTATGCAACTCGACACTGCCTGAGGAGCTGACTAGCCTGAAGATAGAAATACAAGCCTGACTTACCTCAGAGAAATACCCCAAAGGAATAGGCAGCCCCCCACATATAATGACTGTTAGCAAGATGAAAAGACAAACGTAGGAATGAAATAGATTCAGCAAAGTGAGGCCCGATATTCTAGACAGAGCGAGGATAGCAAAGAGAACTATGCAGTCTACAAAAAACCCTAAAACGAAAACCACGCAAAGGGGCAAAAAGACCCACCGTGCCGAACTAACAGCACGGCGGTGCACTCCTTTGCTTCTCAGAGCTTCCAGCAAAAGTTAATAGCAAGCTGAACAGAAAAAAACAGAAAACAAACTAGAAGCACTTATCTAGCAGAGCAGCAGGCCCAAGGAAAGATGCAGTAGCTCAGATCCAACACTGGAACATTGACAAGGAGCAAGGAAGACAGACTCAGGTGGAGCTAAATAGCAAGGCAGCCAACGAGCTCACCAAAACACCTGAGGGAGGAAGCCCAGAGACTGCAATACCACTTGTGACCACAGAAGTGAATTCAGCCACAGAATTCACAACAGGGAGCGACTCCACCAAAGGGTGCAAATAAATTTACAAACGGGGTCGCAAAGCCCTTCCATGCCCGAGACAATCGAACGCCCTGGGGGCGTAACTGGATCCTTGTGTACCTTCGGCAGTAGGTAGAAGGTAGGGACCACCGGATAATCCACAAGCAGGTCTTCAAATACTTTTTTGGATATAATGCCCCGTGTCAGGGCCCAATCCAAAATCCCAAACAATTTGCCTGAGAAATTGGATAGTGGATTACATGCCAGGGATATGTATGCTTCACGGTCCCTCAAATGGCGGAAGGCCTCCCTTTCATACTTAACCGTCGTCCAGATAACCACGTTCCCCCCCTTATCCGCTGGCTTTATTACAACATCATGCAGACTTAAGTTCTTTCAGAGCCTTGCATTGTGCAGGCGTTAAATTGTTACCCCTCTTATCACTCGGGACCTTTTTCAAGTCCTCCAATACTAATCTATTAAAGATGTCAATCTGGGGACAGAGTGAAAAGGCGGGAAACGTGGTACATCTACGCACGACGGAAGCAGGGAAGGTACCTGTGGCCAATGAATCCGCCTCGTCCGCCAGTTCCTCAAGTGTGGTCAGTGCCTCCTGTTCCAATGTTGTATCATGATTGAAGTCATTCTGAGGCTTAGAATGTAATTTACGCAGGATGACCTTCCTAAGGTACAGTTGTGTGTCTTTCATGGCTGTAAAGTAATTGAAATTGTTAGTGGGGACAAAAGTCAATCCTAAGCCCAAGACACTCAATTGATCCTCCGATGGCACATGATCTGACAAATTAATTACCTCCAAGTGATTGATAGGCTTAGACTTTTTCTCGAGAGACTGAGGAGGAGTAAAGCAACGTTTGTTCTTTCCTCTACGATTTACAGCCTTCCCTAATCACAGTCTATCCCTAAAGGTGTCCTTAAGGTGACTATTACAGGCTTGGTCCTCATCCATAGAGGATGCTGATGAAAAAGAGCTACGATGAGTCGAAGTTTTTAATTGTGTAGATTGCTTTTTCTTCCATCTATACACATGGTTATTTTTATAGCCAAGAACGTCTCTTTGGTACTTTTTAGTCTTAGATGCGACAATTTCTTTTTCCCACCTCTGAAAATCTCCCTCCAGTTCATCGTTCAATTTTTTCTCGGCAGTCGCCGAAAGGGTGCTGCATAAGGACTCTTGTAGGGAACTATGCTCCTTTTCAATCTCTTGCAGAGAGGTAGTATTAGATTTAACCAACAATTCCATATACCCCTTGGAACAGTTAGAAGACAACTCCTCCCACTGCTTCCTGAGAAGTTGATCGTCCATGGTAAATGAGGGGAACACCTGTATCCTCAGTCCCCTGGGGATCAGACCTTTGGCCATATACCGCTCTAAGAATGCCCTGTTCCACCATAGACGCGTTTTTTTGTTTAGTAAAGACTTCAATTTAGTGACAGAATCTTCTGTTTCTCTCGTATTAAAAACCACAACAGAGTCATCACCGAATACCTCATCCAATTTTGTGAGCCATTTTTTCTCACGGGCTCTATGATCCATGCAGTCGGTTGGAGAAGCTGTGAAAATACACAGTAACAATACAACTTTATAACAGAAACCAACACTAAGGATGTAATCATGGGTAAAGAAATCCCTTCTACAGGACGTGCCCATTGCACTCCAATGGGGAAAAGAGGGGGGCAAAAACTCCCCTATAATATAAACCTATAAGTTTCAGAGAGCATAATGCCCCATACCAAAGATACGTGACAATAATCAATTTTAAATATAAAATCAATAAATTTTATTCACAGAGATACAAACAAGTAAAACAACAAATATTGAGGATAAGGTGTATGACTATAAAGGACAACTACACACGAATGGGCACATAAAACAAAATACAGGTGCAGAAAAATCACACCGTATAGGGTATGTAATGAATAACTTAAGGCTGGTAAAAGTGCATGAAGTGTGTGCACATATACAGGGTGGAGACAGAGGACAAAGGGTTAAGTAAAGCAAGTAGCCCCATAACAGGGATAAACCCTGTCCATACTGGAACCCACCCTTATTGCAACCTGCCCAAACAAAGTTCCACAATCAAATTACGACCCCAGACCGTGCATACCGCTTACCCATGTGCGCAAGCTCCTATGTGGAATGTCCTAATGGGAGCCCCGAAGCACGTTTCGCGTTTTAGTGCTTCCTCGGGGGGCTGTGTGGATACTAGTGAATGCCCGGTTTTTATATCATTAATGCAGCTGTAGCTGATAAGCCGCAGGAGTTGCGGCGCATGTGGGCGGATCACAACGCTGGCACCGCGCCACTTCCGGCCTTCCCAGCGGTGCCCAGAGAGGAGGAAAATCCCCCGTGATGTGACTGTGTCTGGGCGTCGCTGTTGCGGAAGCCTTGGGAGGCGCGGCTCGGCTGGAGATCCATGGCGCATGCGCACCACTGCGGCGGCCATTTTGGATAGGGGAAAATTGCCAGCAGAGCGAAAATACAGGTAACATATAGAACACAGTACAAAGATGGTAAAAACAATTCACGGCACGGCGCTAAACCCGGGGGACATGCAGACAACACTATTAAATGGTGGCAACTAAATCAAGACTCGGTAAGATGTTCCGGGATCCATCTTTATAGCATCCACATTCTCTCCTATAGAAGATGCCTTGTCAATAAGATAATGCTGCATATCTTCCAGATGTTATATTTAAAAAAGTTATATCAGTAACAGAGCAGCCTGTTCCAGACCAATATGAATGCGAATAGGATCGCTGCATAGTGAATATGAATAAAAGACAAACTAGAAGAAGAGAAAAAGGAGAACAGAACAATGATTAAAAACACAATAACAATAAAAAATGAGAGAACAACAAAGCCCAGCGTCTATAGGAAAGGAACAAAAGATACTTGCTCATTTAGACCGTTTGGGACCATAGTTCCCAATGACACGATCCATCGGCATTCTATTTGTGCCAAAGTCCGTTTAAGGTCACCCCCTCTACTTACAGCATGGACCCTATCAATTCCACGCACTTTGAAGGACACTGGATTACAGGCATGATGTAACCTGAAGTGTCTCGGAATGGTGTTAAGTTCCGAGACATCAGCCACCTCCTTAGCCGCTACAATACCCCTGACATGCTCACGGACCCTGACACGGAGTTCGCGTGACGTAAGGCCAACGTAGATCAAATTACACGCACAAGTAGCGTAGTACACTACAAAAGTGGTGCTGCACGATATATAGCTTGTGATTCGGTAGTCCCTACCTCCCCCCGCTGCCGAAAAAGTAGTGGCTCTGATGATGTTATTACAGGCCTTACATGAGCCACATGGAAAACACCCCCATCTCTGTGGTCCTGATCCAAAAATTCTAGAGGGGGCAGGAACATAATGACTCCTCACCAACTGGTCTTTTAGACTTCTCCCCCTTCTTGCAGTAAGGAGGGGGCGATCGGGCAGAATCTTATTAAGAGTGGGTTCAGTTTTTAATATTGACCAGTGCCTCTGTAGAATCTCCCGGATATCATCCCACCTATTATTAAAGGTGGAGATGAATCTCAACGGCTGAGCTCTTTTAACAGAAGAAGGCCTGGGAGGTCTACAAAGCAACTGATTTCTGGGCGAGCTCCTGGCACGTAAGTAACCCTTCTTGATGACTCTTTTGCTATAGCCCCGATCCTGGAACCGACCGGCAACTTTTTTTTTAATTTAAACATTACCACATTCATATTTCTTAACAAAAATAGTGTTAAAATTTATGCAAGATGGTGAATTACTTTTTTCTTACATTTTCAGCTAACTTTCTCTCTTTCAATTTGAGATATATCATTTTCACTCAAATTTAAAACAAAAAAAAACTCAGCTGGTCTTGTAATCTGTTGTGATGCTAGTCACTTTTTTCATGGAGTAGCTGTGAGGCAGAGTGGTCAAGAGTTCTAAGGTCAAGAGCCAGGAACATACTTCATAAAACAGATGGAAGAGACAATGGCGTAGTAGGTAACTTTCCAAGGTCAGAATACCAGGAGGATAGCAGATCAGAGAAGAAGGGGTTAAACAGACAAAACAAGGTCCAAGGTCAGGCAACGAAAAATCTACAAACAGAACGCAAGGCACAGAGAGACAAACCACACAATAGCTAAATGTACATCTGGAAGAGGTCTGGGAGGAGCAGCTCAGTTAAGTATCCTGGCAATCACCTGGATAATGAACACCTGGAGACAGCCAGCGCCTCCCAGTCTCAGATGAGATCATGTTGATGATTATGGCTTACAGCCAATGAAAACCAAAAAGTCATTATCTCATTAAATTAGAATTAACAAAAAACACTTGCAAAGACTTCCTATGCATTTAAAAAGGTCCCTTAGTCTGTTTCAGTAGACTCCACAATCATGGGAAAGACTGCTGACATGACAGATATCCAGAAGGCAGACTCTGTGAACAGCCAGCTTCTTTAGCAATGAACTTTTGTGGCTTACCATCCTTGTGGAGTATGTCAATGTCTGCCTTCTGGACGTCTGTCAACATTAACAGAAATAAACACTTGAAATAGATCACTCAGGTTGTAATGACTTAAAATAATATATTAGTTTCACTTTTTGTATTGAAGAACTGAAATAAATTAACTTTTTGATGATTTTCTAATTTTGTGAGAAGCACGAATATATATATGTGTGTGTGTATAGATACATCTTACATACAGTAGTCTCCTTTATTATGTATATTTCCATCTCTTAATAAACAGTGCCATCTCTTGTTATGCACAGCTCCGTCCCTAACATATCGGATTATATAGAGCCCTGTTTTTTATTACAGTTCTCTCTTGTTAGATACAGTGGGGAAAAAAAGTATTTAGTCAGCAACTCATTGTGCAAGTTCTCCGACTTAAAAAGATGAGAGAGGTCTATAATTAACATCATAGGTAGACCACAACTATGAGAGTCAAAATGAGAAAATCAATCCAGAAAATCACCTTGTCTGATTTGGCAAGCTTTATTTTGCAAATTATGGTGGAAAATAAGTATTTGGTCATTAACAAAAGTCCATCTCAATATTTTGTTATATATCTTTTGTTGGCAATGACAGTGGTCAAACTTTTCTGTATGTCTTCACAAGGTTGACACACACTGTTGGTGATATGTTGGCCCATTCCTCCATGCAGATTTCCTCTCCAGCAGTGATGCTTTGGGCCTCTCGCTAGGCGACACGGACTTTCAACTCCCTCCAATGGTTTTCTATGGGGTTAAGATCTGGAGACTGGCTAGGCCACTCCAGGACCTTCATATGCTTCTACCAAACCACTCCTTCGTTGCCCTGGTGATGTTCTCAGGACCATTATCATGCTGAAAGACCCATCCACGTTTCATCTTCAATGCCCTTGCTGATGAAAGGTTTGCACTCAAAATGTCATGATACATGGCCCCATTCATTCTTTCATGTACACGGATCAGTCATCCTGGTCCCTTTGCAGAGAAACAGCCCCAAAGCATGCCATCCCCATGCTTCACAGTAAGTATGGTGTTATTGGGATGCAAGTCAGCATTCTGTCTCCTCCAAACACGATGAGCTTTTGTTTCTACCAAACAGTTCTACTTTGGTTTCATCAGACCATATGACATTCTCCCTATACTCTTCTGGATAATCCAAAAGCTCTCTAGCAAACTTCAGATGGGCCCGGACAAGTACTGGCTAAGCTGGGGGACACGTCTGTCACTGCAGGATCTGAGTCCCTGGTGGCGTAGTGTGTTAATGATGGTAACCTTTGTTACAGTGGTCCCAGCTCTATGCAGGTCATTCATTCATTAGGTCTCCCCATGTGGCTCTGGGATTTTTGCTCAGAAAACAGCAAAACGGCAGAGATGCTTACCTGCCTAGGCCTCCAAACAAATGCACTATCAGGATGCAGTGGACCCATGTAGTTAAGATGGCAGCAACACAGTTTCGGTCTTGTAAATTGTGGTGTCTGTTCACATGGGATGCATTTGGATAGCGCTGGGCAGCCTGCCTGATCCTGCAGTGACAGACGTGTCCCCCAGCATAAGCCAGTACATGTCCGGGCCCATCTGAAGTTTGCTAGAGAACATTTGGATTATCCAGAAGAGTATTGGGAGAATGTCATATGGTCTGATGAAACCAAAGTAGAACTGTTTAGTAGAAACTATATTGTGCTATATTTGTTTAGTGTTAGGACTCGTAAGCATGGAGACCCGTGATGTATTTTGGCCAAAATATTAACTAGTATCTCACATGTTTTTTTATATGTGCTTTTTGCCCTTCTTTCGGGGTGCAGTTGGGCCCATTCGGTCTTGTAAACTTTGGTGTCTGTTCACATGTGATGCATTTGTATAGCGCTGGGAAGCCTACCTGATCTAATAAAAAGGTGTCACTACTAGGCTGTTAACCTGGATGCTATGCATCTCCATTGTGTGAACAGCACCACATATAAGTCTTTTATGTGCAGAAATATGCCAAGCAGCCACCCCCTCATTTGATTGGTAGATTTTGAGTGGTTGCCTCATCGGTATTTCTGCATCTGTGTTGCCATCTTAACTACATGGGTCCACGGCATCCTGATAGTGCATTTGTTTGGAGGCCTAGGCAGGTAAGCATCTCTGCCGTTTTGATCTTTTCTGATTTTTTGGAGGATCTCTGAATCCTCTTTTTTGTGCTATATTTGTTTAGCGTTAGGACTCGTACGCATGGGGACCTGTGACGTGGGTTATGAGCTTGCGTATTTTGGCCAACATATTAACTAATACCTCAGTTTTTTTAATGTGTTTTTTTGTACTTTTTTTCGGGGTGCAGTTTGGGCCTATTTGGTCTTGTAAACTGTGGTTTCTGTTCACATGGGATGCATTTGGATAGTGCTGGTCAGCCTGCCTGATCTAATAGAAGGGTGTCACTATTAGGCCGGCGTCACACTCGGCGTAAGACAATACGGTCCATATATTACGGCCGTAATACGCTGAAAAGTCCCGAAAATAGTGGTCCGTATCTCCTCCGTAGGCAGGGTGTGTCAGCGTATTTTGCGCATGGCATCCTCCGTATGTAATCCGTATGGCATCCGTACTGCGTGTTTTTCTCGCAGGCTTGCAAAACCGACATACGGCAAGGGATCCATGTGTAAAAAACCCATAAAAACATATATACCGTCTATATATATATGTCAGTAGACACATATGTATATATATTAATATTTCATACAGCGCGAGATAGCTTTAAAGCCGGTAATTCAATTGCCGGCTTTTGCTATCTCCTTCCTAAACCCGACATGATATGAGACATGGTTTACATACAGTAAACCATCTCATAGCACCTTTTTTTTGCATATTCCACACTACTAATGTTAGTAGTGTGTATATGCAAAATTTGGCCGTTCTAGCTATTAAATTAAAGGGTTAAATGGCGGAAAAAATTGGCATGGGCTCCCGCGCAATTTTCTCCGCCAGAGTAGTAAAGCCAGTGACTGAGGGCAGATATTAATAGCCTGGAGAGGGTCCACGGTTATTGCCCCCCCCCCGTGGCTAAAAACATCTGCCCCCAGCCACCCCAGAAAAGGCACATCTGGAAGATGCGCCTATTCTGGCACTTGGCCACTCTCTTCCCATTCCCGTGTAGCGGTGGGATATGGGGTAATGAAGAGTTAATGCCACCTTGCTATTGTAAGGTGACATTAAGCCAAATTAATAATGGAGAGGCGTCAATTATGACACCTATCCATTATTAATCCAATAGTAGTAAAGGATTAAAAAAAAACACAAACACATTATTTAAAAGTATTTTAATGAAATAAAAACAAAGGTTGTTGTAATATTTTATTCTACGCTCAATCCATCTGAAGACCCTCGCTGTAACAAGGAAAAAATAATAAACCAACAATATACATACCTTCCGAAGATCTGTAACGTCCCACAATGTAAATCCATCTGAAGGGGTTAAAATATTTTACAGCCAGGAGCTCTGCTAATGCAGCTGTGCTTGTGGCTGCAAAACCCCGGGGAATGAAGGTAAAGTAGGTCAATGACCTATATTTACCTTCATTTGCGGTGAGGCGCCCTCTGCTGGTTGTCCTCATATGAGCTTGAGCCTGGGAGCTTTCTAGGAAAGTTCCCATGCTCGAGGAACAACCAGCAGGGGGCGCATCACCGCAAATAAAGGTAAATATGTCATTGACCTACTGCATTTGTTTGAAGGCCTAGGCGGGTAAGCATCTCTGCAGTTTTGCTGTTTTCTGAATTTATGGAGGATCTCTGAATCCTCTTTTTTTTTCAAATCTGTTTATTGAATTGTTACATTTCCAATACAAAGTAAACAATTCCAATTCAAACAAGACAATGGAAATAACAGTAACCCAGATCCCACTCCCTCCCAAAAACCCTATCTCTGCATGTGTATAATCAACGAGCTGTATTATGGAATTGGTGTGTTGCCGCCTATCCGCTGTAGTAAATACCATTGGGTATTCTCAAATTGCGTTCTTAGCCTCTCTCTAGTCTCTAGAGGAAGAGACGGAATGAATGTAGCCCACGTGGATAAAAATTTACCCACCAACTTCTCCCTGTTAGTCAGTGCGTCTATCCACTCCATTCTAAATATGAATTGTATTTTGGTGCGGATAAAAGAAAGCGATGGAACTGTTGGACTCAACCACTGATGTAGTATACTTTTCCTAGTCGCTGAAGCCCATATCGTGAGCGTTGCTTTGGTGTATCTGGGCAGTTTGTGAGATGCCTCGTCTAGAATATTAAAAATAGCCCATTGTGGAGTAAGTGTGAAGTTGACTCAACACAATCTCTGCAGTTCATCATAAACATCACCCCATAACTCTTGAATTTTCGGGCAACTCCATAAGTGGTGAAATATGTCAGTGTTGCGAGATTTGCATTTAGAACATAGGTAAATGTTGGAGGGAGACATCCTAGATTGTAAGCAAGGTGTAATGTAGGCTCTGTGTAATATTAAGAGTGTCATATCAGTGTAGCTGCTGTATGGCAGAATTTTCCTTTGTGCCGAAGTAGCGTCAAGGAGGTCCTCCACCCTGAGACATGACAAGTCCCTCAACCATCTCGCCACTCCTGTGGTTTTTCCTTCCCAAGACCACTTTTTGCGAATCGTCGAGTAAATGCTACTTATAGAGGCCGGTCGGGATTTGGCATTTCTAATAAACCCATCCAAGTTGATTCTCCCCTCTACCGTCCCCCCCATCGATTGACACTTCTGTGCTAAGCTACGTGCCTGAAGAAATAGGAAACGTCTATTACTAAATAATGAGAAGCGCTGTGA
Source organism: Ranitomeya imitator (assembly GCF_032444005.1). Classification (NCBI taxonomy): domain Eukaryota; kingdom Metazoa; phylum Chordata; class Amphibia; order Anura; family Dendrobatidae; genus Ranitomeya; species Ranitomeya imitator. The sequence goes on from NC_091284.1 coordinate 235,418,147, forward strand.
TGCCGCTTCAAAGGATAACACCGAGAAGTTGAGATCCAATAGATCAATTACCTGCCCACAGCCCTGGGAAGCCAAAAGTTTATAAGATGATGGTGCAGAACCCCTCAAGAATCCAGGGTTACCCAGAAAAGACTGATATGGGGATAAACTAGTCTGTAGTTTACAGATTTTTCTACAGCGTCACCAGGTCTGTAACGTTTGCCATAGTGACGGGTGTTCCTGTATCCCCTTTGGAAGGTTCTCCCCAAGTAGGTGTAACAGAGCCGACAACGAGATATGTGGGTAGATTTGTTGTTCCAGGTTGACATTAGCGAAGTGAGAGACACCCCTTATCCAATCAATAGCATATCTAAAATTAGCCGCCAAGTTATATCTTCCCAAATCAGGAAGATTCACCCCGCCCTCCATTCTTGTCGCCTGCAATCTTGCAAGACTTATGCGTGTTCTACCTCCAACCCCCCAAATAAATTTACGAAAGTTTGAATTCAATAAACCCAGATCTGTTCTAGACAGGAGAAGGGGCAATGTTTGAAAAGCATATAGCAGTTTAGGAAACACTATCATTTTAATTAAATGACATCTCCCGGAGAATGACAGTGTGAAATGTTTCCACGAATGGAGGTTAATTATGGAGGAGATTAATGGTTTATAGTTAGCTCTATATAGAATGGATGGGTCCGCCGGCAACCTTATCCCCAGATATTTGATTGATTCCTGGCTCCAATGGAATGGGAACGAGGGATCGCCCGACCTCCCAGACCTGAAAACCGCCAAGGCCTCAGATTTACTAAAGTTAACCTTAAATCCGGAGCAAATCCCAAATTTCTCTAAAATATTCATAACGGCCGGGATTGCTTGAGCTGGATTGGCAATGAATAAAAGAACATCATCAGCAAATGCTGAGATTTTTATGGATGTAGCTCCCACCTTCACTCCTTCAAATGTCGCCTTGTTTTGCAACGTCCTCAGGAGTGGATCTAATGCTATGTTAAACAAGAGGGGAGACAAAGGACAACCCTGACGCGTCCCCCGCTGGATCTCAAAGGGCTTAGACAATATGTTATTTACAGACATCCTAGACATCGGCTTTCTATAAATTGATTTAACAGCTTCACAGAACCACGGGCCAAATTCTCTAAACGATAGCAGCTCATATAGGTAATCCCACGAAACCCTATCGAACGCTTTATCGGCGTCGAGGCTAACCACTATAGTTTTCATAAGTTTATGCGCTCTACTATAAGATATGAAAAATGCAAGTGACTAGCACACTTGGAGTGTGCTAGTCACTTGCATTTTTCATAAAGGCTTGGGAACCTATGACCGTGCACCTCCTCCTTTTGGCTGTGCTGAACATTTTCTATATAACTACTATAAGATATGACGCCCAGAGCTGTCCTGATGTTGTACGTAATGGATTTCCCATGCACAAAGCCAGTTTGCTGTGGCGAGATTAAATTTGGGAATAGTCTTTGTAGTCTGTCGGCCAGAATTTTAGTAAAAATTTTGAAATCCGAATTAAGTAGTGAGATGGGCCTATATCCCTCAACTTGCAAGTGATCTTTGCCCGGTTTTGGAAGGACAATAACCACCGCCTCATTAAACCGATCAGGGAGATGACCGCATTTGACTATGTTGTTATATAGCTCAGGCAAGTGAGGGGCCAGGTGCCGAATCCTCTTTTTGTGCTGCTCCATGTCATCCAAATACTTTTTGAAATCAAACTACTCACCTGATGAGGATGAAGAAAATGCAGCAGCAGCATTGGCAGGATCCGAGTCCTCTTGCTCTTGGCTGTCCTGTAGCCCACTCATCCTAACTGCTATCTCAATCAGAGCTTCTTTTCCTTTAGTAAGCTGTTGATCAGCAATATACGATGACTCGGGTACACATAAACAGCTGCCAGAAAAATTTTATTTTCTAATAGCAGTTTCTCTGTTTCATTGAAGCAGCAATGCCATCTGTGATTAAACCTCCTCTTTGGGACAGGCAAAACTACAAGTTCTTCCACTTCTTTATAAAAAATGCCAGGAGTTAAATCCTCAGCTTATAACTTTTAGTCACTGTAAATGGGTGATGAAGCAATTCCTTCAATTCAGTCACCTGTCTCCATTGACCTTCATGTAGTGTTACCTGAGGGTTGTTCATATCTACAAGGGTTTCAGCTAAAGCAGTCGCTCAGTCATTAAATAGATGCTGTCCCTCCGAGTGGCTTGATGCACAATTGCCCCTTTTCTAGCACATCTCTTCAAGATGGAATAAATTTTAGGGGTTCTGGCAGCAATAGCCAATTTCCTCACTTCGCTAATCAGAGTTTGAGCATGTCCCTCTTGCAGACTATCTCTTATTGGCAGCTGCAGTGTGTGCACAACACAATGTATGTGATGAATATGAAAGAGGTGTAAAGCAGCTTCAACAAGATTATCTAATTGTAAAGAATTATTTTTGTAATGCAACTGCGGAGCAGTTGCTCTCATCCACCACCAGGGGCAATGTTACGGGAAAAAGGGTTGCACTTACTGTGTAGCACTTCGGTGCAGAAGTGCAGGCCACCACCAGGAGGCGGCAGAGTAGTCAGACAGGCCGAAGTCAGCAACAAACAGGGAGATGAAGTACTAGAGGTTACAGCAAAGCACGAGGTCAGAGACGAGCCAAAAGTTGGAGCCAGACAGGAGCGCGGTATCCAAAATGTGAGACAGAAAGAGGAGTCAAGGTACAAGCCAGAGGGTCAAAAGCCAGTTGGGGAACGCAGTACCATAGACAGAAAAAACAGAGGTGGAGTTCAGAGTTCAAACCGAGTCATACACTGTAGGAAAATCACCAAACGTACACTGAGTCAGGGATAGGGAACATGTCAGACACACACACGGGAAGTCAGAGGCAGAAGGATCACTAGAGTATATGGATCAGCTGCTCTAGCCTGGAAGCATGAACTATCACTGACAAAGGCTACCTAAAAGAGCACCAATAAATAGGCATCTAAGGGAGGAAGGAAAAGTTAACCCCTCCATGACCAGGCCGGGGAAAGAGACGCAAAAAGCAAACCCTGATCATGACAATTTTGCTGTTCTTCTGTAGTAATATGCCTGCTTGTTCCTACTTTATGAGAACAGGACTGTGGCCTTCCATCTCCAACATACTGAATGTGAAATGTTCTAGCTGCTGTTCACATCCATTATTCTCAGTCCTCAGTTTAATTGTACTTATCACGTTTGAAGCATTCTCAGATACAATATCAAGAACCTGTTCTTTTTGGAGTTCATAATCTTGCAGAATTTTTTTCCACTAAGGTCTGGAGAAACTGGCTTCTGTGATGAGCTTTAGTATTTTTTACAGCCAGCATCTTACTAACAATTGTTTGTTACAAACATATCGAACGTTGATAGCAAAATAGTTCACTCTGTGACGTGTGCAGGCATCTATTTTAAGAAACACAAAGCATCTCCTGAGAGTATTTTTAACCCGTTTACCCCCAAGGGTGGTTTGCACGTTATGGACCGGGCCAATTTTTACAATTCTGACCTCTGTCCCTTTATGAGGTTATAACTCTGGAACGCTTCAACGGATCCCGGTGATTCTGACATTGTTTTGTCATGACATATCGTACTTCATGATAGTGGTAAAATTTATTTGATATTACCTGCGTTTATTTGTGAAAAAAAAGGAAATTTGGTGAAAATTTGGAAAATTTCACAATTTTCCAACTTTGAATTTTTATACTATTAAATCAGAGATATGTCACACAAAATACTTAATAAGTAACATTTCCCACATGTCTACTTTACATCAGCACAATTTTGGAACCAAACTTTTTTTTGTTAGGGAGTCAAAGGGTTAAAGTTGACCAGCAATTTCTCATTTTTACAACACCATTTTTTTTTTAGGGACCACATCTCATTTGAAGTCACTTTGAGGGGTCTATATGATAGAAAATACCCAAGTGTGACACAATTCTAAAAACTGCACCTCACAAGGTGCTTAAAGCCACATTCAAGAAGTTTATTAACCCTTCAGGTGTTTCACAGGAATTTTTGGAATGTTTAAATAAAAATGAACATTTAACTTTTTTTCACCAAAAATTTACTTCAGCTCCAATTTATTTTATTTTACCAAGGGTAACAGGAGAAAATGGACCCCAAAAATTGTTGTACAATTTGTCCTGAGTACGCTGATACCCCATATGTGGGGGTAAACCACTGTTTGGGCGCATGACAGAGCTCGGAAGCGAAGGAGCGCCATTTGACTTTTCAATGCAAAATTGACAGGAATTGAGATGGGACGCCATGTTGCGTTTGGAGAGCCACTGATGTGCCTAAACATTGAAACCCCCACAAGTGACACCATTTTGGAAAGTAGACCCCCTAAGGAACTTATCTAGATGTGTGGTGAGCACTTTGACCCACCAAGTGCTTCACAGAAGTTTATAATGCAGAACCGTAAAAATAAAAAAACATTTCTTTTCACAAAAATTATATTTTCGCCCCCAATTTTTTTATTTTCCCAAGGGTAAGAGAAGAAATTGGACCCCAAAAGTTGTTGTACAATTTGTCCTGAGTACGCCGATACCCCGTATGTGGGGGTAAACCACTGTTTGGGCGCATGGGAGAGCTCGGAAGGGAAGGAGCGCCATTTGACTTTTCAATGCAAAATTGACAGGAATTGAGATGGGACGCCATGTTGCACTTGGAGAGCCACTGATGTGCCTAAACATTGAAACCCCCACAAGTGACACCATTTTGGAAAGTAGACCCCCTAAGGAACTTATCTAGATGTGTGGTGATTACTTTGACCCACCAAGGGCTTCACAGAAGTTTATAATGCAGAGCCGTAAAAATAAAACATAAAAATATTTTTTAGCCCCCAGTTTTGTATTTTCCCGAGGGTAACAGGAGAAATTGGACCCCAAAAGTTGTTGTCCAATTTGTCCTGAGTGCGCTGATACCCCTTATGTGGGGGGGAACCACAGTTTGGGCGCATGAGAGGGCTCGGAAGGGAAGGAGCGCCATTTGGAATGCAGACTTAGATGGAATGGTTTGCAGGCATCACATTGCGTTTGCAGAGCCCCTAATGTACCTAAACAGTAGAAACCCCCCACAAGTGACACCATTTTGGAAAGTAGACCCACTAAGGAACTCATCTAGATGTGTTGTGAGAGCTTTGAACCCCCAAGTGTTTCACTACAGTTTATAACGCAGAGCCGTGAAAATTAAAAAAAAATTTTTCCCCCCAATATTTTTTAGCCCCCAGTTTTGTATTTTCCCGAGGTTAACCGGTTCAAATTGGACCCCAAAAGTTGTTGTCCAATTTATCCTGAGTACGCTGATACCCCATATGTTGGGGTAAACCCCTGTTTGGGCACACGGGAGAGCTAGGAAGGGAAGGAGCACTGTTTTACTTTTTCAACGCAGAATTGGCTGGAATTGAGATCGGACGCCGTGTCGCGTTTGGAGAGCCCCTGATGTGCCTAAACAGTGGAAACCCCCAATTATAACTGAAACTCTAATCCAAACACACCCGTAACCCTAATCCCAATGGTAACCCTAACCACACCTCTAACCCAGACACATCCCTAACCCTAATCCCAACCCTATATGTAATCCAAACCCTAACCCTAACTTTAGCCCCAACCCTAACCCTAACTTTAGCCCCAACCCTAACTGTAGCCTTAACCCTAGCCCCAACCCTAACCCTAATGGGAAAATGGAAATAAATACATTTTTTAAATTTTTTAATTTTTCCCTAAGGGGGTGATGAAGGGGGGTTTGATTTACTTTTATAGCGTTTTTTTAGCGGATTTTTATGATTGACAGCCGTCACACACTGAAAGACACTTTTTATTGCAAAAAATATTTTTTGCGTTATCACATTTTGAGAGCTATAATTTTTCCATATTTGAGTCCACAGAGTCATGTGAGGTCTTGTTTTTTGCGGGACGAGTTGACGTTTTTATTGGTAAGATTTTCGGGCACATGACATTTCTTGATCGCTTTTTATTCCGATTTTTGTGAGGCAGAATGACCAAAAACCAGCTATTCATGAATTTCTTTTGGGGGAGGCGTTTATACCGTTCCGCGTTTGGTAAAATGGATAAAGCAGTTTTATTCTTCGGGTCAGTACGATTATAGCGAAACCTCATTTATATCATTTTTTAATGTTTTGGCGCTTTTATACGATAAAAACTATTTTATAGAAAAAATAATTATTTTTGCATCGCTTTATTCTGAGGACTATAACTATCAGCGGTACCATGGTTATTTATATCGGTCTTTTTGATCGCGTGTTGTTCCACTTTTTGTTCGGCGGTATGATAATAAAGCGTTGTTTTTTGCCTCGTTTTTTTTGTTACGGTGTTTACTGAAGGGGTTAACTAGTGAGCGTTTTATAGGTCGGGTCGTTACGGACGCGGCGATAATAAATGTGTACTTTTATTGTATTTTTTTATTTAGATAAAGAAATGTATTTATGGGAATAATTTTTTTTTTTCTTTATTTAGGATTTTTTTTTTTTTTACACATGTGGAAATTTTTTAAAAAACTTTTTTACTTTGTCCCGGGGGGACATCACAGATCGTTGATCTGACAGATTGCACAGCACTCTGTCAGATCAGCGATCTGACTTAGAGCAGTGCAGGCTTACCAAGCGCCGGCTGAGCAGGCACTTGGTAAGCCACCTCCCTCCCTGCAGGACCCGGATGTCATGGCCATCTTGGATCAGGGGCCTGCAGCGAGGAAGGAGGTAAGAAACCCTCGCAGGAACGCGATCACATCGCGTTGCTGCGGGGGTCTTAGGGAAGCCCGCAGGGAGCCCCCTCCCTGCGCGACGCTTCCCTATACCGCCGGCACACCACGATCATGTTTGATCATGGTGTGCCGGGGGTTAATGTGCCGGGGGCGGTCCGTGACAGCTCCTGTCACATAGCGCCGGATGTCAGCTGCGATAGGCAGCTGACACCCGGCCGCTCTCCCCCCGTGAGCGCGGCCGATCGCGCTGGATGTACTATTCCGTCCTTGGGAAGTAAGGCCCACCCCACATGGACGGAATAGTACGTCCAATGACAGAAAGGAGTTAAGATCTTCCATTTGGTTAAGGGCTTCTTCAGTCACTAATTTTCTAATACTTTCTCTTTCCAGATACACACGAAAGCTTGTGGGCCATTTCTCCATTAAGAGCTGTAAAATTCTGGTTGTGCAAATAATGATAATGGTACACTGTCCTTCACAACAAGCTCGATGAGCTGTCTTTTAAACACATTTGCTGTCATTGTAACAATAACTTTGTCACTTACAAAATATCTTGTAACTGATGTTTGAGATGCTTTCCTCCTCCTTTGCCAGGCGGGAAGTGTTGGTCTCTGGTTTCTTGGTGCCGCTGTGATCTTTTTCAATCACAACTTTGTAAACTTCTGGGTGGCAGCTTTGCAAATGTCTTTTTGGATTGGAAGCTCTTGAAGGAGCATTTTTATCACTGCCTGAGTATGCACTGATTTTTGGCATCATAGCATTTGTTTTCATCTGGGTCACTTATACATTAACACACAAAATGTTTTTTACCTTGAGTCACTGGGAAATATACAAATACAGCTGACTTAATAAGATGCTTCTTAGACATTTTGTAATTAGGTAAATTCGCTCTCAAAATAATTTAGTCCGGTAAAAAATAAGGCATATTGTAATTCTTGCAAAAATATGGAATCATGCACTGTATAATTTAGGATAGAAATAAAACAATATTTGCATAAATCAATAGGACGGATAAGTATAAAGATTGTAAAATATGTTGTTAGATAGCTTTACTCTGAACAAGCTTGTCTCAAGAGTACAGCTCACAAAAATGCTTCACATATTTCTTCACAGTCTATGAAGAGGGGAGGTGGGAGGGAGCATGTTTGTGCTGAATCATTTTCCAGAACACACACACACAAATATATATGTCCTCATCGATCCTGTTACTGTATTTCCGAATTTGAGATGTCAGAAAACAGTTTTTCCCCTTATATTCTATGTATCAGTGTATATACAGTAAGTCATCAGAGTTTCTAATTTCTCCAAACATGAGCTAAGAGGAAAAACAAACTAAAACATCAAGCATACAGAGACAACATAAACTGGACTATTGATTTATGCATAGTTTATTGAAAGTTTAGATATGCTTTAAAGGGAACCTGTCACCCCGTTTTTTCAGATTGAGCTATAAATACTGTTAAATAGGGCCTGCACTGTGCGTTACTATAGTGTATGTAGTGTACCCTGATTCCCCACCTATGCTGAGAAATACATTACCAAAGTCGCCGTTTTCGCCTGTCAATCAGGCTGGTCTGGTCAGGTGGGCGTGGTGACATCGCTCTTTTCTTCCCCAGCTTTCCGTTGGTGGCGTAGTGGTGTGCGCATGTCCAAGTTCCGAATTCCCTGTGCGCACGTGAAGAAACAGCGCGCGATCTGCGCTGTTATTCCTTTCATCGGTGGGGCCGGCCATCTTCCTGGGGCCGCGCGTGCGCAGATGGAGTGCTCTGCTGCACGGGGCTTCAGGAAAATGGCCGCGGGATGCCGCGCGTGCGCAGAAGAGATCGCGGCGGCCATTTTCCCAAAGCCGAGATGCAAACTCGGCTTTGGGAAAATGGCCGCCGCGATCTCTTCTGCGCATGCGCGGCATCCCGCGGCCATTTTCCTGAAGCCCCGTGCAGCAGAGCACTCCATCTGCGCACGCGCGGCCCCAGGAAGATTGCCGCCCCACCGATGAAAGGGATAACAGCGCAGATCGCGCGCTGTTTCTTCACGTGCACGCAGGGAATTCAGAACTTGGACATGCGCACACCACTACGCCACCAACGGAAAGCTGGGGAAGAAAAGAGCGATGTCACCACGCCCACCTGACCAGACCAGCCTGATTGACAGGCGAAAACGGCGACTTTGGTAATGTATTTCTCAGCATAGGTGGGGAATCAGGGTACACTACATACACTATAGTAACGCACAGCGCAGGCCCTATTTAACAGTATTTATAGCTCAATCTGAAAAAACGGGGTGACAGGTTCCCTTTAAGAAGTACTTACCTTCCTTAATCCTGCTTTCCTGTTCACTCCAGAAGTTCTGAGATGAATGTAAGCTTTCCTTCCCTGTGTTTGTTATTTTCCCCTTAGCTGTAGAGAAGGAGTTTCACTACTTATCATGAACATAAACTCCAGCACAGATTAATCTCAGCTAAAAGTCTAGGCCTTAGATCAGTAATAGGAAAGACATTTATAGGACATTTCATAACTTTCCCAAATCCTTATGAAAAAAATATTCCCTACAAACTGCATTGAACTACTGTACCCAATTTATTATATATTTTAGGAGTCAGAGTCGGTCCATTTTATACCGACTCCACCAACATGGGCTCCGACTCCACAGCCCTGCCTGACAGCGTCTTCTCCCTTTCAGTTCATTATAAAGTGTGCTATGCACCTTACCCCCTCCTCTCCCACTCCCCCGATAGCATCACAATAAATTGTGAGATGGGGAGGATGATATCAAGGGCTTAGCACACTCCTGCAACACCCAATTAATTTTACATCCATATCTAACGTCCTCTTCCCCCTGTTCATAAGTCTATTATAAGTCACCCTTACTCCCATCCCTAAACCCCTGTTCTCCTCCCCTCCGCATCCCATCATTTCCCTTTCCCCACCTCCATTGTTGCTTTCTCTACCAACTCCATCATTGCCCTCTCCACCAACCAAATCATTGCCTTCGCCCCCACCACTCCCATCATTGCCTTCTCCCCACCACCCCCATAATTTCCTTCTTCTTACACCACCCACATCATTACCCTCTCCCCCACCTCCATCATAGCCCTCACCTCCACCATAGCCCTCTCCAGCACTTCGATCATTTCCTTCACCACCCTAAACAATTGTTCTCCCCCACCACCTCCATCATTGCCCTATAAACTAACCCAATCATTGTTCTCCCCACCACCCCCACCATTGCCCTCTCCATCCCTCAATCATTGCTTTCCCCTACCACTTCTATCATTGCCCTCTCCACCACCACAATCATTTTTCTCCCCCACCCCAATCATTTCTCTCCCCGTCACCTCCATCATTGTTCTCTGCCACCATCTCCATCATTGCCCTCTTCACCATCCCATTCATTGTTTTCCCCCACCACCTTCATCATTGCCCTCTCCTGCACCACCATCATTGCCCTTTCTACCCCCCATTGTTCTTCCCCACCACCTTCATTGACCTTTCCACCACCCAAATCATTGTTCTTCCCCACCACCCCATCATTGCCCTCTCCACCACCACCTTCATCATTGCCCTATCCACCACCACTTTCATCATTGCCCTCTCCACATCCATCATTGCCCTCTCCACCACCCCAATCATTGTTCTCCCCATCATTGCCCTCTCCACCATCTGCATCATTGTTCTCCCCATCTTCATCATTGCCCTTTCCATCACCCCAATCATTGTTCTCCCAATTCACCTTCATCATTGCCCTCTCCAGTACCATCATTTCCATTCTCCACCATATCCATCATTGCCCTCTCCATCACATCCACTATTTCCCTTTCCACCACCTCCATTATAGTCTTCTCCACCACCTCCATCATTGCTTTCTCCCCCACCGCAATCATTGCCCTCTCCACCACCCCAATCATTGTTTGTCCCCACCACCCCCATCATTACACTCTTCACCATTTCCATCATCGCCCTCTCTACCACACCATCATCATTGCCCTCTGCACTACATCCATCCTTGCCCTCTCCATCACCTCCAATATTACCCTTTCTTCCACCTCAATCATTGCCTTCTCCTCACACCACCCACATCATTACCCTCTCCCCCACCTCCATCATAGCCCTCTCCTCCACCTCCATCATAGCCTTCTCCAGCAACTCCATCATTTCCTTCTCCACCACCCCAATGATTGTTCTCCCCCACCACCTCCATCATTGCCCTATCCACCAGCCCAAATGAAAGTTTAGAGGGACGGCTGGGTCTTGGTAGATTTGAAGTGGTATGATACTGCTTCCATTTCAATATGATCGCTTGCACAGTGCTCCTTGGGATGTTTAAAGTTTTGGAAATTATTTTGTATCCAAATCCGGATTTAAACTTCTCCACAACACTATCACGGACCTGCCTGTTATGTTCCTTGGTCTTCATGATGCTCTCTGTGCTTCAAACAGAACCCTGAGACTATCACAGAGCAGGTGCATTTTTACGGAGACTTGGTTACACACAGGTTGATTATATTTATCATCATTAGGCATTTAGGGCAACATTGGATCATTCAGAGATCCACAATGAACTTCTGGAGCGAGTTTGCTGCACTGAAAGTAATGTCGCTGAATAATATTGCACGCCCCACTTTTCAGTTTTTGAATTTCCACAAAAATTTAAAATAACCAATAAATTTCGTTCAACTTCACAATTGTGTTCCACTAGTTGTTGATTCTTCACCAAAAATTTTAATTTGGTATCTTTATGTTTGAAGCATATGTGGGAAAAGGTTGAAAAGTTCCAGGGAGCCGAATACTTTCGCAAGGCACTGTATGTTGCATTTGAGTGCATTTACTGAATATGAATTTCAGTAGGCCAACATTTCGCATTTTAAAATAAGTTTTTCAAGCTGGTGTTATAAAGTATTCTAATTTACTGAGATAATAACGTTTGAGTTTTCATGTGCTGTAAGTCATAATAATCAACATTGAAGGGAACCTGTCAGCAGATTTTGCCGCTATAAGATGCGGCCAATGCCTTTCAGGGCTCATCTACAGCATTCTATAATGCTGTAGATAAACACCTGGTCCGACCTGCAAGTGAAGAAAAATAAGTTATATTATACTCACCCGGGCGGGGGGGGGGGGGGGTGGATGGTGGTGTCCTGTGCGGTCCAGGCTGATGGGTGTCGCAGGTCTGGGTTCGGCGCCTCCCATCTTCTTGCGACGCCGCTCTCCTGCTTCTTCATTGCTCCCCGGCATTGGCGCTCCTGCGCAGGAGTACTTCTTTGCCTTGTTGAGGGCAGAGTAAAGTACTGCAGTGTGCAGGTGCTGGGAAAGGTCAGAGAGGCCCAGCCCCTGCGTACTGCAGTACTTTACTCTGCCCTCAACAGGGCAGAGAAGTACACCTGCGCAAGAGCGCTGATTGAAATACATTGCTCTGTTTGTAATGACTCTAATATATGAGTTTCACTTTTTGTACTGTTGAACTGAAATAAATTAACTTTTTGATGATATTCTAATTTTGTGAGTTGCACCTGTATATTAACCTTCTTGGTGCTTCACAGGAATAAAAGCAATGAAGAAGGAAAAAATAAACATTTTAATTTTTCTCACAAAAAATGTAAAATTAGCCCCAAATTGTATGGCTAACAGGAGAAAATGAACCTTACAATTTGTTGTGCAATATCTGGTGAAAGACTACTGTTTAGGCAGACAGCAGGGCTCAGAAAGGAAGGAGTACCGTTTGACTTTTAGATTGCAAAACTGTCTGGAATAGATAGCAAATGCCATGCTTAAACAGAGGAAACACCACACAAATGACCCCATTTTGGAAACTACACCCCTCAATATACTTATCTAGAGGTGTGGTGAGCAGCTTGAACCTACAGGCACTCTACAGAATTTTGTAACGTTGCGCTGTGAAAATGAAAAATTAAATTTTTCTTACAAACATGTTCCTTTTGCTCCAACTTTTTCATTTTCAGAAGGTTAACAGGAGGAAATGGACATTATAATTTATTTTGCAACATCTCCTGTGTACACTGATACCCCATATGTGGTGGAAAACTACTGTTTAAGCACACGGCAGGGCTCAGAAGGGAAGGAGCGCTAACTGAATTCTGGAGCGCAATCTTGGGTGGAACAGATTGTGAATGCCCCTAACATGCCAAAACAACAAAAACCCTCAAAATTAACCCCATTTTGGACACTACACTTCTTGAGGAATTCATAAAGCAGTGTAGTGAACATTTTCAACACTCAAGGGATTCACAGAATTGTATAGTATAACTTTGGGCTAAAGTCAATGAAAAATTACCTTTTTTTCCCACTAAAATGTTACTTTGACCTCAAGTTTTGAATTTTAAAAAGGGATAAAAGGAGAAAATGGACAAAAAAACATGTTATGCAATTTCTCTCGAGTACACCAATACCTTATATGTGGTTATACTCTACTTTAGAAGCACAGTGGAAAGCTCAGAAGCAGCACCATACTGTAGCGCACATTTTGCTGCAAGGTTTTGAGGTTGCCATGTCACATTGGTAGAGAAGAACTACCCCCCATAAGTGACTTTATTTTACAAACTACACCTCTCAATGAATTCATCCAAGAGTGCAGTGATCATATTGACACCATGGGTGTGTCCAAGAATTTTATACGGTTGAGCGGTAAAGAAAAAATAATTACATTTTTACCACAAATTTTTGTTTTGGTCCCAGATTTTACATGTTCACAAGGGGAAATGGGTAAAATGGCACCAAAATTTGACAATTTCTGCTAAATGTGGCAATACCCCATATGAGGCTGAACACTACTGCTTAGCCACTCTGCGAGACTCAGAAAGGAAGGAATGCTATTTGACTCTTGGAGAACAGTTTTCATACAAGTTTGCAAACTCTATATAAAGAGTCCATAAGTTCCAAAAGAGCAAAATCCCCCTCAAATGACATCATTTTTCTAATTACACCACTCCAAAAATGTATCTACAAGTGCAGTGACGATTATGACTCCATGGGTGTTTGCCAGAAACAAGCAGCAGTGAATGTTGCTGAGTGAAGATTGCAAATCTGCCAGTGTAGTGCCAGTACACTGTAGTGCTCATGCATTGATATTCCCATACACTGTGCCCAGCTCATGCTTCTGGAGACATAGGCCACATAAATTAACCCCTTTCTGACATCAGACGTACTATCCCGTCGAGGTGGGGTGGGCCCCCATGACCAGCGATGGGATAGTACGTCATGCCCTTTAATGCGACACTGTGACTTAAGTCGCGGTGATCGCATTAAAATTCCGACGCTATCTTACCTCAGGGAAGATGGCCTCGGCATCCTGGGGCATCCTCCCCCGCCTCCCGATCGCTGTGATTGGCTGTTCAATTCTGAACAGCCAATCACAGCCATTCTCATTGTTTCAGCCAATCAGCTTGGCTGAAACAGTGAGGTTCCAGGCTAGGATCGAGTACCGATGTACTCGATCCTGGGGCCGGTGCCTGGCAACCCAGGCACCGGCCAAAACACCCCGGATTGGCGCGATCGACGATCACATCGATCGCGCCAATCGCAGGGCATAGCGGCGGTGTTACCGCGCTGTGCCCTGCCTGAGAGTACCTGATCCGGAGCCTTCCTCAGCTGCCCTGCGGCTCCGGATCCTGCAGCTGTGATTGGCGCGATCGATGTGATCGTCGATTGCGCCAATCAGGAACAGACCCGCCGGATCGGCGCGATCGACGATCACATCGATCGCGCTGATCGCAAGGCACAGCGGCGGTGTTACCGCGCTGTGCCCTGCTTTTGAAATCCATGTGCCGGGCCCTGCCTCATCTCCCACCACCTCCTGCAGCTCTGCCAATCAGGGCACAGCAGCGGTGTGCCCGCGCTGTGCCCTGATGGTGACCTGCCGGTGACCTGCCGGTAACTTGCTGGTGACCTGCCGGTGACCTGCCTATGATCGGAGCTGTGAGCTCCGATCATAGGCTGGTGCCTAGCGACACCGGCGTCACCAGGGCCACCACTGATTGGTGGGATCGATGTGATCATTCGATCCCACCAATGACAGGTCACAGCAGCGGTGTGACCGCTCTGTGACCTGTCTCACCTGTCCCTGACCTGTCTGACTGCTCTTCAGGAATCCTCACACTTGGTGAGGATTCCTGAAGAGCGGTCAAGCTGACAGATCCCATCCTGTGCTGAGACTTGTGGTGCCACAGTAGCCTGTGACACCACAATTCTTGCTAAAGAAAGAAGACAGAAGAAAGAAGACAGAAGAAGAGAGACTACAACCGTAAGTGTTCATCCCCGATCCCGGCCCGATCTTACTTAACCCCCCTCTTCCCCCTAACCCCCCTTTCCCCTCCACCTCCACTTTGCGCCGCGTCCGTCCGTGCCCAAATTTAGCAGCCGCCGAGCGTTGATTGGTGACGCAGTTCACCGATCAACACTCGTGCTCGCTTTTCTTTTTCACCCCCCTTAGCGCCGCCGAGCGTTGATTGGTGACGCAGTTCCCCGATCAACACTCGTGCTCGCTTTTCTTTCCCACATCCCCGTCCACGCACCCCGCCGCTGCGTCTGAACCTGTGCCTTTCATTTCTTTTTTTTTTTCCACATCCCTGTCCACGCACCCCGCCGCTGCGTCTGAACCCGTGCCTTTCATTTCTTTTTTTTTTCCCCACATCCCCGTCCACGCACCCCGCCGCTGCGTCTGAACCCGTGCCTTTCATTTCTTTTTTTTTTCCCACATCCCCGTCCATGCACCCCGCCGCTGCGTCTGAACCCGTGCCTTTCATTTCTTTTTTTTTTTTCCACATCCCCGTCCACGCACCCCGCCGCTGCGTCTGAACCCGTGCCTTTCATTTCTTTTTTTTTTTTCCCACATCCCCGTCCACGCACCCCGCCGCTGCGTCTGAACCCGTGCCTTTCATTTCTTTTTTTTTTTTCCCACATCCCCGTCCACGCACCCCGCCGCTGCGTCTGAACCCGTGCCTTTCATTTCTTTTTTTTTTCCCCACATCCCCGTCCACGCACCCCGCCGCTGCGTCTGAACCCGTGCCTTTCATTTCTTTTTTTTTCCCACATCCCCATCCATGCACCCCGCCGCTGCGTCTGAACCCGTGCCTTTCATTTCTTTTTTTTTTCCCACATCCCCGTCCATGCACCCCGCCGCTGCGTCTGAACCCGTGCCTTTCATTTCTTTTTTTTTTTTTCCCACATCCCCGTCCACGCACCCCGCCGCTGCGTCTGAACCCGTGCCTTTCATTTCTTTTTTTTTTTCCCACATCCCCGTCCACGCACCCCGCCGCTGCGTCTGAACCCGTGCATTTCATTTCTTTTTTTTTCCCACATCCCCGTCCACGCACCCCGCCGCTGCGTCTGAACCCGTGCCTTTCATTTCTTTTTTTTTTTTACACATCCCCGTCCACGCACCCCGCCGCTGCGTCTGAACCCGTGCCTTTCATTTTTTTCCCACATCCCCGTCCACGCACCCTGCCGCTGCGTCTGAACCCGTGCCTTTCATTTCTTTTTTTTTTTCCCACATCCCCGTCCACGCACCCCGCCGCTGCGTCTGAACCCGTGCCTTTCATTTCTTTTTTTTTTTCCCACATCCCCGTCCACGCACCCCGCCGCTGCGTTTGAACCCGTGCCTTTCATTTCTTTTTTCCCACATCCCCGTCCACGCACCCCGCCGCTGCGTCTGAACCCGTGCCTTTCATTTCTTTTTTTTCCCACATCCCCGTCCACGCACCCCGCCGCTGCGTCTGAACCCGTGCCTTTCATTTCTTTTGTTTTTTTTCCACATCCCCGTCCACGCACCCCGCCGCTGCGTCTGAACCTGTGCCTTTCATTTCTTTTTTTTTTTCCCCACATCCCCGTCCACGCACCCCGCCGCTGCGTCTGAACCCGTGCCTTTAATTTCTTTTTTTTTTCCACATCCCCGTCCACGCACCCCGCCGCTGCGTCTGAACCTGTGCCTTTCATTTCTTTTTTTTTTTTCCCACATCCCCGTCCACGCACCCCACCGCTGCGTCTGAACCCGTGCCTTTCATTTCTTTTTTTTTTTTCCACATCCCCGTTCACACACCCAGCAGCCGCCGAACTTTGATAAGTGACGCAGTTCACTTATCAGAGCTAGGGCCTGCTGTTTTAGACTTTTCCTTTTACAGGTATTTTTTTTCCCTTTAGCTTTTTCCTTTCAGAATAGCTTGCACCAAACACTATCCCCCCCACACGTACACAGTTACCAATAAATATTACACCCAAGCACCATAATCACACAAAAAATGTCCCGTTCGTTCCAGCAGCGCTATTCATTGGAGGAGGCATATGCTTTCCTTGCCTCCGACACTGATAGCGAGGGAGAGGATCCCACATTCCTTTACTCTTCAGATTCTTCATCCTCTTCCTCCTCCTCATCTTCCTCCTCGGGTCCTGCGGCACCGCCACGCAGACGCCCCAGGAGAGAAGATCAGGCAGTGCCCACTCCTGAAAATGAACCAGCGCGACCCTCTTTGGACCCCATATGGACCTCGCCCCCCGAAAATTACGAGCCACTGATTCCTAATTTTGTGGCAGAATCAGGAATCAAGTTTGACACCACCGGCCTCACAGAAATAGACTTTTTCAAAGTCTTTTTCTCTGAGGCTTTCGTTAACCTCATGATGGAGCAAACTAATTTGTATGCTCGGCAATTTTTGGAGCAAAACCCCCGTTCATCATTTTCTAACTGGTCTCCTGTGGACGCAGTTGAAATGATGCAGTTTTGGGGCCTGGTCCTCCATATGGGGATCATGAAGAAGCCAGAAATTCGGCAATATTGGAGTGTAGATATTTTATATAACACTCCAGTGTTCCGAATGGTCATGGTTCGGACGCGTTTTGAGGCCATCCATAAGTTTTTGCATTACAACGATAATGCACGGTGTCCCGCACGAGATGACCCCAATTTTGACCGTCTGTTCAAAGTTCGGCCGGTCATCGAACACTTCAGCAAAAAGTTTGCTGAAGTGTACATGCCCAAAAGGGACATCTGTGTGGATGAGTCCTTGGTTCATTTTAAGGGGCGGCTCAGATTCCGTCAATACTTGCCCAGCAAAAGGGCCAGGTACGGAATCAAACTCTACAAGCTGTGTGAGAGTACCTCAGGGTACACCTACAGCTTTAGAGTGTACGAAGGGAAGGACAGCAGGATTGAACCGCCTGAGTGTCCTTCCATCCTGGGAGTGAGTGGGAAAATTGTGTGGGATTTGGTGCACCCACTGCTGGATAAAGGTTATCACCTCTACACTGATAACTTTTATTCCAGCATCCCACTCTACAAATCCCTCTCTGCGCGAGGTACCGCAGCCTGCGGTACTGTCCACAAAAATCAGAGAGGCCTCCCGAAGACGCTACTTGGGCAGATGCTCAGAAAAGGTGAGAGCAAAGCCCAATGTAGCGACCACCTGCTGGTGGTCAAGTACAAGGACAAGAGGGATGTCCTTCTCTTGACCACCATACACGATGATGGCAGTGCCCTCAGCAGTGTACGGGGTACCTCAACACAGGTCTGCAAACCGGACTGTGTACTGGGGTACAACAAAAACATGGGGGGCGTTGATCTCTCCGATCAACTCCTCCAACCGTACAGTGCTTTGAGGAAGGCCAAGGTGTGGTACAAAAAGCTGTCCGTGTACATCGTACAAATGGCAATGCTCAACGCTTTCCTGCTGTCACGATGTGCACGACACACTGATACGTCGTACCTTCAGTTCCAGGAGGTAGTGGTTAAGGCCCTGATATTTGGCACGAGGGAAGGAGCGGGCCCCAGTACTTCCGGAACTGAGGGTGCTCGTATCATACCAGGTCAGCATTTTCCGGGGGTGGTCCCGCCAACTGATAGAAAAAGTAAGCCGCAAAAAAGGTGCCGAGTGTGCTACAAAAGAGGAGTACGCAAGGACACCATCTATCAATGCGACACCTGCCCCGACAAACCTGGCCTGTGTATGAAGAACTGCTTCAAATTGTACCACACCTCCATGCACTACTAATTTACTTAACAGGAACCAGTAGATTAGTTCCAAAGAGGGGGCATATCTAAGTAAGTTCCTTGGGGGTCTAGGTTGCAAAATGATGTCACTTGTGGGTTTTTTTTACTGTTTAGGCACATCAGGGGCTCTGCAAACGGAACATGACGCCCTCAGAACTAGTCCATCAAAGTCTGCATTCCAAATCGTCACTGCTTCCCTTCTGAGTCCCGAAGTGCCCAAACAGTTTTTTCCCACATATGGGGTACCAGCGTACTCAGAACAAACTGGACAACAACTTTTGGGGTCCAATTTCTCCTGTTACCCTTGGGAAAATAAAAAATTGGGGGCTGAAAGATCATTTTTGTGGGGGAAAAAATAGAATTTTTTATTTTCACGCCGGGCATCATACAGTCATGGACAAAAATTTTGAGAATGAGACAAATATTAATTTTTATAAAGTCTACTGCTTCATTTTTTCTAATGGCAATTTGCATATAGTCCTGAATGTCAGAGTGATCAGCTTAACAGAAATTACTGTACTTGCAAAGTCAATATTTGCCCAGAAAATGAACTTTAACCCCGAAAACACATTTCAACATCATTGCAGTCCTGCCTTAAAAGGAGCAGCTAACATCGTTTTAGTGATTGGTCCATTAACACAGGTGTGGGTGTTGATGAGGACAGGGCTGGCGATCAATCAGTCATGATTAAGTAAGAATGACATCACTGGACACTTTAAAAGGAAGCTGGTTCTTGATATCATTGTTTTTCTTCAGTTAACCATGGTTATCTCTAAAGAAACACGTGCAGCCATCATTGCACTGTACAAAAATGGCCTAACAGGGAAGAGTATCGCAGCTACAAAGATTGCACCTCAGTCAACAATCTATCGCATCATCAAGAACTTCAAGGAGAGAGCTTCCATTGTTGTCAAAAAGGCTCCAGGGCACCCAAGAAAGACCAGCAAGCGCCAGGACCGTATCTTAAAACTGTTTCAGCTGCGGGATCGGACTACCAGCAGTGCCGAGCTTGCTCAGGAATGGCAGCAGGCTGGTGTGAGTGCTTCTGCACGCACTGTGAGGCGGAGACTCTTTGAGCAAGGCCTGGTTTCAAGGAGGGCAGCAAAGAAGCCACTTCTCTCCAGAAAAAACATCAGGGACCGACTGATATTCTGCAAAAGGTACAGGGAGTGGACTGCTGAGGACTGGGGCAAAGTCATTTTCTCTGATGAATCCCCTTTTCAATTGTTTGGGACATCTGGAAAACAGCTTATTCGGAGAAGAAGAGGTGAGCGCTACCACCAGTCTTGTCTCATGCCAACTGTAAAGCATCCTGAAACCATTCATGTGTGGGGTTGCTTCTCAGCCAAGGGAATCGGCTCACTCACAGTCTTGCCTAAAAACACAGCCATGAATAAAGAATGGTACCAGAATGTCCTCCAAGAGCAACTTCTCCCAATCGTCCAAGAGCAGTTTGGCGCCCAACAATGCCTTTTCCAGCATGATGGAGCACCTTGCCATAAAGCAAAGGTGATAACTAAATGGCTCATGGAACAAAACATAGAGATTTTTGCTCTATGGCCTGGAAACTCCCAGATCTTAATCCCATTGAGAACTTGTGGTCAATCATCAAGAGACGGGTGGACAAACAAAAACCAACAAATTCTGGCAAAATGCAAGCATTGATTATGCAAGAATGGACTGCTATCAGTCAGGATTTGGTCCAGAAGTTGATTGAGAGCATGTCAGGGAGAATTGCAGAGGTCTTGAAGAAGAAGGGTCAACACTGCAAATATTGACTTGCTGCATTAACTCATTCTAACTGTCAATATAATCTATTGGTACTCATAATATTATTGCAATTATATTTCTGTATGTGATATAAACATCAGACAAACACTAATAAAAACCAGAGGGCAGCAGATCATGTGAAAATATAATTTTGGTGTCATTCTCAAAAATTTTGGCCATGACTGTAGACTTTAGTGAAGCACTTGGAGGTTCAAAATTCTCACGACACACCTAGATAAGTTCCTTAGAGGGTCAAGTTTCCAAAATGGGGTCACTTGTGGGGAGTTTCTACTGTTTAGCCACATCAGGGGCTCACCAAATGGCACATGATGCCTGCAGACAATTCCATCAAAGTCTGCATTCCAAAACGTCACTACTTCCCTTCCGAGCCCCGAAGTGTGCCCAAACAGTAGTTTTCTCCCACATATGGGGTACCAGCGTACTCAGGACAAATTCGTCAACAACTTTTAGGGTCCAATTTCTCCTGTTACCCTTGGGAAAATAAAAAATTGGGGGCTGAAAGATCATTTTTGTGGGGGAAAAAATAGAATTAGAACAGTAGAAACAGTAGAAACAGTAGAAACAGTAGAGTTTCTACTGTTGAGGCACATCAGGGGCTCACCAAATGGCACATGATGCCTGCAGACAATTCCATCAAAGTCTGCATTCCAAAACGTCACTACTTCCCTTCCGAGCCCCGAAGTGTGCCCAAACAGTAGTTTTCTCCCACATATGGGGTACCAGTGTACTCAGGACAAATTCGACAACAACTTTTAGGGTCCAATTTCTCCTGTTACCCTTGGGAAAATAAAAAATTGGGGGCTGAAAGATCATTTTTGTGGGGGAAAAAATAGAATTTTTTATTTTCACACCGGGCATCATAGACTTTAGTGAAGCACTTTGGGGATAAAAGTGCTCACCACACACCTAGATAAGTTCCTTAGGGGGTCTAGTTTCCAAAATGGGGTCACTTGTGGGGGGTTTCCACTGTTTAGGCACATCAGGGGCTGTCCAAACGCGACATGGCGTCCGATCTCAATTCCAGCCAATTTTAGCTTGAAAATGTCAAACGGCGCTCCTTTCCTTCTGAGCCCTGCCATGCGCCCAAACAGTGGTTCCCCCCCACATATGGGGTATCAGCGTACTCAGGACAAATTGGACAACTTTTGGGGTCCAATTTCTCCTTTTTCCTTTGAGAAAATAAAAAATTGGGGACTAAACCATCATGTTTGTGGAAAAAATAGGATTTTTTATTTTCACGCCCGGGCGTTATAAACATTCGTGAAGCACTTGGGGGATAAAAGTGCTCACGACACAACTAGATAAGTTCCTTAGGGGGTCTAGTTTCCAAAATGGGGTCACTTGTGGGGGGTTTCCACTGTTTAGGCACATCAGGGGCTCTCCAAACGCGACATGGTGTCCGATCTCAATTCCAGCCAATTTTAGTTTGAAAATGTCAAACGGCACTCCTTTCCTTCTAAGCCCTGCCATGCGCCCAAAAAGTGGTTCCCCCTCACATGTGGGGTATCAGCGTATTCAGGACAAATTGGACAACAACTCTTGACGTCCATTTTCTCTTTTTACCCTTGGGAAATTAAAAAAATTATTGCTGAAAGAACATTTTTGTGACTAAAAAGTAAAATGTTAATTTTTTCCTTCCATGTTGCTTCTGCTGCTGTGAAACACCTGAAGGGTTAATAAACTTCTTGAATGTGGTTTTGAGCAGCTTGAGGGGTGCAGTTTTTAGAATAGTGTCACTTTTGGGTATTTTCTGCCATATAGACCCCTCAAAATGACTTCAAATGTAAATTTTGTTGTAAAAATGAGAAATTGCTGGTCAAATTTTAACCCTTGCAACTTCCTAGAAAAAAAAAAATTTTGTTTCCAAAATTGTGCTGATGTAAAGTAGACATGTGGTAATGTTATTTATTAACTATACTGTGTCACTTAATTCTCTGGTTTAACAGAATAAAAATTCAAAGTTGGAAAATTGCGAAATTTTCAACAAATTTCCGTTTTATTCACAAATAAACACAAGTTATATCGAAGAAATTTTACCACTATCATGAAGTACAATATGTTACAAGAAAACAATCTCATAATTGCCAAGATCCGTTGAAGCGTTCCAGAGTTATAGCCTCATAAAGGGACAGTGGTCAGAATTGTAAAAATTGGCCCGGTCATTAACGTGCAAACCACCCTTGGGGGTAAAGGGGTTAAGCGAGCTCTCACTACAGAAAAAACAAATGTGGATGCTAACTGCGGAATAGGCACAGTGGGGAAGAGGGGGTAGAATCAGAAGGGCATTTGGCATCGTAGAAGTCACTGGATTTCTTTTGGGGGGTGAGGAGCCATCTCGTTTTTCCAGAGCCTTTGTGTTACCAGTAATAATAATCTTTACTTTTATATAGCGCTAACATATTCCGCAGCGCTTTAGTTTGCACATTATCATCGCTGTCCCCGATGGGGCTCACAATCTAAATTCTCTATCAGTTTGTCTTTGGAATGTGGGAGGAAACCGGAGAACCTGGAGGAAACCCACGCAAACATGGGGAGAACATATAAACTCCTTGCAGATGTCCTTGGTGGGACCACTGGGCCACCATGCTGCCCTAAGTAAGGAGAAAACCCCCTATATTTCCATCAACAGTTGACGGACCTGAGTGGGGGCTTTTTTTGTGGATTGATTAGAAGCTTTTATTGGGCACATTTTACATAAAATTTTGGATCACATTTATCCTATGCTCTACGCTGAGCACTTAGGGGTTTCCTTCTAAATCTCCGAATGACGTGATTCAGATGAAACCCCTGATAAATTGTCCACTACTAGGACAACTCCTTCTCTTACCACTCTCCCTTGGCCCTGATAAAATAATAAAGCATGTACTCACCTCCCGTGCTGGCGCTGTTCCCGTGATGCCAACAGTCACTTTCACCAGGGCTCCCGTGCGGGTCTTGTGACACATAACCCCGATGCCCAAGCAGCAGTCTGGGCATCCGGGTCATGTATCACAGGACACATGAATTGAGCAGGAAGAGTGAGAGATCAACCGCAGCTCGGACTTCCTCTTCCTGTTGGATTTATCTGAAGGTGGAGACAGCGACACCAGCGCTGATTGGGCGGCGGGGTCACAACTCACAACTGCGCTAGAGCTAAGTTCACATTTGCGCCTTTGGACGCAGCGTCGTTGACGCAATGCACGACGCATGGTGAACGCATGTAAAAACGCACGTTTTATTGACGCACGCGTTCGCCGCATGCATCGGAAAACGCTGCGTTTTTTTGTAAAAACATTGCGTTTTTTTTTACAAAAAACAGCAAGACATGAGCCAAGAAAACGCCATACGGTTACCCCCAGAAATAGAAACCAGAATTAAAACCACATAAACCAGAAATTAAACAAGAAAATCCTTAAAAACACAGTGGAACAACCGCATGACATTACAGAACCCCAAAAAAATAAAAACCAATCCAAAAAAAAAAGCATGGCCGGAAACAAGAAAACGCCATCATATAACGCCAGAAATACATCAACACAAATTTTCAATAAAAACCCACAGTGGCATAGCCGTACTAAAGTACAGACCAAACATTGCACAATTTGAATTCAAAATGAAGAAATAAAACACAGAAGAAAAACGCAATGAGAAATTATATACTTACAGCTTTTGAAAGCAGATCACTGTTGTTCTCTGTAGGTTTGTGTCCTGATGCCAATTGAAAGACATTGCCAATCCCTTTTTTTTAATATATATATAGGTTGTTTTGTCACTGTCTAGACACTTTTCTTGTTTTTTAACCCCTTCATGACCCAGCCTATTTTGACCTTAAAGACCTTGCCGTTTTTTGCAATTCTGACCAGTGTCCCTTTATGAGGTAATAACTCAGGAACGCTTCAACGGATCCTAGCGGTTCTGAGATTATTTTTTCGTGACATATTGGGCTTCATGTTAGTGGTAAATTTAGGTCAATAAATTATGCATTTATTTGTGATAAAAACGGAAATTTGGCGAAAATTTTGAAAATTTCACAATTTTCACATTTTGAATTTTTATTCTGTTAAACCAGAGAGTTATGTGACACAAAATAGTTAATAAATAACATTTCCCACATGTTTACTTTACATCAGTACAATTTTGGAAACAAAATTTTTTTTTGCTAGGAAGTTATAAGGGTTAAAATTTGACCAGCGATTTCTCATTTTTACAACGAAATTTACAAAACCATTTTTTTAGGGACCACCTCACATTTGAAGTCAGTTTGAGGGGTCTATATGGCTGAAAATACCCAAAAGTGACACCATTCTAAAAACTGCACCCCTCAAGGTACTCAAAACCACATTGCAGAAGTTTATTAACCCTTCAGGTGCTTCACAGCAGCAGAAGCAACATGGAAGGAAAAAATGAACATTTAACTTTTTAGTCACAAAAATTATCTTTTAGCAACAATTTTTTTATTTTCCCAATGGTAAAAGGAGAAACTGAACCACGTAAGTTGTTGTACAATTTGTCCTGAGTACGCTGATACCTCATATGTGGGGGTAAACCACTGTTTGGGCGCACGGCAGGGCTTGGAAGGGAAGGAGCGCCATTTGACTTTTTGAATCAAAAATTGGCTCCACTCTTTAGCGGACACCATGTCACGTTTGGAGAGCCCCCGTGTGCCTAAAAATTGGAGCTCCCCCACAAGTGACCCCATTTTGGAAACTAGACGCCCCAGGGAACTTATCTAGATGCATAGTGAGCACTTTGAACCCCCAGGTGCTTCACAAATTGATCCGTAAAAATGAAAAAGTACTTTTTTTTCACAAAAAAATTCTTTTAGCCTCAATTTTTTCATTTTCACATGGGCAACAGGATAAAATGGATCCTAAAATTTGTTGGGCAATTTCTCCTGAGTACACTGATACCTCATATGTGGGGGTAAACCACTGTTTGGGCACATGGTAAGGCTCGGAAGGGAAGGAGCGCCATTTGACTTTTTGAATGAAAAATTATCTCCATCGTTAGCGGACACCATGTCGCGTTTGGAAAGCTCCTGTGTGCCTAAACATTGGCGCTCCCCCACAAGTGACCCCATTTTGGAAACTAGACCCCCCAAGGAACTTATTTAGATGCCTAGTGAGCACTTTAAACCCTCAGGTGCTTCACAAATTGATCTGTAAAAATGAAAAAGTACTTTTTTTCACAAAAAAATTCTTTTCGCCTCAATTTTTTCATTATTACATGGGCAATAGGATAAAATGTATCATAAAATTTGTTGGGCAATTTCTCCCGAGTACGCCGATACCTCATATGTGGGGGTAAACCACTGTTTGGGCACTCGGCAGGGCTCGTAAGGGAAGGCGCGCCATTTGACTTTTTGAATGGAAAATTAGCTCCAATTGTTAGCGGACACCATGTCGCGTTTGGAGAGCCCCTGTGTGCCTAAACATTGGAGCTCCCCCACAAGTGACCCCATTTTGGAAACTAGACCCCCCAAGGAACTTATCTAGATGCATATTGAGCACTTTAAACCCCCAGGTGCTTCACAGAAGTTTATAACGCAGAGCCATGAAAATAAAAAATAATTTTTCTTTCCTCAAAAATTATTTTTTAGCCTGGAATTTCCTATTTTGCCAAGGGTAATAGGAGAAATTGGACCCTAAATGTTGTTGTCCAGTTTGTCCTGAGTACGCTGATACCCCATATGTGGGGGTAAACCACTGTTTGGGCGCACGGCAGGGCTCGGAAGGGAAGGCACGCCATTTGGCTTTTTAAATGGAAAATTAGCTCCAATCATTAGCGGACACCATGTCACGTTTGGAGAGCCCCTGTGTGCCTAAACATTGGAGATCCCCCAGAAATGACCCCATTTTGGAAACTAGTCCACCAAAGGAACTAATCTAGCTGTGTGGTGAGGACTTTGAACCCCCAAGTGCTTCACAGAAGTTTATAACGCAGAGCCATGAAAATAAAAAAAAAAAAATATTTTCTCAAAAATGATCTTTTAGCCTGCAATTTTTTTTTTCCCAAGGGTATCAGGAGAAATTTGACCCCAAAATTTGTTTTATAATGCAGAGCCGTGAAAATAATAAATACGTTTTCTTTCCTCAAAAATAATTATTTAGCCCAGAATTTTTTAATTTTCCCAAGGGTAACAGGAGAAATTTGACCCCAATATTTGTTGTCCAGTTTCTCCTGAGTACGGTGATACCCCATATATGGGGGTAAACTACTGTTTGGGCACATGCCGGGGCTCGGAATTGAAGTAGTGACGTTTTGAAATGCAGACTTTGATGGAATGCTCTGCGGGCGTCACGTTGCATTTGCAGAGCCCCTGATGTGGCTAAACAGTAGAAACCCCCCACAAGTGACCCCATTTTGGAAACTAGACCCCGAAAGGAACTTATCTAGATGTGTGGTGAGCACTTTGAACCCCCAAGTGCTTCATAGAAGTATATAATGCAGAGCCGTGAAAATAATAAATACGTTTTCTTTCCTCAAAAATAATTATTTAGCCCAGAATTTTTTATTTTCCCAAGGGTTACAGGAGAAATTGGACCCCAAAAGTTGTTGTTCAGTTTCTCCTGAGTACGCTGATACCCCATGTGTGGAGGTAAACCACTGCTTGGGCACACGTCGGGGCTCAGAAGGGAAGTAGTGACTTTTGAAATGCAGACTTTGATGGAATGGTCTGCGGGCGTCACATTGCGTTTGCAGAACCCCTGGTGTGCCTAAACAGTAGAAACCCCCCACAAGTGACCCCATTTTAGAAACTAGACCCCCCAAGGAACTTATCTAGAAATGTGGTGAGCACTTTGAACCCCCAAGTGCTTCACAGACGTTTACAACGTAGAGCCGTGAAAATAATAAATCATTTTTCTTTCCTCAAAAATGATGTTTTAGCAAGCATTTTTTTAGATTCACAAGGGTAACAGGAGAAATTGGACCCCAGTAATTGTTGTGCAGTTTATCCTGAGTATGCTGGTACCCCATATGTGGGGGTAAACCACTGTTTGGGCACACGTCAGGGCTCGGAATTGAGGGAGCACCATTTGACTTTTTGAATACGAGATTGGCTGGAATCAATGGTGGCGCCATGTTGCGTTTGGAGACCCCTGATGTGCCTAAACAGTGGTAACCCCTCAATTCTACCTCCAACACTAACCCCAACACACCCCTAACCCTAATCCCAACTGTAGCCATAACCCTAATCACAACCCTAACCCCAACACACCCCTAACCACAACCCTAACCCCAACACACCCCTAACCCTAACCACAACCCTAATTCCAACTATAGCCATAACCCTAATCACAGCCCTAACCCTAATCCCAACTGTAGCCATAACCCTAATCACAGCCCTAACCCTAACCCCAACACACCCCTAACCCTAATCCCAACTGTAGCCATAACCCTAATCACAACCCTAACCACAACACACCCCTAACCACAACCCTAATTCCAACCCTAACCCTAAGGTTATGTGCCCACGTTGCGGATTCGTGTGAGATTTTTCAGCATCATTTTTTAAAAATCCGCAGGTAAAAGGCACTGCGTTTTACCTGCGGATTTTCCGCGGATTTCCAGTGTTTTTTGTGCGGATTTCACCTGCGGATTCCTATTGAGGAACAGGTGTAAAACGCTGCGGAATCCGCACAAAGAATTGACATGCTGCGGAAAATACAACGCAGCGTTTCCGCGCGGTATTTTCCGCACCATGGGCACAGCGGATTTGGTTTCCATATGTTTACATGGTACTGTACACCTGATGGAACACTGCTGCGAATCCGCAGCGGCCAATCCACTGCGGATCCACAGCCAAATCCGCACCGTGTGCACATGGCCTAATTCTAAAGGTATGTGCACACGCTGCGGAAAACGCTGCGGATCCGCAGCAGTTTCCCATGAGTTTACAGTTCAATGTAAACCTATGGGAAACAAAAATCGCTGTACACACGATGCGGAAAAACTGCACGGAAACGCAGCGGTTTACATTCCGCAGCATGTCACTTCTTTGTGCGGATTCCGCAGCGGTTTTACAACTGCTCCAATAGAAAATCGCAGTTGTAAAACCGCAGTGAAATGCGCAGAAAAAACGCGGTAAATCCGCCATAAATCCGCAGCGGTTTAGCACTGCGAATTTATCAAATCCGCAGCGGAAAAATCCGCAGAGGACCAGAATACGTGTGCACATACCGAAACCCTACCCCTACCCCTAACACTACCCCTAACCCTAGCCCTAACCCTACCCCTAACCCTACCCCTACCCCTAACCCTATTCTAACATTAGTGGGAAAAAAAAAATTCTTTATTTTTTTTATTGTCCCTACCTATGGGGGTGACAAAGGGGGAAGGGGGGTCATTTATTATTTTTTTATTTTGATCACTGAGATAGATTATATCTCAGTGATCAAAATGCACTTTGGAACGAATCTGCCGGCCGGCCGATTCGGCGGGCGCACTGCGCATGCGCCCGCCATTTTGGAAGATGGCGGCGCCCGGGCAGAAGACGGACGGACCCCGGCAGGATCGGTAAGTATGATAGGGTGGGGGGGAGCACGGGGGGGGGGGGGGGGAGGGGATCGGTGCATGGGGGGGTGAATCGGAGCGCGGGAGGGGTGGAACGGAGCACGGGGGGGTAGAACGGAGCACGGGGGGGTGTGGAACGGAGCACGGGGGGGTGGAACGGAGCACGGGGGGGTGGAACGGAGTGCAGGGGGGGTGATCGGAGCACGGGGGGGTGATTGAAGCACGGGGGGAGCGGACAAGAGCACGGGGGAGAGCGGAGCACAGGACAGAGGGGAGCCTGTTATGAAAGGCAATTCAGAATCACAATGGACATGGAGGTCAGAGCACACACAGTGATCTGACAATAACCCAAAATAACGGAACGAGCTCTGAGACGTGGGAACTCTGCAGACCGCAATCCCTGATCCTCTCCAAACACAACTAGAGGCAGCCGTGGATTGCGCCTAACGCTCCCTATGCAACTCGGCACAGCCTGAGAAACTAACTAGCCTGAAGATAGAAAAATAAGCCTACCTTGCCTCAGAGAAATACCCCAAAGGAAAAAGCAGCCCCCCACATATAATGACTGTGAGTAAGATGAAAAGACAAACGTAGGGATGAAATAGATTCAGCAAAGTGAGGCCCGATATTCTAGACAGAACGAGGATAGGAAAGATAACTTTGCGGTCTACACAAAACCCTAAAGAAAACCACGCAAAGGGGGCAAAAAGACCCTCCGTACCGAACTAACGGCACGGAGGTACACCCTTTGCGTCCCAGAGCTTCCAGCAAAACAAATAGACAAGCTGGACAGAAAAAACAGCAACAAATAGCAAAGAAGCACTTAGCTATGCAGAGCAGCAGGCCACAGGAATGATCCAGAGAAACACAAGTCCAACACTGGAACATTGACAGGAAGCATGAATCAAAGCATTAGGTGGGGTTAAGTAGAGAAGCACCTAACGACCTCACCAGATCACCTGAGGGAGGAAACTCAGAAGCAGCAGTACCAGTTTCCTCCACAAACGGAAGCTCCCAGAGAGAATCAGCCGAAGTACCACTTGTGACCACAGGAGGGAGCTCTGCCACAGAATTCACAACAGGAGTCGGAGCAGTGTACCGGACAGATCGGGGGGCTGGGGGGGGGCGATCGGTGGGGTGGGGGCACATTAGTATTTCCAGCCATGGCCGATGATATTGCAGCATCGGCCATGGCTGGATTGTAGTATTTCACCCGTTATAATAGGTGAAATATTACAAATCGCTCTGATTGGCAGTTTCACTTTCAACAGCCAATCAGAGCGATCGTAGCCACGAGGGGGTGAAGCCACCCCCCCTGGGCTAAACTACCACTCCCCCTGTCCCTGCAGATCGGGTGAAATGGGAGTTAACCCTTTCACCCGATCTGCAAGGACGCGATCTTTCCATGACGCCACATAGGCGTCATGGGTCGGATTGGCACCGACTTTCATGACGCCTACGTGGCGTCAAAGGTCGGGAAGGGATTAATTCAAAAACGCATGCGTCGCACAACGCGCTGCAACGCAAGCACCTGCGCCCTCTGCGTTTTCCAAACACTAATGCGTTTTTTTGCCGCATAGACGACGCAAGCGCGACGCGTGCGTTTTTTAGAAAATTTATGACGCCGAAAAACTGCAACATGTTGCGTTTGCCGCGCCCTGCCAGGTGCGACGAAATGACGCATGCGTCGCAAAACGCATGACAACGCATGTCCATATGCCCCCAATGTTAAAGATAGGGGCGCATGACGCATGCGTCGAAGACGCTGCGTCCAAAAGCGCAAATGTGAACGTAGCCTAATACTGTAGGAAGGACACCGACATGGGAGGAGAGTACAGGCTTTATTATTCTATGGGGCCCAACTATTTTGATCAAGAAAGGGTTGTCCTATTGGTGGATAATCCCTTTATTAATGTATGTAGAGCTCCCCTTCAAACACCTCAAGACGCCGTCCCTGCTGAGGCTTTCTATGTGTATACTCCGAATATCAGTCAGTGCCGGATTTATAGGCACTTTCACCTCAGGAAAGTTAGCTATTAACCTTACAGCAGGGCTCACGTCCCGCCGTGCTGCTCACCGTGCACTGCACAACTAACCACAGGCGTGTCTGCGGAGGCGGGAAGCTCCTTCTCTATGTCTCCTCGGCCGAGTACTTTTCTAATTCCTGTCAGCCAGTGCCTTCAGCCAATCCCCGGTGCTTATAAGGAGCAGTGGGCGGGGTTTGTGTTTCTCGAGCCGGTGACGTCGTATTCTTGTGCTGTGTGCACAGTTCCGGGTTCTGTGAAGTGACCGCTGTGTGTGGAGAGGCGCTGAGAGCGGGGCGGCTTCAGGTACGGTTCGCAGAGCTGTGACGGGCGCAGGTGGCTGTGTCACTACAGCTGGAGCTGCTGCTGTAAGACGCCATTAATGCTGCGCCTCTTGACACACCCCTGCAATGTCTTCCTATGCTGGTTACAGATAAGGCTGTGGTAGCAGAGGCATTGTGTGTCTGTCTGTGTGTGGCCAGTGTCACCATGGCAAGTGTCCGGGCACTGAGGAGCAGCGCCTGGCATAGTGTATGGGGGCACAGTGTCCGCACCTTGTCAATGGCCCCAGTCCGTTCCCTGTAGGAGCTGGGTGACGGCTTGTTCTTGGAATAATATTTATTTTTATAGCACAGACATATTCCGTAGCTCGCTACAATCAGAGGGGACTTGTACTTTGTGCTGAGAGTGACGTGTGTATAGATGACATTTTGGGCAGATACAGGGGTTTCTTCGCTTTTTATTGCATTTGTGGTGGAGGAGGCTATTTTGTATGTTCTCCCCTGTTTGCGTGGGTTTCCTCCGGGTACTCCGGTTTCCCCCCACATTCCAAAGCCATACTGATAGGGGATTTAGATTGTGAGCCCCAATGGGGACAGTTACGGTAATGTATGTAAAGCACTGTGGAATAAGGTAGCGCTATATAAGCAAAGCATAATAATAAAAGTTCCTGTACTAAAAAAGGAACCTGGCAGCTGATACATGCAGGGCGATCCACAAGCAGCCTGTATCAGACACTGGTTGTATGATTGACTATTAAACGCTGCTAAGTACTGAGCCGCTTGAGACTAGTCGGACAGGTGGGACCCCAGCCGCTTCCACCCGCCCTTTGCCCTAGATTGGTCACTAGCAGCCGGCGGAGAGAAGCCTCCGGGGACCCGCCTGTCCAACTAGTCTCTAGTACGTCTCGGACCCCAGCGGGCTCTTTTCTGTTTTTACCTCTCCATCTTCCAAGAGCCATAATTTTTTTTTATATACTGTATATATATATATATATATATATATATATATATATATAATTTTTTTTTTTTTCATCAATATAGCCATATTAGGGCTTTTGGTAGTTCAAGGTGCACTTTTTTATGGCACCATTGATTTTTACCATATAGCTTACTCGAAAATGTGGAATAAATGCCAAGTGCTGTGAAATCGCAAAAAAATGTGCAATTGCGCAACTATTTTTTAATTACCGTGTTCACTATTTGGTAAAACTGGCCTGGCAATATGATTTCACAGGTCTGTAGGAGTACACAGATACCAAACATTTATAGTTTATTTCTTATTTAAAGGTGCTATCTGTCCAAATCGATAAGTCGTCCGTCACTGTGTGTGATTGCAGACTTATGAATCTCCTCAGTGCACGCACTGTGAGCTGAGAGGATGTATCCGTAAGGCCGGTTTCACACGTCAGTGGCTCCGGTACGTGAGGTGACAGTTTCTTCACGTACCGGAGACACTGACTCACGTAGACACATTGAAAGCAATGTGTCACTGCACATGTCAGCGTGTTTTCACAGACCGTGTGTCCGTGTGCAAAACACGGAGACATGTCAGTGTTCGTGGGAGCGCACAGATTACACGGACCCATTAAAGTCAATGGGTCCGTGTAAAACACGTACCGCACACAGACGCTGTCCGTGTGCAGTCCAGGAGACAGCGCTACTGTAAGCGCTGTCCCCCCCCCCACGTGGTGCTGATGCGGCCATTCATATCTTTCCAGCAGCGTTCGCTGGAAAGAAGATATGAAAAGGAATAAATAAAGAGTAAACATATCATTAATTTTACTCTTTATTTATTCGTTTCACATCCCCCTTCTCCACCCCCTTTCCCCCTCCCCCTTTTTTGGGGGGTTTACAGTCACACACTTATTATTAATTTTGCATATTATATCATCCCATTTCACTTCAGTATTTTTGCCCACATACCTTCATGCATATTTTCACTTTTTATCCTTTATACATTTATTTTAATTATTTTTATTTATTTTTATCCTATATAGTTCATTTTCCTTCTTATTCATCCTTCTGTTTGCATTATTTCAGAGTTACTTATCTTGCCCACATGTCATCATTTATTACTTTTTCTTTCTTTTACGTTAATGCACCTTTACGACCTCTGGTTTTCTTTAGTTTCCTTTCCAGGACCTTTAGATCACATGCCCCTTACCCACCTATTACAGCTTTGTCCATATGCCATTTCTCCTACGTCAGTGCACCTTCAGGACCTTTGTTTCTTTTTAGTTTTCTTTACCCTTCCAGGACCTTCAGATCACATGTCCCTTACCAACCAATGACGGCGGGCCGGATGGTACACGCATCGCTGTTGGCGATCCTGGCGTCTCCACCTTCTGGCTTCATGTCCCTCGGTGCTGCGTCATCTGAACGCAGCGCCAGGGATCACATGTGCTGGCAGCGGTGGTCGTCATGGTTATGCCCAATAGCGGTGCGCGTCGCTCCTCATCCGTGCCCCCTGTTCATTGGGTGCTCCACCTTTATATACCTCCTCTCTGCAGGATGTTGCCACCCCCTGACGAAGGCAGACACCGAAACGCGCGTCGGGGACTGGCACATCCAGGAGACGGGTAGCACTACAGGTAACGCCTGCTTCTGGACACTCCATTTAGCTATTAGCTGCAATATATGGTTTATTCTCATGTGACATATGTCATAGTGTCTTTATCTTATTTAGCAGTCCCCCTGTACTCATTATTAGTGCAAAGCACATATATAGCCGCACAAATTTTCACTTTAAAAATACTGTTTTTATATATACATATTTATATCTTTACATTTTTTACTGCTATTGCAGTTATTACATTTGCCTTAGCCTGTTAACCCTTTCAGGTATTTTTTAAGGTTTATCACCCCTTCCTTTTTGTCATCAGTTCTGTGCGTGCTTATATATATATATATATATATATATATATATATATATATATATATATATATATATATATATATATATATATATATATAAATTTTCAGTTCTGTGTTTGGCTTTATATTTATTTATTTTTCTGTATATTTTGCCATTTCTTTGCCATTTCAGTATTGTATTTTGCCCCGTCTCCTTGTTGTTGTGCTTTTTTTCGTTGGTTTCTTTTTCCCCCTACCAATTGGTGTATTTTTGTAATAATAAATTTACCTGACCTGTTGAGTAGAGTTCTGCACTGTATTTCCGCCATTTTCTCTTCAGACTGCAACACTAGTCACAGACTAAGCAGAAAGAAGAGATTATGGAGATAATACATCTATTATTTTTTGGCCCAACGCATATCTTTATACTAAAGACACACAAAGCTGCAGTCTTTTATTTTATAACTACTGGAGATATGATGTGGCCCAAAAACTAAAGTGTGTGGCAAAGTTTCTTATTTGGCGTACGGTGTGTGTTGCCGGCGGCGAAAGACACAATAAACCAAACATAATTGGGGTAAATAAAATTGTATTTATTTTTTAACAACCAAAAAATTTATTTAACTGCGCCGGCTTGGGGTAGAGTGATGTAAACGGGGGGTGTGAAGCACTGAGGCCTGGCTAACCATGGACGACGCAGAGGTGGCAGGAGGAGGGGCAATGAAACCAGTGGGTTCTGGAAGTTCGGGGATGGGGCTTGACATATGCGAGGCTTGAGACGCACTGGAAGGGTGAGACAAACCTGACATTACAGACACATTGGGAGGTGAAGGGGGAGGAATACTAAGAGTCCTCTGTTTTTTGGGTTTTTTTTGGGGGGGGGTTGCCGGGTTCTGGGAAGCCTCGGTGGGCTCATATGGCGTGGTGTGGAGGTGGGTGAACTGTCAGGATTCCGGCTGCACTGTGTCAAAGTCCATAGTGTTCGTAGAGCGTGCAGCCATGCCAGAGTCCATAGTGCTCGTAGAGCGTGCAGCCATGCCAGAGTCCATAGTGCTCGTAGAGCGTGCAGCCATACCAGTCCATAGTGCTCGTAGAGCGTGCAGCCATGCCAGAGTCCATAGTGCTCGTAGAGCGTGCAGCCATGCCAGAGTCCATAGTGCTCGTAGAGCGTGCAGCCATGCCAGAGTCCATAGTGCTCGTAGAGCGTGCAGCCATGCCAGAGTCCATAGCGCTCGTAGAGCGTGCAGCCATGCCAGAGTCCATAGCGCTTGTAGAGCGGAAGGCCATGCCAGGGTCTTGCTGCATCGTGGTGGTGTCGGTACGGAAGGACATGCCAGGGTCCTTCTGCATCGTGGTGGTGGCGGTACGGAAGGCCATGCCAGGGTCCTGCTGCATCGTGGTGTCAGTGGAGGAGGTCCAAGCAGGAGCAGCGGTTGTCATGGTGGTGGCGGTGGGATGTCCAACTGCACTCGGCATGGTGGTGGTGCTGTAGTGGTGTCCGGCAGTGCTAGGAATTGAGGTGGCCGTGCAGTGGTATGCAGCAGAGGTCGGCATTGAGGTTTATCGTGACAGTGAAGGCACAGGTGGATATGCCGACACTGTCTGCTGGAAATACCGACTCTGCTGCATAGCCTGCACGTAAGCCTCATTGCAGGCCTGCATGACACTCAGCTGGAGATCAGGAGTAAGGTGTTCCGACATGCCCTGCTCAATTTGGTTAAAAAAATGATGTGCTGGCCTCTGGATGTCGGCTTTCACTTGGTCAAGGCTTTTGCTGACCTCCTGGATACGTGCATTCAAGAGGCTATGTGAAATATCCATTCGGTCACCCAAAGCCTTGATTCCTTGTTGAAAAACCGAGCTCAAGTGCAAAAACTAGGGCATGAGGGACCTGTCCGATGCCCGCTGCCGGGAGGAGCCCCCCAAAAAAAGGGGCAGTGGCAGAGCACTGCGAAAGGGGAACACCTGATGGACCAGCTTTCTGGTCTCCAGTTAGTGTGGAAGGCCCACTTGCTGCAGCGTTGCTGGATGGCTGGGACGGGTCCATGGCTGTCGGATGAAGGACTGCTCCAGAACCTGGGCCAACAGTTGTGCTCCATGTGCTGTGAAAAAAGGGAAAAGTAAATACCAAAAATTAACCAGACGCAAAATCCTGTGGAATAGAAAAATACAGATTATGGCAATACAATACAACCTAATGCACGTGATAAATACTTACGTTCTCTGGGCAAGGACCGGTCTTAAAAATGCCAGAACTCGATGGTATTTTTATCTTCTGATTCTTGCTCCTGAACCACTGGGAACACGGCTCTCTTGACGCAGGTCCTTGTTGAAGCGGTCCTTCATCGAACACCAACGTGTTTTGACTTTGGCCACTGTTAAAAAAAAAAAAAAAAAAAAAAAATACATTATGGTCAGAAAAAGGACTTTTGGCCGTGCTCTCACAACTGTTTGTGATGACAGAAACTCCTGAGAGTTTCTTTCATCACACACAGTCGAGTGAGCACAGCCAATGTCTCTGCTGCTTCACACTGCAGTGCAATACTTACCAATTGCATTTCGGACCCGAGTTGTCCCAGCCATTCCACATCTCTTTGGCCACCTCATTCCATAAGCGCCGGATCGTGACGCTGTTTGAGTGCAGTGGATCCCGGTTGTCCCACAACGGGACTCGCTCCTGGACCAGGGAGATGTGGAGGTCATTTTCAATTAGATCATCCTCCTGTTGTGGAACCTAAAATTTAAATAGTCATTAACCCCTATCTGACCTCGGACGGGATACTACGTCCGAGGTCAGATCCCCGGCTTTGATGCAGGGCTCCGGCGGTGAGCCCACATCAAAGCCGGGACATGTCAGCTGTTTTGAACAGCTGACATGTGCCCGTAATAGGCGCGGGCAGAATCGCGATCTGCCCGCACCTATTAACTAGTTAAATGCCGCTGTCAAACGCAGACAGCGGCATTTAACTACCGCATCCGGAAATGACGTCATCGCCGACCCCCGTCACATGATCGGGGGTCGGCGATGCGTCTCCATTGTAACCATAGAGGTCCTTGAGACCTCTATGGTTACTGATCGCCGGTGGCTGTGAGCGCCACCCTGTGGTCGGCGCTCACAGCACACCTGCATTTCTGCTACATAGCAGCGATCAGCAGATCGCTGCTATGTAGCAGAGGCGATCGGGTTGTGCCTGCTTCTAGCCTCCCATGGAGGCTATTGAAGCATGGCAAAAGTAAAAAAAAAAAGTTGAAAAAAATGTTAAAAAAAAAAAAATATAAAAGTTTAAATCACCCCCCTTTCGCCCCAATCAAAATAAATCAATAAAAAAAATATAAAATCTACACATATTTGGTATCACCGCGCTCAGAATCGCCCAATCTATCAACTAAAAAAAAGCATTAACCTGATCGCTAAACAGCGTAGCGGGGAAAAAATTCAAAACGCCAGAATTATGTTTTTTTGGTCGCCGCGACATTGCATTAAAATGCAATAACGGGCGATCAAAAGAACGTATCTGCACCGAAATGCTATAATTAAAAACGTCATCTCGGCACGCAAAAAGCCCTCAACCGACCCCAGATCACGAAAAATGGAGACGCTACGGGTATCGGAAAATGGCGCAATTTGTGTTTTGTTTTTTTTTTTTTAGCAAAGTTTGGAATTTTTTTTCACCACTTAGATAAAAAATAACCTAGTCATGTTAGGTGTCTATGAACTCGTACTGACCTGGAGAATCATAATGGCAGGTCAGTTTTAGCATTTAGTGAACCTAGCAAAAAAGCCAAACAAAAAACAAGTGTGGGATTGCACTTTTTTTGCAATTTCACCGCACTTGGAATTTTTTTCCCATTTTCTAGTGCACGACATGCTAAAACCAATGATGTCGTTCAAAAATACAACTCGTCCCGCAAAAAATAAGCCCTCACATGGCCAAATTGACGGAAAAATAAAAAAGTTATCACTCTGGGAAGGAGGGGAGTGAAAAACGAACACGGAAAAACGAAAAATCCCAAGGTCATGAAGGGGTTAAAGTTTGGTCAATTAACATAAGGAAAAAAAAGAAAACAGAGGCTGAGAAATGGCATGAATAGGAAAGTCAACATACAAAAGGATCCCAGAAGAAAAAAGTAAAGAAATAGGAATGGAAAGAAAGATAGATTCAAGAATATTACACTGAGGATACAGTAAACAGTCAGCCTTGTATACATACACGCTGCTGCCTTCCAATCCGACCTTGACTCCGCTGCTCCTGCCCAGTCTCTGCCGCAGTTGAAGAGCTCTAAAAAAAAATTAAAAAGAAAAATTGTCATATGTGTAGATGTGACAGTGAATACTTACCAATCTGAGGAGGCAAGTACTCACCTCACTGACATGTTCGACTTCCGAAGGCCCAGGACGTTGCTCCTCATCAGAAAAAGAAGACATTCTGATGCATGTAGAAAGAAAGAAATGCAAGAAATTAGGACATGTACAGAAAGAAAATACAAAATAAAGGCATTGGCTAGGATATACTCAAATTGTTCAGAGGTGAGGCTTGTTTGCTCCAAGGTGCTGTTGGCTGTCTGCTCTGCTTGGCTGTCTGCTGAATAGTGACCTGCCAATGTCCACTCCCTCCCTTTTATCTCCGTCTGTGTGGGGGGTGGCTTATCAGTGTCTAGACATGTTTTTCTCTTGTGAAACGCATGCGTTCACGAACGCAAGCAAACGCATGTGCTTGTGAACGCATGCGTTCATATAGACAGCAATGCGTTTTTTTTCCGCAATCCTTGCGCAATAGACTGCAAACGTTTCCAGGCGGCAAATTGACGCCTCTAAAAATTACCACATGTTGCATTTCCACGCCAAGTCGCAGACGATGAAACCACGCATGCGTCGTCAAACGCGGCAAAACGCGAACAATCATAAACACATGCGTCCCTAATGTTAAATATAGGAATACACAACGCATGCGGATGTATACGGTAGAAATACTGCGGACACAACCGCAAATGTGAAACCAGCCTAAATTCCCCAAAATCGCTATTAAGACCGAACCACTCACTTATGAGGCAGATAGTCACTTTGGACTGGTTTCTGTTCCGACAGTGTCCCATCATTTCAGGCATCTTTTTAGCCCACAAGTGTGGGCGACCACAAATCTGTTTATGCCTAAGAAGATGGATACCACTGGAGCAGACGCCAAGCAGAGTACAAAGTGTCTCCATCTGCTTCATTATAGTGGGTGATTTCCATCTGGGGTTTCTTTTGAATTGCATTTTTGTGGAATTTACATGGAAGCTCGATGTACCGTATTTTCGCTTTATAAGACGCACCCCCATATTTGGTGAAGAAATCTAGAAAAAATTTTTTTTTATGTTAAATGGGGGTCTATTTTATAATGCCAGTGTCCGTCATACAAATCATATATGTCCCTCATCCTGGTACCTATATAACCCCCATCCTGGCACATTGCTCGCCCCCTGTTCTGCTGGCACATGGGCCCCCCCCTGTGCTGCTGGCACATGCTCCCCCCCCCCCCCCCTGTGCTGCTGGCACACGGCCCCCTTTTGCTAGAACATTGCCCCCTCTAGCACATGGCCACCTTGTGCTGCTGGTAAATTGGCACATTGCCCTTTTGTGCTGGCACATAGTCCCCTATCCCATCCTGGATATGGCCCCCGCTGGTCACTTTATGTCTCCCTGCTGGCACGATAAAATAGCAAACACTGTACTTGCCTTCCAATGATGACTCCATGCTCCCACCTCTTCAGTTGCGCTTTGTTTCCTGGGCATCAGATCATGTGACCTGGGCACACAGTGATGACATCACTATGCTGTGCCGATCACATGATCGGATGTCGACACAGACACAGGAAGAGCCACGGGGAGCTGGGAGCGCAGAGCCATCATCGGAAGGTGAGTTAAGTGTTTGTTATTTTATCATGTGCGCTCCAGCAGGGGGCATATAGAGTGACCGGGGGGGCCATGCGTGTGCCAGCAGGGGGCATATAGAGTGACCGGGGGGAGCATATTCATGATGGGAGGGGGGGGGAGTGCAGGCACATGTAATATGCGCAGCTCCCCCATCAACCAACTCGGCGCAGCTTCAGCACCGAGGTGATGGACAGCGGGTGCAGTGAATATTACATGAGGCTAATGAGCGAGAGCACATGACCTCCCGCTGTCTCTGCAGCCCACAGCCAGCCCCCTGACACCACTCCAGAGCCGCCCCCCTGACGAAGGACACAGTCCGAAACGCGCGTCGGGGTGCGCTGTACCTGGAGGATCGGACCCCCTGTAGGAATAGGTAACTATTTTGGCCTTATATATACTTTGCACTCAGCACTTTCTGCCATTTCTGGCACATTTTTCACTCCTGTTATATGCTACGGCGTATACCTGCATGCACTTCTGATTTTTTTTTAGCTCAGGTGGTTCCCTTATATATCTATTACATGGACTTGGGCCACTTTTTCATGCACTTTTTCTTGCACCTTCTTTGCTAGACTTTGCACATAATTATATTGTACAGTATTTTTCTTGTACCTTTTTTATTTAGACACATAGATATTTTTATATATTGTAGCTTCCCCTATATTTGCTGAGTGCTCTCTATTCAGGCCATTTATTTACATCTATTCATGTACTATTACTTTTTTTATACATATATATATTTTATTATCCTATTTTTCTTGTATATATGTACCTAGTCCCCTGCGTGTCCGCTCAATATTGCTATTTTGCTGGATTATATATTATTATTTTTTTATTCTCCTCCAGTTACAGGCACACCTTTTGTGGTTGCCATTTGTTGCCCAAAATATATATATATTAGTATAGTATTTTCAATAAAGGCATTTTTATTGCATTGTACCTTTCCTTGTCCGTAATTTATTCCTGGATTTATATCATTACACTCTTCCTATTATATAGTTATTGTTTTTCACACTTTATTCCCGGATTTATACCAATATATTCTTTCTATTATGTAGTTATTGATTTCCATACTTTGGGTTCTTGTCCCCCTGCTCTACGGCACAGCACACATTCAGATTGTAAGATGCACCCCCCCCCCCACACTTTACCCCAAAATTTAGGGGAACAAAAGTGCGTCTTAGGGTATGTGCACACGTTGCGGATTTGGCTGCGGTTCCGCAGTGGATTGGCCGCTACGGATTCGCAGCAGTTTTCTATGCGGTTTACAGAACCATGTAAACCTATGGAAAACCAAATCCACAGTGCCCATGGTGCGGAAAATACCGCGCGGAAACGCTGGGGATTATTTTCCGCAGCATTGCAATTGTGCGGATTCTGCAGCATTTTACACCTGCTCCTCAATAGGAATGCACAGGCTTAAAACCGCAGGTGAAATCCGCACAAAAAACAATCTGCGGATTTTTCAAAAATGGTGCGGAAACATCTGCACAGGAATCCGCAACGTGGGCACATAGCCTTAGAATCCAAAAAATACTTTAAGTGCTCAGCATTGAACAGAAGATTGTGATCCCAGCCTTATTCTGGAGGTGATCGAAAAATATTATGTACTCCAAAATGTTACCATTAAAAACCCTAATTTATCCTGCACAAAACCAGCCCCCACTCGGGTCCATTACGTCACT
Source organism: Ranitomeya imitator (assembly GCF_032444005.1). Taxonomy (NCBI): domain Eukaryota; kingdom Metazoa; phylum Chordata; class Amphibia; order Anura; family Dendrobatidae; genus Ranitomeya; species Ranitomeya imitator. The sequence continues at coordinate 235,459,919 of NC_091284.1, forward strand.
AGAACCATAGGGGGTTCCCAAGTTACTGGTAGAGCAAGCAAAGCCTCTGAAAAAGCCACATGGCTCCAGCCACCTCAAATAGAATCCAGTAAATTCTGTGCTCCCATATCCAAATGCCCCACTGTGTCTAAACCGCAGTAAGTGGCCTAATGGTTGTCATTATTGTAGTGGGGAGAGAGCACTTAACAATTTATGGGGTGCGCATCGCCAGAAGCACAAGCCTGGCACAATGTATGGGGGCTCTACACTGTATGGAGGCATAATGTATGGGCACAACTGGCATATTTGTAATTCATCAGAAAAGAAGCCTGGCATGGATGTTACAAAATAGTCACTGCAGCAGTAGATGAATTAATTGAAGTGCAGTTTCTACAATGGGGTCAATTTTTTCCTTTTTTTAACCACAATCTATTCTAGCAAAATCTCCTCCAAAAGCCAAACCGCACTCCTTCCTTCTCAGCCTAATTGTAATTTCTGACAACATATGGAGCATCACCGCGTTCAGGAAAAATTGTGCAATAAATTATAGGGTTCAGTTTCACCTATTAACCCTTCTGTACCTGCAAAAATTTCAACAAAATATTTATTTTTTTACCACTAAAATGCTAAATTTCCACACCTCAATGCTATAAATTTCTGTGAGGCACCTATGGGTTCAAAATACTCACAACACCCCTAGATGAATTCCTTAGTCAGTGAAGTTTCCAATATGGGGTCACCTGGGGGGGATTCTGCTGTTCTGGCACTTCAGGGGCTTAGCTAATGGAGCCCACAATCTATCTGAATGGAATCTGCATTCTAAATGCTAAGTAGTTCTCATTCCCTTCAGATTCCTGGCATGTGCTCAAACATTAGTGTTCAACCATATATGGGGTACTGCCACATTCGGGAGATATTGCATAAAAAATTGTGCGGTCCAACTTCTCCTATAACCTCTCAATTTTGTGCTAAAACAGTATATTTTTGTTCTCCCATCTAAATCTTACCAAGTTCTGTGAATCACCTGTAGGTTAAAAATGCTCATTTCACCCCTAATTTAATTCCTTGAGGGGTCTAGTTTCCAAAATGGAGTCACTTGCGAGTGGTTTCTGCTGTTTTTGCATGTCAGGGTTTCTCTAAATTAAACATGGCATTCACAATTTATTCCAACAAATAGCACTCTTTCCTTTCCTAGCCCTGCCATGTGCCCAAACCAGAGGCGTAGCTAGGGTTTCAACTTAGGGGGGCGAAACATATGAGTGGGCCCCTAACCAGCTAACCCTGATTACAGTTACGGTTGCGCACTCTAATGGTGAATATAGTGGAACCTCAGAATATGACCGCTCTGTTATTGAAAATAAATCTATATAGAAAAACGAACATTGATTTTACCGCCATATTGTGACGATATGCAACTTTGACGTTCGCAATACTATGAGTGCCCCTATAACAATACAGTAATGCTTAAGTGCCCATTTTACATTTAATAATGTCTCCTACGTTCCCTCATGTACTGCTCCATTATACACAGTATGGTGAGCTCAAAGCTTCCCTATACACAGTATAAGGCCCCCACAGCTCCCCTATACACAGTATGATGATTCTATAACTCCCCGATACACCGTATGATGTTCTCACTGCTCCCTTTACACAGTATAATGCTGACAGAGCTCCACTATAAAAAGTATAATGCACCCCAGAGCTCCCCTATATACAGTGTAATGGGCCAACAGCTCCCATATGCACAGTATGCCGTCACAGTTCCCTATACACAGTATGGTGGGTCCACAGCTCCATTATCACAGTATGATGTACCCGCAGCTTCCTTATACACAGTATGATGGTCCCGCAGCTCCTTTATACACAGTATGATGAGCCTACAGCTCCCTTATACACAGTATGATGGGCCCGCAGCTCCCTTATACACAGTATGATGGGCACGCAGCTCCCTTATACACAGTATGATGGGCACGCAGCTCCCTTATACACAGTATGATGGGCACGCAGCTCCCTTATACACAGTATGATGGGCACGCAGCTCCCTCTCATGATTTGGCAGTCTGCAGTCACATAAAGTGACTGCAGACATTTATTCCAAGCCTTTATCAACTTTATAGTAATAAATTGCTTATTATTAAATTATTAAAGCACCACTCTAGCAGGGTTTTTTTTTTCCACCGCTGGAGTGGTGTTTTAAGCGCAAGTCCCCTGCCCTGGTCATTTACTCATCCTCCGGCGTATTCACTATTTTGTGGCACTGCTGCAGTCCCACGGCTCAAACTTGTGAGCGCAGCTTCTAACTGGTCAGAAGTTAGAAGCTATGTCACAAGCGCTCAATGTAAGACTATGAGGCTAAGTGCACACATTGCGGATTCGTGTGCGGATTGTTCCGCACCGTTTTTGCAAAATCCACAGGTAAAATGTGCTGCACGTTTTACCTGTGGATTTACTGTGGATTTCCTGTGGATTTCCTGTGTTTTTTTGTGAGGATTTCGCCTGCGCTTTTACACCTGCGGATTCCTATACAGGAGCAGGTATAAAACGCTGCGGAATCCGCATAAAGAATTGACATGCTCCGGAAAATACAACGCAGCGTTTCCGCGTGGTATTTTCCGCACCATGGGCACTGTGGATTTGGTTTTCCATAGGTTTACATGGTATTGTACACTGCATGGAAAACTGCTGTGAATCCGCAGGCAAATCCGCAATGTGTGCACATAGCCTGAGAGTAAGAAAGAGGCCAGAACGAGGCTCCCACAGACTTACATTGATTAGTGACCTCTGCGCTGCTCCATGAAACACTGGAGCAGCGGACAGGTCACAAACTGCAGGAGACTGAGCCGAGCAGAGACAAAAACAGATGAAGACGCCAGAAGGTGAGTATCGGACAGAGGGTAGGGGACTTGGATTTTCAGCACCGCTCCAGCAGTGAAATAAAAAAAAATGCTGGAGTGGTGCTGTAAATGTGATGCAGCCCTTGGTTACTATATGGGGCTTCATATACTAATACTCATAAAAGACCCAGGTGGTACGTATCAAAAGCCCCTTACCCCCCCATCTCCAGCCTTCTGTTGTGGATTCTGTTTTTGGGCTCCCTCTGGTGGTTACAGATGGTACTGGGTGACTTGTGTTATCTGTGGTCTCTGGTGTCCACCTGTTCTATCAGGATATGGGAGTTTCCTATTTAACCTGGCTTTCTTGTCATTTCCTCGCCGGCGATCAATGTAATCAGTGTGTCTTGTTTCCTCTGCTTTCCGCTTCAGTAATCTTCAGGACAAGCTAAGTTTTTGATTTTCCTGTTCCACGTTTTGCTTTTTTTTTGTTTTAGTCCAGCTTGCAGTTATGTGATTCCTTGTTGCTGGTTGCTCTAGTATGCTGATATTACTCCTCATGTTCCATGAGTTGGCACATGAGTTCAGGTAATTTCAGGATGTTTTTTTTGTAGGGTTTTTCGCTGACCGCGCAGTTCACTTTTGTATCCTCTGCTATCTAGTTTTAGCGGGCCTCATTTTGCTGAATCTGTTTTCATTACTACGTATGTGCTTTCCTCTCATTTCACCGTCATTACATGTGGGGGGCTGCTATTTCTGTGGGGTGTTTCTCTGGAGGCAAGAGAGGTCTTTGTTTCTTCTAATAGGGGAAGCTAGTCCTTCGGCTGGCGCGAGACGTCTAGAATCATCGTAGGCACGTTCCCCGGCTACTGCTAGTGTTGTGAATTAGGTTCAGGATCGCGGTCAGCTCAGTTTCCATCACCCTAGAGCTTGTTCTGTTTTTTGTGTGCTTGTCCTTTTGTGATCCCCTGCCATTGGGATCATGACAGTATCGCCCGAAAAGTGGTAATCATATTGGCTGAAGTAGGAGGAAAAGTAGTCTGAGGAAGTTTTTTTTTTCTTCCTTCCCTCAGAGTTTGCTGCGTCTTACCTCCTCTTAATCCTTGAATGGCTCTGACCTCAGCTGTTTATCATGGACGTCCAGAGTTTGGCTTCCAGCCTGAATAATCTTGCTGCTAAGGTTCAAAATATACAAGATTTTGTTGTACATGCTCCTATGTCTGAACCTAGAATTCCTATCCCAGAGTTTTTTTCTGGAGATAGATCTAGTTTTCTGAATTTTAGGAACAATTGCAAGTTGTTTTTTTCTTTGAAATCTCGCTCCTCTGGAGACCCTGCTCAGCAAGTCAAGATTGTAATATCTTTCCTGCGGGGTGAACCTCAGAATTGGGCATTTGCATTGGCACCAGGGGATCCTGCGTTGCTCAATGTGGATGCGTTTTTTCTGGCATTGGGTTTGCTCTATGAGGAACCTAACCTAGAGATTCAGGCTGAAAAAGCTTTATTGGCTCTCTCTCAGGGGCAAGATGAAGCAGAATTATATTGTCAGAAATTTCGGAAATGGTCGGTGCTTACTCAGTGGAATGAGTGCGCCCTGGCTGCAAGATTCAGAGATGGCCTTTCTGAGGCCATTAAAGATGTTATGGTGGGGTTCCCTGCGCCTACAGGTCTGAATGAGTCTATGACTATGGCTATTCAGATTGATCGGCGTTTACGGGAGCGCAAACCTGTGCACCATTTGGCGGTGTCTTCTGAACAGGCACCTGAGACAATGCAATGTGATAGAATTCAGTCCAGAAGTGAACGGCAAAACTATAGGCAGAAAAATGGGTTGTGTTTTTATTGTGGTGATTCAGCTCATGTTATATCAGCATGCTCTAAACGCACAAAAAAGGTTAAGTCTGTTGCCATTAGTACTTTACAGTCTAAGTTCATTCTGTCTGTGACTCTGATTTGTTCATTATCTGCCATTTCCGTCGATGCCTATGTGGATTCAGGCGCTGCCCTGAGTCTTATGGATTGGTCATTTGCCAACCGCTGTGGGTTTAGTCTGGAGCCTCTGGAAGTCCCTATTCCTTTGAAAGGAATTGACTCTACACCTTTGGCTATGAATAAACCTCAGTACTGGACACACGTGACCATGCGTATGACTCCCGTTCATCAGGAGGTGATTCGCTTCCTGGTACTGTATAATTTACATGATGTCTTAGTGCTTGGTCTGCCATGGTTACAAACTCATAACCCAGTCTTGGACTGGAAAACGATGTCTGTGTTAAGCTGGGGATGTCAGGGGGTTCATGATGATGCACCTCCGATTTCTATCGCTTCATCTACTCCTTCTGAGGTTCCTGTATTATTGTCTGATTATCGGGATGTTTTTGAGGAGCCTAAGCTCAATTCGCTTCCTCCTCACAGGGATTGCGATTGTGCTATAGATTTGATTCCTGGCAGTAAATTTCCTAAAGGTCGTTTGTTCAATCTGTCAGTGCCAGAGCATACTGCTATGCGGGATTATGTTAAGGAGTCCTTGGAAAAGGGACATATCCGTCCATCTTCGTCTCCTTTGGGAGCAGGTTTTTTTTTTCGTGGCCAAAAAAGATGGTTCCTTGAGGCCTTGTATAGATTACCGTCTTTTGAATAAGATTACGGTCAAATATCAGTATCCTTTGCCATTGTTGACTGATTTGTTCGCTCGCATTAAGGGGGCTAAATGGTTCACTAAGATTGATCTTCGGGGTGCGTATAATATTGTGCGGATTAAGCAGGGTGATGAGTGGAAAACCGCATTTAATACGCCTGAGGGCCATTTTGAGTATTTGGTGATGCCTTTTGGACTTTCTAATGTTCCTTCTGTTTTCCAGTCCTTTATGCACGATATTTTCCATGAATATCTGGATAAATTTATGATTGTGTATTTGGATGATGTTTTGGTTTTTTCTGATGACTGGGAGTCCCATGTTCAGCAGGTCAGGAAGGTGTTTCAGGTCCTGCGGGCCAATTCTTTGTTTGTAAAAGGTTCAAAGTGTCTCTTTGGAGTCCAGAAGATTTCTTTTTTGGGGTATATTTTTTTCCCCTTCTACTATTGAGATGGATCCCGTCAAGGTTCAAGCTATTTGTGACTGGACGCAGCCTACATCTCTTAAGAGTCTACAGAAGTTCTTGGGCTTTGCTAATTTTTATCGTCGTTTCATAACTAATTTTTCTAGTGTTGTTAAGCCTTTGACGGATCTGACTAAGAAGGGTGCTGATGTTGCTGATTGGTCTCCTGCGGCTGTGGAGGCCTTTCAGGAACTTAACCCCTCTGTGACCTTAGACGTACTATCCCGTCGAGGTGCCCTGGGCTTATCTGACCCTGGACGGGATAGTACGTCATAGCCGATCGGCCGCGCTCACGGGGGGAGCGCGGCCGATCGCGGCCGGGTGTCAGCTGCTTATCGCAGCTGACATCCGGCACTATGTGCCAGGAGCGGTCACGGACCGCCCCCGGCACATTAACCCCTGGCACACCGCGATCAAAGATGATCGTGATGTGCCGGCGGTGCAGGGAAGCACCGCGCAGGGAGGGGGCTCCCTGCGGGCTTCCCTGAGCCCCCCGCAGCAACGCGATGTGATCGCGTTGCTGCGAGGGTCTCCTCACCTCCCTCCCTGCTCGAGCCCCGGATCCAAGATGGCCGCGGATCCGGGTCCTGCAGGGAGGGAGGTGGCTTCACAGAGCCTGCTTAGAGCAGGCACTGTGAAGGCTGCAGCGCTGCATGTCAGATCAGTGATCTGACAGAGTGCTGTGCAAACTGTCAGATCACTGATCTGTGATGTCCCCCCCTGGGACAAAGTAAAAAAGTAAAAAAAAAAAATTTCCAAATGTGTAAAAAAAATAAAAAAAAATATTCCAAAATAATGAAAAAAAAAAAAAAATATTATTCCCATAAATACATTTCTTCATCTAAATAAAAAAAAAAAACCAATAAAAGTACACATATTTAGTATCGCCGCGTCCGTAACGACCCGACCTATAAAACTGTCCCACTAGTTAACCCCTTCAGTAAACACCGTAAGAAAAAAAAAAAAAACGAGGCAAAAAACAACGCTTTATTATCATACCGCCGAACAAAAAGTGGAATAACACGCGATCAAAAGGACAGATATAAATAACCATGGTACCGCTGAAAGCGTCATATTGTCCCGCAAAAAAAGAGCCGCCATACAGCATCATCAGCAAAAAAATAAAAAAGTTATAGTCCTGAGAATAAAGCGATGCAAAAATAATTATTTTTTCTGTAAAATAGTTTTTATCGTATAAAAGCACCAAACCATAAAAAAATGATATAAATGAGGTATCGCTGTAATCGTACTGACCCGAAGAATAAAACTGATTTATCAATTTTACCAAACGCGGAACGGTATAAACGCCTCCCCCAATAGAAATTCATGAATAGCTGGCTTTTGGTCATTCTTCCTCACAAAAATCGGAATAAAAAGCGATAAAAAAATGTCACGTGCCCAAAAATGTTTTCAATAAAAACGTCAACTCGTCCCGCAAAAAACAAGACCTCACATGACTCTGTGGACCAAAATATGGAAAAATTATAGCTCTCAAAATGTGGTATTGCAAAAAATATTTTTTGCAATAAAAAGGGTCTTTCAGTGTGTGACGGCTGCCAATCATAAAAATCCGCTAAAAAACTCGCTATAAAAGTAAATCAAACCCCCCTTCATCACCCCCTTAGTTAGGGAAAAATAAAAAAAAATGTATTTATTTCCATTTTCCCATTAGGGCTAGGGTTAGGGCTAGGGTTAGGGTTAGGGTTAGGGCTAGGGCTAGGGCTAGGGTTAGGGCTAGGGTTAGGGCTAGGGTTAGGGCTAGGGTTAGGGCTAGGGTTAGGGTTAGGGTTAGGGCTAGGGTTAGGGTTAGGGCTAGGGTTAGGGCTAGGGTTAGGGTTAGGGCTAGGGTTAGGGTTAGGGCTAGGGTTAGGGCTAGGGTTAGGGCTAGGGTTAGGGTTAGGGTTGGGGCTACAGTTAGGGTTGGGGCTAAAGTTAGGGTTAGGGTTTAGATTACATTTACAGTTGAGAATAGGGTTGGGATTAGGGTTAGGGGTGTGTCAGGGTTAGAGGTGTGGTTAGGGTTACCGTTGGAATTAGGGTTAGGGGTGTGTTTAGATTAGGGTTTCAGTTATAATTGGGGGGTTTCCACTGTTTCGGCACATCAGGGGCTCTCCAAACACGACATGGCGTCCGATCTCAATTCCAGCCAATTCTGCGTTGAAAAAGTAAAACAGTGCTCCTTCCCTTCCGAGCTCTCCTGTGTGCCCAAACAGGGGTTTACCCCAACATATGAGGTATCAGCGTACTCAGGACAAATTGGACAACAACTTTTGTGGACCAATTTCTCCTGTTACCCTTGGGAAAATACAAAACTGGGGGCTAAAAAATAATTTTTGTGGGAAAACAAAAAGATTTTTTATTTTCACGGCTCTGCGTTATAAACTGTAGTGAAACACTTGGGGGTTCAAAGTTCTCACAACACATCTAGATAAGTTCATTGAGGGGTCTAGTTTCCAATATGGGGTCACTTGTGGGGGGTTTCTACTGTTTAGGTACATTAGGGGCTCTGCAAACGCAATGTGACGCCTGCAGACCAATCCATCTAAGTCTGCATTCCAAATGATGCTCCTTCCCTTCCGAGCCCTCCCATGCGCCCAAACGGTGGTTCCCCCCAACATATCGGGTATCAGCGTACTCAGGACAAATTGGACAACAACTTTTGGGGTCCAATTTCTCCTGTTACACTAGGGAAAATACAAAACTGGGGGCTAAAAAATAATTTTTGTGGGAAAAAAATTTTGTTTTATTTTTATGGCTCTGCATTATAAACTTCTGTGAAGCCCTTGGTGGGTCAAAGTGCTCACCACACATCCAGATAAGTTCCTTAGGGGGTCTACTTTCCAAAATGGTGTCACTTGTGGGGGGTTTCAATGTTTAGGCACATCAGTGGCTCTCCAAACGCAACATGGCGTCCCATCTCAATTCCTGTCAATTTTGCATTGAAAAGTCAAACGGCGCTCCTTCCCTTCCGAGCTCTCCCATGCGCCCAAACAGTGGTTTACTGCCACATATGGGGTATCAGCGTACTCGGGACAAATTGGACAACAACTTTTGAGGTCCAATTTCTTCTCTTACCCTTGGAAAAATAAAAAATTGGGGGCAAAAATATAATTTTTGTGAAAAAATATGATTTTTTATTTTTACGGTTCTGCATTATAAACTTCTGTGAAGCACTTGGTGGGTCAAAGTGCTCACCACACCTCTAGATAAGTTCCTTAGGGGGTCTACTTTCCAAAATGGTGTCACTTGTGGGGGGTTTCAATGTTTAGGCACATCAGTGGCTCTCCAAACGCAACATGGCGTCCCATCTCAATTTCTGTCAATTTTGCATTGAAAAGTCAAACTGCGCTCCTTCCCTTCCGAGCTCTCCCATGCGCCCAAACAGTGGTTTACTGCCACATATGGGGTATCAGCGTACTCAGGACAAATTGGACAACAACTTTTGAGGTCCAATTTCTTCTCTTACCCTTGGAAAAATAAAAAATTGGGGGCAAAAATATAATTTTTGTGAAAAAATATGATTTTTTATTTTTACGGTTCTGCATTATAAACTTCTGTGAAGCACTTGGTGGGTCAAAGTGCTCACCACACATCCAGATAAGTTCCTTAGGGGGTCTACTTTCCAAAATGGTGTCACTTGTGGGGGGTTTCAATGTTTAGGCACATCAGTGGCTCTCCAAACGCAACATGGCGTCCCATCTCAATTCCTGTCAATTTTGCATTGAAAAGTCAAATAGCACTCCTTCCCTTCCGAGCTCTCCCATGCGCCCAAACAGTGGTTTACTGCCACATATGGGGTATCAGCGTACTCAGGACAAATTGGACAACAACTTTTTGGGTCCAATTTCTCCTGTTACCCTTGGTAAAATAAAACAAATTGGAGCTGAAGTAAATTTTTTGTGTAAAAAAGTTAAATGTTCATTTTTATTTAAACATTCCAAAAATTCCTATTAAACACCTGAAGGGTTAATAAACTTCTTGAATGTGGTTTTGAGCACCTTGAGGGGTGCAGTTTTTAGAATGGTGTCACACTTGGGCATTTTCTATCATATAGACCCCTCAAAATGACTTCAAATGAGACGTGGTCCCTAAAAAAAAATGTTGTTGTAAAAATGAGAAATTGCTGGTCAACTTTTAACCCTTATAACTCCCTAACAAAAAAAAAAATTGGTTCCAAAATTATGCTGATGTAAAGGAGACATGTGGGAAATGTTACTTATTAAGTATTTTGTGTGACATATCTCTGTGATTTAATTGCATAAAAATTCAAAGTTTGAAAATTGCGAAATTTTCAAAATTTTCGCCAAATTTCCGTTTTTTTCACAAATAAACGCAGGTACTATCAAAGAAATTTTACCACTATCATGAAGTACAATATGTCACGAGAAAACAATGTCAGAATCACCAGGATCCGTTGAAGCGTTTCGGAGTTATAACCTCATAAAGGGACAGTGGTCAGAATTGTAAAAATTGGCCTGGTCATTAACGTGCAAACCACCCTTGGGGGTAAAGGGGTTAAGCGCCGGTTTTCTTCTGCTCCTGTGTTGCGTCAGCCAGATGTTTCGCTTCCTTTTCAGGTTGAGGTTGATGCTTCTGAGATTGGAGCGGGGGCGGTTTTGTCATAGAGAAGCTCCGATTGCTCGGTGATGAAGCCATGTGCGTTCTTTTCTTGAAAGTTTTCGCCCACTGAGCGGAATTATGATGTTGGTAATCGGGAGCTTTTGGCCATGAAGTGGGCATTTGAGGAGTGGCGTCATTGGCTTGAGGGTGCTAGACATCGTGTGGTGGTCTTGACTGATCACAAAAATCTGATTTACCTTGAGTCTGCCAAGCGTCTGAATCCTAGACAGGCTCGTTGGTCACTGTTTTTCTCCCGTTTCGATTTTGTGGTTTCATACCTGCCAGGTTCAAAGAATGTGAAGGCGGATGCTCTTTCTAGGAGTTTTGTGCCTGATTCCCCTGGAAATTCTGAGCCCACTGGTATCCTTAGGGATGGGGTGATTTTGTCGGCTGTCTTCCCAGACTTGCGACGTGCTTTGCAGGAGTTTCAGGCGGATAAACCTGATCGTTGTCCACCTGAAAGACTGTTTGTTCCGGATAATTGGACCAGTAGAGTCATCTCCGAGGTCCATTCTTCTGCGTTGGCAGGTCATCCTGGAATATTTGGTACTAGAGACTTGGTGGCCAGGTCTTTTTGGTGGCCTTCCTTGTCGAGGGATGTGCGTTCTTTTGTGCAGTCTTGTGAAGTTTGCGCTCGGGCTAAGCCTTGCTGTTCTCGGGCCAGTGGATTGTTGTCACCTTTGCCTATCCCGAAGAGGCCTTGGACGCACATTTCCATGGACTTTATTTCGGATCTCCCTGTCTCTCAAAAAATGTCCGTCATCTGGGTTGTGTGTGACCGCTTTTCTAAGATGGTTCATCTGGTACCCTTGCCTAAGTTACCTTCCTCCTCTGAGTTGGTCCCTCTGTATTTTCAGAACGTGGTTCGTTTGCATGGGATTCCGGAGAACATTGTTTCTGACAGGGGATCTCAGTTTGTGTCTAGATTTTGGCGGACGTTCTGTGCTAAGATGGGCATTGATTTGTCCTTTTCGTCTGCATTCCATCCTCAGACGAATGGCCAGACGGAACGAACTAATCAGACCTTGGAAACTTATTTAAGGTGTTTTGTTTCTGCTGATCAAGATGACTGGGTTACCTTTTTGCCGCTTGCCGAATTTGCCCTTAATAATCGGGCTAGTTCTGCTACCTTGGTTTCTCCTTTCTTTTGTAATTCGGGGTTTCATCCTCGTTTTTCCTCTGGTCAGGTGGAGCCTTCTGATTGTCCTGGAGTGGACATAGTGGTGGATAGGTTGCATCAGATTTGGAGTCATGTGGTGGACAATTTGAAGTTGTCCCAGGAGAGGGCTCAGCAGTTTGCTAATCGCCGTCGCCGCGTAGGTCCTCGACTTCGTGTTGGGGACTTGGTGTGGTTGTCTTCTCGTTTTGTTCCTATGAAGGTCTCTTCTCCTAAGTTCAAGCCTCGGTTCATCGGTCCCTATAGGATCTTGGAAATTCTTAACCCTGTGTCGTTTCGTTTGGATCTCCCGGCATCGTTTGCGATTCATAATGTGTTCCATCGGTCGTTGTTGCGGAAGTATGAGGTACCTGTTGTTCCTTCGCTTGAGCCTCCTGCTCCGGTGCTGGTGGAGGGAGAATTGGAGTATGTTGTGGAGAAGATCTTGGATTCTCTTGTTTCCAGACGGAAACTTCAGTATTTGGTCAAGTGGAAGGGTTATGGTCAGGAGGATAATTCTTGGGTGGTTGCCTCTGATGTTCATGCTGCTGATTTGGTCCGTGCATTTCATAGGGCTCATCCTGGTCGCCCTGGTGGTTCTCGTGAGGGTTCGGTGACCCCTCCTCAACGGGGGGGTACTGTTGTGGATTCTGTTTTTGGGCTCCCTCTGGTGGTTACAGATGGTACTGGGTGACTTGTGTTCTCTGTGGTCTCTGGTGTCCACCTGTTCTATCAGGATATGGGAGTTTCCTATTTAACCTGGCTTTCTTGTCATTTCCTCGCCGGCGATCAATGTAATCAGTGTGTCTTGTTTCCTCTGCTTTCCGCTTCAGTAATCTTCAGGACAAGCTAAGTTTTTGATTTTCCTGTTCCACGTTTTGCTTTTTTTTTGTTTTAGTCCAGCTTGCAGTTATGTGATTCCTTGTTGCTGGTTGCTCTAGTATGCTGATATTACTCCTCATGTTCCATGAGTTGGCACATGAGTTCAGGTAATTTCAGGATGGTTTTTTTGTAGGGTTTTTCGCTGACCGCGCAGTTCACTTTTGTATCCTCTGCTATCTAGTTTTAGCGGGCCTCATTTTGCTGAATCTGTTTTCATTACTACGTATGTGCTTTCCTCTCATTTCACCGTCATTACATGTGGGGGGCTGCTATTTCTGTGGGGTGTTTCTCTGGAGGCAAGAGAGGTCTTTGTTTCTTCTAATAGGGGAAGCTAGTCCTTCGGCTGGCGCGAGACGTCTAGAATCATCGTAGGCACGTTCCCCGGCTACTGCTAGTGTTGTGAATTAGGTTCAGGATCGCGGTCAGCTCAGTTTCCATCACCCTAGAGCTTGTTCTGTTTTTTGTGTGCTTGTCCTTTTGTGATCCCCTGCCATTGGGATCATGACAGCCTTTCCAGACAGCAAATATTACCTGTGATGAAGCACATATAATATCATAACAAAACATTATAATATTCAGCCCCCAGTGACATGCCCCCCCTCCCCCACTTCAGCCCCAATGCCCGCATCAACTCACATCCACCCCCTCAGTGCCCTGTCCCACTTCAACCACCTTCAGCCCCCACAACACCCCCATTGTCTCACATTCACCTCCCATTGCCCTGTCTCCCCTTCCCCACTTCAGCACCCAATACCCCCATCATCTCACATCCACCCCCTCAGTACCCTGTCCCCCCTCACCCACAATTCCCCAAAGGTCTCACATTCACATCACAGTGACATACCTGAATTTAATAAACCTAAAATGTTTCATCCCCACTTACTGATAAAGTTTGCAGGCAGGACCAGGAAGTGTCTAGGTGAAATGCAAGATGTGGACACTAGGACCCAGCGTGCCTGAGCCAATCCCAGCGTGCACAGAGTGAAGAAAACTGCAGCCGGGGAAAAGCTTCATGATTAGGTCAGACACAGGCGAAACCATTCACTGCAGGAGGGAGACTGGGCCGGCCACTGTGCTAACAGCCAGCTTGCAGAGTCTCCGTCAGATGGGAGCAGACATTATACTGCTCTGCTCCTATGCTGTGTTCTGCCTCGTCACAGAAGTGGCCCTGGCTCCCGGTGGGCCCCTTTATGTGACAGGGCCCGGGGCGATGGCCCCCTCTGCCCCCCCAGTAGCTATGCTACTGGCCCAAACAGAAGTTTTTGACCACTTATGAGGGATCATTGCTGTGGAGAAACGGGGTCAGTGGGTGCTCTCGTCTGCTGGCCCGGCTGTCTTTAGCAAGACCACATGGACCATTGAATGCCCGCTCTATCTCCCAGTGGGCAATACACTACACAGACAACACAGGGTTAAGGTAAAACAGTGTGGCAATACTTTATTGAACCACAATACACAATAGCAAACAGAACAATCCCACCATGGCTGGAATGGCTTGGTTACATGGGCGCATATAAAAAAATCACTGCGTCTCCACGTATTTCCAGTATGACATGTCAGAGCTCCCAGGGTCACTACTTCATCTGTGTATGCACGCACAGAGAAGAGGTAACGACAAGCATAGGGAGATGACCAAGAACTGTCCATAGAGTCCATACAAGGTCCAAAGCCAGTTGACATGAGAGTCACCACCTGGCTTATCTGAGCATCTCCATGGCACCAGGCGACCAGCGGGTCCCAAACCTGGCTTTCTCCAAACATATCCATGGTTCAGAGATGGTCACTGGGTCAGATCTGTGTCCTTCCAACCGGAGCCGAAAACCCCTAGGTTTTTTCCTATAGAATCATAGATCAATGTCCCTCGTGATGGTGCCATGATGAATTGTCTGTTGGGTGGTTTGCAGAATGTCTGGCTGGTAGCTCCGTGTTACTTCAGTCTCCCAGGATGTGATCTCTGAGTCTTTTTATACCCAGGCATGTAAGCTATTTTTAGAATTACCCAGGTTCTTTCAGTCCAACATCAAGATAAGGTAAACAATGGTGATGGGATTAAGTAGCACTGTTAGCATATAATCACACATCAGAAAACAAAGCTTAACACACTCAATTGTACAGTCACTATTACAGGCTTAAGGTACCGTCACACTCAGCGACGCTGCAGCGATATAGACAACGAGCCGATCGCTGGAGCGTCGCTGTTTAGGTCGCTGTAGAGACGTCAAACCCAGCAACTCCAGAACGATGCAGGAGCGATCCAGTGACGTAACGGCGACTCACTTATCGTTCTCGCTGGTTGTTAGCTCCATGTAAAATGTTGCTGGCATCGTTGCTTTTGATGTCAAACATGATGATACACGCCGACCTGACGACGAAATAAAGTTCTGGACTTCTAGCTCCGACCAGCGACGGCACAGCGGGATCCAGATCGCTGCTGCGTGTCAAACAACGAGATCGCTATCCAGGACACTGCAACGTCACGGATCGTTGTCGTTCTCGTTGCAAAGTTGCTGTGTGTGACGGTACCTTTACACAGTATGTTAGATAGTATATCAGTGGGCAAGTCTGTCTTCTTGACCCACCAGATATAAACACCTAAATTCACAAGCCAATATACAGATAAAACGCCAGTTCTTTTGGTTTTGCAAAAACATGGTTGTCTGGGAAATTAAGATACAATCTGGTGTCTTCACAATCGCGTTTGGGAGAAATTGCGTAACAAATTATGGGGTTCGTTCTCACCTGTTATCCATTGTGAAAATGTCAAACTTGGGGCTAAAACAACTTTTCATGAAAAAAATGAAAATTTTCAATATAATGACCTAATGTTATCAAATGCTGTGTAGTTTCTGTGGGTTCAAAATGCTCACTATACCCCTGGATAAAATCTGTGAGGAATGTAGCTTTCAAAATGGGGTCACTTGTATCGGGATCCCACTGTTTAGGCACATCAGGGTCTCTTCAAACGTGACATGACACCCGCAGACCTTTCCATCAAAGTCTGCGTTCCAAAACATCACTCCTTCCTTTGAGCCTTGCCGTGTGCCCAAACAATGGTTTTCCCACATATATCGAGTATCGGCATACTCAGGAGAAATTGCACAAATGTTTTATGTCCATTTTCTCCAGTTACCCCTACGAAAATAAAAAATTGGGGCTAAAAGTACATTTTTGTGGGAACACGTTATAAACGTTTGTGAAGCACCTGGGGGTTCAAGGTGCTCACCACACATCTAGATACATTCCTTGAGGTTTCTAGTTTCCAAAATGGGGTCATTTGTGGGGAGTGTCCACTGTTTAGGCACATCAGGGGCTCTCCAAATGGGATATGGCTTTAGCTCTCAACGGGACTCCTTCCCTTCCGAGCCCTGCTGTGCACCCAAACAATAGTTTTCCCCCACACATCGGGTATCGGCGAACTCAGGAATAATTGTACAAAAACTTTGGGGGCCATGTTATCCTGTTACCCTTGTGAAAATAAAATATGTGAGGCTAAAGTTAACTTTTTGTGAAGAAAAAAAAAAAAAAAAAATGTTATTTTTTTTCTTTCCACATTGCTTTAGTTCCTGTGAAGCACCTGAAGGTTAATGCATTTCTTGATAGTGGTTTTGGGGACTTTGATTGGTGCAGTTTTTAGAATGGTGTCACTTTTGGGTATTTTCTGTCATATAGGCCTCTCAAAGTCACTTCAAAAGTGATGTGATCCCTGAAAGAAGAAAATGGTTTTGTAATTTTTGTTGGAAGAATGAGAAATTGCTGATCAACTTTTAACCCTTCTAACTTCCTAACAAAAAAATTTGATTCAAAATTATACAGATGTAAAGTAGACATATGGGAAATGTTATTTATTACCGTATATACTCGAGTAAAGGCAACCTGAATATAAGGTGAGGCACCTAATTTTACCACAAAACATTGGGAAAACTTATTGAGTCGAGTTTAAGCCTGTATACATTGTCCCCTCATCCCCATCCTGATATGCATGGCTTCCTCATCCCTATCCTGGTATGCATGGTCTCCTCAACCCTATTCTGGTGTGCATGGTCTCCTCATCCCTATTCTGGTATGCATGGCTTCCTCATTCCTATTCTGATATGCATGGTCTCCTCATCCCTATTTTGGTATGCATTGCTCCTCATCTCTATTCTGGCATGCATGGCTCCTCATCTCTATTCTGGTATGCATGAACCCCTCATCCCTATCCTGGTATGCTTGGCCTCATTCCCATCCTGGTGTGCGTGGCCTTCTCATCCCTGTCCTGGTATGTATGGCCTCGTCGTCCCTGTCCTGGTATGCATGGCCTCGTCGTCCCTGTCCTGGTATGCATGGCCTCGTCGTCCCTGTCCTGGTATGCATGGCCTCGTCGTCCCTGTCCTGGTATGCACTGCCCCATCAGAAAAACCTAAAAAAAAAATCTTACTTTCCTTCCTGTGTCTTGTTCTGATGCCAGCAGCTGATTTATGCTTCTATGCAGTGCATGCAGTGACGTCATG
Source organism: Ranitomeya imitator (assembly GCF_032444005.1). Lineage (NCBI taxonomy): Eukaryota > Metazoa > Chordata > Amphibia > Anura > Dendrobatidae > Ranitomeya > Ranitomeya imitator. Next base: position 235,476,976 of record NC_091284.1, read on the forward strand.
CGCTGCTTATAAGCAGATGACAGCTGCCGGAATACTTATTGCTCTCCTCGCCGGGATTACATGCGTGGAGATCAGTGAATATTCATTGCTCTTTAGTAGCGGGCACAGTAACAGCAGCCGCCAGCTTCCTGCAGCGGCCGGGCTTACACGTGTGCCCACTATTAAAGGGAATGAATATTCACTGTTCTCCATGCCCATGGGAGTGGAAGGCAGTGAATATTCCCTTAAGTAGCGGGCACATGTGATCACCCTGCAGCTGCAGGAAGCCTGAGGCTGCTGCTACTGTAAGCTCGGTCTGACCTGACAAGACAGCCGCAAACAAAGAGATCCAGAGAAAGAATAAAATTAAAGCTTTATTGTTTACAATACGCCCCTGGAAGCTTGGTGCGAAACGCGCGTTGGAGTGAGGTGGGACGCTGTATCACAGGTAGATATTACCCTTGTTTCTATTGTTATTTGTATTATGTGTATGCTGAGGCAACGATAAATATACAAGACAGGTTTAAGGGTTATGATTGTATTTTCCTGTATTACCAGCTATTGAGTTTGATATGTACTATCCAGCCTCCCACTTTGTTAGGGTGCTTTGGGCATAGAGGCATATGATTTGTATTGTAAACAATAAAGCTTTAATTTTATTCTTTCTCTGGATCGCTTTGTTTTCGGCTGTCTTGTCAGGTCAGACCGAGCTTTGAGTTATATGCATTGTGAAGTGCCAGATATTATAGATGGACATTTGGTGATTAGGCTGCTGCTACTGTGCCTGCTACTAAAGAGCAATGAATATTCACTTCTCTCCATGCTCATAGTCCTCTCCATCTTGTGGGACCCTCACTCGAGAATAAGCCGAGGGGGGGCTTTTTCAGCATAAAAAATGTGCTGAAAAACTCGACTTGTACACGAGTATATACGTTAACTATTTTGTATGACACAACTCTGGTTTACGGGCATAAGAATTAAAAGTTTGAAAATTGCGCAATTTTCACCAAATTTCCGATCTTTTCACAAATAAACGCAAATTTTACTGTTATCATGTAGTACAATATGTCCAGAAAAAAAAGTCTCAGAATCATTGGGATCCGTTGAAACGTTCCATGGTTAGGCTGGGTTCCCATTGCGTTATGGGAACGCGCTTAACGGACAGCGTTGCACGACGAAATTAACGCCGTGCAACGCGTCCGTTAGCGCGCCCATTCACGGCAATGGGAACACGCAGCACTAGCGCGTGCCATGTTCGGCACGCGCTAGCAACGCGCCGGTGTTTTCTGGCGCGCCGCGGACGCTGCTTGCAGCGTCCGAGGCGCGCCCGCGGTCCGTTCCCCGCTCTCGCAGATCGGGGATCTGCGAGAGCGGAGACGTTACCGCGACCCCAGGAAGCGGCCCCATTAAAAACATTGCGTTAGCGCAACCCGCTAGCGCTAAACGGGTTGCACTAACGCAATGTGACCCTAGCCTATTACCCCATAAAGTGACATTGGTCAGACTTAAAAAATTTGGGCTGGTCATTAAAGAGCATATTCGGGACTTTAGAAAAAAAAAGGCAAGTAGTTGCTAACAGATGCAACTAACTGCCTGTTGTACCCGACATTGACTGCTCCTGCCAGAGATTCAGCTACTTCCTCTCAACAGAGCATCAGTTTCTCTTCCTGTTGACAGGGCGTGACTGCAGATGTCATGCTGACTGACAGCTGACTTTCGCTATCTAATTGGGAGAATCCGACAATCAGCATGACATCAGCAGTCTTGCCCTGTTAACCCCTTCATGACCCAGCCTATTTTGACCTTAAAGACCTTGCCGTTTTTTGCAATTCTGACCAGTGTCCCTTTGAGGTAATAACTCAGGAACGCTTCAACGGATCCTAGCGGTTCTGAGATTGTTTTTTCGTGACATATTGGGCTTCATGTTAGTGGTAAATTTAGGTCAATAAATTCTGCGTTTATTTGTGATAAAAACGGAAATTTGGCGAAAATTTAGAAAATTTCGCAATTTTCACATTTTGAATTTTTATTCTGTTAAACCAGAGAGATATGTGACACAAAATAGTTAATAAATAACATTTCCCACATGTTTACTTTACATCAGCACAATTTTGGAAACAACATTTTTTTTTGTTAGGAAGTTATAAGGGTTAAAATTTGACCAGCGATTTGTCATTTTTACAACGAAATTTACAAAACCATTTTTTTTAGGGACCACCTCACATTTGAAGTCAGTTTGAGGGGTCTATATGGCTGAAAATACCCAAAAGTGACACCATTCTAAAAACTGCACCCCTCAAGGTACTCAAAACCACATTCAAGAAGTTTATTAACCCTTCAGGTGCTTCACAGCAGCAGAAGCAACATGGAAGGAAAAAATGAACATTTAACTTTTTAGTCACAAAAATTATCTTTTAGCAACAATTTTTTTATTTTCCCAATGGTAAAAGGAGAAACTGAACCACGAAAGTTGTTGTCCAATTTGTCCTGAGTACGCTGATACCTCATATGTGGGGGTAAACCACTGTTTGGGCGCACGGCAGGGCTTGGAAGGGAAGGAGCGCCATTTGACTTTTTGAATCAAAAATTGGCTCCACTCTTTAGCGGACACCATGTCGCGTTTGGATAGCTCCTGTGTGCCTAAACATTGGCGCTCCCCCACAAGTGACCCCATTTTGGAAACTAGACCCCCCCAAGGAACTTATTTAGAGGTCTAGTGAGCACTTTAAACCCTCAGGTGCTTCACAAATTGATCTGTAAAAATGAAAAAGTACTTTTTTTTCACAAAAAAATTCTTTTCGCCTCAATTTTTTCATTTTCACATGGGCAGTAGGATAAAATGGATCATAAAATTTGTTGGGCAATTTCTCCCGAGTACGCCGATACCTCATATGTGGGGGTAAACCACTGTTTGGGCACTCGGCAGGGCTCGGAAGGGAAGGCGCGCCATTTGACTTTTTGAATGGAAAATTAGCTCCAATTGTTAGCGGACACCATGTCGCGTTTGGAGAGCCCCTGTGTGCCTAAACATTGGAGCTCCCCCACAAGTGACCCCATTTTGGAAACTAGACCCCCCAAGGAACTTATCTAGATGCATATTGAGCACTTTAAACCCCCAGGTGCTTCACAGAAGTTTATAACGCAGAGCCATGAAAATAAAAAATAATTTTTCTTTCCTCAAAAATGATTTTTTAGCCTGGAATTTCCTATTTTGCCAAGGATAATAGGAGAAATTGGACCCCAAATATTGTTGTCCAGTTTGTCCTGAGTACGCTGATACCCCATATGTGGGGGTAAACCACTGTTTGGGCACACGGCAGGGCTCGGAAGGGATGGCACGCCATTTGGCTTTTTAAATGGAAAATTAGCTCCAATCATTAGCGGACACCATGTCACGTTTGGAGAGCCCCTGTGTGCCTAAACATTGGAGATCCCCCAGAAATGACCCCATTTTGGAAACTAGACCCCCAAAGGAACTTATCTAGATGTGTGGTGAGCACTTTGAACCCCCAAGTGCTTCATAGAAGTTTATAATGCAGAACCGTGAAAATAATAAATACGTTTTCTTTCCTCAAAAATAATAATTTAGCCCAGAATTTTTTATTTTCCCAAGGGTTACAGGAGAAATTGGACCCCAATAGTTGTTGTCCAGTTTCTCCTGAGTACGCTGATACCCCATGTGTGGGGGTAAACCACTGTTTGGGCACACGTCGAGGCTCAGAAGGGAAGTAGTGACTTTTGAAATGCAGACTTTGATGGAATGGTCTGCGGGCGTCACATTGCGTTTGCAGAGCCCCTGGTGTGCCTAAACAGTAGAACCCCCCCACAAGTGACCACATTTTAGAAACTAGACCCCCCAAGGAACTTATCTAGATATGTGGTGAGCACTTTGAACCCCCAAGTGCTTCACAGACGTTTACAACGCAGAGCCTTGAAAATAAAAAATCATTTTTCTTTCCTCAAAAATGATGTTTTAGCAAGCATTTTTTTAGATTCACAAGGGTAACAGGAGAAATTGGACCCCAGTAATTGTTGCGCAGTTTATCCTGAGTACACTGATACCCCATATGTGGGGGTAAACCACTGTTTGGGCACACGTCAGGGCTCGGAAGTGAGGGAGCACCATTTGACTTTTTGAATACGAGATTGGCTGGAATCAATGGTGGCACCATGTTGCGTTTGGAGACCCCTGATGTGCCTAAACAGTGGTAACCCCTCAATTCTACCTCCAACACTAACCCCAACACACCCCTAACCTTAATCCCAACTGTAGCCATAACCCTAATCACAACCCTAACCACAACCCTAATTCCAACCCTAACCCTAAGGCTATGTGCCCACGTTGCGGATTCGTGTGAGATATTTCCGCACCATTTTTGAAAAATCCGCGGGTAAAAGGCACTGCGTTTTACCTGCGGATTTTCCGCGGATTTCCAGTGTTTTTTGTGCGGATTTCACCTGCGGATTCCTATTGAGGAACAGGTGTAAAACGCCGCGGAATCCGCACAAAGAATTGACATGCTGCGGAAAATACAACGCAGCGTTTCCGCGCGGTATTTTCTGCACCATGGGCACAGCGGATTTGGTTTTTCATATGTTTACATGGTACTGTAAACCTGATGGAATACTGCTGCGAATCCGCAGCGGCCAATCCGCAGCCAAATCCGCACCGTGTGCACATAGCCTAATTCTAAAGGTATGTGCACACTGCGGAAAACGCTGCAGATCCGCAGCAGTTTCACATGAGTTTACAGTTCAATGTAGACCTATGGGAAACAAAAATCGCTGTACACATGCTGCGGAAAAACTGCACGGAAACGCAGCGGTTTACATTCCGCAGCATGTCACTTCTTTGTGCAGATTCCGCAGCGGTTTTACAACTGCTCAAATAGAAAATCGCAATTGTAAAACCGCAGTGAAATGCGCAGAAAAAAACGCGGTAAATCCGCCATAAATCCGCAGCGGTTTAGCACTGCGGATTTATCAAATCCGCAGCGGAAAAATCCGCAGAGGACCAGAATACGTGTGCACATACCGAAACCCTAACCCTACCCCTAACCCTAAAGGTACCTTCACACATAACGATATTGTTAACGATATCGTTGCTATTTGTGACGTAGCAACGATATCGTTAATGAAATCGTTATGTGTGACAGCGACCAACGATCAGGCCCCTGCTGGGAGATCGTTGGTCGCTGAATAAAGTCCAGAACTTTATTTCGTCGCTGGACTCCCTGGAGACATCGCTGGATCGGCGTGTGTGACACCGATCCAGCGATGTCTTCACTGGTAACCAGGGTAAACATCGGGTAACTAAGCGCAGGGCCGCGCTTAGTAACCCGATGTTTACCCTGGTTACCATGCTAAAAGTAAAAAAAAACAAACACTAGATACTTACCTACAGCTGTCTGTCCTCCAGCGCTGCGCTCTGCACTCCTCCTGTACTGGCTGTGAGCCGGAAAGCAGAGCGGTGACGTCACTGCTCTGCTTTCCGGCTCCCAGACAGTACAGGAGGAGAGCAGAGAAGCAGAGCGCAGCGCTGGAGGACAGACGGCTGTAGGTAAGTATCTAGTGTTTGTTTTTTTTTACTTTTAGCATGGTATCCAGGGTAAACATCGGGTTACTAAGCGCGGCCCTGCGCTTAGTTACCCGATGTTTACCCTGGTTACCGGCATCGTTGGTCGCTGGAGAGCGGTCTGTGTGACAGCTCTCCAGCGACCAAACAGCGATGCTGCAGCGATTCGGATCGTTGTCGGTATCGCTGCAGCGTCGCTTAATGTGAAGGGGCCTTAACCCTAGCCCTAACCCTAGCCCTAACCCTAGCCCTACCCCTAACCCTACCCCTAACCCTAACCCTACCCCTAACCCTAACCCTATTCTAACATTAGTGGAAAAAAAAAAATTCTTTATTTTTTTATTGTCCCTACCTATGGGGGTGACAAAGGGGGGGGGGTCATTTATTATTTTTTTTATTTTGATCACTGAGATAGATTATATCTCAGTGATCAAAATGCACTTTGGAACGAATCTGCCGGCCGGCAGATTCGGCGGGTGCACTGCGCATGCGCCCGCCATTTTGGAAGATGGCAGCGCCCAGGGAGAAGACGGACGGGACCCCGGCAGGATCGGTAAGTATGATGGGGGGGGGGGGATCGGAGCACGGGGGGGAATCGGAGCGCGGCAGGCGTGGAACGGAGCACGGGGGGCTGGAACGGAGCACGGGGGGGTGGAACGGAGCACAGGGGGGGGGTGGATCGGAATGCAGGGGGGGTGATTGGAGCACGGGGGGGTGATTGGAGCACGGGGGGAGCGGACAAAAGCATGGGGGGGAGCGGAGCACTGGATGGAGGGGAGCCGGAGCAGTGTACCGGCCAGATCGGGGGGCTGGGGGGGGCGATCGGTGGGGTGGGGGCACATTAGTATTTCCAGCCATGGCCGATGATATTGCAGCATCGGCCGTGGCTGGATTGTAATATTTCACCCGTTATAATAGGTGAAATATTACAAATCGCTCTGATTGGCAGTTTCACTTTCAACAGCCAATCAGTGCGATCGTAGCCACGAGGGGGTGAAGCCACCCCCCCTGGGCTAAACTACCACTCCCCCTGTCCCTGCAGATCGGGTGAAATGGGAGTTAACCCTTTCACCGGATCTGCAGGGACGCGATCTTTCCATGACGCCACATAGGCGTCATGGGTCGGATTGGCACCGACTTTCATGACGCCTACGTTGCGTCATGGGTCGGGAAGGGGTTAACAGGAAGGGAACATGCTCTGTTGACGGAGTAGCTGAATCTCTGGCAGGAGTGGTCAATGACCGGTGCTGGGTACCACAGGCAGGTAGTTTTAAAGTTTCAGATTTCCCCTTTAAGGTCTAAATTGGCTCGGTTGCTAAGGGGTTAGCTTAAAAGATTTGTGCCAAACTTGGACGTTGTCGGTTACTACTAAGCCGTGCAGTGCTTCTCAATTATCTTCCGCAGCCCCATAGAGACTTGGAGTGGCCCAATACCTATAATGGCCTTTATGAATACCTGGCTGTAACCTAGGTCTGTGAAGTAGGTGAGCCAAACCTACAACTCATCAATTTCCCTGACTTCCGACTCCAACTCTGACTACAGGACTCGGATTCTGACTCCACAGTACTCTTACTAGTGAGCATGTACATGAAGTGCAGCACAGATTCATCTCAACTAAAAGCCGAGATCAGGAACAGTTGCAAAACAATGGGGAGACAAAGAGCGCAATAGGGTCTTATCCACGTTACACAGAGGAGAATATACACCAAATTTGCTCACCTGGTCTAACAAAGGGAGATTTGTAGTTAAAATTCTGCGCTGCCGCTAAGATGAATTCCAAATTATTATGCAAATAATATTTCCTCATATTTTCTCTAAATTACCTTTCTTAATTGCAGTCATTGTTATTTTCCAGTCATCTACTATTCTAGTATAATTGCAATGTTTTGGAACAAACTGCCTATGAAAACATCATTATCTTTTTTAAAAAAAATAAACACTCAAAATGCATGTTCCAAATTATTACGCACAGCAGTGTTTTCAACCTTTTTTATTTAATTTTGAACAAAAAATATGGTCAATTGTGAAGTTATAAGCATTATCAGCTTATTACAAAATGAAATCAAACCGTTTTCAAGTGAAAACTTTATTCTAGGTGATGTTACATTTGCACATAGGACCCCTTGTTCGAAAGAAGCTTCTGAACTCTCTCGTCCATTGAATTTGTCAATTTTTGGATGGTTTCTGCTTCAATTGTTTTGCATGTGGATAGAATACCCTCCCAGAGCTGTTGCTTAGATGTGAACTGCCTCCTGCCATCATAGACACTCCTTTTGATGATGCTCCAGAGGTTCTCAATGGGTTTGAGGTCAGGGGAAGATGGTGGCCACACCATAAGTTTGTCCTCTTTTATGCCCATAGCAGCCAGAGATGCAGATGTGTTTTTTGCAGCATGAGACGGTGCATTATCATGCATGAAAATTATCTTGCTGCGGAAAGCACGGTTCTTCCTCATGAACCATGGCAGGAAGTGTTATTTTAGAAACTCCACATAGATTATGGAGTTCATCTTTACCCCTTCAGGGATCATAAAGGGGCCGACAATCTCTCTCCCCATGATTCCAGCCCAAAACATTACTCCACCTCCTCCTTGTTGGAGCCTTAGCCGTGTTTTCATGGGGTGTCCATCAACCAGCCATCCTCCACTCCATCCATCTGGACCATCGAGCGTTGCACGGCACTCATCGGTGAACAAAACAGTTTGGAAGTCAGTCTTCATGTATCGTTTGGCCCACTGGAGCAGTTTCTGCTTGTGTGCAGTGGATAGAGGTGGTCGACAGGATGGCTTACACACAGCTGCAAACCTCTGAAGGACCCTGCATCTTGTTGTTCTGGGGACGTTGGAGGCACCAGCAGCTTCAAAAACTTGTCTGCTGCTATGACAAGGCATTTTTGCAGCTGCTCTTTTAACCTTACGCAATTGCCTGTTGGAAAGAGTCCTCAATTTTTCCTTATCAGCACGCACACGTGTGTGCTGGGAATCAGCTACATACTTCTTGATTGTGCGATGATCACGATGAAGTGTCTTGGCAATGTTGATTGTAGTCATGCCTTGACCTCAATACTCCACAATTTGTTGCTTCTCAGCAGCCGACACATCCTTTTTCTTTCTCATTTTGGCCAAAAATGTAGGCTGCTTAATAATGTGGAACAGCCTTCTTAAGTAGTCTTGCCTTTATTTGGACACACCCGCCAAACTAATTTGCACAGGTATCTGCAATTGCTTTCAGTGATATAAAGAGCCCTGACACACATCACCATCAATGAGTTTAAATGACAAACAAACAAATTCTAACCTTATCACTCTTAAACTCTTTGTGCATAATAATTTGGAACACCGTGTATAGTTGATTCACAGTGGTTTTATTCAACGCGTTTCAGGGGTCTCATGCCCCCTTCATCAGGAAATGCCACCTGGTGGTATGTCCTGATGAAGGGGGTATGAGATCCCTGAAACGCGTTGACATCAGGAACAGAACAGACATTTATAGGACATTTTATAACTTTCCCACATTCTTATAAAAATACCGGATTACGTACCGGTAATGCTCTTTTATAGAGCCCACGACAGCACCCACTAGAGAGAGGGGATCCGCCCCTAGGAACAGGAAACCTACAGAGAGATAAAAGGGGCGGCCCCCCCTCGCTCCTCAGTTGTTTTACAGAGAATAGGAGGAACCGCCGCCAGGTTTTAGTTAACAGGTTCGGGTATATACATATATATACATATTTACAACCTCATACTATATCTTCTAATATTTACACCTCACCAAAAAAGCACTATGTGCAACTATATACAGAAAAGGGAGGGATGTGAACGGGTGCTGTCGTGGGCTCTATAAAAGAGCATTACCGGTACGTAATCCGGTATTTTCTATTCGCCACGACAGCACCCACTAGAGAGAATTGCAGAGACTATAGACTGGGTGGGTTTACTGAGTCAAGGACCGATACACCAAAAGTTAGATCAGAAGCAGAGGATAGATCTAATCTATAATGCTTATAGAAGGTATTCGGTGAAGACCAAGTTGCAGCCTTACATATAAGGTCTATTGGCACATTTGCCCTTTCTGCCCAGGAAGTCGACAAGGCTCTTGTAGAGTGCGCTCCCACATGCATTGGAGGATCTTTCCCTCCAGCCTTATACGCCAAGATTATTGCCTCTCTGATCCAGCGAGATAATGTGTTCTTTGTGACTCCGGCACCCTTGGTTTTACCCTGAAAAGACACAAAGAGAGCCCTACTCTTCCTCCAGTCCCTAGTTCTCTCTAAATAGGCTAAGACAGTCCTTTTTACGTCTAGGGTGTGAAGTCTTTCTTCTTCTGGAGTTGAGTGGTTCTCATAAAAGGTAGGTAACAGGATCTCCTGGGATCTATGAAAGGTAGAAGCCACCTTAGGGAGATAACAAGGATCTGTTTTTAAAAGTATCCTATCTGATGTTACCACAAAAAAGGGAGGATCTATAGATAAAGCATGAAGATCACTTACTCTTCTGGCAGAAACTAATGCCACTAATAATACCGTTTTTAAAGAAAATATTTTTTAGTGAGGCTGCATGGAGAGGCTCAAAAGGTGATTGAGTCAATGCATTTAGGACTATCGATAGATCCCACTGAGGGACCCGAGGTATGCTAATTGGTCTCGATCTCTCACAGGCAGATATAAACCGAGATATCCATTTATTACCTGCTACATCAAAATTAAAAAGAGCTCCTAAGGCTGACACCTGTACTTTCAGAGTGCTTACTGAAAGACCTAATTCCAGACCTTTTTGTAGAAATTCCAATATTGGAAATATAGGAATATCAGCGGAAAGTTGTGTAGTATGGAATTGAAGGAATTTCCTCCAAATTCTAACATAAATCCTGGTAGTTGAGGGTTTTCTACTTTTCATCAGAGTATCTATTAACCCACTAGAAAACCCCCTGAGATTTAGTAACTGCCTTTCAAACTCCATGCAGTTAAATTCATGCCCTTTGCCTGAGGATGAAGGAACGGACCCTGAGAGAGCAGGTCCTTGGATTGAGGCAGAATCCACGGGTCCGACACTGACATTGCCCTCAGCCATGAGAACCATGGCCTTTTGGGCCAGAATGGGGCTATTAATAGAATTCTTGCTCCTTCTTCCCTTATTTTTCTTATTACCAAAGGTAGTAGATTCCATGGAGGAAAAGCATATGCCAGGTCGAAAGTCCAGGGTACTTGGAGGGCATCGAGTATGTCCGGCTTGTCCTCCCTGTTTAGAGAGGCAAACGCCCTGACCTGTCGGTTGGCTCTTGTGGCAAACAAGTCTATTTGAGGAACACCCCATTGCGCTGTTATCATTTTGAAAATTTTTCTGTTTAGCATCCATTCCCCTTGATGGAGGGTGTGACAGCTCAGAAAATCGGCACGAAAGTTGTCTGTGCCCCTGATGTGAACTGCTGATAGTGATAGCAGATGACCTTCGGCTAATTCCATGATGTCTGATGCCAGCTCCCTGAGTCTGTCCGACCGCGTACCTCCTTGATGGTTTAAGTAAGCTACTGCCGTGGTGTTGTCGGAGAACACTCTTGTGTGAGAGCCGCTGAGCTGAGGAAGAAAGTGAAGTAGGGAATAATATATTGCCCTCAACTCTTTGACATTCGAAGAACTATCCAGTTCCGAACTAGACCAAAGATCCTGAACCCACTGATCCTTAAAATGTGCCCCCCAGCCTTTAGGACCAGCATCTGTGGTCACTATACTAGAGGGGGAAATTACCCAGAGAACCCCCCTTGAAAGGCTTTTCTGATTTAACCACCACTTAAGGGAGTGTAATACTTCCGTTGTTAGATAAACTGTTCTATCCAGACAGCCTCTATTCTTGATGTCTTCCTCTAATATAAATTTTTGTAGAAGCCTAGTATGAGCCTGAGCCCACTGGACCGCAGGAATACACGATGTCAGAGAACCTAGTAATGACATGCTCTGTCTGAGTGACATACTACGATTTTCTATTGCTAAGGATACCTTATCAACTATGGAGAATTTCTTATCCTCAGGCATCTTACAAATCTGGTCAGCTGAATCTAGAAGGAGCCCCAGGAATTTCTGACACTTAACAGGCTGAAGTCTAGATTTTTCCCAATTAACCAGCCACCCCAGGGATTGTAAGGAAATCACTACTTCCCTTAACCTCTGCTCACACTGTAGGGGGTCTTTACCCACAATCAATAGGTCATCCAGATATGGAATGACTAAAGTATCTTTTACTCTTAGGAAAGACATAACTTCCGATAGCAATTTTGTGAAAACCCTTGGGGCCATGGATAATCCGAAGGGCATCGCCTTATATTGTAGATGACGAATTTGTCCCTCTATACAGACTGCTACCCGAAGGAACTGCTGGAATAAATGATGTATAGGAATATGATAGTAAGCATCCTTAAGATCCAATACTACCATGTAACAGTTTGGAAATAGATTCTTTATGGCTGAACGAATGGATTCCATTTTGAATGTTTTAGGCCTTATAAAGGAGTTCAGCTTTCTTAAATTAATTATGGTTCTGAAAGAGCCATCCGGCTTACTAATCAGAAACAAGGGAGAATAAAATCCCCTCCCCATCTGGGAAGATGGGACTTCCACTAGGACTTGTTTGCGTAGGAGGGTTTTAACCTCTGTTTCAAGCGCCTCTTGCTGAGGCCTGGATCTTAAGGTGGTAAGGAGGAAGGAGTCCGGTGGAGTTCTAATAAAGTCTAATGTGAGGCCTGAAGATATTAATTTAATGGCCCAAGTATTTATTGTTATCTCTTCCCATTGTTGCCTAAACTGTTTTAATCTTCCACCCACTGGAGGAATATAATTACTGGAATTTGTCGGCTGGCTTGAATGGACGTTTATTAAACAGGTTTCCTTTTTGTTTAAAATCCTTATTGTTCCATCTGTCTCTGAAGCCTCCCTTCTTTCCGAATGGTGGCTTCCTGAAGGCCCTTCTGTAAGATGGAACAAAGGGATTAGGGAATCCTTTTTTCCTTTCACCTGCCTTCGTGAGTATATCGTCAAGGACTGTTCCAAACAGGTACTCACCCTGACAGGGTATGGCACATAATTTGGATCTAGATTGGGCATCTCCTTTCCAGTTTTTTAGCCATAAAGCCCGCCTAGCCGTATTGGAGATATTAGCTGTTCTGGCCGCCAGTCGTAGGGAGTCAATAGAGGCATCCGATATAAAGGCAGCCGCACCTTTGATCAAAGGGATAGATGCTCGTAACTTCTCCCTGGATACACCATTTTTAATATTTTGCTCCAGCTGATCCAGCCAGACTAACATTGACCTGCCAGTACATGTGGCTGCAATTGCCGGTTTGAATGCCGTGACACAGGCCTCCCACGATTTTTTAAGGAGCGCATCTGATTTTCGGTCCATGGGATCTGATAAGGAACCTGCATCTTCCACGGGCAAGGAGAACCGGCGAGATGTAGATGCAACTGCAGCATCGACCTTTGGTATTTTGGTCCATGTACTCAAATCTTCGTCATCAAAGGGGTAGCGCCTCTTACAGGGTATTGGTACCAACCCTTTTTGACCTTTACCCCATTCCTTCTTAACGAGGTCCTTTATGGCCTGGTTTATTGGAAACACGTGGCCTTTCCGTTGGGAAAGACCAGCAAACATGATTTCCTGTGGTGTTTGGGGTTCTTTTGACTCAGATACCCCCATCGTATTTCTCACCGATTTAACCAAGTTGTTTATGCCTTCAGTTGGAAAGCAAACAAAGTCTTCTTCCCCTGAAGAGTCAGACAGTTGAGAGACATCAGAGTCGACCTCCCCACTCTCTGCTGACGTGTCAGCTCTAGGTGAGGATACTCTTCTTTTCTTTTTCTCGATATTAATCGAGGAAGAACCGCCCCCTAACGACTGAAGTTCTTCCCGAATTATGAGCCGTATCTCATTCATTTTCACCGATTCCTCCTGCCGTAAGGTGTTATCTATACATGCCTGACATAGACTCTTAGTATAGGAGTCAGGCAGGGGTTCGGTACATATAGCACATTGTTTGTGCTTACTCTTCCCCGTCCTCTTTGCCTAGAATAATACAAGCAAAGGAATCAATATATGCTTCAGTGAAGCTATGTGTACACTCACCCAGCGTATTAATTTTACCGGCTGCGGGGTTGCCTTAGTTTGGGATGTGGAACGGGACGATTTCCTTCCCGATTTATCAGTGGAGTCACTTATCTTAGAGTGTCCACTGCTCTTTTTCCTGGTTTCGCTACTAGGTACTAGTAGCTCTTCCATGGAGTGCACACGGACCTCCTCTTGGGACGACATAATGCACACTGACTGCACTTCTAATCCTGACCTTTATAGTGTAGCCACTCCTGCATACATCCCCTAAAAAAAATTTTTTTTTTTTTTACTCACAAGTCCGGCGTCCGGACACTGGGATCGCATGGGGGAATCCAATATGGCGGTTCCCCCGGAAATGGTCCTCTGACACCGCGACCCCGGAAGTTCAAGCTTCCTTCCATGGGACGCCGACGCTACTGCGCATGCGCCCGCGTCTGCTGCATACCGGAAGCGCCCTAAGCGCTGCTTCCCACACCATCTCGCCTCTTACCTCTGGAGGGAACGGAGGGAAGATTCCGCCCAGGGACGCCGCACCGCTGCTCAGCTCCACTTAGGAGGGCATTACCGCAGGTATCCACACTGCGCCGTGCATTCATTAGCACTTACCCAACGGTGTCCCAGCAGGGAGACCGTTGGCACCTTCAGGCTTCCCTGTCAGCCGCACCAGATGAGAGGGGAGCCCGCAGGAACATTCCCCCGACACTGTCCACCTGCCCTGGGACCCCTGTCACTCAGCAGAGTCGGTACAGGCGGTAGCCCAGGCAGGCCTTCCTCTTCTTAGCCATAGAGTTTTCTCTGTGGGTTCCCTTCTAGGAACAGGAAACCAACTGAGGAGCGAGGGGGGGCCGCCCCTTTTATCTCTCTGTAGGTTTCCTGTTCCTAGGGGCGGATCCCCTCTCTCTAGTGGGTGCTGTCGTGGCGAATAGAAAAAAAAAATTACAGCACAAACTTGCATTGAACTACTGTACCAATTTATTATGTATTTTAGTGGTCGAAGTCAGTCGCCCCACCAAAATGGACGACTCCCGACTTCACAGCCCTGCTTTAACCCATAACCACCTTTGTAATTTGCTTTGTTAGGAAATGCCCTACTATTTTCCATATACAGCTATTTCTTATGAGGTTTTTTTTTACTTCCTGTGACTTTTTTTAGAGGAATCTTTAACGGGACGTGACAAGAGGATGTCCCCAGTTGTCTTTTCCTTGTAGTTTCTAAGTTTCTATCACACCTGCTTTAAAACTAACCAAGCAAACTGCAGACAATTTCAGGTTGGTGTAACAACTCTGCTGGCATCACGGCATGGCCTCACATCTCTCACACAATCTTACCCACTGCTCCAGGCCATGATGTGGTTTCTGTTTCATGCCAGCTCCATGTTCTGTGTCTCTGCTCTGTGCATGCTTCATGGCTATGTGTATTGGGGGCCGGCGCCTGAACTCTCTGGTTCTTATAGGAATCAGGTGCATCTGTCTAATCAGTTCCTGACCAATTACCAAGAGGCCTCCTGTATATAGTGCAGCTCCACCCTGTGGTCTGGGCCTGTGCAACTTACTCCCTCAGTCAGTTCTTAGCTGCTGAGGTGCCCAGGTCCTGTCTCGGTTACTCTCTCTTGTCTGCCACCCAGGGGGGCGTTGTACCCTGGTCTGTGTCCTGTGTAGCCACCCAGTGGGGCTTAGTACCCTGGTCTCTGTCTTGTTTAGCCACCCAGTGGGGCTTCGTACCCTGGCCTATGTCTGCCACCCAGAGGGGCATCATACCCTGGCTTGTGTCTATGTCTCTGTGTCTTGTCTTGTTCCTGACTCTCTTAGTCTAGTCCTATTGCACTGTCTGTTTATATCTGTCTTGGTTTGCCTTTTCTGCTCTGTTCGCCACTGTCTGTGGCTCTGCTTCTCTTTGCTCAGTGCTACCACAACCTGTGCTTCTGTGTCTCTCAGCTTTTCCCTCAGCTCTGCTCTCTGTAACTTTGCTCTGCACTCTGACCTTGCTTTACACTCTGTGGCTTTGCTCTCAGCTCTGCACTCAGACCTTGCTTCGCACTCTCTGGCTTTGCTCTGTGGCTCCGCTCTTTGCGGTTCTATCTGGCTCCGCTCTTTGCGGTTCTATCTAGCTCCGCCTCCTGTGTTTCTGCACTTGGCTCCGTCTCCGCTCTTGGCTCCGCCTCCAGCGTCTCCGCTCTTGGCTCCGCCTCCAGCGTCTCCGCTCTTGGCTCCGCCTCCAGCGTCTCCGCTCTTGGCTCCGCCTCCAGCGTCTCCGCTCTTGGCTCCGCCTCCAGCGTCTCCGCTCTTGGCTCCGCCTCCAGCGTCTCCGCTCTTGGCTCCGCCTCCAGCGTCTCCGCTCTTGGCTCCGCCTCCAGCGTCTCCGCTCTTGGCTCCGCATCCAGCGTCTCCGCTCTTGGCTCCGCCTCCAGCGTCTCCGCTCTTGGCTCCGCCTCCAGCGGCTCCGTCCTTGGCTCTGCCTTCTCCTTCTCTTCTCTTTGCTCCACCTTCTACTCGTACTCAGCCTCCTGCGTTTCTGTTCTTGGTTCTAGCTCTTGTGCTTTCGCTCTGCATCCGCTCTTGCGGTCTTTCTCTACTTGTTACTTAGTCCTCCTGTCTGAACAGGTTCCAACCTGTTTCACATACCTGCCTGCAGACCGGTCCCTACCGGTTCTTCCTATGTTCCAGCCGTACCCGCCTGCCTACCAGAGAGCCAGCCGTGTCCGCCTGCCCGCCAGTGTCTCTGTTGTACCTGTCTGCCTGCCTGTGTCCCAGCCGTGCCCGCCTGTCAGCCAGAGTGCCAGCCGTGCCCGCTCCGTTCCTTAGTGGGATCAGCAGCCACAGCCAGACATCACCCTGGAGTGGCACCTGGTAGCTTCCTATTGCACAAGTCTGACCTCACCATCAGAGGCTCCAGCGAACACCTAGAAGGCTACTTAGTTACGCCCCTTCCAGGGAAGTTTGGTCTGTGGTCCAGTGGGGCCACACCCCCGTATGCCCGCGCCAACCAGTCTGGGCGCGTGCGTGACAGTTGGCGTCGTTATATTTAAAATTATACCTGTGTTGACGTAATCCCTCTTGTGGTTGTTGTTTAATCTGTATTTGCAGTTTCCAATTAATGAGATTCACGTGATTCGGTGCAGCCTGGGGGAGGGGGGCTTTATTTGGTGCTCTGGCCTCATCTTAAAGGGGTTGTCCACTACTTTCAGTTAACCCCCCAATGTATCCCCCCGGGACCCCTAATGAATTTTATAAATAACTTCTGTTGCCGTTTTCGCCTGTGAGCGGCGCTATGGCGGCGGCTGA
Source organism: Ranitomeya imitator (assembly GCF_032444005.1). Lineage (NCBI taxonomy): Eukaryota > Metazoa > Chordata > Amphibia > Anura > Dendrobatidae > Ranitomeya > Ranitomeya imitator. Next base: position 235,493,907 of record NC_091284.1, read on the forward strand.
GTCCGGGTCATGTGACCCCCAGGCTGCACTCAAGAGTGGCTGTGCTGGGGGCGGGCTGTGCTGGGATCTGCGGGCGGTCGGGGCTGGGGTCTGCTGGCCGGTGGTGGTGACGGGGGTGGGGGTCTGCGTGGTGCATCTGCCGAAGGTGCTGGAGTGTGCGGGCAGGGGGTCGGCGGGGCTGTGCATTGGGGTCATTGGTGTGTGTGTGTCTCTGTGTGCAGGCATCGTCCGATGGGACTACAAGTCCCATCGGGCTCTGCCTGCTACAGTGACAGTGAGTGACACATTAGCCAATGATGGGACAGTGTAGTCCTATCATCCGTCTAATGTGTTAAATGTAAAAAAAACAAAAAAAACACATATACAGTACATACATACAACATACATTACACACATACAGAACATGCGACATGCACATGTGACATGCACCATGCTACATGTACCATGCAGCATGTGACATGCACCACGCGGCGACATGCACCATGTGACGACATGTACCATGTGACAACATGCGACATGCAGCATGTGGTAGCATGCGACTTGTGACAACATGCGATGACATGCAGCATGCGACATGCAACATTTGGCGACATGCAACACGTGACAACATACGACATGCAACATGTGACGGCATGCGACATGCAACACACGACATGCAACATGCCACATACAGTACATACATACAACATGCATATAACATACAGTAGATATAACATAGATTACATACTCACCATCACTTGGCACTTTGATCCCCAAAGCCAGTGTCACCTGTAAAAAATATTAAAATAATAAACAAACACTATACTCCCTGATCCGCAGATATCCAATTAAAACGAGTGTCCCACGACGATATCCCGTAGAGAGCAGCAGCATCAGCTGATGCAACTGCTCTCCAGGGGCTCCAGGAATACCAATGATGGAAGGTATCCTTCCACAATGTATTCCTATGTCCCTGTGAGAAAATAGTCCCTAGTCTCACTTTTGGCATTGCTGTGTGAGAAAGTTCCAACGCAGCAAATGCCATAAAGTGAGACCACTGATACACTGCAGGAGCCATTGTCTCCTGTCAGTGTGTCACTGGAGGCCTATAGAGCAGTGGCATCACCCGATGTCACTGTTCTATAGGGGAGATCGTCGTGGGACACTCGTTATTAATTGGACTGCGTCGGACAGGGAGTATACGGTTTATTATTTTACGTTTTTTGCAAGCGCTGAAGTATGGTTAAATTAAGAATATTAAAATACTTTTTTCTGGCTGTGTCTTTTTTTTTTTTTTTAACTCTTTTACTACTATAGGATTAATAATGGATAGGCGTCATATTGACGCCTCTCCATTATTAACCCGGCTTAATGTCACCTTACGATAGCAAGGTGATATTAACCCCTTATTACCTCATATCCCACCACTACTCGGGAGTGGGAAGAGAGGGGCTAAGTGCCGGAATTGGCGCATTTCACAGGTGCGCCATTTCTTGGGCGGCTGCGGGCTGGTATTTGTAGCTGGCGGGGGGCAATATCCATGGCCCCTCTCTAGGCTATGAATATCAGCCCGCAGCTGTCTGCGTAGCCTTTTCTGCCCTATAAAATATAGGGGGACCCCACGTCATTTTTTTTTTTGGGGGGGGTCCCCCTATTTGAATAGCCAGTAAAAGCTACGCAGACAGCTGCGGGCTGATATTCATAGCCTCGAAGGGGCCATGGGTATTACCCCCTTCCCAGGCTACAAATATTGGCCCCCGGCTGTCTGCTTTCCCCCTCTGGCACAGAAAATTGTGCGGGAGCCCACGCCATTTTTTTTTTTAACTGAAACATATTGTTCATTAACCCCTTTCTGCCAGCTGACAGAATAGTACGTCAGCTGGCAGTATCCCCCGCTTTGAGGTGAGCTTCGGCGGTGAGCCCACTTCAAAGCCACAACATGTCAGCTGTTTTCAATACAAAAAAAAATTTACATGATCGCTAAACGGCGTAGCGAGAAAAAAAAATCAAAAGCCAAAATTATGGTTTTTTTTGGTCACCGCGGCATTCCATTACAATGCAATAACGGTCAAAAGAACATATCTGCACAAAAGTAGTATCATTAAAAACGTCAGCTCGGCACGCAAAAAATTAGCCCTCACCTGACCCGATATCTCAGAAAGTATAGACGCTACGGGTATCGGAAAATGGCGCAATTATTTTATTTCTTTTTAGCAAAGTTTGGAATTTTTTTTCACCACTTAGATAAAAAATAACCTAGACGTGTTTGGTGTCTATGAACTCTATGACCTGGAGAATCATAATGGTAGGTCAGTTTTATGCTGTGTGCACACGTTGCAGATTTGGGTGCAGAATTTTCTGCACAAAATCTGCATCTCCATGCAGAAAACGCAGCTGCATTTTTTTCACGTTTTTTGCGCGGTTTTGATGCAGTTCTTGTTGCGGTTTTTGGTGCATTTTTTGCGTGGTCTTGATTCAGATTTTGTTGCAGTTTTGATGCAGTTTATGGTGCGGATTTGATGCAGTTTTTGGTGCATTTTTGCGTGGTTTTTATTCAGTTTTTGTTGCAGTTTTGATGCATTTTTGGTGCAGTTTTTGCGCGGTTTTGATGCATTTTTTTGTGTGCGTTTTTGTATGTGTTTTTGAAAGCTGAATAAAGATGTATTATTGAACAAAAAAAAATGATTTGTGATGTCATTATTGTTTAACCTTTTCTTTTACATTTGTCCATCCCACACTCAATTACACACAGATAGACAGATACAGCCATGGCCAAAAGTATTGACACCCCTGCAATTCTGTCAGATAATACTCGGTTTCTTCCTGAAAATGATTGCAAACACAAATTCTTTGGTATTATTATCTTCTTTTAATTTGTCTTAAATGAAAAAACACAAAAAGAATTGTCCGAAAGCCAAATTGGATATAATTCCACACCAAACATAAAAAGGGGGAGGACAAAAGTATTGGCACTGTTCAAAAAATCATGTGATGCTTTTCTAATTTGTGTAATTAACAGCACCTGTAACTTAACTGTGGCACCTAACAGGTGTTGGCAAAAACTAAATCACACTTGCAGCCAGTTGACATGGATTAAAGGGAACCTGTCACCTGAATTTGGCAGGACAGGTTTGCGGTCATATGGGCGGGGTTTTCGGGTGTTTGATTCACCCTTTCCTTACCTGCTGGCCGCGATATTGGGTTCATGCTGTGTCCTCCAAAGTACAAACCTGCGCAAGTTCAGGTGACGGGTTCCCTTTAAAGTTGACTCAACCTCTGTCCTGTGTCCTTGTGTGTACCACATTGAGCATGGAGAAAAGAAAGAAGACCAGAGAACTGTCTGAGGACTTGAGAAACCAAATTGTGAGGAAGCATGAGCAATCTCAAGGCTACAAGTCCATCTCCAAAGACCTGAATGTTCCTGTGTCTACCGTGCGCAGTGTCATCAAGAAGTTTAAAGCCCATGGCACTGTGGCTAACCTCCCTAGATGTGGACGGAAAAGAAAAATTGACAAGAGATTTCAATGCAAGATTGTGCGGATCTTGGATAAAGAACCTCGACTAACATCCAAACAAGTTAAAGCTGCCCTGCAGTCCGAGGGTACAACAGTGTCAACCCGTACTATCCGTCGGCGTCTGAATGAAAAGGGACTGTATGGTAGAAGACCCCACTTCTTACCCCAAGACATAAAAAAGCCAGGCTGGAGTTTGCCAAAACTTACCTGAAAAAGCCTAAAACGTTTTGGAAGAATGTTGTCTGGTCAGATGAGACAAAAGTAGAGCTATTTGGGCAAAGGCATCAACATAGAGTTTACAGGAGAAAAAAAGAGGCATTGACTGTAGGGAACGTGTTCTCTTCTTTCAAACATGGCGGAGGTTCCCTGATGTTTTGGGGTTGCTTTGCTGCCTCTGGCACTGGACTGCTTGACTGTGTGCATGGCATTATGAAGTCTGAAGACTACCAACAAATTTTGCAGCATAATGTAGTGCCCAGTGTGAGAGAGCTGGGTCTCCCTCAGAGGTCATGGGTCTTCCAGCAGGACAATGACCCAAAACACACTTCAAAAAGCACTAGAAAATGGTTTGAGAGAAAGCACTGGAGACTTCTACGGTGGCCAGCAATGGGTTCAGACCTGAATCCCATAGAACACCTGTGGAAAGATCTAAAAATGGCAGTTTGGAGAAGGCACCCTTCAAATATCAGGGACCTGGAGCAGTTTGCCAAAGAAGAATGGTCTAAAATTCCAGCAGAGCATTGTAAGAAACTCATTGATGGTTACCGGAAGCGGTTGGTCGCAGTTATTTTGGCTAAAGGTTGTGCAACCAAGTATTAGGCTGAGGGTGCCAATACTTTTGTCTGGCCCATTTTTGGAGTTTTGTGTGAAATGATCAATGTTTTGCTTTTTGCTTCATTTTCTTTTGTGTTTTTTTTCATTTAAGACAAATTAAATGAAGATAATACCAAATAATTTGTGTTTGCAATCATTTTCAGGAAGAAAATGAGTATTATCTAACAGAATTGCAGGGGTGTCAATACTTTTGGCCATGACTGTAGATGATAGATGAAATGGATAGACAGATCTACATATAGATAGATCTATAGATGCATACATCTATCTATTCATATATCTATCTATTGATAGATGTATGGAAAGTGTAGGGTGCGTGTCCACTGTCCGGATTACATTTTAATTAGCTGCAGATTGGATGCTGCGTACTTGTAGTCCCATCGGATGATGCCTGCACACACACCCCAAAAGACCCCCCCGCACAGCTCCGCACATACCCGAACAGTCCCACACACACCCGAACAGCCGCGCACAGCGCCGCACACATCCGAACAGCCCGCAGACCCCGCACACACCTGAACAGTCCCACACACATCCGAACAGCCCGCAGACCCCGCCCGCACACACACCTGAACAGTCCTCCCACACACATCTGAACAGCCCGCAGACCCCGCCCGCACACACATACACGCACACGTCACAGCCCACACACTTCCTTCCTCCCGAACTGCAGCATTTCTCAGACCCACATCCGCAGCAAAACTGCACATCTTTTTTACATCTGCGGTTTTGCGGCGGATGTGCCCGACTCAATGAAAGTCTAAGGGTGCAGAAATGCTGCAGTTCGGCACAAAAGAAGTGACATGCTGCGGAAAAAAGCTGCGTTTCGGTGCGACTTTTTCCACAGCATGTGCACAACAAGTCTGCGGCTCGCATAGACTTACATTGGTTGTGCACTACACTGCGGATTTGATGCAATTCTGTGCAGCAAAAAACCCTGCGGATCTGCAATCAAATCCGCAACGTGTGCACACAGCCTTAGCATTTAGTGAACCTAGCAAAAAATCCAAGCAAAAAACAAGTGTGGGATTGCACTTTTTTAGCAGTTTCATCACACTTTAATGGAGTGTGGGTTGGACAAATGTAAAAGAGGAGGTTGGACAGAAATGACATCACAAATCTTTTTCAAGAGAGAGGAGGGAGGAGTTTGGGTGTGTTTTGGAGTGGGTGTGGTAGGTTCGGGCTTAGTGGCCAGTGAGTGCAATGCATCATGGAACTTGTAGTATTAGAGCACAATAACTCAGGAGAAAGGAAATTGTCGATTAACCCCACGAGAGCTGGATCCAGCACTGAAGATTTGCTGCTACAGCATGATAAAAGGTACCGTATATACTCAAGTATAAACCGACCCAAGTATAAGCCGACCCCCCTAATTTTGCCACAAAAAACTGGGAAAACTTATTGACTCAAGTATAAGCCTAGGGTAGGAAATGCAGCAGCTACCGGTGAATTTCAAAAATAAAAATAGATGCTCCATACCATTCATTATTGCCCCATAAGATGCTCCATATAAAGCTGTGCCATATATAATGCTCCATACCGTTCATTATTGCCCCATAGATCAGACCTGGGCAAGATGCGGCCCGCGGGCCGCATCCGGCCCGCCTGACGATTGTAAACGGCCCGCCGCCCCCGCTCAGCCAGCCGCCAGAGACAGTGCAGCAGCTGCTGCGCGTCGCTGGTTCCCCTTCCCTTCAGCCACTTCTGCGCCTGTGCACCCTGCATTCCAACCCCTGTCCGTGCGCCTGCGCCTGTGCGCCCTGCATTCTAACACGCTGACCGCCGCTGGCACTTCCGCATCAGGGAAGCGCCAGCAGCGGTGGCGTCACTCAGCGTGACGCGTGCATACATCATCCCCTCACAGGAGAGATTCTATTTTAGCCTCTACCTCACAGCACATCAACAAAATGGCGCTGATCCCCCTCCCACAGCTGTGACCTGGAGAATCCAGGGGCTGCGTCCTGGTCATAGCTGGAGCACAGCTACTCTGGCAGCCAGGGCTGATGAGCCGCCATCAGTGACACTTTGGGAAGAGATCTCCCCTCCAATCTCCGCTTCCTTTCTGATTTATTCCCCCGATGGCAGAGAAGGGGAGGGAGGATGAGGAGGGTAAGTCACAAGGGAGGAGAGGGGGGAGGCTTCTGCACTCAGCACAGGCTGCTGCTGCCGGAAAGTTAAGTGCACTGTCTGCGCTCCATCACAGCTGGCAGCTCACTATGCCATGGCCGAGACGACAGCACAACAGCAACTTTACTGCTCAGATAGCAGTGTCCGTGTGCCAGTGTGCCCGGGCTCACACACTGCAGCCTCGGCTCCTGCATTACCGTAACTACACTGGTGCTGCAGCAGATCTATTGTCTCCAATTACCAACATATCTATCTATATCTAGCAATAAGCGCCACTTCCTGCCATGCTCATCTACATCAGCCAGCATCCTGGGCTACACCCTGGGCATCACAGACCCCCCTATCCCCCCCCCAGAGCATCACAGACTCCCCAGAGCAGACCTCGGTCTGTGGTAAGTGCTCCATGCCGCGGGGACCGGGTGATGGAGGTGCCTGCCTGCATGCATGATAGGGAGGGGGAGGGAGCAGCGGCCAGCCCTGGGGGGAATGCGGATGGGGGCAGCACAAACAGCACATTATGGGCCTGTGGGGCACATTTATCAGGAGTCAGGACAGTATGATAGGGGCACAAGTGACAAATCAGGACAGTATGGGCCCTATACTGTCCTTATTTGTCACTTGTGCCCCCATAGTAAGATAGCATATGTATACTACAGTATTGGGCAAAAATGAGTTAATTATATTAGTCCGGCCCTCTAAAACCATCCAAATTTCTCATGCGGCCCCATGGCAAAATTAATTGCCCACCCCTGCCATAGATGATCCATATATAGCTGTGCCATATAGAATGCTCTGCACCGTTCATTATGGCCCCATAAATGCTCCATATAAAACTGTGCCATATAGAATGCTCTGCACCGTTCATTATGGCCCCATAGATGCTCCATATAAAACTGTGCCATATAGAATGCTCTGCACCGTTCATTATGGCCCCATAGATGCTCCATATAAAGCTGTGCCATATAGAATGCTCTGCACCGTTCATTATGGCCCCATAGATGCTCCATATAAAACTGTGCGATATAGAATGCTCTGCACCGTTCATTATGGCCCCATAGATGTTCCATATAAAACTGTGCCATATAGAATGCTCTGCACTGTTCATTATGGCCCCATAGATGCTCCTTATAAAGCTGTGTCATATAAAATGCTCTGCACCGTTCATTATTGCCCCATAGACACTCCATATAAAGCTGTGCCCCATATATAATGCTGCTGCTGCTGCAATAAAAATAAAAAAATGACATACTCCCCTCTCTTGCTGCCCGCAGCTCCTCAGCGTCCTGTCTCGGCGTCTCTGCGCACTGACTGTTCAGGCAGAGGGCGGCGCGCAGATTAGTACGTCATCGCGCCCTCTGACCTGAATAGTCAGTGCAGAGGACGGGAACGGCGGGTGGAACGTGGACAGGTAAATATGTAATACTCACCTGCTCCCGGTGTCCCTGGCTCCTTATCCCGGACAGATGGTCTCCGGGTGCCGCAGCCTCTTCCTCTGTCAGCGGTCACTGGCACTGCTCATTAGAGGAATGAATATGCGGCTCCACCCCATATGGGAGTGGAGTCCATATTCATTACTTTAATGAGCGGTCCCACGTGACTGCTGAACAGGGGAAGAGCTGCGGCACCCAAAGACCATAGGACAGGCAGGGGGAGCGCCAGGAGCCCCGGAAGCAGGTAAGTATGCAACATACCTCTCTCCCCCTCACCCGCCGACCCTGCCTCGAGTATAAGCCGAGAAGGGCACTTTCAGCCCAAAAATTTGGGCTGAAAAGCTCGGCTTATACTCGAGTATATACGGTAATATTGCTAAAATAAACACAGTGGATGTTTTCAGTGGCACATAATGGCAAGATTTATAAAAAAAACCCAAAAACATTTATTGTAGTGGACAACTTCTTTAATTCTTGTGGGCTTAAATGACAGGCCACTGATCCTTCAGTGACCTGCCTCCTATTTTAAATACTATGTTTGCACAGTTTATCTTCTGGTCTTTAAAAAAAAATAATAAACTCGAGCAAAATGGCCGGTAGCGACTGCGCAGTAGCATCTATCGCCGGCATCATTTTGCTGGAGCCATTTTTTTTTGTTTAACTTCCAACAAAATGGTGGAGGCGCATGAGCAGTAGCATCCATCTACAAGCGATGCTCTTAATCTGTGCAAGCCCCATTGGTGGCCTCTATTGGCAAGCGCAGTATTTAAAATAGGCAGGTCACTGAAGGTTCATTTAAACCCACAAGGATTAAGATGAGAACAGAGCACCAAATAAAGCTGTCCAAAAGCATGAGAATCTCATTAGCTGAATACTACAAATACAGATTAAACAACTACCACAAGATGGATTTCCTCAACCATGATATCATTGTAATCAGTATAACAACCTGACACTTTCTGTAGTTTACTGAGCAAAATACTGATGGAAGGTTCACTTTCACAGGATGACAGATGCAGTCATTTACCTCAGCTCATGTCACCACTGATCCTTAATAACATCTTGTTTCGGGAAGAGGGTAAGGTGAAGGAGACCTGACCGCAGCTTCAGTGGCTGTCACACTTCATCTGTGCTTCTATCACTGCTGACTTTTCTTGAAATGAAATGTCATCAGAGGGGCAGTTACAGCAGTGGGCGATAATACAAGCTATGGGGCAGCGCTGCTATTGCTCACTCTGCTTATCACCGCTCCCTGATGATGTCTCATTTCAGGGACTATGGCAGTAGCCATTGAATGGAGATGCACATGCCTGTTGTCCGCTCTGAACATGCAGGATTTTGAGCCCTGTTCTTCTGCAGTTTGACCAAAATAATCAGTATATTATCCCTCATGCTATAAAAGTATTCATAAGGGATAACTTCTAAACTTTGTACAACTCCTTTAAAGAATTGGTCTAAGGTCTGATTTACTTAGGGCGTCTGGTTTCTGAAATTTTGTGGTATATAGTGCAGTCCCGTCTGGTGAGATGTATTTTTGTTGAATCTGAGCAACATTATTCACAAACAACTGGGGAACTGGCCAGCTCCATATATAACCTTCCTGATTTTTTTTTTCTTGCCAGAGTTCCTATAGACAAAAATCTGTACAAAATTTAATCAGGTTTTGGCTTGGAAAAAAATGGTAGAAACTGCACAGCAACAGTACTATGTGATTCTGATCTAATGCTCAGAGAGGAGTTATTCCAGATAACTTGTGTCCTTTCTTAAAAAGATCTTATCTGTTAACTACAGGTTCAACAGTGTGTGCCAGGCACAGATTACACCACCCAACTAAAGATTGTGCTCTCCTACACTTTTTGCCTATCAACACTGATCATGTGCTTTAGTTATGCCCAACCATGTCATGCTGACGCTACTTCTAAGGCTATGTGCACACGTTGCAGATTTGCCTGTGGAATTTTCTGTGCAGATTCTTCCTCTCTTGGCAGAAAACGAAGGTGCAGATTTTCATGCATTTTTTTGCATGCAGATTTGTATTCGTTTTTGAAAGCCAACTAAGGATCTATTATTGTATTGTACTCTGATATGAGTTTATTTGTATTTATTTGAGCCAATTTTGGTTCATTATTTAAGACATAGCGCTTTGATTTAAGGGCATAAAAATAACAAGTTAAGTTTTCTGTATTTTTAGAAATAAACACAAGTCATATCAAACAAATATTACCACTTTCATGATGTAGAATAGGTCAACAAAAATAGTCTCAGAATCAGTGAGATCTGTTGAAGCATTCCAGAATTATGACCTCATAAAGTGACACCGGTCAGAATTGAAAAAAATTGGCCTGGTCAAGAAGAAGGCAAAAACAGGTTCTGGGGTGAAGGGGTTAAAATCTATGCTTGCTGTCAATTATTTTTGCAGCACACAGTATGTGGCACTTATTTTTGTGGGCGCCTCGTTTAGCAACAATTACTGTAGGAGGCACAATCTGGGTCGCATTAACCCCAATTAAAACACTGTATGTGATTAATACTTCTGCAGTACTCAGGAGCATTGGCCAGCCCAGCAGGCATTATTAACCCTTCAGGTGCTTCACTGGTGTTATTGAAATGTGGAAAGAAAAAATGAAAGTTTTACTTTTTCCCCACAACGTTTTACTTTAGCCCCACATTTTTCATTTTCACATGGAAAACAGGAGAAAATGCACCATAAAATTTGTACGCCGATACCCCATATGTGATTGAAAGCTACTGTTTGGGTGCACGGCAGGGATCGGAAGGGATGGAGCACCATTTGACTTTTGGAATGCAAAATTGGCTGGAATTTATAGTAGACGGCATGTCGCGTTTGGAGAACCCCTTAGGTGCCTAAACAGTTGACACCCCAACAAATGACCCCAATTTGTAAACTAGGATTTTATCTAGATGTCTGGTGAGCACCTTGAACCCTCCTGGGCTTCACAGAATTTTATAATGTAGAGTTGTGAAAATTAAAAAACACATTTTACCACAAAAATGCTATTTTAGCTCCATTTTTTCCCCCGCAAGGGTAGCAAGAAAAAAAAAAAAAAGGACCCCAAAATTTGGAGAGCCCCTGATGTGTCTAAACAGTGGAAACCCCCAACAAGTGAGCCCGTTTTTGAAACTAGACTCCTTGAGGAATCCATTTGCTGGTGTGATACCACAGGTGCCTTCCCAGAATTTTGAAATATTGGGATGTGAAAATGAAATATTACGTTTTTTTTTTTTTTCAATTAAAAAGTTGATTTAGCCTCAAATTTGTCATTTTCACAAGTGCAAAAGGTGAAAATGGACCTCACAGTCAATTGTGCAATTTATCCTAAGTACGCCAATATGTGATTGCAAACTACAGTGCAAAGCACAGAAGGGAAGAGGCGCCACATTGGAGAGCAGATTTTGATGGAATTGTTTGTGGGTGGCATGTCACATTGTCAGAGCCCCTGCGGTACCAGAACAGCAGAAGCTCCCAAAAGTGACCACGTTTTACTTCCCTGATTGAATTAATCTAGTTGTGCATTGAGCATACTGACACTACAGCTGTTCCATATAAATTTATACCATTGGGCATTAAAGAAGAAATAATGACATTTTTCCACTAAAATGTTGTTTTAACCTCAGATTTTACATTGAAAATAGATATGTAAATGGTCACTACACCCATAGATAAATTCCCAGAGGGGTGTCATTTCCAAAATGGGGTCACTTCAGGGGGGATTCTGCTGTTCTGGCACTTTGCAGAGCCGCTAAGTGCCAGAACAGCAGTATACCCCCCTCCCCCCCGAAGTGACCCCATTTTGGAAATGACACCCCTCTGGGATTTCATGGGTGATTTCCAGAAGCACGTAGTGGAAGTTATAGAGCAAAAGTTGCAAAAATGCCATTGTAGTGCCCAATATATTGTGCACAGCATGTGTCTCTGGACATATCCCTCCACATTCCTTTGAAAATTATTAAGTTATCTCTATTCAAATGTGTCATTAACCAAATAACCCAAATGCTTGAGTGACAAAATGGGAGAAATTAATACAGTTTAAAAACATGGTTCTGTATGGAAGATTTTAAAGCAGTCAGTGAAACATAAGGCGGGCAATAGTAGCAGGTATCATGCCTCATTCTTCTCTTGGAACACGCACAACATCTTCTCTGGGGGTTCTTTCTTGTTTCTGTTGCTGGGATGAATGCAGTAGAATGTCGCTCAGTGAGTCTTTTAATGTCAGATTCTAAAGGATGAGCAGGAATAAAAATAAAAAAATATGGATATACTCACCCCTCCGACGGACCCTGGCTCTCAGCGCTGCAAGCGTCTGCCTCGACCGCTCACGTGACCGCGTCGTCATCGAAGGTCCTTCACTCACTGCATTCTTAGGAATGGAGGCAGACGCTTGCACCGCTGAGAGCCAGGGTCCGTCGGAGGGGTGAGTATATCCATATTTTTATTTTTATTCTTTATTTTTTACATGAATATGGATCCCAGGGCCTGAAGGATAGTCTCCTCTCCTTCAGACCCTGGGAACCATCCAGGATCGCTCCGTGCACCCGTACCCGGCGTATAAGACGACCCCCGACTTTTGGGACAATTTTTAGAGGTTAAAAAGTAGTCTTATATGCCGGAAACTACGGTATATGTGGCCTTCTGAAACAAATAAATGACTAACTTTTTATACCAAGTATATGATTTTCTTGATACCTGGTATGGCTGTAGAACCTGGTCTGCAAGGTCCACACCTCCCCATGTATTTGTTGTAGTCAATGACTGATACAGATTTTTGCTTAGGAATACTGGATCCTAGTTCTACAGTGGTCATTGTGGCATGTGTGTGGATCAAGCTGAGGATTAAAATATCTTTCTAAGGCCGGAGTCACACTTGAGAGGAATACGGACGAGTGCTATGCGAGAAAAAATCACATAGCACTTGAACCAGTGTTAAACCATGGGGCAGCTCCCATCATCCGTTTTTTTTTCTCGGCCGTATTGTACATGTGAATTAAATCACAGCATGCTGCGATTTGCACCGTATATCAACCAAGACTTGCCAATGCAAGTCTATGGGTGCGAGAAAAACTCACACACCACATGGACCATCAGTGTGACATCTGTATGGCATCCGTATGCAATGCGATTTTAACATGAGCTTTTACATAGAGATAACTGCTGTATGTAAAAGCTCATGTTAAAATCGCAGTGCATACGGATACCATATGGATGTTACTTCGATACTAGATGTGAGGAAATCACATCCTCGCATTGCATACGGATCACTGTTCGGGAACATTTGTACGATTCTTGGCCGTCAAAATCAGACCGTTTTTTTTTAATACGGCAAGTCTGACTTACTCCAGCCTAATCCTTATACTTGAGGGCAAGCAGCTCTCCATTGCGTACTACCCCTTCTGGAACTTTTCATTGACCAATGATTGTGGAAACCCCTAATGGTTATTGCAAATGGTTCCACAATCCCCTATGTTATGTTCAACCAGACTTTTAAATAGGGGTAAGCTGCTGCAGTAATTGTCAGCATACAGATTGTAGCCTTTTTGTACAAATGGAGTTATCAGCTCCCAAATGATTTTTCCAGATGTCCCCAGATAAGTAGGGCATCCTGGTGGATTTAGTTGGCTATGCTTCCCCTCATAAATGCGAAAAGATGATGTGTATCTGATTGAACTCGCGCACGCACATTTTATAGAGCTTTATTCTAAACCATGCCCTCTTAGATAGAATAAATTGCTTGAGATGCTGTCTTCCTTTGAATTTTACAAGGGACTCCTCAATAGAAACATTTGTGTTGAGGTGTAGAACCTTAAGAACTTTTCTGTCACTTCTTCGATGATGGGTCTGATTTTGTATAGTCTGTCATGCTCTGGGGCATTTTTGGGCAGGCATTGGCTATTGTTGTTAAAATGTCAAAATCTCATGAGCATTTCATAGTGGGTCCTAGGAAGAACGGCAGAAAACATAGGGGTGGCTTGAACAGGGAGGTTGGAGCAGTAGTACCGAAAGCTTGTTTTTTTTAACAAGCCCCATGGTGAATGGAAGTCCTAAAAAAATTTTCATTTCCGGGACATTAGTTGGCGTCCATAAATTTGACCTAGCATAATAGCATCATGAACTTTGGCTGATAAATTGGGACGCATATATATTTGTTTGTATGACAATATGCTCTAGCAAGTTATCTGTCATAAACAAATAAAAAAAATAATTGGTCCAAAATCTTTCATCTCCACGTTCATATCAGGAGTGAAATTAAAATCCGGGATGAATGGAGTAGCCGAATCCGAAGCCAACCATCTGGGAAATGCTACATCAAGAGGCAAAGCCCCTTGGACATGCGCCAATTTACTGGTACTAGGGTCAGTGCTTCTACTGGGCATTGTTCCCTGATTTAGAGACATTTCTTGAGGAGAGCTATTTGCCCCTCTAGTTGTACTTCTCCTTGTGTTTGAGGATCAACTAGAATCACTGCTCATTTCTGAGCTATCACTGTTACTACTGCTAAAGCCCTCAAAATCCACATCGCCATCTGACAGATCACTTTCTTCACTGTCAGAACATAAAAGGGCATGCGCCTACTCTACAGTATAAGACTGACGGGCCATTTTATTCGGGTTTTTTTCCCCAGAACTAATAAAAAAACTTAACTTTATTCATTATTTTAGTACAACCTAAGTTCCAAACAAATTATGTATAATTATTAAAACTATATGATTGTCAAACTAATGAACATGACTACTATCAAATAATTGGTAAAACAATTGAGAACAAGGCAGCTCTAAGGGCTCATACCCATCTGCGAGAAAAAAAAAACGGACGAATTCTATGCGAGTGTCATGCGAGCACAATGCTATTTTTAATCGCAACATCTGTATGACATCCGTATGCAATCTGTGTGCAATGTGATTTTAACATGAGCTTTTACATACAGCAGTTCTGTCAGTTACACATCATTTTAAAACAAATATTCTTCAAAACACACACACACACATTTATATATATATACAGTGGGGCAAAAAAGTATTTAGTCAGTCAGCAATAGTGCAAGTTCCACCACTTAAAAAGATGAGAGGCGTCTGTAATTTACATCATAGGTAGACCTCAACTATGGGAGACAAACTGAGAAAAAAAAATCCAGAAAATCACATTGTCTGTTTTTTTTATCATTTTTTTTTGCATATTATGGTGGAAAATAAGTATTTGGTCAGAAACAAACAATCAAGATTTCTGGCTCTCACAGACCTGTAACTTCTTCTTTAAGAGTCTCATCTTTCCTCCACTCATTACCTGTAGTAATGGCACCTGTTTAAACTTGTTATCAGTATAAAAAGACACCTGTGCACACCCTCAAACAGTCTGACTCCAAACTCCACTATGGTGAAGACCAAAGAGCTGTCAAAGGACACCAGAAACAAAATTGTAGCCCTGCACCAGGCTGGGAAGACTGAATCTGCAATAGCCAACCAGCTTGGAGTGAAGAAATCAACAGTGGGAGCAATAATTAGAAAATGGAAGACATACAAGACCACTGATAATCTCCCTCGATCTGGGGCTCCACGCAAAATCCCACCCCGTGGGGTCAGAATGATCACAAGAACGGTGATCAAAAATCGCAGAACCACGCGGGGGGACCTAGTGAATGAACTGCAGAGAGCTGGGACCAATGTAACAAGGCCTACCATAAGTAACACACTACGCCACCATGGACTCAGATCCTGCAGTGCCAGACGTGTCCCACTGCTTAAGCCAGTACATGTCTGGGCCCGTCTGAAGTTTGCTAGAGAGCATTTGGATGATCCAGAGGAGTTTTGGGAGAATGTCCTATGGTCTGATGAAACCAAACTGGAACTGTTTGGTAGAAACACAACTTGTCGTGTTTGGAGGAAAAAGAATACTGAGTTGCATCCATCAAACACCATACCTACTGTAAAGCATGGTGGTGGAAACATCATGCTTTGGGGCTGTTTCTCTGCAAAGGGGCCAGGACGACTGATCCGGGTACATGAAAGAATGAATGGGGCCATGTATCGTGAGATTTTGAGTGCAAACCTCCTTCCATCAGCAAGGGCATTGAAGATGAAACGTGGCTGGGTCTTTCAACATGACAATGATCCAAAACACACCGCCAGGGCAACGGAGTGGCTTCGTAAGAAGCATTTCAATGTCCTGGAGTGGCCTAGCCAGTCTCCAGATCTCAACCCTATAGAAAACCTTTGGAGGGAGTTGAAAGTCCGTTTTGCCAAGCGAAAAGCCAAAAACATCACTGCTCTAGAGGAGATCTGCATGGAGGAATGGGCCAACATACCAACAACAGTGTGTGGCAACCTTGTGAAGACTTACAGAAAACGTTTGACCTCTGTCATTTGCCAACAAAGGATATATTACAAAGTATTGAGATGAAATTTTGTTTCTGACCAAATACTTATTTTCCACCATAATATGCAAATAAAATGTTAAAAAAACAGACAATGTGATTTTCTGGATTTTTTTTTTCTCCGTTTGTCTCCCATAGTTGAGGTCTACCTATGATGTAAATTACAGACGCCTCTCATCTTTTTAAGTGGTGGAACTTGCACTATTGCTGACTGACTAAATACTTTTTTGCCCCACTGTGTGTGTGTGTGTGTGTGTATGTGTATATATATATATATATATATATATATATATATATATATATATATATATATATATATATATATATATATATATATATATAGAGAGAATCTCTTTCCCCCTCCATATGCTCTGTGCTCTGTTCTTTGACCTGTCTACCCCATGTGCTATCCCCCTTGCTTGCTGTGTCTCTCCTTCCTGTGTTGTGCTGTTCTCCCCTCATGTGCTGTCCAGTTTGAGCTGTCTCCCCCCTGTCCTCTGTCTCTCTCATCCCTGTACGCTTTCTCTCTTCCCCATCTGCTGTCTTCTCTCATGTCATCTCTTCTTTGACCTGTGTAGGCGTACAGTGTGTGTGTCTGTCTGTGGTGCGTACGGCATATACAGAGTGTGGGTGTGGTGCTTACGGCGTATACCGTGTGTGTGTGTGGTGCGTACGGCGTATACAGTGTGTGTGTGGTGCGAAGGTGTTCTGCTGGTGGTAGCGCACAAGAGGCTGGTACCACCAGCAGTTTCCATATTGAGACACCCATCACTTGGGTGTCCCAATATGGCAGTCAGTGAACTTCCGCCGCTTGGAATTCTGGAATTGTGTTGTGCAGAAGTCTGATGGATACACAGCTGATACTCTACTGAATAGACTGTTAGAATTTGTATTATGGCAAGAAAAAAGCAGCTAAAAAAGAAAAACGAGTGGCCATAATTACTTTAAGAAATGAAGGTCAGTCAGTCCGAAAAATTGGGAAAACTTTGAAAGTGTCCCCAAGTGCAGTGGCAAAAACCATCAAGCGCTACAAAGAAACTGGCTCACATGAGGACCGCTCCAGGAAAGGAAGACCAAGAGTCACCTCTGCTTCTGAGGATAAGTTTATCCGAGTCACCAGCCTCAGAAATCGCAGGTTAACAGCAGCTCAGATTAGAGACCAGGTCAATGCCACACAGAGTTCTAGCAGCAGACACATCTCTACAACAACTGTTAAGAGGAGACTTTGTGCAGCAGGCCTTCATGCTAAAATAGCTGCTAAGAAACCACTGCTAAGGTCAGGCAACAAGCAGAAGAGACTTGTTTGGGCTAAAGAACACATGGACTGGACATTAGACCAGTGGAAGTCTGTGCTTTAGTCTGATGAGTTCAAATTTGAGATCTTTGGTTCCAACCACCGTGTCTTTGTGCGACGCAGAAAAGGTGAACGGATGGACTCTACATGCCAATGTATGTATAATATACATCCTAGATGGTGGCCCGATTCTAACGCATAGGGTATTCTAGAATATGCATGTCCACGTAGTATATTGCCCAGTCACGTAGTATATTGCCCAGCCTTGTAGTATATTGCCCAGCTACGTAGTATATGATAAACTTACCTGGAGCAGCCAGTGCCAGGCAGCAGCTGCCAAGGCAAACAGGATCATGGGGTGCATTAAAAGAGGTCTGGATACACATGATGAGAGCATTATACTGCCTCTGTACAAATCCCTAGTTAGACCGCACATGGAGTACTGTGTCCAGTTTTGGGCACCGGTGCTCAGGAAGAATATAATGGAACTAGAGAGAGTACAAAGGAGGGCAACAAAATTAATAAAGGGGATGGGAGATCTACAATACCCAGATAGATTAGCGAAATTAGGATTATTTAGTCTAGAAAAAAGACGACTGAGGGGCGATCTAATAACAATGTATAAGTATATAAGGGGACAATACAAATATCTCGCTGAGGATCTGTTTATACCAAGGAAGGTGACGGGCACAAGGGGGCATTCTTTGCGTCTGGAGGAGAGAAGGTTTTTCCACCAACATAGAAGAGGATTCTTTACTGTTAGGGCAGTGAGAATTTGGAATTGCTTGCCTGAGGAGGTGGTGATGGCGAACTCAGTCGAGGGGTTCAAGAGAGGCCTGGATGTCTTCCTGGAGCAGAACAATATTGTATCATACAATTATTAGGTCTGTAGAAGGACGTAGATCTGGGGATTTACACCTAGCTTTCCTGTAAAAAGATCTTGCTTTTGGACTGGTCTTACTGACTGTTCCAATCTCTTAATTTGCAGCTGCTGTATGTCCAGCATACGACATGTTTACACCTCCCTAAATGGGCTGACTCCCCCCACGGGGCTGTGGTCACCACTTGGCGCAAGCACCCGTGAGAGTGCCATTTGTCTGAAGAGGTGGGTGTGCCCACTTTTGGGCGACGGCACTGGCACTGTGTCCCTCATAGTACAATGAAGTGTCTCTGGCGGTGGTGGTGCGCACCCAACGTCAGACACACCGTTGTAACATGAGGGGCCCTGGGCCAGTACCGCCGGCCACGAGAGAGTGTCCAGCCCCCCCCAGCTCAAACAGTGCTCTACCACTTGCAAAATTATCTCTCACTGCTCCACCACTGTTTAGTCTATGCAGTGAAATCCTTCAATGCCTGGCACTGACAATACCAATTTGTTGACATGTATGATGCTAGTTAAAATATTTAGGGGCACTGTCCTACATTTACACTAGTAAATACTTTGCGCCAAATAACAATGTCTGAAAGTCAGCAGAGGAGACCACCCCTGTACCGAAGTATGCCACCTTTTTTTTTTGCGAGACATTAACATCTCTTTATTATTTTGGAGTACTAACTGTGTCCGTTACTCCTTACAATTGTCCTCCGCTGACCACACCAATGCTGTCTGTGCACCCCTGCAACATAATTGAACCTGCATTGAGCCTAATTTTTTTATTTTAGGCCTACTAAGGCTACTTTCACACTGGCGTTGTTTTGAATACGTCGCAATGCGTCGTGTAGGGGAAAAAACGCATCCTGCAAAGTTGTTTGCAGGATGCGTTTTTGCCCCATAGAGTAACATTACCGACGCATTGCGATGTATTGACACACGTCGCAACCGTCGTGCGACGGTTGCGCCGTGTTGTGGCGGACCGCCGGGAGCAAAAACGTTAAATGTAACTTTTTTGCAGCCGACGGACCGCTTTTTCCGACAGCGCATGCCCCCACCTCCCCGCACCTCACAATGGGGCAGCGGATGCGCCGGAGAAATGCATCCGCTGCACCCGTTGTGCGCCGCATCAAACGCTAGCGTCAGAATCTCGGCCCGACGCACTGCGACGGGCCGAATCCGACGCTAGTGTGAAAGTAGCCTTAGTCTGTCTGCGGTCCCTCCTTACAATTGTCCTCCGCTGACCACAATGCTGCCTGTGCACCCCTGCAACATAATTGAACCTGCATTGAGCCTAATTTTTTTATTTTAGGCCTACTAAGTCTTTCTTGGGTCCCTCCTTCCAATTCTCCTCCGCTGACCACAGCAATGCTGCCTGTGCACCCCTGCAACATAATTTAACCTGCATCGAGCCAACTTTTTTAATTTAAGGCCTAGTAAGTCTGTCTTCTAGTACACTATATGGCAAAACCAATGGCGTTGTTCAAAAGTACAACTCATCCTGCAAAAAACAAGCCCTCACATGGCCATATTGATGGAAAAATAAGAAAAGTTTATGGCTCTGGGAAGATGGGGAGCAAAACAATGGAAACTCCAAAAATGTAAAAACAGAAGAAGGGGTTAATGTACTTTTTTATGTTGATTTGCAGCATTTGTATGCAAATAGTGATGCATTTATATCTGTATGTTTTTCTCTTACAGGATTCTCTAAAATGTCTACTGTGTGGTATACAGCTGGAAGAATTTGGACAGTTTTCTTAATTTTCTCATCACGGATAAATTGTATTAGGGGTAAGTTCAGTGTTTTCAGCTTGAACTGGTTATACTGTGACTATTTTTTATCACCTCTGTTTAAAGGGGTTATTCAGTCTAAATCGATAAATTTGCAGTGACTGTGTGACTGCAGACTTATGAATCCCCCCAGCGCACGCACTGTGTACTGCGGGGCTTTGCTTGTTTCTGAGTCTGAACAGGAGCTTCTAGTGACTGAAGACTTATCAATTGGGACCGAACAACCACTTTAAGGCCGGGATCACACATGCGAGAAACACGTCCATGTCTCGCATGTGAAATCCAAGCTCTGGCGCCGGCACTCCGGAGCAGAGTGTGCGGCTGCATAGCAATACATGGAGCCGCATGCTCCGCTCAGGAGTGCCGGCGCCAGAGCTTGGATTTCATATGCGAGACACGCACGTGTTTCTCACATGTGTGATCCCGGCCACCCCTGGAGTGTCAGTCATCGAGTATGTCATGCGCTTCTGTGACAAGATGCAGATTTTGGCGCAGCTGGTGCACGTTAATATGATGCTAGTACAATCCACCCAGAAGCAATGGTACGACCAGAATGCTTGTGAGAGGACCTACTAGGTGGGTCAAAAGGTGTGGGTATTGGTGCACCTACCCCAGGACAATCTTCAGGTGGCTTAGGAAGGTCCGTACCTCGTGCACCAGCAGCTCAGCGCCGTAACGTACCTGGTCATCCTAGACCAAGCCTGAGGAAGGTGGAAGGCTTTCGACGTGAACATGATGAAGGCACGTAATGAGCAGGAGGCCTGTGCCCTCCTCGTATGCAACTTGACAGAAGAGGGAGAGGCAAAGACCTCCCGTATATGCTCGTCCAGGCTAGGACGGGTGGGACCATCGAGGATGTGGAGGTTTACAACCTGCTCTTGTCAGACCAATAGTCCCAGCTGTGGGCAACCTTACATCCCTTCTGGGATTTGTTCAACAATCCCGAAAGGACAGAGTCTGCCGTCCATCATGTGTATACTGAGGATCACCTTCCCCCCCCAATCCAGTGTTCAGCATATCTGGTCTCCCTGGAGGTACAGAAGCACATGCACCAGGAAATTGACCAAATGCTGAAGCTGGGGGTCATCCATCCATCCATCCAACAGTGCTTGGGCCTCACCTGTGGTCTTTGTTGCAATGAAGGACCGGATAACCCGCTTCTGCGTGGACTACAGGGAGCTCAACGCTGTCATAGTCACTGATGCGTGCCCAATGTTGTGTATCGTTGACCCTTTTCATCAGTTAGCCGGGGCCAAGTACCTGACTATCATGGATCTGAGTTGGGGATATTGGCAGATTCCTCTGACCTGCGAAGCACGGGAACACTGCTCCTTTATCACACCCTTTGCACTGTTCGAGTCCACAGTGATACCATTCGGCATGAAGAATGCCCTTCCACCTTTCAACGGATTGTAAACAAACATGCTGCTCAAGGGACATGAAGGGTATGTGGTCGCGTATCTGGACGACATTGCCATCTTCAGTCCCACCTGGGAGGATCACCTAGAGCATCTGGCGCAGGTGCTCGGGTGGATCCGCTGGGCAGGCTTGACCATGACCATGAAGCCGAATAAGTGCCAGCTGGGTATGAGTGAGAACTCACCAAGGAGAAGTTGCTTTCCGCAGCTGTTTGAACAAATGACTGTGAGACTGCCTTCCGGATTCTGAAGACCGCCCTTTCCAGCTTCCTGGTACTACAGGCAGCCGACTTTACACGGTCGTTTGTGGTATAGACCGACACCAGTGACTTTGGCCTCGATGCTGTGTTCAGCCAGGTCAAGACTACGGGCCAAGAACAACCCGTTTTGTACCTGAACCAGAAGCTCCTGCCGAGGGAGGTGGCCTACTCCACGATGGAGAAGGAATATCTGGCAATTGTGTGGGCCCTGCAGCGTCTGCAGCCATACTTGTACGGACGCCAATTCACAGTGGAAACAGACCACAACCCCCTCAACTGGTTACACTTTGTACCCAGAACAAATGGGAGGTTGACATTTTGGAGCCTTGGGCACCAGCATTACCACTTTGCCATTCGCCAAAAGAATGCCATTGGGTTATACTGAAGAAGGGAGGTTGCGGATGGGCTCGCCGGGAAACTGTTGCAGTGTACCTTCGATAAAAATTACAAACCTCTCCATTCTGTGTAGGTGGGAAATTTTGCAAAATCATATATCACTTCTTTTCCCCACTGTGTAGCACTAGCGATCAAACGATTAAAGCTAGTTTGATTAAAGATAAAACAATTAAAAGGCTAAAGGGGCATTTACACTGCAAGATAATCGTGAACAAGCATTTCACTATTTTCTGCCAATCACCTGCTGAACAAGTAAAATTTTAATTTATTGGATGAAATGATCTTTTATGTTGAATAGAAAATTATAAGTAAATAACAAAAGACTGCCTGGCACATCCAAGCTAGTGTGAATAGTGGATACCAGGAGCCGCCACCTCCATATACAATATACAAAAAAAAGGTTGCACTCTATCGTACTAAAGCATGTCAATGTGAAACATATGAAATATGAATAGCAATACGGCTTCTGAATATTAGAAAAAAAATTGAGACGCTTTGCACATAATGTGGTCAAATCATGCCTGCACATCAACTAACGTCAAGGTGGCCTCAAAAACTGATGGGTCCCTACTACGTATCAATGTGAATACCTCTCTTAGGCTGATGTCTGAATTCCTGGGTGAATCTGGACACCTCTCTCAGTAAAGGCTTCATTGATTACAGCAGGTTTCTACCTACCCATAATTGAACGCTTTATGACATGAAATGCTTTAGCACGATAGAGTGCATCCTTTTTTTGAATAAAAAATTATGGTTCTAGGCAGTGGTTTGTCCTGTGCAAATAAGACTTGTACTGCAGAGAACAATGGCAGACTATGCGCACTGTGCAATCGATTAGTCTGTAAATGGTCAGCTTGTATAAACAGGCATTCAAAAGTTTAGCTATGGTACTGTGCCACCTGTCAGTTTATGTATTTTAGGAATGTATCATCACTAGTGTTGAGCGATACCTTCCGATATCAGAAAGTATCGGATTGGATCGGCCGATATTCAAAAAAATATCGGATATCGCCGATACCTATACCCGATACCAATGCAAGTCAATGGGACGAAAATATCGGAATTAAAATAAACCCTTTCTTTCCTTGTAGGTTCATTCTACATGAAGGAAAACAACTAAGAATAATGTAGGGGGAGGTGGCGGAGACATTAAAGGCGTAGAGGTTTAGCCCAATCAAATAGAATAGCAGGAATTTTATTTTTTTTTAAGACGTTCGGAGTTACAAAGATATTGACTATGTTAAGATTTTTTTTTATTTTGTCAGATATTGATGTTTCACTACTTCCACACCCTTCACCTTTTTTTTTTTTTTTTTTTTTTTTTTTACTTTACCCCACACTTTCTTCTTCATCATCATCAGCATCTTTGACATCAACTTCTTCTTCACCTTATTCATCTTCTTCTTCATCTTCTACCTATAATTTTTTTGTTACATTCTTCATATTCTTTTTATTCAACTATTATTCTTCTTCATATTCTACTTCTTCATCATATTCTTTTTTGTGACAGGCATTCCTGTAGTTGTTATCTATAAAAGTTTGAAGATTACACCTTCCTTTCTGCCTGACACAAAAGAGTTACATTTGTCCGCGTTCAGTTTGGCCTGCAGCATCAGGCTTTATCCAGGGGCACCACGAGGAGGAATGGACTCACGCCCATACACTGCTTAAGGTACCTTCACACATAACGATATCGTTAACGATATCATTGCTATTTGTGACGTAGCAACGATATCGTTAATGAAATCGTTATGTGTGACAGCGACCAACGATCAGGCCCCTGCTGGGAGATCGTTGGTTGCTGAATAAAGTCCAGAACTTTATTTCGTCGCTGGACTCCTGCTGACATCGCTGGATCGGCGTGTGTGACACCGATCCAGCGATGTCTTCACTGGTAACCAGGGTAAACATCGGGTAACTAAGCGCAGGGCCGCGCTTAGTAACCCGATGTTTACCCTGGTTACCATGCTAAAAGTAAAAAAAAACAAACACTAGATACTTACCTAACGCTGTCTGTCCTCCAGCGCTGCGCTCTGCTTCTCTGCTCTCCTCCTGTACTGGCTGTGAGCCGGAAAGCAGAGCGGTGACGTCACCGCTCTGCTTTCCGGCTCACAGCCAGTACAGGAGGAGAGCAGAGAAGCAGAGCGCAGCGCTGGAGGACAGACAGCGTTAGGTAAGTATCTAGTGTTTGTTTTTTTTTACTTTTAGCATGGTAACCAGGGTAAACATCGGGTTACTAAGCGCGGCCCTGCGCTTAGTTACCCGATGTTTACCCTGGTTACCGGCATCGTTGGTCGCTGGAGAGCGGTCTGTGTGACAGCTCTCCAGCGACCAAACAGCGACGCTGCAGCGATCCGGATCATTGTCTGTATCGCTGCAGCGTCGCTTAATGTGAAGGGGCCTTTAGTATTCTTCTGCTTAAAATTTAGATAATATCTTTTGCTCTGATATTAAGTGTTATGCTTAATGTTCTTCCGCTCTTTGTTCTGCAGCCTCTTGTTCTTCTGCTTCTCGGACTTCCATGTCGTCGTCTCCAGGGTCGTCGTCTCCGGAGTCGTCGTCGTCATTGGGCTGGTCTTCAGGGTCATCGTCTCCAGGGTCGTCGTCATCTCAGTGGTTGTCGTCTCTAGTGTCGTCTTCATCTTAGGGGTGGTCTTCCGGGTCGTCGTCTTTAGGGTCTTGAACTTGGAAATGTAGCAGAAGGTACAAGAAGGCTGAGAAAATGCCAAGAACCAGCTGATGGAACTGGAACTCGGATGGCTACCCGAAGGTCCAAGAGCCAATGGAACTACCGAGGACCAGCTGACGTTACTGGAACCCGGTTACTAAGTAGGAGGTACCCGTGCCAGAAAGCACTACCAAGGACCACCTGACGTTGGTGGAACTCTGATACCCAGAAGGAGGCACCTAAGCCAAAGGCTCTGCCCGGAACCAGCTGACGGTGCTGGAACCAGGATGTGGAGCAGAAGGTCCACAGGAGAAGAGAGAACAGCTAGGCCGCGAGGCTGCCGCAGTTACCGAACACCAACAGTCCTACAGGGGGAGCTTGGCCTACTGTCACTACAGAACCAGCCTTGATTGCCACTTCCCGCAGCCCACATAGGAAGCTCCTAAACTGGAGGCACCATGGAGTTGGCTAACCCGACCGCAACACGACGGGACAACGTATAGGCGTGTAAGTGACCTTGACACTACCCGGAACCAGCTGACGGTGCTGGAACCAGGCTGGGCAGGAGGGAGTTCCCGTCACAAAGACACTGCCGAGAACCAGTTGACGGTACTGGAACCCGGATGTGTTGCCCAACTGTGCAAGAGCCAATGGCAGGACCGAGGACCAGCTGACTGTGCTGGAACCCGGTTACTAAGCTGTAGGTACCCGTGCTAAAAAGCACTACCAAGGACCGCCTGACGTTGGCGGAACTCGGATACCCAGAAGGAGGCACCTAAGCCAAAGGCTCTGCCCGGAACCAGCTGACGGGCTGGAACCAGGATGTGGACCTATTCAAGATTGTCTTCCTAGAGCCCCAGCTAGCGGTGTTGGAGCAAAGGGTCAGCAGGGGGAGCAGAGTGTAGGCCGAAGCCTGCACTGGAGGCAGCTTTGTGTCTGCGTGGTGTTTGCAGGACACATTGCCGGCTACAAAGCAGGGGAACAGCTGGCATTGCTGAACCCCACTGACACATTGGCGGGTGTTTTGCTCTGTGCAGCCAGCACTTCTGGGCACCAACTGGCGGTGTTAGAGCCCAGGGTCTGCAGGAGGAGCAGAGTGTAGGCCGAAGCCTAATTGAACCAATTTCAAAGGTAACCTTTAATCCCCCCTCAGGTGTTACAAACTAGAAGAGCCACACCTTGTGCAGCAGTAATGCTGCACAAATAAAAGGTTGCTCTTTAAATTTAGCTCCTTGCACACGCTGAATGAAACACGTATAAAATTTAGCCCCTTATACAGTCAAACGGTCTTGGAGGCGTGACTTGCCTTCTTAATGAGACGCAGCACAGCTGTCAAAAATACCACCTTGGTGCTGGGCGCAGCCTCCTGAGCGTCGTTATTTGCTGTACAGGAGTCTGCGCTGTTGTGTTATCCCTTGGCCATGCGCTGTTAGCGCTGCCCGTCTTCTGACCTCATTTCATGTCGGCCGTGTGCGGTTCGCGATGCCCATGAATCCCAGCCCTGCAGTGTCTTTTCATTAATTCACACTGCGGTGCTGGGATTCATGGCCTTGTGCAGTAAATATGTTCGCCTCTCACTCATGTCCTTACACCTGCTTCAGACTGGGCAGCGTCAGCTGATCCCTTATCGCATGCCACGGCCATAAAGCCGCACAGTCTGAAGAAGACGGAAGGAGATGAGTGAAGACAGGCGAAGATATGCACTGCTCATGCCCATCAATCACACCCTCGCAGTCAAAATAAATGAGACACCGAGGGGCGTTGTGTCGGGCAGGGCGGACGAACAGGCGCAGCCAGCCAACCAATTATGTCAGAAGACGGGCAGCGCTACCAAGGGGGTTGCTGCGTGTCATTAAAAAGGAAAGTCACACCTCAGGGACGGTTTAATGGTCTCAGGGGACACATTTTTTACGTGTTGAGTTCGACGTGTGCAAGGAGAATAACTTAATGAGCCACCTTGTACAAATGCAGCATTACTGCTGTACAATGTGGCTTTTATACATACAAACGCCTCGGGGTACAGGTTCCTTTTAATTTCAGTTGTTGTGTCTGCGTGGCGTTTGCAGGACTCTTTGCCGGCTACACAGCAGGGGAACAGCTGGCGTTGCTGAACCCCACTGACACATTGGCGGGTTTTTTTCTCTGCAGCTAGCACTTCCGGGCACCAACTGGCGGTGTTAGATCCCAGGGACAGCAGGAGGAGCTGAGTGTAGGCCGAAGCCTGCACTGGAGCAAGTTGAAATGGAACCTTTTAGCCCTGCCCTCCCCAGGCATTTGTTGCTGAAAGAGCCATCTTGTACAGCACTAATGCTGCAAAAGGAAAAGGTGGCTCTTTTAATTATGCTCCTTGCAAACGCTGAACTAGACACTTATGAAATGTGTCCCCTCACACCGTAAAACCGTCCCGGAGGTGGGACTTTCCTTTGTAATGTGACGCAGCACAGCCGTCATTTCTACCCCCTTGGTGCCGTGCGCCGCCTCCTCCGCGTTGTTTGAATCTGTCCCGGAGCCTGCGCTGTTATGTTATCCCTTGGCCATGCACATTTAGCGCTGCCCGTCTTCTGACATCATTTGGTGTCAGGCTGGCTGCGCCTGTGCGTCCATGCTGCCCGAGATCCCACCCCGCAGTGTCGTCTAATGTAATCCCACTGCGGGCCTGGGATCCATGGGCATGCGCAGTGCATATCCTCGCCTCTCACTCCCCTCCTTCCGGCTTGTTCAGACTGTGCGGCGTCACGGCCGTGGCATGCTATTAGATATCAGCTGACGCCGCACAGTCTGAAGAGGCCGGAAGGAGGGGAGTGAGAGGCAAGGATATGCACTGCGCATGCCCATGGCCAAGGGATAACATAACAGCGCAGGGTCCGTGACAGAATCAAACAACGCTGAGGAGGCGGCGCACGGCGCCAAGGGGGTAAGAATGACGGCTGTGCGGCGTCACATAACAAAGGAAAGTCCCACCTCCAGGACGGTTTAACATAGTTACATAGTTATTAAGGTTGAAGGAAGACTATAAGTCCATCTAGTTCAACCCATAGCCTAACCTAACATGCCCTAACATGTTGATCCAGAGAAAGGCAAAAAAAAAACCATGTGGCAAGAGTAAGCTCCACATTGGGGAAAAAAATTCCTTCCCGACTCCACATACGGCAATCAGACTAATTCCCTGGATCAACGCCTTATCAAGGAATCTAGTGTATATACCCTGTAACATTCTACTTTTTCAGAAAGGTATCCAGTCCCCTCTTAAATTTAAGTAATGAATCACTCATTACAACATCATACGGCTCCATAGTCTCACTGCTCTTACAGTAAAGAATCTGCGTCTGTTATTATGCTTAAACCTTTTTTCCTCCAAACGCAGAGGATGCCCCCTTGTCCCGGTTTCAGGTCTGTGATTAAAAAGATCATCAGAAAGGTCTTTGTACTGTCCCCTCATATATTTATACATTAACATAAGAACACCCCTTAGTATTCGTTTTTCCAAACTAAATAGCCCCAAGTACACCGGAGACCAGAACTGTGCACAGTATTCTAAGTGTGGTCGAACTAGTGACTTGTATAGAGGTAAAATTATGTTCTTCTTATGAGCATCTATGCCTCTTTTAATGCATCCCATTATTTTATTTGCCTTTGTAGCAGCTGCCTGACACTGGCCACTGAATATGAGTTTGTCATCCACCCATACACCCAGGTCTTTTTCATTGACTGTTTTGCCCAGAGTTTTAGAATTAAGCACATAATTATACATCTTATTACTTCTACCCAAGTGCATGACCTTACATTTATCCCCATTAAAGCTCATTTGCCATTTATCAGCCCAAGCTTCTAGTTTACATAAATCATCCTGTAATATAAAATTGTCCTCCTCTGTATTGATTACCCTGCAGAGTTTAGTGTCATCTGCAAATATTGAAATTCTACTCTGAATGCCCCCTACAAGGTCATTAATAAATATGTTAAAAAGAAGAGGGCCCAATACTGACCCCTGTGGTACCCCACTGCTAACCGCTACCCAGTCCGAGTGTGCTCTATTAATGAACACCCTTTGTTTCCTATCCCTGAGCCAGCTCTCAACCCACTTGCACATATTTTCCCCTATCCCCATTATTCTCATTTTATGTATCAACCTTTTGTGTGGCACCGTATCAAAAGCTTTTGAAAAGTCCATATACACTACATCCACTGGGTTCCCTTGGTCCAATCCGGAACTTACCTCTTCATAGAAACTGATCAAATTAGTCTGACATGAACGGTCCCTAGTAAACCCCTGCTGATACTGGGTCGTGAGGTTATTCCTCTTCAGATACTCCAGTATAGCACCCCTTAGAATGCCCTCCAGGATTTTACCCACAGTAGAGGTTAAGCTTACTGGTCTATAATTACCGAGTTCAGTTTTTGTCCCCTTTTTGAATATTGGCACCACATTTGCTATACGCCAGTCCTGTGGTACAGACCCTGTTATTATGGAGTCTTTAAAGATTAAAAATAATGGTCTATCAATGACTGTACTTAATTCCTGCTGTACTCGAGGGTGTATCCCATCCGGGCCCCGAGATTTGTCAATTTTAGTGATTTTTAGACGCCGCCGCACTTCCTGCTGGGTTAAGCAGGTGACATTTAATTGGGAATTTTTATAACGGTGTGAAGAGACACATTTCATAAGTGTTAGGTTCAGCGTGTGCAAGGAGCACAACGAAAATAGGCACCTTTTCCTTGTGCTGCATTACTGCTGCACAAGGTGGCTCTTTCAGTAACAAACGCTTGGGGGGGGGACAGGTTCCTTTAAATTTTAGTTGTGCCAGCGTGGCGGTCGCATGACACGTTGCCGGATACACAGCAGGGGAGCAGCAGGCATGACTGAACCCCACTAACACATTGGCGAGGTGTTTGGCTCTGTGAAACAGCACTTCCGGGCAGCAACCAGCAGTGTTGGAGCCCAGGGACAGCAGGAGGAGCAGAGTGTAGGCCGAAGCCTGCACTGGAGGCATGTAAATGTCTGTTAGTGTGCCAGCGTGACGGTCGCATGACACGTTGCCGGATACACAGCAGGAGAGCAGCTGACGTTACTGAACCCCAATAACACGTCAGCAAGTGTTAACTGTGCAGCCAGCACTTCCAGGCACCAACTGGCGGTGTTAGAGCCCAGGGACAGCAGGAGGAGCAGATTAAAGGTATTGCCGCACACACAGCTGGGGAACAGCTGACGTTACTGAACCCCAATAACAGAGGAGCGACTGTTGACTGTGCGGACAGCACTTCCAGGCACCAACTTGCGGTGTTAGAGCCCAGGGACAGCAGGAGGTGCAGATAGGAGGTTTTGCCAGATACACAGCTGGGGATCAGCTGAAGTTACTGAAACCCAATAACACTGGGTCGTATGTTTTGACTGTGCAGCCTGCACCTCTGAGCCTCAACTGGCGGTGTTAGAGCCCAGGAATTACAGTTCAGGTGGTAGAAAGATGAACACATCAGTAGACCTGGATGACACCCAATTATTTAATCAGGAAGAGGAGTGGCAAATTCCTGCGAGATCCAGGCCTGGTTCATTTTCAGAAAAGTAAGCCGGTCAACGTTATCGGAGGATAGTCGCATGCGACGGTCTGTTAGTACACCACCTGCGGCACTAAAGACGCATTCCGATAAGACACTAGCCGCAGGGCAAGCCAGCACCTCCAATGCATACTGGCTTAGCTCTGGCCATGTATCCAGCTTAGAGACCCAAAACTTGAAAGGGGAAGAGCCGTCTGGGAGTACAGTAAGAGGGCAAGACATGTAGTCTGTCACCATCTGACGGAACCGTTGCCTCCTGCTGACTGGAGCCACCGGTGATGGTGTAAACATTTGGGGCGGGCACACAAAACTGTGCCACAGTTAGGCCATACTGGTCTTGCCTTGGGCAGAGGCATTGCTTCCTCCTCCACTGCCTCGACGCACTGAGCTGCTTTGTAAAGCACTAGCAGCACTGCTCTCAGTTGGACTGGAGAAGATGATGGAATTCACCAGTGTGTCTTGGTACTCCCGCATTTTACGCTCCCGGGTCAACGGTGTGATGAGGTTTTGTACGTTGTCCTGGTAGCGAGGATCGAGGAGGTGTACACCCAATAATCAGCCATGTTGAGAATGTGGTCGATGCGGCGGTCGTTTCTCAGGCACTGCAGCATGAAATCAACCATGTGCTCCAGACTGCCAACTGGCCAAGAAATGCTGTCCCCTGCTTGAGGTGTGATCTCTGCCCACTCTTCATCACCCCACCCTCGCTGTACACACTGACTGGACAATTGTGTAACTCCCTCCTCTGGACGGATGTCTTCCTCCTCTATTGACTCCTCCTCATCCTCCTCACAAAGTGTCCCCTGCCTACGCCTTTGTGAGGAACCACGTGGCGCTGACTGTCCAGAAGCTGATGGAAATGCTGACTCCTCATCCTCCACCTCTTTCACAACATCATCCCTTAGCGCTTGCAGTGTTTGTTGAAGCAGGCAGATAAGGGGGACAGTCATGCTGACTAGTGCATCATCTGCACTCGCCATCCGCGTGGAATAATCGAAGGGACGCAAAACCTGGCAGACGTCCTTGATAGTGGCCCACTCTGTGGTTGTGAAGTCTGAACGGCGCGGATTGTGACTTTTGTGCCTGATGCAGCTGGTACTCCATTACTGCTTGCTGCTGCTCACACAACCGCTCCAACATATGTAACGTGGAATTCCACCTGGTAGGTAGGTCACATATGATGCGATGTTCCGGAAGGCGGAATCGGCGCTGCAGAGCTGCAATGCACGATCTTGCAGTGCTGGAACGCCGCAAGTGAGCACACTGTAGGCGCACCTTGTGCAGCAGTGCCTCAAGATCCGGATAGTCCCTCAGAAAACTCTGCACAAGCAAATTGAGCACATGTGCCAGACATGGGATGTGAGTGAGGTTGCCAAGGGCCAAAGCTGCCACCAGATTACGGCCATTGTCACACACTACCATGCCTGGCTGGAGATTCGCTGGCACAAACCACACATCGCTCTCCTGCTAGATGGCATTCCAGAGCTCCTGTGCTGTGTGGCTTCGATTCCCCAAAGAAACTAATTTCAGTACGGCCTGTTGACGTTTGGCTGTGCTCATGTCGGTCATAACAGGGAAACGTTCACGGGTCCATGTGGAGGTGGACTGTGACGGCTCCTGCAGCGATGATTCTGAGGAACTTGTGTATGAGGAGGAGTCAATGCGTACAGACTGGATTCCTGCAATCCTTGGAGTGGGCAGGACACGTCCTGCGCCACTCGCACGATCTGTACCTGGCGCAACAACATTAACCCAATGGGCAGTGAGGGAAAGGTATCGCCCCTGTCCATGTTGACTGGTCCACGCATCGGTGGTGAGGGGGACCTTGCTACTGACGGTGTTCAGTAGCGCGTGTTTTATGTGTCCCTCCACATGCTTGTGCAGGGCAGGGACGGCTTGCCTGCTGAAATAAAAGCGGCTGGGCACATTGTACTGTGAGACTGCCAATGCTATCAAGTCACGGAAGCTGTCAGTCTCCACCAGCCTGAATGAGAGCATTTGCAGTGTCAGACGTTTGGCAATGCCTGCATTCATAGCCTGTGCTCGGGGGTGGTTTGCCGAGAATGGCTGCCTTTTCTCCTCTTGCCTGTACTACCGATGGCTGTAAACTGGGCTGGGAGTGTGAGGATGACTGGGAACAAGGTGCTGTGGGTGGAATTACAGTGGGTCTCTGGACAACAGTGCCAGAGGTTCTTCCATGGCGATCCTGGGAGGAAGCGGAACCAGCTGTGTGTGAGCTGGAGGAAGAGGCAACACGAACTGAAGAGGTGGTAGCTGCCGCTGTTGGTTGGCCTAGGTCTTCAGTGTGTTTTTGTAACTCCACCGCGTGCCTGTTCCGCACATGTTTCCACATATTTGTGGTATTGAGGTTGCTGACACTTTTCCCTCTTTTGACTGATTACACAGCTTGCATTTGACAAAGCAAATGTCATCTGCAACTGTGTCAAAAAAGGACCAGGCACTGCAAGTCTTGGGAGCGCCCTTTTTGGCTTTTGGAAGAGACATGCTCCTAACGGGTGCCGAAGTGGAGGCTACAGGCTCCGCAGTCTTCCCCCTCCCTCTCCCTCTTTGGCCCGTTCGGGGAATCTCTTCCTCAGAGCTGCTCCCACCACCTTCCTGTACCTCACGCCACGATGGGTCAAGGACCTCATTATCTACACTACCCTCTGCCACCAACTGCTCCTCCTGGGTAGTCTCGGCAGCACAGTACGCACCAGAAAGTGGCACCTGAGTCTCATCATCAGATGCGTACTGCGGTATGGTGACCGGATGCACTGGCCCACCCGCCTTTTCAGAGTCAGAGAGACAAAGCTGTTGGGCATCACTGCACACTGCCTCTTCTTCCATTTCTCCAATGCTGCTTGGCTGGCTCCCTGTTTCCAAGCCAAGAGATTCAGAGAACAGAAGTAGAGACGGCTCCTGTCCTGGGCTCTCTGACTGCCTGGGCAATTTGGCAGGTGGTGAAGAGACAGATGGCTGCTCTCCAGTGCTCTGTGCCTGAGAGGATGTGGCACTAAGGCTACGTTCACATTCGCGTTTTTGGACGCAGCGTCGTCACCGCAAAACAACGCATGCGTCATGCATCTCTATCTTTAACATTGGGGACACATAGGCATGCGTTTTGGTGCGTTTCGCGATGCATGCGTCGTTTCGACGCACCTGGCAGGGCGCGGCAAACGCAACATGTTGCATTTTTTCTGTGTCCAAAATTAAAAAAAAAACGCATGCGTCGCACTTGTGTTGCATTTGCGTCGTCGATGCGTCAAAAACTCCATTGAAGTGTATTGGCAATGTAGAAGACGCAAGTACTTGCGTTGTTGTGCGTTGTACGACGCATGCGTTCTTTACTTAAAAAATAGAGACACCGAAAAGACCCTATATATATAAAAAAAGGTTGAACGCATGCGTCAAAAATGCCTGCGTTTTACTTGTGTCTTTCGTGCGTCGTGCGTTGCATCCACGACGCTGCGTCCAAAGACGCGAATGTGAACGTAGCCTTATTGAAGTCGATGCGTTAGCTGCCATCCATCCGACAACGGATTCAATTTGATCTTCACGCAGCAGCGGTGTACGGCGCTCTCCTACAAAGCTGCGCATGAAGGACTGTTCCCTGCTGAAACTGGGTGATGATGAGTCACCGGTGCCTGCAGCAGGCACAGAATCACCACGTCCTCTCCCTGCTCCGCACCCACGCCCACGTGCCTTACTCCCTGCCCTCTTCATCTTGGTTGACAGATAAAGATAAGCAGAAAAGTACTAAGGGCTTAGTGTGCTTATTCCTGAACAGCTCCTCCTAACAGGTATAAGAAACACTAATTTTCTAAAGTGTGGACTAGACTTTATTATGAGCTAATGTGGCCTACACAACTGTAAAGTGGTGTGTTTGGTGAACTTTATTTTTTTTTTTTGGGGGGGGGGGGTGGGCAGATCTGACTACAGAGCGAGTTGCACTCACACGGAGACCGTGCAGACAGCCGTAAACGGCGCTGCAAGGCCCAAAAAACCTCCTCTATGTTATCCTTTGTAGTGTTTTTCCACAATTTAGCTGGATACGGGTGGAAAGCCACTAATAGGAAATTTTTGAAAAAATGTGCAGCAGGCTGCACTATTAGCAAAAAAGGACAATGTATTTTACGGTATGAGGCAGTGACGCACCCTGAGCTGAATACAACCGGCTGTGGCTGCACACAGACTACAGGGCGAGCTGCACTCACACGGAGACCGTGCAGACAGCCGTAAACGGCGCTGCAAGGCCCAAAAACCCTCCTCTATGTTATCCTATGTAGTGTTTTTCCACAATTTAGCTGGATACGGGTGGAAAGCCACTAATAGGAAATTTTTGAAAAAATGTTCAGCAGGCTGCACTATTAGCAAAAAAGGACAATGTATAGAACAGTATGAGGCAGTGTGAACCACCCTGAGCTGAATACAACCGGCTGTGGCTGTACACAGACTACAGAGTGAGCTGCACACACACACACACACACACACACACACCTTGCAGTACGCTGTGAAAACAGCGCTGCAAGGCAAAAGCAAGGTGAACACACAGCGGTTGCTAAATTAGCCTGGGAAAAGCGCAGTGAAGCAAATCGCTATCTCAACTGGCCCTCAGTCAGAACACAGCGTCCTGTCCCTAACTGAATTCACAGCAGAGTGAGCGCAAAATGGCGGCAGCGTTTTTTATAGTGCATCATGACATCATTTCAGCAGCCAATCACAGCCTTGCCAGTAGTTACATGCCCACCATGCTGAACAGGATGTGCCCACACTTGCAATGATTTCTCATTGGCTGAATTCGTGCAGTTTGAATTCTGGGAACTTCCGATTCCGTTATCCGATATGCGGTAAATATCGGAACTCTGTATCGGAATTCCGATACCGCAAATATCGGCCGATACCCGATACTTGCGGTATCGGAATGCTCAACACTAATCATCACATACACACCTCACTCCTTCACCAGACTGACTCCATATGACTAAACTCCCAAGTCCTCACCCTTTTCCAACTCTCAATTTGTTTCCAAGGCCTCAGTAGTATTAGTTATCTTTTGGAGGCATCATCCAATGCACAAATGTCCTTAAATATCTATTAAAGGGAATCTGTCAGTAGGGTGAACCCTCCTAAGCCATCTACATGGGCATGTAGGTCATAGGAATCTGAATAAATTGATATCTTGATACCGGCGATTCAATGTCTTATGCAGATTCTTATTCAGATCAGTGTCCGGCCCAAAGCCTGGAGCAGGTCACTTACATACTGTATATGAAAAATGTGGATATCTCGGGAATAAGACATCAGATCACAGATACCAAGATATCATTTTATTTCTCTTTCTATTATCTACATGCCCACGTAGACGGCTTATGAGGGTTCATCCTTCCAACAGATTCAGTATTTCATTTGTAAACTTGTAAACATGCCTTTTCTTTACCAGATGAAGGAGACTCTGTGCTTTGAATACATGCAGATATAATTTTTGTGGTTAATTACGGTAATAAAAGTTTCGCTTCTACAATAATTAAATTTGGGATTTTTTGGCATAAAAGAATTTACATATAGTAAAAGCCAGTTCCGGAATTAACATCT
Source organism: Ranitomeya imitator (assembly GCF_032444005.1). NCBI lineage: Eukaryota > Metazoa > Chordata > Amphibia > Anura > Dendrobatidae > Ranitomeya > Ranitomeya imitator. Next base: position 235,530,019 of record NC_091284.1, read on the forward strand.
ACAGGTGATTTCTCACATTAGATTTTTTCTTTCGTAACCAAAATCCATTCTTGGTACATAAGTATAGGTGGAAATATTAGATTGCTTGAGGCCCCACTTGCAATGTGAAGGAGAGATCATGTCACCTTTCTTTGCAACTGTCAAGAAGCATAGATCTGGTATGATGACTCCCTATATAACTCTACGGAAGCTACAGCAAAAATCAAGTGAGTGTTCCAACATTTAGTACCTCCCCTGTAGCTATTATGAAAACGCATACCTCTGTACTGCCTGCGGTATCAAAGTGCTGATAAAACACTGAAAGAAATCACATGTTGCAAAATTAACATGACAAATGCAAGGAAAAAAGACTTTTGAAATCTCATTCAGTTTGCCCTTAGTGTAAAAATGCCACGTGTGAACATACTGTAATTATTTAATGTCTGTAATTATGAGGGTGGTATTTAAAGTGTTCCCTCCTCCCCTCTAGGTGATTGTGGGCCACCTCCAGTTATACCACACACTCAGCCAGTTGCAGAGACATCTGGAGTCCCTGGTGATACTGTTGTCTACGTGTGTGATCGGAACAGTGGGTACTATGACATTCCAGACCAAGAAAAAACCATTACCTGCAAGGATGACAACACATGGTCATCAGTCCCTGAATTCTGTGCAAGTGAGTGTGCTTTTACTTACACACATTATGTAAGGTTACTATTTATCTTCTACATGATAGACGGTAAGAAACTTTATCTAATGGGTTTTTCCTTGAATTATATTAAAGATGCCAACTGAAATTTGATAAATATTATACCTTGGCCCAATTACAACTCGTTAGGCATAGCTCCCAACCGTCCCGAATTCAGGGGGGACTGACCCGATTTGAGAGGTCAGTCTTGTTGCATCGTCACATCAGGGCTTTGTCCCAGACCTCCAATACTCAGTTCTATGAGTGCTATGTCTCCTCTCAGGATCTTCTCTTCATGACTCTGGAGCTCCTCCTGGTCTGGTGAAGGGGCAGCATCTCTTCTCTGCTTACACTTACATAAATTAAATAAACAATTCTCCCAGGACTCACTCAAACCTACAACCTCTATCACTACAGGGAGTAGCTAAAGCTGTGATCCACAACCTGCATTGAGAAAGAAGAGAGACTTTTCTATGCTTGAAGCTACATTGCAGGCAGTGAACCACAGATGGATTATAATAGTACATAGAGATGCATCTGTTCACAGTAGGTTATTTCTATGTACCGGTTTTCTAGATGTGAAGAAAAAGTCAGAATTTTTGTTCCCACAAAACAAAAAATAATAAACAATGACTTTTTCTCATGTATCTTCCTGGGAATCAAACTCACAACCTACATCATTGCAGGCATTAGGTTTACTCAGAATTTCTACACTTAAAGCTGCAGTGCAGACTGTGAGCCCGAAGGCAGATGATAATGAAGAAACATAGAAATATATGGTTATATACATATGTTTTTCTATGTACCTGTGTTTTACAGGGAAAATTATATATATATATTTTTTCTTCCTATAAAATTACTCAAAAATTATATATAAAAAAAATACAATGTTTAATGCGCTTTAAAAAAAAAATTAAAAAAATAACACCTCCATAAATCAGCAAATAGCATGGACATATGTGGTGTCCCTGGAATTGTAACAACCCACACAAGACCACCTTCAGATTATTAACCCCTTTCTGACATCCGACATACTATCCCGTCCATGTGGGTTGGGTCCGTATGACCATGGACGGGATAGTACGTCGAGGCCGATCGGCTGCGCACGCGGGTGATGTGTGGCCGATCGGGGCCAGGTGTCAGCTGATTCCCACAGCAGCGTGCCAGCGGCATAGAGAAGCATCACGCATGGAGGTGTGGTCGCATTGTTCTGAGGGTCTCCCTGCCCGCAGACCCCCGGATCCAAGATGGCTGCGGGGTCCTTCTGGTTCCTGCAGGGAGGTAGCTTGTCAGTGCGTGCTGAGAGCAGGTATCGGCAAGCCTCCTTCACTGCCTGTCAGATCGCTGATCTCACATAGTGCTGTTCAAAGTGTCAGCTCAGTGTCAGATACACCCTGGGACAATGTAAAAAAATAAAACAAAAAATATTATACTGTGTAAAAAATTTTTTTTAAAAATTCTTAAAGAAAAAAAAAATGTTCCAATAAATACATTTCTTTATGTAAATAAAAAAACAAACGTACACATATTTAGTATCACCGCGTCTTTAATGACCCGACCTATATAACTGTCCCACTAGTTAACCCCTTCAGTGAACACCGTAAAAAAATAAATAAAAAAACGAGGCAAAAAACAATGCTTTATCATCATACTGCCGAACAAAACGTGGAATAACATGCGATCAAAAAGACGGATATATATAATCATAGTACCACTGAAAACTTCATCTTGTCCTGCAAAATCTTGTCATTTTGTCATCAGCGAAAAAATAGTGATAGCCCCCAGAGTAAAGCGATGCAAAAATAATTTTTTATTTGAAATAGTTTTTATTGTATAAAAGCGCCAAAACATAAAAAAATTATAAAAATGAGGTATCGCTGTAATCGTACTGACCCGAAGAATAAAACTGCTTTATCAATTTTACCACACAAAACGCCCCACCCAAAAGAAATTCATGAATGGTACCAATAAAAACGTCAACTCGTCCCGCAAAAAACAAGACCTCACATGACTCTGTGGGCCAAAATCTGGAAAAATTATAGCTCTCAAAATGTGGTGATGCAAAAACTATTTTTTGAAATAAAAAGCGTCTTTTAGGCACATTTGCGTTTTTTTGCCGCTGCGTTTTAGCGCAAAAAAACGCATGTTTTTTTTCTATACTTAACATTAAAAACGCATGCGTTTTTTTGCATGCCTTTTGCCACGTTTTGACGACGCATGCGTCGTTTCTATGCTTGTGTTTTGTTGCGGAAATGCAACCTGTAGTAATTTCTAGAGGCGTTTTTTTTTTTTTTGCCGCAAAAAAACGCATGCGTTTTCAAGCACATGCGTTTGCTTGCGTTTTTAAACGCATGCGTTTCAATAGAAAAACACAAGAATACACACTGATAAGCCACCCCCCAACCCTAACCCTAGGGATCCTAACTCTAACCCTAAGGGTTAGGATCCTAACCCTAAGGGTTAGGGTTGTGAGCCCTAGGGTTAGGATCCCTAGGGTTAGGGTTAGGATCCCTAGGGTTAGGGTTAGGGTCCCTAGGGTCCTAACCCTAACCCTAGGGATCCTAACCCTAGGGATCCTAACCCTAGGGATCCTAACCCTAGCTATTTCTGTTTATAGTGGGTTTTCTAGTTGATTTTGATGATTGGCAGCTGTCACACACTTCTCATCATGCGTTTCAAAAACGCAAACGCAGGAAAAAAATGCATGTAAACGCGTCAAAACGCCACGTTTTTTTACCACATGCAAAAACGCATGCGTCTAAAAAAATGCAGCGTTTGCATGCGTTTACATGCGTTTTTTTCACCACCTGCGTTTGCGTTTAAAACGCGTTTTTAAACGCAAATGTGAAACTAGCCTTACACTGTGTGCAGAATTATTCGTCAAGTTGAATTTTGATCACATGATACTTTTTATACATGTTGTCCTACTCCAAGCTGTTCAGGCTTGAGAGCCAACTACCAATTATGTAAATCAGGTGATGTGCATCTCTGTAATGAGGAGGGGTGTTGTCTAATGACATCAAAACCCTATATAAGGTGTGCTTAATTATTAGGCAACTTCCTTTCCTTTGGCAAAATGGGTCAGAAGAGAGATTTTGACGGACTCTGAAAAGTCCAAAATTGTGAGATGTCTTGCAGAGGGATGCAGCAGTCTTGAAATTGCCAAACTTTTGATGCGTGATCAAAGAACAATCAAGCGTTTCATGGCAAATAGCCAACAGATTCGCAAGAAGCGTGTTGGTCAAAAAAGTCGCAAAATAACTGCCCATGAATTAAGGAAAATCAAGTGTGAAGCTGCCAAGATGCCATTTGCCACCAGTTTTGCCATATTTCAGAGCTGCAACGTTAGTGGAGTAACAAAAAGCACAAGGTGTGCGATGCTCAGGGACATGGCCAAGGTAAGGAAGGCTGGAAAACGACCACCTTTGAACAAGAAACATAAGATAAAATGACAAGACTGGGCCAAGAAATATCTTAAGACTGACTTTTCAAAGGTTTTATGGACTGATGAAATGAGAGTGACTCTTGATGGGCCAGATGGAAGGGCCAGAGGCTGGATCAGTAAAGGGTAGAGAGCTCCACTCCGACTCAGACGCCATCAAGGTGGAGGTGGGGTACTGGTATGGACTGGTATCATCAAAGATGAACTTGTGGGACCTTTTCGGGTTGAGGATGGAGTGAAGCTCAACTCCCAGACCTACTGCCAGTTTCTGGAAGGCAACTTCTTCAAGCAGTGGTACAGGAAGAAGTTGGTATCGGTCAAGAAAAACATGATTATCATGCAGGACAATGCTCCATCACATGCCTCCAACTACTCCAGGCCAGTAAAGGTCTCAAAGAAGAAAAAATAATGACATGGGCCCCCTTGTTCACCTCATCTGAACCCCATAGAAAACCTGTGGTCCCTCATAAAATGTGAGATCTACAAGGAGGGAAAACAGTACACTTCTCGGAGCAGTGTCTGGGAGGCTGTGGTGGCTGCTGCACACAATGTTGTTCGTAAACAGATCAAGGTTCTGACAGAATCTATGGATGGAAGGCTGTTGAGTGTCATCATAAAGAAAGGTGGCTATATTGGTCACTAATTTTTTGGGGTTTTGTTTTTGCATGTCAGAAATGTTTTTATTTCTAAATTTTTTGCAGTAATATTGGTTTACCTGGTGAAAATAAACAAGTGAGATGGGAATATATTTGGTTTTTTATTAAGTTGCCTAATAATTCTGCACAGTAATAGTTACCTGCACAAACCGATATCCTCCTAAGATAGCCAAATCTAAAAAAAAAAACCACTCCAACTTCCAAAAATATTAAGCTTTGATATTTATGAGTCTTTTGGGTTGACTGAGAACATAGTTGTTGATTAATAATAAAAATCATCCTCTAAAATACAACTTAATAATACTTCTGCACACAGTGTAGTATAAAAAAACAACCTACATTATCGGCGTACTGAGGACAAATTGCACAACAACTTTTGCAGTCCAATCTCTCCTGTTACCCTTGGTAAAATAAAGCAAATTGGATCTGAAGTAAATTTTTTGTGGAAAAAAAGAAGTTAAATGTGTGTGTATGTGTGTATATATATATATATATATATATATATATATATATATATATATATATATATATATATATATATATATATATATATATATATATATATATATATATATATATATATATATATATATATGTATATGTATGTATGTATATGTATATATATATATATATATATATATATATATATATATATATATATATATATATATATATATACATATATATATATATAATTTTTTTTTTAAACATTCCAAAAATTCCTGTGAAGCACCTAAAGGGTTAATAAGCTTCTTGAATGTCGTTTTGAGCACCTTGAGGGGTGCAGTTTTTAGAATGGTGTCACTTTTGGGTATTTTCTATCATATAGACCCCTCAAAGTGACTTCAAATGTGATGTGGTCCCTAAAAAAAAAAAATTGTGTTGTAAAACTGAGAAATCGCTGGTCAACTTTTAACCCTTATAACTTCCTAACAAGAAATTATTTTGGTTCCAAAATTGTGCTGATGTAAAGTAGACATGTGGGAAATGTTACTTATTAAATATTTTGTGCGACATATCTCTGTGATTTAAGGGCATGAAACTTCAAAGTTGGAAAATTGTGAATTTTTCGGCAAATTTACGTTTTTTTCATAAATAAACGCAAGTCATATCAAATAAAATACCACTATCATGAAGTACAATATGTCACGAGAAAACAATGTCAGAATCACCGGGATACATGGAAGCGTTCCAGAGTTGTTACCTCATAAAAGGACAGTTATCAGAATTGTAAAAATTGGTCTGGTCATTAACATGCAAACCACCCTTCGGGGTTAAGGGGTTAATGGTGGTTGGTAAATGACGTGAAAAATAGCATGACTGATTTTCTTCTCTGTTAAATCCATTAAAAAATTACCGTTTATAATTAAATATAAGCCTACCCGACTATAAGCCAAGGTACCTAATTTTACCACAAAAAATTGGGAAAACTTAACTCGAGTATTATTATTATTATTTATTTATATAGCACCATTGATTCCATGGTGCTTTACATGAGAAGGGGTTACATACAAGTTACAGATATCACTTACAGTAAACAAACTAACAATGACGGACTGATACAGAGGGGCGAGGACCCTGCCCTTGCGGGCTTTTCATTCTTGTTGGTGAGGCGGTAGCTTCGGTAGTGATGAGTATAAGCTGGGTATGCATTGTTCCTCATCCCCATCCTCGTCTTCACGGCCTCCTGATCGATATCCTGGTATGTTTGACCCCCATCAGAAAAACATTTAAAAAAAATTCTCTTAAGTAGCGGACACACGTGATCGCCCGACCGCTGCTGGAAGCCGTCGGTTTACACTGTACGCTCTATTACAGAGAAATTAATATTCATTTCTCTTTAGCAAGGGGCACACGCATTAGCCGCCGCAGCCAGCTCCTGCCACCTGTGACCCGCTGGTCCGGCGTTGCCCCTCCCCCCTCCGTCTTCTGAGACCCTCACTTGAGTATAAGCCAAGGGGGCATTTTCAGCACACAAAATGTGCTGAAAAACTCAGCTTGTACTTGAGTATATACGGTAATAAAATTGTATAGGGTGGGCCATTTATATGGATACTCCTAAATAAAATTGGAATGGTTGGTGATATCAACGTCCTGTTTGTGGCACATTAGTATATGGGAGGAGGGAAACTTTTCAAGATGGGTGGTGACCATGGCGGCCATTTTGAAGTCGGCCATTTTGGATCCAACTTTGTTTTTTCCAATGGGAAGAGGGTCATGTGACACATCAAACGTATTGAGAATTTCACAAGAAAAACAATGATGTGCTTGGTTTTAACGTAACTTTATTCTTTCATGAGTTATTTACAAGTTTATGACCACTTATAAAATGTGTTCAAAGTGATTCCCATTCTGTTGGATGCAACCCTCTTCTCCCACTCTTGACACACTTATAGCAACACCGCAGAAGAAATGCTAGCACAGGCTTCAAGTATCCCTTGTTTCAGATGCTGCATGTCTCGTATCTTCACAGCATAGACAATTACCTTCAGATGACCCCAAAGAGTGTCAGGTACAAGCATTCCTACATGAACAGTTTCCTGGTCGTCGTGGGCCAGTTGAATGGCCACCAAGGTCTCCCAATCTGACCCACATAGACTTTTATCTTTAGGGTCATCTGAAGGCAATTGTCTATGCTGTGAAGATACGAGATGTGCAGCATCTGAAACACATTTGAAAAGTTATCACCAACCATTCCCATTTTATTTAGGTGTATCCATAAAAATGTCCCACCCTGTATTGCTGAGGCCATAAATGCTGTGTTTTTTTTTAATGCTTTTTTTTCTGGACGTTTTCTGCAAGTGTACAAAATGCATAACGCAAAAACAATCTTCCCAAATTTATTGCGGGTTTGCTGTGTTTTTTATGTGTTTTCACTCTTATTTGATACATGTTTGGTGCAGATGTGAAGCAGCATTTTTTTATACTTTATTAGTAACATCTACAATAAAAAAAAGCACGCAATAAGAGGAATAGCGGTAACTAGAAGTTAAGAGATTGGTTGGCCTTTCATCCAGCCCCTGGTACAACTGTCCTGGACGCTGGACCGGAGTCCTGTCAATCTAATTGCTCATCTCTGTTAAACAATGTCCTGGATACAGTGGGTTTGCCCGATTTGAGTGTACGCCCTACAGTCGACCATCTGCTGAATGTCCTTCACTGCCACCGCCCCTCTGATATAATCTCCTCCTGTGAGGGTAGAAGAAATGGTAAATGGATGTGGCTAAGGGCTTGGTGAAAATTTCCCATTGGACGCTGTGCACGCCAGAATGATTTGTCCCTCTTTCTATTTTTCAAAAGTTAGGAGGTTATGCCTTTTAGGTGAAAGGGATTAGATTCCCACTACCGTCTACAGCAGGGGTCTCAAACTGCATTCCTCGAGGGCCTCAAACCATGCGTGTTTTCAAGATTTCCTTAGCATTGCACAAGGTGCTGGAATCATTCTCTGCAGGTGATTAAATTATCACCTATGCAATGCAAGGAAATCCTGAAAACATGACCTGTTTGCAGCCCTCGAGGAATGCAGTTTGACACCCCTGCTCTACAGGAAATCGAGTCAAGCTGGCAAATTGGGTAATACGACATACTGTTTCAATACATTGAAGGGGTTATCCGTGTACTTGCTTATTTTCCCCTAAGAGCCTAAAGAGTTAAAGGCAGGTAGTTATTAACTGCTCTATTGTCATGGGTCAAATGAAGCGGCAGAAAACGCCTTTAACTCCTAAGCGTTTAATGTAGTTATTGTGCATATTGTCAACCAGTTCTGGTGGTCGGTGTCCTTGCCAATGACTTATAAACAATGTAAAATAAAAGCTGTTGTGGCAGAATGATAACTCAGAAAAAGCAAGTCCATTGCAAGCTTGCTTATTTTCATGCTCTGTAATATACCCTTTATATAACAAGACAGTAACCCTCTATTGCAAGTGGGTATATTAATATGTGTATATATCTCCAATGCTAAGCAAACTGTTAAGCAATATGATTGAAGATGGGGAAATAAAACATAGTGATATTTCATGAATTTTCCGGTGCAATTAGCAATCCTTCTCAAACTTTATTCACACTGAGAGTTTGAGTTTTTTGATATTGTCATTGTTATTATAAAATGTCTGTAGTGAAAAACACAAAAGGGTAGTAAGTCACAGCTTACACCTCTGCCATGCGTTTTCTCCACTGTTACGAATTTTTTTTCTACTATTATTTATTTGTATTTATTTTATCTTGCTTATATAGCACCATTTATTTTACAACGCTTTTCATCACTGTCCGCATTGGGCCTCACAATCTAAATTGCTGATCTATATGTCATTAAAGTGTGGCATGAAAACCCACCCAAATACATGGAAAACATCTGCAGAGTTCTGCAAAGCAACAGCTCTAACGACTGAGTCACTGGAAATATGCCCATTTAGAAGCTTTGTATTTTATATATTCAGACCTATATTCTTGATTGACTTAGGCTACTTTCACCCTAGCGTTTTTTTTAATCCGTCGCAATCCGTCGTTTTGAACAAAAAACTGATCCTGCAAATGTGCCCGCAGGATGCGTTTTTTGCCCATAGACTTGTATTAGCGACGGATTGCAACGGATGGCCACCACACGTCACATCCGTCGTGCTACGGATCCGTCGTGTTTTGGCAGACCGTCAGCATGAAAAAACGTTCAAGTGAACGTTTTCTTGTCCGTCGCGTCCGCCATTTTCTACCGCGCATGCACGGCCGAAACCCTGCCCCCTCCTCCCTGGACTCCAGAATGGGCAGCGGATGCGTTGAAAAACTGCATCCGCTGCTCACGTCGTGCACAAATTTCACAACGTGCGACGCATAGCGACGGACCCGTACCGATGCAAGTGTGAAAGTAGCCTTACACCTGCAAATATTAATTGCAGCCAGGTCAGTCTGTGTATGGACACCCATTAGCAACATTGCCAGATGGCTGATAACAGGCTAGTGTACTGAGGGTTGAAAGCTTATAGTACACACAGGCCCGTTTCATCAGTTTTTACACATGAAAACTAATTTTTGCCAACATTAGGACCAGATCAGCTTATCAGCGGGGATACCACTCTTAAGGTACCTTCACATTAAGCGACGCTGCAGCGATACCGACAACGATCCGGATCGCTGCAGCGTCGCTGTTTGGTCGCTGGAGAGCTGTCACACAGACAGCTCTCCAGCGACCAACGATGCCGGTAACCAGGGTAAACATCGGGTAACTAAGCGGTGACGTCACCGCTCTGCTTTCCGGCTGACCGACGCTCACAGCCAGTACAGGAGGAGTGCAGAGCACAGCGCCGAGGGACAGACAGCGTTAGGTAAGTATGTAGTGTTTGTTTTTTTACTTTTAGGATGGTAACCAGGGTAAACATCGGGTTACTAAGCGCGGCCCTGCGCTTAGTTACCCGATGTTTACCCTGGTTACCAGCGAAGACATCGCTGAATCGGTGTCACACACGCCGATTCAGCGATGTCAGCGGGAGAGCCAGCGACCAAAGAAAGGTCTGGCCCTCTAGCCCCGACCAGCGACATCACAGCAGGATTCTGATCGCTGCTGCATGTCAAACTAAACGATATCGCTAGCGAGGACGTTGCAACGTCACGGATCGCTAGCGATATCGTTTAGTGTGAAGGTACCTTTACTCTCCTCTAGAACATTGAAGAGTGCATGACACATAACCACAACTATGCCAATCACATACATTCAATGGTCACGTTACCTCCCACCCCTACGAGAAATATAAAGAACTGTCACATTTGGCAATCTGCAGTCCATAGAGTTTGCTTTTGAAAGCTTTTATGGAGGTATGGAAAATCTTATTTCCTGCGTGGGTCACACTCGTAGCAATTAATATTAATTGTTATGCATTATTTACATGAATTTGCCCATGTGTATTAAGTGCGTGGCATTTTGATAATGGGCCAGGTATGTACTTTATTTATTAGGATTAATAACAATTTATTATTTAGTAACCAGCTTTATTTCTACATATCAAAAGTGTGATAATTGGCCTGGTTATTAGAGGGAGTGAAAGGGTCAATGTTTGTTTAGTTACAAATCCATATTTTGTAAAGTATTGTATTTGATATATCAATTTGTATTTTTTTGTTTTTACTTTTTTATTAGGAGCCTGTGGTGTTCCTGAAAGGCTTAGCTTTGCAGTTCCAAAAGAAAGTGATCTTTCAAAAGATATCTTCCTTCCTGGTACCAAAGTTAGCTATGATTGCAGGCCAGGTTTCAGGCGTGTTCCCGGCTCAGACAATTCAGTCACCTGCTTTGGCAACTTGTCATGGTCAGCGCCAAGTGATTTTTGCACACGTAAGTAAATGATCTGCCTTAACTTCTTGGTCTAATTAGCTTGTATATCGAAATATAGAAGCTGAATGTTTTCTACAGTGCGTGTTGGTTTCTGCATGACCTGGATATTGGAAATAAGTAGAAAAACGCATAGGGCACATGTACATGGACTAATTACGGATTTGTTCATGAGGTATATATTATTAACCATGGATGAGATCAAGAATGATTTTCTCATAAATACTAGGACCCTTTATTACACACACCTGTAAATTTGCAAACTACCAATCATTGGCCAGTTACTCAAATTAATGGGCACAGATATATGTAATTAAACCAAAAAGAAGGGCATGCCTATAAGCTCCGTCATAAGGAGTATAAGAAAACCAAAAGAAAATGACGTTACAGCTGACTTAAAAATACAATCTTTGTTCCCAAACAGGTAATTATATAAAAACAAATTGCATATAAATAGATATGAATGACACAACAATTAAAATGAAGGACGACACACAAGTACCACGTACATGCCAAAGGAAGGACCAGATAGAACTAGTTCATAAGCCAGCAAGTACTGACTATAATAAATATACATACAGAGTATGAACCAATCATAAAAAATACCACAAGTAATCGCAGAAAAATCAGATGTGCGAACTGAACCACCTGGTCAGTGGGATGTATATGAATATAAGAAGGATTAACTGAATACACTGAATAGGACAAGCAAATTATGTCAAGATATATAGGCCAAAATACACCTAAAAATAATAAGGTGCTAAAGTGCATAGTTCAATGTATAACTGAATACTAATATGCAAATACATATTTGTGGCAAGTGCCATAAAAATTATTGCGTTTAGTTAGACTAACATATAAGGAAGCACCTAGAGAACTAGTGAAACAACATATATATTTTTCATAGAATGATACCTGTAGTTATATATAAGTAAATCCCATCCAGGATGAAAAGCTGTTTATGCAAATTACAGAGAGTAGACCATGGTGGGAAATTAAGAGGACCAACTTTAGGCAGACGTGGACAGGAGGGATCCCAACGCACTTTTCGCTATACGCTTCTTCGGGGGCGTCACCGATATATGTAGTAGTTGTTGGGACCGAAAGCGTAAGAAAGATGATATGTGCCAAAATTATACACTCCAGATATAGTGAGTTAAGTATGTTAATCACATCCAATTTAAATAAAAAAAGTTTTCAAAACCAAAAATATCCATGAAATTTGTGAGTAACCTGTGTGCAGCATGTGAATATGGCTTTTATCTGATGGCATGTGATTTATACAGGCCTACACAACATTTAACCCCTTAACAACCGCCGATACGCATTTTAACGGCGGCAGTAACGGGTACTTATGCCTCGGCGCTGCTTTTTAATGGTGCTGAGAAATAAGTGTATAGCACCCCCCAGCATCAGAATTTCTCCAGGGTCTCGGCTACTGGGGGTAGCTTAGACACCAGAAATCATGATTTGGGTTGGTTTTTACCCACCCCAGTGTTGCGATCATCATTATTAACAGAATAGCGGCGACCGCAAAAAAAAAAGTCAGATTTCCCATTTAATTTCTGTCTCTGATGTGATCGCGCATCAGAGGAGAGAGAAATGGGGTTCCCATCCCTGCCGAGGTCTGCTTACTGGCACCAATAGGACATTTTTTGCTATTGGTTCATTTTGATCACTGTGACAGACCCTATCACACTGATAAAAATATAGAAAGTAGTAAATCAAACCCCCCTGTTTCACCCCCTTAGTTAGGTAAAAATAATAAAATAAAAGTATTTTCATTTTTCCATTAGGGTTTATCTAAATGTAGGGTTAGGCTAAGTTCAGGCTAGGGATAGGGTTGGGGCTAGGGTTAGGGTTGGGGCTAAAATTAGGGTTGGGGCTAGGGTTGGGTCTAGGGATAGGGTTGGGTCTAGGGATAGGGTTGGGGTTAGGGTTAGTCTAGGGTTAGTCTAGGGTTAGTGTTGGGCTAAAGTTAGTGTTGGGCTAAAGTTAGTGTTACGGTTATAGTTAGGGTTACGGTTATAGCTGGGATTACGGTTATAGCTGGGATTACGGTTAGGGTTATAGTTAGAATTGGGGGGATTCCACTGTTTAGGTACATTAGGGGTCTCCAAATGCAACATGGCGCCCCAATTGATTCCAGCCAATTTTGCGTTTAAAAAGTCAAACTGTGCTCTCTCCCTTCTGAGCCCTGCCATGTGCCCAAATTCCCCCATATACAGGGTATTGGCGTACTTGGGAGAAATTGCACAACAAATGTTGTGGTCCATTTTCTCCTGATGCCCTTGTAAAAATAAAAAAATTTGGTTCCAAAATAAATTTTTGGGCAAAAAAGTAAAATGTTCATTTTTTCTCGTGAAGCACCTGAAGGGTTAATAAACTTCTTGAAAGTGGTTTTGCGCACCTTGAGGGGTGCAGTTTTTAGAATGGTGTCACTTTGGAAATTTTCTGTCATATTGACTCTCCAAACTTACTTTTCAAATGAGGTGGTCCCTAAAAAAATGGTTTTGTAAATTTTTTTGGAAAAATAAGAAATCGCTGGTCAAATTTTAACCCTTATAATGTCCTAACAAAAAAAATGTTTCCAAAATAGTGCTGATGTAAAGTTGACATGTGGTAAATGTTATCTACTAACTATTTTGTGTGACGCCACTCTGATTTAAGGGTACAAAAATTAAAAGTTTAAAAATTGCAAAAATTTTCCAAATTTTTGCCAAATTTTCCTTTTTTTTTTTAATAAATAAATGCAAGTTATATAGAAGAAATTTTACCACTGACATGAAGTACAATACGTCACAGAAAAACATTCTCAGAATCAGTGGTATACGTTGAAGCATTCCAGAGTTATAACTTCATAAAGTGACAGTTGTCAGAATTGTCAAAAAAAAAATTAGCTTGGTCATTAAAGGGAATCTGTCATCTACTTTTTCGTATATAGGCTGCAGCCACCACCTTTAGGGCTTCTCTACAGTATTCTGTAATGCTGTAGATAAGCCCCCGATGTAACCTAAAAGATTAGAAAAACAAGTTAGATTATACTCGCCTGGGGAGCGGTCCGGTGCGGTCCAGTCCGATGGGTGTCGCAGTCCGGGCCCAGCGCCTCCCATCTTCATGCAATGACGTCCTCTTTCTTCCTGTCGCGGCTCCTGTGCCGGCGTACTTTATCTGCCCTGTTGAGGGCAGCGTAAAGTACTGCAGTGCGCAGGCGCTGGTCTTCTCTGACCTTTCCCGGCGCCTGTGCGCTGCAGTACTTTGCGCTTCCCTCAACAGGGCAAATAAAGCACGCCGGCACAGGAGCCATGACAAGAAGACAAGAAGAGGACGTCATCACATGAAGATGGGAGGACCCGGACCGTGTTGCCCATCGGACCGGACCGCCCCCCTCCCCAGGTGAGTATAATCTAGCTTGTTTTTCTTATCTTTCAGGTTACATCTGTGGCTTATCTACAGCATTACAGAATGCATTACAGAATGCTGTAGATAAGCCACTGATGGCGGTGGCCGAAGCTTATATACGAAAAAGCAGGTGCCAGATTCCCTTTAAGTACCCAATTGGCTCTGTCGGTAAAGGGTTAAACAACCTCCTAAAGAACCACCATTATGTTATGGACTATTCTTAACAGAATCATCAGCACAGTATATTCTACAACAGAAGTCATTTTCATTCTGCAGCTTAACCCCTTAATGACCGCCAATACGTCTTTTAACTGACCTGAGATATAAGAGAATAGCCTCCCCATACAGGTGACAATCCAGCATCTGTTGGTTATACACTATAGCTGACAACTTGCTGTACCAGCCACGATCAGTATTTGCACCATCTAAATCTGTTTAACCCCTTAGATGCTGCTGTCAATAGTAACTACATCATTGTAAATGGTTAACAGAGTGTGGGGGCTTCTTCTTTGTCACAATTGGTGCCCTCAGATCATGATTTTGTTGTCCTGATGTTTGCCATGGCAATTCATGACCAAATAGTGGCCTTAGAGTCTGACAGCTGCAGTAATCTGTTTAGATGTTAGCAACATTTAGGTGGTAAAAGTACACATTTTCATTTCTGTCATACCACTTTGCATTAACTCCTGTAAAGCACCTGAAGGGTTAATATACTACCTGACAGCAGTTTTCAATATGTTTAGGGGTGCTGTTTTTAAAATGGTATCACGTTTGTGGGTTTCCCAATATATGGGACCCCTAAAGTCACTTCAAACATGGATAAGTCCCTAAAAAAATAAATTTTGTAAATTTCTTTGAAAAAATGAAAAATTGCTGCTACATTTTTAAACCTCCTAAAATGCTAACAAAATAAAATAACATTTTACAAATGGTGCTGATGTAAAGCCGACATGTGGGAAATGTTATTTATTAATGGTTTGCTGTTGTATGACTATCTGGATTAAAGGGATAATCATTCAAATTTAGAAAATTGCTAATTTTTTACCATTTTTCTCAAATTTTTGATATTTATTATAAATAAACACAAAAAATGTTGAACAAAATTTACCATTATCATAAAGTATAATGTGTCACGAAAAAACAATCTCAAAATCACTGGGATTTGTTGAAGCGTTGCAGAGTTATTACCACATAAAGTGACACTGGTCAGATTTCAAAAATTTGGCTCGGTCACTAAGGGGTTAATCCTTTTTTTTGTTGTTGTTGCAGGCAGAGATTGTGGGCATCCTGGAGACATAGAGAATGGTGATTTTGAAGCGACAGATGGTTTCTTATTTGGTTCCAAAGTGACGTATAAATGTAATGAAGGGTGAGGAGAAATTTGATCACTATACACTTTAGCTGTTGGTAAAGAGACAATTTTCACAGATTATGCAATTAACCGGGTAGGCTTTCAGACTAAATTTGAATTTACATAGCTTGGAACAGGGTCTTGTTTTAGATTGGTTGCATGAAAACAAACTCCCCTGCTGTTCTGTCACAGGTTCATTCTTCATCCCTTAAGGACCAGGGGTATTTCTGTTTTTTGCTCCCCTTCTACCCAGAGCCATAACTTTTTTTATTTTTCTGTCTATATGACCATGTGAGAGCTTGGTTTTTGTGGGCTGAGTTGTACTTTTGAACTACGCCATTGGTTTTACCATTTAGTGTACTGGAAAATGGGGAAAAAATTCAAAGTTTGTAAAAAACAAACAAACAAAAGTTGCCATTTTCCAAGACCTGTAGCGTCTCTATTTTTTGTGATCTGGGGCTGGGTGAGGGCTTATTTTTTGTGTGCCGAGCTGACGTTTTTATTGATAACATTTTGGTGTAGATATGATCTTTTGATTACCTGTTATTGCATTTTATTGTAATGTTGCATCAATCAAAATAAGTAATTCTGACGTTTTGATGTTTTTACCCGTTACGCCGATTAATATTTTTTTTATATATTGATAGATCGGACGATTCTGAATGCGGCGACGCCAAATATGTTTTGTTGTTTTTTTAATTGTTTTATTTTCAATGGGGCAAAAGGGAAGTGATTTGAACTTTTTATATTTTTTAACATTTTTGTTTCTTACTTGCTTCAATAATCTTCTTATCGCATGAGCAAAACATAGCAGGCTTCTACATGTAGCAGCAATGCTCATTTGCTATGAGCACTGACCATGGGATGATGACCACGACAGTGGTCTCTGGGTTGTCATGCCAACTTAGCTGCGACCCACGGTCATGTGACAGTCGCCGATGGGCTGCGATGCACTACGGCGTGTTCATGTTAACTGCCGCCTGTCAGAGATTGACAGCGGCATTTAATATGTTAACAGGTGTGGATGGATTGAAATTCCAACCGCGGCCGTTAGGGGCACATGACAGGATACCATGGTAGTAATCGGCACCCGCGATTTGGGGGTCCGTTGGTTACTTAGAGGGTCTTGTGAACTCCTTGCAACCAATTAAATACCACTATTGCGATTTACAGCAGTATTTAAGGGGTTACTCGATCCCAATCGGCTCCCAAACCTTTCCGGGGCCCATACCGCATGGTGTCAGCTGTCATGTACAGCTGAAACCCATGGGAATTGTCGTCGGGCGGCGCTATACATATATTCCGCTGAGAATTAAGGCCCCTTAACGTCCGCTGTTAAAAGGAGTATCAGTGGCCATTAAGGGGTTAAATAAGGTTTTTATGCTAAATGTAATATTGTTTTCAAATTTTGCCTTTGTTTATTTTCATATCTCAATCTAAATTAAAAATGGAAATCTTGAAATTTTCAGATTCTGTGTCTTTTCACTAGTCAACCCATGTCCATTAGCCACAGTGAACAGATACCACCCCTTCTTTTGTATCGAATATATGATGGGCATGATCAAATTTCATTGTGAAGGGAGGGGGAGGAAAAGGGTCAGCTTTTTTATTTACCCTCTCCATGACACTTCCTATGTCCTTGCAAGGTGGCAACTCTGTAACAGTGCAGCTGCACCTTGCAGCTACAAGATAGAAGGAAAAACTATAAAGAATGGATCTTTAACTACGCTCCTGAAGACATCATATGATGAAAAAGGAGATTCAGGAGGCAATGTTTTGAAAATTGCAGTTTTATTAGTCAACAAGTTTCAAACAGGGCTGTGGAGTCTGAGTCGGAGCCCATTTTGGTGGAGTCAGTGTCGTGGAAATTGATGAGTCGGAGGTTTGGCTTACCTTACCGACTCCACAGCCCTAGCAGGGCTTTGTAGTCGGAGTCGTGGAGTCTGAGTCTGTGTCATGGAAATTGAGGAGCCTGACTCGGAGGTTTGGCTTACCGACTCCACAGCCATGGTTTTAAAGTTCACAGACTTTTTCATCTGGACTAAACCACATTGAAAGGAGGAGTGTGTGCACTCCTCCATGCAATGTGATTTTGTACTGATGAAGAAGTCTGTGAACTTTGAAATATGTTTTCTAATAAAACCGCTGTTTTAATCACATTGCCTCCTGGATCTCTTTTTTTCATCATATGGTGTCTTTGGCAGCTCAGTTAAGGCCCCGTCACACATAGCGAGATCGCTAGCGAGATCGCTGCTGAGTCACAGCAACAGCGATCTCAGTAGCGATCTCGCTATGTGTGACACGTACCAGCGATCAGGCCCCTGCTGTGAGATCGCTGGTCGTGTCGGAATGGCCTGGGCCATTTTTTGATCGTTGAGGTCCCGCTGACATCGCTGAATCGGCGTGTGTGACGCCGATTCAGCGATGTCTTCGCTGGTAACCAGGGTAAACATCGGGTAACTAAGCGCAGGGCCGCGCTTAGTAACCCGATGTTTACCCTGGTTACCATCGTTAAAGTAAAAAAAACAAACGCTACATACTTACCTACCGCTGTCTGTCCTCGGCGCTCTGCTTCTCTGGTCTGGCTGTGAGCGCCGGTCAGCCGGAAAGCAGAGCGGTGACGTCACCGCTCTGCTTTCCAGCTGCCCGACGCTCACAGCCAGACCAGAGAAGCAGAGCGCCGGGGACAGACAGCGGTAGGTAAGTATGTAGCGTTTGTTTTTTTTACTTTAACGATGGTAACCAGGGTAAACATCGGGTTACTAAGCGCGGCCCTGCGCTTAGTTACCCGATGTTTACCCTGGTTACCGGGGACCTCGGGATCGTTGGTCGCTGGAGAGCTGTCTGTGTGACAGCTCTCCAGCGACCAAACAGCGACGCTGCAGCGATCCGAATCGTTGTCGGTATCGCTGCAGCGTCGCTAAAGTGTGACAGTACCTTTAGATGCATTCTCCAGGGTCTTTTTTTTCCATTGTATGTATCCTGGATCTGCAGCAGCTGTTCCACTGAGCTTTATTTGGTGTTGTGGTGCACAACACTGCCAGGTGAGCACATCCCGACACATATCGTTCTCATATCCTCTCTCTGGGTAAGACTCTATTTTGCTCTATTGTCTTCCATTTTTCTCCTTTTGGATTCAGCTATGACAAGCATTGTTTTTAAGTGAGCAGAGCTTTAGCAGGGGACTTAGATAGCCTGAATAATAGTTATAACAACCATCATAAATAAGTTAAAGGGAATTTGTCAGTAGGATCAGCTCTCCTAAGCGGTCTACATGGGCATGTAGGTAATAAAACATAGAATAGTTTGATCACTTGGTATCTGCATTCCGATGTCTTATTCCAGAGAAATCCACGTTTTTCTCATATCTAAATGAAGTGTTAAGAATCTGCCTTCAAAGCTTATTTAGAATGAAAGGGGAGTTACTAGTGTGAAACATGTAATGACTGACACTTTGCTTTCATCAGACATCTCTGCTGGGAGATCATAACCAACACGGTACAGCAGAGCCAACACAGTACTATAAAGACTCACAAGTCTGCAATCACACAGAGTAACTGCAGACTTTTACGAAAAGCTTGGAGAAAACCCCTTTAAGCATCTTGACTTAAAGCGTTAAGAAGCGACGCAAATTAGTCTGGTTATTTCAAATGCACCGAATCTATGTAGAATTGCAGCGTGCATGTAAAAAAAACAATTAACTTTGTAATTTACATCTTTAAAAAAATCCTCTGTTTACAAGAATGTAGGGAGTTTTAATTATATAGTGTATAGCTTGCTACCAAACTGCAGTCTAAGTGTCCAATTACCTAGGTAAGCGTGGCCCACTTGCAAGCTATTCTTTAGAGCAGACCTGGGCAAAGTGCGGCCCACTGGCTATTCCAGTCCTGCTCCGTGAACCGAGACAGCCGAAGGGCTGAACCTGTGGCCCACGGGCAGCACAGTGCCCTCCCCTGCCCGCTATCCATCCGCTGTCAGCGCTATCTGCATCCTCTGGATGTAGACCGTGGTGAATACATTGGTGGTGAGGGTCCACTGGCGCCTTTTTCAACTAGTCAGCGAGTGAGACATCTCACATGATGACTTATTTTCATCAAGTCAGCTGTGCACTTCAGAGTGTCAGTGCGCTCAGGGGAAGTGGAGTGAGGCGAGTGTTTTTTTTTCTTGTTTGGTTTTTTCCATGTTTATGGGTTCTTTATATGTAAATAGCAGGCTATGTGGGGCTCATATTGTGTATTGGAGTCTATGTGGGACTCACACTGTATATGTGTGTATATGTATTTATATCTATAATATAACGCTGGGAGCGTCACTCTGTCCCATCACTTTATAGACTGCGCAAACGCCTGCGCAGTCTGGACCCCAGAGTGACGCAGCTCAGAGAAGATCAGTATGTGTAAGCACTGAACGCATACCGCAATCTCAGACGGAGAACCAGGGACATGCCAGGAGGGTGAGTATATGCTGTAGTCACCTGTCCCCGTTCCACCGCTGCGCGCCGCTCCGTCTTCTGCGTCCCCTGCCTGTGACGTTCAGGTCAGAGGGCACGATGACGCGATTAGTGCGTGCCGGCGCCGCCCTCTGACTGAACAGTCACAGCCAGAGGACCCGAAAGACCGAACGGGGGACAGGTGAATATAGTAAGTGCCAGGGGCCTGAGCCAGCGGCTACACAGGCACCTGACCACAATAGCGCGCCTGTGTCTCCACCTGCTTAGGCCCCCGACACTCGGCATATTTTTTTTTTTTAATTATCGCAGCCGCATATGGGACATATAACACTGTGGAGCATCTTATGGGGGCCATCAACCTTTATAGACCAGCATATAGGGCATAACCTATGGAGCATCTTATCGGGGCCATCAACCTTTATGGAGCAGCGTACAGGGATGAGAGGAGCACATGACAGAACGGGGGCGCAGGATGGGAGCAGCACATTGCAGAATGGGGGCACAGGATGGGTGCAGCACATGACAGAATGGGGGCTCAGGATGGAAGCACATGACAGGATTGGGGCGCAGGATGGGAGCAGCACATGACAGAACGGGGCGCAGGATGGAAGCAGCACATGACAGAATGGGGGCGCAGGATGGAAGCAGCACATGACAGAATGGGGGCGCAGGATGGGAGCAGCACACGACAGCATGGGGGCGCAGGATGGGAGCAACACATGACAGCATGGGGGCGCAAGATGGGATCAGCACATGACAGAACGGGGGCGCAGGATCGGAGAAGCAAATGACCGAACGGGGGCGCCGGATGGGAGGCTGTTGAAAGTGACGTTTCACTTTCAATCAGAGTGATGGTAATATTTCACCAGTGAAAATTGGTGAAATATTACAATCCAGCCATGGCCGACGCTGCAATAGCATCAGCCATGGCTGGAAATCGTGATCTGACCCCCGCCACTGCCATCGATCTGCTTCCCTCCGTCCTCCCTCCCGTCATTTGCTGTCCTCCGCTCCCCTCCGTCCTCCTGTCAGCTCCCCCCTCCGTCCGATTTCCCCCCCCCCCCCGCTGTCCGATCCCCTCCCCTCATACTTACCGACCTCCTGTGTCCCTCCTGGTGTCCGTCTGTCTGTTACATGGGTGCCGCCATCTTCCAAAATGGCGGGCGCATGCGCCCGCCGAATCGGCCAGCAGATTCATTACAGGTACATTTTGATCGCTGTGATAGGTTCTATCACAGCGTTCAAAATAAAAAAAAATTATAAATAAACCTCCCCTTTATCACCCCCATAGGTAAGGACAATAATAAAATAAAGAAAATTTATAGCAGGGGTGTCAAACTGCATTCCTCGAAAGCTGCAAACAGGTCATGTTTTCAGGATTTCCTTGTACTGCACAGGTGATAATTTAACCACCTACACAAATAATGAGTTGGTGATTAAATTATCACCTGTGCAGTACAAGGAAATCCTGAAAACATGACCTGTTTGCAGCCCTCGATGAAGGCAGTTTGACACCCTTGATTTATAGGGTTAGGGCTAGAATTAGGGTTAGAAGTAGGCTATGTGCACACGGTACGGATTAGGCTGCGGATCCTCAGCGGATTTGGCTGCGGATCCGCAGCGGATTGGCCGCTGTGGATTCATAGCAGTTTTCCATCAGGTTTTCAGTACCATGTAAACCAATGGAAAACCAAATCCGCTGTGCCCATGGTGCAGAAAATACCGCGCGGAAACGCTGTGTTGTATTTTCCGCAACATGTCAATTTTGTGCGGATTCTGCAGCGTTTTACACCTGTTCCTCAATAGGAATCCGCAGGAGAAATCCGCACAAAAAACACTGGAAATCCGTGGTAATTCCGCAGGTGAAACGCAGTGTCTTTTACCTGCAGATTTTTCAAAAATGGTGCGGAAAAATCTCACAAGAATCTGCAACGTGGGCACATAGCCTTAGGGTTAGGGTTGGAATTAGAGTTGGGGTTGGAAATAGGGTTAAGATTAGGCTGTGGTTAGGGTTATAGTTAGGGTTATTGGTGTGTTGGGGTTAGGGTTGGGATTAGGGTTGTGATTAGGGTTATGGCTAGAGTTGGGATTATGGTTAGGGGTGTGTTGGGGTTAGTGTTGGAGTTAGAATTGACGGGTTTCCACTGTTACGGCACATCAGGGGTCTCCAAACGCAACATGGCGCCACCATTGATTCAAGACAATCTTGCATTCAAAAAGTCAAATGGTGCTCTCTCCCTTTCGAGCCCCGACGTGCGCCCAAGCAGTGGTTTACCCCCACATATGGGGTACCAGCATACTCAGGACAAACTGGGCAACAACTTTTCGGGTCCAATTTCTCCTGTTACTCTTGTGAAAATAAAAAATTGTGGGCTAAAAAATAATTTTTGAAGAAAGAAAAATGATTTTTTATTTTCACGGCTCTGCGTTGTAAACTTCTGTGAAGCATTTGGGGGTTCAAAGTGCTCACCACATATCTAGATAAGTTCCTTTGGGGTCTAGTTTCCAAAATGGGGTTACTTGTGGGGGGTTTCTACTGTTTAGGCACATCAGGGGCTCTGCAAATGCAACGTGACACCCGCAGACTATTCCATCAAGTCTGCATTTCAAAAGTCACTTTTTCCCTTCCGAGCCCCGACGTGTGCCCAAACAGTGGTTCCTCCCACATATGGGATATCAGCGTACTCAGGACAAACTGGACAACAACTTTTCGGGTCCAATTTCTCCTGTTACTCTTGTGAAAATAAAAAATTGTGGGCTAAAAAATAATTTTTGAAGAAAGAAAAATGATTTTTTATTTTCACGGCTCTGCGTTATAAACTTCTGTGAAGCACTTGAGGGTTTAAAGTGGTCACTGCACATCTAGATTAGTTCCATGGGAGGTCTAGTTTCCAAAATGGGGTCACATTTTATCCTGTTGCCCATGTGGAAATGAACAAATTGAGGCTAAAAATGTTTGTGAAAAAAAGTACTTTTTCATTTTTACGGATCAATTTGTGAAGCACCTGGGGGTTCAAAGTGCTCACTATGCATCTAGATAAGCTCCTTGGGGGGTCTAGTTTCCAAAATGGGGACACTTGTGGGGGAGCTCCTATGTTTAGGCACACAGGGGCTCTCCAAACGCGACATGATGTCCGCTAAAGATTGGAGCCAATTTTTCATTGAAAAAGTCAAATGGCGCTCCTTCCCTTCCGAGCTCTACCGTGCGCCCAAACAGTGGTTCCCCCCCACATATGGGGTATCGGCGTACTCAGGACAAATTGTACAATAACTTTTGGTGTCCAGTTTCTCTTTTTACCCTTGGGAAAATAAAAAAATAGTTGCTAAAACATCATTTTTGTGACTAAAAAGTTAAATGTTCATTTTTCCTTTCATGTTGCTTCTGCTGCTGTGAAGCACCTGAAGGGTTAATAAACTTCTTGAATGTGGTTTTGAGTACCTTGAGGGGTGCAGTTTTTAGAACGGTGTCACTTTTGGGTATTTTCAGCCATATAGACCCCTCAAACTGACTTCAAATGTGAGGTGGTCCCTAAAAAAAAATGGTTTTGTAAATTTCGTTGTAAAAATGAGAAATTGCTGCTCAAATTTTAACCCTTATAACTTCCTAGCAAAAAAAAAAATTTGTTTCCAAAATTGTGCTGATAAAATAGACATGTGGGTAATGTTATTTATTAACTATTTTGTGTCACATAACTCTCTCGTTTATCAGAATAAAAATTCAAACTTTGATAGGCAAAAGAAAAACGCACAGGAATTGAGAGAGGAACTGCCCTTCCTCACAAGAAATCTCGATACCTGGCCCCATGACTCTGGTTATCGACAACCTAGATTTTCCTGCTGGACGGGATAAACACAAACGCAAAGATAGTTACCCGATATGATTACCGTATATATTCTAGTATAAGCCGAGATTTTCAGACCATTTTTTGGGGCTGAAAGTCCCCCTCTCGGCTTATACTCGAGTCATACCCGGGGGTCGGCACAGGAGGGGGAGCGGGGGCTGTGTAATTATACTTACCTGCTCCCGGCGTGGTCCCTGGACGTCCCTGGTTCTTCCCTGGCGCTGCAGCTTCTTCCTGTACTGAGCGGTCACATGGCACCGCTCATTACAGAAATGAATATGCGGCTCCACCTCCAATACCGCATATTCATTACTGTATATGAGCGGTAACGCTGCCCGCTCAATACAGGAAGAAGATGCAGCGTCGGGGAAGAAGCAGGGACGCAGCGCCAGGACCAGGTAAGTATACGGGGGGGGGGGGGGGGGGGGGGGGCGCTGCGCTGCGCGATAGTCACCTGCTCCTCAGACCAGGTGTCGCTCTGTCTTCAGCAGTGACGCTCAGGTGAGAGGGCGCGGTGACGTAGTCAGTGCGCGCCCTCTACTGAACGTCAGTGCCGAAGACAGAGCCGCACGAGGAGCAGGTAAAAGTGCCGGGGTCCTGAGCGAAGAGAGGTGAGTATGTGATTTTTTTATTTTTTTTTTTTATGGCAGCAAAAGCAAATGGGGCAAGTGAGTGTGCAGAGCATCTTATGCGGCCATACTTGTGCAGCACTATGTGGGGCAAGTGACTGTGCAGAGTATCTTCTGGGGCCATACTTGTGCAGCATTATAAGGGGCAAGTGACTATGCAGAGCATCTTCTGGGGCCATACTTGTGCAGCATTATAAGGGGCAAGTGACTGTGCAGAGTATCTTCTGGGGCCATACTTGTGCAGCATTATAAGGGGCAAGTGACTGTGCAGAGCATCTTCTGGGGCCATACTTGTGCAGCATTATAAGGGGCAAGTGACTGTGCAGAGCATCTTATGGGGCCATACTTGTGCAGCATTATAAGGGGCAAGTGGCTGTGCGGAGCATCTTATGGGGCCATACTTGTGCAGCATTATAAGGGGCAAGTGACTGTGCGGAGCATCTTATGGGGCCATACTTGTGCAGCATTATAAGGGGCAAGTGACTGTGTGGAGCATCTGTATGGTGCCATAACACTTGTGCAGCACTATATGGGGCAAGTGGCTGTGCGGAGCATCTGTATGGGGCCATAACACTTGTGCAGCACTATATGGGGCAAGTAACTGTACGGAGCATCTTATGGGGCCATAACGCTTGTGCAGCAATATATAGGGCAAATATCTCTATGGAGCATCTTATGAGGCCCTTATCACCCTTTATGCAGCATTTTATGGGGCATATTTTAATATGGAGCATCTAATGGGGCCCATCAAACTTTATGGAGCATTATATGGGGCTCCTGATTCAATATGGATATTCAAAAACACTTAACCTACTGATGTCTAAATTAATTTTACTTTTATTGGTATCTATTTTTACTTTCGAAATTTACCGGTAGCTGCTGCATTTTCCACCCTAGGCTTATACTCGAGTCATTAAGTTTTCCCAGTTTTTTGTGGCAAAATTAGGGGGCCGGCTTATACTCGGGTCGGCTTATACTCGAGTATATACGGTATATAACTCAATCTACAATAAAACCCTTACGGTCCCTCTTTGCCGAATCAGACCCACCTTCTGGCACATGGCTCCTATATGAACAGATTAAGAGTTACATCAACAAGATATCTAAACAGACTAACATATTTAGATCCCTCACTCCCTTTGAGTCGGCCTGCTTGGGTGCGAGCCCTCCTACGCATTTGGTATCATTCTTATACAGGATGTTCCAAGACCATCAATTAACCTCACTTGGCTCTCCTGCATTCTTTGTGAAATGGGAGAATGATTTAAATAAAACATTATCACTGGAGGATAGATCCAAGAGCCTCCTTCATACCTTCAGATCCTCACTGTGTGCTGACCATCAAGAGAGAAGCTATAAACTACTGACCCGATGGTATAGATGCCCAGACAGTATCCATAACATGTTTCCCTCCACCTCAGATCTTTGCTGGAGGTGTTGGACAGAGAAGGGATCGTACTCACATATTTGGTGGTCTGGTCTACCCATACATAAATTTTGGAAGGACGTATTCGATCTCCACAATAAATTATCCTTTTACAAGATGCAGCCCACAATGGAACTAGCCTTGCTATCTTTATGCAATCTCTCCATTGCCAGATTTAAGGGAAGTCTTCTTAAGGTACCTTCACACTGAGCAACTTTACAACGAGAACGACAACGATCCGTGACGTTGCAGCGTCCTGGATAGCGATCTCGTTGTGTTTGACACGCAGCAGCGATCTGGATCCCGCTGTGACATCGCTGGTCGTAGCTGAAAGTCCAGAACTTTATTTGGTCGTCAGATCGGCATGATTCGTCATGTTTGACAGCAAAAGCAACGATGCCTGCAATGTTTTTTCACGGAGCTAACAACCAGCGAGAACGATAAGTACGTCACTGGATCGCTCCTGCATCGTTCTGGAGTTGCTGTGTTTGACATCTCTACAGCGACCTAACAGCGACGCTCCAGCGATCTAATTTAGGTTGGCTCGTTGTCTATATCGCTGGAGCGTTGCTAAATGTGAAGGTACCTTTAGACACTTTCTTACAGCCGCACGCAACCTAATACCCCGGTGTTGGAAACAATTCAAATCTACTTCACGCTCCGATCTTGTCCTGGAATTGAACCATATATACAGAATACAAAAATAGGGAAAAAGGAAAAAATGGGAAGAAAATAAGTCAGCTCACCAATCCCTCAACAGTGCAGTTATGTCCATGCACGGAGCCGCCTTGGTCAAGGGCGTAGTCCAGAGCCAGCAATGAAAAAGAAAAAATAATCTCCAGCATGGATCTTCTAAAAAGTCAATTTATTGGAAACACTTTAAAATGCAAACATTTGCAAAAAAGAGATGGGGGTTCCAGGTGGTCAACGCCGACGCGTTTCGACCATCAGGTCTTAGTCATGGCATGAAAATGGAACCACATATTAACATTTTATACAACACAGAACACTAAAACAACAAGTGCTTAGATTAAAACTCAGGTGGGCGATCAGAACATTCATTAGATTAACCCTCTGTGAACCGCAAAAGAGAAAGACATGTCTATGGAAAAAGAACCACAACGGTGTATCAAAAAATTACATTAGCCAGAGTAATAGAACCAATTCACAGTGTGTACAATATTAAATATCACCTTCTCATGGAGAGAAAAAAAAACACACGGGAAAAAAAAAATTTGAATTATATTAAATAAAGATATGAAATTATTACATTAATCTAACTGCAAAATGAGGTCATACCTTCAGATCCTCACTGTGTGCTGACCATCAAGAGAGAAGCTATAAACTACTGACCCGATGGCATAGATGCCCAGACAGTATCCATAACATGTTTCCCTCCACCCCAGATCTTTGCTGGAGGTGTTGGACAGAGAAGGGATCGTACTCACATATTTGGTGGTCTGGTCTACCCATACATAAATTTTGGAAGGACGTATTCGATCTCCACAATAAATTATCCTTTTACAAGATGCAGCCCACAATGGAACTAGCCTTGCTATCTTTATGCAATCTCTCCATTGCCAGATTTAAGGGAAGTCTTCTTAGACACTTTCTTACAGCCGCACGCAACCTAATACCCCGGTGTTGGAAACAATTCAAATCTCCTTCACGCTCCGATCTTGTCCTGGAATTGAACCATATATACAGAATGGAGCAATTGATTGGACAAGACACTGGAACCCTGGATAAAGTTCTAAACTTATGGTCTCCATGGATTATGTTCAGAGAGACTCCAGACTTGATATCTTGGATGGGTTGACTGATTTAGAAAAAAGGGGAAAAGGAAATTTTTTTATTTATTTATTTATTTTTGCTTATACCCAGGACCCACATAAGCATACCAGATACAGTTGATTGCAGACAGGAAACCAGGAACCTAACCCCCCCTTTTTCCCCCTCCCCCCCCCCCCCCTTTCTACCTCTCTTCTTCTCTATCTCTTCTTAAACATAAAGTTTAAGCGATCTCAAAGTTTCTATATGATGTTACAACATAGTTGTTCCAGTTCTCGAACCTTAACCGATTCTATATATTTACATTAACCCCTTCATGACCTTGGGATTTTTCATTTTTCTGTGTTCGTTTTTCACTCCCCTCCTTCCCAGAGCCATAACTTTTTTTATTTTTCCGTGAATTTGGCAATGTGAGGGCTTATTTTTTGCGGGACGAGTTGTACTTTTGAACGACATCATTGGTTTTAGCATGTCGTGTACTAGAAAATGGGAAAAAAATTCCAAGTGCGGTGAAATTGCAAAAAAAGTGCAATCCCACACTTGTTTTTTGTTTGGCTTTTTTGCTAGGTTCACTAAATGCTAAAACTGACTTGACATTATGATTCTCCAGGTCAGTACGATTTCGTAGACACCTAACATGACTAGGATATTTTTTATCTAAGTGGTGAAAAAAAATTCTAAACTTTGCTAAAAAAAAAAAAAATTGCGCCATTTTCCGATACTCGTAGCGTCTCCATTTTTCGTGATCTGGGGTCGGTTGAGGGCTTATTTTTTGCGTGCCAAGATGACGTGTTTAATGATAGCATTTTGGTGCAGATACGTTCTTTTGATCGCCCGTTATTGCATTTTAATGCAATGTCGCGGCGACCTAAAAAACATATTTCTGGCGTTTCTAATTTTTTTTCTCGCTACGCCGTTTAGCGATCAGGTTAATGCTTTTTTTAAATTGATAGATCGGGCGATTCTGAGCGCGGCGATACCAAATATGTGTAGATTTGATTTTTTTTTTATTGATTTATTTTGATTGGGGCGAAAGGGGGGTGATTTAAACTTTTATATATTTTTTATTTTTTTCACATTTTTTTTTAACTTTTTTTTTTACTTTTGCCATGCTTCAATAGCCTCCATGGGAGGCTAGAAGCAGGCACAACGCGATCGCCTCTGCTACATAGCAGCGATCTGCTGATCGCTGCTATGCAGCAGAAATGGAGGTGTGCTGTGAGCGCCGACCACAGGGTGGCGCTCACAGCCACCGGTCATCAGTAACCATAGAGGTCTCAAGGACCTCTATGGTTACAATGGAGACGCATCGCCGACCCCCGATCATGTGACGGGGGTCAGCGATGACGTCATTTCCGGCCGCCCGGCCGGATGCGGTAGTTAAATGCCGCTGTCTGCGATTGACAGCGGCATTTAACTAGTTAATAGGTGCGGGCAGATCGCGATTCTGCCCGCACCTATTGCGGGCACATGTCATCTGTTCAAAACAGCTGACATGTCCCGGCTTTGATGCGGGCTCACCGCGGAGCCCTGCATCAAAGCAGGGGATCTGACCTCGGACGTACTATCCCGTCCGAGGTCAGATAGGGGTTAAGGAAGGTAAAAGGAATAGTATTACTCAAGTTATTTCAAATCTCAATTCATTTTATTGTTCAAAAGTGCTTACAATGAAAGCTACTTAACTATATATTTGTGTGATGATGATCTGTTCTGTAATGAATAATTTTATGCAACTTATATCAATAAAAAGATTTACACAAAAATTCAAACTTTAAAAATTGCGAAATTTTCAAAATTTTAGCCAAATTTCCATTTTTTTCACAAATAAACGCAAAAATTATCGACCTAAATTTACCACTAACATGAAGTCCAATATGTTCAAGAAAAGCACATCCAGCCCATGAATGGCAGCGCTTCCCAGGACTCACATTCAAAGATGATATTTCATATTTTTTTATTTCATAACTTAAAATAGAAGAGATACAGTATCTCTTCTATTTTAAGTTATGAAATAAAAAAATATGAAATATCATCTTTGAATGTGAGTCCTGGGAAGCGCTGCCATTCATGGGCTGGATGTGCTTTTCTTGAACTACTCATCCTGTGTGAGCCTAAGGCCATGTTCACACAGTGCGTTTTTTACCGCGGAACCGCGGCGGTTTTGCCGCTGCGGTTCCGCAGCTGTTTTCCATGCAGGGTACAGTACACTGTACCCTATGGAAAACAGGACACACTGTGCACATGGTCCGGAAATTGTAAAAAAAAAGACGCGCTGAATAGCTCCCGGAAAAAAGAAGGAGCATGTCAATTCTTCTTCCTGAACCGCAGCGGTTCTGCACCCATAGACCTCCATTGTGAGGTCAAAATCGCAGTAAAACCCGCAGATCAAAAATATATCTGCGGGTTTTACTGCGATTTGATGTGCAGAACCGCTGCAGCAGGAAGTGCGGGGGAGCGGGCGGAAGTGCGTGGGCGGAGTGTGGCTGCCCCCCCGTGCTCCGATCCCGCCCCCCGTGCTCCGATGCCCCCCCCCCCGTGCTCCGATGCCCCCCCCCAGTGCTCCGATGCCCCCCCGTGCCCTAATCTCCCCCCCTTATACTTACCCGGCGTCCCGGTGTCCGTCCGGCCGTCTTCTCCCTGGGCGCCGCCATCTTGCAAAATGGCGGGCGCATGCGCAGTGCGCCCGCCGAATCTGCCGGCCGGCAGATTCGCTCCAAAGTGCATTTTGATCACTGAGATATAACCTATCTCAGTGATCAAAATAAAAAAATAGTAAATGACACCCCCCCACTTTGTCACCCCCATTGGTAGGGACAATAAAAAAAATTAAGAATTTTTTTTTTTTTTTTCACTAAGGTTAGAATAGGGTTAGGGGTAGGGTTAGGGGTAGGGGTAGGGTTAGGGGTAGGGTTAGGGTTAGGGGTAGGGTTAGGGGTAGGGTTAGGGTTAGGGGTAGGGTTAGGGTTAGGGGTAGGGTTAGGGGTAGGGTTAGGGGTAGGGTTAGGTATTTTCAGCCATTTTAGCCCTAAAAAGCTTCCTAGGAAACACACAGTAAAAAAACGCATCAAAAAACGCATCAAAAAACGCATCAAAAACGCATCAAAAACGGACAAAAAAAGGACCTGCGTTTTCTGCCAAGAGCTGCAGTTTTTTTAACCCCTTTCTGCCATTAGACGTACTATTGCGTCCATGTGGGGTGGGCTTTACTTCCCAAGGACGCAATAGTACGTCATATGCGATCGGCAGCGCTCACGGGGGGAGCGCCGCCGATCGCGGCCGGGTGTCAGCTGTTTATCGCAGCTGACATCCGGCACTATGTGCCAGGAGCGGTCACGGACCGCCCCCGGCACATTAACCCCCGGCACACCGCGATCAAAGATGATCGCGATGTGCCGGCGGTACAGGGAAGCACCGCGCAGGGAGGGGGCTCCCTGCGGGCTTCCCTGAGCCCCCCGCAGCAACGCGATGTGATCGCGTTGCTGCGAGGGTCTCACCTCCCTCCCTGCTCCCTCCAGCCCCGGATCCAAGATGGCCGCGGATCCGGGTCCTGCAGGGAGGGAGGTGGCTTCACAGAGCCTGCTCAGAGCAGGCACTGTGAAGCAGCCTGCACTCCTATCAGATCAGTGATCTGACAGAGTGCTGTGCAAACTGTCAGATCACTGATCTGTGATGTCCCCCCCTGGGACAAAGTAAAAAAGTAAAAAAAAAAATTTCAAATGTGTAAAAAAAAATAAAAAAAAATATTCCAAAATAATGAAAAAAAAATAAAAATATTATTCCCATAAATACATTTCTTTATCTAAATAATAAAAAAA
This sequence comes from Ranitomeya imitator, assembly GCF_032444005.1. Classification (NCBI taxonomy): domain Eukaryota; kingdom Metazoa; phylum Chordata; class Amphibia; order Anura; family Dendrobatidae; genus Ranitomeya; species Ranitomeya imitator. The sequence goes on from NC_091284.1 coordinate 235,561,803, forward strand.
AAACAATAAAAGTACACATATTTAGTATCGCCGCGTCCGTAACGGCCCGACCTATAAAACTGGCCCACTAGTTAACCCCTTCAGTAAACACCGTAAGAAAAAAAAAAAAAAAAACGAGGCAAAAAACAACGCTTTATTATCATACCGCCGAACAAAAAGTGGAATAACACGCGATCAAAAAGACAGATATAACTAACCATGGTACCGCTGAAAACGTCATCTTGTCCCACAAAAAACGAGCCGCCATACAGCATCATCAGCAAAAAAATAAAAAAGTTATAGTCCTGAGAATAAAGCGATGCAAAAATAATTATTTTTTCTATAAAATAGTTTTTATCGTATGAAAGCGCCAAAACATAAAAAAATTATATAAATGAGGTGTCGCTGTAATCGTACTGACCCGAAGAATAAAACTGCTTCATCAATTTTACCAAACGCGGAACGGTATAAACGCCTCCCCCAAAAGAAATTCATGAATAGCTGGTTTTTGGTCATTCTGCCTCACAAAAATCGGAATAAAAAGCGATCAAAAAATGTCACGTGCCCGAAAATGTTACCAATAAAAACATCAACTCGTCCCGCAAAAACCAAGACCTCACATGACTCTGTGGACCAGAATATAGAAAAATTATAGCTCTGAAAATGTGGTAACGCAAAAAATATTTTTTGCAATAAAAAGCGTCTTTCAGTGTGTGACGGCTGCCAATCATAAAAATCCGCTAAAAAACCCACTATAAAAGTAAATCAAACCCCCCTTCATCACCCCCTTAGTTAGGGAAAAATTAAAAAAATGTATTTATTTCCATTTTCCCATTAGGGCTAGGGTTAGAGTTAGGGCTAGGGTTAGGGCTAGGGTTAGGGCTAGGGCTAGGGCTAGGGTTAGGGCTAGGGTTAGGGCTAGGGTTAGGGTTAGGGTTAGGGCTAGGGTTAGGGTTAGGGCTAGGGTTAGGGTTAGGGCTAGGGTTAGGGCTAGGGTTAGGATTAGGGTTAGGGCTAGGGTTAGGGCTAGGGCTACAGTTTGGGTTGGGGCTAAAGTTACAGTTAGGGTTTAGATTACATTTACGGTTGGGAATAGGGTTGGGATTAGGGTTAGGGGTGTGTGAGGGTTAGAGGTGTGGTTAGGGTTACTGTTGGGATTAGGGTTAGGGATGTGTTTGGATTAGGGTTTCAGTTATAATTGGGGGGTTTCCACTGTTTAGGCACATCAGGGGCTCTCCAAACGCGACATGGCGTCCGATCTCAATTCCAGCCAATTCTGCGTTGAAAAAGTAAAACAGTGCTTCTTCCCTTCCGAGCTCTCCCGTGTGCCCAAACAGGGGTTTACCCCAACATATGGGGTATCGGCGTACTCAGGACAAATAGGACAACAACTTTTGGGGTCCAATTTCTCCTGCTACCCTTGGGAAAATACAAAACTCGGGGCTAAAACATATTTTTTGTGGGAAAAAAAAAGATTTTTTATTTTCACGGCTCTGCGTTATAAACTGTAGTGAAACACTTGGGGGTTCAAAGTTCTCACAACACATCTAGATTAGTTCCCTGGGGGGTCTAGTTTCCAATATGGGGTCACTTGTGGGGGGTTTCTACTGTTTAGGTACATTAGGGGTTCTGCAAACGCAATGTGACGTCTGCAGACCATTCCATCTAAGTCTGCATTCCAAATGGCGCTCCTTCCCTTCCGAGCTCTGCCATGCGCTCAAACGTTGGTTTCCCCCAACATACGGGGTATCAGCGTACTCAGGACAAATTGGACAACAACTTTTGGGGTCGAATTTCTCCTCTTACCCTCGGGAAAATACAAAACTGGGGGCTAAAAAATAATTTTGGGGGGAAAGATTTTTTTTTTTAATTTTCACGGCTCTGCGTTACAAACTGTAGTGAAACACTTGGGGGTTCAAAGCTATCACAACACATCTAGATGAGTTCCTTAGGGGGTCTAGTTTCCAAAATGGTGTCACTTGTGGGAGGTTTCTACTGTTTAGGTACATTAGGGGCTCTGCAAATGCAATGTGACACCTGCAGACCATTCCATCTAAGTCCTCATTCCAAATGGAGCTCCTTCCCTTCCGAGCCCTCCCATGCGCCCAAACAGTGGTTCCCCCCAACATATGGGGTATCAGCGCACTCAGGACAAATTGGACAACAAATTGTGGGGTCGAATTTCTCCTTTTACCCTCGGGAAAATACAAAACTGGGGGCTAAAAAATAATTTTTGTGGGAAAAAATTTTTGTTTTATTTTTACGGCTCTCCATTATAAACTTCTGTGAAGCCCTTGGTGGGTCAAAGCGCTCAGCACACATCTAGATAAGTTCCTAAGGGGGTCTACTTTCCAAAATGGTGTCACTTGTGGGGGGTTTCTACTGTTTAGGTACATTAGGGGCTCTGCAAACGCAACATGACGTCCCATCTCAATTCCTGTCAATTTTGCATTGAAAAGTCAAACGGCGCTCCTTCCCTTCCGAGCTCTCCCATCCGCCCAAACAGTGGTTTACCCCCACATATGGGCTATCAGCGTACTCAGGACAAATTGTACAACAACTTTTGGGGTCCAATTTCTTCTCTTACCCTTGGTAAAATAAAAAATTGGGGGCGAAAAGATAATTTTTGTGAAAAAATATGATTTTTTATTTTTACGGTTCTACATTATAAACTTCTGTGAAGCACTTGTTGGGTCAAAGTGCTCACCACACCTCTAGATAAGTTCCTTAGGGGGTCTACTTTCCAAAATGGTGTCACTTGTGGGGGGTTTCAATGTTTAGCCACATCAGGGGCTCTCCAAACGAAACATGGCGTCCCATCTCAATTCCAGTCAATTTTGCATTGAAAAGTCAAATGGCACTCCTTCGCTTCCGAGCTCTGCCATGCGCCCAAACAGTGGTTTACCCCCACATGTGGGGTATTGGCATACTCAGGACAAATTGTACAACAATGTTTGGGGTCCATTTTCTCCTGTTACCCTTGGTAAAATAAAACAAATTGGAGCTGAATTACATTTTTTGTGAAAAAAAGTTAAATGTTCATTTTTATTTAAACATTCAAAAAATTCCTGTGAAGCACCAGAAGGGTTAATAAACTTCTTGAATATGGTTTTGAGCACCTTGAGGGGTGTAGTTTTTAGAATGGTGTCACACTTGGGTATTTTCTATCATATAGACCCCTCAAAATGACTTCAAATGAGATGTGGTCCCTAAAATAAAATGGTGTTGTAGAAATGAGAAATTGCTGGTCAACTTTTAACCCTTATAACTCCCTTACAAAAAAAAATTTTGGTTCCAAAATTGTGCTGATGTAAAGTAGACATGTGGGAAATGTTACTTATTAAGTATTTTGTGTGACATATCTCTGTGATTTAATTGCATAAAAATTCAAAGTTGGAAAATTGCGAAATTTTCATAATTTTCGCCAAATTTCCGTTTTTTTCACAAATAAACGCAGGTACTATCAAATAATTTTTACCATTGTCATGAAGTACAATATGTCACGAGAAAACAATGTCAGAATCACCAGGATCCATTGAAGCGTTCCAGAGTTATAACCTCATAAAGGGACAGTGGTCAGAATTGTAAAAATTGGCCCGGTCATTAACGTGCAAACCACCCTTGGGGGTAAAGGGGTTAAAAAAACTGTCCTGAAAAAAAAAAGGATGGAAATCCTGAACGTGTGAACATACCCTTAGGCTATGTGCACACGTCAGGTTTTTTTCTTGACAAAATCCGGAGATTTCTGGCAGAAATTTGCGTTTTTTTCCGCGCGGATTTTTCGCGGTTTTTGCGCGGATTTTTTGCGGAATTTCGGCCTCTTTTTTTTTTTTTTTCCTGAAAGTCATTTTGGCAAAGAAATCCGCAAAAAATCCGCAAAAAGAATGAGCATCCATCTGCACAGAAAATCCGGAATGCATTCTAAATGATAGGATGCATATTTTTAGCGTTTTTGATGCGGAATTATAGCGTTTTTATAGCGAAATTCCGCAAAAAAAACGCTAAAAATCCGGACGTGTGCACATACCCTCACTCTGGCTCTCTCACTTGGATCCACCCGAGGCAAGCTGCAAGCCTTGTATATTGAAAAGTATCTCAGAGGGAATTTGGAGGATACACGATCTAAAGCCATTTTAGTCTTTTATCAGGTGAGTGCATAAAATTGTGCACCCTTTAAAGACTATAATATTGTGTTTACGCACTTAGGGCGCCGCGATTTGTCTGTTCTTCTCTCCCAAACAGGGTTTTTTTTGTATATGAAGTCCAATATGTCACGAAAAAACAATCTCAGAACCGCTAGGATTCGTTGAAGCGTTTTTGAGTTGTTACCTCATAAAGGGACACTGGTCAGAATTGCAAAAAAACGGGCAGGTCATTAAGGTCCAAATAGGCTGGGTCATGAAGGGGTTAAAGTAAAGATGGCCACTCGTTTTCCTTTACTTAGCTGCTTTTTTCTTGCCATAATACAAATTCTAACAGTCTATTTAGTAGGACTATCAGCTGTGTATCCACCAGACTTCTGCACAACACAACAGATGGTCCCAACCCCATTTATAAGGCAAGAAATCCCACTTATTAAACCTGACAGGGCACACCTGTGAAGTGAAAACCATTCCAGGTGACTACCTCTTGAAGCTCATCAAGAGAATGCCAAGAGTGTGCAAAGCAGTCATCAAAGCAAAAAGTGGCTACTTTGAAGAACCTAGAATATCAGACATTTCAGTTGTTTCACACTTTTTTGTTAAGTATATAATTCCACATGTGTTAATTCATAGTTTTGATGCCTTCTGTGTGAATGTACAGTTTTCCTAGACATGAAAATACAGGAAAATCTTTAAATGAGAATGTGTGTCCAAACTTTTAGTCTGTACTGTTTATATGTACAGTCATGGCCAAAAGTATTAACACCCCTGCAATTCTGTCAGATAATACTCAGTTTCTTCCTGAAAATGATTGGAATCACAAATTCTTTGGTATTATTATCTTCATTTAAGTTGTCTTAAATGAAAAAACACACAAGAGAATGAAGCAAAAAGCAAAACATTGATCTTTTCACACAAAACTCCAAAAATGGGCCAGACAAAAGTATTGGCACCCTCAGCCTAATACTTGGTTGCACAGCCTTTAGCCAAAATAACTGCGACCAACCGCTTCCGGTAACCATCAATGAGTTTTTTACAATGCTCTGCTGGAATTTTAGACCATTCTTCTTTGGCAAACTGCTCTAGGTCCCTGATATTTGAAGGGTGCCTTCTCCAAACTGCCAGTTTTAGATCTCTCCACAGGTGTTCTATGGGATTCAGGTCTGAACTCATTGCTGGCCACCTTAGAAGTCTCCAGTGCTTTCTCTCAAACCATTTTCTAGTGCTTTTTGAAGTGTGTTTTGGGTCATTGTCCTGCTGGAAGACGCATGACCTCTGAGGAAGACCCAGCTTTCTCACACTGGGCCCTACATTATGCTGCAAAATTTGTTGGTAGTCTTCAGACTTCATAATGCCATGCACACGGTCAAGCAGTCCAGTGCCAGAGGCAGCAAAGCAACCCCAAAACATCAGGGAACCTCCGCCATGTTTGACTGTAGGGACCGTGTTCTTTTCTTTGAATGCCACTTTTTTTCTCCTGTAAACTCTATGTTGATGCCTTTGCCCAAAAAGCTCTACTTTTGTCTCATCTGACCAGAGAACATTCTTCCAAAATGTTTTGGCAAACTCCAGCCTGGCTTTTTTATGTCTCAGGGTAAAAAGTGGGCTCTTCCTGGGTCTCCTACCATGCAGTCCCTTTTCATTCAGATGCCGACGGATAGTACGGGTTGACACTGTTGTACACTCGGACTGCAGGGCAGCTTAAACTTGTTTGGATGTTAGTCGAGGTTCTTTATCCTACATCCGCACAGTCTTGTGTTGAAATCTCTTGTCAATTTTTCTTTTCCGTCCACATCTAGGGAGGTTAGCCACAGTGCCATGGGCTTTAAACTTCTTGATGACACGGCGCACGGTAGACACAGGAACATTCAGGTCTTTGGAGATGGACTTGTAGCCTTGAGATTGCTCATGCTTCCTCACAATTTGGTTTCTCAAGTCCTCAGACAGTTCTTTGGTCTTCTTTCTTTTCTCCATGTGCAATGTGGTACACACAAGGACACAGGACAGAGGTTGAGTCAACCTTAATCCATGTCAACTGGCTGCAAGTGTGATTTAGTTATTGTCAAACACCTGTTAGGTGCCACAGGTAAGTTACAGGTGCTGTTAATTACACAAATTAAGGAAGCATCACATGATTTTTCAAATAATGTGAATACTTTTGTCCACCCCTTTTTTATGTCTGGTGTGGAATTATATCCAATATGGCTTTAGGACAATTCTTTTTGTGTTTTTTCATTTAAGACAAATTCAATGAAGATAATAATACCAAATAATTTGTGATTGCAATCATTTTCAGGAAGAAACTGAGTATTGTCTGACAGAATTGCATGGGTGTTAATACTTTTGGCCATGACTGTATATGTGTGTATATATATATGTATATGGGTGTGTGTATATATATATACATTGAACCCGTTCTACGCCCGGGTGGCGAGCGTTTATATTGGTATATGGTCTCCATCCTGGTATGTGCTGCTCCATCCTGCGTCCCCATCCGGTCATGTGCAGCTTCCATCCTGCACCCCCATCCTGTCATGTGTTGCACCCATCCTTCGCCCACATTCTGACATGTGCTGCTCCCATTCTGCGCCCCCATTCTGACATGTGCTGCTCCTATTCTGCGCCCCCATTCTGACATGTGCTGCTCCCATCCTGCGCCCCCTTTCTGTCATGTGCTGCTCCCATCCTGCGCCCCCATTCTGACATGTGCTGCTCCCATCCTGCGCCCCCATTCTGTCATGTGCTGCTCCCATCCTGCGCCCCCGTTGTCATGTGCTTCTCCCATCCTGCGCCACCGTTCTGTAATTTGCTGCTCCCATCCATATGCCCCATACGCTGCTCCATAAAGGTTTATGGCCCCCATAAGATGCTCCATATTATATGCCCCGTACACTGCTCCATAAAGGTTTATGGCCCCCATAAGATGCTCCATAGTATATGCCCCCGTACACTGCTCCATTATGGTTGATGGCCCCATAAGATGCTCCATATTATATGCCCCCGTACACTGCTCCATTATGGTTTATGGCCCCCATAAGATGCTCCATATTATATGCCCCGTACACTGCTCCATTATGGTTGATGGCCCCCATAAGATGCTCTATATTATATGCCCCCGTACACTGCTCCATAAAGGTTTATGGCCCCCATAAGATGCTGCATTGTATATGCCCCCGTACAAAAAATACCATACTCACCTATCGTCGCTGGGCGCCGAGTGCTGGGGGGCCTGAGCAGGCGGGGACACCGGCGCGTTGTGGGGGTCAGGTGCCGGTATCGCCGCCAGCTCAGGCCCCCCAGCACTTGCTATACTCACCTGTTTGTCCCGTTCTAGCGCTGCCCGCCGCTTCTTCCGGCTCCTCTGGCTGTGACTGTTTAGTCAGAGGGCGGCGCGCATTAAGTGCGTCATCGCGCCCTCTTAACTGTGAACGTCACAGGCAGAGGACCGGGACACGGAGACGGAGCCGCACGCAGCGCTGGAACGGGGGACAGGTGAATATACTTACCCTCCTGGCGGTCCCTGCCTCTCCTTTGTAGATCGCGGTGTGCGTTCAGTGTTTACGCATACCGCGATCTCCTGGGAGCGTCACTCTGGGGTCCAGACTGCGCCGGCGCTTGCGCAGTCTATATAGGCTTCGGACAGAGTGACGCTCCCAGGGTTATAATATAGATATACAGTGGGGCCAAAAAGTATTTAGTCAGTCAGCAATAGTGCAAGTTACACCACTTAAAAAGATGAGAGGCGTCTGTAATTTACATCATAGGTAGACCTCAACTATGGGAGACAAACTGAGAAAAAAAAAATCCAGAAAATCACATTGTCTGTTTTTTTTATCATTTTTTTTTGCATATTATGGTGGAAAATAAGTATTTGGTCAGAAACAAACAATCAAGATTTCTGGCTCTCACAGACCTGTAACTTCTTCTTTAAGAGTCTCATCTTTCCTCCACTCATTACCTGTAGTAATGGCACCTGTTTAAACTTGTTATCAGTATAAAAAGACACCTGTGCACACCCTCAAACAGTCTGACTCCAAACTCCACTATGGTGAAGACCAAAGAGCTGTCAAAGGACACCAGAAACAAAATTGTAGCCCTGCACCAGGCTGGGAAGACTGAATCTGCAGTAGCCAACCAGCTTATGCCACGGGTAACTCACTCCGTTACCGCCGCTATTAACCCTGTGTGCATCTGCAGCGTCAATAGTAAAAAGATCTAATGTTAAAAATAATAAAAAAAATCATTATATACTCACCTTTCCCGCTCCTCGCGACGCTCCGGTGACCGCTCCATGCAAGCGTCAGGTTCCAGTGCTAAGGATGGTATGCGACAAGGACCTGCCATGACATCACGGTAATGTGACCGCGACGTCATCACAGGTCCTGCACGAGCAGGACCTGCCATGACGTCACGGTCATGTGACCACGACGTCATCACAGGTCCTGCGCTAGAAGGATCTGCCATGACGTCACGGTCATGTGACCGCGACGTCATCACACCCTGGGACCGGAAGCTGCCGTGTGCACAGGCGACAGAACTACAAGGGGCCCTCGGATCGGAAGGTGAGTATGGTTTTTTTTTTTTTTTTTTTTTAACCTGTGACATACGTGGCTAGGCAATATAATACGTGGCTGGGCAATATACTACGTGGCTCTGTGCTGTATACTACGTCGCTGTGCAATATACTACATGGCTCTGTGCTGTATACTACGTCGCTGGGCAATATACTACGTCGCTGGGCAATATACTACGTCGCTGGGCAATATACTTCGTCGCTGGGCAATATACTACATAGCTCTGTGCTGTATACTACGTCTCTGGGCAATATACTACGTTGCTGGGCAATACACTACATGTCGCTGGGCAATATACTACATGGCTCTGTGCTGTATACTACGTCGCTGGGCAATATACTACATCGCTGGGCAATATACTACGTGGCTGGGCAATATGCTATGCCTATGCAGCATCAAAAGTAAAAAGATGTAATGAAATAATTAAAAAATGACTTCATTTTGACAGAGGCCGCGACAAATGAATATCCCCGTGACAGACAGACGGAAGTGACCCTTAGACAATTATATATATACATTCCAAAGACATACTGATAGGGATTCTAGATTGTGAGCCCCATTGGGGACAGTGATGATAATGTGTGCAAAACTGTAAAGCGCTGCGGAATATGTTAGCGCTATATAAAAATACAGATTATTATTATTTTATATATGTATAAATATATATATATATATATATATATATATATATATATATATATATATATATAATATTTTTATATTATAATTTTTTTTTTTCAGTATGTGATGGTATTCATCATGCAAACTAGGAAGCCATAACTTGTTTTTATATTTTTCTGTCAACATAATGGTATAAAGACTTGTTTTATGTTTGTTTTTTGCTGGCTGAGTAGTTTTGAAATTTCCCATGTAATGTACTGCATAATGGGGAAAAAAATGGGGAAGTACTGAGATATGAAGAACAAAAAAGTGCAATTCCACCATTTTTGAGGGGTAAAAATTAGCTGGCAATATGGTTTTCCAGTTCAATATGATTATACCAAACTTATGGTGTGTTTTTTTTTTTTTTGTTGGGTGGTGAAAAATTTTCAAAAATTTGTAGGAAAGTTTGTAGAAGCCATTTTCTGTCACCTGTCTCTTTGTTTGCATTGATGGGGCTGTGCAAGTGATTGTTTTTTGTTTTGTTTTTTCTTTTGATCACTTTCTTGGGCTGAAATATTATGTTTTGATAGCTCAGCCTAGTACAGATGTAGTGATATTCAATGAGCATCAATGATTGGCGTTTAGCATTGATTGCTGCTGATAAAGACAGATGGTTGTGGAGTGTGCCCAGCTCCTGTACGTGCCACGTCCTGTAGCGGGAAGGGGTTATGTGGTATATACACTACTATACTTAGAACATGATGGAGTTAAAACAACGATATTAGGCCAAATTCAGACATCTGTGAAACATGGTCCCAACACAGTGATTGTTTGATTTGGCCATGTGTCTCCCGGCCTAAGCCTAACAGCCTCATAGGCACATTTGAGGCTGTCAAGTTTTGGAGACTCGTGGCCAGGCCATGCATCACGTTCCATACTCAGAAACTGATACACAGATGACAGATGTCTGAGTGAGTCCTTAGACTGGGGGTGGGGAATTTTTTTTCTGCCAAGGGCCAATTGGATATTTATACCATCCTTCGGGGGCCGTACAAACTCCACCCACAAAGTACATCCTGACTCTGGCACTGGTTTCAGGACGTAAGCTTTCATTGCTTGCTCTTCAGTGTTAAGTAGAGAACACGTGCGTGCGTGTGTGTGTGTGCTAACAGAGCAAGAAGAAATTAATGAGCTGTTTGTAATCAAAATACACCTCCCTGCCCAAGAATGTGGTTCCAGAGAATCTGCCCAGGGGCCTTATAAAAGGTAATCAAGGGCCGTAAATTGCCCTGGGGCCTGAGGTTCCCCACCACAGCCTTAGACATATACAGAAGAGGTGTAGCTGAGACCAAGGCTCGTACATGAAGGTCAGGGCACTTCAAAGACCTGAACAATATTTGTAACATACTAATTTTAGCAGATTTAAGGACTTATTTTGTTTTTAAGTACTGTAAGTTAAAAGCCCCTTTTAAAACCCTTTACTGTAGTTACAATGTTAGTCTTGTAAAATAATGTCTAAATTCTGTTACTTTGACACGTTCATGTACTGTGTTTTTATTTTTTCAGTTATCGTTTATCAAACAGAAAAGGTTATCGAGAATGCCAAGCAGAAGGAAAATGGACTAATGTTTTGCCTCAATGTGATGGTAATCTGAGCAGTTAAATTAATAGGCCTTCCTTAGACGTTTATATTTTATATACCGTATATATATATATATATATATATATATATATATATATATATATATATATATATATATATATATATATATATATATATATATATATACTCAAAAAAAAGGAAAAGCAGCACAAAATTGAAAAAAAAAAGTGGCCCCTAGCTAACATGGCGCCATAGTCCTCGGAAGACTCTGAGCAGCTGCAGGGCAGAGCATTGTGGGTCCCTGACTGTGATGTCCCGGACATGTGCAGTAGGCACTCGGGAACGCCGTGATCATGGCTGCCATTACTGAGCTGTGTATGTAAATGTACTTGGATTATAATATCGTTAGTAAGGACACCTGGTTTGTTTTTAATAACAATTGGCCATTAAGCTATTTTTAATTATTTTCACGCAGTATGTTATTCATAATACCCATCAATAGCTGTGGTTTGATGGGCTGAGTAACTTGCACAATTGCACTGTTACACTGATGATGCACAATAACACTGTTTAATACTATTGACTTTATTATAGTGCTTTGGCACAAAGCACTATATTGTTATTCCACCGTAGTCAACTTCTTCTTATTATTATTATTCAGTCCGCAATTAATGCGGCCCGAACCACTGCACTCACAGACTCCAGTGAGGTGTCATTTCGAAGCCAGCGTTCCTGAGAGGTGTGCTAAGTATTTTTCGTGTCGATCGGATTTGTAGTTTTGGTGCAATTGGCGTTCGAAAATTTTGTCTCAATGCATTTCAATGGGGAAATTGTGCCATAAGGTTATAATGGCTGATTTCTGAGGTAATTTCAAAATAACTGCCAACTGCCACCTGGGTGATTAGCTCATTGATATGCGCAGTCAGACCCAGTTACTATGCCAACGCCTACGAACTCTACATGACCCCACCAAGACACAGTTTTGCCAGATAATATCAGCTCTTAACCCCTTCCCGACCTTTGACGCAGCGTATGCATCATGAAAACCCGTGCCAATCCGACCTGTGACGCAGCACATGCGTCATGGCCGGATTGGGCTCCTGCAGGCCTGGTGAAAGGGTTAACTCCAATTTCACCCGGCCTTCAGGGACAGGGGGAGCGGTAGTTTAGCCCGGGGGGGGGGGGGGGGTGTGGCTTCACCCCCCCCCTCCCCCCGTGGCTACGATCGCTCTGATTGGCTGTTGAAAGTGAAACAGCCAATCAGAGCGATTTGTAATATTTCACCTAAAAAACTGGTGAAATATTACAATCCAGCCATGGCCGATGCTGCAATATCATCGGCCATGGCTGGAAACACTTTTGTGCCCCCACCCCACCGATCGCCCCCCCAGCCCTCCGATCTGTGGTCCGCTCCCCTTCGTCCTGTGCTCTGCTCCCCCGTCCTCCAATCCCACCCCTTGTGCTCCAATCCACCCCCCTGCACACCGATCCACCCGCCCGCACACCGATCCACCCGCCCGCACACCGATCCACCCGCCCGCACACCGATCCACCCCCCCATGCTCCGATCCACCCCCCCCCCCGTGCTCAGACGCCCCCCCGTGCCCTGATCTCCCCCCCCCCCCCCCCCCTTATACTTACCTAGCCTCCCGGGGTCCGTCCGTCTTCTTTCCTGGGCGCCGCCATGTTCCAAAATGTTCCGGCCGGCAGATTCGTTCCAATGTGAATTTTGGTCACTGTGATAAAACCTATCACAGTGATCAAAATAAAAAAAAAAACAGTAAATGACTCCCCCCCCCCCCCCCTTTGTCCCCCATAGGTAGGGATAATAATAAAATAAAGAATTTTTTTTTTTTCCGCTAAGGTTGGAGTTAGAACTAGGGTTAGGGGTAGGGTTAGGGTACGGTATGTGCACACGTATTCTGGTCCTCTGTGGATTTTTCCGCGGTTTTTCTGTGCATTTCACTGCGGTTTTACAACTGCGATTTTCTATTGGAGCAGTTGTAAAACTGCTGTAGAATCCGCAGAAAGAAGTGACATGTAAACCGCTGCGTTTCCATGCAGTTTTTCCGCAGCATGTGTACAGCGATTTTTGTTTCCCATAGGTTTACATTGAAATGTAAACTCATGGGAAACTGCTGCGGATCCGCAGCGTTTTCCGCACCGTGTGCACATAGCCTAATTCTAAAGGTATGTGCACACGGTGCGGATTTGGCTGCAGATCCGCAGCGGATTGGCCGCTGCGGATTCGCAGCAGTGTTCCATCAGGTTTACAGTACCATGTAAACATATGGAAAACCAAATCCGCTGTGCCCATGGTGCGGAAAATACCGCGCGGAAACGCTGCGTTGTATTTTCCGCAGCATGTCAATTCTTTGTGCGGATTCCGCAGCGTTTTACACCTGTTCCTCAATAGGAATCCGCAGGTGAAATCCGCACAAAAAACACTGGAAATCCGCGGAAAATCCGCAGGTAAAACGTAGTGCCTTTTACCCGCGGATTTTTCAAAAATGGTGCGGAAAAATCTCACACGAATCTGCAACGTGGGCACATAGCCTTAGGGTTAGAGTTGGGTTGGAATTAGGGTTGTGGTTAGGGTTAGGGGTGTGTTGGGGTTAGGGTTGTGGTTAGGGTTACGGCTACAGTTGGGATAAGGGTTAGGGGTGTGTTGGCGTTAGAATTGAGGGGTTTCCACTGTTTAGGCACATCAGGAGGTCTCCAAACGCAACATGGCGCCACCATTGATTCCAGCCAATCTTTTATTCAAAAAGTCAAATGGTGCTCCCTCCCTTCCGAGCCCCGACGTGTGCCCAAACAGTGGTTTACCCCCACATGTGGGGAACCAGCATAGTCAGGACAAACTGCGCAACAATTACTGGGGTCCAATTTCTCCTGTTACCCTTGAGAAAATAAAAAATTGCTTGCTAAAACATCATTTTTGAGGAAAGAAAAATGATTTTTTATTTTCACGGCTCTGCGTTGTAAACATCTGTGAAGCACTTGGGGGTTCAAAGTGCTCACCACATGTCTAGATAAGTTCCTTGGGGGGTCTAGTTTCCAAAATGGGGTCACTTGTGGGGGGTTTCTACTGTTTAGGCACACCAGGGGCTCTGCAAACGCAACGTGACGCCCGCAGACCATTCCATCAAAGTCTGCATTTCAAAAGTCACTACTTCCCTTCTGAGCCCCGACGTGTGCCCAAACAGTGGTTTACCCCCACACATGGGGTATCCGCGTACTCAGGAGAAACTGGACAACAACTTTTGGGGTCCAATTTCTCCTGTAACCCTTGGGAAAATAAAAAATTCTGGGCTAAAAAATTATTTTTGAGGAAAAACGTATTTATTATTTTCACGACTCTGCGTTATAAACTTCTGTGAAGCACTTGGGGGTTCAAAGTGCTCACCTCACACCTAGATAAGTTCCTTTCGGGGTCTAGTTTCCAAAATGGGGTCACTTGTGGGGGGTTTCTACTGTTTAGCCACATCAGGGGCTCTGCAAACACAACGTGACGCCCACAGAGCATTCCATCAAAGTCTGCATTTCAAAACTTCACTACTTCACTTCCGATCCCCGGCATGTGCCCAAACAGTAGTTTACCCCCACATATTGGGTATCACCGTACTCAGGAGAAACTGGACAACAAATATTGGTGTCAAATTTCTCCTGTTACCCTTGGGAAAATAAAAAATTGCGGGCTAAAAAATCATTTTTGAGGAAAGAAAAATGATTTTTTATTTTCACGGCTCTGCGTTGTAAACATCTGTGAAGCACTTGGGGGTTCAAAGTGCTCACCACACATCTAGATTAGTTCCTTTGGGGGTCTAGTTTCCAAAATGGGGTCATTTGTGGGTGATCTCCAATGTTTAGGCACACAGTGGCTCTCCAAACGCGACATGGTGTCCGCTAATGATTGGAGCTAATTTTCCATTTAAAAAGCCAAATGGCGTGCCTTCCCTTCCGAGCCCTGCCGTGCGCCCAAACAGTGGTTTACCCCCACATGTGGGGTATCTGCGTACTCAAGACCAACTGGACAACAACATTTATGGTCCAATTTCTCCTGTTACCGTTGGCATGATAGGAAATTCCAGGCTAAAAAATCATTTTTGAGGAAAGAAAAATTATTTTTTATTTTCATGGCTCTGCGTTATAAACTTCTGTGAAGCACCTGGGGGTTTAAAGTGCTCAGTATGCATCTAGATAAGTTCCTAGGGGGGTCTAGTTTCCTAAATGGGGTCACTTGTGGGGGAGCTCCAATGCATAGGCACACAGGGGCTCTCCAATTGCGACATGGTGTCCGCTAACAATTGGAGCTAATTTTCCATTCAAAAAGTCAAAAGGCGCGCCTTCCCTTCCGAGCCCTGCCGTGTGCCCAAACAGTGGTTTACCCCCACATATGAGATATCGGCGTACTCGGGAGAAATTGCTCAACAAATTTTATGATCCATTTTATCCTATTGCCCATGTGAAAATAAAAAAATTGAGGCGAAAATAAATTTTTTGTGAAAAAAAAAAAAGTACTTTTTCATTTTTACGGATCAATTTGTGAAGCACCTGAGGGTTTAAAGTGCTCACTAGGCATCAAGATAAGTTCCTTGGGGGGGTCCAGTTTCCAAAATGGGGTCACTTGTGGGGGAGCTCCAATGTTTAGGCACACGGGGGCTCTCCAAATGTGACATGGTGTCCGCTAAAGAGTGCAGCCAATTTTTCATTGAAAAAGTCAAATGGCGCTCTTTCCCTTCCAAGCCCTGCCGTGCGCCCAAACAGTGGTTTACCCCCACATATGAGGTATCAGCGTACTCAGGACAAATTGGACAACAACTTTCGTGGTTCAGTTTCTCCTTTTACCATTGGGAAAATAAAAAAATTGTTGCTGAAATATCATTTTTGTTACTAAAAAGTTAAATGTTCATTTTTTCCTTCCATGTTGCTTCTGCTGCTGTGAAGCACCTGAAGGGTTAATAAACTTCTTGAATGTGGTTTTGTGCACCTTGAGGGGTGCAGTTTTTAGAATGGTGTCACTTTTGGGTATTTTCAGCCATATAGACCCCTCAATCTGACTTCAAATGTGAGGTGGTCCCTAAAAACATGGTTTTGTAAATTTCGTTGTAAAAATGAGAAATCGCTGGTCAAATTTTAACCCTTATAACTTCCTAGCAAAAAAAAAAATTTGTTTCCAAAATTGTGCTGATGCAAAGTATACATGTGGGAAATGTTATTTATTAACTATTTTGTGTCACATAACTCTCTGGTTTAACAGACTAAAAATTCAAAATGTGAAAATTGCGAAATTTTCGCCAAATTTCCGTTTTTATCACAAATAAACACAGAATTTATTGACCTAAATTTACCACTAACATGAAGCCCAATATGTCACGAAAAAACCGCTAGGATCCATTGAAGCGTTCCTGAGTTATTACCTCATAAAGGGACACTGGTCAGAATTGCAAAAAACAGCAAGGTCTTAAAGGTCAAAATAGGCTGGGTCATGAAGGGGTTAAAGTGACCTGCCCACCAAATTGGCACCTGAGGTGCCCCGCCCACCAAATCGGACCCCGATTGGCCCCGCCCACCAAATCTGACCCCCGAGTGGCCCCGCCCACCAAATTGGACCCTGAGTGGCCCCGCCCACCAAATTGGACCCTGAGTGGCCCCGCCCACCAAATTGGACCCCGAGTGGCCCCGCCCACCAAATTGGACCCCGAGTGGCCCCGCCCACCAAATTGGACCCCGAGTGGCCCCGCCCACCAAATTGGACCCCGAGTGGCCCCGCCCACCAAATCGGACCCCGAGTGGCCCCGCCCACCAAATCGGACCCCGAGTGGCCCCGCCCACCAAATAGGACCCAGAGTGACCCCGCCCACCAAATAAGACCCAGAGTGACCCCGCCCACCAAATCGGACCCAGAAGGTAAGTGCACTCCCACCCCGTATGTGCAAAAGTAAGTGCACCCCCGCCCCGTGTGTGCAAAAGTAAGTGCGCCCCGGGTGTGCAAAAGTACACCCCCGACCCCATGTGTGCAAAAGTGCGCCCCCGGCCCCAGGTGTGAAAAGTAAGTGCACCCCCAATCCTGTGGGTGAAAAGTAAGTGCACCACCGGTCCCGTGGGTGAAAAGTAAGAGCACCCCGGCCCCGGGTGTGCAAAAGTGCGTGCGCCCCCGGCCCCCAATTCGGACCCTGAGTGGCCCCGCCCACCAAATCGGATCCCGAGTGGCCCCGCCAACCAAATCGGCACCTGAGTGGCCCCGCCCACCAAATCGGCCCCCAAGTGGCCCCGCCCACCAAATCGTCCCTGAGGTTCCCCGCCCACCAAATCGGATCCCGAGTGGCCCCGCCAACCAAATCGGCACCTGAGTGGCCCCGCCCACCAAATCGGCCCCCAAGTGGCCCCGCCCACCAAATCGTCCCTGAGGTTCCCCGCCCACCAAATCGGACCCTGAGGGGCCCAGCCCACCAAATCGGACCCTGAGGGGCCCCGCCCACCAAATCGGACCCTGAGGGGCCCCGCCCACCAAATCGGACCCTGAGGGGCCCCGCCCACCAAATCGGACCCTGAGGGGCCCCGCCCACCAAATCGGACCCTAAGGGGCCCCGCCCACCAAATCGGACCCTAAGGGGCCCCGCCCACCAAATCGGACCCTAAGGGGCCCCGCCCACCAAATCGGACCCAGAGTGACCCCGCCCACCAAATTGGACCCAGAGTGACCCCGCCCACCAAATCGGTCTTTGAGGTGCCCCCACCCTCCGAGGGACCCCGCCCACCAATTCGGACCCAGAGCGGCCCCGCCCACCAAATCGGCCCCCGATTGGCCCCGAACACAAAATCGGCCCCCGAGCGGCCCCGACCACCAAATCGGCCCCGACCACCAAATTGGCACCCGAGCAGCTCCCACCACCAAATCGGCCCCCGAGCGGCCCCGACCACCAAATCGGCCCCCAAGCGGCCCCGACCACCAAATCGGACCCTGAGGGGCCCCGCCCACCAAATCAGACCCTGAGGGGTCCCGCCCACCAATTCGGACCCTGAGGGGCCCCGCCCACCAAATCGGACCCAGAGTGACCACGCCCACCAAATCGGACCCAGAGTGATCCCGCCCACCAAATCGGTCCTTGAGGTGCCCCCACCCACCAAATCGGCCCCCGAGCGGCCCCGACCACCAAATTGGCCCCCGAGCGGCCCCAACCACCAAATCGGGCCCCGACCACGAAATCGGCCCCCGAGCGGCCCCGACCACCAAATCGGCCCCCGAGCGGCTCCCACCACCAAATTGGCCCCCGAGCGGCCCCGACCACCAAATTGGCCCCCGAGCGGCCCCGCCCACCAAATCGGACCCTGAGGGGCCCCGCCCACCAAATCGGACCCTGAGGGGCCCCGCCCACCAAATCGGACCCTGAGGGGCCCCGCCCACCAAATCGGACCCTGAGGGGCCCCGCCCACCAAATCGGACCCTGAGGGGCCCCGCCCACCAAATCGGACCCTGAGGGGCCCCGCCCACCAAATCGGACCCTGAGGGGCCCCGCCCACCAAATCGGACCCTGAGGGGCCCCGCCCACCAAATCGGACCCTGAGGGGCCCCGCCCACCAAATCGGACCCTGAGGGGCCCCGCCCACCAAATCGGACCCTGAGGGGCCCCGCCCACCAAATCGGACCCTGAGGGGCCCCGCCCACCAAATCGGACCCTGAGGGGCCCCGCCCACCAAATCGGACCCTGAGGGGCCCCGCCCACCAAATCGGACCCTGAGGGGCCCCGCCCACCAAATCGGACCCTGAGGGGCCCCGCCCACCAAATCGGACCCTGAGGGGCCCCGCCCACCAAATCGGACCCTGAGGGGCCCCGCCCACCAAATCGGACCCTGAGGGGCCCCGCCCACCAAATCGGACCCTGAGGGGCCCCGCCCACCAAATCGGACCCTGAGGGGCCCCGCCCACCAAATCGGACCCTGAGGGGCCCCGCCCACCAAATCGGACCCTGAGGGGCCCCGCCCACCAAATTGGACAGAGTGACCCCGCCCACCAAATCGGTCCTTGAAGTGCCCCCACCCTCCGAGGGACCCCGCCCACCAAATCGGCCCCCGAGCGGCCCTGACCACCAAATCGGCCCCCGAGCGGCCCCGACCACCAAATCGGCCCCCGAGCGGCCCCGACCACCAAATCGGCCCCGACCACCAAATTGGCCCCCGAGCGGCCCGACCACCAAATCGGCCCCCGAGTGGCCCCGACCACCAAATCGGCCCCCGAGTGGCCCCGACCACCAAATCGGCCCCCGAGCGGCTCCGACCGCCAAATCGGCCCCCGAGCGGCCGCGACCACCAAATCGGCCCCCGAGCGGCCCCGCCCACCAAATCGGCCCTGAGGTTCCCCGCCCACAAAATCGGCCCCTGAGGGGCCCCGCCCACCAAATCGGCCCCCGAGCGGCCCCGACCACCAAATTGGCCCCCGAGTGGCCCCGACCACCAAATTGGCCCCCGAGTGGCCCCGACCACCAATTCGGCGCCTGAGGGGCACCCAAGTGTGAAAGTCTTGCAGGGACAGCACGGGCACCATTCCAAAGCACTATCTGTAGTTCCTTCAGGAAATACCCATCTAGTTATATTTAATGATTTTCTAATGAGATATGTATGTGTTGGATATAAAATGTGGTTTCACTCTTTTTTTTTTTTTCAAAAAAGCCACGCCGTTCAGGCATTAAAGTCCACTTTTTTCAATTATTTTGTGCTGCTTTTCCTTTTTTTGAGTTTATTACTTTTTGACCATTGGATTGCTGGTCGGGAGAGCTCTGCATGCCTTGTAAGGTAGTAATTTGATGCTGTTCCAATTTTTTCACTATATATATATATATATATATATATATATATATATATATATATATATATATATATATATGCTACTGAACCCGTTCTACGCCCGGGTGGCAGGCAGTTATATTGGTATATGGTCTCCATCCTGGTATGTGTTGCTTCCATCCTGCGCCCTAATCTTGTCATGTGCTGCTCCCATCCTGCGCCCCCATCCTGTCATGTGCTGCTCCCAACCTGCGCACCCGTTCTGCCATGTGCTGCTCCCATCCTGCGCCACCGTTCTGTAATTTGCTGCTCCCATCCATATGCCCCATACGCTGCTCCATAAAGGTTGATGGCCCCCATAAGATGCTTCATAGTATATGCCTCATATGCTGCTCCATTATGGTTGATGGCCCCCATAAGATGCTCCATAGTATATGCCCCGTATGCTGCACCATTATGGTTGATGGCCCCCATAAGATGCTCCATAGTATATGCCCCTTATGCTGCACCATTATGGTTGATGGCCCCCATAAGATGCTCCATAGTATATGCCTCATATGCTGCTCCATTATGGTTGATGGCCCCCATAAGATTCTCCATAGTATATGCCTCGTATGCTGCTGCATTATGGTTGATGGCTCCCATAAGATGCTCCATAGTATATGCCCCATATGCTGCACCATTATGGTTGATGGCCCCCTTAACCCCTTCATGACCGGGGGATTTTTCATTTTTCCGTGTTCGTTTTTCGCTCCCCTCCTTCCCAGAGCCATAACTTTTTTTTTTTTCCGTCAATTTGGCCATGTGAGGGCTTATTTTTTGCGGGACGAGTTGTACTTTTGAACGACATCATTGGTTTTAGCATGTCGTGTACTAGAAAACGGGAAAAAAATTCCAAGTGCGGTGAAATTGCAAAAAAAGTGCAATCCCACATTGGTTTTTTGTTTGGCTTTTTTGCTAGGTTCACTAAATGCTAAAACTGACCTGCCATTATGATTCTCCAGGTCATTACGAGTTCATAGACACCAAACATGACTAGGTTATTTTTTATCTAAGTGGTGAAAAAAAATTCCAGACTTTGCTAAAAAAAAAAAAAAAAAATTGCGCCATTTTCCGATACTCGTAGCGTCTCCATTTTTCATCATCTGGGGTCGGGTGAGGGCTTATTTTTTGCGTGCCGAGATGACGTTTTTAATGATAGCATTTCGGTGCAGATAAGTTCTTTTGATCGCCTGTTATTGCATTTTAATGCAATGTCGCGGCGACCAAAAAAACGTAATTCTGGCGTTTCGAATTTTTTTCCCGCTACGCTGTTTAGCGATCAGGTTAATACTTTTTTTTAATTGATAGATCGGGCGATTCGGAGCGCGGCGATACCAAATATGCGTAGATTTGATATTTTTTTTATTGATTTATTTTGATTGGGGCGAAAGGGGGGTGATTTAAACTTTTATGTTTTTTTTATTTTTTTCACATTTTTTTAAACTTTTTTTTTTACTTTTGCCATGCTTCAATAGCCTCCATGGGAGGCTAGAAGCAGGCACAGCACGATCGGCTCTGCTACATAGCAGCGATCTGCTGATCGCTGCTATGTAGCAGAATTGCACGTGTGCTGTGAGCGCCGACCACAGGGTGGCGCTCACAACGACGGGCAATCAGTAACCATAGAGGTCTCTAGGACCTCTATGGTTACCATTCACAAGCATCGCCGACCCCCGATCATGTGACGGGGGTCGGCGATGCCGTCATTTCCGGCCGCCCGGCCGGAAGCGGTAGTTAAATGCCGCTGTCTGCGTTTGACAGCGGCATTTAACTAGTTAATAGGTGCGGGCAGATCGCGATTCTGCCCGCGCCTATTACGGGCACATGTCAGCTGTTCAAAACAGCTGACATGTCCCGGCTTTGATGCGGGCTCACCGCGGAGCCCTGCATCAAAGCAGGGGAGCCGGCATCGGACAGTATAGTACGTCCGATGCCGGAAAGGGGTTAAGATGCTCCATAGTATATGCCTCATTTGCTGCTCCATTATGGTTGATGGCTCCCATAAGATGCTCCATAGTATATGCCCCGTATGCTGCACCATTATGGTTGATGGCCCCCATAAGATGCTCCATAGTATATGCCTCATATGCTGCTCCATTATGGTTGATGGCCCCCTTAAGATGCTCCATAGTATATGCCTCGTATGCTGCTGCATTATGGTTGATGGCTCCCATAAGATGCTCTATAGTATATGCCCCGTATGCTGCACCATTATGGTTGATGGCCCCCATAAGATGCTCCATAGTATATGCCCCTTATGCTGCACCATTATGGTTGATGGCCCCATAAGATGCTCCATAGTATATGCCTCATATGCTGCTCCATTATAGTTGATGGCCCCCATAAGATGCTCCATAGTATATGCCTCATATGCTGCTGCATTATGGTTGATGGCTCCCATAAGATGCTCCATAGTATATGCCCCGTATGCTGCACCATTATGGTTGATGGCCCCCATAAGATGCTCCATAGTATATGCCTCATATGCTGCTCCATTATGGTTGATGGCCCCCTTAAGATGCTCCATAGTATATGCCTCAAATGCTGCTGCATTATGGTTGATGGCTCCCATAAGATGCTCCATAGTATATGCCCCGTATGCTGCACCATTATGGTTGATGGCCAATTGTCACTATTCACCTGACCACTGTCACCAATTGGTCAGGATTCACACCGTGACCGTCACCCCTGCGTCACGGGTTGGGGTGACTTTAGGCCAACAGACGGCTATCACATGTGCAGGGGGGCTTATCTTAGTTATCCCTCCACTCCACGATGTGATGAAAAAACCACACACAAGGCTATTGACCTCTTAGTTTACAGCAGGGGCTTATTCTAGGTATCCCACTGCTTTTCTATATACCACAAACTGCAGGGATTTATGTATATCCCGCTTACAGTTCCACTTAACACTTGCAGCTCTCTGGCGCCCCCTTACTCTCAGGTCAGATTAGGTACTGCACCCTTGGTAATTAGTCGCCAGAAAGGCTGCCTGCTATGTACTGGCTATTGGGCACGCTGCAGCGACGCGATAACTACTCCCACTCAGGCAGGAACAATAATTATTAACGCCGCAGTCACTACAGCATCCCTCAACAGTCCGCACACATATCGCTGCCACCAGCTTCGATTAAACGGGTCCGAAGCTAACCCAACACAACAGTAACAGTAGCGTATTTCCCTTCAGAAGACAGGGTAAGTTTAGAGCATGGAGAACTGAACTAACATATAATAGTATATCCCATTGAAAATACTTAGGCAGTGCTTTATCAAAAATAGTTTATAAAGATGTTACAAATGAGACAATTGCAAATATGTACAAGGGTAATTATAACATAAAGGGAATAAATGAGAAAAAAAAACAACACTTACATGTTCAAAGCATGACAGGCAACCAGGCTAGTGGAGTTTTTCCCATACGTCCCAGCTCATTGGGACGTGAGCAGGGCTCTTCCAGGACAGGACAAGAAATCCAGCAGCAAGAGACTCCTCAGAGCCTGCCAGACACTTAAAACATTAAGGCTGTGACATCACAGAAAGGCTGGCTTATCCAGACCCTCCTCTCTCTACATTCTGCCTAAACTTTAAACTATTCTCTCTAGTTTCTATAACTTCACTACAAAACATGTCAGCGTCCTAAAAAGCTCATCATTCATCTCAGATTAACGTGAGCATTCTAATGAGATCAAATATGTCCTAACTGGGATACATATTTACAGAGAAAACCCTACTTCTTTACCAGACGGAGTTAGAAGCCCGAGTTTCAAGGGATGGGTACCTACACCGAGTGGGAATACGAATATATATTTTCGTGTTCTTACCGTAAACATGGTGCATAATATCGTACCAAAACCAAACAAAGGATCTTCCATGAATTTTGGAGCCACTTTACCAGTTCTGACTAGTGAAGGTGGGAGGGGTGAGGGACTTTCCTCTGAGCCTGGAATTTACGACCCCAGGGCAATAAAACATCTCTTCCCCCATACTCTCAGAGAAGGAAAGCCAGGAATATGCAGCTACAAACTGTTACTCCAAGAAGGCGGTCTTAGCCCAGGCAGGCTAGCAAGAGAACTACTTATGATATTTCATACCATATCGTGACACCTCCCCCTTTTGGTGTACGCTAGGGAGGTAGAACCTGACGGTATGCCTCCATGGGCACCTCAGTAGGTTCACCCTGGCGGGAGAGTCCATCTGCATTCCCATGCTCCCTGCCCGTTTTGTGTTCAATGGTGAAGTCAAACTGCTGAAGGGCAAGGCTCCAGCGTAGCAACCTGCCGTTGGTTCCACACATGGCGTTTAGCCAGCGCAGAGGGTTGTGGTCGGTCACCACAGTGAAGGGGCGACCGTACAAGTAGGGCTGCAAGCGCTGCAGGGCCCAGACTATGGCCAGGCACTCCTTCTCGATGGTGGAGTAGGCCACTTCCCTCGGCAAAAGTTTCCGGCTCAGGTATAATACGGGGTGCTCTTGGTCCTCCGAGTCAACCTGGCTGAGTACAGCACCAAGGCCAAACTCGCTGGCGTCGGTGTGCACCAAGAACGGTCGACTGCTGTCGACTGCTTTCAACACAGGGGCGTTGCACAGTGCGGTTTTCAACGCCTGGAAGGCCCCCTCACAGCCATCTGTCCAGTTGACAATGTGAGGTAGCTTCTTCCTGGTGAGGTCCGTCAAAGGTTTTGCCAGGCTACTATAGTGCTTTACGAAGCGCCTATAGTACCCTGCAGTGCCCAAGAAGGACATCACCTGTTTCTTGGTCACGGGAGTGGGCCAGTTCACGATCACTCCCACTTTGTCAGGCTCTGGCTTCAGGGTGTTCCCGCCTACCCGGTGCCCCAGATAGTGAACCTCCCTCATGCCCATCTGACACTTTCCCGGCTTGATAGTCAGTCCTGCTTGGTGAATTCGCCTGAGCACCTCCTCGAGATGCTGCAGGTGTTCCTTCCAGGAGGGACTGAAGATGGCAATGTCATCCAAGTACGCCACGGCGTACGTCTCCAGTCCCTGAAGCAGGAGGTTGACCATCCGCTGGAAAGTGGCAGGGGCATTCTTCATGCCGAAGGGCATGACCGTGGACTCGTACAGTCCAAAGGGTGTGATAAAGGCGGACTTTTCCTGCGCCTTGGGGCTCAGGGGAATCTGCCAGTATCCTCGACTCAGATCCATTATTGTTAGGTAATCTGCGCCAGCTAACTTCTCAAGCAGCTCCTCCATGCGCGGCATTGGGTGCGCATCC
The DNA here is from genome assembly GCF_032444005.1 of Ranitomeya imitator. Taxonomy (NCBI): domain Eukaryota; kingdom Metazoa; phylum Chordata; class Amphibia; order Anura; family Dendrobatidae; genus Ranitomeya; species Ranitomeya imitator. The sequence continues at coordinate 235,586,764 of NC_091284.1, forward strand.
GAGGCTGTGATGGCGTTGAGCCCCCTGTAGTCCATGCAGAACCGGGTGGTCCGGTCCTTCTTTGGCATGAGAACTACAGGTGATGCCCACGCGCTCTTTGACCGTCGAATCACCCCCAGCTGGAACATCTCATCGATCTCTTGGCGCATAGTCTGCTGCACCTGGTCAGAGATTCGATAGGGTGTTCGCCGTAGTGGGGCGTGATTCCCGGTGTCCACCTCGTGGACTGCTTACTCAGTCCTCCCAGGTCGGTTGGAGAATACGACCCGGAAGGGTTCCAGTGTGGTTTGCAACTGCACCCGCTGGGGTTCAGTTAACGAGGCGCTTACCTCCACATCCTCGATGGACCCATTGGCCTTGGCTTGGGCCAGCAAGTCCAAGAGGGTGTCTTCCTCCCCGTCTTCGGGTAAGCTGCAGACCGGTAGGACGAAAGGTTCACGTTCGTGATGAGCCTTCATCATGTTGACGTGAAAGGCCTTTCGCCTACCCCGAGCGTGGTCAAGCGTGACCACGTACGTGACCGGGTTGAGCTGTTGGTGGACGACGTACGGGCCCTGCCAGGCTGCCTGAAGCTTATCCGTTGGTACGGGGACCAGCACCCACACCTTTTGACCCACGTGGTAGGTCAGCTCCCGGGCGTTCTGGTCGTACCAGTGCTTCTGATCAGCCTGAGCCTGCGTCATGTTGTCATGCACCAACTGCGTCAAGGTCTGCATCTTGTCACGGAAGCGCATGACATACTCCACTATGGACACTTCAGAAGGGTTCGGCTCCTCTTCCCAGGATTCTCTTACCAACCCAAGGGGTCCCCGGAATCGCCTGCCGTACAGGAGCTCGAAGGGGGAGAACCCCGTCGAGGCCTGCGGAACCTCTCGGTAAGCGAACAGCAGGTGTGGGAGGTACCGCTCCCAGTCGCGCCCTTGAGTCTCAACCAGCATGCGTAGCATCTGTTTGAGGGTACCATTGAAGCGTTCACACAAGCCATTGGTCTGTGGGTGATACGCACTCGATACCAGGTGCTTCACCTGCATTTTCTTACAGAGAGCCTCCATTAGGCGAGACATAAATTGGGTCCCTTGATCAGTAAGCATTTCCCTGGGAAATCCTACACGTGAAAAGATGGCCAACAGGGCATCTGCCACCTTATCTGCCCTAGTTGAGGACAGAGCTACTGCCTCTGGGTACCGGGTAGCGTAGTCTACCACAGTAAGGATGTATTGCTTTCCAGAGCTGCTGGGGACGGCCAGCGGGCCCACAATGTCCATCGCGATCCTCTGGAAAGGCTCCTCTATCACTGGCAAAGGGATCAGGGGAGCCTTAAGAGCAGGCCCCGCCTTCCCCACTCTTTGACAAGTGATACAGGAGCGGCAGTAGTTTGACACATCTGTCCCCATCTTAGGCCAATAGAAGTGTTGAGACAGCCGGGCCTTAGTTTTGCTGATCCCCAAGTGTCCAGCTAGCGGGATCTCATGGGCAATCCGCAACAACTCACCCCGGAATTGCTGGGGGACGACCAACTGTCTTTCCCTCAACCACTCCTTTTGTGATTCTCCGGGTACTGTCTCCCAGTATAACCTTCCTTGTTTCCAGAACACCTTCTCCTTATCAGTCTCGGAGAAGGGCGTCCCGGCAAGTTGTCTCAAACTCTCTAGGCTCGCATCTGTGTGCAGAGCGGCCTGAAACTCCTGGCTAGGGGAAGCCAAAAGCGACGTCAGGGTCCCTTCCCCACGGGAACCCTCTTGGACCTGCTCTGGGTCCATCTCTGGTTCAGTCACAGTGGTGACTGAGGAGGGTCCGGAAGGCAGACTGTTATCTGCGTTCCGGGCACTCTGACTGCGGGTGACAGCAGCTACGTAGGCTGTCTCCCCGGGGGTTTCTACAGACCCATCAGCCGGCGCTGCTATGGGCTCTACCTCCCCATCCACCCCCAACACTCCAGGGGCAGTGCTACTTATGGGCCAGTTACCTTCCTCGGTGGCACTGGTCACTTTCATGGCGTCACCTTCCTCACGGTTCCCATGCATCTCCCCATTTCCTGTAGCACCGACACTTGCCCCTGTTAGGGGTTCCTCAGCCGTCTAACTCCGCAGAGCGACGTGGCTGGGCACACCTGTACCTATGGACACATTAACCTTCACAGAAAAATCATTATCAGGTTCAGCTGGCACAGGTACAACATTTTCACCATCAATCCTAGGGAAAAAATGGTTAATAGATGCATCATTACAAGATAAAGCATGGTCAGGTAACACATGCGATTTCCCATCATCATCATCATCGTCATCAGGGTTAACTTTACCCGCATTAATAGATTGGGGAGGGGTGTCAGGAACGTAGTATGCAAACATCCTCCCCAAATCAGTCCCCAACAAAACATCAGTGGGCAACTTATCAGACAGCCCCACTTCCTTCACCCCGCTCCCAGCACCCCAATCAATAAAAACCCGGGCCATCGGTAAGGGACAGCTGATGCCCCCAATCCCAGTGACAGTTAGGGTTTTCCCCGGAATGATTTCTTCAGGGGCCGCCAGTTCGGGTCGGATGAGAGTTCGTTCAGGGTCGGATGAGAGTTCGTTCAGCCCCGGTGTCTTTGAGGCCTGTAGCAACATGGCCTCCCACAGTGACGGGCTGTACGTTGTCACATACCCTCCCAACCACACCACCCACCAAAAGAACTGCTGCATTAGGCCCTGGGGCCTTGGCTGGGGGGTTCTTCTGCTTGGTTGGGCAGGAGGTACTGAGATGACCAGTCTGATTGCAGGTGTAACACTTGCGAGGTTTGGTGGTAGGTCTGGTGCTGTTGGCCACGGGGACAGGACCTCTGGTGTGCTGGCTGGCAGGGGTACTGGCGTTGGTTGCAGGCTTACCCGCTCTCCAGCTGGTGGTGACTGGCTTCCGCACTTCCGATCTACGGTTGGCCTCATAGGCATCGGCAATCTGCGCTGCTTTCGTCACGTCTTTGGGTTCTCTGTCCATCACGAACTGTCGCACCTCAGCTGGGCAAAGATGAAAGAACTGGTCTTTGATCATCAGGTCTCGCAGCTGTGCAAAGGTGGTCACTGACAGTCCTTGGGTCCACTGGTCAAAGTGGGTCCCCAGTCCATGCACCACATCACTGTAACTGTCGTGTGGGCCACGTTGGAGGGTCCGGAACTTTCTACGGTACACCTCGGGTGTAAGCTGGTACTTGGCTATCAGAGCCTGCTTGATGGCCTCATAGTCACCATCTTGTTCTTGAGGGAGGGCAGCAAACGCCTCCAGAGCTTTACCTCTCAGCCCTGGTGTCAGGTATCGTGCCCATTCATCTGTAGGCAGCCGGTACTGTCTGCAGGCTTTCTCAAAGGCCCGCAGAAAAGTGTCCAAGTCCCCGTCCTTCTCCATAACAGGAAAGTGATTGGGTCGGGGCTTAGGTATCTGAGCGCTGCTGGGCTCACCTCTCTGGGCGGTGGAGGGCATCCCCCCCTGCCGGAGCATCTCCAGTTCATGTTCTCGCTGGGCTTGGCGCTCGGCTCTCAGCCTCCCGCTCGGCTCGCTGGGCCTGAGCCTCTCGCTCGGCTCGGGCCTCTCTCTCAGCTCGGGCCTCTCTCTCGGCTTGCTGGGCCTCCTGCCGGTATTGCTGAATCAGCTGCCGATGTCCCTCATGGTCGTCAATGGGGAATTCTTTCAAGGCCGCCTGCAGGTGGGGGTCCAATTCGCCCGGATTGCTAACAGGGCCGGCATTCAGTGGTTGGACCTCTGCTGCAGCACCATGTTCGCTGGTGCTGGCTTCTGCGGCCTCTGGTCTCTGTGACCTGGCTTGGTCTGCTTCGAATTGCACCAGGTCAGCGACCATTTGAGCCTTGGACTTGTCCTGGGGGTTCAGGCCATGGTACATGCATATCCCAGCAAGAATGTCCTTCTTCTGCTGGTTGTACCAGGCTTCCCCTTTCGCAGCCATAGTTGCCAAATAAAAGATAGGATAGAAAAATGAAGAGGAAGGGATAATTACCAGTACGCAATTGTCTCACAACTAAAAAGCACTGAGTTCGTTCTCCAAACTTATTTGCGCAGAGTCCTCGCAAGAACTTTCTGCAAGTTTTTAGTGAGAGGAATGATTACTCAAACCAAATCACTAATGCTCTAAGACATCCCACCGCCTTGCCACCAATTGTCACGATTCCCCTGACCGCTGTCACCAATTGGTCAGGATTCACACTGTGACCGTCACCCCTGCGTCACGGGTTGGGGTGACTTTAGGCCAACAGACGGCTATCACATGTGCAGGGGGGCTTATCTTAGTTATCCCTCCACTCCACGATGTGATGAAAAAACCACACACAAGGCTATTGACCTCTTAGTTTACAGCAGGGGCTTATTCTAGGTATCCCACTGCTTTTCTATATACCACGAACTGCAGGGATTTATGTATATCCCGCTTACAGTTCCACTTAACACTTGCAGCTCTCTGGCGCCCCCTTACTCTCAGGTCAGATTAGGTACTGCACCCTGGGTAATTAGTCGCCAGAAAGGCTGCCTGCTATGTACTGGCTATTGGGCACGCTGCAGCGACGCGATAACTACTCCCACTCAGGCAGGAACAATAATTATTAACGCCGCAGTCACTACAGCATCCCTCAACAGTCGGCACACATATCGCTGCCACCAGCTTCGATTAAACGGGTCCGAAGCTAACCCAACACAACAGTAACAGTAGCGTATTTCCCTTCAGAAGACAGGGTAAGTTTAGAGCATGGAGAACTGAACTAACATATAATAGTATATCCCATTGAAAATACTTAGGCAGTGCTTTATCAAAAATAGTTTATAAAGATGTTACAAATGAGACAATTGCAAATATGTACAAGGGTAATTATAACATAAAGGGAATAAATGAGAAAAAAAAACAACACTTACATGTTCAAAGCATGACAGGCAACCAGGCTAGTGGAGTTTTTCCCATACGTCCCAGCTCATTGGGACGTGAGCAGGGCTCTTCCAGGACAGGACAAGAAATCCAGCAGCAAGAGACTCCTCAGAGCCTGCCAGACACTTAAAACATTAAGGCTGTGACATCACAGAAAGGCTGGCTTATCCAGACCCTCCTCTCTCTACATTCTGCCTAAACTTTAAACTATTCTCTCTAGTTTCTATAACTTCACTACAAAACATGTCAGCGTCCTAAAAAGCTCATCATTCATCTCAGATTAACGTGAGCATTCTAATGAGATCAAATATGTCCTAACTGGGATACATATTTACAGAGAAAACCCTACTTCTTTACCAGACGGAGTTAGAAGCCCAAGTTTCAAGGGATGGGTACCTACACCGAGTGGGAATACGAATATATATTTTCGTGTTCTTACCGTAAACATGGTGCATAATATCGTACCAAAACCAAACAAAGGATCTTCCATGAATTTTGGAGCCACTTTACCAGTTCTGACTAGTGAAGGTGGGAGGGGTGAGGGACTTTCCTCTGAGCCTGGAATTTACGACCCCAGGGCAATAAAACCTCTCTTCCCCCATACTCTCAGAGAAGAAAAGCCAGGAATTTGCAGCTACAAACTGTTACTCCAAGAAGGGGGGCTTAGCCCAGGCAGACTAGCAAGAGAACTACTTATGATATTTCATACCATATCGTGACAGCCCCCTTAAGATGCTCCATAGTATATGCCTCATATGCTGCTCCATTATGGTTGATGGCCCCCATAAGATGCTCCATAGTATATGCCCCGTATGCTGCACCATTATGGTTGATGGCCCCCGTAAGATGCTCCATAGTATATGCCCCGTATGCTGCTCCATTATGGTTGATGGCCCCCCATAAGATGCTCCATAGTGTATGCCCCGTATGCTGCTGCGATATATAAAAAAAATAACATACTCACCTATCGTCGCTGGGCGCCGAGTGCTGGGAGGCCTGAGCAGGCGGGAACACCGGCGCGCTGTGGGGGGTCAGGTGCCGGAGTCGCCACTAGCTCAGGCCCCCGACACTTGCATATATTAACCTGGCCCTGATCCAGCACTGCGTGCTGCTCCATCTTCCAGGTCCTCTGGCTGTGACTGTTCAGTCAGAGGGCGGCGCGCATTAAGCGCGTCATGGCGCCCTCTGAACTGAACGTAACGTCACAGGCAGAGGACCCGGAAGATGGAGCGGCACGCAGCGCTGGAACGGGACAGGTGAATATAGCATACTCACCCTCCTGGCACGTCCAGATTGACAGCGGCATTTAACGGGTTAACAGCCACGGGTGGATCGTGACTCCACCCTCTTATGTTAGGGGCACATGTCAGCTATTCAAAACAGAGATGTGCCGAAGCCCACATCAAAGGGAGGGACACTACATGCGCCGTTCATGTAGCATGTCGTGAAGGGGTAAAAACTGATTTATGGAACTTCAGGATTACATTAAACAAATGTGTATTTAATTCACTATATATGTGATCATGCTGCATCGCTGGTGCCGGCACCTACCTGCAGAAGGTTTTTTTCCCCAAGATAAGTATAATATTCATTATGTAAACTAGGGGCAGGTCACTGAGGGATCAGTGACCTGTCAGAAGCCATACTGGTGAATACGTAATCGGAGCACCACATAAAGACCCCTCCCCACAGGCCGCCCCGGAGCACGAGCATATCATTAACTGAAAACTGAAAATAAAGATTAAACCACAACCACAAGTCAGATTTTATCAACAAAGGTATCATTGTAATCAGTATAACAGCGCCTATCTGACACTGTCTGTAGGTTACTGAGCACAATCCTGCTGACATGTTCCTTTTAAGGATGTGGGGATGCATATGAGATGACACCCTCCATTTTATTATCCAAAGCAGAAATCCAATGCAAAGGACAACACTTCTAAGTAAGCCCCCCTTCTTGTAAGTGAATAATTACCCATAGATTTCAGTGGCTGCTGGTCTATTGCTCATTTTCCCTAAAATGTTGATAAAACCTCACTGTAAAAATGCAAAACTTCAGTAGCTAATATTTTAACAGATTCATTTTTGTTTCCATAACAGTCCGCAAAAAACGCTTACAACCAGCTCTCTTTTCTTGAGAGCACAAAGAGATTGATTTGCATGTTAGATATTTTATATAATTACTGTAAAGGTCATCTGTGGCAGTTATACAAAGCTGACCCTCAGATTTTTGCTACAGACTTGCAGTTTGAACTGCTGCAGGTCTTCATGCAGTTTACTCCCACATGGATTTAATGTGACTTTCCAGGCTATGATGGCCTACTGTGGTTTTGCCACGGAAGCAATGAAGAAACAACTTCAGGGTGTCCATATGAATGACAGTGTGGATTTCCCATGAACAACAAAATGGAAAATGCTTGTGTGAAAATTCCACTGCATATACATAACCTTGCAGGAAAGGCAATTTATAAATCTTGTATCCTATTTTCCAATAAATATCTGTTAATTCAAGAAATTCACAATGAAAATTGTTCAGTAGTCTGTGGTGTGACATGTTAAAAGTGCCTCAATTTTAGCAGAACATCCACTCACCCATCATCTTTCATATGCAGACAGGGGGCATATGGTGATAGTATTCACTACTACCGGTTTAAGAGGGAATGTGTTTCATGGTGTCGGCACCTACTTCTTTGTCCTTACAAAGACCATTTATTTCTTTGTTTCCAGCTGCTATCTGCCCAGCACCAGATAAGCCAACTGATGGCATGTATGACCCGGAGAAGGATGAATACACTTACTTAGATGCGGTGACATTTAAGTGCAGTAAAGGCTTACATGTTATTGGAACGTCATCTGCATCGTGCACTAGTAACGGAACATGGAGTGTTAGCTCCCCAACTTGTAAAGGTCAGAATTCTGTATTTCTCTTATTCTTCCTTGTTATGAAACAGAGAATATAGATTTTAAGAATTAGAAGACAAATAGATGTTGCAAATTGACTATTTCCTTCCACAGCCACTTTTGAGGTTCATGACCAGGCCAGACTTTTCAAATGTGACATTTTTCATTTTGTGTATTATTTTTTTTTTAATGTATTATCTTTTGTTAGTGGTAAATTTAGATTGAAACCATTTTTCTTTATGAAAATATTTAAAATTTGCTGAAAATGTTTTTTGAAAAATATGCAGTTTTCACACTTCACATTTTTTTTATACCGCAAAACAAAGTTAAACCACACAAATGTTTCTAGAAGTCTTAAAAGTATGGCAATTTTTAATTTTCAGCTATATATGTTATTACAACCACAGAGTCACTAGAAACGTTTTAAATTGTCATCTTTCTGTCCAAATTATTTTTGTAAATTGTATGTATCACAGAGCTAAAAACAGCTACTTAGACTGGCATTGGCTTTATAAAATTTGTATTTATTTTTTAATTTGTTTCACACTTGATAGCACTATACCGTAATAAAATACCTTTGGTGAGCATTGCGACGTTTAAATACATTTTTCTATTGCTGATTTTCACTCTAACTGGGGCTGCTGTTCCTAGTACCTGGTATTTCCTGCTCTCACCTGGCGATCATTTGTGACCTGGTAATAAATTTCTTGCAGCTGCATATTCAGTAATGGCGTTTTAGAATGTCACATATAAATTCTATGGGCTGCCCATCCAATTGTATGAAAGAACTTATAAGTACTCTTTTATTACATTCAATTATATACATACATGCACAAAAGCTTAACGTAAAATGAATCCTAATTACAGGTTATTTTTAATCAAACCACCATGAACTGACTTTGAGGCAGAGTTAATAAAGTTTGCAGGTCCCGGAGAATTCTGCAACAAGCTCTGGAGTATGGGATGCCCCATGTGCTGTTTGTGAAGGAGATTAAACAGCATCTGAATGTCCTGGTCATCATAGCTAGTTGTAGGTGCGAGTATCACATGTGTGGCCATTCTTTGGCACTCTGCAGGCTCTACAGGAAAAAAAATACCCATGGATGTTCCAGCTTCATTAGTCTAGAAACCAAATCTCTTCATCACATGAAGTGACATTACCTGCTCATTTGGGAAAACAAGCCAGACAGCAACAAAGCATAGCTAAAACACAGAAGTGATTGATGACAATGGTGGTAATGATGACACTGACCAGGTAGTGCTTGTGGATGCACAGCCTGGCTAACACACTGAAGCTGAATTTGAAATGACAACCAATAGGTATCCCAAAATATTTATGCTCCTGGGTTAAAGCACCACTCCAGCATTTTGTTTTTTTATTGTACCACTAGTATCATACCAAGCTGCCGTCTTCTTCTCTTATTGGCACCGCTCTGGTCGGTCTTCTGCTAGATGTAACCTGCTGGATCGCTCCATTGTTTACCGTTTGAGTCGGAAGTCACATTTCCATGTAATATGCTAAAAAAAGAGAATGGAAAACTTATGGAGGGAGTTGAAGCTCCAAGTTGCCAAGCGACAGCCTCAAAATCTTAATGATTTAGAGATGATCTGCAAAGAGCAGTGGACCAAAATTCCTCCTGACATGTGCGCAAACCTCATCATCAGCTATAAAAAAATGTCTGACTGCCAACAAGGGTTTTGCCACCAAGTATTAAGTCTTGTTTGCTAGAGGTATCAAATACTTATTTATCACCGCAAAATGGAAAGAAATTTATATACCGTAATTTATACAATGTGATTTTCTGGATGTTATTTTTTATATTCTATCTCTCAATGCTAAAATTAACCTACCCTTAAAATTATAGACCGTTCATGTCTTTGTCAGTGGGCAAACTTACAAATCAGCAAGAGATCAAATAATTATTTCCCCCTATGTGTATATATACCAGAAGATGAGGTTCTTCATAGTGATGTAGTAGTAGTAGTGATGAGCGAGTGTACTCATTGCTCAGGTGACCTCCCGAGTATTTATGACTGCCCGGAGATTTAGTTTTCCTCAGCTGAATGATTTACAGCTATTAGCTAGCTTAATTACATTTGGGGATTCCCTAGCAACCAGGCAACCCCCACATGTGCTCAGCCTGGCTAGTAGCTGTAAATCATTCAGCTGCCGTGATGAAAACTAAATCTCCGAGCAGTCATAAATACTCGGAGGTCCGAGCGTGCTCTGGAAAACCCAAGCAACGAGTACATTCGCACATCACTAGTTCTTAGTTTAACATTCTGATCAGATGGTATGAAGCCCACTGCCACATCACGGCGAACCTCTCAGTGGGTCCTAACTTTTAATGCCTTTAAAGGAGTGGCGTCGTTTGCTAACCACCATCATAGCTACATTGCACCAGCACGGTGGGCGGCCTGGTGCCTCACAGCGCCCATTCTACAAGACTGAGTCTCCATGACTCCAGACTGCACCTCCACACAAGTACAAAACTACAGCAACAATGGCCGCCATACCGCACCACCACAAAATGAAAGGAGCATTGTGACTCGCCTTCCGCAATCTCTCAAATAAGAGCTAAAATAGACTGGACCCCCTTTGCAGTCTCCAGCTAATTAAAATGACCTATGCACATCCTCCCCCAAAAAAGGACAGGTCATGCTATATGCTAAAGAAGAGAATGGACAGCATCTCCAAAAATCATATCATATATTGATCTAATGCCACTAGGCAAAATATATATAACTGAACATGAGGTTCTTAGTTTAACATTCTGATCAGGCTGTATGAAGCCCACTGCCATCTCAGTGTAAGTCAATGAGAGGCAGAACGAGGCTCATAGACTTACACTGAGAGCTTGCAACCATTACCTCAGACTACTGGTCAGTTAAGAGTTGTGGTCACAAGATGGCCGGGGAAGGACCAGAGCAGCGCCGGGAGAAGCTGAAGACAGCCGACAAGTATATTACTAGGCGGAGAGAACATCATCAGTGTTAGCACTCCAGTGCTAAAATAACAAGAAAAAAAAACACCCCTGAGCTGGTGCTTTAAATATTCAATAAGTACTTTGAATTAGTTATACACTTGCATGACTATATGTGAATTTACATATCTTGCTGAAGTTAAAAGGAAAAATATATTATCAATATACAGTGAATCTCGATTTGAGTTTTGACCTATAAGATTTTATGTTTTACACTACAAGAGCATTGTGATAATACAGGAGGAGTCTGCATTTTTTCTCAATAGTGTGGGGCCAAATTTTTTTCTGGTAAATTCTAGCATTTGACAACATAAGCCAGGCAACATAAATATTTTACTATACCTTTTTCTGTGACAATATATGGCAATATGCCACAAGTGTCACTAGTCTTGGTATTACCAGGATTTACAGCTATGCGTCTTTATGTACTGTTGGTTAACACAGAAATGTCATTTGACAGTGAAATGAAAATGCCAAATTATGTATTGAAATTTTTACTTACACCTAAAGCATAAGGACATTGTTTTATACCTACATATAGCAAAACAAGCTTAATCCTTATCTACTTTCTAATCATTTTACAGTACTCTTGAGGAAGTTCTCTTACATTCCCTGTACATTAACAAGTTTGTCTAGAATGATCTCTAGGTCTACACATTTCACTGGGGTCTTGATTCTTTTCTTATATTTACCAATGCCTCTAGGGTTTGGTGCCCTGAGTTTACGGTTTTCATGGAGCTAAAAGTGCCAGCATCCTTTGATGAACTCGGATTTCTGTGTGTAATTGTGAGCTATATATTAAAAAAAGTGCTATGAAAAAAACAGGAATGATGGAGTGCTACCAGATAGGACATATGCAGTATATACAAAAATTAATAAATGTTTCATCAGAAGAGCATACAATGCGTTTTGAAAAATTACCTGGTTTCTTCAGCACTTATCTGGTTTTACCTACAGGGTTTTTTGTTTGGAGACCAGCTTTTATTATATTGAAAACACTGAGTAATAACCCTTCCCACAAAAAGACGTTGTATTCACGTTCCAAGAAGGGTTTTTTACGTGTGTAGGGGAAGCTATTATATAGCCAACATATGTCTCTTAACCCCCAAGGCTAACAACAAGTTCCAGCCATGGATGTTAACCATGTACAGTTAGGGCCAGAAATATTTGGACAGTGACACAATTTTCGCGAGTTGGGCTCTGCATGCCACCACATTGGATTTGAAATGAAACCTCTACAACAGAATTCAAGTGCAGATTGTAACGTTTAATTTGAAGGGTTGAACAAAAATATCTGATAGAAAATGTAGGAATTGTACACATTTCTTTACAAACACTCCACATTTTAGGAGGTCAAAAGTAATTGGACAAATAAACATAACCCAAACAAAATATTTTTATTTTCAATATTTTGTTGCAAATCCTTTGGAGGCAATCACTGCCTTAAGTCTGGAACCCATGGACATCACCAAACTCTGGGTTTCCTCCTTCTTAATGCTTTGCCAGGCCTTTACAGCCGCAGCCTTCAGGTCTTGCTTGTTTGTGGGTCTTTCCGTCTTAAGTCTGGATTTGAGCAAGTGAAATGCATGCTCAATTGGGTTTAGATCTGGAGATTGACTTGGCCATTGCAGAATGTTCCACTTTTTGGCACTCATGAACTCCTGGGTAGCTTTGGCTGTATGCTTGGGGTCATTGTCCATCTGTACTATGAAGCGCCGTCCAATCAACTTTGCAGCATTTGGCTGAATCTGGGCTGAAAGTATATCCCGGTACACTTCAGAATTCATCCGGCTACTCTTGTCTGCTCTTATGTCATCAATAAACACAAGTGACCCAGTGCCATTGAAAGCCATGCATGCCCATGCCATCACGTTGCCTCCACCATGTTTTACAGAGGATGTGGTGTGCCTTGGATCATGTGCCGTTCCCTTTCTTCTCCAAACTTTTTTCTTCCCATCATTCTGGTACAGGTTGATCTTTGTCTCATCTGTCCATAGAATACCTTTCCAGAACTGAGCTGGCTTCTTGAGGTGTTTTTCTGCAAATTTAACTCTGGCCTGTCTATTTTTGGTATTGATGAATGGTTTGCATCTAGATGTGAACCCTTTGTATTTACTGTCATGGAGTCTTCTCTTTACTGTTGACTTAGAGACAGATACACCTACTTCACTGAGAGTGTTCTGGACTTCAGTTGATGTTGTGAACGGGTTCTTCTTCACCAAATTAAGTATGCGGCGATCATCCACCACTGTTGTCATCCGTGGACGCCCAGGCCTTTTTGAGTTCCCAAGCTCACCAGTCAATTCCTTTTTTCTCAGAATGTACCCAACTGTTGATTTTGCTACTCCAAGCATGTCTGCTATCTCTCTGATGGATTTTTTCTTTTTTTTCAGCCTCAGGGTGTTCTGCTTCACCTCAATTGAGAGTTCCTTTGACCGCATGTTGTCTGCTCAGAGCAACAGCTTCCAAATGCAAAACCACACACCTGGAATCCACCCCTGACCTTTTAACTACTTCATTGATTACAGGTTAACGAGGGAGACGCCTTCAGAGTTAATTGCAGCCCTTAGAGTCCATTGTCCAATTACTTTTGGTCCCTTGAAAAAGAGGACGCTATGCATTACAGAGCTATGATTCCTAAACCCTTTCTCCGATTTGGATGTGGAAACTATCATATTGCAGCTGGGAGTGTGCACTTTCAGCCCATATTATATATATAATTGTATTTCTGAACATGTTTTTGTAAACAGCTAAAATAACAAAACTTGTGTCACTGTCCAAATATTTCTGGCCCTAACTGTATATGCTGCTGTCCCTCTCTGACATCGGCATGCACAGCGGCACCCACACTCCAACCCCCTCGTGATGTCATCTGGGGTACCGATGGTTTACTGTCTGTGTCTGTTGACTCCTGTCGCTAATATCTTGGTCTTCCTGTGAAGCTCAGCGTAGGCTGAGCTACATAGGAGACTGAGATTTTCATTACATATTGCCATACTGAGGTATTGCAGTATGTAATACGAGTGATCAAACTATTGGAGGTTCAAGTCTACTAAGCAGACTAAAAAGTAATGTAAAAAAAAAATAAAAGCTAAATGCTTTTAAAAATATAAAAATCCAAAAATATAAAGTTTTTTTTTTTCTTCATCAAAACAGCGTAAAAACCATTCTACCCAATCAGGATGGTTCCTAACTCTAGTAACTCAAGACTCCCAATATATGGGGAAAGAAAACGATCTGGACCTGACTGTGTTTATTACCTGCATATGTTTTTGAAACTTTTTTTCCCTCTTTTTTTCTTTCTAGCTGTTAGTTGTCCAGATCCAGCTCCAGTGCAAAATGGGATACGAGTGTCAGGGTTTGTTGGCCCATATACATTGAATTCTGCTGTGAGATACGAGTGTCAAGATAACTTTGTCATGAAAGGTTCCAGTTCAATCGCCTGCACTGTTGACAGTCAATGGTCACATGAAATTCCCAAATGTCTGAGTGAGTATACTTTATTACTGCTAGTATACATATGTGCAGCTTGCCCTGGGGTCCAGGCGGTAAGGGAATTCACTCTTCCACCTTAAAGAGAATATGTCACCAATCTGAGAGGCGCATAATGTAGGCACAATGATCCTGATGCCAGTGATGTGTCATTTATGTGGTATATATAAACAGGTATCTAGCATCCACCCAAAAAGCAGTTAAAATCAAAGGGAAACGCCTATCCTACGCGTTTAAGTATTAAAAGCTCTTAGTCCCAGTTTACTAGGAGCTTGTAATGCTTGAAATATGTAGACGAGTGTTTCCATTTGATTTTAACTTCTATATTGGAGCATACCAATAAATAATGATTTTTAGAAATTAAAAGTTTTTTGGCAGATGGTGTATACCTGTTTGTATATACTGAATTTCTTCACCTGAGAACCGGACCTAGGAACCTTTTATACACCGCTACCTGTTCTGGTGAATTGTTGTTACTTGTATACTTGTAATTTACTTTGTGATTGCTGTAGTTTTGATAACCTCCTGCTGATAAAACAGTGATTTTATCATTGGAACACTAGAAAACCAGCTGCCGGGTCTGCCCCTACCACTGATTGTATATGGACAGAAATCTGCCAATCAGTGGTGTGTGATGGGTTATACAGAGCTCAACATTCAGGGAACTGCTAGATCTGCAGCAGATAAAACAGTGATTGTATCAAAATAACAGCAAGAAGCTCAGTAAGTCACATGTCACTGGACTCAGACTTTGTCTCAAGCTTCTCTTAGGTGGGGTAGCAAATACCTGGTAACAGAATCCCTTTAAATGAAGCGTCCTCTGGTGGGTTACTGAAAGGGTAAAATGTATGAAATCAGTACACAGACAATGCCCTAAGTGACGAAGCAAATTGAATTCATGTTTGTAGCATTGCCTGCTTAGTGTTTCTTATGTTCCTGAACATAAGACGAGCACAAGTTTTTGGAAAACCGTTCCAGCATCTCATGTATCGGGGTAAATACTGTCCTTTGATTATCGTGGACAAACCTCACACGGGCTAATATTGTTTAAAATGTAATAATTTATATTTGGTTAAGTTGCGTGTTAATCATGATGTTAGGAAATTTCTCTATCCGATTACTCTCACCGGGCTTTTATATCTTTAATATGTGTTTAGTAGGAGAAAGGTTGGACCCAACCTCACATATCTGGCATGGAAGCTAAAACTAGTTAGCTACATTTACACCTCCGTATTCTGCACTTGTGTATGAAGTCTGTAAGAGGGCTACATATTTCTTGCTAACAGAAGCAGATCCAACTGGAGGATGGCAGAGACACCTTTTCCCTTAGGCTACTTTCACACATCAGGTTTTTTGCATCAGGCACAATCCGATGAATGTTGGAAAAACCGGATCCGGCGCAGGTTGTGAAAAACTGATGTGACAGATCTGTTTTTTTGACGGATCCGACTAGCATATCTAGATTAAAAAAAAATTTGGAGCATGCTCAGTTTAAAAAATTCCGTCATTTTCCGGATCTGGCACTTTCCGGCTCCCATAGGCTTCTATTCTAGCAAACAGCCGGAAGCGCCGGATCTGGCACTTCCAGCTTTTTCGCCGGAGACAAAAAACGTTGCTATGGACACTTTTTCCAGAAACCGGAAACGGCAGATTTGCCAGATCCGGTGAAAACCGGACGAAACGCAATGTCATCCAGCGCAATCCGGCACTAATGCAAGTCTATAATAGGAAAAAACTTTTTTGAAATTTAGCCGGATTTAGCCTGACAGTGAAAACCTGATGTGTAAAAGTAGCCTTAGTAAGGTTTTCCTGCATTTCTCTGGCAGAAAAAAAGACCCTATGTTCCAGTACTTGAACTTGTTAATATCATTGGTAATTCTTTGATATGGCATAATATTGTAAATGGCATATTTAGATTTGTAATATAGAATTAATGTGTCTAACAGGATTCTTTTGTAATTAAATAATGCAACTGTATTGAGTTAAGTGCTACAACAACGGTCGGCATTCATTGCAAGAAATGCATATTCTCATGCAAGTAGAGCCTTGTGGTTGGCATGATTTTTGTTCATTTTTATTGGTAACAATAAAGCTATTTATTGAGCTAATAACTTCAGTCTGCATTCACATGGCAGTCGTATTGTTTGTGCGTCACTTTGGCAAAAAAAACATGTTTTAACCCTTACTGTTGCACTTTTCAGTAAAATGTTAGCTCATTTGCACATTTAGGCTATGTTCACACTTTGCGGTTTTTACCGCGGAACCGCGGCGATTTTCCATAGCGTTTACAGTAACACGTAAACCCTATGGAAACCGCAAACCGCTGTGCCCATGCTGCGGGAAAAACCCCGCAGGAACGCAGCGGTTTACAACCCGCAGCATGTCACTTCTTTGTGCAGAATCGCAGCGATTCTGCACCCATAGGAATGCATTGATCCGCTTACTTCCCGCATGGGGCTGTGCCCACCATGCGGGAAGTAAGTGGATAATGTGCGGGTTATACCCGGGGTGGAGGAGAGGAGACTCTCCTCCAGGCCCCGGGAACCATATTTGTGTAAAAAAAAAGAATTAAAATAAAAAATAATGCTATACTCACCTCTCGGCGCTGCACGCGGCCGTCCGGTCTCAGGTTTGCTATGCGACCAGGACCTGCGGTGACGTCGCGGTTACATGACTGTGACGTCACGAAGGTCCTTCTCGCACAGCATCTTTGGAACTGGACCGCAGCCTGCAGCGCCGAGGAGATCGGGACGTCAGAGGGTGAGTATATTATTATTTTATTATTTTTAACATTACTATTGATGCTGCATATTGCTGCATATGCAGCATCAATAGTAGGAGTAAAATCCCACAGCGGAACCCGCAGGACAAACCGCGATAAATCTGCAGGGATAACCGCAGTGGGTTTGCCCTGCAGATTTATCAAATCCGCTGCGGGAGAACCCGCAGGGACCCAATGCTATGTGTGAACATAGCCTTAAGTATGTAGCCATACTTGTAAAACATTGTATAATATTGAATAAAGCTAGTGTGAGCCTAGACCATTGTCATTTGTAATGTTCTGGTGGGTTTTGTTTGTCATCTAACACTTCAGAATATATATATATATATATATATATATATATATATATATATATTCACTCATGTTGTTATACTAATTGTAATATTAATAGTCTTTTTTTATAGCTAAATTGCAACTTATTTCTTAGCTGTTTGTGCTACTCCTCGCAATTATACTTTTGCGGAGCCTGAGGAAAGCTTTACCATCTACTTTGATAAAACCACTGTGTTGTACAAATGCAAACCAGGATACATAAGGGATCCTGAAGTTCATCAAAATCAAATCACTTGCTCAGGAAGAAGCTGGTCTGAGCTTGCTAGTTTTTGTTCACGTAAGTAACTTTTATTACACATAAACCAAACACGAGCTTGGGAGGGCTGACGTGTGCAATATAGTTGTAAGATGAAAAATTGTATCTTGTTTGCAGCGATTTCTTGTGGTCATCCCGGGAAAGTAAATAATGCAAACAGGATAGGATCAGAATTCACCTTTGGAAACAGAGTAGACTATATATGTCAGGAAGGGTAAGTTATATTTTACTGGCACCCATGCATGTATAAGTGGCTGCTATTGCACATCTTAAACTACTCTTAAACTCTGTTGAAAGTTGTATGTTGTTAATATTACATAAATATTTAGGTGAGATTTATTCATATAATTGTTAAGTAATATGTGTTGCCAGTCATGAAATTTGGACATTGCACTGTATTTGGGCAACTATTTGTCAGTATATAATTTGAGGAACAATTTAAATTCTTATCATGCTCTTGCTTTACACATCTGGAAGTCATTTCTGGACTTTTTTTTTAAATTTATACATACAGATACATGAATACCTTGCAAGCTACACCCCTAAAGGTGTAAGAGTTCCTCTTGTGCAATACAGGTTTGTACACTAACTGCCTGTCAAAATCTTGTATCAGCCACTGTACAGTAGTGACCAAACTTTTTGAGACTGATACAAATTAGTTTTGACAAAGCTTGCTGCTTCACTGTTTTTCAATCTTTTAGTCAGATGTTTCTATGGTTAGTGAAGTACAATTATAAGCATTTCATACATTTTTACACTTGTATTCATCAAGTTTATGCAAAGGCTCAATATTACGGTGTTGACCCTTATTTTTCCATGCCTTCTGTAGTAAATTATAGAAAACTATAATTTGCACGGACATGCTGGATATCCTCTTCTGTGCCGAATCCTGACTGATGGGAACACATTCTTGCCTAATCAGTGCTTGGAATTTAATGCAATTTCTGTGTTTTTGTTTGGCCACTCACTTTTTGAGGTTTTACCTGAAGTCTTAATTCCTTTTGCCTTATGACATGGGGTTTTATTATGCTGGAAAAAACTCTGTTCATCCCCAAATTAATCCTGGATCATTCTGAGAAGTAGGATGTTTAGATGTCATTCTTTTTCATTGCAATGTTATTAAGGCAAAATTGTGAGTGAGACTTCTCCCTTGGATAATATAAAGATCCAAAACCACTAAAGCACTGAGCACTGACTGTTGTAAAAAAAAAAAAAATCTTTAGCCACAATTATATCTCTAGTTAGCGGAGGGAAAATCTGACGTGTTAGGATTACTATTCAGCCTTAGGCTAGGGTCACAGGACCATTTTTCTCTCATCCGAGAAAAATCAGTCCAATTATGCTGATCACAGAGTGTGATCTGATTTTCTCGGATGTTGGGAATAAAAACAAATGCTCCATCTTCAACATTTTGTCAGTCTGTGAAAATCTTACCGCTTTCAGATGTCATCCAAGCGTGGTCCGATTTTTTTTTTTTTTTTCCACGGACCCATAGACATGAATGGCCAAGTGCGATCTAATAATCGGATGCAACTCGAGCATGCTACAATTTTATTTTTTTTTCCTCTGACCTTTTGTTCTTGGGAAAAAATTGGACTTGTGCACTTCCCCATAGAATAACATGGGGACAAATGCTATGTGTCAAAACGATGTTTGATTTTTACGATCGTCTACACGAGCCCTTACTGTGATGTTCCTGTAATCACTTGAAGCTTTGCAGCAGACACCTTTTTCTGGCTGTGGATGCCTTGTAGGCTTACAAAAGCATCTGTCTGCAGGAGCTAGTTACGTCCATATATACGGTATTTGGACAGAGACAACATGTTTCTAATTTTGGTTATAGACATTACCACAATGAATTTTAAACAAAACAATTCAGATGCAGTTGAAGTTCAGACTTTCAGCTTTCATTTGAGGGTATCCACATTAAAATTGGATGAAGGGTTTAGGAGTTTCAGCTCCTTAACATGTGCCACCCTCTTTTTAAAGGGACCAAAAGTAATTAGACAATTGACTCCAAGGCTATTTCATGGACAGGTGTGGGCAATCCCTTCGTTATATTATTCTCAATTAAGCAGATAAAAGGCCTGGTGTTGATTTGAGGTGTGGTGCTTGCATTTGGAAGGTTTTGCTGTGAAGTAAACATGCGGTCAAAGGAGCTCTCTATGCAGGTGAAACAAGCCATCCTTGTGCTGCGAAAACAGAAAAAACCCATCCGAGAAATTGCAGCAATATTAGGAGTGGCAAAATCTACAGTTTGGTACATCCTGAGAAAGAAAGAAAGCACTGGTGAACTTATCAATGCAAAAAGACCTGGGCGCCCACAGAAGACAACAGTGGTGGATGATCGCAGAATAATCTCCATGGTGAAGAGAAACCCCTTCACAACAGCCAACCAAGTGAACAACACTCTCCAGGAGGTCGGCGTATCAATATCCAAATCTACCATAAAGAGAAGACTGCATGAAAGTAAATACAGAGGGTTCACTGCACGGTGCAAGCCACTCCTAAGCATCAGAATAAAAAGGCTAGACTGGACTTTGCTAAAAACCATCTAAAAAAGCCGCACAGTTCTGGAAGAACATTCTTTGGACAGATGAAACCAAGATCAACCTCTACCAGAATGATGGAAAGAGAAGAGTATGGCGAAGACGTGGTACTGCTCATGATCCAAAGCATACCACATCATCTATACCAGGGGTGTCAAACTGCATTCCTCGAGGGCTGCAACCAGGTCATGTTTTCAGGATTTCCTTGTACTGCACAGGTGACAATTTAATCACCTACACACATAATGATTGCAGCACCTTGTGCAATGCTAAGGATATCTTGAAAACACGCATGGTTTGCGGCCCTCGAGGAATGCAGTTTGACACCCCTGATCTATACAACACGGCGGAGGCAGCGTGATGGCTTGGGCATGCATGGCTGCCAGTGGCACTGGGTCACTAGTGTTTATTGATGATGTGACACAGGACAGAAGCAGCTGAATGAATTCTGAGGTATTCAGAGCCATACTGTGTGCTCAGATCCAGCCAAATGCAGCCAAACTGATTGGTCGTCGTTTCATACTACAGATGGACAATGACCCAAAACATAAAGCCAAAGCAACCCAGGAGTTTATTAAAGCAAAGAAGTGGAATATTCTTGAATGGCCAAGTCAGTCACCTGATCTCAACCCAATTGAGCATTCATTTCACTTGTTAACCCCTTCCCGACCTTTGACGCCACGTAGGCGTCATGAAAGTCGGTGCCAATCCGACCCATGACGCCTATATGGCGTCATGGAAAGATCGCGTCCCTGCAGATCGGGTGAAAGGGTTAACTCCCATTTCACCCGATCTGCAGGGACAGGGGGAGTGGTAGTTTAGCCCAAGGGGGGTGGCTTCACCCCCCCCGTGGCTACGATCGCTCTGATTGGCTGCCAATCAGAGCGATTTGTAATATTCCACCTATTATAACGGGTGAAATATTACAATCCAGCCATGGCCGATGCTGAAATATCATCGGCCATGGCTGGAAATACTAATGTGCCCCCACCCCACCCCACCGATCGCCCCCCCAGCCCTCCGATCTGTCCGGTACACTGCCCCGCTCCCCTCCGTCCTGTGCTCCGCTCCCTCCCCGTGCTCTTGTCCGCTCACCCCCGTGCTCTTGTCCGCTCACCCCCGTGCTCCAATCAACCCCCCGTGCTCCAATCAACCCCCCGTGCTCCAATCAACCCCCCCGTGCTCCGTTCCACCCCCCCCCTGTGCTCCGTTTGACCCCCCCGTGCTCCGTTCCACCCCTCCTGCGTTCCGATCCACCCCCCCATGCTCCGATCCGGCAGATTCGTTCAAAGTGCATTTTGATCACTGAGATATAATCTATCCCAGTGATAAAAATAAAATAATAATAAATGACCCCCCATCCTTTGTCACCCCCATAGGTAGGGACAATAAAAAAATAAAGAATTTTTTTTTCCCACTAATGTTAGAATAGGGTTAGGGGTAGGGTTAGGGCTAGGGTTAGGGCTAGGGTTAGGGTTTCGGTATGTGCACACGTATTCTGGTCCTCTGCGGATTTTTCCGCTGCGTATTTGATAAATCCGCAGTGCTAATCCGCTGCGGATTTATGGCGGATTTACCGTGTTTTTTCTGCGCATTTCACTGCGGTTTTACAACTGCGGTTTTCTATTGGAGCAGTTGTAAAACCGCTGCGGAATCCACAGAAAGAAGCGACATGCTGCGGAATGTAAACCGCTGCGTTTCCGTGCAGTTTTTCTGCAGCATGTGTACAGCGATTTTTGTTTCCCATATGTTTACATTGAACTGTAAACTCATGGGAAACTGCTGCGGATCCGCAGCGTTTTCCGCAGCGTGTGCACATACCTTTAGAATTAGGCTATGTGCACACGGTGCGGATTTGGCTGCGGATCCGCAGCGGATTCGCATGTAAACCTATGGAAAACCAAATCCGCTGTGCCCATGGTGCGGAAAATACCGCGCGGAAACGCTGCGTTGTATTTTCCGCAGCATGTCCATTCTTTGTGCGGATTCCGCAGCGTTTTACACCTGTTCCTCAATAGGAATCAGCAGGTGAAATCCGCACAAAAAACACTGGAAATCCGCGGAAAATCCGCAGGTAAAACGCAGTGCCTTTTACCCGCGGATTTTTCAAAAATGATGCTGAAAAATCTCACACGAATCCGCAACGTGGGCACATAGCCTTAAGGTTAGGGTTGTGATTAGGGTTATGGCTACAGTTGGGATTAGGGTTAGGGGTGTGGGGGGTTAGTGTTGGAGGTAGAATTGAGGGGTTTCCACTGTTTAGGCACATCAGGGGTCTCCAAACGCAACATGGCGCCACCATTGATTCCAGCCAATCTTGTATTCAAAAAGTCAAATGGTGCTCCCTCACTTCCGAGCCCCGACGTGCGCCCAAACAGTGGTTTACCCCCACATATGGGGTACCAGCATACTCAGGATAAACTGCGCAACAATTTCTTGGGTCCAATTTCTCCTGTTACCCTTGTGAAAATAAAAAAATGCTTGCTAAAACATCATTTTTGAGGAAAGAAAAATGATTTTTTATTTTCACGGCTCTGCGTTGAAAACGTCTGTGAAGCACTTGGGGGTTTAAAGTGCTCACCACATATCTAGATAAGTTCCTTGGGGGGTCTAGTTTCTAAAATGGGGTCACTTGTGGGGGGTTTCTACTGTTTAGGTGCACCGGGGGCTCTGCAAACGCAACGTGACGCCCGCAGACCATTCCATCAAAGTCTGCATTTCAAAAGTCACTACTTCCCTTCTGAGCCCCGACGTGTGCCTAAACAGTAGTTTACCCCCACACATGGGGTATCAGCTTACTCAGGAGAAACTGGACAACAACTTTTGGGGTCCAATTTCTCCTGTAACCCTTGGGAAAATAAAAAATTCTTGGCTAAATAATTATTTTTGAGGAAAGAAAACGTATTTATTATTTTCACAGCTCTGCATTATAAACTTCTGTGAAGCACTTGGGGGTTCAAAGTCCTCACCACACATCTAGATAAGTTCCTTTCGGGGTCTAGTTTCCAAAATGGGGTCACTTGTGGGGGGTTTCTACTGTTTAGCCACATCAGGGGCTCTGCAAACGCAACGTGACGCCCACAGAGCATTCCATCAAAGCCTGCATTTCAAAACATCACTACTTCACTTCCGAGCCCCGGCATGTGCCCAAACAGTGGTTTACCCCCATATATGGGGTATCAGCGTACTCAGGAGAAACTGGACAACAACTTTTGGGGTCAAATTTCTCCTGTTACCCTTGGGAAAATAAAAAATTGCAGGCTAAAAGATCATTTTTGAGAAAACAATTTTTTTTTTCTTCATGGCTCTGCGTTATAAACTTCTGTGAAGCACTTGGGGGTTCAAAGTCCTCACCACACATCTAGATTAGTTCCTTTGGGGGTCTAGTTTCCAAAATGGGGTCATTTGTTGGGGATCTCCAATGTTTAGGCATACAGGGGCTCTCCAAACGTGACATGGTGTCCGCTAATGATTGGAGCTAATTTTCCATTTAAAGGGACTCTGTCACCTGAATTTGGCGGGACTGGTTTTGGGTCATATGGGCGGAGTTTTCAGGTGTTTGATTCACCCTTTCCTTACCCGCTAGCTGCAATATTGGATTGAAGTTCATTCTCTGTCCTCCATAGTACACGCCTGCGCAAAGCAATCTTGCCTTGTGCAGGCGTGTACTATGGAGGACAGAGAATGAACTTCAATCCAATATTGCAGCCAGCATGCAGCCAGCGGGTAAGGAAAGGGTGAATCAAACACCCGAAAACTCCGCCCATATGACCCAAAACCAGTCCCGCCAAATTCAGGTGACAGGTTCCCTTTAAAAAGTCAAATGGCGTGCCTTCCCTTCCGATCCCTGCCGTGCGCCCAAACAGTGGTTTACCCCCACATATGGGGTATCAGCGTACTCAGGACAAACTGGACAAGAACATTTGGGGTCCAATTTCTCCTATTACCTTTGGCAAAATAGGAAATTCCAGGCTAAAAAATCATTTTTGAGGAAAGAAAAATTATTTTTTTATTTTCATGGCTCTGCGTTATAAACTTCTGTGAAGCACCTGGGGGTTTAAAGTGCTCAATATGCATCTAGATAAGTTCCTTAGGGGGGTCTAGTTTCCAAAATGGGGTCACTTGTGGGGGAGCTCCAATGTTTAGGCACACAGGGGCTCTCCAAACGCGACATGGTGTCCGCTAACAATTGGAGCTAATTTTCCATTCAAAAAGTCAAATGGCGCACCTTCCCTTCCGAGCCCTGCTGTGTGCCCAAACAGTGGTTTACCCCCACATATGAGGTATCGGCGTACTCGGGAGAAATTGCCCAACAAATTTTATGATCCATTTTATCCTATTACCCATGTGAAAATGAAAAAATTGAGGCGAAAAGAATTTTCATTTTTGCAGATCAATTTATGAAGCACCTGAGGGTTCAAAGTGCTCACTATGCATCTAGATAAGTTCCTTGGGGCGTCTAGTTTCCAAAATGGGGTCACTTGTGGGGGAGCTCCAATTTTTAGGCACACGGGGGCTCTCCAAACGTGACATGGTGTCCGCTAAAGAGTGGAGCCAATTTTTCATTCAAAAAGTCAAATGGCGCTCCTTCCCTTCCAAGCCCTGCCGTGCGCCCAAACAGTGGTTTACCCCCACATATGAGGTATCAGTGTACTCAGGACAAATTGGACAACAACTTTCGTGCTTCAGTTTCTCCTTTTACCATTGGGAAAATAAAAAAATTGTTGCTAAAAGATTATTTTTGTGACTAAAAAGTTAAATGTTCATTTTTTCCTTCCATGTTGCTTCTGCTGCTGTGAAGCACCTGAAGGGTTAATAAACTTCTTGAATGTGGTTTTGAGTACCTTGAGGGGTGCAGTTTTTAGAATGGTGTCACTTTTGGGTATTTTCAGCCATATAGACCCCTCAAACTGACTTCAAATGTGAGGTGGTCCCTAAAAAAAATGGTTTTGTAAATTTCGTTGTAAAAATGAGAAATCGCTGGTCAAATTTTAACCCTTGTAACTTCCTGGCAAACAAAAATTTTGGTTCCAAAATTGTGCTGATGTAAAGTATACATGTGGGAAATGTTATTTATTAACTATTTTGTGTCACATAACTCTCTGGTTTAACAGAATAAAAATTTAAAATGTGAAAATTGCGAAATTTTCAAAATTTTCGCCAAATTTCCGTTTTTATCACAAATAAACGCAGAATTTATTGACCTAAATTTACCACTAACCTGAAGCCCAATATGTCACGAAAAAACAATCTCAGAACCGCTAGGATCCGTTGAAGCGTTCCTGAGTTATTACCTCATAAAGGGACACTGGTCAGAATTGCAAAAAACGGCAAGGTCTTTAAGGTCAAAATAGGCTGGGTCATGAAGGGGTTAAAGACTAAACTTCAGACAGAAAGGCCCACAAACAAACAGCATCTGAAAACCACCACAGTGAAGGCCTGGCAGAGCATCAAAAAGGAGGAAACACAGCGTCTGGTGATGTCCATGAGTTCAAGACTTCAGGCAGTCATTGCCAACAAAGGGTTTTCAACCAAGTACTAGAAATGAACATCTTATTTAAAATTATTTAATCTGTCTAATTACTTTTGTTCCCTTTAAAAGCAGGGTGGCACATGGTAAGGAGCTGAAACCCCTAAACCCTTCATCCAATTTTAATGAAAGCTGAAAGTCTGAACTTCAACTGCATCTGAATTGTTTTGTTTAAAATTCATTGTGGAAATGTCTATAACCAAAATTAGAAAAATGTTCTCTTTCCAAATATTTATGGACTTAACTGTATACAGTCAGCAGAAGTGTGCAGTGCACTTGTCTGTGGTGCTGGATTTCAGAAAGGAGGCTGACCAGCTACATTGCAGATAAATCTAATCTATAATTGACTATTTAAGATTTCACATACTCGCATAACAATATAATTTTTCATTTGTAACTGGAGATGCAGTTTAATTATGGGATCTGAAACACTTGATTACGAATAGTAAGGTTACCCTCTTAGTAATCAAGTTATTACCGTATATACCTGAGTATAAGCCGAAACCCTTAATTTTGCCCAAAAAACTGGGAAAACTTAATGAGTCAAGTATAAGCCTAGGGTGGAAAATGCAGCTGGTAAATTTCAAAAATAAAAATAGATACCAATAAAAGTAAAATTAATTGAGACATCAGTAGGTTAAGTGTTTTTGAATATCCATATTGAATCCGGAGCCCCATATAATGCTCCATACATTTCATTATGGGTCCCATAAGATGCTCCATACAAAATATGCCCCAAAAATTCTCCATACAGTTTGATGGGCCCCATAAGATGCTCCAAAATATGCCCCATACAATGCTGCACAAATGTTTATTATGGCCCCATAAGATGCTCCATACAGACATTTGCCCCATATAATGCTGCACATGGTGCACATGGCCCCATACAGATATTTGCCCCATATAATGCTGCACATGGCCCCATAAGATGCTCCATAGAGATATTTGCCCCATATAATGCTGCACATGCCCCATACAGATATTTTCCCCATATAATGCTGCACATGGTCACATAAGATGCCATACATACATTTGCCCCATATGCTGTTGCTGCGATTAAAAAAAATAAAAATGACATACTCGCCTCTCAGGCCCTCGGCACTTGCTATATTCACCTGCTCCCTGTTCCACTGCTGAGTGCCACTATGTCTTCCCTGTCATCCGCACTGACTGTTCAGGCAGAGTGCGGCGTGCACTAATCGCGTCATCGCACCCTCTGACCTGAGCGTCACTGCAGAGGACGCGGAAGACAGAGCGACGCCGACAGTGGAACATGCGACAGGTGAATATCCATCACTGCGTTATACTCACCTGCTCCTTGCGCAGTCCCTGCATGTCTGTTCCCCGGCGCCGGCAGCTTCTTCCTCAAATTTAAGCCGAGAGGGGCAATTTCAGCCTTAAAAAATGGGCTGAAATTCTCGGCTTATACTCGAGTATATACGGTAGTTTATGCGTATACAATTGTCCAAGTGGGCAGAAAAATTTTAACTTTCTGACACCATAGACTTCCCTGTTTTCATTTAACAGGCCATTCTAGGGTGACAGGTTCCCTTTAAAGGCCACCTAAACTAAGGTGTTATTAAATTAAGACCGAGTTATTGAAATGAAGCACAAAGTTGAAAAACAATTTAATGCAGTAGTCAGATGTCATGTAAATGGCTGTATAACTGATGTATGTAGTACATCTGTTACTTTCAAAATCATATATGCCTACATTGTTCTGCTCTGTGTGAATACATTTTAAAAATTGACTGAGTCTATGTTCCATTGCTTCCTATATTTTTCAAGTATTCACAGTGCTGCACAGAGTATCTACACGTCAATGATACCGCCTTGTTACGCCTGGCATAGGCTTGGTCTGTGGTGGAAAAGCAAAAATCTTCTTTTTTCTGCCTTCAACAGATGTTAAGATAAATTTACACAGCCCCAACCCCTGTACTGACAGCTGTGCCAAAGGAACACAAAATGGGCCCCACATAGTCCTCCATACAGTATTATGGGTCCAACAAAGTCCTCAATACAGGATTATGAGCACCGCATAATTCTCCGCACAGGATTATGGGCACTACATAGTTCTCCGTACAGGATTATGGGCACCACATAGTTCTCCGTACAGGATTATGGGCACCACATAGTCCTCCATACAGTATTATGGGCACCACATAGTCCTCCATACAGTATTATGGGCACCACATAGTCCTCCATACAGTATTATGGGCCCCATATGTTGCTTCATACATAATAAATAAATATTCGCCTCTCCCCGTTCCCTGCTGCTCTGGTCTATGCAGACTCCGATCTTCTGATTTTCTACACTACTCATCACAGAGGGCGCTCTGTAGTAATGTCATTGCGCCCTCTACGCTGAGACATCAGAGCTCAGACACAGATCGGGAATTCTGGGAGGAGTGTCAGCTGACGGCTCCCACTGTCATCATTGTTTTCAACTGTATTGGCATCCAGGGCAATGATTCTGAAACGGCCCCTCTCCCTATCCTAGACCCACAGGCCCCATAGCTGCCACGTGGTCTGTCACTAGTCGGAGTGGTGCAGCCAATCCAAGTTCCCTTCCCCCAGCTTCATACTTACCAGCTGCTGTCTTCATCTGTTATCGGTGCTGCTACGGTTGTCTTCTGCAGGTTGTGACCGGCTGGATCGCTCCAGTGATTCCTGGGCAAGCCGGAAGTCACAACTCAATGTAAGTCTATGAAGGCCAGAACAAAGCTCTCATAGACATACAGTAAGAGCTTGTGACAGTTACGTCTGATCAGTCAAAAGTTGCAGTCACAAAATGGTGGGTTGGGACCAGAGCTGTACTAATAATAGATGAAGACAGCGCTGGTAAGTATAATACTATGTTCTGGGTACTTAGATTGTCGGTGTCTTTTTTTGTTTGTTTTCTTTCTCCATTTCACCGCTTTTAACCACTTCCTGATACAGCCAATTTCCATTTTTGCATTTTTGTTTTTTCTTCCCCTTCTTTCAAGAGCAGTAACTTTTTTTGTTTTTCTGTCTACATAAGTCGTAAGAGGGCTTGTTTTTTACGGGACTAGTTGCAATTTTGAATGGCACCATTCGTTTTACCACATTCTGTACTTTTAGTGGATACTGTTTTTACCATGTAAATTGCATGGTAAAAATTACCTGGCATCATGAATATCCATGTCAGTACGCTTATGGTAATAACAAACTTGTCCAATTTTATTTTTTATTATTATTTTAGCGCTGAAAAAAAAAAAAGATCTGTAAAAAAAATTTTTTTGTCATAACGTTTTAATTTGTTTGGGCAGTATTTTTATTGCCCTCATTTTGGGCTATATACAACATTTTGATTGCTTTTTACTGCATTTTTTATAGCGTTGTTGCTGAAAAAATAAACGCTATTTTGGTGTTGATTTTAATTTTATATTTTGATTGAACTTTTCATATGTTTTAAAACTTTTTTTTTCACTTTTCTATATAAAGCAATACCAGAGTATTGCTGCATACGGTATATTAAAATTCTCAGTCTCCTTTTGAGTCCCCAGCCACTGACTGGATTTCAAGAGGGCTCTCTGATGACCGGCACGGGGGTCTTCAGTAGACCCCCAGCTGCCATAGCAACACATTGGCATTCTACAGTGCTTTCAATGGGCGCCTAGAATGACGCACCCCCCATGAAGGCACACTGTTAATGCAGCTGTCAGATGTTGAAAGTGACATTTATTGGGGTAACGGTTATATGTGGAGCCCAGGTCTTTGCTGTGACACACATCCATTTATCTGCACGGGCTCGGCTTGTGGACCTGCTCTATACACCTTCTTTTGTCTTGCACCATATATTTATGGCAGATATGGAGAAGGGGTTATAAGATTATAAAATTCTAAATGCAAAGCTTAGACATGTAAATAGCCCACCCCACTTAATTTCCCACCAGGGATGTGCAAAAAAAGGGTTGCACCCTGGATGTTTGCGTTTGAGGGAATTTGCAGTGTCCTGGGAAGGCTGCCACAGTGTACTGAAGCGACTTCATAACTAAGTATTACAAAAGACATTTTTTTGCTCAACTCTGTTCCCCATCATTCCAGTGCTGTCTCTCCGGTTCTCCCACTGGTCTTTATTCCACATGTGATCACTGCAGCCAATCACCTGCCTTTGTGGTATATGATATGAGGCAATAAGGCCAGTGATTTACTGCAGCAGTTATTTGGCACGTATAGCACGTCCTTGTAGATGGCCAAATAGAGGAATATCAGTAGAACCTGAGATGCGGTGACGTAGCAACAGGTGAAAAGATGGGATAGTTAAAATGATTTTAGTTAGTCACTATTCCTTGCATCTGCCACAATTTTCATGATTTGGATAACTCCTGTAATTACAAAATGTGGATATAAATCTTTATTACATGAGTGAAGCCATTATTTGCTGTTTTCAAAGTGAGGACAATGCCTAAAGTGGCTGGTTATTTATGTTTATATAGAATATTCTGTATATATTTTAAGGTATTTTATAAAATGATTGTATGGTGTTATGAAAGGTTTTTTTTGCACAATTTTTTTTATTTCAGATACCATATGACTTCATCAACCAGTTATAAGATATGTGACGTAAATGGAAATTGGAGCTCTGGTGAAATTATCTGTTCAGGTTGTTGTTCGGTGTTAATAAACCACTTATGCTTCAGTGTTTTTTGGCTTTTTTTTAAATTCTATAGCTTATTCTTTCTTTGTATGACCTTTGTGCATGTGCAATTGACTCACACTTTCGCCTTTTGTCATGTGAGTAAAACAGATATATCTAGTTGCAATTTGTTTTAATCTGTGGATACTGTTTCTTATGTTCAGAGATGTGATCAATTTTTTTGCAGACTAAAAAGATAAAAGGTCAAGTCGTCATGTTTAACCCCTTTCTGACCTCGGACGGGAGAGTACGTCCGAGGTCAGATCCCCTGCTTTGATGTGGGCTCCGGCCTTGAGCCCACATCAAAGCCGCGACATGTCTGCTGTTTTGAACAGCTGACATGTGTGCGCAATAGCTGTGAGTGGAATCGCGTTCCCCCTGCCGCTATTAACTAGTTAAATGCCGCTGTCAAACGTTGACAGCGGCATTTAACTACCACTTCCGGCCGCGCGTCCGGAAATGCTCTCATCGCCGACCCCCGTCACATGATCCGGGGTCAGCGATGCGTCAGGATAGTAACCATAGAGGTCCTTGAGACCTCTATGGTTACTGATGCCGACTTGCTGTGAGCACCACCATGTGGTCGGCACTCATAGCAAGGCGGTAATTAAGCTACATAGGTGCGATCTGATGATCGCTCCTATGTAGCAGAGCCGATCAGTCTATACCAGCTTCTAGCCTCCCATGGAGATTATTGAAGCATGGCAAAAGTTAAAAAAAATGTTTAAAAAAATATGAGATAAATAAAAAAAATATAAAAGTTTAAATCACCCCCCTTTCACCCCATTCAAAATAAAACAATAAAAAAAAACAAATATACACATATTTGGTATCGCCGCATTCAGAATTGCCAGATCTATCAATAAAAAACAAGAATTAACCTGATTGCTAAATGGCGTAGCGAGAAAAAAAATTAAAAACGCCCAAATTACGTTTTTTTGGTCGGTGCGACATTGCACTAAAATGCAATAATAGGCGATCAAAAGAACGTATCTGCACCAAAATGATATCAATAAAAACATCAGCCTGGCACGCAAAAAATAAGCCCTCATCCGACCCCAGATCACGAAAAGTGGAGACGCTACGAGTATTGGAAAATGGCACAATTTTTTATTTTTTTTTATAGCAAAGTTTGGAATTTTTTTTCACCACTTAGATAGCAAATAACCTAGACATATTTGGTGTCTATGAACTCGTAATGACCTGGAGAATCATAATGGCAGGACAGTTTTAGCATTTAGTGAACCTAACAAAAAGCCAAACAAAAAACACGCATGGGATTGCACTTTTCTTTGCAATTTCACCGCACTTGGAATTTTTTTCCACATTTTCTAGTGCACGTCATGGTAAAACCAATGATGTCGTTCAAAAGTACAACTTGTCCCGCAAAAAACAAATACAAAAGTTATGACTCTGGGAAGGAGGGGAGTGAAAAACGAACAGGGGAAAATGGAAAATCCCAAGGTCATGAAGGGGTTAAAAAAAAAAACAAAAAACAATTGTTCATTGAATGGAGTAATGTTTGAAGGTAGATATAGGGCCATGGACATATAGTACATTATGGTGAGAAAAAAAAGTCCCCAAACTGAACCAATTAAGTTCCATCTTTAGTTTGCCTATATAATGCAGTATAAGCTATTAAAAGTAATATACCGTAGATGTTCTTGTGTGTGATACCTATTTTAGAATCGGTTTTCTGCCATACTGACTCCTTCTTTTCTTCTGAAATGGTTCTCGTATTGCAGACTATAGTTCCCATAGTGCCAGAGTCTCATCATAATGCTTTTGTTGCTAAATAATGACAATCCGTAACAGTCAGTGACACAAGCTGCATCACATGAGAGATAGCAGATTTGTCTCCCCAACCTGATCGCTGCTCTCTTCTACAAAGAAGAAGTTCTATCTACATATTTAGGAAATCAGCTTAAAGAACTGTCTATTGCTTAAAGGAACTTATCACAGTGTAGTCAATACAAAATGAAATCTGCCACTGATTTGGTGCCCTCGATTAGGAAAGGAGTTTCAAGGAAGAAGTGGACTTTGCAGTATTCAAACATACCATCTGCAATACAGCCCAGTACTACATACAGGAGAACTGCTGGTTCAAAACACGTGAAACCTTGAATAATCTTCCTCTCACCACCTAGTCTTTCTGTCAGCAGCCTGAACTGAGCCACACCATATAACACAAAGTGAACTGAACAATCTTGTTAGAGATTTGGATCTGCCCAAATCTGAGCTCTTGGGGTACCGTCACACAGTGGCATTTTGATCGCTACGACGGCACGATCCGTGACGCTCCAGCATCGTAACAATATTGTTCCAGCGTCGTAGACTGCTGTCACACTTTGCAATGTACGATGCTGGAGCGATAATTTCATGACGTATGTGCGATGTAGAAGCCGTTGGTTACTATGCGCACATCGTATACAATATCGTCCACACCATTGTTACACCATGCGATCATGCCGCCACAGCGGGACACTAGACGACGAAAGAAAGTTTCAAACGATCTGCTACGACGTACGATTCTCAGCAGGGTCCCTGATCGCAGGAGCGTGTCAGACACTGCGAGATCGTAACTATATCGCTGGAACGTCACGAATCGTGCCGTCGTAGTGATCAAAATGCCACTGTGTGACGGTACCCTTAGGTTCCAGGTTACAGCAGTGGAATCTCCTAGAGGGTGATGTTAGGATTTCTTTGTTCCACAACCATGATAAAGATCTTATCCGATACTTCAGTGGTCCCCAACTCCAGGCCTCGAGGGCCGCCAACAGTGCAGGTTTTCAGGATTTCCTTAGTATTGCACAGGGGTTGGAATCATCACCTGTGCAGATGATCACATTACCACCGATGCAATACTAAAGAAATCCTGAAAACCTGCACTGTTGGCGGCCCTCGAGGCCTGGAGTTGGGGACCCCTGCGATACTTTTTCATGGAGGGCGATGTTGTGACATGTAACAACATCAACAATTTAGTGGAAGCTCTGAAGATAAGTCATAATCAGGAGGAATGGAGGCTCATCATCGATTCATCCAAAACCAGCCTAAAAGCCATCTTGCTGCATAATGACAATGCACTTCCTTCAACTCCTGTTGGTTATGCTATCCGCACGAAAAAAAGCTATAACAATATCAAACTGATGCTGATGTGCCTGAACTTTGACCAACATTTGTGGCCCCTCTGTGGTGACTTAAAGTGACTTAATGGACATTGTATTTCTACCCTGTAGATCAAGTAAGAGTGCAAAGTACTGGTGCTTTCGATGTGAGTGGGATAGTCGTGCAAGAGAATAGCACCACAATAAGAGTCTGGCCTCTCCAATATTCACTTCAGCAAGGGAATTAAAATGTCCTGCACCCAGCACTTGTTGACCCACATAAGCTTTTGTTACCACCATTTTAGATCTGTTTGAGCCTAATGAAGAACTTTGTAAAGGCCATGGATAAAAATGCAAAAACATTTAATTATCTCATTGCTAAATTTCCAATGCTGAGTGAAGCAAAGATAAAGGAAGAAGTCTTTATTGGATCTCACTCATAAGCTCCTTCAAGATGAGCAGTTTCTCGGTTTGTTGCAGGGCAAGGAAAAGGCTGCATGGGTAGCACTCGCATTAGTGGTAACTAATTTTTGGGGAAACTCGAGAGCTGATATATAAATAGCTGGTGGAAAATCTCAAAACATAAGGATCTTGTCTGTAACATGTCCTTTCATTCACATATAGACTTCTTTCCACCAAACAGTGGAGCAGTGAGCCGACGATCACTGTGCGAGATTTCACCAAGATATTGCAGATATGGAGAAGAGCTAAAGGAAAATGGAATGCATCAATGCTTGCAGATTCCTTTTAGACAATTGTAAGAGATGATCCGGTGCAGGAGTGCAAGATACTGACAAAAAAAGTTGTCACTGAATGAGGACCAAATTTTGTAGTGCAATTTCTGCAACTGTTTATAATTTGCAATAGTGTTTAGACTTGTTTTAGTTATTTGAATTGTTGCTAAGTTTCCACTAAATAAACATCCGATAATTGTCATAACAAAATATTCAACATCTTTATATTTGCAAAATAATAATGTTTTAAAGTACTGAAACTTTTATGCATTAATTATATTTAGCAGTAAAAAGGTATATTTTGATATCAGAAACAAGACATAAAAAATTTTCATTGTCAATTTGAATTCAGGAGGTCAAAATAATTAAGAAATGGCTAATTTCATAACTGAACCTGATAACATTCGAAAATGTGTAGGCCAGTTTAATGGTAAAAATAGATACACTTGAAAGAAGCTCTAAGCTCTTTTCATTTGCATATAGTTTCCATTTGCTGTCTTCAGTGCTGTTCTTGGCATCAATATCTCTAAATCCTAGGCTACTTTCACACTAGCGTCGTTTGGGATACGTCGTAATGCGTCGTTTTGGGTAAAAAAACGCATCCTGCAAAGTTGTCTGCAGGATGCGGTTTTTTCCCCATAGACAAACATTAGCGACGCATTGCGGCACATTGCCACACGTTGCAACCGTCGTGTGACGGTTGCGTCATGTTGTGGCGGACCGTCCGAACAAAAAAACGTTGCTTGCAACGTTTTTTTGAGCGTCGTGTCCGCCATTTCCGACCGCACATGCGCGGTCGGAACTCCGCCCCCACCTCCCCGCAACTCACAATGGGGTAGCGGATGCGTTGGAAAAATGCATCCGCTGCCCCCGTTGTGCGGCGCTTCCACAGTATGCATCCGTACATCGGCCCCTACGCACTACGACGGGCAGAGTACGACGCTAGTGTGAAACTAGCCTTCTCATTAAGGATGACCTGTTACTTACTAAAAAAAAATACCTTGAAAGGATCATTGAGCGCTGTTCACCCGTTTTTGATGCGTCGTTCCATTGCAGCAATACTCACATTTGTTCTGGATCTCACTATCTGAAATATCTTCTAGTCGTTATACTGGGCATTTCTTCAGTCTTCTCTGGAAGCGTGCGCGTTCACTCATTCCAGATAATGCCAATTGCAGTTCATTAGCATCTGCGACTGCTAAACTGCATGATCACCTGCCAAGATGTGATTGGCAGCGTTGGGAAAGGAGGAGTTAAAGCGCATCCCCCCAGAGAAGACTGAAGGATCGACCAATTTTAACTTCGAGCAGAGATTTCACATATTGTGCTCTAAAACAAACAAATGTGAATATCTCTGCAATGAAGTGACAGTGCAAAAGACTTAGTCAGATGCTGACTGCATCTGCAGGATTTGGCGTGACATGATCTGCTAGGTTTGATCCCACTTTGTACACCCACAGCAACCATATGATGCAAGTTTACATTATGTGGTTATGAATGGGTTAAGGACTATTCCTAATTTAACCTTTTTTCATTGTCGCGTGAGCTGTAATTTTTTTTTTTTTTTAGCTGTATGAGGGCTTGTTTTGTTCAGAATTACAAGGTAATGCCTAGCAATTAAAATGTTGTTTTTCATTTGCTACCCAGTGGTTGTGGGCAAGCATGATTATGACAACTCTAAATGTATATAGTTTGTTTCATTTCTTTCATACAATATATATTCTTTTGAAACCATTAACATTTGTATCACCTTATTCTGAGAGTCATAAATGTAGTATTTTCCAGCATTGGAGCTATATAAGAGATTCTTTTTTTCGTGATGAGGTGTATTTTGTCATTGGTCTTATTTTGAAGGATATATGGCTTTGTTCATTCTATGTTAGGGAACATAAATAGAGGGATGCTTATATTGTATGTGAAATTTGTGTATTGAAAACTGGAAAATCCATTTACCTAGAATGTTAGACTTGCCATTTTGGGTATTTAATATTTATTAAAAAGAACATGCTTCTGTATCTTTGGGTTTGGAGGCGTGCTCATTTGGAGATTATATATTTTCCTTTTGAACAATGGAGCCGAAACCCTCTCTTCAAATGGATACTCTTGGCACACAAACAAAGGTTAAAATAGTTGTCCAACTTTTTTAAAAGTTTACAAGTGGCTATCCGTGTTCCAAAACAGCAGAAGAAAGGGTATTCTGCTCTTCCAACCAATGGCTATCTTGTAGTGATGCTCTCTCTGTTGGTCCTGTAGGTCTTTGTTTCCAAGCAAACTGTATGCGACCATTGCAGTCGATCAGTGGTCACAGCTGTCCTACTGTACTGGTGGTATGATATTTAGTGTGGGACTCGTTCTCTTGACTAGATAGCAAGTTCTAATTTAACAAAGCATCAGGTAGGCTTGTGACGAAGTTTTATGCATTTTCTGTTCTTTTATACTGCAGCACATTCTTCTGTTAACAGACTGTTTTCTGTTTTTCTCTGTCCTGTGCCTGTGTAATTCAAGCCCCATGTGATGATTTATTTTATATCAACCGTTTTTAAAATCTTTTGGGATCAGACTTAAAAAGTATTGTTCAAGATCTTAAATTTGTGGGATTTTTTTTTTTATTGTAGTAAAATGCCATAGTCCAAACGTTGACAATTCAAGGCTGCTACCAGGAGGGAAAAATGTGTATGTTCATGGTGATTCTGTGGAATTTGAATGCAAGAAAAACTTTGTTTTACATGGCTCAAAAGTATCCGCATGCAATAGTCTGGGCCAATGGGATCCATCTCATCCAAAATGCAAAGGTAAGTTCATTTTTGTTTGAAGAATTACAATTCTTGCTTATACATTAATTATTTTGTTTTAGTTTCATTAAAAACTTTTGCCAAAATATGCCAATTGAATTTGAGATTTCAATTTAAATTCTGCAGTAGGTATAACTAGTACATTGGATGTCTTAAAGAGAATCCATGAGCAGGTGTTTGCTATGTAATCTAAGAACAGCATAATATAGGGGAAGAGCGCTTGATTCCAGTGATGTCACTTACTGGGTGTGTGTATTGGTGTTTTAAGCAATGTTTTATCAGCAGGAAATTATCACTATTGTCTTGTGACTCCTAGTCAGCTCCATTGTGCATCTCTACACCCTCCACTGATTATCAGCTTTCTGCGATTGTACAATATACACAGAAAGCTACTGTACCAATCAGTGATGTGGGCGTGGTTATACAGGGGTCAGCATTCTGAGCACTGCTAAGTCTACAGCATAGAAAACAGGGACTGTATCAAAATGACAACATTAAGATCAGCCAGTGGTACATCACTGGAGTCGTGGTCCCAGCCCTTACGGCATGTTATTCTCAGATTACATAGCAAAAATCTGGTCACATTTCTTGTAAAGCAGATTTCCCATAATCTCCTATATAAAAAGTTACTAACAGCTTTAACCCCTTCCTGACATACGCCGTACTAGTACTGCTTTGTGGGAACTGCTTTCCCGCAAACCGCAGTACTACATAGTAACATAGTTATTAAGGTTGAAGGAAGACTTTAAGTCCATCTAGTTCAACCCATAGCCTAACCTAACATGCCCTAACATGTTGATCCAGAGGAAGGCAAAAAAAAACCCCATGTGGCAAAGAGTAAGCTCCACATTGGGGAAAAAATTCCTTCCCGACTCCACATACGGCAATCAGACTAGTTCCCTGGATCAACACCCTAACAAGGAATCTAGTATATATACCCTGTAACATTATACTTTTCCAGAAATGTATCCATTCCCCTCTTAAATTTAAGTAATGAATCGCTCATTACAACATCATACGGCAGAGTTCCATAGTCTCACTGCTCTTACA
Organism: Ranitomeya imitator; assembly: GCF_032444005.1. NCBI lineage: Eukaryota > Metazoa > Chordata > Amphibia > Anura > Dendrobatidae > Ranitomeya > Ranitomeya imitator. The sequence continues at coordinate 235,624,834 of NC_091284.1, forward strand.
GTAAAGAATCCGCGTCTGTTATTATGCTTAAACCTTTTTTCCTCCAAACGTAGAGGATGCCCCCTTGTCCCTGTCTCAGGTCTATGATTAAAAAGATCATCAGAAAGGTCTTTGTACTGCCCCCTCTTATATGTATACATTAACATAAGATCACCCCTTAGCCTTCGTTTTTCCAAACTAAATAGCCCCAAGTGTAATAACCTATCTTAGTATTGCAGACCCCCCAGTCCTCTAATAACCTTGGTCGCTCTTCTCTGCACCCGCTCCAGTTCAGCTATGTCTGTCTTATTCACCGGAGACCAGAACTGTGCACAGTATTCTAAGTGTGGTCAAACTAGTGACTTGTATAGAGGTAAAATTATGTTCTCCTCATGTGCATCTATGCCTCTTTTAATGCATCCCATTATTTTATTTGCCTTTGTAGCAGCTGCCTGACACTGGCCACTAAATGTGAGTTTGTCATCCACCCATACTCCCAGGTCTTTTTCATTGACGGTTTTGCCCAGAGTTTTAGAATTAAGCACATAGTTACACATATTATTACCGTACTTCTACCCAAGTGCATGACCTTACATTTATCCCCATTAAAGCACATTTGCCATTTATCAGCCCAAGCTTCTAGTTTACATAAATCATCTTGTAATATAAAATTGTCCTCCTCTGTATTGATTACCCTGCAGAGTTTAGTGTCATCTGCAAATATTGAAATTCTGCTCTGTGTGCCCCCTACAAGATCATTAATAAATATGTTAAAAAGAGGGCCCAATACTGACCCCTGTGGTACCCCACTGCTAACCGCGACCCAGTCCGAGTGTGCTCCATTAATAGCCACCCTTTGTTTCCTATCCCTGAGCCAGCTCTTAACCCACTTACACATATTTTCCCCTATCCCCATTATTCTCATTTTATGTATCAACCTTTTGTGTGGCACCGTATCAAAAGCTTTTGAAAAGTCCATATACACTACGTCCACTGGGTTCCCTTGGTCCAGTCCAGAACTTACCTCTTCATAGAAGCTGATCAGATTAGTCTGACAGGAACGGTCCCCAGTAAACCCCTGTTTATATTGGGTCATGAGGTTATTCCTTTTCAGATACTCCAGCTTAGCATCCCTTAGAATGCCCTCCAGGATTTTACCCACAGTAGAGGTTAAGCTTACTGGCCTATAATTTCCGAGTTCAGTTTTTGTCCCCTTTTTGAATATTGGCACCACATTTGCTATACGCCAGTCCTGTGGTACAGACCCTGTTATTATGGAGTCTTTAAAGATTAAAAATAATGGTCTATCAATGACTGTACTTAATTCCTGCAGTACTGCGAAGTCCGCTACACTAACTAGCTTAAAAAAAGAAAAAGTCATGTGGCGCAGTCTCTGATCAGCAGCGATACTGATCAAAGCGCTGCGGACACAGGAAAAGCACGAATGCTCTGCGCGGGACGCTGCGCACAGGAAAAAAGCGCAAAAAAGTGCGCAAAAAAATCAATTGGAGGGAGGGGGTACTAGAACAGGGATAGAAGAAAAAATCCAGCTTCCAAAAATATCCAATTTATTAAAGTTAAAATCCAAGGTCCAAAAACATGGTTCATAGGAGAGGAGATAGCAGCATGCTACGCGTTTCGAACACTAGGTTCTTTTTCAAAGAGCTTTGAAAAAGAACCTAGTAGCACAAATTAATAAAATTAGTTTATAGCCTTCTGACACAACACATCTATAATCTGATGTACCGAGCACATCTTACACATACTGCCACATTATAAATTCATACACTAAAACCAAAAGTATTATAGTTATTACTATAAATCTATACCACTAGATAAATTCCTTCTGAGGTGTAGTTTCCAAAATGGGGTCAATTGTGGAGGATTTCCACTGTTAAGGCACATCAGGAGCTCTGCAAACGCAACATGATGTCTGCAGACCATTCCATCAAAGTCTGCAAGCCAAAACTTCTCTCCTTCCATTCTGAGCCCTGCCGTGCGCACAAACAGTGGTTTTCCCCCACATATGGGGTATCAGCGTATTCAGGAGAAAATGTGCAACAACTTTAGTGGGGGTTTTTTCTCGTTACCTTTGTGAAAATAAAAAAATTTGGGCTAAAAGATAATTTTTGTGGAAAAATTTTTTTTTTCACGGCTCTACGTTATAATCTTCTGTGAAGCACCTGGGGGTTCAAAGTGCTCACCACACAGCTACATAAGTTCGTTAAAGGGTCTAGTTTCCAAAATGGGGTCACTTGTGGGGATTGTCCAATGTTTAAGCACATCAGGGGCTCTTCAAACACAACATGGCATCCACTCTCAATTCCAGCCAATTTTGCGTTCAAAAAGTCAAAAGACACTCCTTCCCTTCCGAGCCCTGCTGTGCGCCCAAGCAGTGGTTTTCCCCCACATATGGGTCGGCATATTCAGGAGAAATTGATCACCAACTTTAGTTGATCATTTTCTCCTTTTACCCTTGTGAAAATAAACAAATTGTTGCCGAATGATCATTTTTGTGACTAAAAAGTTAAATGTTCATTTTTTCCTTCCACATTGCTTCAGCTCCTGTGAAGCACCCGAAGGGTTAATAATCTTCTTGAATGTGGTTCTGAATACCTTGAGGGGTGCTGTTTTTGGAATGGTGTAACTTTTTGGTATTTTCTGTTATGTAGACCCCTCAGAGTAACTTCAAGTGTGAGGTGGTCCCTAAGAAAAATGGATTCCTAAATTTTATTGAAAAAATGAAAAATCGCAGGTCATCTTTTAACCCATGTAACTTCCTGACCAAAAAATATTTTGGTTCAAGAATTGTGCTGATGTATATTACACATGTGGGAAATGTTATTTATGAACTAATTTTTGTGACATCTCTCTAAAAATAAAAATTAAAAGTTGAAAAATTGCTAAATTTTCAAAATTTTCGCCAAATTTTTGTTTTTTTTCACAAATAACGAAATTCAACTTGAAGAAATTTTTACCACTATCATAAAGTACAATATGTCACGAGAAAACATTCTCAGAATCACCAAGATCCGTTGAAGCGTTTCAGAGTTATGACCTCATAAATTGACAGTGGTCAGAATTGAAAAAAATGGCCTGGTCAGGAAGTTGAAAACAGGCTTCGGGGTGAAGGGGTTAAGGAATAAAGTCATTTTCTAATATGGCAAGTCGTATTGAAGAAATGGTCTAGTGTTTGGTCAATGGGGACCTACATGCAGAAAGTCTGAAAGCTACTGGTTGGGAAACTCTGTCCTAAACAGTGGGCACAAAGACACACATACTGAACACTTTTCAACATTTTCAAATAACTTGCCTAATTAGCGAACTCAAGTTTGATTTTTAATATATGGACTTTACAGAGAGAATGTTCATCGCTGCCAACTGAAATTGTTCATATCAGTCATATTGTTGCTTTACAGAAAAAGAAAAAAAAGTCCGCTCACCCATTCAAGTGAACACTGCATGAATACCAGCAGTGGGAATGTATTCAGAAAAATAGTAGAAAATCCAGCATAGTGATCTTAAATAAAAATTTAAACTTTTTATTAATTATAAAGCATAAAATGGATAGTCCGTGACAGTCACAACCTCACCAGGGAATTACGCGCAAACGCTTTTCGGATAGAGATCCCTAATTATTGCAAGGATTTGTGCAGTAAATGTCTTTATTTCATATCTTTTTCTTAGGTATAACATGTAGTAAGATGTGTGAATACATTGTACTCTTCAGGATTCTTAGGGATTGATTGGGTCTGTCTTATGAACATTACTCATTTCTATATGCACTATCAAGGCATATTGACCATATGTACCATGCCCTTATTTTTTTTGCTGTTTGTGCATAGATTTATGTTTCTTTAGAAACTTTTATATCATGCCTGAGTAAGGGACATAAGTCCTGAAATCTTGCTTTGTAACATCATTCATTTTATTTTTGTTAGCCATTGATCATAACTACAAGATTATCTTGTTTTTCACACTGAGAGCATTATTTTTTCAACTTTGCTAGCATGGTAGCAAACCCCTTTTTTTTCTTATAACCACTAGGGCATCCCCACACCATCAGAGATGCCGTCTTTTGACCTGTATTCTTATAACAAGATGGATTGTCCCTCTTGAGCCCACAGGACACCGCATTTGTGGTTTCCATAATGAGAAAAATTCAAATTTTGATTAACCTAACCACAGAACAATTTTACAGGTTGCCTCAGTTCATTTTAAATTCGCTTTAAACCAGAGAAGACTGTGGCATTTCTGGATTGTACAGATGTATTGTTTCTGTGCATGACAGATCTTTAAAGGGAGTCTTTCACTACATTTCACCTATCTATACTATGAAAAATGTCCGATGTGTATGCCTCATATCAGATGCCTTGTTTTTGATCAATCTTTTTTTTTTTTCATTTTATGTAAATGATCTTTTCCAGGCTGCGGGCAGTACATTGCCTGTAAGATATCTCTGGAGCTTACTCCAGAGCTTCCTTTAAAGGGGTTGTCCACTACTAGGACAGCCCCTTCTTGAACTAAATGTTTGGCCCAGATTTATATAAAAAAAAAAAAAGCAAGCCTATACTCCTTTCCCGTGCTGGCGCTGTTTCTGCAGTGTTGGCACTCATGCTCCCTGGGCTCTTGTGCATTGTTGTGACACGTTGTACCCAATAAGCTATGGCGTCACTGTCTCCGCCTTCGTACGGATTGAGCATGAATAGAAAGGCAGGGATCAGCTGCTGCCCGGACTTCCACTTCATGTTCAATCCGTGTGGAGACAATGATGCCAACGCTTTTTGGGCGCCTGGCACCAAATGTTGTAACACCACACAATAGAGATCCGGGACCGAGAGTGCTGACTAGGGTTGAGCGAAACGGGTCGAACATTTTCAAAAGTCGCCGACTTTTGGCGAAGTCGAGTTTCATGAAACCCGATCCGACCCCTGTGCGTTGTCGGCCATGCGGTACGCGACTTTCGCGCCAAAGTCGCGTTTCAATGATGCGAAAAGCGCCATTTCTCAGCCAATGAAGGTAAACGCAGAGTGTGGGCAGCGTGATGACATAGATCCTGGTCCCCACCATCTTAGAGAAGGGCATTGCAGTGATTGGCTTGCTGTCCGCTGCGTCACAGGGGCTATAAAGGGGCGTTCCCGCCGACCGCCATGTTACTGCTGCTGATCTGAGCTTAGGGAGAGGTTGCTGCCGCTTCGTCAGAAGCAGGGATAGCATTAGGCAGGGTCCATTAACCACCAAACCGCTTGTGCTGTAGCGATTTCCACTGCCCAACACCACCTTCGGTGTGCAGGGACAGTGGAAGCTACATTTTTTTTTTTTTTCCCCTCAGCGCTGTAGCTCATTGGGCTGCCCTAGAAGGCTCCCTGATAGCTGCATTGCTGTGTGTACGCCGCTGTGCAAACCAACTGCTTTTTACAAAGCACTTGTTCCTTCTTTTCTGCACAGCTATCTTGTTTGTTTGTCCACACTTTTTATTTAATTTGTGCATCAGTCCACTCCTTATTGCTGCCTGCCATACCTGGCTGAGATTACTGCAGGGAGATAGTAATTGAAGGACAGTTCCTTTTTTTTTTTGTGGGATATTAAGATTGGCATTTCTGCTAGAGTGCCATCCCTGTCTGTGTCATCTCTCACTCAGTGGGCCATAGAAAGCCTATTTATTTTTTTGCTTGATTTGGGTTCTAAAATCTACCTGAAAAAATCACTACATCAATCAGTGGGAGAAAAATATTGGCCTCAGGGCTTGTGTGCCACTCCTTACTCCTGTGTGTGCCATCTCTCACTCAGTGGGCCATAGAAAGCCTATTAAGTTTTTTGCTTGATTTGGGTTCTAAATTCTACCTGAAAAAATCAATAAATCAATCAGTGGGAGATTAATATTGGCCTTTGGGCTTGTGTGCCAGTCCTAAGCGTGCCATCTCTCTCTCTCAGATAGTGGGCCATAGAAAGCCTATTTATTATTTTTTTTATTGGGTTTATAAATTTTCCCTGGAAAAAAAAAAAAAAGTGGGAGATTAATATTGGCCTCTGGGCTTGTGTGCCAGTCCTGAGCGTGCCAGCTCTCTCACAAATAGTGGGCCATAGAATGCCTATTTATTTTTTTGGTTGATTTGGGTTCTAAATTCTACCTGAAAAAATCAATAAATCAATCAGTGGGAGATAAATATTGGCCTCTGGGCTTGTGTGCCACTCCTGACTCCTGTGTGCGTCATCTCTCACTCAGTGGGCCCTAGAAAGCCTATTTTTTGTTTTATTTGTTTTCTAAATTCTCCCTGAAACAATCATTTCATTTTATTTGGTTTCTAAATTCTTCCTTAAAAAATCATTTTTTTTTATTATTTTTTTTTTTCTAAAGTCTCCCTTTTAAAAAAAAAAACACAAATCAGTGGGAGATTAATATTTACATTTGCGCTTCAGTGACAGTCCTGCGTGTGTGGCATCTCTCTCATTTGTTGCCAACAACAACAGAGTGTGTAACATTGTGGCTGATTTTCGTTGTGGTCTCACCCACCTGTAAAGGGGTAGCTAAATCATACTGAAGTTATAGCTCACCGTGTAAGTTGTGTGACAGCAACAAATACCGTTAGTTTGGTAACGTTTTTAAAACAATGAGGAAGTCTGGTGGAAGAGGTCGTGGCCGGTAACGTTCATTGTCAGCTGGTAATGAGGGTAGTGGTAGTGGTGGAGCATCAGGTGGTCGTGGGAAAAAAATATTGCACCTAAGTCTGGAGCTGTGGAGCCAGGTTCGTCGTCTGGCTACACAAGGCCTCGAACGCTCCCTTTTCTGGGAGTAGGAAAACCGCTTTTAAAGCCGGAGCAGCAAGAGCAAGTTTTGGCTTATCTTGCTGACTCAGCCTCTAGCTCTTTTGCCTCCTCTCGTGAAACTGGTAAAAGTAAAAGCAGCGCGTCGTTAGTGGATGTTCACGGTCAGGGACAAGTCGCTTCCTTGTCCTCTTCAGCAAAAACAACAACAGAGAAGAATGCAGCAGGCGACACAACGGGTTACTCCATGGAGCTCTTTACACATACCGTCCCTGGCTTAGAAAGTGAAGCAGTTAACAGTCCATGCCCATTACAAGTTGAATCTGACATGGAGTGCACTGATGCACAGCCACAGCCAGACTACTATGCTGGTCCTTTGACTCAGACCACAACATTGCCCTCGCAGGGTGCTGATCAAGAATCAGACCCTGATGAGACTATGTTGCCCCATCACGAACGCTATACCACCGACCGACACGGTGACACAGACGAAGTTGCACACGAGCTACAAGAAGAGGTAATAGATGACCTAGTTCTTGACCCCGATTGGCAGCCATTGGGGGAACAGGGTGCAGGCGGCAGCAGTTCTGAAGCGGAGGAGGAGGGGCCGCAGCAGGCATCAACATCGCAACAGGTTCCATCTGCCGGGCCCGTATCTTGCCCAAAACGCGTGGCAAAGTCAAAACCTGTTGGAGGACAGCGTGGCCATCCGGTTAAAGCTCAGTCTGCAATGCCTGAAAAGGTATCCGATGCTAGAAAGAGTGCAGTCTGGCATTTTTTTAAACAACATCCAATTGATCAGCGCAAAGTCAAATGTCAAATATGTTCAACTACCTTAAGCAGAGGGCAGAATCTGAAAAGTCTCAATACAAGTTGCATGCATAGACATTTAACCACCATGCATTTGCAAGCTTGGACTAACTACCAAACGTCCCTTAAGGTTGTAGCACCCTCGGCCAATGAAGCTACTCATCAACGCAACATCCCTTCCGGCAGTGTAGGGCCACCATTTTCTGCACCACCTGCAGTATCTGTGCAGGTTTCTTTGCCAGGCCAAAGCAGTCAGGGTCAGGGAATCACCAGTTTCGTAGTAGGAAACACTGCATCTAGGGCACCGGCGGCAACAATACCATCTCCCACCGTCTCTCAGTCTGCCATGTCCACCGGCACCCCCGCTAGTTCCACGATCTCCAGCTCTCCAGTCCAGCTCACCCTACATGAGACTATGGTTAGAAAAAGGAAGTACTTAGCCTCGCATCCGCGTACACAGGGTTTGAACGCCCACATAGCTAGACTAATCTCGTTAGAGATGATGCCCTACCGGTTAGTTGAAAGCGAAGCTTTCAAAGCTCTGATGGACTACGCTGTACCACGCTACGAGCTACCCAGTCGACACTTTTTTTTCCAGAAAAGCCATCCCAGCCCTCCACCAGCATGTTAAAGAGCGCGTCGTCCCTTCACTCAGGCAATCTGTGAGCACAAAGGTGCACCTGACAACAGATGCATGGACCAGTAGGCATGGCCAGGGACGTTACGTGTCCATCACGGCACACTGGGTAAATGTGGTGGATGCAGGGTCCACAGGGGACAGCAAGTTTGGGACCGTTCTGCCTAGCCCACGGTCTAGGAAACAGTTGGCTGTAGCCATTCGCACCCCCTCCTCCTCCTCCTCGTCCTCCTGCAGAAGCGAGACCTCGTCCACAGACCGCAGTCGCACAACCACTCCATCCGCAGCTGCCACTGTTGCACACCAGGTCTCCCATTATGGCAGCTACTGGCAAACGTCAGCAGGCTGTATTGGCTATGAAGTGTTTGGGCGACAACAGACACACCGCTGAAGTTCTGTCCGAGTTCTTGCAGAAAGAAACGCAGTCGTGGCTGGGCACTGTAGATCTTGAGGCAGGCAAGGTAGTGAGTGATAACGGAAGGAATTTCATGGCTGCCATCTCCCTTTCCCAACTGAAACACATTCCTTGCCTGGCTCAAACCTTAAACCTGGTGGTGCAGTGCTTCCTGAAAAGTTATCCGGGGTTATCCGACCTGCTCCTCAAAGTGCGTGGACTTTGCTCACATATCCGCCGTTCGCCCGTACACTCCAGCCGTATGCAGACCTATCAGCGTTCTTTGAACCTTCCCCAGCATCGCCTAATCATAGACGTTGCAACAAGGTGGAACTCAACACTGCACATGCTTCAGAGACTGTGTGAACAGAGGCGGGCTGTTATGTTTTTGTGGGAGGATACACATACACGGGCAGGCAGTAGGATGGCAGACATGGAGTTGTCAGGTGTGCAGTGGTCGAAGATTCAAGACATGTGTCAAGTCCTTCAGTGTTTTGAGGAATGCACACGGCTGGTTAGTGCAGACAACGCCATAATAAGCATGAGCATCCCCCTAATGCGTCTGCTGATGCAAAGTTTGACGCACATAAAGGATCAGGCGTCTGCAGCTGAGGAAGAGGAAAGCCTTGATGACAGTCAGCCATTGTCTGGCCAGGGCAGTGTACAGGACGAGGTAGCGGGCGAAGAGGAGGACGAGGATGATGGGGATGATTATATTTTTAATGAGGAAGCTTTTCCGGGGCCAGTGGAAATTGTTGGCGCGGCAAGGCCGGGTTCTGGTTTTTGGAGGGACACAAGTGACGTGGATTTGCCTGAAACTGCCCCTCAACCAAGCACAACCACAGATTTGAGAACTGGAACTTTGGCCCACATGGCGGATTATGCCTTACGTATCCTCAAAAGGGACACACGCATAACAAAAATGATGAACGATGACGATTACTGGTTGGCCTGCCTCCTTGATCCTCGCTATAAAGGCAAATTGCAAAATATAATGCCACATGAGAACTTGGAACTAATATTAGCAACCAAACAATCAACTCTTGTTGACCGTTTGCTTCTGGCATTCCCTGCACACAGCGCCCGTGATCGTTCTAACACGAGCTGCAGGGGCCAGCAGACCAGAGGTGTTAGAGGGGCAGAAATCAGAAGTGGCGTTGGCCAGAGGGGTTTTCTGACCAGGTTGTGGAGTGATTTTGCTATGACCGCAGACAGGACAGGTACTGCAGCATCAATTCAAAGTGACAGGAGACAACATTTGTCCAGTATGGTTACTAACTATTTTTCATCCCTTATCGACGTTTTCCCTCAACCGTCATTCCCATTTGATTACTGGGCATCAAAATTAGACACCTGGCCAGAATTGGCAGAATATGCATTGCAGGAGCTTGCTTGCCCGGCAGCTAGTGTCCTATCAGAAAGAGTATTCAGTGCTGCAGGTTCAATACTAACAGAAAAAAAGACTCGTCTGGCTACCCAAAATGTAGATGATCTAACCTTCATTAAAATGAACCACAACTGGATTTCGAAATCTTTTGCCCCACCTTGCCCGGCTGACACCTAGCTTTCCTATGTAAAGGTCTTGCCTGTGGACTATTCTGAATGACTTTTCCAATCTCGTAATTTTCAGCACCTGATTGTCCAGCATCCGACATGTTAACACCTCCCTAAATGGCCAAAGTCCCCACACGGGGCCGTGGTATCGCCACTTGGCGCCAGCACCCGTGAGAGTACTGTTTGTCTGAAGAGGTGGGTGTGCCCGCTTTTGGTCGATGGCACTGCCACTAGGTCCCTCATAGTACAATAAGACACACCGTTGTAATATGAGGGGCCCTGGGCCTGTACCGCCGGCCACAAGACAGTCCCCCCCCCCCTTCAGCTCAAACAGTGCTCTACCACTTGCAAAATTTTCTCTCACAGCTCCACCAATGTTTAGTCTATGCGCTGACATCCTTCAATGCCTGGCACTGTCAATACCATTGTATTGACATTTTGGTTATGTTAGGCCTTCGAAGCCTGTCTGCGGCCCGTTCTTTCCACTACTACTACACTGACCAGGCCACTGCTGCCCGTGTTCCCCTGGAACCAATTTTAAATTGCCTACAGCCAGCCCAATTTATTATGTTAGGCCTTCGAAGCCTTTCTGCGGTCCCTCCTTCCACTAGGCCTCCACAGACCTGTCTACTGCTGTCCGTGTTCCCCTGGAACCAATTGTAAATTGCCTACATCCCAATTTTTGTTATGTTAGGCCTTCGAAGCCTGTCTGCGGCCCGTTCTTTCCACTACTACTACACTGACCAGGCCACTGCTGCCCGTGTTCCCCTGGAACCAATTTTAAATTGCCTACAGCCAGCCCAATTTATTATGTTAGGCCTTCGAAGCCTGTCTGCGGTCCCTCCTTCCACTAGGCCTCCACTGACCTGTCTACTGCTGCCCGTGTTCCCCTGGACCCAATTTTAAATTGCCTACAGCCAGCCCAATTTATTATGTTAGTGCTTCGAAGCCTGTCTGCGGTCCCTCCTTCCACTAGGCCTCCACTGACCTGTCTACTGCTGTCCGTGTTCCCCTGGAACCAATTGTAAATTGCCTACATCCCAATTTTTGTTATGTTAGGCCTTCGAAGCCTGTCTGCGGCCCGTTCTTTCCACTACTACTACACTGACCAGGCCACTGCTGCCCGTGTTCCCCTGGAACCAATTTTAAATTGCCTACAGCCAGCCCAATTTATTATGTTAGGCCTTCGAAGCCTGTCTGCGGTCCCTCCTTCCACTAGGCCTCCACTGACCTGTCTACTGCTGCCCGTGTTCCCCTGGAACCAATTTTAAATTGCCTACAGCCAGCCCAATTTATTATGTTAGGGCTTCGAAGCCTGTCTGCGGTCCCTCCTTCCACTAGGCCTCCACTGACCTGTCTACTGCTGTCCGTGTTCCCCTGGAACCAATTGTAAATTGCCTACATCCCAATTTTTGTTATGTTAGGCCTTCGAAGCCTGTCTGCGGCCCGTTCTTTCCACTACTACTACACTGACCAGGCCACTGCTGCCCGTGTTCCCCTGGAACCAATTTTAAATTGCCTACAGCCAGCCCAATTTATTATGTTAGGCCTTCGAAGCCTGTCTGCGGTCCCTCCTTCCACTAGGCCTCCACTGACCTGTCTACTGCTGCCCGTGTACCCCTTGAACCAACATCAGAAAATATAAAAATAAGTATTTTGCTTATAAAAAAGAAAATACTGGAGAGATATCAAATGCAGACATTTTAACATTAAAAACAAACACATACAACAAAAATCTGGTACAGTACTAAAAATGGCTACCAGCTACAATAACTTTCTCCTGCAAGTAGTTAACTGAAAGTTTTTTTCAATTTAAAACACAGATATGGCATCCACCGAGTGTTGTCCTGTCGCGTCTTCTTTATATTATTGCCAAGAAGATGCAAAACAATGAAAATAATAAAATCATTATTTACCAAAAAAATAGAGTAAGTCAAAACCACATTGCAAATAAACATTCATTACAAATAAAGAAGCAGGGCGCGTCCGAGGGTGAGTATATACCTAATAAGAATATAATCACCCTCGGACGCGCCCTGCTTCTTTCCGACAGCCTTCCTTCCTAAGAATCAACCCTTCCGTGGTGTAGAGAGAGGGTGTGTTACACTCCAAGGTGTTCCCCAGGTTGCCTTTCCTGAGCTTCGATCTTCATGCTCTCGTTTAGTAGTTGTCGGAAAGTAGGCTGCATTAGGCCTACAAATTGGGTATGGGGTGGAGAGAGATGGTGTGTTACACTCCAAGGTGTTCTCCAGGTTTCCTCGCCATTGCTTCGATCTTCCGACTCTCGTTTAGTAGTTGTAGAAAACTACACTGCATTAGGCCTACAAATTGGGTATGGGGTGGAGAGAGAGGGTGTGTTACACTCCAAGGTGTTCCCCAGGTTGCCTTTCCTGAGCTTCGATCTTCATGCTCTCGTTTAGTAGTTGTCGGAAAGTAGGCTGCATTAGGCCTACAAATTGGGTATGGGGTGGAGAGAGATGGTGTGTTACACTCCAAGGTGTTCTCCAGGTTTCCTCGCCATTGCTTCGATCTTCCGACTCTCGTTTAGTAGTTGTAGAAAACTACACTGCATTAGGCCTACAAATTGGGTATGGGGTGGAGAGAGATGGTGTGTTACACTCCAAGGTGTTCCCCAGGTTTCCTTGCCATTGCTTCGGTCTTCAGACTCTCGTTTAGTAGTTGTAGAAAACTACACTGCATTAGGCCTAGAAAATGGGTATGGGGTGGAGAGAGATGGTGTGTTCCACTCCAAGGTGTTCTCCAGGTTGCCTTTCCTGAGCTTCTATCTTCAGGCTCTCGTTAAATTGTGGTTAAATGGAACAACTGCATTTGGCGTACTAGTTGGTTTGGGGCCTACTAACAGTGTCTGCCGCTCCTTGCTGTTCTCCTGGTTTCCTGTCCTGAAATTCCATTTTCAGGCTCTCGTTAAGTAGTTGTTAATGTTAGACTGCATTTGGCCTACTAGTTGGGTTGGGGCCTACTATCGGTGTCTGCCACTCCTTGCTGTTCTCCTCCACTGAACAAAGCTGTGCCGCCTGTTTACTACGGTTGCCAATTTTGAACTGCATTTCGACTACTTACTGATTTGGGCCTACTCTCTGTGTCAGCCTCTCATTCCAGTTGTCCTCCACTGCAATGCCCCCTGGTTAGTCCTGTGTTACCAATTTTGAACTGCATTTAGCCAACTTTATTCTTTGGGCCTATATCTGTGTTTCCTCCTCATCCTGCCCATTGCCCAGCCAGTGATAGATGAGTCTGCTGGTACATTGACCCATAACGCAAAATTCCCCGTGCACGCTACACAGCAAGATTGTGACCCTGCTGAAAGTCAGGTTCCTCTTCCCGCATACCATACCACCTTACACGGGGACAAAGAGGAAGGTGCAGATGAAAGTGCAGGTTCCTTCATCAGGTGGGGGGAGGAATACTAGTTGGCGACGTCACTGGCACAGGGCCTCTCATAGTACGCAAAAGTGTTGCTGCCGGTGGGAGGCGCCCCCGCCGTGCAAACACACCGCTGTACTTTGAGGGGCCCTGTGCCAGTGCCAATGCCAACGAGTGGGCCCCCCCTGCTTGCTCAGGTTCACAGCACTTGCAAAGTTGAAATACTTACCTCTCCCTGCTCCACTGCCGTGACGTGGTCCAGATTTCCTGAGCCCACTAATTACTTGAACCAGCCCTACCCACCACAACTTTAGCCAAATGACCCCCAATTTCAAATGCCTTCCAATTATTATAAGGTTAATTACGCTTGACAAGCTTCATTAAGAAGAATGGATGGTTTTGACATTAAAATGGGCACTCTAGGTGTTTTCCTGGCCCCCACTCACTGCCGACTATGCTGCCCAAATGACTTGCATTGGGTTTCGTGTTTCGGTCGATCCCGACTTTACGTCATAATCGGCCGATTTCACTCGACCCGACTTTTGAGATAGTCGGGTTTCGCGAAACCCGGCTCGACTCTAAAAAGGTCAAGGTCGCTAAACTCTAGTGCTGACACTGCTGGAATTGCACTAGCATGGGAGGAGAGTATAAAAAAAATGTTATTTTTATCGGGGCCAAACATTTAGTTCAAGAAGGGGTTGTGCTAGTAGTGGGCAACCGCTTTAACTAGAACGGGGCATTACCAGTGTGATGTGTAATGAGCGCTCTCTGTTTTCACTGCAGATTTTTGTGTGATTATAACTGACACATCTGCAGGTTTCTCTCAGACAGGGTTGTAATGTTGCAAAACTGCAGAGCTCAGAGAGCTGGAAAACAATGTGTTTGCAAGAAGACAAAGTTAATTTCTCCTGTTTTGTGTTAGTTACATGTCTCACACTGGTATCTCCCCCTTTTATTTATAACTAGATGGTAGCCCGATTCTAACGCATCGGGTATTCTAGAATATGTATGTAGTTTATTTATGAAGATTTTAGAATAATACATTGAATACAGTGAATTCGGCCGGCAGCGACCAATTAGCAAAGCGTGGTTCAAATCCCTCGCCAATTCGCGGCCGGACTGCGCCTGTCGCTGATTGTTCGCTGCCGGCCACGTAGTATATTGCACATCCACGTAGTATATTGCACAGCCATGTAGTATATAGCAGAGCTTCGTAGTATATAGCAGAGCCACGTAGTATATAGCACAGCCCACGGAGTATATAGCACAGCCATGTAGTATATAACACAGCCCACGGAGTATATAGCACAGCCACGTAGTATATAGTACAGTTCACGGAGTGTAGAACAGCCCACATAGCATATAACACAGCTCACATAGTATATAACACAGGCCACGTAGTGTATTGCACAGCCCACGTAGTATATTGCACAGCCCACGTAGTATATTGCACAGCCCACGTAGTATATTGCAAAGCCCACGTAGTATATTGCACAGCCCACGTAGTATATTGCACAGCCCACGCAGTATATTGCACAGCCCACGCAGTATATTGCACAGCCCACGCAGTATATTGCACAGCCCACGCAGTATATTGCACAGCCCACGCAGTATATTGCACAGCCCATGTAGTATATAGCAATGTGGGCATCATATCCCTGCTAAAAAAAAAAAGAATTAAAATAAAAAATAGTTATATACTCACCTTCCGTTGGCCCCCGGATCCAGGCGAAGCGTTTACCGATGCTCCTCGCGCGCTCCGGTCTCAAGAGTGCATTGCATGGAGCGGTCACCGGAGCGTCGCGAGGAGCGGGAAAGGCCTGTTCTGGATCCGAGGGGCCGACGGACGTTCAGTATATAACTATTTTTTATTTTTTTGTATTATTTTTAACATTAGATCTTTTTACTATTGATGCTACATAGGCAGCATCAATAGTAAAAAGTTCGTCACACAGGGTTAATAGCAGCGTTAACAGAGTGCGTTACACCGCGGCTTAACGCGGTCCGTTAACGCTGCCATTAACCCTGTGTGAGCGCTGACTGGAGGGGAGTATGGAGCGGGCACTGACTGCGGGGAGTAAGGAGCGGCCATTTTGCCGCCAGACTCTGCCCGTCGCTGATTGGTCCTGGCTGTTTTTTCGGCATTTCCGTTACAGACAGACAGAAAGACGGAAGTAGACCTTAGACAATTATATAGTTGATAAGCTCTGGAGACAGGGATATCTTTCAGGCAACATGCTCCCCAAGGCCTGGAAGAGGTCATATACGTATAAGAAAAATGTGGATTTCTCAGGAATAAGACATCAGATCGCAGACATCATGGTATAATTTTATTCATCTTCCTTTTACCTACATGGCCATATAGGCGGCTTAGTAGGGTTGATCCTACTGACAGATTCCCTTTAACTTGCTTTTGTGGACTGTAGGGCAAACCATGACAAGGATTTCTGGAAATATTCCTGAGGCTATGTAGTTATTACTAAATCATGCTTGTTTTTTATACATTGCCGCTTTAGTGCACGAAGATTATGAGTATTCAATATTGACCGTTTTAATTGTCCCTTGTATACATGGATTTCTCCGGAATCTTTGAATTTTTCAATTACATAATGTAGGTGGTGGAAATTTCAGTTTTTGCATCAATGAACATTTTTCTTAAATTGTTCCACAATTTTTAGACAAACAAGTTCACAGATTGGTGAACTTATGACCATCTTTGCTCCTGAGACACTCTGCCTCTTTAACATATTTTTTATGTGCAATCGTGACTATTGACAATTGACCTCCAGCTATATTTCATTAGAACCACTTACTTTTCCAGTCTTTTCTTAAACCTATCCTCCCCTAGTTGGTTCTCCCCCACAGTATATGTTTGACATACTTAGAGCAGGATGTGCAAATGTTCATAGTGCCGGTCTACGACGAGTGAACAATTTTAAGTAATATACTAGTTTTCACATTTCAAGAAATCTAAGAAATTATAATTTAGAGTATGCTGGGAATATTAAATTACATTTCATCTTTTAATATTATAATGTTAATTTTATGCTTTCTTCATAGCTACATGCCGAATTACGGAGGTTGACAATACAAAGCTGAAAGTGGACACTGAAAGGGTTTATATGGAGGGTGAGGTTTTGGTGATTGAATGCAAAGAAGGCTATGTCTTGAGTGACTCAGATACTATCACATGCAGCAGTCAAGGTCAGTGGAAGCCTTCTCCACTAGTATGCAAAGGTATCGGTAAGTAAAGAGTTTTAATGGCAAAATAATTTGCATATTCTTATATACATTGGTTTAAAATTTCACTTAACCTTGAAATGAATGATAAATTAAACACTATAAATCCTTGCATGTTGGTTTTTAGGCTGTAGGATTTTTTTATGTTTGTCTGAGACCAATATAAAAATATATCTCATCGACCAAAAAATACTCATGGGTCTCAGAATATGGTGACAAAAACCAAATTTGTAAAGTTTTTCCTTTCTTTAAAGTAATAAAACAGTTAAAAAAAACACTATAAATGTGCTATTTGATATGTAATCATTCTTGCTATGAAGTGTGATTGGAATTACTCTGTGCATGCCCCCATGATTGAAAGTCATCAGCTGACAGGAGGAAATAAATTCATTATCTTCCATTAGCAGCACTTTCAGTAGGCCTCTTTCAGACGTCACTGTGTCTGATACGCGTGGTGGCAGTATTCACATGTACCAGAGACACTTACAGTGGGTACGGAAAGTATTCAGACCCCTTTAAATTTTTCACTCGTTTCATTACAGCCATTTGGTAAATTTAAAAAAAGTTCATATTTTTCCCATTAATGTACACTCTGCACCCCATCTTGACTGAAAAAAACTGAAATGTAGACATTTTTGCAAATATAAAGGGAATCTGTCACCCCAAAATTCTATAAGCTAAGGCCACCGTCATCAGGGGCTTATCTATAGCATTCTGTAATGCTGTAGATAAGCCCCCAATGTAACCTGAAAGATAAGAAAAACAAGTTAGATTATACTCATCCATGGTCGGTCCATTCAGATGGGCGTCGCGGTGCGGGTCCAGCGCCTCCCATCTTCATACGATGACGTCCTCTTTGCTTCATGTTGCTTGCCCCTGTGCAGGCGTACTTTGTCTGCCCTGTTGAGAGCAGAGCAAAGTACTGCAGTGCGCAGGTGGCGGAAAAGGTCAGAGTGGCCCGGCATCTGCACACTGCAGTACTTTGTTCTGCCCTCAACAGGGCAGATAAAGAACGCATGAACAGCAGCTGCGGCAGGAAGCAAAGAAGAGGACATCATCGTATGAAGATGGGAGGCACTGGACCCGCACCCTGACGACCATCTGACAAGAGTGCATTGGGACCTGGGTGAGTATAACCTAAAGGTACCTTCACACTCAGCGATGCTGCAGCGATACCGACAACGATGTCGATCGCTGCAGCGTCGCTGTTTGGTCGCTGGAGAGCTGTCACACAGACAGCTCTCCAGCGACCAACGATGCCGGTAACCAGGGTAAACATCGGGTTACTAAGCGCAGGGCCGCGCTTAGTAACCCGATGTTTACCCTGGTTACCATCGTAAAAGTTAAAAAAACAAACACTACATACTTACCTTCAGCTGTCTTTCCCCGGCGCTCTGCTTTCCTGCACTGACTGTGAGCACAGCGGCCGGAAAGCAGAGCGGTGACGTCACCGCTCTGCTTTCCGGCTGACCGGCGCTCACAGCCAGTGCAGGAAGCAGAGCACCGGGGACAGACAGTGGAAGGTAAGTATGTAGTGTTTGTTTTTTTTACTTTTACGATGGTAACCAGGGTAAACATCGGGTTACTAAGCGCGGCCCTGCGCTTAGTAACCCGATGTTTACCCTGGTTACCAGTGAAGACATCGCTGAATCGGCGTCACACACGCCGATTCAGCGATGTCTGCAGGGAGTCCAGCGACGAAATAAAGTGCTGGACTTTCTGCAGCGACCAACGATCTCCCAGCAGGGGCCGGATCGTTGGTCGCTGTCACACTGAACGATATCGCTAGCCAGGATGCTGCAACGTCACGGATCGCTAGCGATATCGTTCAGTGTGAAGGTACCTTAACTAGTTTTTCTGATCTTTCACGTGACATCAGGGGCTTATCTACAGCATTCTATAAGCCCCTGATGCCGGTGGCCGCAGCTTATAGGTGAATTTTGGGGTGACAGATTACCTTTAATTAAAAAGAAAAACTGAAATATCACATTGTGATAAGTATTCAGACCCTTTACTCAGACACTCATATTAAGGCACATGCTGTACATTTCCTTGTGATCCTCCTTGAGATGGTTCTACTCCTTCATTGGAGTCCAGCTGTGTTTAATTAAACTTATAGGACTTGATTTGGAAAGGCACACACATGTCTATATAAAACCTCACAGCTCACAGTGCATGTCAGATCAAATGAGAATCATGAGGTCAAAGGAACTGGCCAAGGAACTCAGAGACAGAATTGTAACCTTGGCCAGATCTGTGCCTTGACAAAACAGAATTTCTGCAGTACTCAAGGTTCCTAAGAGCACAGTGACCTCCATAATCCTTAAATGGAAGAAGTTTGGGACCACCAAAAGTCTTTCTAGACCTGGCAGTCCAGCCAAACTGAGCAATCGTGGGAGAAGAGCCTTGATGGGAAAGGTAAAGAAGAACCCCAAGATCACTGTAGCTGAGCTCCAAAGATGCAGTAGGGAGATGGGAGAAAGTTCCGCAAAGTCAACTATCACTGCAGCCCTCGACCAGTCAGGCCTTTATGGCAAAGTGTGCTGACGGAAGCCTCTCCTCAGTGCAAAACATATGAAAGCCCACATAGTTTGCTAAAAAACACATGAAGGACTCCTAGACTATGAGAAATGCGATTCTCTCGTCTGATGAGATGAAGATAGACCTTTTTGGTGATCATTCTAAGCGATATGTGTGAAGAACACCAGGCACTGCTCATCACCTGGCCAATACAATCCCAACAGCGAAACATGGTGGTGGCAGCATCATGCTATGGGGGTGTTTTTCAGCTGCAGGGACAGGACGACTGGTTGTCATTGAAGGAAACATGAATTCAGCCAAGTACAGAGATATTCTGGATGAAAACCTCTTCCAGAGTGCTCTGGACCTCAGACTTGGCCGAAGGTTCAGCTTGCAACAAGACAGTGACCCTAAGCACACAGCTAAAATAACAAAGGAGTGGCTTCAGAACAACTCTTAACTGGCCCAAGAGCCCTGACCTAAACCCAATAGAGCATCTCTGAAGAGACCTGAAAATGGCTGTCCACCAACATTCACCATCCAACCTGACGGAACTGCAGAGGATCTGCAAGCAAGAATGGCAGAGGATCCCCAAATCCAGGTGTGAAATACTTGTTGCATCATTCCCAAGAAGACTCATGGCTGTACTAGCTCAAAAGGGTGCTTCTACTCAATACTGAGCAAAGGGTCCGAATACTTTTGACCATGTGATATTTCCGTTTTTCTTCTTTAACAAAGTTGCAAAAATTACTATATTTCTGGGTTTTTTTTTCAGTCAAGATGGGGTGCAGAGTGTACATTAATGAGAAAAAAATGAACTTTTTTGAATTTACCAAATGCCTGCAATGAAAGAGTGAAAAATGTAAAGGGGTATGAATACTTTCTGTACCCAATGTACACATGTAGACCCATAGAGACATTCAAGTTATCTATGCACATATTGGTGTGTTTCCACCGACCGTGTTTCCGCAGGCAAAATTCACTGACATATCCGTTTTTTAACAGCAGCATGGGCCGCAAAACGTCCCGCACATGTGCACAAGGATGAAGCACAGGGATGTCATCATTGTGACATGTACCGGCACCAGTAGCGGTACTGTTAGTGCTGTTACCCGGTGCCAGTTACTGAAGACAGCTCTAATCATCCCCTGTTCATGCTGCAATCAGCGCTAGCAGGGTCTATTCAACTGATAACAGCGAGAGCAGGCAGCGGCTGATGGGATTACTACTCTCATCGGCTGATAGGAGTATTCATCATCAGCTGATGCTTGTGCTATAAATAAGTAAAAGAATCGGCATGGGTTCCCCTGTATTTTTAATAACCAGCCAGGCAAAACTGATAGCTGCAGGCTGCAACCCTCAGCTGTTAGCTTCAACAAGGCTGGTTATCAAGAATAGAGGGGTACCCACTCTATTTTAAAAAAAAATAAATAAATAAAAATTAAAGAATGTTAAAAAATAAAAACCACGTGGGGACCCCCATTTTTGACAACCAGCCTTACTAAAGCAGACAGCTGGGGTCTGGTATTTTCAGACTGGTAAGCAGCCATAGATATTGTAGCCCACAACCCATCTTCCCCCCGCCCCGAGTAAAAATAGCAGCTGCCCAGAAAATGCAAATCTATCCCACTTGCCCTGTGATGGTGGCAAGTGGGGTTGATGTCAACTTTGTATTGTCTGGTGACATCAAGCCCACACTAGCGTTAACTGCAATCCGTCACAATACGTCGTTTTGCAGAAAAAACGCATCCTGCAAAAGTGCTTGCAGGATGCATTTTTTCCCCATAGACTTGTATTGACGACGCATTGCGACGGATTGCCACACGTCGCATCCGTCGTGCGACAGATGCGTCGTGCTTCTGCGGACCGTCAGGAGCAAAAAACGCTACATGTAACGTTTTTTGCTCCTGACGGACTGCTTTTTCCGACCGCGCATGCGCAGCCGGAACTCCGCCCCCACTTCCCCGCACCTTACAATGGGGCAGCGGATGCGCCGGAGACATGCATCCGCTGCCTCCGTTGTGCAATGCGTTAAACGCTAGCGTCGGAATCTCTCCCCGACGCACTGCGACGGGGAGATTCCGACGCTAGTGTGAAAGTAGCTTAAGACACCACAAATATGTATAAAGTCTTTTATTTAAAATAGAAACAAGACACACTTTTCCATTTTTATTTAAAAATAAGAAACCGTTATACTCGCCTAACTTCCATTCCAATGAAGCTCTTGTCTCCTACAATAAGACAAAAAACAACCATATCCCCCACCTCTCTGTCGTTCTGTCCCGAGCTGTTATCCATGTCTTTGGATAAATAGTTTTCAACTTGAATGGTGCCAAGATGGGACTGTCCAGGCTGAGAATCACTGAAGAACGAGCTGCTGCGAGCGCAGCATCAGTGAATAGCGGTGACATCATCTTATCGGGACCGTGATTCTGCGGTATCGGAAATATTTGGACGTGTGAAAGAGACCTAAGGCAGCAGGACAACATTAGAAAACTATTTACTTGCAGACTAACCCTTTATCTGCAGGTAAATAGCATTTTCAGTTGTGAAAGCTCCCCTTTAATGCAGCCAAAAACTATTACATTGAGTACTTTAGGATTCCTATTCAGATCTTATTTCTCTTTTTTTTTTTTTTCTTTTTCTTTTTTCTTTTTCTTCTTTCCAGCATTACTATAGTTGCTAAACAAGTGTTTCAATTTTTGCTTCATTTTAGAGCCCGAGAATGGTCTCAGCACTGGTGCTATTGTAGGTAAGTGGTTTAGAGTTTAATAGTTTTTGTTTAATTGTGTATTTTTACCAATTTCAGATTCATCAGATACACCTTGGCTGCCTTTTTTATTTTATTTGGCTGTTTTCACAAGAGATATCTGCAGCAGGACTTATCAAACATACTAATTTAACCCCCGTTTCATGTACACTGCCTACTTAAACACCTGCAACCATTATTTTTAATAATGTTTTTGCCCAATGTGCGGATGTTATTTTCTCATTATAAATCAAATATTAGGTGCAGCTTTCTTTTCTGGTTCTGTTACTATTACATTTTCTGTGCCTCACAAAATATCACAATGCTCCATGTAGCACATGAATGGGGATGTTGTCACAGTATCTGTGTGTTATACACTGTTAAATATGCTTATTTCGCACATTTATTTACTCAGGACTCTTTACCAGATTCGATACTCTTAAAGGAAAATGTCATGATATTTTCATAAAAAATGTAGTGGTTTATTGGATTGTGCACAAAAACCCACATTGCAGCAAAACATAAAATAGGTGAAATAGTTACAAAGAGATTGTCCATAAGATTCTGAATGGAAAATGGCGTCTGTCCCTGTCATGGAGTATGATAGAAGTCTTCATAAGCACAGCTACCAGCTGTTCATTCCGTCTGTCTGGAGTCTGTAGAGAGTGAAGGCGACAGCAGGAGGAGGTCCCCAAGTGATTATATAAGTCCCATAGAGCACGTGTTCTCTCTATATGGTGTTAACTTTTGCTCTGAGCTAAATATACAGAAATAGCTTTTGTAATGTCAGCGAGAGGCAATGTGCTCAGTACAGAATTCAATAATTAATAATTAATATTTAACATACACCTAGGCCTTAGAGCATCATTTGAATTTTAAATACACCTTTATTTAACAGGGAGATTATATATCTGATGAAATAAAAGATCAGTAGACATGGTAATGATATGCAAATTATGAAAACATGGAAGTAAAATTTTCAGAACATCTTGATTTATTCATTATGGAGCATGAACACCATATGCATAAATACTCGCACTTAAACATTTTGGCATGCCATCGATTTAGTTATTAATGGTTGTCAGAGGAATGTTCTGCCATACTGAATGCACTTGAGCACGCAAATCATCAAGATCCGCTGCTTGCCGCTCCTTTTGAAGTTGCCAATTAAAAATGTCCTAGATGTGCTCGATAAGAGACAAGTTCTCAGATGCTGCAAGCAATAGGAGCAAGCTTAGGTCACGGAACTGCTCATCGTAGCACCATCACTATGCATTCTTGTGTTGAAAAACTTCTTTTGGAACACTTTGAGTGAACAGTATTGTGAAGTTAGCTTACCATCATGTGTGTTCGTGCTCAGCGCTTTGCACGGATCAGGTTGAGTAGCCACAATGATTGGAAAAAAGAGGAAAGAGCCATTGGTGGAGGTGGCTAAAAAATAACTTTTATTAAAAAGTTATTAAAACAAATAACACATGATGTCGGGCACTAACACACTGTTGGGGAAGAACAACGCATTTCAACTTGTCTTAGTCATGATCAACTGCAAAGGGAGCTTCTAGCAGATCTTGATTTGCAGTGATGAGTGCATTCAGCACTGCAGAATATTCCACTAAAAACCATTATTAACCACAATGTTAGCAAGACATTCCCGTGGCTATTATACTCAAAACTGAATAAATTGAGATGTTTTGAAAACTCTTGTTTCCTTTTTATCATCATTTGCATATCATTTTTTTATCAGATAGAGTTTTATTAACAGAATTCAAAATTAACAGACAAATTCAATTTTGTCAAAATAGACATGTTTACATATTTCAAGTTACCACCTGGAGTTCCATGTACTCTGTGGAGCACGTATATCTACGAGAGTCTTCCCGGCTCACTTAATGATAATTGGGGAATATACTCCATGATTTCTTCCCATTTATCCTCCTCAATCCTTCCCAACTCTTCCTCCCATTTCTCTTTTGAAAATAAAAAATCATTTTTTCCTACCTTTCTGCCTTTTGTTAAAATGGATAAAGCAGTTTTTTTCTTCGGGTCAGTACGATTACAGCGATACCTCATTTATATCATTTTTTTATGTTTTGGCGCTTTTATACGATAAAAACTATTTTATAGAAAAAATAATTTTTTTTTGCATCGCTTTATTCTGAGGACTATAACTTTTTTTATTTTTTTCGCTGATGATGCTGTATGGTGGCTCATTTTTTGCAGGACAAGATGACTTTTTCAGCGGTACCATGGTTATTTATATCCATCTTTTTGATCGCGTGCTATTCCACTTTTTATTCGGCAGTATGATAATAAAGCGTTGTTTTTTGCCTCGTTTTTTTTGTATGGTGTTCACTGAAGGGGTTAAGTAGTGGGACAGTTTTATAGGTCGTTACGGACGCGGCCATACTAAATATGTGTACTTTTATTGTGTTTGGGTTTTTTTTTAGATAAAAAAATGTATTTATTGGAAATATATATATATATATATATATATATATATATATATATATATATATATATATATATATATATATATATATATATATATATATATACATATATACATATATATATGTATATATATTATTATTCATTTAGGATTTTTTTTTAATTATTTATTTTTTTTACACATGTAAAAAAAATTTTTTTTTACTTTGCCGCGGGGGTTGACATCACAGTAAAGTGACAGATAGCAGGTCTGACACTTTGCTGTGCACTGTGTCAGATCAGCGATCTGACATGCACAGCAGGGAGGCTTCCTGGCGCCTGCTCTGAGCAAGCGTTGGTAAGCCCCCTCCCTGCAGGCCCCGGGTGCAGCCCCGCGGCCATTTTGGATCCGGGGCCTGCAGGGAGAGGTAGGTAGGAGACCCTCGGAGCAATGCGATCATATCGCGTTGCTCCGAGGGTCTCAGGGAAGCACGCAGGGAGCCCCCTCCCTGCACGATGCTTCCTTATACCACTGGAACACTGCGATCATGTTTGATCGCAGTGTGCCGGGGGTTAATGTGCCAGGGGCGGTCCGTGATGGCTCCTAGCACATAGTGCCGGATGTCAGCTGTGATAGTCAGCTGACGATCGGCCGCGCTCCCCCCGTAAGTGCAGCTGATCGCGCTGGACGTACTATCCCGTTACTGGAAATTAAGTCCCAGGTCACCTTGACGGGATAGTACGTCCAATGGGATTAAGGGGTTAAAAAGGTATACAACAAATCTTTTTAAATATCTGAAACCACCCCTTTTTTTCCTCCTTCGCACAGACATAGTCCACCAAAATATCTTTATGAATCTCCATGTTAACTGTTTTACTCCTGTGTTATGTAGGCATTCCTCAGCTGTCTATATTGAAACCTACAGGTCTCTGGTAATTCATTGTTCTCTTGCAGTGTCTCAAAAGATGTCAGTCCTTGCACATCCTGTATTTGGGCCGTATATTGTATTCCCAATATCTTCCAATTTTTGAATTCCCCTATTTTAAAGGGAACCTGTCACCTGAATTTGGCGGGACTGGTTTTGGGTCATATGGGCGGAGTTTTCGGGTGTTTGATTCACCCTTTCCTTACCCGCTGGCTGCATGCTGGCCGCAATATTGGATTGAAGTTCATTCTCTGTCCTCCGTAGTACATGCCTGCACAAGGCAATTTTTTCCCGCCATTTAACCCTTTAATTTAATAGCTAGAACGGCCAAATTTTGCACATACACACTACTAACATTAGTAGTGTGGAATATGCAAAAAAAAATGGGGATATGAGATGGTTTACTGTATGTAAACCATGTCTCATATCATGTCGGGTTTAGGAAGGAGATAGCAAATGCCGGCAATTGAATTACCGACTTTAAAGCTATCTAGCGCTGAATGAAATATTAATATATATACATATATGTGTCTACTGACATATATATAGTATATATGTTTTTATGATATTTTGAACACATGGATCCATTGTAAATCCGTATGTTGGTTTTGCAAGCCTGCGAGAAAAACACACAGTACGGATGCCATATGGATTACATACGGAGGATGCCATGCGCAAAATACGCTGACACACCCTGCCTACCGAGGAGATACGGACCACTATTTTGGGGACTTTTCTGCGTATTACGGCCGTAATATACGGACCGTATTTTTATACGCTGAGTGTGACGCCGGCCTCAGAGGTTTCCTGTGAAATGATGAGGTCAGTCTGACACAATGACTGTAAGGCCTCTTTCCCAGGTCAGTGTGTCCCCTACGTGTTGTGACCATTTTCACACATACTGGAGACAGTCACACATAGACCCATTCAAGTGAATGGGCCTGTGCACATGTCAGTGTGTTTCCACTGACTGTGTGTCCGTGGGCCAAATATGCATACTTGCCCATTTTTTTTTTATTTTTTAACAGCAGCACGGGCCACAAAACATCCTATACACATGCACACTGATAACACACAGATGACATCCGTCTGTCATAAGTGTGACATGTACCGGCGCCTAGCGGTACTGTTAGCTTTGTTCCCCGGTGCCAGTTGCTGAAGACTCCTCTCATCATTCTGCCAGCGCTAATCTCCGCACAAGCAGGGGAGAATGTTGAGAGTTATATTCAATTGATAACAGCGAGAGAAGGTGGAGGCTGATGGGACTACTACTCCTATCAGCCTACACCTGCTAATAACAGGCAGAGCAAGGCACAGTTTGACACGAGTATTCATTAGCCACCGCGTGCGCTATAAATAACTGAAAAAACGGTGTGTGAACCCCTGTCTTTTTGATAACCAGCCAGGCGAAACTGACAGCTGAGGGCTGCAACGCACACCTGTCAGCAAGGCTGGTTATCAAGAATAGAGGGGTCCACCAGTGGTTTTTTTTTTTAATTATTTAAATAAATAATTTAAAAAACACGGTGTGGGGTCTCCCCAACTTTTGACAACCACCATTGCTAAAGCAGACAGCTGGCAGCTGATATTCTCTGGCTGGTAATGGGCTATGGATATTGTCCCCTCCCGCGCTTTGCACGGCTCTTCCTATTTGTCCTGTGGCAAGTGGGGTAAAATTTGTGGGTTTTAAGTCACCTTTGTATTGTCCGGTGACATCAAGCCCACGGATTAGTAATGTATACATTTTTAGTTAACAATAAACCCAGTAATATTCACCTAACCCAAATTCCATTGAAGCCCTCGTCTATTGTAATAAAAAAAAAATATGGCATGGGACAGAACTTTGGATAGGTGAGGGATATGGTTGTTTTTTCTTTTTGCTTTATTACAGGAGACGAAGGCTTCAATTGAATGGGCATTAGGTGAGTGTAACTTGTTGTATTTTTATTTACCTTTCCACTATAGGATAAGTAATGGATAGGCATCTTATAGATAACTAAAAGGGTTGGAAAACTAAAATACCTGTCAATTAGAATGTTTTTAAAGAGTCACTGTTTATTTAGTACAAATGATGAAAATAAACTTCGTAATATATCTTATCAGAGAAATCGGTTTCCTTCTCTTCCTGGACTGATCGTTCATTCTCATTTCCATGAATATAATCTATCTCCATTAAATACTGTATATTCTCGTGTATAAGCAAAGTGTTTCAGCACTTTTTTTGTGCTGAAAATGCCCCCATCCCCGCAGCCCCCCCCTCCTTCCCCCCACCCCTCAGCTTATACACGAGTAACGGTTCCAGAAAGTTGGCAGGAAAGGGGGAGCAGCAGGTCACAAAGGCCAGAGCCGGCAGCTGTGGCTAAAGTCTGTGCCGCTGCTGTAATAGCGCACAGTGCCAGTCGCAGGCTTCCAGCAAACATCATACTCACCTACCGGCACGCCATCGGTGCTGGCACTGCATCTCGTTCTGGCCGCTGGCGCCTGCAGCTCTTCCAGCTCTCCACTCCCGTAGGCATGGCATGCATATTCATTACCTTAATGAGCGGGGCCACATGATCGCTCTGCAGGAAGAGCTGCTGGAAGCCGGAACAAGATGCAGTGCCACCAGGTAAATAAGTTGTTTGTTTTTTTTATAACAGGAATAATACATAGGGATACAGAGCCATGCACACCAGGACAGGGACTGGGGAGCCATGCACACCAGGACAGGAAATGGGGAGCCATGCACGCCAGGACAGGAAATGGGGAGCCATGCACACCAGGACAGGGACTGGGGAGCCATGCACACCAGGACAGGGACTGGGGAGCCATGCACACCAGGACAGGGACTGGGGAGCCATGCACACCAGGACAGGGACTGGGGAGCCATGCACACCAGGACAGGGACTGGGGAGCCATGCACACCAGGACAGGGACTGGGGAGCCATGCACACCAGGACAGGGACTGGGGAGCCATGCACACCAGGACAGGGACTGGGGAGCCATGCACACCAGGACAGGGACTAGGGAGCCATGCACACCAGGACAGGGACTGGGGAGCCATGCACACCAGGACAGGGACTGGGGAGCCATGCACACCAGGACAGGGACTGGGGAGCCATGCACACCAGGACAGGGACTGGGGAGCCATGCACACCAGGACAGGGACTGGGGAGCCATGCACACCAGGACAGGGACTGGGGAGCCATGCACACCAGGACAGGGACTGGGGAGCCATGCACACCAGGACAGGGACTGGGGAGCCATGCACACCAGGACAGGGACTGGGGAGCCATGCACACCAGGACAGGGACTGGGGAGCCATGCATACAATGACAGGGACTGGGGAGCCATGCATACAATGACAGGGACTGGGGAGCCATGCATACAATGACAGGGACTGGGGAGTCATGCATACAATGACAGGGTCTGGGGAGCCATGCACACCAGGACAGGGACTGGGGAGCCATGCATACAATGACAGGGACTGGGGAGCCATGCATACAATGACAGGGACTGGGGAGCCATGCATACAATGACAGGGACTGGGGAGCCATGCATACAATGACAGGGACTGGGGAGCCATGCATACAGTGACAGGGACTGGGGAGTCATGCATACAATGACAGGGTCTGGGGAGCCATGCACACCAGGACAGGGTCTGGGGAGCCATGCATACAATGACAGGGACTGGGGAGCCATGCATACAATGACAGGGACTGGGGAGCCATGCATACAATGACAGGGACTGGGGAGCCATGCATACAGTGACAGGGACTGGGGAGCCATGCATACAGTGACAGGGACTGGGGAGCCATGCATACAATGACAGGGACGGGGGAGCCATCCATACAATGACAGGGACAGGTGGGGTCATGCATACCATGATAGGGATGAGGGGACAAATGCCAAAGCTTATACTTGAGTCAATAAGCTTACCCAGTTTTTCATGGCAAAAGTAGGTGCCTTGGTTTATACTCCGGTCGGCTTATACTCGGGTATATGCTAGACATTTTTAAGTGAGAGATGAGATCGCAGTTCAAGTGTATAGAATGAATGTGTGGAAAAGCTAGAAGTAGGCACCAACACGGTACTGCACTTTCTCTTTTTTGTAAGAGGAATATAACAAATCGCCTTCAGTGTAGCATTAATATTTGCAACTCTAAATCTGAAAAAGTTTAGAAAGTTTTATAAACAATTGTATTCATCTGGACTGAGGGCCTCATTAAGGGACAGAGAAGGTTTCCTTGGAGCGGCGGGACTTCCCATTATTAAGGACTGTGATAGGAGGAGGTTGGAAGAACCTATAACGGAAGAAGAGAAAAAGTGCTATCACGTCAATGACAAATAGGCACCCTGGGGCTGACGGACTCCTGGTTGAGATCTATAAGAACTTGATGGATGCATCAGTGGCCAAATTAAAGGTAGTCTTTGAGGAGGCGTTAAAGGAAGGTAACTCCATTGCTGGGTAGATTTAGAAGTAAAATAGGGGCGTGGTGTAGATTACATCTTTTAGTGGTGGGAAGAATAAACCTGATTAAAATTGGCAGCGCTGGAGTCCTGGGTTCAAATCCCACCAAGGACAATGGCAAGGAGTTTGTATATTCTCCCCGTGTTTGCGTGG
This sequence comes from Ranitomeya imitator, assembly GCF_032444005.1. Lineage (NCBI taxonomy): Eukaryota > Metazoa > Chordata > Amphibia > Anura > Dendrobatidae > Ranitomeya > Ranitomeya imitator. Next base: position 235,654,822 of record NC_091284.1, read on the forward strand.
GTTTCCTCCGGGTTCTCCGGTTTCCTCCCACATTCAAAGACATATTGATAAGGAATGTAGATTGTGAGCCCCATTGGAAACAGTGAAGATCATGTGTGCAAAACTGTAAAGCGCTGCAGAATATGTTAGCGCTATATAAAAATAAAGAAACCCTTTAATTTAATAGCTAGAACGGCCAAATTTTGCACATACACACTACTAACATTAGTAGTGTGGAATATGCAAAAAAATGGGGATATGAGATGGATAACTGTATGTAAACCATGTCTCATATCATGTCGGGTTTTGGAAGGAGATGGCAAAAGCCGACAATTGAATTACCGGCTTTAAAGCTATCTAGCGCTGGATGAAATATTAATATATATACATATATGTGTCTCACTGACATATATATATATATATATATACATACGTATTCTATGTGTACACATTTATTCTACCTATTCTATTGTAAGCTGTCAGTGTGATTTTACTGTACACCGCACTGAATTGCTGGCTTTTCTCTCTAACACCGCTGCGTATTTCTCGCAAGTCACACTGCTGGTCCGTGTATAATCCGTATTTTTCTGGCTTCCATAGACTTTCATTGGCGATGATTTTTTTTTTTTTTGCACAATACGGTGACAAACACAGCATGCTGTGATTTTCTACGGCCGTAGAAAGCCGTATAATACGGATCAGTAAAATACGGCAGATAGGAGCTGGGGCATAGAGGATAATTGGGCCGTGTGTAATGCGTGTTTTACGGACATATTTTATGCGCTCATACGTCCGTAAAACTCGCTAGTGTGACACCGGCCTGATTCTCTTCTTCCAGATAAGACGTTTTGTGCAGTGACAATGACTTTGTGAAAAAATGTCCACACCTCTGGGCTGAAACTTCAAAGAATATCTGCTGTCCTGCAATAAGTCTATATGATCATTTAATATCTTGTGTTTTTGCTATCAGTAATTTTTTTTTTACTTTTCTCTTAGGAATTGTTATAGGAATTCTTGCTGTACTCCTTGCTATCCTGGTTTGTTGTTGCTGTTTAAATAATAAATCAGGGTAAGTATTGTTCTTAATTTGATGATCATTTTTGTCATCAGAAGCTAAAAACCTCATTACTTTTTAATTGTTTTGTTTACCTATACAATCTTTTTCTTGCTTTATGGGTTAATTTTATATATGGATGTACACATAGACATTCTCTACTAAGATAGTCAATGTGAAAATGGTACTGTTTTTGTGGTGTTTGTGCCCTATGAAAGTATTCTCCAACCTCTGTAGCAGTGAGCCACAACCTTCCTTACCTTCAGAGCCACATTCAGGTCTGAGAGCGGGTCTTGAGCCACTTCCATAACTCTACCCTCAACTAGACTAGTGACATCCAGCATGTCCTGTCACCCACAGTAGCGACCCCAAGAACCCCCATTATCTGTATTAAGACATCCAGAGCTTCTACTTGCATCCAAGAGTTCCCACCTTATCCCACTGTTGTACTGTTGAGCCGGCTGTCAGTCAATGCTGGGCCGTGCTTGGTCATCGCTCTTAGTGCTGTGAGCGGTGACTGTAATTGCTCCGGGCACGCCTGAATTACTCAAATCCCGCAGTTCCCAGGACAAATAAAGTTCATTTTCTCCCAGGTGCCGCACTTCCAGTACTGCAGCCGGGCACCTTCATAGTGATATTAACCTTATATTTGAGGGTTAATAGCATTATCAGACCTGACAGGTTTTCTTTAATTTATTTCGCCAAGTATATGCTCATCCAAATCTGCTCTTCTTTTGACACACACACATGTCTGGAAATAGCTACTCTAGTATAAGTGTAAGAAAACTGCAGCACACAGCAACTTGATGCAATGAGAATGCATTTATTAGATATCACCAAGTTTTGAAAATTCCTACTGTCTGCCATCTGAAATCTGACATCTTTAGGATTTTCACAAGTAGGATTGCATGAACTTTATTTGTTGTAAATAGTCCAAATGTTATATTTTATTATATATTTTAATATAATTGAAATATTCTTCATCTGTTGCTGACACTGAAACATTGGTTTCTTAGTGGGTCTGATACGTACTTTTGATGAAGTCACTGTATCTTCCTCACCCATGTGATAGCTAATAATTCTATAGTCATTGCATCATATTGATGAGTTATTATATTTATTTTGCTTATATAGATATTTTAATTGTAAAACAGTTTATTTTGTAGACTGCAAAACAGTAGTAGTAAAGTGGTATTCCCATCTTCAATATCCTGTCCCAATATGTAATAGGTGTAATAATATTATTAGCAAATACCTCCAATTAGACATGTAGTAGAGTTGTTTTTTTATGTCTCTTTCCTCATGCGCAGGCATTGCAGGAACTTTGTTATCCTGGTTGGCAACTACCGTATATACTCGAGTATAAGCCGAGATTTTCAGCCCATTTTTTTGGGCTTAAAGTCCCCCTCTCGGCTTATACTCGAGTCATACCCAGGGGTCAGCAGGGGAGGGGAAGCGGGGGCTGTCTAACCATACTCACCTGCTCCTGGTGCGGTCCCTGCAGGTCCCTGTTTGGCCGGCGCCCCAGCTTCTTCCTGTACTGAGCTGTCACATGGTACCGCTCATTACAGTAATGAATATGTGGCTCCACCTCCCATAGGGGTGGAGCCGCTTATTCATTACTGTAATGAGCGGTAACGGTGAGCGCTCAGTACAGGAAGAAGCTGCGGCGCCGGGCAAACAGGGACTGCACCGTGCCAGGAGCAGGTGAGTATAACGGGGAGCGCTGCGCGATATTCACCTGCTCCACGTTCAGGCGCCGCTCCGTCTTCTGCAGTGACGTTCAGGTCAGAGGGCACGATGACGTGGTTAGTGCGCGCCCTCTGCCTGAACGTCAGTGCAGAAGACGCTGAAGATGGAGCGGCGCTGGAACAAAGTCAGGTGAATATAGAAGGTGCTGGGTGCCTGAGTGACGGAGAGGTGAGTATGTGATTTTTTTTTTTTTTTTTTTTATCGCAGCAACAGGAAATGGGGCAAGTGTCTGTATGGAGCATCTTATGGGGCAATAACATTTATGCAGCACTATATGGGGCAAGTGTCTGTATGGAGCATCTTATGGGGCCATAACGTTTGTGCAGCACTATATGGGGCAATTGTCTGTATGGGGCCATAATCAACGTTTGTGCAGCACTATATGAGGCAAGTGTCTGTATGGAGCATCTTATGGGGCTATAATCAACGTTTGTGCAGTACTGTAAGGGGAAAGTGTCTGTATGGGGCCATAATCAACGTCTGTGCAGCATTATATGGGGCAAGTGTCTGTATGGGGCCATAATCAACGTTTGTGCAGCACTATATGGGGCAAGTGTCTGTATGGAGCATCTTATGGGGCTATAATCAACGTTTGTGCAGTACTATAAGGGGAAAGTGTCTGTATGGGGCCATAATCAACGTTTGTGCAGCACTATATGGGGCAAGTGTCTGTATGGAGCATCTTATGGGGCTATAATCAACGTTTGTGCAGTACTATATGGGGAAAGTGTCTGTATGGGGCCATAATCAACATTTGTGCAGCACTATATGGGGCAAATATCTTTATGGAGCATCTTATAGGGCCATCATCAACATTTGTGCAGCATTATATTGGGCAAATGTGTCTATGGAGCATCTTATGGGGCCATTATTAGCCTTTATGCAGGATTATATGGGGCATATTTTAATATGGAGCATCTTATGGGGCCATCATAAACTTTATAGAGCATTATATGGGGCTCCTGATTAAATATGGATATTCAAATACACTTAACCTACTGATGTCTCAATTAATCTTTTATTGGTATCTATTTTTACTTTAGACATTTACCAGTAGCTGCTGCATTTTCCACCCTAGGCTTATACTCAAGTCATTAAGTTTTCACAGTTTTTGTGGCAAAATTAGGGGGGTCAGCTTATACTCAAGTATATACGGTAACTAGCGAACTGTCATTTCATCAGTGGATGTAACCATGGATGCCTAAGGTCCTGCAATGCCTGTACTTGAGGAAAAAGACATGGCTAATCAAAAAAACTGTACTACATTTCTAATTGAAGTTATTTTAAAAATATTATTATTATTATTATTACACCTAGTGCATATTGGGATAGTATCGTGGAGATGGGAATACCACTTTAACATTGGTAGCCTTTTTTATTAAAGCACTGCCTTACATTGGTGCATGTATGACCATATAAGCAGTGTTGGGCTGTGTTTTCATCTGATTGAAGGTTCCCACACAGTACTGACAAAATAGCTTGGCATGCTGTTTTGTTCGTTTTTTCATTTGCTTTCCAGTAAGGCTGTGTGCACACATTTAGGCTATGTGCACACGTTGGGGAATGGTGTGCAGAATTTTCTGCACAAAATCTGCATCTCCTGGCAGAATCCACAGGTGCAGATTTGCCTCGGATTTTGTGCGGTTTTTGTGGGGATTTTCTGCAGTTTTTACCACTGCGGATTTCTATAATGGAAGTTTCCGCACGGATTTTTCCGCACCATCTGCACATTTTTTTTTTCCACATTGATTTACATTGTACTGTAAATCACAGTGTGGATCTGCAGCGTTTCTGCATGGAAAAATCCGCTGTGGATCCGCACTAAATCCGCATCGTGTACACATAACCTTAAGAAGTTTCACGTTTTTTCGCTATAAAAACGCGATAAAACCGCGAAACAAACGCATACATTAAGCATCCTATTTTTAGAAGGCATTCTGCATTTTCTACACATGCTGAGTTTTTTTCCGCTGCGGAATCGCATTCTGGAAAAAAACGCAGCATGTTCATTAAAGTGCAGAATCGCGGGGATTCCGCACACATAGGAATGCATTGATCCGCTTACTTCCCGCGTGTGGCTATGCCCACCATGCGGGAAGTAAACGGATCATGTGCGCATGGTACCCAGGGTGGAGGAAAGGAGACTCTCCTCCAGGCCTTGTGTACCATATAATTGTTAAAAAAAAGAATACAAATAAAAAATCATAATATTCTCACCTTCCGGCGTTCGGCGCAGCTTTCCCGCTCCTCGCGATGCTCTGGTCTCAGTAATGCATTGCGAAAATGACCTGTGATGACGTAGCGGTCTTGCGAGATCGTACGTCATCTGGGGTCATGCCGCAAAGCATTACTGGGACCGGAGCATCGCGAGGAGCGGGAAAGCTGCGCCGAACGCCGGAAGGTGAGAATATTATGATTTTTTATTTTTTTTTTAATTATTTTTAACACACTATCTTTTACTATTGATGCTGCATCAATAGTAAATTTCCGCGGCAATTATGCAACGTGTGCACTTAAGGTACCGTCACATTAAGCAATTTACCAACAAGAACGACAGCGATCCGTGACGTTGCAGCGTCCTGGATAGCGATCTCGTTGTGTTTGACACGCAGCAGCGATCAGGATCCTGCTGTGACATCACTGGTCGTAGCTGAAAGTCCGGAACTATATTTGGTCGTCAGGTCGGCGTGATTCGTCATGTTTGACAGCAAAAGCAACGATGCCTGCAATGTTTTTCCATGGAGCGAACAACCAGCGAGAACGAGAAGTACGTCACTGGATCGCTCCTGCATCGTTCTGCTGTTGCCGGTGTTTGACGTCTCCCAGCGACCTAAACAGCGACGCTGCAGCGATCGGCATCGTTGTCTATATCGCTGCAGCGTCGCTTAATGTGATGGTACCTTTAGCCTTAAATGCTAGGATCTTTGACTTACACACTTCCAGACCTCCAGCTGGTGTGTGTAAAGTATTGGTCAAGCATTGGTCTAGCACTTACATTATTGTAGTATTACTACAAAAATATGGAGAGAAAAAACAGTGCAGTGAACAAAGCCTTATGTGTTGTAATATTGTGTGCTGGCTTTTGTTCACACCAGGTTCGGAATATCTGTTAAAAATCTTCTTGTTATTAGTCTTAAAGTTAAAAGTAAAAGTATAATGTTATATTGTGCATTGTTTTTTTACAGTGGTAGCCAATGTATGACAGCTGTTTGCCATGTAGATGTACACATACATCGACTCTATACATTTGAGGTCTAGCAGCCACTGTTTTTATCTTTGTAAAGACCTTGGTTGTGACGTGTAGGGCATGTTTTGTTTTCATCTAATACTTCTACAATGATTTCTTTTTTGTCATAGTTTGGGCTTCAAAAAAGCAGTTTCATAGTTGATGAGTCCAGATCACTGGGATATAATTTTATGACAACTGGTTATTTTCTCTTATTTAGCATGTACTGTAATGTCTTTTTTTCTTTTAAAACTGGGTCATGTTTTCTGCTGTACTGCTTTTAAATTCATCTGCTGGGGTTATATGATTTGTGGAATAAGAAACGCTGGATTTTAAGCATCAAAAAGTCTATACTATTCCAAATGCAAAGAGGCTTTCCACAGTAAAAAAAAAAAAAAGTGTTTTTCCTCTCATAATGTGACATTAAGTTTGTTCTTAAAAAATGATATTGCAGTGAAAAGGGAAATCCAGCTCTGCACACATCCGTATCAGGTGGTGAGCGTGGTCTGTGATGTCACATCTACAACTGACGGCTTTCAGGTATTGCGCACTTGTCCTGTTCTAGTAAATTGGTCAGGTAGGCAATACCTGCCACTCGTACAAGTGACCCAACATATATTTCTGAATGTGATGTTTATAGACCTCTACAGACTTGGGTTTGCAAGTGGCAGGTATGAAGTGGACAGAGCCGACATATCTGTAGAAGTGACTTCACTGGCCTTGCTTTCCTCCTGATATGGATGCGAGCAGAGCCTAAATGGGAAAAGCCAAAAAATATATTTGAAAAAAGTATGTTTATTTTTTACGATGTATTGGCTAAACATGCAGTGCCTAATTTTATAAGGAAATATGAGGCTTTTCTTCGTAAATATGTCGGGAAAAAAAATCTCCCAATATTATGGAAGCCATGAATCAGCTATACGAACACGGGCGCTTCACAATAGTTGCATTGTGGTTTAGCGAATGCGAGCTACAGCAGTAAGTATGACACAGATTAATTGATTTCATTCGGAGTTTAATAATAGACAATGGGAGTTTGCATGAAATCGTTCCTTTTAATTTTTTTTAAGGAGTTCTTTTTTTTTTCTTAAGGCTTACATTAACAAAATTTAACTCTGAAGACGTAAAACTGACAATCAGTTCTAGATTACACAGAGCTTAAATTCTAATAATTTTTGTTTGACTTTTGCAATAACTTGTACTTTTTCATGCCTTATATTATAATAATAGTTTATACTAATCCATGCAAAGGATTCTGAAAAATCCTGGCTATGTGCAGTATCTCTAGTTCTTTAGAACGTTTCGGTTAGGTCTGCATTTATTACACTTTTTTGCATAGTTTAACTTTAAGTTATGAAAAAACTCCTTAAGTTCTATACAGTGATTTTTTTTTTCTTCAGTCTTGAGCAATATTAGCATTGTTTCTTCTTTATCCAGTGTATATATTTGTGAAAGCAAAAATGACAAGTTCAAGCCGACTGAGCAGGAGCTCATTGAATCAAATAATTCAACAAGGTATCTCTACTCTTGCCACGAAATGGGTTTTTCTGGACTAAAGCATTTAAGACCTTTTAAAGGAATTGGTCAAAAGGATTTCACCCCACATACTATTTCCAGCAGGCAAAATAAGTATTGAACACGTCACCAATTTTCTTTTTTTTTTCCTTAATCAAGTACTTTTTATAAAGGCATATATCAAAAATGTAATACAGTCTGACACAAACTTCAGACAGATACCAAAATTACAAAGCAGACTGATACATTTTCATTTAACATGAACTAGCCCCTTTACCCAGTACCCCACCTGCCCTGTACCACCTCACCCCCCAAACACCATCCCAATATCCTTAATTATCAAACTGGTACATCTCCTCTTGATAAATTTATACACCGCTTCACAAAAGCTCAGCTGCACAAGTACAGTTTCTGCAGCAGTAATTAACCGACTCCCAACCTACTCTGCAACAGCTCAACAGACGCCACACCCGGACAATCCACCCATCCGCCCCACACATTTTCAAGTTTTGTATGTTGACCTCTCTTAATGTAAATATTCCTTTCCATGAGGACAATAAAGTTTATTTTATTCACAAACTATCTTCTGACTGGTGGTTTTTCATCTAACCAATGCATTGCAATAAGCTTCCTAGCAGCATATAGCAATCTTGCAATAGCCAGTTTCCCACATTCATCACGTCACCAATTTTCTAAGTAAATATATTTCTAAAGGTGCTATTGACATGAAATTCTCGCCAGATATAGATAAAAACCTACCCAATCCACACAGGCAAACCATAGATGTCCATAAATTGTTATGTATAGTAATGAGAAATGACACAGGGAAAAAAAATATTGAACTCGAAGTAAAAGAGGTGCTAAAAGCCATGGAAGTTATGACACCACCTAAAATCTATCAGTAATTAGAAAGCAATCTTGGCATTTAGTGAAATTTATCAGCTGGTTCAACTGATGGCCTATAAAAAGATGTGTTATTACCAAGGTGCCACACAAAGAAACATCTAATAATTGGTAAAACTAGTGAGCTGTCTCAGGATCTCTGCAACCTTATTGTTGCAAATCATACTGATGGCATTGGTAACATAAGAATTTCTAAACTACTGAAGGTTCCAGTAAGCACTATTGGGGCGATAATCTGTGTAAAAGAACATTTCACTCTAAACCATCCACGACAGGAGTGACATAGGCTTGGGAAGAGCTTCCACAGTTCCAAAGCACTTCAGCGTCACTTGCATATCTCATTCAAACGCTGATTTTTCAGTAATGGACAAACAGACTGGCTCAGTAAAGGTATTGCTGGATTTGTCTTTGAAACTGTTACATGTGCATATTATTCAGGGTAGGGGGTGAAATCCTGCTGACAGTCACAACAGTATTTGTTCAATGTTTTGCATCGGTAGTTGTAAGCCAAACTCAGGAGTGGAACCTACAGAGAGAAAAAACTATAGCTGAAAAAGACTCAGCCATCCTGTGTTTAAAGCTACTTTAATTTTTTGTTTGCTTACAAATTGTGATGAAATATTGACCAAACATATTTGATTGTGAAAAAAGGCCTCAAATATAGAAATATAATGGCTAGCCCTCTTTTTGATCACAGACTGATTGTCTTATTTTTTTAGCACAGAAAAACCTTTAAGGACTTCAATCTCTTTGTAATCTCTTTGGCAGTGTCCATATCGCACTGTACTGCTTGCCCTCTTGTGTTGCATACTAACAATAAATAAAAGCATAATAAACAAGAGAAAAGGGTTTACTATGAAGGGTGGGGTAGGTAATGCTTTTTGGGTTTTGAAAAATGTCATCATATGACAATAAATATACACATTACCGTTTACACATTACAGCTTGTAATAATTTTTTTCGGATTTTTGCAGTTTCGGCTGCACTATAAATATGTAAACACTAACTTATGTTTTATCCCCAATGGATAATAAAAGAATGTCAAACAATAAATGTATGCGCTTTTTTTTCAATAACAAGATGACATTAAATCGGTTTTCCCAAAACAAAAGTTTATAGGTTAACATTGAGACCCCCCATAGATCCCAAGACCAGGCCCTATGCAATGCCTCATCTGAACGTAGTGAAGGTCGAGCATGCTCGGGTCTGCTCCACTCCACCAGTCTGACAATGAATGGAGCAGAGGAGCACATGCTCGACCTCCACTCTGTTCAGACAGGGCTCTGCAGAAGCTTGTTCTCAAGATCGCTGTCTGACCCTAGTGCTCAGTTAGGCTACGTTCACATTAGCGTTGCACGCCGGTGCGTCGGCGACGCAACGCACGACGCACAAAAAACGCGCGCAAAAACGCTGCGTTTTGCGACGCGTGCGTCGTTTTTTGACGAAAATCGGACGCACGAAAAATGCAACTTGTTGCATTTTCTTGCGTCCGACGCTAGCGTCGGAAACGACGCACGTGTCGAAAAACGCAACCAAAAAAACGCACGCGTCCCCTATGTTAAACATAGGGGCGCGTCGCCGCTGCGTCGCCGACGCAACAGCGACGCACATTAGCGGAACGCTAATGTGAACGTAGCCTAAGTTATCACTCGTCCTATGAATAGATAACTTACTGACTTGATGAAAACCTTTTAAAAATGGGTCTTTAAAAAAACACAAGCTTGGAAGCAAACAATTTAAAAAAAAATTTACACTTCATTTGCTGATGTAACTTGTAAACAACAGGATAAAGAAGAAATTGCTTATACTTGGTGGTGGGGTTTCCATAGTTAAATTATATTGAGGTTTTTCCATTTCAATTTAATATTAGAGAAAAATTAATTGGTGAAACAATTTGAGAAAATGGATTGACTGCAGCGAAGCCTTTGCTTTTTTTTTTATCTCGATGCCTGCGTTGAGCTGAACGTTTTGAGTCATGCTAGTCAGACGGGTTACTCTAGATAGACTGACACTGACTAATACCCTTAGGGTGCTTTCACATTGCGTTCTGTGTCCAAGTTGGGGCATATGTCCAAGATCCCAACGAAATGGGGTCCGAACACGTGTGTCAATGGGACCAATAGACTGCAATGGTGACGGCAGAGCAAACATGAGTTCTGCTGTGCACTTTTTTTCGGGAGTGTACACCTACAGGATAATGGGAAGGAAGATCGGCAATGTGAAAGCCCCCTTATTTGTGGTCCACAGCATGTGCTGCTTCATCTGTTGGAGAACCCATGCCTTCCCCGGTAGGAGTTTGGTTTTGCAGCAGCCTGAGATACACAGGATAACGGTGACTGCTGTAATCAGGAAGTCTGTTGTGATGCGACTTTTTCCTGACTAGCACTCTCCTTCCGATTACTGGGGTCAATAATGAGGCACCTTGGCTGGACTTAAAATATAGTTTTATCTCTTACTAGTTTTACATTTAAAACAATGGAGCTCTAATGAAATGATGCTACAGTTTAGAGCAACCATTGTTTTAACTATTTATCTTAAAAATCAATAGTAAACCAGAAAATAACAAACTTTTGTAATGTATCTTATCAGAGAAATCTGCTTCTTTCATCTTCTGGATTGATCTTTCATACTCCTTTCAAGGACAAAAGCTGTAAAAATCTGTGTTCAGTGAAGACATAGAAACAAATTTTTCCATTTCTGAGATGGGAGATGACAATTAATGCTCAAAGTTTTATAAAGAAAAGATGAGTTAGAGGTAGACACAGACATTCTGCTGCAAGCTCTCCTGAAACGATTGTTACAGTTTAAATCTATGGTTGAAAAAAAAAAAGTCCGTGTTATTTCAGGAGAACTTGCAGTAGAATACGCCTCCGACTTCTCCCTTTTCTTACCCCCTTCATACCTACCATCTCCTATCTCAGTAATGGGAAAATCTTTCTTCACCAAATACAGATTTTATCCGTGAATTGAGAGTGAAAGATCAATCCAGGAGGAGAAAGAAGTAGATTTCTCTGATAAATTATGTTACAAAGTTGCTTATTTTCATGTGTTCTATGGATTTATGAAATAATAAAAAATGACGGTTACTTTTCAAGTCTAGCAAATTAAATATAATTGTTGATCGGTATAACATGTATCCACCCTTGTCTGCATGATCAGCTATCTGTAATTAAAGGCAATCTGTCACCAAGTGTTTACCACCCCATCTGAGAACATGAAAATCACTGTTTCATCTGCTACTAGTACTTTGAATACTGAGCTCTGTGTAACCCCATTCACACAGCTGATTGGCCACTTTCTGTCTCACACTGTGTACACAGAAAACTGCCAATCAGTGAAAGGGGTGGAATTATATAGAGCTCATGAATATTGAGGACTACATGGCAACAGAATTACTAGTCCTCTAGTGATCTTCTGCAGCTAAAACACTGATTACTGTATTTTTCCGACCATAAGACGCACTTTTTTCCCTCCAAATTTGGGAGGAAAGTGTGGGTGCATCTTATGGTACGGATGTAGCATGTGGGGAGGGGGGCAGCAGTGAGTGGGATCACACTGTTATCCCACTTCAGGATGTCCCCGCTGCCCAGAATCAGTGCTGGAGAAACCATGTGCTCCCGATGATTAAGTGCAGTGAATATTCATTAGCTACTCCCCGCCCACCTATCAGGTGAGCCAGGAGCAGCAAATGAATACTGCACTTAAGCAGGGACACACATGGCTTCTCCAGCGCTGATTCCTGCAGCAGCTGGGGAGGTCTGTGTGTCCGGGGGAGAGGCAGCAGCAGGGGCCAGAGGAGAGAGGAGATCGCTGCATACCTGCCTGCCATGCCTGGGCTGGACACTGAGTTCTGTGCAGGAGGACCTGTGATGTCAGGAGTGGGCGGGCTGGAGCATCAGATGGCAGCTCAGAGCCCTCCCTCTTCTTGACATCATCACAGGTCCTTCAGGCTCTCCAGTAGAATCTGCAGCTTCCTCATTACCTGTGCTGTGGAAAGGAAACGAGGGACTTCTCTGTGTGCAGTCATGGGATGCTCCAGCTTTTACCTCACCACAGTGTGGCTGGCTGCCACATTTAAGAGGTTAGTCTTTACAAAACACAATAAAGCACTCTGCCACTCCTTTGGTGAACTATAACTCCCAGCATGTCATAGGATCTGCAGGACATGCTGGGAGTTATAGTTCTCTCATTGGATTTTAAAGCAGCACTCCAGTGTTATTTTGCAGTGCTGGAGTGGTGCTTTAAATATAAGCCCTGTGCCCCCATTCTTGTACTCACCCTCCAGCATCTTCACATAGTGCTTTACAGACACCACACTGGTCCCACAGCTTCCAACATAATAACATACTATTATATATAATAACACCACATATAATAGTATGTCATTTATGTTATTAAATATTTTACCACATTTTTTAGCTTCAACTATTTTTTTCCCCTATCTTCCACCTCTCAAACCTGGGTGCGCCTTATAGTCCGGTGCGTCTTATAGTCCGAAAAATATGGTATATAAAAACGTCAGCAAGCAGCTCATTAAGTGGCCCATCAGAGTCTCAACAACTTTGTTCCTTTCAGTTTAGGTGGCAAATAGTTGGTGACAGATTACCTTTAATTAATCGAACCTTAGTGTATTTGAATGTCATGTCTTTGCAATCCAGTAGCATTTTTCTTCTTTTAGAGTTCTTCTTTAAAAAACCTTTTGGGGAAGGGTTAGTGATTAATCCCTGGAGGGTTAAAAAGCAGATATGAGGCCCCACTTGAAATACCAATATATTTTTCCATATAACACTCACTGCTTGTCATTTGTATACATGTTTGTTTCTAACCTTTCGTGTAAAGTATTTGTTCAATCACAATTTGCTTCTGCGCAGCCTTGTTTCACAATCTTTTTGTCTCCACGTGTTCCCCTGACATTAAGTGATTACCGTAAATGTCTTGTAAGAATGATCCTCGCATAAAATGGCCATCTTGCAAAAAGATTTTAAACCGTTTACTTCCGTAAACTGTCTAATTGCCTTTTACCTTCCTTCAAAAGCAGGGATTAGAGCTTTTAGTCCTCAAAATTTGTACACTAGGAAATAATAAGCAATAAAATACGTTCATGACATTATGACCCTTAGGCGCAAATGGAAAGTACTAAAATGATAAGCAGATTACAGAGTTATTGCAACTAATAACAGGTTTACCCCACAAGCTTAGACTGGGTTAGATTATATGAAATAAGTTTTCGTTGGATTTTGAGGACTTCAGCTGTTGTTCCTGTTTTTATCATTTAACGTTTGTTAATCTTTCTTTACAGCCTTTGACTTCTGTTGCTTTTTCTCTGTAAATTTTTATAACGATATTTTCATCTTAAAATCCTTAGTGTTTTTGCCCAAATCTACATGGTAATATGTTTGTGATTTCACCTTTTAGGAAGTCTAAATCTGAAACTCTTGATGTGCACTACACTGCTTGCAACGATGCATAAATACACCTGAAGGACAGCGAAGACCTTTATGCAAATGTATACCTCTCTGAGCACTGGACCGTTTGTGACGCTTCATCATGACCTCCACTCTGGAGAGTGGGGCGAACGACACAATTCCTTTTCGAGATGGCTTTAAGCTGCTTCCTAAGATAACTGTGCTTCATGTGTGCCTATATAGTCATCCCCTTATCTCTGACTAAGAATAAGAACCCTATTACTTGGCAAATAAATTGCTCGCAGAGACCATTGATCAATGATATCGCATTTCCTGGTGTAATAGTGTTTATATGCCGCAACTAATGTGAGGTTTCGCACAAATGATTGTATAATCATCTGTACAAATCCCTGGGTTGTGCTGCCTACAAATGCTAATTTTTATACATGCATAAAAGATGAGATCAATGACAAGCACTTAATCTTTTGCCAGGGGATTGATAGGTCTTTTTACATGTGGAGATAATTATAAAACAAATATTTTTATGCATAAATGTATAGATGATCATGGCCTCTTGTTTAATGCCCTTTAGATAATGCAATAGAAAACTATATAAATATATTTATGCAATTTTCACATGAAGATCCTGAGAAAAGTGGGGTCCAACTGCAGGCTAAAACAAATTCTCACCCTAGTGTTTCATGTAACCTATACATGAAGAGACCATGAATAACTTTGATAAATGTTCTATTGTCAAGATTATAGGATAGATTATTACTAGTGTATATGAACTTCAAAATTTGTGCCAGATATATACAAATGGCGCATATGGCATAATTCTGCGCAAGTTCCTTATTACACTTTACTCATACATTTCTCAGTTACTCTGTTTAGTACATGTTGAGAGGATAAGCTTTCCAAATCTGTACATATCGTGACTTTTGTGTGTTGGCGGCCTTATTTGTATCTGTATTACTATCTCTGATATTTTAGAGTAACCACAATGACATTTTTGATCTCTGTACCCCAATTTATACATTTACAAATGTGCAATAATTTCATGGGGAAGGTAATTTCTTTTATTCATTTCTGCGATAAAAAGTGTGACTTATATTAATTTGTCTAATATAAGTGACTCTTGTTCAGGACTTTTGGCAAAAAGTTGTCTGCGATGCCGTAGGAGAAATAAAACCATTTTGCTGAAGCCGGATTCTAAAGGCCAGTAATCATATTTTTATTAATATTATTGGAGACAGCACTATAGATCTTCAAAATATGCCATTAGGTTATTTTAGTGGAATTTACAATGATAAATCTGGGCATTGTAATTTCTTTTCACCAAAATGAAGGTGCAAATTTCTTCAGAACTTCTGCGCAAGTTGAGAAATTTTGTATGAAACCACTTTTGTTATGTCAGGAATGTACTGTTCAGGTTTAACTCTTGGATGACTTAGGGATATACTGAAAATGTAAGTTTGCTTAGATTAGATGGCAGCCATGCAATTTGGCCTTCAGGTGACAACCCTTCAGTGTAGACTGAATAGTGACACCCCCGACTATAGACTGATCATTCCTTTTAATAGAATTGTACTATTCTAGTATTACTAGTATTGTTATGAATGTGATCTAATACCTTGTTGTTACTTTAGCCAGCTAATTATTGCCACGCTCGCCAATCAATTGCACTAGAGAATAGACATTAGAATAGACATTAAAGCTCTTATTAAAGGGAATCTGTCACCCCAAAAATCGTATATGAGCTAAGGTCACCGGCATCAGGGGCTTATCTAAGCATTCTGTAATGCTGTAGATAAGCCCCCGATGTAACCTGAAAGGTAAGAAAAACAAGTTAGATTATACTCACCCAGGGGCGGTCCCGCTGCGGTCCTGTCCGATGGGCATCGCGGTCCAGGTCCGGCGCCTCCCATCTTCATACAGTGACGACCTCTTCTTGTCTTCCTGCAGCGACTCCGGCGCAGGTGTTCTTTGTCTGCCCTGTTGAGGGCATAGCAAAGTACTGCAGTGAGCAGGCATCGGGAAAGGTCAGAGGCCCAGCGCACTGCAGTACTTTGCTCTGCCCTCAACAGGGCGTACAAAGCATGCCTGCGCAGGAGCCGTGGCAAGAAGACAAGAAGAGGACATCATCGCATGAAGATGGGAGGTGCCGACCCGGACCACGCACATCGGACCCGAAACAAACCAGGACCGCCCCTGGGTGAGTATAATATAACCTGTTTTTCTTACCTTTCAGGTTACATGGGGGGGCTACAGAATGCTGGAGATAAGCCCCTGATGCCAGTGGCCTTAGCTCATATACGATTTTTGGGGTGACAGATTCCCTTTAAGGCTGGGTTCACATTACGTTTTAAAAGTCCGTTAGACAGACTGCGTTACGCGGTGTAATGTAGTCCGTTAACGCTGCCATTAAGCTCTATTTCGGGCGCATCGCTAGCGCACGCCCAAAATGGGCGTGCACTAGCGATGTGCCATCATTGAGTGACGGTCCCTGGGACGTGGGCTGCAGCGTTCCCGGGTCCGTCACCGCTAGTGCAGATAGAGCATCTGCTAGCTCTATCTGCACTAGTGATACGACATGTCGGCACTTGCGTTAACGCAGCCCGTTTAACGCATGTGTTAAATGGGCTGCTTTAACACAATGTGAACCTAGCCTAAGGGGGACTTTTTATAGCTTTATATGGCATATAGCTTTATATGGCAATCTAGATCAGCTTTCAATTGCTATTGCTTATGATTACCTTGCACTTCCTTTTAATTTAAATATAGGAGCGTTTTGTTTCGTCTGTCTTGTTGCATACTTAGTATAAATTATTACTTTGAAATGAAGGAAAGTAATTTACTTGCAGCTAGGTCAATTGTACTGTGTGCTACCATTTTCAGATTGAATGTAGGGAGTCAAATAAACCGACTTTAATGAATTTCAAGTTGAGTGATTTCTAAAGGTGTCTGAAAACCTATTTATTATTTTGAATGTAATGTGATGAAAGTTGTTTTTTCAAGTATTAAATTTTTCTTAACCCCTTTCTGTCATCAGACGAAATAGTACGTCCAATGGCAGAACCCCGCTCAAACTCTGACAGTGGCATTTAATAAGCGCTTCCAGCCAACAGGCCGGAAATGTGCACACCAGTGACCCTGTCACGTGATCGGGGGTCATCTGCACGTCGGCATGACAAACAGAGGTCTCCTTGAGACCTCTATGGTTGTTGATGCCGGATTGCTGTGAGCGCCACCCTGTGGTCAGCACTCATAGCAATGCTGTAATTCTGCTACATAGGGGCGATCTGAGCATCGCCTCTATGTAGCAGAGCCAATCAAGATGTGCTAGCTTCTAGCCTTCCATGGAGGCTATTGAAGCATGGCAAAAGTGAAAAAAAAAAGTTTTTAAAAATATGAAAAATAAATAAATTAAAATCACTCCCCTTTCGCCCAACTCAAAATAAAACAATCAAAATAAATCAAACCTACACATATTTGGTTAAAAAAAAAATTAACCTGATCGCTAAACGGCGTAGCGAGAAAAAAAAATTCAAAACGCCAGAATTATGTGTTTTTGGTCACCGCACAATGCATTAAAATGCTAATAACGGGCAATCAAAAGAACGTATCTGCACCGAAATGGTATCATTAAAAACGTCAGCTCGGCACGCAAAAAACAATCCCTCACCCAACCGGAGACCGTGAAAAATAGAGACTCTACGGGTATCTGAAAATTGCACAATTGTTTTTTTTAAGCAAAGTTTAGAATTTTTTTTTGTCACTTAGATAAAAAATAACCTTAACATGTTTGGTGTCTGTGAACTCGTAATGACCTGGAGAATCGCAATGGCAGGTCAGTTTTAGCATTTAAAGAACCTAACAAAAAAAGCCAAACAAAAAAACAAGTGTGGGACTGCATTTTTTTGCAATTTCACCACACCTGGAAGTTTTTTCCCGCTTTCTAGTACACGACATGGTAAAACCAATGGTGTCGTTCAAAAGTACAACTCGTCCCGCAAAAAATAACCCCTCACATGGCCATATTGATGGAAAAATAAAAAAGTTATGCCTCTGGGAAGGAGGGGAGCGAAAAACGAAAAAGCAAAACCCAAAAAAGGTCCAGGGGGTTAAGGGGTTAAAGAGAATCGGTCAGCGCATGTCTGTTTTATCAATGATTGCATTCCCTATAATATAACTTTGCTGAGATATCTTCTAAGGCTACTTTCACACTTGCGTCGGTACGGGTCCGTCGCAAAGCGTCGGCGCGACGTACCGACGCACGTTGTGAAAATTTGTCACAACGTGGGCAGCGGATGCAGTTTTTCAACGCATACGCTGCCCATTGTAAAGTCCTGGGGAGGAGGGGGCGGAGTTCCAGCCGCGCATGGGCGGTATGAAATGGTGGACCCGACGTACGAAAAAACGTTCCCTTGAACGTTTTTTCATGCCGACGGTCTGCCAAAACATGACACATCCAGTGCACGACGGCCGCGAGGTACGGCCATACGTCGCGATCCGTCGGCAATACAAGTCTATGGGAAAAGACCGCATCCTGATGGCACATTTGCAGGATTCGTTCTTTTCCCAAAACGACACATTGTGACGGATCTAAAACGACGCAAGTGTGAAAGTTGCCTTAGACGTTTGTGTTGTGCTGTTCTCACTGGATTTTACTTTTCCCATTACGATGATACTTATCCCTACATTTTCTGACACCATCTGCACTAATTGGATAATATCACAGTTTGGAAAATAGTAATGCCAAGTTCTTAATTTATTGATCCATTTACATGGAGAATAATTGCAGAAGAGCTGACAATATGCAGATTTCTAATAAAGATGGCTCTGAATCTTCTCATGTGTAAGACATTTAATGAAACGGACATGTCAGAAGATTTATCACAGCTGAAAAAAAATCTTTCCTTATGTCCTAGTAGGATATATATATATTCACTGCCAAGAACTAATTGTTAGCCTTAGGCTATGTGCACACGTTCAGGAATGTCTGCAGAATTTTCCTGAAGAAAACCGGACTTTTTCTGCAGGAAATCCGCATGCGTTTTTTTTTTTTTTGCATTTTTATCGTGTTTTTTGCACATTTTTTGGGGGGGAATTATTTGCGTTTTTTTTCCAGGGCTTCCCAATGCAATAATATAGCGGCAAAAACGCAAAAAATCTGCAAAATTAATTAACATGCTGCGGTTTTTACAGCGATGAGTTTTTTTTCGTGGAAAAAAACACAGTATGTGCACAAAAATTGTGGAATGCATTAAAAATTATGGGATGCTTAAAAAAGCGCAAAAAATCCTGAACGTATGCACATAGCCTTAAAGGGGTTTTTCCATTTCCGAGATCCTATTCCAATATGCAGTAGGTATGATAATAATAATGTTAGCAAAGGCCACCAATTAGAAATGTAGTATAGTTTTTCTGATTCACTATGTCTCTTTCATAACTATGTCTCTTTCATAATGTGCAATCTTTGCAGGACCTTAGGTATTCATGGCTATGACTAGAGATGAGCGAATGTCCTCGGCTCTCCTTATTCGTCAAGCTGTAGTGCTTACTGAAGAAGATGCATCTGGAACCTGGATACCTGGGGCACTCCCGATGATCAGCTATTCAGCGCCGCAGCTGCATGTGTCGCAGCTGTATAAGGCTGGTTTCAGACGTGCGTTCCTGTGCGCTGCGGATGGCAGCGTTTTTCCTCTGTGAAGCTCCGCCTACTGCCTTCTGAGTCCTGCATTTCCCATGTCCCTGTGTACCGAATGTTAAAGATAGGGACGCAGCCGGCAGTAGGCGGCGGAGTCTGGGCAGAGCTTCACAGAGGAAGCCATGAGGAAGTACGCTGCCATCCGCAGCGCACAGGAACGCGCTGAAACCAGGCTTACAGTCGTAACACATGCATTGAGAGCCTGTTTGTTGGGCTCTCCAAGCATGTGTTGTGACTGCCACACAGCCGCGTACCCCAACACGCTTTTCACGTTAGCTTCATCAGGGGGTAAAAACTCTTTCCATATGACCTAGTAGAACATATGGATATCCGCTGCCTAGAGCAGTGTGTGTTGGATGTATGTCTGGAAATACTTTCAAAAGATTGTTCCTGTCTGAAATTACTCACATTGGATAAATTCAACTGCATGCATCACCCATGAACACTCATAAATATATATGTGTTGTTTTGCAGTCTAAAGGCTTTTTTTTTTAAAGATGCCACTGCATTCCTAGTCAACCACACAGGTAATACAGGTAACGAAAATCGGGTATGCCAGCATACATTTGGTTTCATAGTTGTATGGAATCACAAGTCCATACAGTTCAAGATATAAACTAATGTGTTGATCCACATAATTTTCAATAGGACACGTTTTGTATATATTTCAGGGCTACTTCTTGGTGCATGCATCCAATGCACACTGAAACACTGTAAATAGAGAATCAACAGATAAAAATTGAGAATCCTGAGTTGTTAACTTTTATTGGGTAACTAAAACAATTCAGCATGGCAAGTTTCAAAACCCTTTTTGTCACACGTTTTAATAAATGCAATGCCTTAAGAGTAATCAGTTTATGCCTCTGCACCCCTACACACATACATACACACTCCTTTTGTTACAGTTCCTAAAGGCACTATCAGCACAGAATGACTGCTCAAACCAAGTGCAGTCCGCTCTGTGCATCATCGGGGGAGCCAGTCATTTAAAATCACCATAACACTTGCTTGTTTTCCCTCAAATTACATCCCCTTTTCCTGTTCTTTGACAGTCCTGGCTTAATAGAGCCAGAAAAGAGTGGAGTTAGATGAAAACCAAGCAGATGGAAGGTGTATTTAAAAGGCTCCGTCATGAAACACCGAGCGCCTGTACTTGGTGTGAACAGTCATTCTGTACTAACAGAGTCTGGAGGAGAGTGATATTTTATTGTCCTCTTAGATCTGTTCCATGGTTGCGTTCCCCTCTCAAGTTCTGAAGGGCAGGTTTCTTAAGAACTATAGAGGTTGTCCCTAAACTCTGGACAAGTAGCAATTCTAATTCACTATCATTTTAATTAATTTAATTACTGTATTTTTTGGATTATAAGATGCTTACCAGGGGGTGGCTGCAGTGCAGCAGGCTCCTAGGAGGTAAGATGCAGGGTCGCTGCTGCAGGAGGCCGGCAGTGGAAGGAGTGGGGCGATGCTGTGGCCCGGGCTGGGAGGAGGGGGTGTTTGGCTGCGGCAGCCTCCGGGCTTTCACAACATGTTGGCAGAGTCCACGCACTGTCTATTGTTTTCACTGCAGTGGACTACGGGAAAATGGCCATCGGAGGCGGCGCATGCGCTGATTGAGATCTCTGCTCCCGAGATCTCAATCTACACACTTTCCGCCTTCGACAGTCATTTTTCCCCAAGTCCAACTCGGTGAAAACAAATAGAAGTGCGGGGACTCTGCCAACATTTTTTGAAAGCTCATATTGAAGAAGTTAAATATTCCAAATGAATAAAATAAAATGTGGATAAAATCCATTTCTTGAAATGTATTTGTTGCCTACATGTCCAGACTTTAGGGACACCCTCTACAGTGAGCTATCCATGTTACACCGTCCATTCTTGTGTGTTTTAAGATGATTAATTTGTACTTGCACACACTCATAACTGAGGTTTTATCTTTTGCTGCTACAACTGCTTGTTCATTTAGTTATATTGATGACTTTGCTTTATGTCACTTGATTTATTAACCACATCATTCATGCATCCATGTATTTAAAATTTCAATTTTCATCTTTATGACCAATCAAACACATTGCAAATATACATTTTTGTGTCACATTCATAGAGTACTACCCGTTCTCAAAAAGAATGTATTAAATGTTCGCAAATTTATTTGAATGTAAGTCATGATACCCCACTTCCTATATAGATGCCACTAAATTTGCCTCCACAGAAGTGCTGGGTTATTGCAGCCAGTCCCATAATGGTTGTCAGATGGTGAAGACAACCTCTCTTACTACCCGTGTATCAGTTGGGACAACCTCTTTAATTATCGTGAGTGCAGGTAGCAGCACATGAAATATTTGTGACATGGCTGGAAATGTATGTGCTAGCTGTCTATCGTTTTCATATTACTCAATCTGATTTCTTTTCTTCAATCCTGATATACAATTATGAATGATTAATATTTTCAATGTTTTTGTTTGTGTGTGATCCTGTTCAACAAGTGAAAAAATGACAGCTCACTTAGGGGATATGACATAGAGTGTGATGTGTCGTTTTTGGTTTACATTCATTGTTCTCCATCAATGCTGAGAAGGCTTTCATCTAAAGTATCCACCATCCAACATTGAGGTTATGTTGTCCTTGAAGTAAAAGTTGAATAGTCATGTGCACCTTAGGACGTCCTTGATGGCTGTGAAGCACTATTTTTTAATGCTGCATTTCTTTTTCATATTTGTTCTGTTCCATTTTCATATTTTTATGTAATAAAGCTTGGATCATATTCCCAAATTATCTTGTCTCCCAAATGTTCATATTGTTCTGTGCTGCAAATAAATAAAAATCGTCTCTGCTGATATAAAAAAGAACCAGAAATATATGGGAACAAATGTTTAACTCTCTAGTAACTGCAAATTCTTCCATAACTCCTTAGTGATGGAGCCAATTTAGACTTTCGTGAACAAGCCAGAGCTTTCAATTCTGAACATTGTCACTTTGTGCCGTAATGACTCGCACCATATTTCTGTGATTCTGCCAGTTTTTTCCTGCCACTTTTTCCTTTATATTAGTGGTAAATATTTGTCAATTATGATTTATTTAAAAAAAATATCATATATTTGATGAGAATATAAAAAAAATTGCAATTTTCATTTAGAATTGTTCTACTCTTAAACCAGAGAGCCATATCACAAAAAGCTAATAAATACAATTTTCCTCAAGTCTAATTAATATCAGCAACAATTTTTAAACTTCCATTTATTTTGATTGGATGTTAGAAAGGTTTACATTTTTAGGGATTTTGCAGTCATCTCATTTTTACCACTTTTTAAAACTGGAATCCCGGTCTCTCTCTTTGCATTATGCTGCTCTCATAAAATAAACCTGATGGCAAATTCCCTTTAAACGTAGGGATTGGCTACAGAGCAGTTGTTTCTTCCTCCTTCTACACCTTGATCCCCCTGCACAATGATCCTCTAATCAGTTCTTTCTTTGCTTGCATACTTAACCTATGTGACCTATGGTCAGTTTGCCTGCTGTGGGACATAAAGGGACACAAGAAGTGTGTATGTTTGAAGAGACCTGATAAGTATCAGATCGTTGTGCATAGGAATGATTGTGAATTCAGAGAGCAAATTCCTCTGATAAACTTCACTGTGATCATTATGATTAAATGGACTCTGTTAGCACAGCGGCCGGAAAGCAGAGCGGTGACGTCACCGCTCTGCTTTCTGGCTGACCGGCGCTCACAGCCAGTGCAGGAGGAGTGCAGAGCACAGCGCCGGGGACAGACAGCGGTAGGTAAGTATGTAGTGTTTGTTTTTTTTACTTTTTACGCTGGTAACCAGGGTAAACATCGGGTTACTAAGCGCGGCCCTGCACTTAGTAACCCGATGTTTACCCTGGTTACCGGGGACCTCGGGATCGTTGGTCGCTGGAGAGCTGTCTGTGTGACAGCTCTCCAGCGACCAAACAGCGACGCTGCAGCGATCCGGATCGTTGTCTGTATCGCTGCAGCGTCGCTTAATGTGAAGGGGCCTTAAGTGTCTACCCCCTCTGCTTTAACAGCTCAGTCTTCATAGAGCCAGAGAAGGGAGGAGCTAGATTTGAAACCAAGCAGGTGGGAAGGTGTATTTTAGCATCTCAATTAGCTTGGCTACGTTTTGGCAGGGGTCGGCAAAGAAGGTGTGAGTGTACTGCACCTGGGAGCCCCAATGCCACAATTCTTGAGAGAATCAAAGTATGCCTGATTAGGCAGTACAATGACAGGAAGCAGTTGAAGGAAATTTTACAATAGTATGTAATTACAGTGTCATATTGCAATAAGTAATGGATATTTGACTTTTATGCAGCCAACATAAACAACATAAAAATGTTGGTTAGAGCTTTCATGTCTCCTATGACTATGAATGCAGCAGTCACAAGTTGCCATTGGTCCTGGTGATTACTTGGTCTCTAGAACACTGATCATTTGGCCATTATGCTGGAACCTACTTAAACCACCACAGCCACATACCAGTTCTAGCAAAACTAGTGTTTCAACACAGTAATAGAGTTTCCATACAACTTGTTTCATAAGATAAAAGAGATGAGGAATGAAAACATTCTTTACAGCTTGAAGGAGGTGAGTTGCTAATGAGACCTAAAAAGGAGGAGGAGGACATTAGGGATATTAGAAAAAAAAACATATATTTAACAGGAATCTGTTAAGATCCAAACCTCCACCCCCAAGCTGATTATTTTTCAGAAAGCAACATCAACATATAGTCATCCACAACTTTACTGATTTGTTCTGTTGCTCCCTGACAAAAAATCAGATTTGGTCTATGCAGATGATGCACACATCCCCGCCAGTGTTGAGCGAGCATGCTCGCTTGATTCCCTGACACCTGCAACACGTGCTGTGATAGCCTTACAGGCAATTTGAACAGCCACGAATCATGTAGCTTTGGGGATTTGAACATACTACTCGTGTTCCAAGGTTACTCTGATCACACCAGAGCACGCTTGCTCAAAACTAATCCCCCCTATCTCTAGTGAATGTTGGCTCACTGACTGTGTAGAGCAGTGTTTCCCAAACTCCAGTCCTCCCGGACCAAACAGGTCATGTTTTCAGGATTTCCTTAGTATTGCACAGGTGATGGAAGTATCAGGAGTTCTCTCACTTGTGCAGCAGTATTTAAATCCTGAAAACATAATTAATAATAAGGTTGAAGGAAGACTAAAAGTCCATCTAGTTCAACCCTTGCCTAACCTAACATGCCCTAACATGTTGTTCCAGAGGAATGCAAAAAAAAATAGTAAGCTCCACTTTGGGGAAAAAAATTCCTTCCCGACTCCACATATGGCAATCAGACTAGCTCCCTGGATCAACGCCCTATCAAGTAATCTAGTGTATATACCCTGTAACATTATACTTTTCCAGAAAGGTATCCAGTCCCCTCTTAAATTTAAGTAATGAATCACTCATTACAACATCATACGGCAGAGTTCCATAGTCTCACTGCTCTTACAGTAAAGAACCCGCGCCTATTATGCTTAAACCTTCTTTCCTCCAGACGTATAGGATGCCCCCTTGTCCCTGTCTCAGGTCTATGATTAAAAAGATCATCAGAAAGGTCTTTGTACTGTCCCCTCATATATTTATACATTACAGTAAGATCACCCCTTAGTCTTCGTTTTTCCAAACTAAATAGCCCTAAGTGTAATAACCTATCTTGGTATTGCAGACCCCCCAGTCCTCTAATAACCTTGGTCGCTCTTCTCTACACCCGCTCTAGTTCAGCTATGTCTTTCTTATACACCGGAGACCAGAACTGTGCACAGTATTCTAAGTGTGGTCGAACTAGTGACTTGTAGAGGTAAAATTATGTTCTCATCATGTGCATCTATACCTCTTTTAATGCATCCCATTATTTTATTTGCCTTTGTAGAAGCGGCCTGACACTGGCCACTGAATATGAGTTTGTCATCCACCCATACACCCAGGTCTTTTTCATTGACTGTTTTGCCCAGAGTTTTAGAATTAAGCACATAGTTGTTCATCTTATTACTTCTACCCAAGTGCATGACCTTACATTTATCCCCATTAAAGCTCATTTGCCATTTTTCAGCCCAAGCTTCTAGTTTACATAAATCATACTGTAATATAAAATTGTCCTCTTCTGTATTGATTACCCTTCAGAGTTTAGTGTCATCTGCAAATATTGAAATTCTGCTCTGAATGCCCCCTACAAGGTCATTAATAAATATGTTAAAAAGAAGAGGGCCCAATACTGACGCCTGTGGTACCCCACTGCTAACCGTGACCCAGTCCAAGTGTGCTCCATTAATTACCACCCTTTGTTTCCTATCCCTGAGCCAGCTCTTAACCCACTTACACATATTTTCCCCTATACCCATTATTCTCATTTTATGTATCAACCTTTTGTGTGGCACTGTATCAAAAGCTTTTGAAAAGTCCATATACACTACGTCCACTGGGTTCCCTTGGTCCAGTCCGGAACTTACCTCTTCATAGAAGCTGATCAGATTAGTCTGACATGAACGGTCCCTAGTAAACCTGTGCTGATACTGGGTCATGAGGTTATTCCTCTTCAGATACTCCAGTATAGCATCCCTTAGAATGCCCTCCAGGATTTTACCCACAGTAGAAGTTAAGCTTACTGGCCTATAATTACCGAGTTCAGTTTTTGTCCCCTTTTTGAATATTGGCACCACATTTGCTATACGCCAGTCCTGTGGTACAGACCCTGTTATTATGGAGTCTCTAAAGATTAAAAATAATGGTCTATCAATGACTGTACTTAGTTCCTGCAGTACTCGGGGTGTATCCCATCAGGGCCCGGAGATTTGTCAATTTTAGTGATTTTTAGACGCCGACATACTTCCTGCTGGGTTAAGCAGGTGACATTTAATGGGGAATTTTTGTTATCACTGATCATATTGTCTGTCATGGAATTTTCTTGTGTAAATACTGATGAAAAAAAGTCATTTAGCACAGGGGTGTCAAACTGCATTCCTCGAGGGCTGCAAACAGGTCATGTTTTCAGGATTTAGTTGTACTGCACAGGTGAAAATTTAATCACCAACTCATTATTTGTGTAGGTGATTAAATTATCACCTGTGCAGTACAAGGAAATCCTGAAAACATGACCTGTTTGCAGCCCTCGAGGAATGCAGTTTGACACCCCTGATTTAGCATATTGGCTTTTTCCTCATCCTCATCCACCATTTCACCCAGACTATTTTTAAGGGGGCCAACACTATCATTTTTTAGTTTCTTACTATTTACGTAGTAGTTTTGGGATTATTTTTACTCTCTGGCAATGAGTCTCTGTCTCAATTTTTGCTGCCTTGATTTGCTTTTTACAGGATTTATTTAATTTTCTATATTTAATGCCTCCTCACTACCTACTTCCTTTAATTCTCTAAATGCTTTCTTTTTGTCCCTTATTGCGCCCCTTACTGCTCTATTTAGCCATATTGGTTTCCTCCTATTTCTAGTATGTTTATTCCCATACGGTATATACTGTGCACAGTTCCTATCCAGGATGCTAATAAACGTCTCCCATTTTCTTTGCGTATTTTTATGTCTCAGGATATCGTCCCAGTTAATTGCACCAAGATCCTCTCTCATCCGTTGGAAATTTGCCCTCCTGAAGTTTAGTGTCCTTGTAACCCCTCTATTACACATCTTTTTAAAGGATACATGAAAACTTATTATTTTGTGATCACTATTCCCCAAGTGACCCCCAACCCTTATATTTGATATGCGGTCTGGCCTGTTGGTTAATATTAGGTCTAGCAGTGCCCCCCTTCTTGTTGGGTCCTGAACCAGTTGTGAAAGGTAATTGTCTCTCATAGTTGTCAAAACCGATTACCTTTGCTGGAACTGCAGGTTTCTGTTCCCCAATCTATTTCAGGGTAGTTGAAGTCCCCCATAATAATGACTTCTCCTTGAGTCGCATCTTCGTCTATTTGCTTTACGAGGATATTCTCCATTGCTTCCATTATTTTTGGAGATTTATAACAAACCCCTATCAGTAATTTATTATTTTTTCCCCCTCCCCTTATCTCCACCCACAGGGACTCTACATTTTCATTAGATTCACCTATATTATCACACCGGATGGGTTTTAAGGACGATTTTACATATAGACACACTCCTCCCCCTCGCCTATCCATTCGGTCATTTCTGAACAGACTATAACCCTGCAAGTTAACAGCCCAGTCATGGCTCTCATCCAGCCATGTTTCAGATATCCCCACCATGTCATAATTATGCTCCAACAACATTAGTTCTAGTTCGTCCATTTTGTTGGCGAGGTTTCTGGCATTAGTATACATGCACTTGTTCCTCTCTGTACCTCTATTCCTTCTCAAATTATTAACTGTTCTAACCCCACTCCCCATGCCACCACCTTCCCCAACTTCCTTATTTGTGCCCAGGTCTCTATCTGCACTATCTTCCCCTCCTATAAAATGAATACCCTCCCCCCATTCCCTAGTTTAAACACTCCTCCAACCTTCTAGCCATTTTCTCCCCCAGCACAGCTGCACCTTCCCCATTGAGATGCAGCCCATCCCTAGTGTAGAGCCTGTAGCCAGCTGAGAAGTCGGCCCAGTTCTGCAGGAACCCAAACCCCTCCTTCCTACACCAATTCTTGAGCCACTTATTAACCTGTTGGGGTCTGGGAGGACTGGAGTTTGGGAAATACTGGTGTAGAGGAAGGTTAAGATGGCGGGGACTAGACCCAAGGAGTTAGAGGCTTAGGGAGTGCTTTAAAATTTCCAGAGCACTTAAAACTCATTTGCATATGAATAAAAAACTATTTTTAAGTCAGAGAGCAATAGGTTGCCTCAGTAAAGATGTGGATGACCTTAAGAGAGCAACATGACCATACAGACATGACTATTTCAACATTCATGTAGCACAGTGCCCAAATATTGGGTAGATAATTTGAATAGAATATACCTATAAATAACTGATGGAGTAACGATTAACCACCAGATGAAGTAAATACAGTGCTGCTCACCATTATTGGCACCCCTTCATTTTTTTCATACACTGTACAATATTGTCAGAAATAAATGGAACTGTGCCATAGTTATATTCTCAGGATTTTTTCATTTGTGGTCCAAAGTAATATAACAATAAACATTGTTTTTCCACTTACATGTTGCAATTTCAAAGAAGAAACAATAAATCAGCATGTGTAGCAATAAAGGCACCCCTAATTAATACTTGGTTGCACACTGTTTGGCATTGATGGCAGCCAACAAATGTCTTGTAGCCATCTATAACCTTCTTACACATCTCAGCTGGTATTTTTTCCCATTCTTCCTTTGTAGTTTGTTCAAGGTCTTTAATGCTTGCAGGATTCTTTTTCCTAATGGAAGATTTTAGCTCGTCCCAAAGATTTTCAATGGGATTATGGTCAAGAGTTATTGCTGGCCATTTAAAAATGGACATTCATTTTTTTATTTTTCAACCATTCATGTGTACTTTTGGAAGTGTTCTTTGGGTCATTTTCTTGCTGGAGGACCCATGATCTTCAACTCAAACAAAGATTTCTTAAACTAGGTAGGACATTTTTCTCTAAAATCTCTAGATGATTCTCTGATTTTCATGATTCCTGTGATATGATCAAGGTCTCTAGTACCAGACGCAGCAACCCAACCCCACAACATTATGGATCCTCCACAATTCTTAAATGTTGATAGGGTGTTCTTTTCTTTATAAGCTTCATTGTGCAATCTGTAAAAAAAACTAGCTTTGCATTGCCCAAAAGCTCTTTTTTTTTGTTTCATCTGTCCACAGAACATTTTCCCAGAAGGATGGTGGTTTGTCAAGCTACTCTTTGGCAAAGATTTTCTTTAGCAATGGTTTCTTCCTTGGCTTTTGCCAATAAAGTTCTGCTTGGTTTAGTGTGTGGTGTATGGTACTTGTAGAAACCATGACCCCAAACTGTTCCAGGTTGGCCTTCAGGTCTTTGGATGTTTGACGTGTTTTTTCCACCATTTGAACCAACTTTTGGAGACATTTCTTTTCAATTTTCCTCTTTCCCCCATGTCCAGGGAGGTTCTTGACTGCTTCATGCTTGGCAAACTTCTTAATAGCCTTGTGCACTGATGAAACTGGAATATCAAGATCTTTGGAGTTGGGTTTTTACCCTTTGGAAGTATTGTTTGCTAATAATAGCAGTTCTGATGTGCTCAACCTCCTTTGTCTTCACTATTGTTACAAAGGAACAGAGCCTACCATGAGGCTTTTAAAAACACTGAAGTCATCATTCATTGGCTAATTCATGTCACATGGGCATTGATAATCACAGGTGATTCTCATTTGTTATTTAGCACAGGTGAGTCAAAATGTGTTTCCATACTAATTTAATGTAAACAGTGCCAATACCAGTGTCACAGCAAGCTTTAGGTTTTTCTGTTTTTCTCTTCAATTTTTTTTATTATTGTTTATCATTTGCTCTTTTGTATTTAACATGGGTGCCCTATGCAAAAAAAAACAACTTTCAATGATTCAGTTTTTTCAGGAGACATTCCACATTATGTACGTAAACTTTATTGGAGCCAATAATGATTAGCAGGACTGGAAAATACAAGACAAGTAAAGGAGGGGTGTATAAGTCAATTAACCCCTTAGTGACAGAACCAATTTGGTACTTAATGACCGAGCCAATTTTTGCAATTCTGACCACTGTCACTTCATGAGGTTATAACTCTGGAACGCTTCAACGGATCCCGCTGATTCTGAGATTGATTTTTCGTGACATATTGTACTTCATGTTACTGGTAACATTTCTTCGATATTACTTGCGATTATTTATGAAAAAAACAAAAATATGGCGAAAATTTTTAAAATTTTGCAATTTTCAAACTTTGTATTTTTATGCCCTTAGAGAGATATGTCACGAAAAATAGTTAATTAATAACATTTCCCACATGTCTACTTTACATCAGCACAATTTTGGAAACAAATTTTTTTTTGTTAGGGAGTTATAAGGGTTAAAAGTTGACCAGCAATTTCTCATTTTTACAACACCTTTTTTTTTAGGGACCACATCACATTTGAAGTCATTTTGAGGGGTCTATATGATAGAAAATAATGAAGTGTGACACCATTCTAAAAACTACACCCCTCAAGGTTCTCAAAACCACATTCAAGAAGTTTATTAACCCTTTACGTGCTTCACAGGAACTGAAACAATGTGGAAGGAAAAAATGAACATTTAACTTTTTTTTGCAAACATCTTAATTCAGAACCATTTTTTTTATTTTCACAAGTGTAAAAACAGAAATGTAACCATAAATTTTGTTATGCAATTTCTCCTGAATACGCCAATACCCCATATGTGGGGGTAAACCACTGTTTGGGCGCACCGCAGAACTTGGAATTGAAGGAGTGCCGTTTGACTTTTTGAATGCAGAATTGGCTGGAATTGAGATCGGACGCCATGTCACGTTTAGAGAGCCCCTGATGTGCCTAAACAGTGGAAACTCCCCACAAGTGACACCATTTTGTAAACTAGACCCCTTAAGGAACTTATCTAGATGTGTGGTGAACCTTTGAACCACCAAGAGCTTCACAGAAGTTTATAACGTAGAGCCGTGAAAATAAAAAATCGCATTTGTTTACACAAAAATGATCTTTTCGCCCACAAATTCTTATTTTCACAAGGGTAACAGGAGAAATTAGACCACAAAAGTTGTTGTGCGATTTCTCCTGAATACGTCGATACCCCATATGTGAGGGTAAACCACTGTTTGGGCGCACCGCAGAGCTTGGAAGTGAAGGCGCGCCGTTTTACTTTTTCAATGTAGAATTGGCTGGAATTGAGATTGGATGCCATGTCGCGTTTGGAGAGCCTCTGATGTGCCTAAACAGTGGAAACCCCCCACAAGTGACCCCATTTTGGAAACTAGACCCCCCATGGAACTTATCTAGATGTGTGGTGAGAACTTTGAATGCCCAAGTGCTTCGCAGAAGTTTAGAATGCAGAGTCGTGAAAATAAAAAATATTTTTTTTCCACAAAAAAGATTTTTCTAGCCCCCAAGTTTTTATTTTCACAATGGTAACAAGAGAAATTGGACCCCAAAAGTTGTCCAATTTGTCCTGAGTATGCTGGTACCCCATATGTGGGGGTAAACCACTGTTTGGGCGCACGGCAGAGCTCGGAAAGGAAGGAGCGCCATTTTGGAATGCAGACTTTGATAGAATGGTCTGTGGGCGTTATGTTGCATTTGCAGAGCCCCTGATGTGCCTAACCAGTAGAAACCCTCCACAAGTGACCCCATTTTGGAAAGTAGACCCCCAAGGACCTTATCTAGATGTGTTGTGAGAACTTTGAATGCCCAAGTGCTTCACAGAAGTTTAGAATGCAGAGTCATGAAAATAAAAAATTTCCACAAAAAGATATTGTAGCCCCCAAGTTTTTATTTTCACAAGGGTAACAGGAGAAATTGGACTGCAATAGTTGTTGTCCAATTTATCCCGAGTACACTGATGTGCCATATGTGGGGGTAAACCACTGTTTGGGTGCACGGCAGAGCTCGGAAGGGAAGGAGCGCCGTTTTGGAATGCAGACTTTGATAGAATGGTCTGTGGGCGTTATTTTGCGATTGCAGAGCCCCTGATGTACCTAAACAGTAGTAACCCCCCACAAGTGACCCCATTTTGGAAACTAGACCCCCCAAGGACCTTATCTAGATGTGTGGTGAGAACTTTGAATGCCCAAGTGCTTCACAAAAGTTTAGAATGCAGAGTCGTGAAAATAAAAAATACTTTTTTTCCACAAAAAAGATATTGTAGCCCCCAAGTTTTTATTTTCACAAGGGTAACAGGAGAAATTGGACCGCAATAGTTGTTGTCCAATTTATCCCGAGTACACTGATGTGCCATATGTAGGGGTAAACCACTGTTTGGGCGCACGGCAGAGCTCAGAAGGGAGGGAGTACCATTTGACTTTTTGAGCGCAAAATTGGCTGTCGTGTTTGGAGACCCCCTGATGTACCTAAACAGTGGAAACCCCCCAATTCTAGCTCCAACCCTAACCCCAACACACCCCTAACCCTAATCCCAACCCAATATATAATCCTAATCACAACCCTTACCCCAAAACAACCCTAATGTCAACTCTAACCATAACCCTAATCAAAACCCTAAATCCAACACACCCCTAATCCTAATCTCAACCCTAACCTCAAATCTAACCCTAATCCCAATACACCCCTAATCACAACCCTAACCTTAACCCTAATCCCAAACCTTAACCCTAATCCCAAACCTAACCCTAATCCCAAGCGTAACCCTAATGCCAACGCTAACCCTAATACCAACCCTAATCCTAACCCTAATCCCAACTCTAACCCTAACTTTAGCCCCAACCCTAGCCCTAACTTTAGCCCCAACCCTAACCCTAGCCCTAAGGCTACTTTCACACTTGCGTCGTTTGGCATCCGTCGCAATCCGTCGTTTTGGACAAAAAACATCCTGCAAATGTGCCCGCAGGATGCGTTTTTTGCCCATAGACTTGTATTTCCGACGGATCGTGACGGATGGCCACACGTCGCGTCAGTCGTGCACTGGATCAGTTGTGTTTTGGCGGACCGTTGGCACAAAAAACATTCAATGTAACTTTTTTTGTACGTCGCGTCCGCCATTTCTGACCGCATGCGTGGCCGTAACTCCGCCCCCTCCTCCCCATGACAGATTGGGCAGCGGATGCGTTGAAAAACTACATCCACTGCCCACGTTGTGCACAATTTTCACGTGTGTCGGTATGTCTGGCCGACGCATTGTGACGACCCCGTACTGACGTAAGTGCGAAAGAACCCTAACCCTAAATTTAGCCCCAACACTAACTCTAAATTTAGCCCCAACCCTAACCCTAAATTTAGCCCCAACCCTAACCCTAAATTTAGCCCCAACCCTAAATTTAGCCTCAACCCTAGCTCTAACCCTAATTTTAGCCCCAACTGCTCTTCTGCCGGCCGGCAGATGGCGACATGGCGGGCGCACTGCGCATGCGCCCGCCATTTTCTTTTGCCAAGAAGACCAGGAGGAGCAGCAGGAGGACCCAGGGACACCGGTAAGTATAATAGGGTCCCCGAATCCCCCTATTTCTCTGTCCTCTGATGTGCGATCACATCAGAGAATTACTTTGCTTTTTTTTTTTTTTTGCGGTCGCCGGTAAACAGTTAATTACCGGCGATCGGAAAACAGGGGTCGGTAAAAACTGACCCCGATCATGTTCTTTGAGACCCCAAAGATTCTCCCGGTGCCGGCCGGCGGGCGCACTGCGCATGCGCCCGCCATTTTGAAGATGGCGGCGCCCATCGGGAGCCACGAGGAGCATCGGGGAAGACAGGTATTGGGGGGCTACCTGGGACCCCATTTCTCTGTCCTCTGATGTGCGATCACATCGGAGGACAGAGAAATTAAAAATAAATCGCGTTTTCCGATCGCCAGTAGACGGTTAATTACCGGCGATCGCAAATGTGGGGTCGGTAAAAAAAACCCTGAATCATGTTCTCTGGGGTCTCTGCTACCCCCGGCAGCTGAGATCCCGGAGAAAATCTGACTCTGGGGGGCGCTATTTACTTTTTCCACAGCGCCGTTAATTAACGGCGCTGTGGTTTAAGTACCCTTAGCGGCCGCCGTTAAAAGGCGTATCGGCGGTCGTTAAGGGGTTAAATACATCTGAAGTAAGATACAGTGTCATGTAAAAGTTTGGGAACCCCTGGTCAAAATTAGTTATTGTGAACAGTTAAGCAAGTCGAAGATGACATTTCTAAAAGGGCTGACACATTTCCTTTATATTTTAGGCAAAATTATATATATATCTTTTACATTTAAGAAATTACAAAAAGGAAAATGAGCCGATGCAAAAGTTCAGGCACCTTGCATGGTTAGTACCGAGTAGCACCCCCTTTTGCAAGTGTCAAAGCTTGTAAACACTTCTGGAATAATTTTCCAAGGGTACAAAATCTGTGAGATTCCTGGATCATCTTGCATACACTGCTATTTTGAGGTCTATCTACAGATTTTCAATGATAATCAGGTGAGGGGACTGCGAGGGCCATTGTAAAACCTTTTGAGATAGTCTATTGTATTTTAAGATCATTATCCATTTGTAGAAGTC
Organism: Ranitomeya imitator; assembly: GCF_032444005.1. Lineage (NCBI taxonomy): Eukaryota > Metazoa > Chordata > Amphibia > Anura > Dendrobatidae > Ranitomeya > Ranitomeya imitator. The sequence goes on from NC_091284.1 coordinate 235,689,501, forward strand.
ATCTTCTTGACTTCTGTGCATTCAAAGCATGAAGTGAGACATAAGTGGTTAAAATCAGTAGATAAGCTAAGAAAGAACTGTCTCATTCGAAACACATGTCGCTTGTTTCCCATGCTGTCTGTCTTGGGAAATATTATTGGATTTTGGATGAAATAAAGTTTTTCTACTGATTTTAACGTGGAGCTGGAAATTCTTCCTTTTCCCTACATATTTCACGAGCGGTTAGATTGTGGTGTTCCGTGCATACTGGACCTTATGCGGTGAGCTAGCAACTTTTTTCATTTTATAAGTGTTTGAAGCTGAGAACCGCCTGCATGACAAGGCGCATCTAAATTCAAAGCACGAGCAGCAGTGTTGTACATACCTGAAAAACCAAGGAATATCTGGGACTCCTCCCTCTTCTGTCATGTTGGCCTCTTCCTCCTGCTCCCAATCAACAGGGCCACCTGGCTCTCTGCAAAGTGAGAATGTGACAGTACCACCAGTAGTGTCACTGAGTATCCCCACACCATCCCATGGAAGTGTTCAGCTGTCCATCCCCCAAACATTGGAGATAAAGCCCCATGCATGAGCTCTGGTCCTTTATGACAAAGTTTCAAAATTCCTGCCGTTTGAAATACTCCCATTCCGGCTGGTGGAGATAGACCGTTTTAAAAAACTGATGCAAATCGCTGTCCCACAGTACATGGTTCCCATCCGGCACTATTTCAAGTGGGCCATACCTATATCAGGTGTGCACTACGCAGCTCCATCACTGACAAGGCCAGGGACATACAACCCCTGGCAAAAATTATGGAATCACCGGCCTTGGAGCATGTTCATTCAGTAGTTTGATTTTGTAGAAAAAAGGCAGATCACAGACATGGCACAAAACTAAAGTCATTTCAAATGGCAACTTTTTGGATTTAAGAAACACTAAAATAAATCAAGAACAAAAAATGTGGTAGTAATGGTTACTTTTTTTAACCAAACATAGGGAAAAATTTGTGGAATCACTCAATTCTGAGGAAAAAATTATGGAATCACAATGTAAATTTTCATACCCAAAAATAACACCTGCATCAAATTAGATCTGCTCGTTAGTCTGCATCTAAAAACGAGTGATCACACCTTGGAGAGCTGTTGCAGCAAGTGGACTGACATGAATCATGGCTCCAACACAAGAGATATTAGTTGAAACAAAGGAGAGGATTATCAAACTCTTAAGAGGGTAAATCACACAATGTTGCAAAAGATGTTGGTTGTTCACAGTCAGCTGTGTCTAAAATCTGGACCAAATACAAACTACATGGGAAGGTTGTTAAAGGCAAACATACTGGTAGACCAAGGAAGACATCAAAGCGTCAAGACTGGAAACTTAAAGCAATATGTCTCCAAAACAGGAAATGCACAACAAAACAAATGAGGAACGAATGGGTGGGAACTGGAGTCAACGTCTGTGACCGAACTGTATGAAACCGCCTAAAGGAAATGGGATTTACATACAGAAAAGCTAAACGAAAGCCATCATTAACACCTAAACAGAAAAAAACAAGGTTATAATGGGCTAAGGAAAAGCAATCGTGGACTGTGGATGACTGGATGAAAGTCATATTCAGTGATAAATCGCGAATCTGCATTGGGCAAGGTGATGATGCTGGAACTTTTGTTTGGTGCCGTTCCAATGAGATTTATAAAGATGACTGCCTGAAGAGAACATGCAAATTTCCACAGTCATTGATTATATGGGGCTGCATGTCAGGTAAAGGCACTGGGGAGATGGTTGTCATTACATCTTCAATAAATGCACAAGCTTATGTTGATATTATGGACACTTTTCTTATCCCATCAATTGAAAAGATGTTTGGGGATGATGAAATAATTTTTCAAGATGATAATGCATCCTGTCATAGGGTCATTCCATGTCAAGTGATCCAAATATGATTTTTTTTTTTACCTGACGTCTTTGGATTTTTTTTTTAATGATATACAACTTTAGTTAATTTCAAATTAAAAAGTTTTGATTTTTTTTTTTTCATTAGTTAATTTTTTACAGACAAAAGCGTGAATTTTGGCCTGGTATGGCTTTACAATTTGTATCATATCTCGGGCTAGAATTAAGATAAAGAGGTGGGAGAGGCATCATTTTTCTCAGAACGGTACTGGCTTTCATTTAATATGTCACAAGACTATATTTCTTTATATTTTGTCTTGGAGAAATCAAATTCAAATTTTGATGCGCAATTGTGAAAAAAAGTATGTTTTAAATTTGTGAAAAAATGCATGTGTGTTATTTGTGTTCTTCTTTATATTTCTACAGGGATTCAACTTGGGACCTACCAATTTTTTTTTTTTTTTTTAAGTCTTGAATCATCTGATTTTATGTTTGTGTGAGTTTCTTCCTTTTTTATTTTCAAATTACAACTTATTAAATTCAACATTTATATGCAACAATAAAGAAATACAAAAAACAAATACCGAAGTGCCAGAATAAATACATCTTAATCATTATAACACAACTTGCTCAGCATTTTCAACCTGAATACATTGAAAATAAACAAAAGAAAAAAGGTGATCATATCAAGTGTGATTTTCTAAATACAGTCTCATCCTAATTATATGTTAAAAACCAGATTAAAAGAACCAATATTTTTACCACCTATTTATACATGTAACAATTTTTTTCTATTATATTACAAAACATGTAATTTATGAAGTGTTTAAGAAGAATAGTACAGTAGTTAAATTCTCGTTCTATAACATATGAACTAATCAAACAATTAATAGTAGGTTTTTAAACTGGCCTTTTATCATCAATGTGCCCCTTCTAGTGGGTGAAATGTAATCTTGTCCATAAGCGCTTACTAGCAATGGCCATTTCCTTTGTGTCAGTATGTACGGACGGTCATGGTGTTTGGCTCCACCTGAGTTAATATCTGATTTTTGTAACTTTTACAATGTCTGGTTTTCTTGGATACACAAAGGATGGCGCTGGACCAGAAGCTGCAGAAAAGTCCTTTCTATTTCTTTATTTTTACAATCTTTGGAGAGTACAGTAGCCACCACCAGCGCCGATCATATTCACAGGTCACATCACCAGTTATGTCATCCTTTGCCAATCTTGTGCCTTCTTCTACCACTTCATGGACTTCACTGTCTTTGCTGAATTAAAAAATCTTTGTTTTTATTTCTGTTTCACTACATGGGATGACAGTGTGGTATTGCTGAGTCCCTTTGATGGGTTCTGCTTCCTGTAACCGATTTTTTTTTTAACAAACTGTCCTCTTCGTAGTCCTGGTTTGTACAATACATGAACTGGATGTTAAGAATATTTTTCTCACTCCATTTGAAAAGCTGCATGGGTGTTAAGATTTGGTGTGAATATGGCCTCTGGAGGCTCGAGCTGCCGGCCTGTCATCTGCTCTACATTCACTGTCTACCCCTGCTACCCCTACATTCACTGTCTACCCCATAGCCCTAACAATGCTTTCTCCTCTGACCTCTCCTGCTTCTAAGCTGTAAAATAATAAAATAATACAGTGATATCTAAAAATCATGGATTATTTGGTAAATATAGACCACACTTTTACACCACAGGCTGAACAGATCTGAATTCAAGATTTGCAAACTGGCACTAATAAATTATTTTTTTTTAAATATGATCCCATCACGATCCCAACTTGTATTTTAGTACAGATGTGGCTAGGAGCATAGCAGGCACATTTGCAGTTTTGGAAATTTTTAAATTAAACGTTTTTGGGTTTTCTTTGGAAATGCATTTTAAAATTTTGCGTTTGCGTCTGCATGGGTAAAATATTAACAAAGCTCTGATTAGAATGGTGTTTATTTTGTTTCTCTAGCTTTTTTCTAGCCTGAGTTATGGGGAGAAATGTAAAGGCAGGCATCACCGAAATTCACACTTTTTCCGAACTTTGAAAATCAATTAATATATATATATAATTTTTTTCCTTCGCATTTTGTATTCTCGCACACTATTACCAAATAACAAAATCTCAAAAGAATTAAAAATATAGAGGTAAAAATCATTGGTTCACTTGATATGGAATGACCCCATAGAGCAAAACTGTGAAAACATTCTTTGAAAAAAGACACATAAGGTCAATGTCATGGCCTGCAAAAGTCTGGATCTCAATCCAATTGAAAATCTTTGGTGGAAGTAGAAGAAAATGGTTCATGACAAGGCTCCAACCTGCAAAGCTGATCTGGCAACAGCAATCAGAGAAAGTTGGAGCCAGATTTATGAAGAGTACTAGGCAGGTCAGAATTTATGGATTAGGGAGTGATGTCACAGTACCTAAGTTGGCTGTGGGAAAAAACACCCTCTAATTCTAACCGACATTCAATCCATCACTTACGAACTTCACCATTGCTAGGGATAAAGTTAAAGGCCGGCCGCAACCAACCAGCAACCCGGGATTTCCATCACGGAAGTCACAGACAAACAGACGGAAGTACCCCTTAGACAATTATATATGTAGATATGAGAATGTAGCCTAAGGGAAGTTGTTTTACAAATAACAATTACTCCAAGTCATACAGTATAGTAGAATATTTACATCTTAGTGACATCTCATCTGATTAGAGTCATTTTCTGTTGTTTCTTCTCCATCTTGTGAGGCGTTCATGTGACATCTTCCAGCTATAACTCATCTTGTCACACTGATCACCGCAGCCCTGAAAATAACAAGGGTCAAAGGAGCGCAAAGAACACAAGGACAAGGTAGTAATTTCTTAAGCCCACAACGTGTTTCGACTGTAAACCATCATCATCAGGTGGCAATTTATTAATTAAAAGACAGGAAGGTATATATGTGACAGGCGACCAATCAAATGGTCAAAGCACATGATTAACAAGACACATGAAAAAAGGGGGAGGAAACATTAAAAGATTAAAAATACATAATTAAAAACCTAAAACAGGATTAAAAAATATATAAAAAAAAGGGAAGAGAAAATGCATATGAATAAAAGAAATGAATAAAATTATCTCGTCACTTTTTCGATGGTTAGGTTCAGTCTCTCAGGTGCCAATGTGCCTAGCTTGAATATCCAAAAACGTTCCCGGTTAATTAGACTTATAACGATCAGGTACAGTATCTGGTATATAGTCAATAATTACTAATTTGAGCAGCGATCAGTCATTTGTGCAATTTGTTCTAAACTTAACTCACTTTTCAGCTAGCCATCTAGGTACCCCATATAGGACACTTAATGGCACAAAAGCTCATTCCTATATTTTCACTCATTTTATTGCATTATGATTGCACATATCTCTAATCTTTATATTAATATTGCACTTATTCCCTGCAACACTGATACACCTTACTCTATATATAAATCGAGTCTGTTTCAGAAACTATTCCTGGTTTGGACACATTAACATCTCGGGTCACATACATATCTTCCTCTGGATGTGAAATCCTGCTCGATCTACCTAGCTATGATTGCGAATATCTCTGAAACATGTGCGTCCTGTCCAAAAGCTGTATAGTTAATGGTGCCGGTGACACGATGAACGTTTAATAACATAGCCACTCCCCATCAGTGACATCACACCTAGACATAGATGCGATCGGTTCCACCTGAACCAATCACATCACAGAACCGGGCCCATACCTCTGTGACCTTACGGAGGATTCAGTCACAACACCTCATGATAAAATAGTGATCTCACAGTGTCTTGCACCATGCAGTTAATAAACGACCGTTTATTACCCAAAAGAGGAGCACTACAGCAACAAAGTCCACAGAGCATACAAATCATTTGAAGTACCCATTATTGAACGATTGTCAAAAAACTAGAAAGACAATAAAAATAGAGCGATATATCAGCTAAATATGGGCACAAAAATCCATAGGTTATGAAATGTCCAAAAGGCAAACGGAAAAATCAGAGAAGATTACAGAACAACTAATGCAACCAATGTTTCACAGTAAGTATTCACCAAGCAATTTCTGAACGAAAACATGTCATCAATAAAGGAACACTACAACATACAGTACGTAAGACCACAGACAATAGAATAGTTTGTACTTGTTATTAAACCATTGATAAAGAATCAAAAAGTCAATCATAATAGAGTAGTGCAAAAATAGAATTCTCAGTGATGGACAGGATTGTCCAATACATATAGGATGTCCAGAGGATAAAGGGACAAAAAAGACGATAGTCGGCTTACTTCTAACTAGAATACCCAAGTCATTCTCCTGTTCTGTAGTCCCGAGTATACTCCCATCTAATATATATTCTGCAATAGGATTACTCCGTCCTAGGTGCATTACTTCACATTTATCTATATTAAACCTCATTTGCCAAGTGTTTACCCATTCAGGTATCTTATTCAGATCATTTTGCAATATTGTAATGTCAAGGTCAGATCTTAATATCCTACATAATTTGGCGTCGTTTCTCACAATCCCATCCACAAGGTCACTAATAAAGAGGTTAAAATGAATCAGTCCTATTACAGATCCCTGCGGTCCACACTGCTGACTATATCCCATTAAGAGAAAGTACCATTTATGATGACACTTTGTTTTCTGTCTTTTAGCCAGTTCCTTACCATCTGCATATACTTTTCTCCAGTCCTTGCTTCTGTAGCTTCAGTGTTATGTGGTACAGTATCAAATGCCTTTGCAAAATCCACAGAAATCACATCAGACGCATTGCCAACCTCGAGTTTTGCACTTACCTCCTCATTGAAACCCAACATGTTATACACAACTTATCTTTCATGAATGGTTATCGGTTATTACATTATTCTCTGCAATATATCTCTGCAGGTCATCTGTTATAATGCCCTCAAAAACTTTGCATACTACTGATGTTTGACTTCCCAGATGGTATTTACCAGGATCCACCTTCTTAAGCCCTCTTCACATATCAGTGTCTCCACTATGTGTGGTGAGATTCACACACTTAGACCCAGTCAAATCTATTGGTCTGCACGCATGTCAGTGTGTTCACACAGACAACATGTCCGTGTGCAAACACATAGATACGTCCTCTTTTTTTTTTTTTTTTACGGCAGCACGGACTGCAATACATCAAGCACACGTGCACACTGATGACACACGGATGACATCCAGGTGTTAGAGTAACCTGTACCTGCGTCTAGGAAAAGCAGTACAGTTAGCTCTGTTCCCAGGCACCATGTGCTGAATCGAACTTTCATAATCGTCACCTGGTCTCCCTGCAATCAGCGCGACCAGGTGATGCTGATGACATTTGTAGCTAGCACCCTGTCTGAATACCTCGTATGAAATAAATAATTTAAAAAAAAATGGCATTCCCCTTAATGTTACTAACCATCTGAAGGAAAGCAGCTTGGGGCTGGAGTTATTATGCTGGGAAGGGGCCAACAGCATAAAGGTTGCCAGCCTATTAACAGCTCACATCTGATTGCTTAGCCTTTACTGGTTATTAAAAATTGGGAAAGACCCCCCAAAAATGATGTGGGGTCACCCCAATTCTAAATCAGCAATGGCTAAAAAGACAGCTGCAGGCTGATATTGATAGGCTGCAAAGCGGTCATGGTTATTGGCCCATCCCAAACTAATAAAATCAGCTTTCAGCCTCCTCAGAAAAGGCGCATCATTAGATGTCCTAATTCTGGCCCTTAGCCTTAGCTCTTCCCATCCCACTTGCCCTGGTGTGTTGGCAAGTGTGGTAATAGTTTTGGGGTTGATGTCAGCTGTTTTATGTCGTCTGACATCACGCCCAGGGGTTAGTAATGGAGACGTGTCTATTGGACATCCCCATTACTAACCCCATAGTCAAAAGAAATAAAGAAACACTAAAAAAAAGTCCTTTTAATTGAAAAAAAAAATCACTTCCCGACCCAGTTTTAACAATTTATTCCCATAGAATATATACACTATAATAATAATATACTCACCTGTCTGCTGTAATTCCATAATAAGGAAGTCCCATGACGATCTACAACTCTGCTACATCCGGAGTGTGTTAAGCGGTGACATCAGTAATGTGTCCTTAAACATGCCCGATTTATGTTCAGTATCTCCAGTTACCATGACATGGTCCCAGTCTACACGATTAAGGCTGGTATTTGTAGGCTGGGAAGCGACCATTAACCTTAGATTTTCTCAGTATGATAATATAAGCCTCCAGCTGTCTACTTTGCCTTATCTGTTTATGAAAATAGGGGGACCCCACATACAGCTTTGGCAAAATAGTTTGTCTGATTTTTCTCTTTATAGTTAGATTTTTGAGTAAAATGTAAATTGTTCTTTTCTATAAACTTCTGACAAAATTTCTCCAAATTTCTAAGCAATAAATTTTGTATTTTTTTCTGACAAAGAAAAATAGTCAAATTTTAAAAACAAACAAACAGTGCATTCAGACCTCAAATAATGCAAAGAAAACAAGTACATAATCATCTAGAAACAACGATACTAATGTTTTAACTCAGGAAGAGTTCAGAAATCAATATTTTGTGGAATAACCATGATTTTTAATCACTGCTTTCATGCGTCTTGGCATGCTTTCCACCAGTCTTTCACGCTGCAGTTTAAGCAGTTCTTCTTTGATAGATGGCTTGTGACTATCCATCTTCCTCTTGATTACATTCCAGAGGTTTTCAATGCGGTTCAGGTCTGGAGATTGGGCTGCCCATGACAGGGTTTTGATGCGGTAGTCTCTTAATTTTTGCCAGAGCTGTATTTTTTTAATTCTTTATTAGGTTAAACAAGGCTAAAAACACTTTAGTGCCACATGAAAGGCACTAGAGATTGCAAATTTATTATATGTAGGGGCTTGTGAAATTATATATCTACAGGATATCCACAGTGGTGTGAAAAAGTGTTTGCCCACTTCCTGATTTCCTATTCTTTTGCATGTTTGTCACACTTCAGTGTTTCAGATCACCAAACAAAACACAAGTAAACATAAAATGCAGTTTGTAAATGAAAGTCGTTATTATTAAAGGAAAAATAAATCCAAACCTATAGAGCCCTGTGTGAAAAAGTGATTGCCCCCTAAACCTAATAACTGGTTAGGCCACCCTTAGCAGCAACAATTTCAATAAAGCGTTTGCTAGAACTGGTAATGAATCTTTGCAATGCTCTAGAGAAATTTTGGCCCAATTATTTTTGCAGAATTGTTGTAATTAAGCCACATTGGAGGGTTTCCGAACATGAATCGCCTTTTTAAAGTCTTGCCACAGCATCTCAATCAGATTAGGGTAAGTATTTTGACAAGGCCACTCCAAAGTTTAAACTTTGTTTTTCTTAAGCCACTTTAGAGGTTGACTTGCTCGTGTGTTTTTCATTGTCCTGCTGCATAACCCAAAGGTGCTTCAGCTTGTCGTCACAAACAGATGACCGTACATTCTCCTTCAGGATAATTTGTTAGACAGAAGATTTCATGGTTCCATTTACCACAGCAAGTCTTCCAGGTCCTGATGCAGCAAAACAGCACCAGACCATCACAATACCACTACCAAAATGTATTGCTGGTATGAGGTTCCTTTTCTGAAATGCTGTGCTATTTCTACACCAGATGTAATGGGACATACACTTTCCAAAAGTTCAACTTCTGTCTTGTCAGTCCACAGAGTTTTATCCTAAAAGTTTTGGGGATAATTAAGATGTTTTCTGGCAAAACTGAGATGAGCCTTTATGTTCTTATTGCTAAGCAGTGGTTTTTGTTTTGGAACTCTGCCATGCAAGCCATTTTTTGCCCAGTGTCTTTCTTATGGTGGAGTCATGAACACTGACTTTAACTGAGGAGAGTGAGGCCTGCAGTTTTTTGGATGTTGCTGTGAGGTCTTTTGTGACCTCTTGGATTAGACGTTGCTGCGATCTTGGGGTAATTTGGTCGGCCGGCCACACCTGGGAAGGTTCATCTCTGTTCCATGTTTTTGCTATTTGTGGAACTCACTGTGGTTTGCTGGTGTTGCAAAGCTTTTGAAATGGCTTTATAACCTTTTCCAGACTGATAGATCTCAATTACTTTGTTTCTCATTTGTTCCAGATTTTCTTTGGATTGCGACATGATGTCTAGCTTTTGAGAATCTTTTGGTCAACTTCACTTTGTCAGGCAGGTCCTATTTAAGTGATTTCTTGATTGAGCACAGGTGTAGCAGTAATCAGGCCTGTGTGTGGCTAGGGAGTTTGAACTCAGCTTCCCAAATATGTGATACACCACCGTTACAGTTGTTCAATTTTTGCTTTCTTGGCCTTTTTTCAGAGAATATGAATAACACCAAAACTTTTTGACCACTCACGGTTAGTGGTTGGCTGAAGCCATTTATTGTCAAACTACTGTGTTTCTTTTTATAAATCATAATAACAACCCAAAACATCCAAATTACCCTGATCAACAGTTCATATACCCTGGCGATTTTGGCCTGATAACATGCACAGGAGTTGACACAAATGGGTTTGAATGGCTAATAAAGGTAACATCCTCACCTGTGACCTGTTTGCTTTTAATCAGTGTGTGTGAATAAAAGCTGAGTAAGTTTGTGGGATCCAGACAGACTCTTGCATTTTTCATCCAGCCACTGATGTTTCTGGATTGTGAGTCATGGGGAAAGCAAAGGAAATGTCAACGGATCTACGGGAAAAGGTAGTTGAACTATATAGAACAGGAAAAAGATACAAAAAGATATCCAAGGAACTGATAATGCCAGTAAGTAGAATTCAAACTGTGATTAACAAATGGAAAATCAGAGGCTCTGTAAAAACAAAACCACGGTCAGGTAGACCAACAAAAATGTTGCCCACAACTGCCAGGAAAATTGTTTGGGATGAAAAATGAACCCCACAAACAACATCAGCTGAAATACAGGACTCCCTGAAAACTAACGGCGTGGCTGTTTCAAGATGCACAATAAGAAGGCCCTTGAAGAAAAATGGGCTGCATGGTTGAGTCACCAGAAGAAAGCCCTTACTGCACAAATGCCACAAAGTATCTCGCCTACAATGCGCAAAACAGCACAGAGACAAGCCGCAAAACTTCTGGAACAAGGTAATTTGGAGTAATGAGACCAAAATTTAACTTTTTAGCCACAACCATAAACATTACATTTAGAGAGAGTTCAACAAAGCCTATAGTGAAAGGAACACCATTCCTACTGTAAAGCACGGTGGTGGATGGCTGATGTTTTGGGGATGTGTGAGCTACAAAGGCATAGGAAGCTTGGTCAAAGTTGAAGGAAAGCTGAATGCAGCACGTTATCAGCAAATACTGGAGGCAAATTTGCAATCATCAGCCTGGAAGCTACACATTGGAAGTACTTGGATGTTCCAACATGCTACAGCAGAACAAAGTGAAAGTTCTGGAGTGGCCATCTCAGTCTCCTGACCTCAATATCACTGAGCCACTCTGTGTAGACCTCAAGCACGCAGTTCATGCGAGACAGCCCAGGAATTTATATGATGGGGGTGGTGTGGGAGAAAGCAATGATGGAGGTGGTAGAAAGGGCAATGATAGGGGTGGTGGGTGAGAAGGCAATGATGGAGGTGACGATGAGGACATTGATAGTGGTGGAGGGGGGCTGCATTATACTTTGAGGAGGCTACATTATATTCTGTGGGGGGCTGCAATATATTCTGTTGGGGCTGCATTTTTCTCCCAGGGGGCTACATCATACTTTATGGGGGCTGCATTATGCCTTATGAGGAGGCTACAGTATATTCTATGGGGCTGCATTATAAATTATGAGGGTTGCATTATACTCTGAGGGGGCTACATTATATTCTGTGGAGCTGCATTACACTATATGAGTGGTAGCAGCATTATACCCTATGAGTGTGCTACATTATATTCTATGAGGGGCTGCATTATACCTTGAGGGGGTTGCATTATATTTTGTGGGGTGCTGCATTATACCCTATGAGGGGGGCCGCACTACATTCTATGGGGGGGGCTGCATTAAATTCTGTGAGGGGGCTACATTATATTCCATGAGGTGGGCTGCTTTATATTCAATGAGGGAGGCTACATTATATTCTAGGAGGGGGCTACCCCAACCCCTGCTACATAACTAAGATGTGTACTACTTTATATTATACCCTGATATTAGTGTGTTTTACCACACAATTGGTGGTCTTGTATTTATTTCTATGTAGCTACATAGTGGGCCCCACGAATGATTTTCTCTGGTGGGCCCAAGGTGCTCCCATCCGACGCTGCCCTTGTCCGTTGTGCTGCTGCGCAGCCAAGAGTCGTCAACGGCTATTCTCCACCCATCGTGCGCTCCTCCGCACGGTCGGCAAGGTCTGAGAGTCCTTGCTGCACCCAGCCTTTATCGCTGCCACATGGCCTGTGACTACCCACGGCTCAGCGCCAGTACTCACTGACTCTCTCTGGTGGGAAGCCCCTCTCCTTTCCCGCACAAACCCTCTTATACTCCTCTAGCTCCCCACGCCCCCTCTACACAGGTCAAGGGTCTGCTCCATCCTCAATCTCCCCTGTAACAGTAGATTCGGCCCCAGCAGTTCCGGACCCAGTGCCCTGTCAGCATCCACAGCCCGGTCTTCTCCCCTACAGGGCCTTTAGACAGAACTAGTATGTAACTGTGTACAGACAGCCATTCTATTCCATCCTCCCTTCCTCAGCCAATCACTATGATCAGAGTAAGAAGGACTGAATAAAAAAGTGGCCACTAGTGATGAGCGAGCATACTCGGTAGTGCTCGGTAGGCCCCGAGCATCGCTGTATTCGCAGTACTCGGCAAGCACCGAGCATTTCCGGATTTGCTCGGTGGGAGCTCGGGTCCCTGCCCTGCATGTGTGGCACTCCTCCTCATCCTCATCATCCACTACCACTAGAACACCATGGTGAACGTGTTCCGTGATGCTACAGCCACGCGTTTTTTTTGCAAGGGTGTTTATGATGCCCGTAAATATTTTATTTAAAAAAAATGTATTCCCCAGGGGGAAATGTTTGTCGCATTCCAAGTATAGAAGAGCCACTCCTTTAAATTCGGAAAAGATTCATAGGAGGACATTCTCCACGTCTCTTCAGACACCACCACTAGAACACCAGGCTGAATGTATTCCGTAAATCAACAGCCACTCTAGCTTTTGGCAAGGGTGTTTATGATGTCCGTAAATTAATAAAAAAAATCACATGTGTACCCCCCAGGGGAAAATGTTTGTCATCCCATACACTTAATGTATGGGCATTCCAAGTATAGGAAACACGCTCCTTTATAATGGGGAAAATGTAGAGGTAGAGGCCATCCTCAACATCTCTTTCAAGGGGCATTGGATTGCCTCCTAATTTTTTGCAGATCTTGCATTCACTGCATAGGCAAACACCATGGGAGACCCACTTCCTAATAATGGGAACATTGTTTTCAGGAAGTCCATCTCTACGTCTCTTCCAAGGCTTATTGGCGTGTGTGTGAATTTGGTGCAGGGCAGGCCTTGCATTTAATGGATAAGCAAACAGTATGGCAGTACCAAATGAATGTGAACTTGGTTTTCCTGTGGCCATCCACTACGTCATTTCAAAGGCTTATTGGGGTGCCTGTAACTTTGGGGCAGGGCAGTCCTTGCATTCAATGCATAGGCCAAAACTATGGGAGACCCACTTTCTTATAATAGGAACACTTTTTCAGGAAGCCCTCCTGTACGTTTCATGAAAGGGGTATTGGGGTGCGTCCTAATTTTTGGCAGCCCAGACACTCACTGCATAGGCAATAACAGTATAGGAGACCCACTGTATAATAATGGCCCTTTAAGAATATTAATGCTGCCTGATACCCCTATAAAAATATGCTCTGTGACTTTAAGAGTCCCTCCTTCATTAAATGAAACAAGATGTGTCTGATGATGTGTCACACACCACAAGGCCCAGCTAAGGTTGTTAAATGTTACCTTGACATTTCCCAGTGAATGCATTTGTATTGGTTGAAAGCAATGCTAAAGTTGAAAAATGCATCAAAAACACTACGTGTGAACATAGCCCAAGTGGTGGAGGTACATTTTTTTTGTGAGGAGGCTCTTTATTTTGCGTTACATACAAATTATTACCCTGGAAAGGATGTTCCTTAACATATTCCCCAGGAAAATCCATTTTGAATTAGTTGTATGTTTTAGTAAAGGTGGCTTCCTCTCTGAAGAGACAATTTACATAATTAGCATATTTCCCAGAGAAGCATTGCAGCTTTAAGTCTCCTCATCTCGGCATGCTTAGCATGTCAATCTCCGCAAGGAGAAACAATACTTCTTGGATGTAAAAGTGTGTCACACTCTTGACAACATTGGTCACAGCTGTGCCCTAAGAGTCAGAAATGCTTCCAGTGGTCTTCCCCATGATGTTCCCGTGTCATTTGAGCACTGTTCTCATCGATTTCAGATGTTTTTAGACCCTAAAATGACCCCTGGGGGGGATCGCGGTAAAAATACTCGTGTTTCCCATAAACTTACACTAGGCTCGTTGCTCGGGTCAAGTACCCAAGTATTCCAATTTACTAGACCCGAGCAACGAGCACCCGAGCATTTTAGTGCTCGCCCATCACTAGTGGCCTTGTGACAGCAGCTCCATGCTCTGAATCATGGTATATATGGTCGCCATCATCCCTCATGATGACTATGTCTACTCCCTGTGATTTACAAGAGGGGAATATTTCTCCTGAAATTGAGAAGACCCCAAAATCTGTAGTAAAAATATCACTCACATGTTTTCCGACAGCCATTTATACCAAGCGTTCGCTGATCTGAGAAATCCTGGAGAAAAACAAAGACAATAGGATGTAATGACTTCAATAATGAGCATTAGCCATTCTGTGTGGACACTGTACTTATTCATCCTTGGCGTCTTCTTTGACTTCATTTTCTGCCTTGTTCTCACTGTCAGTCACAGAATAGAAATATTCCATTGGTGGTGGGAGATTTATCTGTTTTGTGCCTATTCACATACTTGATCTATGGATTATCGATATGGATTTGAGTGGTTAGGTGAGGAAGTGTGCAGTGTTTGGATACACTGCGTTTCATAAATGTATTTCTCAGAAATTTTCTCGTTGTACAAACTAGAAACAATTTGTCCACATAGTCTCAATGATATTACTGAGGAAGTTTTCTGCTAATGGAATAAGTCTGACACCTAGTGGATGATAGATGGATTACAATAGACTCGTTATTAGTGATGAGTGAATATACTCGTTACTCAAGATTTCTCGAGCATGTTTGGGGGTCCTCCGAGTATTTTTTAGTGCTCGGAGATTTTGTTTTTATTGCCACAACTGAATGATTTATATCTGTTAGCCAGCATAAGTACATGTGGGGATTCCCTAGCAACCAAGATTTCCGCAGTGCAGTTTACCTGCGGATTTACCAAAATCAGTCCTGAAATATCCGCAGAGTAATCCGCTGCATGTGCACATACCCTAAGGGCCTCTGCCAATATGACAGCAAAATCTGGACTTCACTATCGCGCTTCTTCCCTTCTGAACTTTGCACTGTGTCTCAAAAGTAGTTTTCGACCACATATGGGGAATTGGTGTACTCAAGAGAAATTGCATAACAAATGGTACCATTCATTTTAATAATAATAATTTTATATAGCGCCAACATACAGGTTCTTCTCAAAAAATTAGCATATAGTGTTAAATTTCATTATTTACCATAATGTAATGATTACAATTAAACTTTCATATATTATAGATTCATTATCCACCAACTGAAATTTGTCAGGTCTTTTATTGTTTTAATACTGATGATTTTGGCATACAACTCCTGATAACCCAAAAAACCTGTCTCAATAAATTAGCATATTTCACCCATCCAATCAAATAAAAGTGTTTTTTAATAACAAACAAAAAAACCATCAAATAATAATGTTCAGTTATGCACTCAATACTTGGTCGGGAATCCTTTGGCCGAAATGACTGCTTCAATGCGGCGTGGCATGGAGGCAATCAGCCTGTGACACTGCTGAGATGTTATGGAGGCCCAGGATGCTTCAATAGCGGCCTTAAGCTCATCCAGAGTGTTGAGTCTTGCGTCTCTCAACTTTCTCTTCACAATATCCCACAGATTCTCTATGGGGTTCAGGTCAGGAGAGTTGGCAGGCCAATTGAGCACAGTAATACCATGGTCAGTAAACCATTTACCAGTGGTTTTGGCACTGTGAGCAGGTGCCAGGTCGTGCTGAAAAATGAAATCTTCATCTCCATAAAGCATTTCAGCCGATGGAAGCATGAAGTGCTCCAAAATCTCCTGATAGCTAGCTGCATTGACCCTGCCCTTGATGAAACACAGTGGACCAACACCAGCAGCTGACATGGCACCCCACACCATCACTGACTGTGGGTACTTGACACTGGACTTCAGGCATTTTGGCATTTCCTTCTCCCCAGTCTTCCTCCAGACTCTGGCACCTTGATTTCCGAATGACATGCAAAATTTGCTTTCATCAGAAAAAAGTACTTGGGACCACTTAGCAACAGTCCAGTGCTGCTTCTCTGTAGCCCAGGTCAGGCGCTTCTGCCGCTGTTTATGGTTCAAAAGTGGCTTTACCTGGGGAATGCGGCACCTGTAGCCCATTTCCTGCACACGCCTGTGCACGGTGGCTCTGGATGTTTCCACACCAGATTCAGTCCACTGCTTCCTCAGGTTCCCCAAGGTCTGGAATCGGTCCTTCTCCACAATCTTCCTCAGGGTCCGGTCTCCTCTTCTTGTTGTACAGCGTTTTCTGCCACATTGTTTCCTTCCAACAGACTTACCATTGAGGTGCCTTGATACAGCACTCTGGGAACAGCCTATTTGTTGAGAAATTTCTTTCTGGGTCTTACCCTCTTGCTTGAGGGTGTCAATGATGGCCTTCTTGACATCTGTCAGGTCGCTAGTCTTACCCATGATGGGGGTTTTGAGTAATGAACCAGGCAGGGAGTTTATAAAAGCCTCAGGTATCTTTTGCATGTGTTTAGAGTTAATTAGTTGATTCAGAAGATTAGGGTAATAGGTCGTTTAGAGAACCTTTTCTTGATATGCTAATTTATTGAGACAGGTTTTTTGGGTTATCAGGAGTTGTATGCCAAAATCATCAGTATTAAAACAATAAAAGACCTGACAAATTTCAGTTGGTGGATAATGAATCTATAACACAGGTCAACAACAAAAAAAAATTTTTTTCTGGTGTCCAAAATATTTTAATGAATTTGGGGTATTTTTGGGGTGCTGATTCTGAATATGCTATCAGTTTTGCCAGATTGGCTCAAGTTTTTGAGATTTTTGGTATCTTATTTATAGCACTTGTTGGTAAATGCGATGCATCATCTCATTAATTTCTTTGGATTAGTACTTGAACTGAGCAGTTCTCAATATAGTTTTGTGTTAATTAGTGTTCTAAAAGTTTGTTCATAGCTTGATTTTTGCACTAACTTTATGTTGTTGTCTGTTTTCCAGTGAAAAGCATGAACTCATCAAGAAGAAGTTGTCTTAACGATCCAGACTCATTCTGTTACATTTGTGGTGAATACACACTGCCAATACACACTTCATCATCATCAGGTGGGGGAAGGTCAGGTAACATGGTAAACACAGGTACAGGCACATCTTCACAATGAGGGACAGGCCTTCTTGCAGATTCCATGTTAGGTTACTCCCATTTTCGTTTCTTATGCTTATTGAATCCTTGCACTTGCACTGCACAGAAATAACAGTCATCATGATGATTTTTTTGCTCTCTCCACACCATTGGAACACCAAATTTGAAGCTTTTTCTTTGTCCTTTGCTCCATTTTCGTAATAATACGATACATGCTTTGCACACTATGTGTGGTGCCCAAAACTTGTCTTGGTCCCCAAGCATAACCCCAAAATAGGCAAAATACACTTTTTTTACGAAGTCTGTTATGTTTCTTCTATGTTTTGGCAGTGTGTATTCACCACAAATGTAACAGAATGAGTCTGGATCGTTAAGACAACTTCTTCTTGATGAGTTCATGCTTTTCACTGGAAAACAGACAACAACATAAAGTTAGTGCAAAAATCAAGCTATGAACAAACTTTTAGAACACTAATTAACACAAAACTATATTGAGAACTGCTCAGTTCAAGTACTAATCCAAAGAAATTAATGAGATGATGCGTCGCATTTACCAACAAGTGCTATAAATAAGATACCAAAAATCTCAAAAACTTGAGCCAATCTGGCAAAACTGATGACATATTCAGAATCAGCACCCCAAAGTTACCCTAAATTCGATGAAATATCTTTGGCACCAAAAATGCTGTTGACCAGTGTAATATATGAAAGTTTAATTGTAATCATTACATTATGGTAAATAATGAAATTTAACACTATATGCTAATTTTTTGAGAAGGACCTGTATTCCGCAGCGCTTTACAAATTATAGAGGGGACTTGTACAGACAATAGACATTACAGCATAACAAAAATCACAGTTCAAAACAGATACCAAGAGGAATGAGGGCCCTGCTCGCAAGCCTACAAACTATGAGGAAGAGGGGAGACACGAGAGGTGGATGGTAACAATTGCTTAGTTACCTTTTACATTTTCTCCTTTTAGCCATTTGAAAAATAAAAACTTGGGGCCAAAGCAACATTTTAGTGGAAAAAATTGTACTTTTCTATTTACTTAGCCCAATGTTATACAATTCGGTGAATTATCTGAGAGTTAAAAATAATCACTACTCCACTAGGTGAATTCCCCAAGAGGTTTAGTTTTTAATGTATGGTCAGTTGAGGGAGGTTTCTGCTGTTTTGGCATGTTTGGGGCTATTTAAATGCAACATGGCGTCCGCAATCTATTCCAGTCAAAATTAAGCTACAGAATGCAATTGATGCTCCTTCCCTTCCGAGCCCTGCCATGTGCTCAAACAGTAGTTTTCCCCTACTTATGGGGTATCCATGTACTCAAATGAAATTGCACAAAAAGTATGGTCCGTATTCTCCTATTACCCTTGTAAAATGAAAAATTTGGGGCAAATCAATATTTTTGTGGGAAAAATTAAAATGTTCATATTTTTCCTCCCACATTGCTGAAATTCTTTTGAAGCAACTTCTTGTATGTGGTTTTGAGAACTTTGAGGGATGCAGTTTTTAAAATAGTGTCCCTTTTGGGTATTTTCTGCCACATAGACTCCTCAGGCTATGTGCCCACGTTGCAGAATGTATGCAGAATTTTGCGCATCGAAACCGGACTCCCTTGCCAGGAAATCCACTTGCGTTTTTCTAGCATTTTTTTCGCGGCTTTATCACGTATTTGTCTCGTTTTTTTTGCTGTTTTCATGCGCTTTTTTTTCATGTGTCCAAATGCAATTCTATAGCGGCCAAAACACAGATTTTACGCAAAACTAATGAACATGCTCGTTTTTTCCACAATGTATTTCCGCTGCAGGAAAAAAACACAGCATGAGCACAACAATTGCTGAATGCATGAAAATAATGTGATGCTTTATGTTAGCATTTTTTAAGTTTCCGAAGTGGAAAAGAGCTTAACAAACGCTTAAAATACGCAACATGGGCACATAGCCTCAAAATAATTTCAAATGTAATGTGGTCCCTAAAAAAATTGGTTTGGTAAATTTTGTTGGAAAAATAAAAAAATGCTGATAAACTTTTAACCCTTCTAACTTCCTAACAAAAAAATATGTTTAAAAAATGATGCTGACGTGAAATAGACATGTGGGAAATGTTATTTGTTTTGTATTTTGTGTGGTATAACTGTTTTAAGGGTAGAAAAATTCATAATTTGAAAATTGCAAAATGTTCAAATTTTTGGTACAATTTCCTATATTTTCATAAATAAACTCAAATCATATTGACCTAAATTTACCACTTACATGAAAGACAACAACCTCAGAATCACGTTGAAGCGTTCCAGAGTTATTACCATACAAAACTGACACTGGTCAGAATTGTAAAATGTGGCCTGGTGAGGAAGGTAAAAACAGGCTTGTAATTGAAAGGGGTTAAGGTGCCAGGTGGTGTTTTCAGAATAAACTTGTACACTGTATGCTGATGACACACAGATCTACATCTCTGAACCAGATATCACCACCCTACTAACCAGAATCCCTCAATGTATGTCCACTATTTCATCCTTCTTCTCCGCTAGATTCCTAAAACTTAACATGGACAAAACAGAATTCATTGTCTTTCCCCCATTTCATGCGACCCCCCCCAACGAACCTATCCATTACAGTAAATGGCTGCCCACTCTCCCTAGTCCCACAAGCTCGCTGTCTCGGGGTAATCCTTAACACTTATCTCTCCTTCAAACCACATATCCAAGCTCTTTCCACTTCCTCCCACCTTCAACTCAAAAATATTTCACGGATCCGTACATTCCTAAACCAAGAATCTGCAAAAATCCTAGTCCATGCCCTCATCATCTCCCGCCTTGACTACTGTAACCTCCTGCTCTGTGGCCTCCCCTCGAACACTTTTGCACCCCTCCAATCTATTCTAAACTCAGCTGACCGACTAATCCACCTGCCACCCCCCCCCCCTATTCCCCGGCCTCTCCCCTCTGTCAAACCCTTCACTGGCTCCCCATTGCCAAGAGACTCCAGTACAAAACCTAACCATGACATACAAAGCCATCCACAACCTGTCTCCTCCATACATCTGTGACCTCGTCTCTCGGTACTTTCCTGCACGCAACCTCCGATCCTCACAAGATCTCGTTCTCTACTCCCCTCTTATCTCCTCTTCCCACAATCGCATACAAGATTTCTCTCGCGCATCACCCCTACTCTGGAACCCTCTACCACAACATATCAAACTCTCACCTACCATCAAAACCTTCAGAAAGAACCGGAAGACCTACCTCTTCCGGCAAGCCTTCAACCTATACATTAGTTAGGACTGCTCTATATGGGCATACCTTGACGATTGGTGGAGCAGCTTAGTATACTTTTTTTGCAAAAAAAGTATCAACTAAATACCCTGTTTTTTTCCATCTTTTGACTAGCACTTGCTTATTACTGTGATTTTTTTTTACAACAGAGTATTTTTGGCCTCACTGTGCTCTTTTGTGTCTTCAAGCCAACAACCTGCAGTAATCACCGATCGACCAAACCACTGCATGACCAGCTCTATCCTTACCTACTGTATCCTCACCCATCCCTTGTAGATTGTGAGCCCTCGCGGGCAGGGTCCTCTCTCCTCCTGTACCAGTTGTGACTTGTATTGTTCAAGATTATTGTACCTGTTTTTATGTAAACCCCTCCTCACATGTAAAGCACTATGGAATAAATGGTGCTATAATAATAATACACTGTGCTTTATACAGAGGACCCTGACAGCCTGAGACGCCTGTACAAGAAATGTGTCTAGTCTACACCTCTGTCCTTTTATGGTGAGAGCTGCTGATTATATTTAACATATATATTAAATATATATCATATATAGTACTATACTAGACAGAATGAGGAAAATACGTAACTATACATAAGAGAGGACATTATGCAAAAAGGAATGGAGCTATAAATATCAATAACAATATTTATATAATAAGAGATAGCAACTAATCTACTGATATCTATACTACTTATGCAATAATGGAACAGCGCTATACATAATGAGGGAGGAAGCTGTGAATAATGGGTGGTGCTATACATAACAAGAGAGTACACTATATAAGGGATGGTGCAATACATAAGGCAGGTCGTTTTACAAGCAAGGGTATTACTCCCATCAACCTCTCTGCAAGTCATACAGTATTGATACTGAATAAATATTTACACCCAGTAACTTACTGTGATGATTGATCTGATTAGAGCTGTTTTCCTTTGTTTCTTCATCTGGTCACAGGGCCGCCATCAGGGCTGTATGGGGCCCAGTGAGCCGTAGTACATAGGGGGGCCTGGGCCCCCTTATGTATTGCCTCAACTGGCCCCATCGTGCATTTATGAAATGAATTAAATGAGGGGCTGCAAATGATGAAAGGGGGGCTGCAAATAATGAAAGGGGGGCCTCATACTGAAAGGTGGGCTGCAAATGATAAAGTGTGTCTGAAGTGGACTGCAAATGATGAAGTGAGGAAGACTGCACATGGTGAAGTGAGGGGGTACAGGGGACTGCACATGATGAAGTGTGGGAGATGGGGGACTGCAAATGAAGTGAAGGACAAATGCAAATGATGAAGTGAGGGAGACTGCAAATGATGAAGTGAGGGGGATGGCAAATGAAGTGAGGGGGACTGCAAATGATGAAGTGAGGGGTGGATGGGGGGCTGCAAATAATGAAGTGGGGGAAGGGGGCTGCAAATGATGAAGTGAGACAAGAATGGGGGACTACAAATGATAAATTGAGGGTGAGGGACAGGGACAGAAATTAAATTGAAGGGTGGGGAGAGCAAATGATAACCTGGGAGAACAAATAATGATGAATTTTGAAGGTGGGGGGGGTGTAAATGATAAATTTAATGTGAGGGAGAGCAGTTGATAATGAATAGAGGGTGGGATGGTAGAGAGAACAGACATGACAATGAATTGGGGCATGTAAATTTAATGAATCGGGGGCGTTAAGGATGCAGTGACGTAATGAATTGGAGAATACAGAATATTAATTTATATATTTATTAGTTGAGGAAAGTGGCTATTTATAGTTAGTGGGGGCACAGTGCTGGATTATAATTTATATTTGAACTGGTAGATTGCATATTAACTAATTATATATTAATGGTGGGCGCACCTCTGTATTCAGCTGTGTAGTGTAGAAGAAAGGGAAAAAGTGGGGAATGTGCTCTGG
The DNA here is from genome assembly GCF_032444005.1 of Ranitomeya imitator. Taxonomy (NCBI): domain Eukaryota; kingdom Metazoa; phylum Chordata; class Amphibia; order Anura; family Dendrobatidae; genus Ranitomeya; species Ranitomeya imitator. The sequence goes on from NC_091284.1 coordinate 235,712,202, forward strand.
AAGTAGTTCTCTAGGTAACTATGTGTTATTTTATGCAGAGACGAGTCCTGGCTGGAAGAAGTGATGGCGGTTTGCGCTGTATGAAAAAGAAAAGCAAAGATGAAGGACTTCAGCTAGAGACATCACTGGTAAATCAGTGTATTACCTCTAAACTGACACTATACACTTTATACAATGTACAGAGCTCCGGTGTATAATGTCACTGGTGATCACTTTATCACCTGTACACTATATACAGTCATGGCCAAAAGTATTGACACCCCTGCAATTCTGTCAGATAATACTCAGTTTCTTCCTGAAAATGATTGCAATCACAAATTCTTTGGTATTATCATCTTCATTTAATTTGTCTTAAATGAAAAAACACAAAAGAGAATGAAGCAAAAAGCAAAACATTGATCATTTCACACAAAACTCCAAAAATGGGCCAGACAAAAGTATTGGCACCCTCAGCCTAATACTTGGTTGCACAACATTTAGCCAAAATAACTGCGACCAACCGCTTCCGGTAACCACCAATGAGTTTCTTACAATGCTCTGCTGGAATTTTAGACCATTCTTCTTTGGCAAACTGCTCCAGGTCCCTGATATTTTAAGGATGCCTTCTCCAAACTGCCATTTTTAGATCTCTCCACAGGTGTTCTATGGGATTCAGGTCTGAACTCATTGCTGGCCACCTTAGAAGTCTCCAGTGCTTTTCTCTAAAACCATTTTCTAGTGCTTTTTGAAGTGTGTTTTGGGTCATTGTCCTGCTGGAAGACCCATGACCTCTGAAGGAGATTCAGCTTTCTCACACTGGGCCCTACATTATGCTGCAAAATGTGTTGGTAGTCTTCAGACTTCATAATGCCATGCACATGGTCAAGCAGTCCAGTGCCAGAGGCAGCAACGCAACCCCAAAACATCAGGGAACCTCCGCCATGTTTGACTGTAGGGACCGTGTTCTTTTCTTTGAATGCCTCTTTTTTTCTTCTGTAAACTCTATGTTGATGCCTTTGCCCAAAAAGCTCTACTTTTGTCTCATCTGACCAGAGAACATTCTTCCAAAACGTTTTAGGCTTTTTCAGGTTAGTTTTGGCAATCTCTAGCCTGGCTTTTTTATGTCTCGGGGTAAGAAGTGGGGTCTTCCTGGGTCTCCTACCATACAGTCCCTTTTCATTCAGACGCCGACGGATAGTACGGGTTGACACTGTTGTACCCTCGGACTGCAGGGCAGCTTGAACTTGTTTGGATGTTAGTCTAGGTTCTTTATCCAACATCCGCACAATCTTGCATTGAAATCTCTTGTCAATTTTTCTTTTCCGTCCACATCTAGGGAGGTTAGCCACAGTGCCAGGGGCTTTAAACTTCTTGATGACACTGCGCACGGTAGACACAGGAACATTCAGGTCTTTGGAGATGGACTTGTAGCCTTGAGATTGCTCATGCTTCCTCACAATTTGGTTTCTGAAGTCCTCAGACAGTTCTTTGGTCTTCTTTCTTTTCTCCAAGCTCAATGTGGTACACACAAGGACACAGGACAGCGGTTGAGTCAACTTTAATCCATGTCAACTGGCTGCAAGTGTGATTTAGCTATTACCAACACCTGTTAGGTGCCACAGGTTACAGGTGCTTTTAATTACACAAATTAGGGAAGCATCACATGATTTTTCGAAAGGTGCCAATACTTTTGCCCACCCCCTTTTTTATGCTTGGTGTGGAATTATATCCAATTTGGCTTTAGGACAATTCTTTTTGTGTTTTTTTCATTTAAGACAAATTAAATGAAGATAATAATAACAAAGAATTTGTGATTGCAATCATTTTCAGGAAGAAACTGAGTATTATCTGACAGATTTGCAGGGGTGTTAATACTTTTGGCCATGACTGTAGAGCTCCCGTGCATACTGTCACCAGTGATCACTGTATTACCTGTACACTGACACTACACTATAAACAATGTATAGAGCTCCTGTACATAATGTTACTGGTGATCACTGTATTACCTGTACACTGACAGACACACAGTTCCTGTGTATTATGCCACTGGTTATCCCTGTTACCTGTACACTGACACTATACACAGAACTTCTGTGTATAATGTCACCGGTAATCACTTTATTATCTGTACAGTCTTCACTATATACATAGCTCCTGTGTATAATGTCACTGGTGATCACTGTATTACCTGTACACAGACACTATATACAGAGCTCCTGTGTATGTCACCAGTGATCACTGTATTATCTGTACACTGACAGTAAATACAGAGCTTCTGTGTTTAATGGCACTTAGTATTATTTTTTTTTCATTAATGATCAGTATTATAGTAATCAGTCACTATGTGGTGGCAATATGTAGTCTGACAATGGTATGGCGGTATTTCTTGCATGTGGTATTATTCAGCTGCTATTTGGTGGTCATGGTGTGGGTGTATTTGTTCCCTGTATGTGGTATTATTCGATCACTACGCGATGGTAATACAGTGGGGCAAAAAAGTATTTAGTCAGTCAGCAATAGTGCAAGTTCCACCACTTAAAAAGATGAGAGGTGTCTGTAATTTACATCATAGGTAGACCTCAACTATGGGAGACAAACTGAGACAAAAAAATCCAGAAAATCACATTGTCTGTTTTTTTAACATTTTATTTGCATATTATGGTGGAAAATAAGTATTTGGTCAGAAACAAAATTTCATCTCAATACTTTGTAATATATCCTTTGTTGGCAATGACAGTGGTCAAACGTTTTCTGTAAGTCTTCACAAGGTTGCCACACACTGTTGTTGGTATGTTGGCCCATTCCTCCATGCAGATCTCCTCTAGAGCAGTGATGTTTTTGGCTTTTCGCTTGGCAACACGGACTTTCAACTCCCTCCAAAGGTTTTCTATAGGGTTGAGATCTGGAGACTGGCTAGGCCACTCCAGGACCTTGAAATGCTTCTTACGAAGCCACTCCTTCGTTGCCCTGGCGGTGTGCTTTGGATCATTGTCATGTTGAAAGACCCAGCCACGTTTCATCTTCAATGCCCTTGCTGATGGAAGGAGGTTTGCACTCAAAATCTCACGATACATGGCCCCATTCATTCTTTCATGTACCCGGATCAGTCGTCCTGGCCCCTTTGCAGAGAAACAGCCCCAAAGCATGATGTTTCCACCACCATGCTTTACAGTAGGTATGGTGTTTGATGGATGCAACTCAGTATTCTTTTTCCTCCAAACACGACAAGTTGTGTTTCTACCAAACAGTTCCAGTTTGGTTTCATCAGACCATAGGACATTCTCCCAAAACTTCTCTGGATCATCCAAATGCTCTCTAGCAAACTTCAGACGGGCCCGGACATGTACTGGCTTAAGCAGTGGGACACGTCTGGCACTGCAGGATTTGAGTCCATGGTGGTGTAGTGTGTTACTTATGGTAGGCCTTGTTACATTGGTCCCAGCTCTCTGCAGTTCATTCACTAGGTCCCCCCGTGTGGTTCTGGGATTTTTGCTCACCGTTCTTGTGATCATTCTGACCCCACGGGGTGGGATTTTGCGTGGAGCCCCAGATCGAGGGAGATTATCAGTGGTCTTGCATGTCTTCCATTTTCTAATTATTGCTCCCACTGTTGATTTCTTCACTCCAAGCTGGTTGGCTATTGCAGATTCAGTCTTCCCAGCCTGGTGCAGGGCTACAATTTTGTTTCTGGTGTCCTTTGACAGCTCTTTGGTCTTCACCATAGTGGAGTTTGGAGTCAGACTGTTTGAGGGTGTGCACAGGTGTCTTTTTATACTGATAACAAGTTTAAACAGGTGCCATTACTACAGGTAATGAGTGGAGGAAAGAGGAGACTCTTAAAGAAGAAGTTGCCAAGGCAAACAGGATCATGGGGTGCATTAAAAGAGGTCTGGATACACATGATGAGAGCATTATACTGCCTCTGTACAAATCCCTAGTTAGACCGCACATGGAGTACTGTGTCCAGTTTTGGGCACCGGTGCTCAGGAAGGATATAATGGAACTAGAGAGAGTACAAAGGAGGGCAACAAAATTAATAAAGGGGATGGGAGAACTACAATACCCAGATAGATTAGCGAAATTAGGATTATTTAGTCTAGAAAAAAGACGACTGAGGGGCGATCTAATAACCATGTATAAGTATATAAGGGGACAATACAAATATCTCGCTGAGGATCTGTTTATACCAAGGAAGGTGACGGGCACAAGGGGGCATTCTTTGCGTCTGGAGGAGAGAAGGTTTTTCCACCAACATAGAAGAGGATTCTTTACTGTTAGGGCAGTGAGAATCTGGAATTGCTTGTCTGAGGAGGTGGTGATGGCGAACTCAGTCGAGGGGTTCAAGAGAGGCCTGGATGTCTTCCTGGAGCAGAACAATATTGTATCATACAATTATTAAGTTCTGTAGAAGGACGTAGATCTGGGTATTTATTATGATGGAATATAGGCTGAACTGGATGGACAAATGTCTTTTTTCGGCCTTACTATGTTACTATGTTACTATGTTACTAAGTTACAGGTCTGTGAGAGCCAGAAATCTTGATTGTTTGTTTCTGACCAAATACTTATTTTCCACCATAATATGCAAATAAAATGTTAAAAAAACAGACAATGTGATTTTCTGGATTTTTTTGTCTCAGTTTGTCTCCCATAGTTGAGGTCTACCTATGATGTAAATTACAGACGCCTCTCATCTTTTTAAGTGGTGGAACTTGCACTATTGCTGACTGACTAAATACTTTTTTGCCCCACTGTATGTGATCTAGTCATGTGTGGCTGTATTTCCCCGTGTTTGGTAGTATTCGGTCACTATGTGGTCTTGTCATGGTGTGGTGGTATTTCTCCCTTGTATGTGTTAGTATTCGGTCACTTTGTGGTGGTAATATGTGGTCTGGTCATGGTGTAACTGTATTTGTCCCTTGTATGTGGTATTAATGGTCATTCTAAAAAAATGTATGTGACTCATTCATTTAAAGAAAATTATATATTTGCTCAATATTGAGTAGAAGCACCCTTTTGAGCTAGTACAGCCATGAGTCGTCTTGGGAATGATGCAACAAGTTTTTCACACCTGAATTTGGGGATTCTCTGCCATTCTTCCTTACAGATCCTCTCCAGTTCCGTCAGGTTCCATGGTGAACTTTGGTGGACAGCCATTTTCAGGTCAGTCAAGAATGGTCACAGACTTGTTCTGAAGCCACTCCTTTGTTATTTTAGCTGTGTGCTTAGGGTCATTGTCTTGTTGACAGGTGAACCTTCAGCCAAGTCTGAGGTCCAGAACACTCTGGAAGGTTTTCATCCAGGATATCTCTGTACTTGGCCGCATTCATGTTTTCTTCAATGACAACCAGTCTTCCTGTCCCTGCAGCTGAAAAACACCCCCAGAGCTTGATGCTGGCACTACCATGTTCCACTGTTTGGATTGTATCGGGCAGGTGATGAGCAGTGCCTGGTTTTCTCCACACTTACCGCTTATCAGAACAGAGAATCTTATTTCTCATAGTCTGGGAGTCTTTCATGTGTTTTTTAGCAAACTCTATGCGGGCTATCATATGTCTTGCACTGAGAAGAGGCTTCCATCGGGCCATGCTGTCATAAAGGCCTGACTGGTGGAGGGCTGCAGTGATAGTTGACTTTGTGGGACTTTCTCCCATCTCCCTACTGCATCTCTGGAGCTCAGCCACAGTGATCTTGGGGTTCGTCTTTACGTCTCTTACCAAGGCTCTTCTCCCACAATTGCTCAGTTTGGCTGGACAGCCAGGTCTAGGAAGACTTCCGGTGGTACCAAAATGCTTCCATTTAAGGATTATGGAGGCCACTGTGCTCTTAGGAAACGCGAGTACTGCAGAAATTCTTTTGTAACCTTGGCCAGATCTGTACCTTGCCACAATTCTGTATCTGAGCTCCTTGGCCAGTTCCTTTGACCTCATGATTCTCATTTGGTCTGACATGCACTGTGAGGTCTTATAATGACAGGTGTGTTCCTTTCCAAATTAAGTCCTATTAGTTTAATTAAACACAGCTGAACTCCAATGAAGGCGTAGAACCATCTCAAGGAGGATCACAAGGAAATGGACAGCATGTGACTTAAATGAGTGTCTGAGCAAAGGGTCTGAATACTTATGACTGTGATATTTAAGTTTTTCTTTTCTAAATTTGCAAAAATTTCTACATTTCTGTATTTTTGCAGTCAAGATGGGGTGCATAGTGTACCATAATGTGAAAAAATTAAACTTTTTTGAATTTACCAAATGGCTGCAATGAAACAGTGAAAAATTTAAAGGGGTCTGAATACTTTCCGTACCCACTGTACATCACTGCATTTTGTTCTCTCCTCCCTTACAATTCAATATAAATTATTGTATTGTGTCCTCTCTCCTCCCTGCCGCCCCAATTCATTATAACTCCCTGTATCGTATCCTCTCCCATCCCCAATTTATTATGCCCCTGTATTGTCTTTTGCCATTACTGTTTATTATACATCTCTGTATTTTGTTCTTTCTCCCCTTCCACAATTCTTTAAAAATCCCTATATAGTGTCCTCTCCTCTCCAATTCATTATGACCCTCTATAGTGTCTTTCCGCCCCTTTCCTAGTTCATTACAAGTCCCTGACAAGTTTCCTTTCCCCACGTTGTCTGTTCAAAAGTCCCTTTATAGTGTCCTCACCATACCTGTAATTCATTTTAAGTCCCTGAATCGTGTCCTCTCCTTTCTCAACTCATTATAATTCCATGTGTAGTGTCATGACTCCCCAATTCATTGTCAGTTTTTGTATATCCCCAATTCATTGTCAGTTTTTGTATAGAGTTCCTTTTTCCCTAATGCATTACCTCTACCATGGCCCAAATCATTATAAGGCCCTGTTTAGCATTTTCTTCCACCTTCTAATCCATTGCAAGTCCTTCTCCCCTAACCCAACAATTCATTCTAAGTCTGTACTGCGTCCTCTCTTCCATCCTACAATTTGTTATATGTCCCTATATTTTGTCCTTTTTCCCACCCAATGTATTACAAGTCCCTCTATAACCCCCCAATTCATAATTTCTTGTATAGTGTCCACCTTATTCACCTCTCTAATTCATTTTAAATCCCTGTACAGCATTATCTCTCCTCCATCCATTATAAGTGCTTGAATTGTCCACTACCCTTTCCACTTCACTGTAAATTGCTGTAGTGTTCTCCCCATCCCCAAGTCATTATAAGACTATCTATACTGTTCTTTCCCCCTTCCCAATTCATTATGTCCTGTAGTCCTGTCACACTCCCCAGTTCATTATAAGTCCTTGTATTCTGTCCTCTCCACCTCCACAATTCATTAAATGTCCCTGTATATTTTCCTCTTCTATCCCTAAATTCATTATAACTCCCTGTATGGCTCACTCCCCATTCTCAATTCATTTTAATTCCCAGTAATGCTCCTTCTCCCTCTCTTATTCATTACAAGTCCCCATATTATTCTCTCTTCCCAATTCATTATAAAGCTCTGCACTATGTCCTCCTCTGCAATTGATTATAATTCTATGTATAGTATCCTTTCTTCCCACCTCCCCAAATTTATTAAAAGTCTCTGTATTGTGTCCTCTACCCCATCATGCTTTCCTCCCACTGATTATATATATATGTATATATATATAATCATTAAAAAAAGAAAATAAATTACTCACAGCTCCAAATGGTTTTGCACTGCACCACTTTCTTCCTCTTCGTGCCATGAACCTGATTGATGATGTAAGCAGCGTGATAACATCATTGTGTTAGCTGAGTCACAGAGAAAGTATTGGGCTGAAAGCTGAGAGTGGTTTTCCTCTATTGGTGGCAGTAGAGTTGCAGGAACGCACCCTGCCTGGCAATGTATGTGATGGTGGTAGAGTATAATGAGTGCAATCAGAACATGGCCCACCTTGTCCCCAGAGTCTTGGGCCCCGGGAGGCAGGCCAGATTGGACTTCATTGCAATCTGACCCTGCACAGTTAGGCTAGGTTCCCATTGCGTTAATGGGAACGCGCTAACGGACACCGGTGTTTCCTGGCGCGCCGCGGACGCTGCTTGCAGCGTCCGAGGCGCGCCCGCGGTCCGTTCCCCGCTCTCGCAGATCGGGGATCTGCGAGAACGGGGACGTTACCGCGACCCCGGAATGCGGCCTCATTAAAAACATTGCATTAGCGCAATCTGCTAGCGCTAAACGGATTGCACTAACGCAATGTGACCCTAGCCTAAGTATGGTCCCCCCTTCACCTCTGTGCAGCTGAACCAGCTGCCTCGGTTGTATGTCCACCCCTGGTATTACATTCTATAGCAAATTTTCAAACATCTCTTATTAAAAAAGGGTAAGGCTGCCATTGTCACACTAGCAGTATTTGGTCACTATTTTACATCAGTATTTGTAAGCCAAAACCAGGAGTGGAACAATTAGAGGAAAAGTATAAGGGTATGTTCACACTATGCGGTTTTTACTGTGGAACCGCCGCGATTTTGCCGCTGCGGGTCCGCAGCTGTTTTCCATGCAGGGTACAGTACAATATTACCCTATGGCAAACAAAAACCGCAGTGCACATGATGCGGAAAATCCTGAAAAAAAACGCGCTGAATTGCTGCGGAAAAAAAGGACCATGTCACTTCTTTGTGCAGAATCGCAGCGATTCTGCACCCATAGAAATGCATTGATCCGCTTACTTCCCGCATGGTGCTGTGCACACCATGCGGGAAGTAAGCGGATAATGTGCGGGTTATACCCGGGGTGGAGGAGAGGAGACTCTCCTCCAGGCCCCGGGAACCATATTTGAGTAACAAAAAAAAAGAAATAAAATAAAAAAATCATGATATACTCACCTCTCAGCGCTGCACGCGGCCGTCCGGTCTCAGGTTTGCTATGCGACCAGGACCTGCGGTGACGTCGCGGTCACATGACCATGACGTCACGAAGGTCCTGGTCGCACAGCATCTTTGGAACCGGACCGCCGCCTGCAGCGCCGAGGAGATCGGGACGTCAGAGGGTAAGTATATAATTATTTTATTATTTTTAACATTACTATTGATGCTGCATATTGCTGCATATGCAGCATCAATAGTAGGGGTAAAATCCCACAGCGGAACCCGCAGGACAAACCGCGATAAATCTGCAGGGATAACCGCAGCGGGTTTGCCTTGCAGATTTATCAAATCCGCTGCGGGAGAACCCGCAGGACAGGACGCAACGTGTGAATGTGGCCTAATAGAAACATATGCACCACTTCTGCATTTATCACCCACTGCTGGTTTTGGCTGAGAAATACTGATGTAAAATACTGACCAAATACTGCTAGTGTGACGGAAGCCTAAGAAGTTTAATCTTTGTCCATTCACAACTATCAACAAAATAATTTCTATAAAAATAGTTTTCTGCTTTGCTGCCGATATAAAACACCACCAACACACACATACCCACTTGTCAGAATATTGGATGTGAGCAAAATTGATGTCATTCAACATCGAAATATTCACATCTGGGTAAGGTAAGAGGAATAGTCACTCATATGATTCCTCTTCAGCTCCTCTTCTTGTATAATTTTGAGCCATCATTGACCCAGGGTCACTTCATCAAATGAGGCAGTACACGCACAGTAAGCTCCTAATGGCATTGCAAGAGCCAGCCTATTGATCTGCTCATGCGCCACCCCACTGAGTTGACCTAAGACAATGACAGTGTCATCACAGAATGTTGGGCAGGAAAGACAGGTCACAGAGAAGACCTGTCAATCAAAAATTTTCTCTATGTAAAAATGTAAAATCTGGGGCTAAAACGAAATTTGTGTTGTAAAAATGTAATTATTGTTCCTTCACTGCTTAGTGGTAAAAATAATTCTGTAATACACCCGTGGTGACAATGAGATCACTGCACTCTTAGATGAATTAATTGAGAGGTGTAGTTTGTAAGAGTCTTTTGCAGCCTCTTAACAGGTTTTCCAGCAGGATTGCCCTGTATTTAGCTCCATCCATCTTCCAATCAAGTCTGATCAGTTTCCCTGTCCCTGCTGAAGAAAAGCATCCCCACAGCATGATGCTGCCACCACAATTAACCCCTCTGTGACCTTAGACGTACTATCCCGTCGAGGTGCCCTGGGCTTATCTGACCCTGGACGGGATAGTACGTCATAGCCGATCGGCCGCGCTCACGGGGGGAGCGCGGCCGATCGCGGCCGGGTGTCAGCTGCTTATCGCAGCTGACATCCGGCACTATGTGCCAGGAGCGGTCACGGACCGCCCCCGGCACATTAACCCCTGGCACACCGCGATCAAAGATGATCGCGATGTGCCGGCGGTGCAGGGAAGCACCGCGCAGGGAGGGGGCTCCCTGCGGGCTTCCCTGAGCCCCCCGCAGCAACGCGATGTGATCGCGTTGCTGCGAGGGTCTCCTCACCTCCCTCCCTGCTCGAGCCCCGGATCCAAGATGGCCGCGGATCCGGGTCCTGCAGGGAGGGAGGTGGCTTCACAGAGCCTGCTCAGAGCAGGCACTGTGAAGCCTGCAGCGCTACATGTCAGATCAGTGATCTGACAGAGTGCTGTGCAAACTGTCAGATCACTGATCTGTGATGTCCCCCCCTGGGACAAAGTAAAAATGTAAAAAAAAAATTTTCCAAATGTGTAAAAAAAATAAAAAAAAATATTCCAAAATAATGAAAAAAAAAAAAAAATATTATTCCCATAAATACATTTCTTCATCTAAATAAAAAAAAAAAACCAATAAAAGTACACATATTTAGTATCGCCGCGTCCGTAACGACCCGACCTATAAAACTGTCCCACTAGTTAACCCCTTCAGTAAACACCGTAAGAAAAAAAAAAAAAAAACGAGGCAAAAAACAACGCTTTATTATCATACCGCCGAACAAAAAGTGGAATAACACGCGATCAAAAGGACAGATATAAATAACCATGGTACCGCTGAAAGCGTCATATTGTCCCGCAAAAAAAGAGCCGCCACACAGCATCATCAGCAAAAAAATAAAAAAGTTATAGTCCTGAGAATAAAGCGATGCAAAAATAATTATTTTTTCTGTAAAATAGTTTTTATCGTATAAAAGCACCAAACCATAAAAAAATGATATAAATGAGGTGTCGCTGTAATCGTACTGACCCGAAGAATAAAACTGATTTATCAATTTTACCAAACGCGGAACGGTATAAACGCCTCCCCCAATAGAAATTCATGAATAGCTGGCTTTTGGTCATTCTTCCTCACAAAAATCGGAATAAAAAGCGATAAAAAAATGTCACGTGCCCAAAAATGTTTTCAATAAAAACGTCAACTCGTCCCGCAAAAAACAAGACCTCACATGACTCTGTGGACCAAAATATGGAAAAATTATAGCTCTCAAAATGTGGTATTGCAAAAAATATTTTTTGCAATAAAAAGGGTCTTTCAGTGTGTGACGGCTGCCAATCATAAAAATCTGCTAAAAAACTCGCTATAAAAGTAAATCAAACCCCCCTTCATCACCCCCTTAGTTAGGGAAAAATAAAAAAAAATGTATTTATTTCCATTTTCCCATTAGGGCTAGGGTTAGGGCTAGGGTTAGGGCTAGGGTTAGGGCTAGGGCTAGGGTTAGGGCTAGGGTTAGGGCTAGGGTTAGGGTTAGGGCTAGGGTTAGGGCTAGGGTTAGGGCTAGGGTTAGGGCTAGGGTTAGGGCTAGGGTTAGGGTTAGGGCTAGGGTTAGGGCTAGGGTTAGGGCTAGGGTTAGGGTTGGGGCTACGGTTAGGGTTGGGGCTAAAGTTAGGGTTAGGGTTTAGATTACATTTACAGTTGGGAATAGGGTTGGGATTAGGGTTAGGGGTGTGTCAGGGTTAGAGGTGTGGTTAGGGTTACCGTTGGAATTAGGGTTAGGGGTGTGTTTAGATTAGGGTTTCAGTTATAATTGGGGGGTTTCCACTGTTTCGGCACATCAGGGGCTCTCCAAACACGACATGGCGTCCGATCTCAATTCCAGCCAATTCTGCGTTGAAAAAGTAAAACAGTGCTCCTTCCCTTCCGAGCTCTCCTGTGTGCCCAAACAGGGGTTTACCCCAACATATGGGGTATCAGCGTACTCAGGACAAATTGGACAACAACTTTTGTGGACCAATTTCTCCTGTTACCCTTGGGAAAATACAAAACTGGGGGCTAAAAAATAATTTTTGTGGGAAAACAAAAAGATTTTTTATTTTCACGGCTCTGCGTTATAAACTGTAGTGAAACACTTGGGGGTTCAAAGTTCTCACAACACATCTAGATAAGTTCATTGAGGGGTCTAGTTTCCAATATGGGGTCACTTGTGGGGGGTTTCTACTGTTTAGGTACATTAGGGGCTCTGCAAACGCAATGTGACGCCTGCAGACCAATCCATCTAAGTCTGCATTCCAAATGATGCTCCTTCCCTTCCGAGCCCTCCCATGCGCCCAAACGGTGGTTCCCCCCAACATATCGGGTATCAGCGTACTCAGGACAAATTGGACAACAACATTTAGGGTCCAATTTCTCCTGCTAACCTTGGAAAAATACAAAACTGGGGGCTAAAATATAATTTTTGTGGAAAAAAAAATATTTTTTATTTGCATGGCTCTGCGTTATAAACTGTAGTGAAATACTTGGGGGTTCAAAGCTCTCACAACACATCAAGATGAGTTCCTTAGGGGGTCTACTTTCCAAAATGGTGTCACTTGTGGGGGGTTTCTACTGTTTAGGTACATTAGGGGCTCTGCAAACGCAATGTGACGCCTGCAGACCATTCCATCTAAGTCTGCATTCCAAATGGCGCTCCTTCCCTTCCGAACCCTCCCATGCGCCCAAACGGTGGTTCCCCCCCACATATGGGGTATCAGCGTACTCAGGACAAATTGGACAACAACTTTTGGGGTCCAATTTCTCCTGTTACCCTAGGGAAAATACAAAACTGGGGGCTAAAAAATAATTTTTGTGGGAAAAAAATTTTGTTTTATTTTTATGGCTCTGCATTATAAACTTCTGTGAAGCCCTTGGTGGGTCAAAGTGCTCACCACACATCCAGATAAGTTCCTTAGGGGGTCTACTTTCCAAAATGGTGTCACTTGTGGGGGGTTTCAATGTTTAGGCACATCAGTGGCTCTCCAAACGCAACATGGCGTCCCATCTCAATTCCTGTCAATTTTGCATTGAAAAGTCAAACGGCGCTCCTTCCCTTCCGAGCTCTCCCATGCGCCCAAACAGTGGTTTACTGCCACATATGGGGTATCAGCGTACTCGGGACAAATTGGACAACAACTTTTGAGGTCCAATTTCTTCTCTTACCCTTGGAAAAATAAAAAATTGGGGGCAAAAATATAATTTTTGTGAAAAAATATGATTTTTTATTTTTACGGTTCTGCATTATAAACTTCTGTGAAGCACTTGGTGGGTCAAAGTGCTCACCACACCTCTAGATAAGTTCCTTAGGGGGTCTACTTTCCAAAATGGTGTCACTTGTGGGGGGTTTCAATGTTTAGGCACATCAGTGGCTCTCCAAACGCAACATGGCGTCCCATCTCAATTTCTGTCAATTTTGCATTGAAAAGTCAAACTGCGCTCCTTCCCTTCCGAGCTCTCCCATGCGCCCAAACAGTGGTTTACTGCCACATATGGGGTATCAGCGTACTCAGGACAAATTGGACAACAACTTTTGAGGTCCAATTTCTTCTCTTACCCTTGGAAAAATAAAAAATTGGGGGCAAAAATATAACTTTTGTGAAAAAATATGATTTTTTATTTTTACGGTTCTGCATTATAAACTTCTGTGAAGCACTTGGTGGGTCAAAGTGCTCACCACACATCCAGATAAGTTCCTTAGGGGGTCTACTTTCCAAAATGGTGTCACTTGTGGGGGGTTTCAATGTTTAGGCACATCAGTGGCTCTCCAAACGCAACATGGCGTCCCATCTCAATTCCTGTCAATTTTGCATTGAAAAGTCAAATAGCGCTCCTTCCCTTCCGAGCTCTCCCATGCGCCCAAACAGTGGTTTACTGCCACATATGGGGTATCAGCGTACTCAGGACAAATTGGACAACAACTTTTTGGGTCCAATTTCTCCTGTTACCCTTGGTAAAATAAAACAAATTGGAGCTGAAGTAAATTTTTTGTGTAAAAAAGTTAAATGTTCATTTTTATTTAAACATTCCAAAAATTCCTATTAAACACCTGAAGGGTTAATAAACTTCTTGAATGTGGTTTTGAGCACCTTGAGGGGTGCAGTTTTTAGAATGGTGTCACACTTGGGCATTTTCTATCATATAGACCCCTCAAAATGACTTCAAATGAGACGTGGTCCCTAAAAAAAAATGGTGTTGTAAAAATGAGAAATTGCTGGTCAACTTTTAACCCTTATAACTCCCTAACAAAAAAAAAAAATTGGTTCCAAAATTATGCTGATGTAAAGGAGACATGTGGGAAATGTTACTTATTAAGTATTTTGTGTGACATATCTCTGTGATTTAATTGCATAAAAATTCAAAGTTTGAAAATTGCGAAATTTTCAAAATTTTCGCCAAATTTCCGTTTTTTTCACAAATAAACGCAGGTACTATCAAAGAAATTTTACCACTATCATGAAGTACAATATGTCACGAGAAAACAATGTCAGAATCACCAGGATCCGTTGAAGCGTTTCGGAGTTATAACCTCATAAAGGGACAGTGGTCAGAATTGTAAAAATTGGCCTGGTCATTAACGTGCAAACCACCCTTGGGGGTAAAGGGGTTAAAGAATTGGATAGTTTCAGTGTGATGTGCAGTGCTAGTTTTCCACCACATGTAGCGTTGTGCATTAAGCCCAAAAAGTTCTACTTTGGTCTCATCCGACCAGAGCACCTTCTTCTGTTAGCTGTGTCCCCTACATGTCTTTTTACAAACTGCAAACAAGACTTCTTATGGCTTGCTTTTAAAAATGGCTTTTTTTTTTCTTGCCACTCTTCCATAGAGGCCACATTTGTGGAGTATATGACTAAGGCTATGTGCACACATTGCGGAATTGTGTGCAGATTTTTCCCCACCATTTTTGCAAAATCCACAGGTAAAACGCACTGCGTTTTACCTGCGGATTGAACGTGGAATTCCTGCGGGTTTTGTGCAGATTCCACCTGCGGTTTGACACCTACGGATTCCAATTGAGGAGCAGGTGTAAACCGTTGCAGAAACCACAAAAAGAATTGACATACGGAAAATACAACGCAGCATTTCCGAGCAGTATTTTCTGCAGTATGGGCACAGCAGATTTGATTTTCCATAGGTTTACATGGTACTGTAAACCGCATGGAAAACAGCTGCGAATCCGCAGCGGCCAATCCGCTGCGGATCCGCAGCACAATCCGCAACGTGTGCACATACCCTGTCCTGTGGACAGATTCTCCCATCTGAGCAGTGGGTATCTGTATCTGCTCCTGATTGACTATGGGCCTCTTAGGTGCTTCTCTATTTAGTGTTCTCCTTGCTCAGTTTATGTGGACAACCATGACTTAGAAAGAGTATGGCAAAACTGCAAACCTACCATTTTTTGATAATGGACTGAACAGTGCTCCGTAAGATGTTCAGACCTTGTTGTGTTCCTTGGTTTTCATGATGCGCTTTGATCTCTAATGTTCTCACACAAACCTCAGAGGCCTTCACAGAACAGTAGTCATATTGAAAATACATTACATACAGATTGACTCAGTTTACTAATTATGTCACTTCTGGAGGCAGTTGATCACTCAGGAATTTATTGACAGGTATCAGAACAAAGGGGCTGAATACAAATGCACGTCATAATTTTCAGATTTATATTTTTAAAATATTTAGAAAACCATGTATCATTTATTTTATACTTTTTCCAAATATTTAATACATTTGTGTTGGTACAGGTGCTTCTCACAAAATTAGAATATCAAAAAACTAATTTATTTCAATTCAAAAAGTGAAACTCATAATATACAGAGTCAATACAGAGTGATCTATTTCAAGTGTTATTTCTGTTGATGATTATGGCTTACAGCCAATGGCAACCCAAATGTCATTATCTCACTAAATTAGAATAATTTACAGAAAAAAACACCTGCTAAAGGTTCCACAATTATGGGGAAGACAGCTGACTTGACAGGAGTCCAGAAGGCAGTCATTGACACACTCCACAAGGAGGGTAAGCCACGAAAGGTCATTGCTAAAGAAGCTGGCTGTTCACACAGTGCAGCATCCAAGCATATTAATGGAAAGTTGAGTGGAAGGAAGTGTGGTATAAAAAGGTGCACAAGCAACCGGGATAGCCACAGCCTTGAAAGGATTGTTAAGAGAAGGCCATTCAAAAATGTGGTGGAGATTCACAAGGAGAAGACTGCTGCTGGAGTCATTGCTTCAAGAGTCACCACACACAGACCTATACAGGACATAGGCTACAAGTGTCGCATTCCTTGTGTCAAGCCACTCATGACCAATAGACAACGCCAGAAGCGTCTTATCTGGGCCAAGGAGAAAAAGAACTGGACTGTAGCTCAATGGTCCAAGGTGTTGTTTTCAGATTAAAGTAAATTTTGCATTTCATTTGGAAATCAAGGTCCCAGAGTCTGGAGGAAGCATGGAGAGGCGCACAATGCAAGCTGATTGAGGTCTATTGTGAAGTTTCCACAATCAGTAATGGTTTGGGGAGTCATGACTCAATGGGGTAATGTCAAAAGGAAGATGAGGCACCAGACCCAACAATGCAGACGAGCTGAAGGATGCTATCAAAGCAACCTGGGCTTCCATAACACCTCAGCAGAGCCACAGCCTGATTGCCTCTATGCCACGCTTCACTGATGCAGTAACTGATGTACAAAGAGCTCCGGCCAAGTAATGAGTGCATTTACTTAACATACTATACATTTCAGTCGGCGAACATTTCAGATTTTAAAATCATTTTTCAAGATGGAGTTATAAAGTATTCTAATTTACTAAGATAATGACTTTGGGGTTTTCATTGGCTGTAAGCCATAATCATCAACATTAACAGAACTAAACACTTGAAATAGATCACCCTGTTTGTAATGAATCTATATAATATAGGAGTTTCACTTTTTGCATTGAAGAACTGAAATAAATTAACTTTTTGATGATATTCTAATTTTGACAGAAGCACCTGTATATCACATAAAATCCCAATAAAATACATTTAAGTTTGTAAGTTGTACTGCACCATTTCTCAAAATTGAACTACGGTACATAAATTTATGTTGTTCAGTTTTGAGAACGGGTTTGGCATAAGCCTGAAACGCCGTAATAAAAGGTGCTTGAAGTATTGGTACACATGGAACTAGTTAAAAGCAGTGCAGTCTACTAGAATGCCTATCTCTTCAATCAACAGGCATAAAAAAATCCTCTTTAATCTGAAGACATGACTGCAGCAGCTGAATAATCTATGTTCATTTATTGAAGTTGTGACATACACAATCCAATAAAGGAGAGCAACGCCCTCACCACCCCCTTTCACTTTTAAAATACATTATTACCCTATATGCGCTTGTCTCCATTTTTGTTTTAAACTGATTAAAATGACAGAAGATAAAATTGGTCAGGCGTTGTAAATTACAGGAACAGATGAAGGCTCCGCCAAAACACGCATTGGGGTGAGCGCACATCCACTCATGGATCTCACTGCCCCAATTGGCTACACTCATTGAGGTAAGTTATTTTCCTTACAAACTTTTAATTTCTAAATTGGTGTACCTCTGATCAGGCGATACAGACACCGATAAAGGCCATGTGGGATGTTGCAATTACAATGTATAAGAAAACACAAAAGCGCACAGAGAGGTCAAAAAATACTCTGTGGTAAAAAAGTCACAGTAAATAAGCAAGTGCTAGTCAAAAAATGAAAAAATACAGGGTATTTAGTTAATACGTTTTTTTGCAAAAAAAAGTATGTTAAGCTGCTCCACCAATCGCCAAGGTATACCCATAATAGAGCAGTCCTGTCTAATGTATATAATCCCTATCTGATGTATTTAAAAACCTGATCATCCGTATAGTACCTGTATGAACAGGGCTCAGAGAGAAAATATCCACGTTGAACATGCGAGATGGAACAGCTACAATGCAAATGACCCACAGAGGAGTGGTGAACTCCCCAGTCTTGTAGAAACAAGAGAACAATTATAAAACCAAAAACACATGGGCCACCTGCATAGCGAACAAGTCTGTAGGAACCTGTTCACACCACCAAAGAACTTGAAAACACAAAAGCGCAGAGAGGTAAAAAAATATATACATTAGACAGGACTGCTCTATTATGGGTATACCTTGGCGATTGGTGGAGCAGCTTAACATACTTTTTTTTGCAAAAAAATGTATTAACTAAATACCCTGTATTTTTTCATTTTTTGACTAGCACTTGCTTATTTACTGTGACTTTTTTACAACAGAGTATTTTTGACCTCTCTGTGCGCTTTTGTGTTTTCAAGTTCTTTGGTGGTGTCAACAGGTTCCTACAGACTTGTTCGCTATGCAGGTGGCCCATGTGTTTTTGGTTTTATAATTACAATGTATAAGTAGACTATTATACCTACATTGATGTAATGCTTGAGTTGACTTTATTTTGAGGACTGAGGACTCTCAATTCTAAATATTTTTTGAGTTGACTTTAGTGTCATATACCGGATTCGTGCGGCAATTTTCTGCATTTTTACTCCTTCCCTCTTTTTCCTTGTATCTGTTTCTCTGAATAAGGCCGGAGTCACACTACAGCGAGATACGGCCGAGTCTCGCAGGTTAAAAACAACCTCTGGCACCGGCACTCCGGAGCAGAGCGTGCAACTCCAAGTATTGCTATGCGGCTGCATGCTCCGCTCTGGAGTGCCGCTGCCAGAGCTTGATTTTAACCTGCGAGACTCGGCCGTATCTCGCTGTGTGTGATCCCGGCCTAAAGTTTTTGTATACTATTACTTCGAATGTCAGATTGTTTTCTTGTTTCTCTGGTCTCCTTAGTAACAGAGTGCACAGAAGCCTAAGGTGAATTCCAGACTTAGATTTGCTGATGATAACTCAGACAAGTGGGGTTAATCAGGAGCACACAGGAGATGAAGTCTGCAACATTGGGTAGAAGATGTTTCTGGGAAATGTAGTTTTAGCAATAAAAGAATAGGACCACCTTTTCAGCTATCCAACGCTGGATGCATAGAGAAATAAGCAAGGATACAAGAAAAAAAAAACTATGTTGGGTTCAATCTGTATATTAACAATAAGTATGCATTTACTGTGATTAATAAAAAATGTGAATGAGGGAATAACCCTTTGTCGCAATATGCACTTGAATGTAACCCTTTTTTTCAGATTTTCAATGTTTATTGATTTTTATCTACAAGGGTATATGCACCAGTAGTTTTAGGCTGCCGTCACACTAGCAGTATTTGGTCAGTATTTTACATCAGTATTCCTGAGGCAAAACCAGGAGTGGAACAACAGAGGGAAAGTATAATAGAAATATATGCACCACTTCTGCATTTATCACCCACTCCTGGTTTTGGCCGAGGAATACTGATGTAAAATACTGACCAAATACTGCTAGTGTGACGGCAGCCTTAGAGGAGTTTTCTGCATCTGGTCTGTTCGAAAACCTGAAAAATTGCCCAAAAACCACTTGATAGACTCTTCCTATTAATTTAGATTACAAAACAACTTTCTGTTCATACACTCAGTCTTCTAGACATTTTTATTCCGATTTTGGAAAACGCCTAATGAGAGAAAAGAAATGCACGTCACTTCTGTTAAGTATCTCTTGATAAAAAATGGTCCAATACAGGTAACTCAAAAGGCTGCAGAAAAAATCCTTCATGATAAAAAAATATGCAAAAGCACTTGAGAAACTTCAGCAAATTCTTCAGAAAATGAAAAACTCCACAAAAGGAGAGTCTCCTGAAGCAGTTTCCAATAAAAAATGTATTGTTTTTAACCAAACTCTGCGTGCACATACCCTAACACATCAAGCAAACAAGGAAAAATGCAACTCAATGCTCACTGTTTATATAGTTTTTATAAATCCCTTGTGCATCTATAGTGTGCGTGAACACTGTTCTTTTCATTATTTTTTCTGGCCATAAGATTGCTGAGGTCTTAAGATGCAAAAACACAAAAAACATGCCAGGTGGTGGGTGATACATTAACACATGAAAGAGCTCAGAAAGGAAACAGCACCGTTTGGCTTTTGGAGCACAAATTTTTCCAGAATTGATTTTGATCGCCTCAACGCATTTGCTGAGCCACTGGCGAACCAGTACACATATCAGAAACTAAATAAGACAAAGCATTTATCAAGTTGTGAAGTGAGAATTTTGACTGCAGTTTTCCAGAAAGTACTATGGAATTGATTTTGCAAACTGAAAATTGAAATCTCACCAAGGAAATGCCATTTTATTATCCAATAGGTTGTGCCCAGCTTCTGTAATAAAAAACGGTCTTCAATTATTATGCTGCCTTTGCCAATTGTTTACAAATTCCTTACGTGCGGCTCTAATGGTTGGGTTGTAAATATTGAAAGGCTTAAGTATGAAAAAGCAGTAGGCATTTGAAGCCTAACCTCAAATGCTTATGGTGTTATTTACAATGTGCTGGCCGACAATTGCTGAGGCTCTATGTTGAATAAATAAATTAAACCTACTAAATGTGACCCTATTTTGGAATTACACCCCTTCAAACATTTTTTAAGTGGTGTACTGATCATTTTGACCCCAAAAGTGTATTTCAGAAATTTATGTACAGCTGATGACAAAAGTGAAAACTAAAATGTTTCCCTAGTTGTGGTATAAGTGACATATTAACTTTATTCTGAGTCAGTATGATTAACCCCTTTACCCCCAAGTGTGGTTTGCACGTTAATGACAGGGACAATTTTTACAATTCTGACCACTGTCCCTTTATGAGGTTATAACTCTGGAACGCTTCAACGGATCCCGGTGATTCTGACAATGTTTTCTCGTAACATATTGTACTTCATGATAGTGGTAAAAAAAATTTGATATTAGCTGCGCTTATTTGTGAAAAAAAACAGAAATTTGGCGAAAATTTTGAAAATTTCGCAATTTTCCAACTTTGAATTTTTATGCAATTAAATCACAGAGATGTCACACTAAATACTTAATAAGTAACATTTCCCACATGTCTACTTTACCTCAGCACAATTTTGGAACCAAAATGTTTTTTTGTCAGGGAGTTATAAGGGTTAAAAGTTGACCAGCAATTTCTCATTTTAACAACACCATTTTTTAGGGACCACATCTCATTTGAAATCATTTTGAGGGCGCTATATGATAGAAAATAACCAAGCGTGACACCATTCTAAAGACTGCACCCCTCAAGGTGCTCAAAACCACATTCAAGAAGTTTATTAACCCTTCAGGTGTTTCACAGGAATTTTTGGAATGTTTAAATAAAAATGAACATTTAACTTTTTTTCACAAAAAACTTACTTCAGCTCCAATTTGTTTTATTTTACCAAGGGTAACAGAAGAAAATGGACCCCAAAAGTTGTTGTGCAATTTGTCCCGAGTATGCTGATACCCCATATGTGGGGGTAAACCATTGTTTGGGCGCATGGCAGAGCTAGGAAGCGAAGGAGCGCCATTTGACTTTTCAATGCAAAATTGACTGGAATTGAGATGGGACGCCATGTTGAGTTTGGAGAGCCCCTGATGTGCCTAAACATTGAAACCCACCACAAGTGACACCATTTTGGAAAGTATACCCCCTAAGGAACTTATCTAGATGTGTGGTGAGCACTTTGACCCATTAAGTGATTCACAGAAGTTTATCATGCAGAGCCGTAAAAATAAAAAATCATATTTTTTCACAAAAATGATCTTTTCGCCCCCAATTTTTTATTTTTCCAAGGGTAAGAGAAGACCACTGGGTGCTTGGCAGAGCTCGGAAGGGAAGGAGCGCCATTTGACTTTTCAATGCAAAATTGACTGGAATTGAGATGGGACGCCATGTTGCGTTTGGAGAGCCACTGATGTGCCTAAACATTGAAATCCCCCTCAAGTGACACCATTTTGGAAAGTAGACCCCCTAAGGAACTCATCTAGATGTGTTGTGAGAGCTTTGAACCCTCAAGTGTTTCACTACAGTTTATAACGCAGAGCCGTGAAAATAAAAAATCCTTTTTTTTCCCACAAAAATTATTTTTTAGCCCCCAGTTTTGTATTTTCCCAAGGGTAACAGGAGAAATTGGACCCCAAAAGTTGTTGACCAATTTGTCCCGAGTACGCTGATGCCCTATATGTGGGGGGGGGGACCACTGTTTGGGCGCATGGGAGAGCTCGGAAGGGGAGGAGCGCCATTTGGAATGCAGACTTAGATGGAATGGTCTGCAGGTGTCACATTGCGTTTGCAGAGCCCCTATTGTACCTAAACAGTAGAAACCCCCCACAAGTGACCCCATATTGGAAACTAGACCCCCCAAGGAACTTATCTAGATGTTTTGTGAGAACTTTGAACCCCCAAGTGTTTCACTACAGTTTCTAACGCAGAGCCGTGAAAATAAAAAAATCCTTTTTTTTCCCACAAAAATTATTTTTTAGCCCCCAGTTTTGTATTTTTCCAAGGGTAACAGTTGAAATTGTTTTCCAATTTGTTCAGAGTACGCTGATACCCCATATGTTGGGGTAAACCCCTGTTTGGGAGCACGGGAGAGCTCGGAAGGGAAGGAGCACTGTTTTGCTTTTTCAACGCAGAATTGGCTGCAATTGAGATCGGACGCCATGTCGTGTTTGGAGAGCCCCTGATGTGCCTAAACAGTGGAAACCCCCCAATTCTAACTGAAACCCTAATCCAAACACACCCCTAACCCTAATCTCAACGGTAACCCTAACTACACCCCTAACCCTGACACACCCCGAACCCTAATCCCAACCCTATTCCCAACCGTAAATGTAATCCTAACCCTAACTTTAGCCCCAACCCAAACCCTAACTTTATCTCTAACCCTAAACCTAACTTTAGCCCCAACCCTAGCCCCAACCCTAAATGGAAAATGGAAATACATTTTTAAATTTTTTCCCTAACTAAGGGGTTGATGAAGGGGGGTTTGATCTACTATTTATAGCGGGTTTTCTAGCGGATTTTTATGATTGGCAGCCATCACACACTAAAAAAGACGCTTTTTATTGCAAAAAATATTTTTTGCGTTACCACATTTTGAGAGCTATAATTTTTCAATATTTTTGTCCACAGAGTCATGTGAGGTCTTGTTTTTTGCAGGACGAGTTGACGTTTTTATTGGTATCATTTTTGGGCACGTGACATTTTTTGATCGCTTTTTCTTCTGATTTTTGTGAGGCAGAATGACCAAAAACCAGCTATTCATGAACTTCTATTGGGGGGGGAGGTGGGGGGGTTTGGTAAAATGGATAAAGCAGTTTTATTCTTCGGGTCAGTACAATTACAGCAATACCTCATTTATTTAATTTTTTATGTCTTGGCGTTTTTATACAATAAAAACTATTTTGTAGAAAAAATAATTACTTTTGCATTGCTTTATTCTGAGGACTATAACTTTTTTATTTTTTAGCTGATTATGCTGTATAGTGGGCTCGTTTTTTGTGGGACAAGATGACGTTTTCAGCCGTACCATGGTTATTTATATCCATCTTTTTGATCGAGTGTTATTCCACTTTTTGTTCGGCGGTATGATAATAAAGCGCTGTTTTTTGCCTTTTTTTACGGTGTTCACTGAAGGGGTTAACTAGTGGGTTAGTTTTATAGGTCAGGTCGTTACGGACGCAGCGATACTAAATATGTGTACTTTTATTTTTTATTTTTTTTTAGCTCTGAGCAGGAGCTGTGAAGCCACCTCCCTACAGGACCCGGATGCAGCCCCGCAGCCATTTTGGATCCGGACCTGCTGCAGGGAGGAAGTAAGAGACCCTCGCAGCAACGCGATCACATCACGTTGCTCCAGGGGTCTCAGGGAAGCACGCAAGGAGCCCCCTCCCTGCGTGATGCTTACCTATACCGCCATAACACTGTGATCATGTTTGATCGCAGTGTGCTGGGGGTTAATGTGCCAGGGGCGGTCCGTGACCGCTCCTGGCACATAGCGCCGGATGTCAGCTGCGATAGTCAACTGACACCCGGCCGCGATCGGCCGCGCTCCCCCCGTGAGTGCGGCTGATCGCGCTGGACGTACTATTCCGTCCTTGGGAAGTAGGGCCCACCCCACATGGACGGAATAGTATGTCAAATGACAGAAAGGGGTTAAGGATGATACAAAATTCATACAGTTTTAGATTTTACTATGTTTCATTGTGTTTAAGGTTGAAAGTAGACATACTGTACTGTAAGTCCACCGACTTTAATCTATGACCTAATATGCTTGATCTGGAGAAAGGCAAAAATACCATGAGGTAGATGCGAATTGCTCCATATTAGGGAGCAAAGTCCTTCCAGACTCCACATACGGCAATCAGACGAGTCCTGAAGCAACATCCCATAACAGAGTCTAGTTCCCATAACCTTGTAATATTATATTTTTCAAAAAAGCCATCCAGGCCCTTATTGAACTTTTGTAGTGAATCAACCAGTACAACATGTAAGTGGCCAAGAGGTCCATAGTGTCACTGCTCTTACAGTAAAGATTGGCCGTCTGTGATCATGATTAACTTTTTGTCCTCTAGACATAGATGATGCTCCTTTTGTCATTGGACCAGGTGTAAAGAGATCATTAGAAAGATGTGTACTGTTCATTAGTATATATGTACATTGTAATAAGATCCGTCCCAAGCTTTCATATTTCCAAATTGGGTCCCAAGCTTTCATATTTCCAAATTGGGTAAACCCAAGTTTAATAACCTAGTAACATAGTAACATAGTAAGGCCGAAAAAAGACATTTGTCCATCCAGTTCAGCCTATATTCCATCATAATAAATCCCCAGATCTACGTCCTTCTACAGAACCTAATAATTGTATGATACAATATTGTTCTGCTCCAGGAAGACATCCAGGCCTCGCTTTAACCTCTCGACTGAGTTCGCCATCACCACCTCCTCAGGCAAGCAATTCCAGATTCTCACTGCCCTAACAGTAAAGAATCCTCTTCTATGTTGGTGGAAAAACCTTCTCTCCTCCAGACGCAGAGAATGCCCCCTTGTGCCCGTCACCTTCCTTGGTATAAACAGATCCTCAGCGAGATATCTGTATTGTCCCCTCATATACTTATACATGGTTATTAGATCGCCCCTCAGTCGTCTTTTTTCTAGAGTAAATAATCCTAATTTCGCTAATCTATCTGGGTATTGTAGTTCTCCCATCCCCTTTATTAATTTTGTTGCCCTCCTTTGTACTCTCTCTAGTTCCATTATATCCTTCCTGAGCACTGGTGCCCAAAACTGGACACAGTACTCCATGTGCGGTCTAACTAGGGATTTGTACAGAGGCAGTATAATGCTCTCATCATGTGTATCCAGACCTCTTTTAATGCACCCCATGATCCTGTTTGCCTTGGCAGCTGCTGCCTGGCACTGGCTGCTCCAGGTAAGTTTATCATTAACTAGGATCCCCAAGTCCTCCCTGTCAGATTTACCCAGTGGTTTCCCGTTCAGTGTGTAATGGGAAAGGGGATAACTTCCCAATCGTTAGGGGTGCAACTGCTGGGACACTCATTGATCCCATGAACTGGGGCACTGTACTACCTCGTGTGACTGACGAGTTGGTCAATCATGTGCACCTCTGCTCCATTTATTCTGTGTGGGACCATCAAAAATTGCCTAGCTCAGCGTTCAACTGGTCATCAGCATTTCCATTAAGAATAAATGGAGCGGATATGTGCATGATTGAGCTCACTTCTTTCAAACCAGCCCTTGTGATCAGTGGGGGTCTTAAGGTACCTTCACACTTAGCAACTTTACCACGAGAACGACAACGATCCGTGACGTTGCAGCGTCCTGGATAGCGATCTCGTTGTGTTTGACACGAACCAGCGATCTGGATCCTGCTGTGATATCGCTGGTCGGAGCTAGAAGGCCAGAACTTTATTTGGTCGTCAGATCAGCGTGTATCGTCGTAATCTCCCTGTCAGATTTACCCAGTGGTTTCCCATTCAGTGTGTAATGGTGATATTGGTGATATTGATTCCTTCTTCCCATGTGTATAACCTTACATTTATCATTGTTAAACCTCATCTGCCACCTTTCAGCCCAAGTTTCCAACTTATCCAGATCCATCTGTAGCAGAATACTATCTTCTCTTGTATTAACTGCTTTACATAGTTTTGTATCATCTGCAAATATCGATATTTTACTGTGTAAACCTTCTACCAGATCATTAATGAATATGTTGAAGAGAACAGGTCCCAATACCGACCCCTGCGGTACCCCACTGGTCACAGCGACCCAGTTAGAGACTATACCATTTATAACCACCCTCTGCTTTCTATCACTAAGCCAGTTACTAACCCATTTACACACATTTTCCCCCAGACCAAGCATTCTCATTTTGTGTACCAACCTCTTGTGCGGCACGGTATCAAACGCTTTGGAAAAATCGAGATATACCACGTCCAATGACTCACCGTGGTCCAGCCTATAGCTTACCTCTTCATAAAAACTGATTAGATTGGTTTGACTATTACCTGTTCATGTAATAGTATGTCATGGAAGAAAAAAGGGTTACATTAATTTTTGGGGGCCGTCATCTTTACTGGCCACTCCATTTATTTCTAGATTTTTACACTAGCTTGTATTTTTGTCTTTGGCAGGATGAATTCTAAAGCATAGTTACAATCTGGTGTAAAAGTTTAATTTTTCAGTGTAATTTTAAAAGTGTCAACATAAATAGGTCTACAATATATTCCAAAATAGCATATTTCAGAGTATTCCTATATGAGACTATAACAAAACAAAACTAATAACAAACTAAAAAACATAATATATATGTAAAATTCAAACCATGTTTCATTGGCTTTTGATAAGAATTAACACTTGCAATACAGGATTCATTCAATTTATTGAGTGTTTTGAGGTCCAGATTACATGTAGAAATAACAAAATGCAAGACATTCAGTTAAAATTCTTCTGAAATGATGAGTACATTCGGATTTTTCAAGTAGATGCTTTTTGCCCTCTGTCATAACCGATTTCAAATGGTGCTAGATTACAACTTCAGCCTCTAAACACCAAAAGAGATCGGTCATTCAGTGTAAGGGAGTACTGGTCTGAAAACGCTGGCAAAAAAAAAGAAACGTGATAGAAGATACCTTTTCTGTTCAGTCATAATATTTTGCACTCTACAGTCTTAAAAGCAATAAATGAGGATTTATATTTGGAATCAAATATATAATCAGCAAAAATAAAATTATACATTCTATATAAGCCCTTTAGATATGTGTCCCTGAATCTTTTTTATCATAATTATTTCATCTCAACAAGATGAACAGCCATTACAGCTCTATTTTATACAGACTCTCAGAGGGATACACAGAATCAATGCTTATAGAGGTGATACCTCCACCCATACAGAGTATTGAATTCTTTTTCTGACAAATCAAGCAGACAATTATTTTTCTCAAGGCCATTTCTAATTTTTAGAAATTAAATAAATTGTCGATTTGACCACTCCAAAATTTCTGCTGTCTAATTGTTTTGTTATACTTGTCTGCTCTACCTGATGCAGGCTCAAGACCAATCACTGAGCGCTCCTGCCGGTGATTTAGCTACTCCACATCAACAAAGCAGCTCTTCTTCTTTTGGGCTCCTTTATTGACAGGGTGTGATGACTGAGGTCATGCTGATTGATCGACAACTGGATCCCCGTAGTTAGGTAGCGAGGAGGCGGCTGTCAATCAGCATGACGTCGGCAGTCACGCCCCATCAACAGAGCAAAGCTGAAGAGACTTGACGTCACAGAAAGCTGCTAAATCGCCAGCAGGAGCAGTCTGTGACCGCTCTCTGTTGCTAGAGATCTGCACCAGGCTCAACAGGCAGATAGATAGCAACTACTTTCATGTTATCTTTTAGGTCCTTAGTAAAAAACGTACATAGCCCAGGATAACCCCTTTAATGATATATTTTTGTAAAACACCTTGAATTAAAGCAGAAAGTAGACATCTCAATCAAATCGTGTTTTAAATTGATTGTACTGGGGTACGAAGACTAATTTATGAAAAATTTGTCACTGTCCAAATACTTTTGGGCCCAAATGTATACTTGGTGTGTCTTTTTTTCTTAAATTTTAAACTGAGGATGGATATGCATTTTAAAGTCTTGTTAAATGGAAAACTTTACTTTTAAATGAAGATTCCCCACTTAAATTGTGATAAATGTTATATAAAAGCAGTATTTTGTACAGACTTAGAATTACCTAGTGATATAACTTTGTAACTTAAGGGGAAAAGCTCTTCATCCCCCTTATTACCGTTTTGGGGTGGTCAGATGATAACTATTCATTTACTGCTAAGTGGCCTGTATCCAAAATTTCTGAGGCATTTTAAAAGCAACTAATCCGCATGTAACTTTTCACATGGAAACATTAATATGTACCTGGTATTTCACCGGACTTGAGTAAACTGTCATGTGTGTACATGAGGAATAGCACCATATGTATCCATTGACTTGAATCTTACATTTTTCAGCCTTTGCATTCTCCATCTCTAGCTGTCAGTTTTCTTTGAGTAAGTGGGTGGAGACTAGCTGTCACGATGGACCCCATAAAGGACAGAGGAGATCCTATTGCTCTATCTGTAGCACATCCTCAGAAATAGAAGTAGCATGAAGACATTATATATTAGTACAGCGAAAGGTAGCTGTGAATCTAACACTGGGGTAAGATAACACATTCTAGAAAGCAAAAGAATGGTATCGGTGTGTTTTTTTTTTTAGCATTTCTCTCTCACTCCAGTAGCTTCTTCCCATGCAACCTCATAACACTATTTTATCTAATAATACAGTTTAACCACTAAGAGGTAGCATAGCAAGGAATGTGACTATCATACTAGCATAAGGTATTCTACACTAAACACAAAGTTCTGCATTGTCAGTATATAAATAGTATGCTGTCATTTTCCTGTTATTTTCCTGGAGCAGACAGGACTTTTAGAGACACGTGACCCCTCTACCTACCCAAAGAAGTCCTCAAGCTAGCAGAGAGCTCTGATATTTAGCCTGTCTCATCTGCCAACTCTATTATACAGGTCTCTGGTAGGTCTTCAGCGCTTAATCAGTAATCACACTTTTTTTTTTTCAATATGGCATTGAGGTAGCCTCGCCTTAGATACTATGATTGCTGGGGAAGAAACAACAACTGGGCCCCACCAGCAGAGTCACGCTGGGGACAGCAGAAATTGATAAATCTAGGAGTCTGCAGGGTCAGCTCGATGCTTCTAGTGCAGACCTTGAATGGGTTTTCCCAGGCAATCTATGTGACTGCAAATTGCCGGATCGTGATAGTGTGCAATGCGCACAATGCCATGATTCCAAGTACAAGTGGGTGGTCACATGCCAACTGGATTCTTCTTCACATCTCTCAAAAGATCTTCAAGAGAAGCGGATGAGAATTGAGTGACTGCTACAATCATTTTTGTCTAGACCCTGAAAAAAACCTTTAAAGTACTGCTGGGACGTAGATAAAAGATGCTGGACATCTGACATTACTAAACAAAGAGGAACTGTACTGAGCCAAGTTAAATGAAATAAAAAAGCACTCCCCCCAAAAAATGTTATTCTCTAAACCTTATTAAATATGTATGTAATGTAGCGAGTTGTAATTAAATACCTACCAATCTCCATCTTCCTCAGATTCAAGTGCTGCTCCGGTCCTCTTCTAAGTCACAAAACTTCACATAAGAGTTTGTGTTACCCGTCGCTTTTATAATGTAAGTCAATGGAGCCTCGTTCTGATCATCATCTTCCTTGGTTTCCAGCACCGCTCCGGTTCTCGGATGAGTGTCGTGACTTCATCTCCGATTCGCCTGATAACACAGGGGTTTAGGTGTAGACTAGAAGTCACTCTTAAAGTGTAAGCATATCAGGTGAGGACAAAGCTCTGCAGACTTACATGTAGCGACTTCTTTTTCACACATAATCACCTTTGTGATTGGCTAATCAAAAGTGAAGTCATGAGACTCTGAAGAGGACAAGAGTGGTGCTAGAAACAATGGAAGACAACGGACGTTCGGTAAGTGTTTCAGCACGCTTAGAATACATTGTACATGCATTTACAACGTTTAGAGGATAACATTTTTGTTGGGTGTATTTCTTTAAGGGTCTGAGAGCAACATGACCCCTTTAAATTATTCACTCTGTTTCATTGCAGCCATTTAAAAAAAGTTCATTTTTTTTCTCATTAATGTCCACTCTGCTCCCCATCTTGACTGAAAAAAACAGAAATGTAGTAATTTTTGCAAATTTAATAAAAAAGAAAAACTGAAACATCACATGGTCATAAGTATTCAGACCGTTTGCTCAGACACTTCCTTGTGATCCTCCTTGAGATGGTTCTACTCCTTCATTAGAGTCCAGCTGTGTTTAATTAAACTGATAGGACCTGATTTGTAAAGGCACAAACATGTCTACATAAAACCTCACAGCTCACGTCAGAGCAAATGAGAATCATGAGGTCAAAGGAACTGGCCAAGGTGCTCAGAGACAGAATTGTGGCAAGATACACATATCTGACCAAGGTTACAAAATAATTTCTGCAGAACTCAAGGTTCCTAAGAGGACAGTGGCCTCCATAATCCTTCAATGGAAGAAGTTTGGGACCACCAGAAGTCTTCCTAGACCTGGCCGTCCAGCCAAACTGAACAATCGTGGGAGAGGAGCCTTGGTGACAGAGGTAAAGAAGAACCCCAAGATCACTGTGGCTGAGCTCCAGACATGAGCA
Source organism: Ranitomeya imitator (assembly GCF_032444005.1). Taxonomy (NCBI): domain Eukaryota; kingdom Metazoa; phylum Chordata; class Amphibia; order Anura; family Dendrobatidae; genus Ranitomeya; species Ranitomeya imitator. The sequence goes on from NC_091284.1 coordinate 235,743,013, forward strand.
GCGGATGAGAATCGAGTGACTGATCACTGTGGCAGAGCTCCAGAGATGCAGTAGGGAGATGGTAGAAAGTTCCACAAAGTCAACTATCACTGCAGCCCTCCATCAGTCGGGCCTTTATGGCAGAGTGGCCTGACGGAAGCCTTTTCTCAGTGCAAGACATATGAAAGCCCACATACAGTTTGCTATAAAACACATGAAGGACTCCCAGACTATGAGAAATAAGATTCTTTGGTCTGATGAGATGAAGATATACCTTTTTGATGATAATTCTAAACGGTATGTATGGAGAAAACCAGGCACTGCTCATCATCTGCCCAATACAATCCTAACAGTGTAGCATGGTGGTGGCAGCATCATGCTATGGAGGTGTTTTTCAGCTGCAGGGACAGGATGACTGGTTGTCATTGCAGAAAACATGAATGCGGCAAAGTAAAGAGATATCCTGGATGGAAACCTCTTCCAGAGTGCTCTGAACCTCAGACATGGCCGAAGGTTCACCTTCCAACAAGACAATGACCCTAAGCACACAGCTAAAATAACAAAGGAGTGGCTTCAGAACAACTCTGTGACCATTTTTGACTGGCCCAGCCAGAGCCCTGACCTATACCCAATTGAGCATATCTGGAGAGACCAGAAAATGGCTGTCCACCAACGTTCACCAGCCAACCTGACGGAACTGGAGAGGATCTGCAAGGAAGAATGGCAGAGGATCCCCAGATCCAGGAGTGAAAAACTTGTTGCATCATTCCCAAGAAGACTCATGGCTGTACTAGCTCAAAAGGGTGCTTCTACGCAATACTGAGCAAATGGTCTGAATACTTATGACCATGTGATATTTTAGCGTTTCTTTTTTAATAAATTTGCAAAAATTACTAATTTCTGTTTTTTTTTTTCAGTCAAGATGGGGTGCAGAGTGTACATTAATGAGAAAAAATGAACTTTTTTGAATTTACCAAATGGCTGCGATGAAACAAAGAGTGAAAAATTTAAAGGGGTATCAATACTTCCCGTACCCACTGTAGACCATGATTCCAGTGATGTATCACTTACTGGGCTGTTTGGTGTAGTTTTGATAAAATAACAGTTTTATCGGATGCAGATATAACTGGTCTCTGAATGCTAAGCTCAGTATAACTCTGAAAGCCTACATGGCAGGAGACAACTAGTCCTGCGGGGATAATCTCCTGCTGATAAAACACTGATTTTATTTAAATTACCAGAAGTCTAATAAATCACACATCACTGAAATCAGGGTTTCTGTACCTACATCATGATGTTCTCAGATTAAAAACAACAACCTGCTTATATACTCTATTTAACGCCTTAAGGACCAGGGGTATTTCCTTTTGTGCTTCCATTTTTTGCTCCCATTCTTCCCACGACCATAACTTTTTTATTTTTTGGTTAATATGGCCATGTGAGGGTTGTTTTTTTTGGTGGGATGAGATGTACATTAGATTTACCATGTCGTGTACTCGAAACCGTGAAAAAATTCCATGTGCAGTGAAATTGCAAAAAAAAGTGCAATCCCGCACTTGTTTTGTTTGGCTTTTTTACTGGGTTCACTAAATGTGAAAAAAGACCTGCCGTTATGATTCTCCAGGTCATTACGAGTTCATAAACACCAAAGATGTCTAGTTTCTGTTTTATTCAATTGGTGAAAAAAGATTCCAAACTTTGTTAAAAAAAAAATTGTGCCAATGTCCAGATACCCGTAGCATCTCCATTTTTTGTGATCTCGGTTTGGTTGGGCTTATTTTTTGCGTGCCGAGCTGGCGTTTTTAATGATACCATTTTGGTGCAAATACAATCTTCTGATTGCCCGTTATTGCATTTTAATGCAATGTCACAGCGGCAAAAAAACCAGTAATTTTGGTGTTTTGACTTTTTTTTCTCATTACGCCAGATCAGGTTAATCCTTTTTTTTATTGATAGATCGGGTGAAACTGAATGCGGCGATACCAAATAGGTGTATGTGTGATTTTTTTTTATACAGTTTTATTTTGAATGAGGAAGGGGGTGGATTTGAACTTTTTTTAAACTTTTTTTTAAATAACTTTTGGCATGCTTCAAGAGCCTCCACCCAATTGGCTCTGCTACATACAGGTGATGATCAGATCACCTGTATGTAGCAAATTGTTCACTTGCGATGAGCACCAGGCGGCGCTCATAACAATCCAGCAGTGACAACCATAGAGGTCTCCAAGAGACTTCTGGTTGTAATGCCGACCCATCGGTGACCCGCGGTCATGTGACACAGGCGTCGATGGGAGGAGGTAATGACGCTGAGGGGTTAAGGCGGTCAGGCCACTGGAGACATGCATGTTTCCTCTACAGAGAAATTGGGGAGGTATAACCTCATTTGGGGGAAGCAACTGCAATACTTGTTCCCACATCTTACAAATAGACAAATGTTAATAAAAAGTAGTGAACATCTGTACTTGTTGCCAGCATCATACTACTTCGGGTTGTTGGCTGCTACCATGAGAATAGGAATACATAGCCTTTAAGCAAGGCATTTGGATTGAAACTTTTGATAATCATGGCAAAAGTTTATGTATTTGTCTGCATTTCTTTGGATATTTTTTATAATCCTTACTTATTGGTGTGAAAATGTCCATGCAGTTTTCTGGTAGTAAAGCAGATGAGTTTCATACTCCTAAAACACTGATTTCAAATGGTGCTAGATACATCGATGGTTAAATCTAAGTCACCACAAGAAACCAGCTTCCAGGAATAGATTATATTCTCAAATCTTCAAAAGATAAATCAGAAGACCATAGAATCCTGAAGAAACAAACAATGAAAGTGATTTAGCAAAATGGACAAGTTCTAAGATATCCCAAGATGGCAATCCACAGCGTGACACATACACAGAAGAACAAAGCATTGCACTCAGCACATATACTCTATACAATACAATCACATGTAAAGTCTAGGGAAGAAAGTGTCTTCTAGGTGCTGTTATGTGTTAGTGACTGACTACATCATTTTATACGTTCCTTTTTTACATTGCACTACACTTTCTTTCCACATGGGGGAGCTAAAGTTATAAGCAAATAGTTACATGATCCATAAGATCAAGGCTTAAGATAAAAATTACATTATATATTATATAACCACTTAGATTTTACTGACTGACAGGGTCACAATGAAGTATTGCACTTGTTGGAAACTTACACAAAATACATACAGCACGAGCGCGGTATTTACTTATTGGTCAGCATCACATTCAGGAACATGAATCAATAAAAACTAAAACAAACGGCCATTTCCTTTTCAGAAATCTTTCTTCTATAAGTGGTGATAGTTGAAATAACAACAAATTGACTATTATTTAATCTTCCCTGGTCCAGTGTCTGTTTTCAGACACCGTCTCCGTTTTTGTTGTTTGTCTGCAGCTCTGATATCATGTCGACAGCACTGCAGTCGATCACTGAATTCAGTGGCTTGTGCCGCTTACTTGGGCAGAGGTGTGGAGGTCACTGATTGAATGCAGCGCTATCAACATAACAAGCAAGACAAACAACAGAGATGGGGGAGGTGTTGACGCTGCACCAGGGAAACATAAGTAATGTTCAATTTGTTTTTTTATTACTTATCCTGTAACTTTCCTCTCACAAACTTTTAAAAGGAATGGGGTACTTGTCTTCCAAAAATAGGGCTGATGAGCTAGGAGATGCTTGGAATTAGCTCAATGTCAAATTGTACTGGGATTTTAGGGAAAAAAAAGGACACATTGCACTTTCAGATATATTCATTTTCGGAAGGAAATGCTGTGGGGAGTCAGAGTCTCTCTTGGAAATATTATGTGAATGTCTTTAATGTTTAGATCTTCATGGTAATCTCTGTTTTTGTAAACTGATATAAAGATCACACAACTTTCACTTAATAGCAGGCTAATCCAATACAGTCTCCTATTTAAATGGCTTTTCCACTTTTAGAATAGTGGACCCAAATGATTCCTGTAATGTAAAATATAACAAAGCCAGATAGTGCTAACCCTCACTCCCCACCGGTCTCTGTGTTTTGACTTTAGTGATGACATCACATTGGCAGTTCACATCAAAACTGCTGCAAATTAATTACCGTAGTTCAGCATCTTGTGCCGCCTATACTGAGAGCCCAGTGATTGGCTGCAGCAGTGATGTGACCTTTCAATCATCACTGCTGCAATTAAAAACACACACTGGAGCAGTGGTGGGGATGAGAAGGGTGATTACTGTCCACCTTTGTTATTTTACATCACGGGAATCATTTGGGGGTCTCTTTTCTAAAAATGGGACATCCCTTTAAATATCAATTCCGTATGTAAATTCTTAGTTTTTACTCAGCATTGGGCTAACACATATATACAAGCAAAAGAGCCCCATTTTTTTCTGAGTGTACAATATATGTACAGATCTTATTTGGGATAAGCAACAATAGAAATGCAGTTTTTTATACTTGGAGTGAAGATAAATGTCGTAAAACGACTACATTCCCGCCTTGGATCACCAGAAGGCACAGGCAAAGTTGATATTTTAGTGGAACACAATTTAATGACAGATGTGGCTATCAATGTCCCAATGTCCACTATCATCACTGATCTAAGCTCTAGCTGACATGAACTTTAAAAAGTGCTGTTTTGCGTGTATCGTACCTGAACGTTTTGTTCCTCTTCCTGTTCCTTCTCAGCAGCTATGACGCAGGTTAAGTCAAGTGGGTGCGTCTTTCACGACTGACAAAACAAGTGGGTACATTTCCACCTGGCAGAGGCTCATGTCTCCTGCTCAGTACGCAATGTCACCTTCTCATGTTCTTCAGTTAATGTCCTATGGGAGGTTTCCTACACATAAAAGCATAAAACCATAATGTGCGGTGCTGCGTTTTGCCATACAACTCAATATACCTGAACAAGCTGCAAGATGTCCTGGTGTTACCTAATACTTGGACTACCAAGAATCAAAAGCTGGTTATGGTTAAGTGGTTATGGTTAAGTGCTCTAGAATGCAGTGTATACGTAAGAATGCTGGACTACGTCCAAAGATGCAGTCAGATGTAGATTATTCTTCCTGAACACCTCACGGTGTAAATGCCTCATGCCTTTAGAAGTCTCCTTATAAGACTAGATAGATCTATGTATTTTTTCACTGCAACATAATAAGCCCACCATCTTTCCTTGTAGACTGAAAGACACTTGGTCAGCTAGTCTAAGGTTTCTTCCTGTGTCTAACTTTTAAAAGGGCTTTCCAGGTAAGTAAAAATACTTACATTTTCTTTAAACACTTAAATAGTTTATTCTACAACTTACTGATATGCTTCAATTACCAAAGGCGTCTCAATCTTCAGATACTTGCTCCAGTCTTGAGCCCTGACAGGTTTGATTGCAGCTTGCCTTCGACACAGGAAAGGATCAGCTGTGCTGTGTGTGAGTGGGGCTGGCTTACTGGCTCATTTAAATAGCCATGCCAGCCTCCGTTATCGGCTATCTGTTAGGCTCACCTTTCAGGTGGATCCATGAAGCCTCAGGTCTAGGTGGGCACACGGACCCAGTGCATTGATGCAGCAAGATGGAAGGCACATGGGCAGCAAGGACTTGGCACACACAGAAACCTTAGAAGCAGGATGGATGAAGTGGAATCCGGCAGGAATAAATGTAAACACAAACACACAAAAAGCACAGATGGTGGCACGCACAAAACCTATCACTAGAGTCTTAATCCAAAGTCACAAGTGTTTATCTAATTTGACCTAAAATATGTCTAGGGAGATGATGTCATTGATCCACTCCGGACAATTTGCATTCCCGGCTTGGAGCACAGCAGAGGGCAGCGGACCCAGGAGAAGGAAATGGAGCCAGGGGGATCTGGGGCAGGTGTATAACACAATCCTTCACACACAGAACAGGTGAAGTAGGCCTTGGCAAAATAAATTCTCTAAGGGAGATTTACAATGTTAAATACAGCTTAAAACTGTTTTACCAGCCTTTTGCCACAATTTGTATGTGTAACATAGTAACATAGTAAGGCCGAAAAAAGACATTTGTCCATCCAGTTCAGCCTATATTCCATCATAATAAATCCCCAGATCTACGTCCTTCTACAGAACCTAATAATTGTATGATACAATATTGTTCTGCTCCAGGAAGACATCCAGGCCTCTCTTGAACCCCTCGACTGAGTTCGCCATCACCACCTCCTCAGGCAAGCAATTCCAGATTCTCACTGCCCTAACAGTAAAGAATCCTCTTCTATGTTGGTGGAAAAACCTTCTCTCCTCCAGACGCAAAGAATGCCCCCTTGTGCCCGTCACCTTCCTTGGTATAAACAGATCCTCAGCGAGATATTTGTATTGTCCCCTTATATACTTATACATGGTTATTAGATCGCCCCTCAGTCGTCTTTTTTCTAGACTAAATAATCCTAATTTCGCTAATCTATCTGGGTATTGTAGTTCTCCCATCCCCTTTATTAATTTTGTTGCCCTCCTTTGTACTCTCTCTAGTTCCATTATATCCTTCCTGAGCACCGGTGCCCAAAACTGGACACAGTACTCCATGTGCGGTCTAACTAGGGATTTGTACAGAGGCAGTATATGTGTGACTTAGACATTTGTAGGTACTTGTTTGTCACGGAGTGATGGTCTCATGAGATACTAACATGGCTTCATAAAAAGTGGTGTGGGATAACATGAATTCTGTTAGCCAAAATGTGCCACAGTTTGTGTGAAAATTTATGGCACAAAGTACACCAACTAAGACCAGACAGTCTAAAAATGCACTAAATTTATCATACATGAGCCAAAGCAATCAGGACTGGACCAGCCCACAGGGGACTAAGTGTATCCTCTGGTGGGCCCCTATCCTGAAGTAGGCTCTCTTAATGAGCAGTATTTGGCACAGCACAAGTACTTTTGATGCACTATAAACAGGCAAGGCACCTTCTGCAGTAGGAATATGCATGATAACCTCTGACATCCTCACTTATTAAGAAGACAGCGATCCACCAATTTGTCCTCACTGCATCCTCCATATGTTTTAGTGGAGATGTGGCTGCACACATAACACAACCATATTTCCATTCAAAAGTATGGAGAATGTATTGGATGGAAATTAGCGAACAAAATTCATGTAATATGTAGCTATAGGATGGGCCCCCAGAAACGATGTTACTAGTGGATCCTTAGTATGCCAGTCCGACCCTGACTGATAAATAAGATGCTTTTGTGGAATTTTTTTGGTCCTCATATTCTTAATTCATGTTCTACGCTCTCTGGAGACCTGGACTCCGCCATTCCATCACCATGATTTTTGTCTTCTTTAGCAACTCTAATATTGATTTGCAATTTCAGCCCTACTTAAGCCACTCAACTGATAGCCTTACAATAAAAAATATTGTTATAAGAATATTCTGGTATAAAGTGCTGCTAATTGTTCAAATCATTAACCCATCCACCATCATGCTTTACAGTTTATATGTAAGGCTACTTTCATACTAGCGTCGGGCTCGGCCCTTCGCAGTGCGTCGGACCGAGGTACCGACGCATACTGTGGAAGCGCCGCACAACGGGGCCAGCCGATGCAGATTTTCCATGCATCCGCTGCCCCATTGTGAGTTGCGGGGAGGAGGGGCGGGGCTTCGGCAGCGCATGTGCGGTCGAAAATGGCGGACACAACGCACAAAAAAACATTACATGGAACATTTTTTTGTGCAGACGGTCTGGCACAACACGACGCAACCGTTGCACGGTTGCGACGAGTGGCAATGCGTCGCTAATGAAAGCCTTTGTGGAAAAAACGCATCCTGCAGGCAACTTTGCAGGATGCGTTTTTTCTGCAAAACGACGCATTGCGACGTGCGTCGTAAGACGCTAGTGCAAAAGTAGCCTTACCTTGGTCTCATTGTGTAAAGGATTTTCCAAAACTTTTGTGAATTGTTTAGAAACACATTTGAAAACCAACGCTAACGCATTTTGTCTGGCGGGAGAGTGCTTTCCAGGAAACAATTGTACGGTCATGAAAATAAACAAGACAGATACTTGTAGACATGTAGGCCATACACACAAGATGTTGATGGAACATCCAAAACTAGGAAGATTGATAAGAAGGTATTCATATGCTGTGATTGTGCTGCAGAAATATCTATGATGGTCTTATTTGTCCAAATGAAACTTCCAGAAAACCACGTGCTGCAAAAAACTGTTCTATTCAGAAAAATGGAGCTGATTTTTAGTTGCCGAAATTTGCAGTGTAACGCTGACTGTTGGTAAAAAAATCCATTCTGCTGTACAAAGATGGATTTGTAATTGTTTGAAGATGGCCTTCACAGGTTGATGAGCAGCAACAATAGATCCCCTGACGTCACATCTGAAGTCCTTTCTTCTTGGCATAATGTAGCATGTACCTGAGTGTTCCAGACTCTTCAACAAATCTTGGGTATCTGATTATTAACACCTTTCTGCTAATTACTCTCTTAAGTATCCTGGAAGTCATGTAGCAACTGTTTAAACTTGTTTACTTTTTGTAAAAAAAATACTACATATTAAAATCTTTTATATTTTCTCTTTTTTACCATTTTTTTTTTTTTTTTTTTTTTTTTTTTACTTTTTTGAAGTTTACAGGTGAGCAGTAGACGTAAAAGCGTCACAAGTGAACAATAGATGCAATGGATCGTCCAGGCAGGTCAGGCCTCACTTGTACAGTACCAATAATCTTTGTTGGTCTACACACTTTTTTAGACCTTATCCCATTTTTAACCAAGCCGCTTAATGAATATTATATAAGCATTCTGAAATACATTACATTATAACTAAATTTAGCAGGAACTACTTAAAAGGGGTGGTCTGAACTCTAAAGTAATTTTTCTCCTAAATTCCTTTTTTTTTCACTTCCTTTTTGATGACGCATCGGTTGAGAATCCCAGTGCATGCTGGGATACTCAAACAAAGAGCCATCAGGGGGCAGAGGATGCGATCACTGCCCACTGCCTGAAACAAGCATCATCGGTGACACTTGTTTCAAGGGCTGGACTAGTCCCAGCACCACGTGGCACCGTGCACAAGGATAGAATGCTCTCTGTTGAGGGCTCAGATCAGCAGTAACGAGCTGGCAACATAGCGTGTTGTCAGAATACTCGACTTTCAAAGACCAGTGATGCCACTTGAGGGGGCGGCGCTGGTCGCTGCATGCTGGGTATTCTGACAACATGCTCTATTGCTGGCTCATTACTGCTGATCTGAGCTGGCAACAGAGAGTGCGCTGTCACTGTGCACATCACACAGTGCACATTGCCGAGGGACCAGCTCAGTCCCTGAAAGGAGCATCAATGATAACACTTCATTTCAAATAGGGGGCAGGGATTGCAGCAGTGACCACAAGCCTGTGCCCTCTAATGACGCTTTGTTTAAGTAACCCAGCATGCACTGGGATTCTCAAATGATGCTTCATCAATAATGAAGTAAAAAAACTGTTAGAAAGTGTAGTTAGAAAAGGATATGGAATTTTGAAGATGAATGGGATTTATGATGAAAATTACTTTGCAATTTGGCCCACCCAATTGAGGTTGAAACATTGCATCCTTAATATGTCGGAATAAAGAGGTTTTGATTTTTCATCACTTTCTTTTGGATGCTGTCTATTACATTTTTATACATATTTATTCCCTCAAAGTGGGTTCTTTGGGACTTTGGACTGTGCGTCTCTATATAGTAAAATGCCCTGATCTCAAGTTTGGCTACTGAAGAGTGATGCGAGAAGATTTTCATTTTATTAAAGGATATCATGTCAGCAGGATTTCATTCTCCAAAACTATTCATTAAGGGTATAGATCTGAAGCTTCTGCCAGCTCAGCTCTATTCCCAGCCCAGCATCTCAATCTGCACCTTTGAATCCAATGGCGGAACAGGGAGCCACCATTCAACCTCTGTGTCTGAGTATCAGTGCAGCAGGCATGATTAGGTCTATAGAACGTGCCTGATGCATATAGAGTAACTTCAGATGCTGCAAAGAATAGTAGTGCATTGCTGAACAGAGTAAAGTGATCAGTTTCATTTTTTTAAATGTCAAAGTGTGTGCGTATAATATGGTGCGTGGCGGCCTATGATACTGTGTGTGAGGGACTTTAGGGGCCATGATGCTTTGTGTGGGGACTGTATGGGACTTCATACTGTGTAGGGGTTGTTTGGGCATCAAACTATGTGAAAGGCTCTTTAGGCCATGAAACTGAGTTGGAACAGCTCTGGGGGCCATGATACTGTGTGTGAGGGAAAGAGGGTGTCATGCCATCATACTGTGAGGGGGCTATGAAAGCCATAATACTGTATGTGGTGGGGGCTTTGAGGGCAGTGATATTGTAAGAGAAAACTGTAGGGTCCAAGACACTGTGTGGGGGCTGTGTTTGCCATGATGCAGAGTAGGAGGTTGCGAAGGTCAATATAATGTATGGTGGCTGTGGGGACCATGACACTATAAGAGGAGTCTGTTAGGGCCATGATACTATGTGTGGGGGATGTGTTGGACCTGATACTGACAACATGGTGTCATCATACTGTGTGTGAGACTATCATACTGTGTGTACAGCTGTAGTGGTCATCACACTGTAGGTGTGGTGAATTTGAGGTAATAATAGCATGGGTGGTTGTTTAAAGGCATCATACTGTGTTTAAGGTCTGCATACTATGTTTGAGGTGTTGTTGGGGCATTATACTGTGTTGAGGTCACTGTTGAAATATCATTCTGTGTTGGGCCACTGTAGCAACATCATACTGTGTTGAGGTCAATGTGGAGACATTTTTTATGGAGAGGGGGAAGTTAGGGGGCTCAATTAGGACTTCTGCTATGGGGTCCCATGATTTTTTTGTACGCCCCTGCTCAGAAGATAAGAATTCCACAGACCATCTGATTCACATGTGGATTGTTCTGTGTTAAATTTTCATTGTATTAAAAGGTTGTTAGATCTCAGAAATAAAATTGGCATCTGATAAATATTTTTATCATAATTTTTGCAACAAATATTTTTATGATGATTAAAAATGTTTAGAAAACTAGAATAAGCCATCACTTTATGACTGGTGGGGGTATAACCTTTTAGGAACTCCCATTAATGCTGACAAATCAAATTGATGAAATGCTGGTTTAGTTCCTCATTTAGTCAAAACCTATAAAGAAACCGATTATGAAAATATTTTGGAATTTAAATGGTATTTTGGTTGCAGCAACAAAAGCTTTTTGGCTAGCTACAGCACAACCACAAGAATTAAAAATCCAAATTATATAATATGATAAAAAAGCTATTTGTTTAAAACAAAGTCACTGTTTAACCTTTTCTCTGCATACACAATCACCCACACTAGTAAAGCCAAGAGTGTGGGGAAAAATGTCAAAGTACAGTGAGCATAACATGATCTGGCAAGGCTAATATTTATGTAGGACCAGAGTGTTTCTCTTTATGCGTAGTCATTCCATTTCTCATTCAGACGTCAGTCTTTTTCATGTGCGCAAAAAAGGGAACATGTGTCATCAGTGTGTCATCAGTATTTTTCACATATGGATAAATAAATGAGCATATTTTCATTATTTTGAGCGTTTTCAGGCGGATTTCAAGTGGAATCCGCTATAAAAACGACATTGTCTGCACCTATCCGAATGTAAACATGCAGAGGCTGGAAGCTATGTCATTGTTCTACAAATTTTCCAAACAGAAGTCTTCAATTTGTTACCAGGCCAATAGGCCTTGCGTCTATTTTACCTGCTGACTTACTAACGCTAGAAGGACTGATCCCGTTTCGGAGACTTTATCTGTCAAACTATAAACTGTAATGGGTATTGTGGTTTCCTTGTGTGGTCAAAAAATCCTTCCATGAAGGAATATTTGCTTTTTACCTATGTGAGAGCTAATTATCTCATATATGGGAACCCCATTAGTATGTGACTCTTTGAATATATAATATATATATATATATATATATATATATATATATATATATACAGGTCCTTCTCAAAAAATTAGCATATAGTGTTAAATTTCATTATTTACCATAATGTAATGATTACAATTAAACTTTCATATATTATAGATTCATTATCCACCAACTGAAATTTGTCAGGTCTTTTATTGTTTTAATACTGATGATTTTGGCATACAACTCCTGATAACCCAAAAAACCTGTCTCAATAAATTAGCATATCAAGAAAAGGTTCTCTAAACGACCTATTACCCTAATCTTCTGAATCAACTAATTAACTCTAAACACATGCAAAAGATACCTGAGGCTTTTATAAACTCCCTGCCTGGTTCATTACTCAAAACCCCCATCATGGGTAAGACTAGCGACCTGACAGATGTCAAGAAGGCCATCATTGACACCCTCAAGCAAGAGGGTAAGACCCAGAAAGAAATTTCTCAACAAATAGGCTGTTCCCAGAGTGCTGTATCAAGGCACCTCAATGGTAAGTCTGTTGGAAGGAAACAATGTGGCAGAAAACGCTGTACAACGAGAAGAGGAGACCGGACCCTGAGGAAGATTGTGGAGAAGGACCGATTCCAGACCTTGGGGAACCTGAGGAAGCAGTGGACTGAGTCTGGTGTGGAAACATCCAGAGCCACCGTGCACAGGCGTGTGCAGGAAATGGGCTACAGGTGCCGCATTCCCCAGGTAAAGCCACTTTTGAGCTAGAGAGAAGCAGCACTGGACTGTTGCTAAGTGGTCCCAAGTACTTTTTTCTGATGAAAGCAAATTTTGCATGTCATTCGGAAATCAAGGTGCCAGAGACTGGAGGAAGACTGGGGAGAAGGAAATGCCAAAATGCCTGAAGTCCAGTGTCAAGTACCCACAGTCAGTGATGGTGTGGGGTGCCATGTCAGCTGCTGGTGTTGGTCCACTGTGTTTCATCAAGGGCAGGGTCAATGCAGCTAGCTATCAGGAGATTTTGGAGCACTTCATGCTTCCATCGGCTGAAATGCTTTATGGAGATGAAGATTTCATTTTTCAGCACGACCTGGCACCTGCTCACAGTGCCAAAACCACTGGTAAATGGTTTACTGACCATGGTATTACTGTGCTCAATTGGCCTGCCAACTCTCCTGACCTGAACCCCATAGAGAATCTGTGGGATATTGTGAAGAGAAAGTTGAGAGACGCAAGACCCAACACTCTGGATGAGCTTAAGGCCGCTATTGAAGCATCCTGGGCCTCCATAACATCTCAGCAGTGTCACAGGCTGATTGCCTCCATGCCACGCCGAATTGAAGCAGTCATTTCTGCCAAAGGATTCCCGACCAAGTATTGAGTGCATAACTGAACATTATTATTTGTTGGTTTTTTTGTTTGTTATTAAAAAACACTTTTATTTGATTGGATGGGTGAAATATCCTAATTTATTGAGACAGGTTTTTTGGGTTATCAGGAGTTGTATGCCAAAATCATCAGTATTAAAACAATAAAAGACCTGACAAATTTCAGTTGGTGGATAATGAATCTATAATATATGAAAGTTTAATTGTAATCATTACATTATGGTAAATAATGAAATTTAACACTATATGGTAATTTTTTGAGAAGGACCTGTATATATATACACACTGTTAGGAGTCGAGTTTCCTCTGCTGCACAGGGGGAATCTCGATCCATGTCTGCTGCGGTCTCCCATTCGGTATCGGCCGCAGTGGGCTCTGCTCAGCGGAGACGTCGCTCCCAGCGTCTCGCTGGGGCTGATTCGGTGCATAGGGTCACTACTGCCTTTTCTGGCTTTCCTATGGTACCCTGCACTGATCTGCGGCGAGCGAGCCTCTCTGGGACTAAGTCCTTGTTTGCTCACACTGAGCATGCCCAGGGCAGGGTCTCCCATTGGAGGTCGAGGGCCACATGTTCGGTCACATGCTCAGGTGCTGCAGTACATTCCATTGGTCCTTCTGGAAGGTCCTGAAAGGGCAAAACATGCTCAGGTACTGCAGCACTTTCCATTGGTCCTTCTGGAAGGTCCTGAAAGGGCAAAAACTTCAGTAGCAGCTTCCTGTGCTGCAACTATATAAACTGCGCATGACCGCACGGCCATGCGCTAGTATCGTCTTATGCTATATGCTTTGCGCCAATGTGGTTATGTGTTTGAATGTGTTCAGGGACCCGGCTGAAATAAGCCCCTAGAATGCTGGCATCTCCGGCGAGGAGTTTTGTATGCATGCATGACCACTCACTGCTCACATCTGGGTAGTTGGCCTGTGCCTCTGTGAAAGTCTAACAGGGCACAGAGCTTTCCTCTCGCGGTTACTCTGTGAAGCTAACAGAGTTGGTATATACCGCCATATAGAGCCGCCATTATTTAGCAGCAGGTGCTTTCCTGCACGGTGGATCCCGGGTTGCAAACGCACCAATTCCATTTAATAAATTATATATTTGGTGCGTTCCGCCAACCCTAACAGTATACTAGCGCCAGGATCTGGCTAAGTAATGGCGGATGAACAGCGATTGCAGGGGTACATCCAGCTGCTGGAGGGCCGGTTGGCGTCTCTTGAGCGTGCAACCTCGGCGGTGGATGTTACCGCAATAGCTGTTCAGGCTGCTAGCGTGGCTGCAGCAGCTTTACCCACTGCCACCTCTGTTCCGACCCTATCTCACCTTCCTTTGCCTGAGAGATACTCTGGGGACAGTAAGTCCTGTAGGGGTTTCGTGAGCCAATATGGTATACACCTCGAGCTTCTGGCTGCACGTTTCCCTACTGAGCGGGCAAAGGTGGGATTCATAATCTCTCTCCTGTCGGACAGAGCGTTGGAGTGGGCTACGCCGCTGTGGGAGCGCAACGATCATGTGGTGCGGAGTGTTCCTAGGTTTCTGGACACTCTGAAACAGGTCTTTTTAGGACCTCAAGTCACCCATGATACAGCGCTCCAACTGCTGGCTTTGACTCAGGGTTCAACCATGGTCAGCCATTTTGCTGTTCACTTCCGGACATTAGCGTCTGAGTTGGAATGGCCAGATAAAACCCTCATTCCCGTATTTTGGAGGGGGCTGGCTGACCATGTGAAGGACGCTTTGGCCACTAGGGAGATTCCCGCCACACTGGAGGAGCTCATAGCCGTATCTACTCGTATTGACCTCCGTTTTAACGAGCGGAGGTTGGAGCGAGCCCAGTGTAGGCAGAGGTTTCGGCTGGCTCCCACCTTCGCCAAACCTTTGGAATCTCCAGTCCAGGCATCCGAGTCACATGAGGCCTTAGAGGTGACACGAGCGGGATCCAAGTCTCAGTCTGCCCGTGCACATAAGGTTCGTCATGTTTGCCAGCAGTCAGGACACCTTGCCTGCAAGGGTCCTCAGCGGTCGGGGAAACGTCAGCGTCTAGTGGCAGTTGGAGGAGGTACACTAGACACGGCGATGTTTGCCTCAAAGTTGTCCTTCAAGGGGACAATTACCATAGGCCCATCCACTCTTATGGTCGAGCTATGCGTGGATTCTGGGGCAGAGGGTAACTTTATGTCTTCCGCTTTTGCCCAGCGTCACGCAATACCCTTGGTGATGCTCGCCAAACCGGTAACCGTTCGAGTGGTAAATGGGTCAACACTACCTTCACAGATTACCCACCAAACCATTCCTTTCACGCTATCTGTGTCTCCATCACATCAGGAGATAATCTCCCTATTAGTCATTCCTGAGGGAATTGATGAGGTCCTGTTGGGGATACCATGGCTTCGCTACCATTCTCCTCATATTGAGTGGTCCTCTGGGAGAATTTTGGGATGGAGTAAATCTTGCGAGGGTAGATGTCTGAGGGAGTGCGTTCAGGTTGCTACTACACAGGTACCCGCAGATCTTTCCTCTCTCCCCAAGCACTATTGGCCCTATGCAGACGTGTTCTCCAAAAGAGCTGCGGAGACCCTTCCGCCTCACCGCCCCTATGACTGTCCTATTGACCTCTTGCCTGGTGCTGAGCCTCCCCGGGGTCGAGTCTATCCGTTATCTCTCCCGGAGACGGAGGCAATGTCCCAGTACATCCAGGAGAATCTGGCAAGAGGATTCATTAGGAAGTCAGTGTCACCGGCAGGGGCAGGGTTCTTCTTCGTACAGAAGAAGACTGGAGACTTACGTCCATGCATAGACTACAGGGGTCTTAACGCCATCACCGTTAAGAACAAGTACCCACTACCCCTGATATCTGAGCTGTTTGATAGGCTACGGGGAGCGAGGGTATTTACAAAGTTAGATCTGCGGGGTGCTTACAACCTGATTCGCATCCGTGAGGGGGATGAATGGAAGACGGCTTTTAACACCAGGGATGAGCACTATGAATATCTGGTGATGCCCTTCGGGCTCTGTAATGCCCCAGCCGTTTTCCAAGACTTTGTGAACGACATCTTCTGGGATATGCTCACCACCTCGGTCGTAGTCTATCTGGATGATATTCTCATCTTCTCTCCAGATATTGACTCCCATCGGAGAGATGTTCGCAAAGTCTTCGACCTCTTACGGGCAAACTCCCTCTACGCCAAGTTGGAGAAGTGTGTGTTTGAGCAGGAGTCCTTGCCTTTCCTTGGTTATATCATCTCTGCCCAGGGTTTGGCTATGGATCCTGCCAAGCTACAGGCTGTAATGGACTGGCAGGAACCCCATTCTCTTAAAGCGGTGCAGCGCTTTATGGGGTTCATTAATTACTATCGCCAGTTCATTCCACACTTCTCAACTTTGGTAGCTCCCTTGGTTGCCCTCACCAAGAAGGGAGCAATCCCAAGTTGTGGTCAGAGGAGGTCTCCAAAGCCTTTCTCTCGATCAAGTCACACTTCGCTAGCGCTCCCATCGTACATCGCCCCGATGTTGATAAGCCATTTATCTTGGAGGTGGATGCCTCATCCGTTGGTGCTGGAGCAGTCCTTTTCCAAAAGGATGCTCAAGGTCGGAAGCATCCTTGCTTCTTCTTCTCCAAGACCTTCACACCAGCGGAGAGGAATTATTCCATCGGGGACAGGGAGTTGCTGGCCATGAAGTTGGCTTTTTCGGAGTGGAGACATCTCTTGGAGGGAGCTCGCTTTCCCTTCCAAGTCTTCACTGACCACAAGAACTTGGTGTATCTGCAAACGGCCCAGCGGCTGAATTCTCGCCAGGCTAGATGGTCCCTGTTCTTCTCCCGGTTCCATTTTACTCTCCATTTCCTCTCCGGGGAGAAGAACGTTCGTGCTGACGCTCTCTCCCGCTCCGTGGTGTCATCGGAGGAGGAGGAGGAGGAGCCTCGGCTTATTGTCCCTTCTGAGAGCCTGAGAACTGTAGCTCCAGTTTCGCTAGAGTCTGTGCCCCCGGGCAAGACTTTCGTTCCAGCTAACTTGCGACCGGAGGTTCTCTCTTGGGCTCACTCCTCCAGAGTGGGTGGGCATTTTGGGACCAAGAGGACATCTGAGCTTCTGGCGAGAACATACTGGTGGCCGCATATGGCCCGAGATGTCAAGGACTATATTCAGGCGTGCGTTTCTTGCGCCCAGAATTGGTCTCCTCGGCAACGGCCTGCTGGGTTGCTTTACCCTCTACCGGTGGCAGACAGGCCCTGGGAGATGGTCGGGATGGACTTTGTGGTGGGTCTACCCAAGTCGCGTGGCTGCTCCATAATTTGGGTTGTCACCGACCATTTCTCCAAGATGGTGCATTTGGTGCCGCTTCCTCGGTTACCCTCAGCACGGGCCTTGGCGGTGTTGTTCATTAAACACGTTTTCCGTTTGCATGGTATGCCTGATAAGATTGTCAGCGATCGGGGTCCCCAGTTCGCATCTCGGTTTTGGAGAGAGCTCTGCCGTTTACTCAGCATAGAGTTAAACCTCTCCTCTGCATACCATCCCGAGACGAATGGGTTGGTGGAGAGAACCAACCAGACTCTGGTGACATATTTGCGAAATTTCGTCTCTGCTAGGCAGGATGACTGGGCATCTTTGCTACCTTGGGCGGAATTTGCCCTGAACAACGCCGTAGCCGATTCCACTGGTCAAACTCCTTTTCTCCTTAATTACGGCCAGCATCCGCGTGTCCCTGTGCCCATGCCCGTGTCATCCACCGATTCTAGGGTGGCAGACTGGGCGGTGGAGGCACGTGACATCTGGGACCGCACACAGGATGCCATCCGGGCCTCCAAGGAGAGAATGAGGGTTTCGGCTGATACACACCGGCGCCCCGCTCCGGTCTTTGCTCCTGGCGACTTAGTGTGGCTCTCCGCCCGTAACATCAGGCTGCGAGTTGAGTCCACTAAGTTTGCTCCTCGCTACATTGGCTCGTTTAAGGTTCTGGAACAGGTCAACCCTGTGGTCTACCGTTTGGCTATTCCTCCACGCCTTGGTATCACCGATACTTTCCACGTTTCCCTCTTAAAGCCCGTTCATTTGTCCCGGTTTTCCGAGTCATCTGCTGGGACATCGGGTTCATCCACGGATGAGTTTGAGGTGAATGCTATTGTGGGGTGCAAGGTGGTACGTGGCAAGAAATTTTATCTGGTGGACTGGAAGGGTCACGGCCCAGAGGATAGAACCTGGGAGCCTGTGGAGCACATTCGGGCTCCGCTGCTTATCGCAGCTTTTGAGCGTAGTGAGGCTCAAGGAGGGGGGGTCCTAGGAGGGGGGGTAATGTTAGGAGTCGAGTTTCCTCTGCTGCACAGGGGGAATCTCGATCCATGTCTGCTGCGGTCTCCCATTCGGTATCGGCCGCAGTGGGCTCTGCTCAGCGGAGACGTCGCTCCCAGCGTCTCGCTGGGGCTGATTCGGTGCATAGGGTCACTACTGCCTTTTCTGGCTTTCCTATGGTACCCTGCACTGATCTGCGGCGAGCGAGCCTCTCTGGGACTAAGTCCTTGTTTGCTCACACTGAGCATGCCCAGGGCAGGGTCTCCCATTGGAGGTCGAGGGCCACATGTTCGGTCACATGCTCAGGTGCTGCAGTACATTCTATTGGTCCTTCAGGAAGGTCCTGAAAGGGCAAAACATGCTCAGGTACTGCAGCACTTTCCATTGGTCCTTCTGGAAGGTCCTGAAAGTGCAAAAACTTCAGTAGCAGCTTCCTGTGCTGCAACTATATAAACTGCGCATGACCGCACGGCCATGCGCTAGTATCGTCTTATGCTATATGCTTTGCGCCAATGTGGTTATGTGTTTGAATGTGTTCAGGGACCCGGCTGAAATAAGCCCCTAGAATGCTGGCACCTCCGGCGAGGAGATTGTGTTTAAGTGTGTTCAGGGACCCGGCTGAAATAAGCCCCTAGAATGCTGGCATCTCCGGCGAGGAGTTTTGTATGCATGCATGACCACTCACTGCTCACATCTGGGTAGTTGGCCTGTGCCTCTGTGAAAGTCTAACAGGGCACAGAGCTTTCCTCTCGCGGTTACTCTGTGAAGCTAACAGAGTTGGTATATACCGCCATATAGAGCCGCCATTATTTAGCAGCAGGTGCTTTCCTGCACGGTGGATCCCGGGTTGCAAACGCACCAATTCCATTTAATAAATTATATATTTGGTGCGTTCCGCCAACCCTAACACACACTATCTATTAATATGTAGACCTATTCTATACCATGGTCTCTCATTGTGTGGTTATTATCATCTTTAGAAGAAAATGTCTGCCATCTATCCATGGTAGGGTTGATGATTATACAGTGGGGCAAAAAAGTATTTAGTCAGTCAGCAATAGTGCAAGTTCCACCACTTAAAAAGATGAGAGGCGTCTGTAGTTTACATCATAGGTAGACCTCAACTATGGGAGACAAACTGAGAAAAAAAAATCCAGAAAATCACATTATCTGTTTTTTTAACATTTTATTTGCATATTATGGTGGAAAATAAGTATTTGGTCAGAAACAAACACTCAAGATTTCTGGCTCTCACAGACCTGTAACTTCTTCTTTAAGAGTCTCCTCTTTCCTCCACTCATTACCTGTAGTAATGGCACCTGTTTAAACTTGTTATCAGTATAAAAAGACACCTGTGCACACCCTCAAACAGTCTGACTCCAAACTCCACTATGGTGAAGACCAAAGAGCTGTCAAAGGACACCAGAAACAAAATTGTAGCCCTGCACCAGGCTGGGAAGACTGAATCTGCAATAGCCAACCAGCTTGGAGTGAAAAAATCAACAGTGGGAGCAATAATTAGAAAATGGAAGACATACAAGATCACTGATAATCTCCCTCGATCTGGGGCTCCACGCAAAATCCCACCCCGTGGGGTCAGAATGATCACAAGAACGGTGAGCAAAAATCCCAGAACCACGCGGGGGGACCTAGTGAATGAACTGCAGAGAGCTGGGACCAATGTAACAAGGCCTACCATAAGTAACACACTACGCCACCATGGACTCAGATCCTGCAGTGCCAGACGTGTCCCACTGCTTAAGCCAGTACATGTCCGGGCCCGTCTGAAGTTTGCTAGAGAGCATTTGGATGATCCAGAGGAGTTTTGGGAGAATGTCCTATGGTCTGATGAAACCAAACTGGAACTGTTTGGTAGAAACACAACTTGTCGTGTTTGGAGGAAAAAGAATACTGAGTTGCATCCATCAAACACCATACCTACTGTAAAGCATGGTGGTGGAAACATCATGCTTTGGGGCTGTTTCTCTGCAAAGGGGCCAGGACGACTGATCCGGGTACATGAAAGAATGAATGGGGCCATGTATCGTGAGATTTTGAGTGCAAACCTCCTTCCATCAGCAAGGGCATTGAAGATGAAACGTGGCTGGGTCTTTCAACATGACAATGATCCAAAGCACACCGCCAGGGCAATGAAGGAGTGGCTTCGTAAGAAGCATTTCAAGGTCCTGGAGTGGCCTAGCCAGTCTCCAGATCTCAACCCTATAGAAAACCTTTGGAGGGAGTTGAAAGTCCGTGTTGCCAAGCGAAAAGCCAAAAACATCACTGCTCTAGAGGAGATCTGCATGGAGAAATGGGCCAACATACCAACAACAGTGTGTGGCAACCTTGTGAAAACTTACAAAAAACGTTTGACCTCTGTGATTGCTAACAAAGGATATATTACAAAATTACAAAGTATTGAGATGAAATTTTGTTTCTGACCAAATACTTATTTTCCACCATAATATGCAAATAAAATGTTAAAAAAACAGACAATGTGATTTTCTGGATTTTTTTTTCTCAGTTTGTCTCCCATAGTTGAGGTCTACCTACGATGTAAATTACAGACGCCTCTCATCTTTTTAAGTGGTGGAACTTGCACTATTGCTGACTGACTAAATACTTTTTTGCCCCACTGTATATAATATTTGATTGTCATCCGATCTGTGGATACCGGATATATCTATTTGTAATTGGTCACATATTGGTATAGTGCTAAATAACATCCAGATATCAGTAAATTATCTTTTGTCCTTGGTTCATAGGGTACCTCAGCAAATATGGGGGTATGTAACTCTGGCATCTGGTATGAATGAATTGCACCTGTCTGAAATGCTTTCCTTTGTTACACCATTTTTTCATTTTTTTGTACTAACATACTGTGTACATATATTCGATACAGGCCATCTGGCCTTCTTCTGACTGAACGTCTTAGGCTATGTTCACACCTTGCGTCGGGTCCCTGCGGGTTCTCCCGCAGCGGATTTGATAAATCTGCAGGGCAAAACAACTGCGGTTCTCCCTGCAGATTTATCGCGGTTTGTTCCGCGTTTTCCGCTGCGGGTTTCCGCCTATACTATTGATGCTGCATATGCAGCAATATGCAGCATCAATAGTAATGTTAAAAATAATAAAAATTGGTTATACTCACCCTCTGATGTCCGGATCTCCTGGGCGCTGCACCCGGCGGTCCGGTTCCTAAGATGCTGTGGGAGAAGGACCCTTCGTGACGTCACGGTCATGTGACCGCGACGTCACCGCAGGTCCTGGTCGCACAGCAACTCTGACCGGACGGCCGCGTGCAGCGCCCAGGAGCTCCGGACATCAGAGGGTGAGTATAACCAGATTTTTTATTTTTTAACCCCAAATATGGTTCCCAGGGCCTGGAGGAGAGTCTCCTCTCCTCCACCCCGGGTACCACCCGCACATTATCCGCTTACTTCCCGCAACGTGGGCACAGCCCCATGCGGGAAGTAAGCGGTTCAATGTATTCCTATGGGTGCAGAATCGCAGCGATTCTGCACAAAGAAGTGACATGCTGCGGGTTGTAAACCGCTGCGTTCCCGCGCGGTTTTTCCCGCAGCATGTGCACAGCGGTTTGCGGTTTCCATAGGGTTTACATGTTACTGTAAACGCTATGGAAACTGCTGCGGACCCGCAGCATCAAAATCGCGGCGGTTCCGCGGTAAAAACCGCTAAGTGTGAATATAGCCTTACAGGGTCAGACAGGAGCGAAGGGACAGCCAACGTACGAGCGGGGGCGTCATTTCTCGCAATCTTAGGGTGCCAACCTCCGTATCTAGGTAGGTGTCCGGTCAGATGCAAATATAGGGTTATATCACTCATTTCGGCACCCCGGCTGGGTAAGATTGTGATGTATGGAGCACTATCACAGGTCAACACTGGGATGCGTCTTTAGTATAAATTGGTAATTTTTCAGCTAGTACCCAGGACCACAGGGCTATTTTTTAGAGGCTTGGTGTTCGTAGGGGCTATACTCTGCATATTATCCTCTATAAGCAGAGATTTGTTTATGAGCTATAAAAACAATATATTAGAATAATTTTAACCCTAGGAGGTTAAGTGTTTATTATCATTGCAGACTTCTTTGGGTGGTGGTGGATAGCCCTGTTTAATATATATTTTATATTTTTTTTTCGTGTTCTCTTTGCGCACACCGTATCACCTTCACTGAGTGGGTATTTAGGTTGTTTTTATTATCAACTGAATAAAAGTTATATTTTAGATAGGGTTTTTGTTAGTAAGCAATTGTTCTATACCCTATAACACATTATATATTTGTAAGACTATTTTACCTGCTTACCCATTTTTAGAGCGTTGCTGAACTTTGAACTTTGCTTTTGGGAAATATTGTGGGCTTGGTTATAAAATTCTGAATAAAAAATTCACGTCTCCTTGAGTTTTTCTTGAAAATTGCAGATCAATATAGGTAAAATTATTCTTTAGACTTGAAAAAAGCTGATTATTAGACTTTATGCCACAAGACCCAAAGTGTGATAACTACTTTATCTCAAATACCTCCATTTCTGATAACCTAGAGAAGCATCTATTAAATATCTGTAATCGTATTAGCAATTTCATTATAACCTTTAGCTTAAGGGGTGTTGTGCTTTTGGCTTAATGCTCCTTAATCTAAAACATGTAACCAAGCATATGAGATGACAGAAGCGTATTGACAAAAGAGGCAGATTGTATGTAGAAGTTAACCCATCATTTTCCAGCCCAAACTGTGACAAATATATTATTAATAATTATATATTCTGAATGTTGCCGACAGATTTGAAACTTTTAAGATTGCCCATCTTGAAATATCTACAGATGCTCTTACTAGCATTATGTCTCTCGTGCATCAAAAAGTATCCTGTATCAAAACAGTTAAGGAAACTTGTAATACCAGCTGAGTCAAGGTCACAGCGCACAGAATAAACTTGTGAGAGGTTGTGACGCAGCACAAATGGAAGATCATGGAAAAAGCTTCCACAGAAAACGAGGCGTGCCAGCTCAGAGCTGAAGTACAGCTGCTGTAGACACGCAGAGCCCTAGCATTATACCATACAATGATATTGCTGTGGGCAAAGAAGAAAATCTTTGATAAACAGGTTAATATAGAAACTTTGCTTAATCAAGGACCTCTTCACAAAAGCAGACTAGTCCTAAAGTTACCGTACTTGGCGCTTGTATTTGTTTTTTTTAACTGGTATCTGTTGGAAAACATGACATTATGGGCCTGATTCATCAAAGCTTTTACGCCAGTATTCTGTTGTATGAACTTAGAAATGTGTCTCGAGGCTCGAGGCTATACCGAAAATGTTGCATCTTTTGTCGTTAACACGTCAGCTTCACTCAGCTCAAAGTTGGCAGAGATGGGGTGGGACAGGGACGAGGTGACGGCTGCTCGAGAAATTAATGTTACACCACAAATCTTACTCCAGCAGGGACTGAAGTAGGATTTGTGGCAAGGTGCAGGCAGAGGTGTATGATAATTGTCCAACACTTCTTCTCATCAAGACCGGCGTGAATCAGGAGCTAAGAAATCTATTAGGAACAATCTAAATACAATAAAACCATAAAATGTTGGCCACTTTGTGAGTTGTTCTGGTCTAACGTCTATTTAGAGATGTTTTCCATGTATAATTCTTTATATGCTGATGTGCTTCATCTAGGTGAAAATAATGTTATTCACCTTGCCCCTCTTTAGCGTCACCTCTCACTGTTGCTCCGATCTTTGCTGAAAGTCTGCAGTGGTGATGTCAATGCTAATATAACCACTACAGTCACACACTGAGCTTAGCGTTTGGCTACAACAGTTACATAAGCAGTAATCATGATGTCACTGCTGTAGTCTGTCAACAGAGAAATGAGCAGCTGTGGTGAGGAGTAGAGTTGAGCAAAGTTTTCAAAATTTGGTTCTGATTATGATTGGGGCGAATATTATTTTTGCAATATTCACCGAACACAGACGAATGTCATTGGAGTCAATGGGAGTAGAAACGAACGAATATGTTCGGAACCGATCATCAAACAAATTCAGCACGAATAGGGTAACTATGTGGCACAAATATGGCAAACTTAGATTCGACGACTAATTCCAAACATATTCGCTCAACTCTAGTGAGGAGTCACCACATTGTTGAAAGGTGAGTAACCGCTCAGTTTATTATTTTCGTCATGAAGAAAACCCTTTAAAGGCGTTTTCCCAATTAAAAACTGCTAAATTGATGCATGTAAAAATAAACATATTTGTCTATACTTTCATATTTTTTTGTAAAAACTTTAAAACTTAGTGACTTTTTTGCCCCTATATGCCTATTTCAGAATTGTTATGCACAAGCTCATCTGCCTTTGTACTGTGCAAATAAAGATGATTGACAAGTCATGGGCGTGAAGGATATGGCTTGAGATTGACATGAGTGGCTGAATGTGTACCATGCACAGCCTGATGGTCAAATTGCTAAAGAAAAGGTTTGTGCAACATACAAAGACTGCGGATGTCATTGGTTTATATGCGGATGATATGGTAATATTTATGGATAATGTAGAAAAGACCTTGCCGCATGTGATCACTATTATAAACAGATTTAGTAAGCGTTCGGGGTTATATATATTTTGGGATGAATCTGCTTTGATGCCTCTTACCCATGATTCAACAGATCACCCTGAAGGGCTCTCCTCATTACCAGTAATATCTAGCTTTAAATACTTAGGAATAATTATACCAAAATATAGTAGGCTTGATTTACATTTTAATATTCTCCCATTACTAGACTTGGTTAAGTATAAATTTGCAGTCTGGAGTAAGTTACCACTATCTGTCTCTGGCCGTATAAATCTGATTAAGATGATATTGCTCCCGAAGCTTAATTACTCCCTTCAACATAGTGCAGTTCCTGTTCCCAAAATCTTCTTTTCATATTTAAACTCTTTAATTTCATCATTTATCTGGGGGAAAGCCAGACCTAAACTCAAATTATCTACTTTACATAGATCTAAGCAAATGGGAGGGGTCGGCGTTGCCTGATTTTTTCCTATACTATTTAGCTGGACAGCTTAGGGCATTGAGTAAATGGATGCCAGAAAACTTTTTACCAAATATGGAGAGCCATTTAATCCAGGCTGCAAGATTTGATTGTCCGATAGGTTTTTTGGAAATAGATAGACCCACTACTCCTAGATTACTACCATTACTCCGGTTAGCGAGGCTGGTTTGGAAACAGGCAAAGAAGGTGACCCACTTTGATGGTATTGTAGCCGAAATGCCTTTATGGAATAATATGTACTTTCCAGGGCTATTGAATCGCCCATCTACACAATTTTGAATTTCACATGGTGTTGCTTCAGTTAACGATTTATATGAACAAGGCACTTTAAAGCCTTTTGAACAATTACAAATTAAATACAATATTCCGAGACCTCAATTTTTTCGCTATTTACAACTCAGATCGGCAATACAATCACATATACATGGGATCAGGGCCAGTCAAATAATATTATCTTTCCCATTAATAGGGATCCTTAAATCTCAGGGACCCAGAGGTCTTATCTTCCTACTGTACACACATATGTTGGCTGTAGGTGCTGATTCCGTTGTATTGGCAGTTAAAGAAAAAAGGAAATTCCTAATTCCTGATCTTCAAGAAGAGGATTGGGAGATGTTTCTTGAATCCCCAATGGGAGTGTCTCCTTCGGCAAATAATAGAATGATCCAAATGTATATCTTACATCAAGTACATCTAACCCCAATACGGTTATTTAAAATGGGATGGTCTAACTCCTCAGAATGTCTAAGATGCCACGCAATGGAGGCGGACTTTATTCATATGATTTGGGGATGTCCAATTATCCAATCATTTTGGAGTGAGATAACTACGATACGGACTTCCCTTGTGCATATTCCCGTTCCTGTGAATCCTTTAGTTTGTTTATTTGGGGTACTGGAGGAAGAAACATGGGCATATCATACTCAAATTTTCTTGAGGGAGACACTTTTTCTGGCACGGAAAGTAATAGCTCTTTACTGGATGGGAAATACTCATCCATCTCTTAGGGCCTGGCTTGATTTGGTAAATTCTATTACACCCTACGAACGAACGTTATACCAAAATAGAGGCTGCTTGGGGAAATTTAGCAAAATATGGGATATATGGAATTCATCACCTCTCACTGTGTCGACTCATGGTAGATAGCCTAACTCCACTATAATAAGATGTAATGAACATTGGATCATGCCTAGTATCAATATTAAACAATCGATATGATGGGGATGGTTTTGGCAGCAGGATATGGTTATGTTTTGCTCCTTTTGTTTTTTCTAAGGTTTTAGTATAGGTATCCTAGACAATTTGTGATGCTTTAAGATTTGTATGACCCGCTCGATACACTATGATACAAATATGTTTATGGTGATTGGATCATACGCAAAATATGTATATATTATACTTATCATTTTTGTCGTTTAAAAAAAAACATACAAAGACTGCTCAAATGCTAAAAGTGAGATGAGGATTGTATGCGGAAATCCAGATGATAAAGTAAATGTATTTTTCAGAAAAACAGGAAACTCCCTTTAATGATTGGAATTCTACATATATGTTATAGAAAGAAAATGACCATAAACCGTACAGAAATACATCTGACATGAGTAAAGAATTTAGAACTAAATAACTTTACATATGCATAAAGGGTTAAATTGGTATTTCATGCAAACCTGGGTCAGCGTCTGAGTGGGCACAACTAAAACATTTTGCATTGACTACTTCAATGGAAAAAGGTTCCAAAACAAACAAATAAGAGGTAATCTTCCTGCATAAGCTTTGTAGTAAAAACTGTCCAGCTTCTCAAATCCACAGTATTCCAAAAGCAGTTAGTTTGACAGTGTCCAGCCGCATAACTTTTAAGGCTACATTTATTTTTTTCATTTAATTAGGCATTAACTTATGCGCCGATTTATAATTTATCTTTATAAGCTTCCAATTTCCTGTTAATTTTCGCAGCTAAATGATGAATTTCTTGCGGCCTACATTCACTACTAGTGAGTGCTTACATCCTATACAGTTACCATTGCACCACATAACTTTGCCCTGGGCAGGATTAAGCTTGGTAGAGGTCACTATACCCCACCAGATCTCCTGGTATATGGCTCCCTCTTCACCTCTTCTTAATTGGATACAATTTGCTAAATGGTCAATAGACCTTGCATTTACTGAGACTTGGAGATCATAGAGGAGACAGGCAAGCATATGAAGCTAATAAACACCTGCCACAGCCACACCCTGGTAGGTTGGATGGCTGCTGCCCCTCGATGAGTAATATAGTGGCTATCCAGTGTATCTGTCTCATGTACCTTCCTATAATCCAACCCTGGGCTGAGTGACGTAAAGTAAATTAAAGTTTTATTATCTCACACTTGACTATTTTAGTTATTTTTTACAACTGTGTATATTTAAAGGAAGTTAAGACAAAGGCTTACCAAAATCACTACTTGAATGCAATGTACTATAAATAAGGCTAGAGTATATTGATCTACTATGTACCAAGAAATTAACAAGAAAGCATTTAAAGGGGTTGTACTAAGTTTGGTAGTCATACTCTAGCCACAGGATAAAGGGTAGCTTCTCAACTGCCAAGTGTCTGATGGCTAAGACCCCCACTGATCACAAGGGCTGGTTTGAAAGAAGTGAGCTCAATCATGCACATATCCGCTCAATTTATTCTTAATGGAAATGCTGATGACCAGTTGAACGCTGAGCTAGGCAATTTTTGATGGTCCCACACAGAATAAATGGAGCAGAGGTGCACATGATTGACCAACTCGTCATTCACACGAGGTAGTACAGTGCCCCAGTTCATGGGATCAATGAGTGTCCCAGCAGTTGCACCCCTAACGATTGGGAAGTTATCCCCTACCCTATGGATAGAATATAACTATCCAACATGACATAACTTCTTTTAGTAAAGTTATGGATGTGTGCAATCGTTCAAGGAAATGGACTTCGATTTTCAATTTCCTTCAAGTCATTGAGAGACTTTTGAGAATACAAACACATTAACAGAGTACAGCTGACATGGAGAATAAGTCTTACACAAAATGGTCCACTGTAGACAGCAATTCCTGAAAAAAAACAAGGGAATAGATAAGTTTTTACAATACTATAAGTGTTCAATATTTATTTTTGATGCAATACCAGAAACTAGATACTCTTAAAATCATTATATGTTATACTTACAGGGTGCAATTAGACTGGCTGACTAGGACGTGTTCCTAGGACTGATTGTTACCAGACAATCATCCTGTCTAAATAGGCTACATTGTTCTGTTTAAACAAGACTTGTGCTACTGAGAAAAATGTCACTCTGTGAGCACAGAATGATTGTACCAATGATCGTTCTGTGCTCATGGAAGTGTAGTATGAAAGGCTATTAAACTATTGTCATTCGGCGTCTGTGTAGAAAATCAGCAGTCGTTTTAACACCCGCAGGTTGGCCAGTCTAAATGCATCCATAAAGTGGTCTCTCACGTCATAATATTCGTTCAGGGACGACCATTACAAGTTGAAAATACCATAATGTTAGGTGATTAATATATTAAAATAGTTCTGATGTTTACAAAATATCAACTCAAAATGAGATAAAGGTGAAATTTAAGATAAGTAAGCAAAAACCTAATACACAAAAACAAAGTCGTTATACAGTGGCATGTAGAAGTTTGGGCACCCCTGGTCAAAATTACTGTTGTTATTGTGAAACAGTTAAGCAAGATGAATATGAAATTATTTTTAAAAGGGCAAAAGTTAGATGACACACTTACTTTGTAAAGTCATATTTTACCTTTGAAAAATTACAAAAAGGAAAATGGACCAATGGAAAAGTTTGGGCGTATCTGCATGGTTAGTATCTAGTGGCACCCCTTTTTGCAAGTATCCCAATTTGTAAATGCTTAGTCAGCCAAAAGTCTTTCAATTCTTGTTTGAGGGCTTTTCATCCATTCTTCCTTGGAAAATGCTTCCAGTTCTGTGAGATTCCTGGGTCATCTTGCATGCACTGCTATTTTGAATTCTAGCCACAGATTTTCAATGATGTTCATATCAGGAGATTGTGGGGGCCATTGGAAAACCTTCAGCTTGCACCATTTGAGGTAGCCTATTGTGGATTTTGACTTGTGTTGAGGATTATTATCCATTTGTAGAAGCCATCCTCTACAGATGGTTCTATGTTTACATCAAGAATTTATTGACATTTAATTGAATCCATTCTTCGCTCTACCCGTGAAATGTTTCCCATGCCATTGGCTGCAACACAACCCCAAAGCAGGATTGATCCACCTCCATGCTTAATAGTTGTCGAGATATTCCTATCCTTAAATTGTGGGCCCCTTTTTTCCTCCACACAAGCCTTTGATCATTGTAACATAGTAACATAGTTATTACGGTTGAAGTTATTACGGTTGAAGGAAGACTTTAAGTCCATCTAGTTCAACCCATACCCTAACCTAACATGTTGATCCAGAGGAAGGCAAAAAAAACCTATGTGGCAAAGAGTAAGCTCCACATTGGGGAAAAAATTCCTTCTCGACTCCACATACGGCAATCAGACTAGTTCCCTGGATCAACGCCCTATCAAGGAATCTAGTATAACATGTAACATTATACTTTTCAAGAAAGGTATCCAGTCCCCTCTTAAATTTAAGTAATGAATCACTCATTACAACATCATATGGCAAAGAGTTCCTTAGTCTCACTACTCTTACAGTAAAGAACCCGCGTCTGTTGTTATGCTTAAATCTTTTTTCCTCCAGACGTAGAGGATGCCCCCTTGTCCCTGTCTCAGGTCTATGGTTGTGGCCAAAGAGTTCTATTTTAACCTCATCGGTTTGCAGGACTTGTTTTCAAAATGCATCAGGCTTGTTTAGATGTTCATTTGCATACTTCTGATGCTGAATTTTATGGTGAGAATGCAGGAGAGGTTTTCTTCTGATGACTCTTCCATAAAGGCTATATTTGTGTAGGTGTCTCTGAACAGTCTACCCCAACTCCAGAGTCTGCTAAATCTTTCAAAAGGTCTATTGCAGTCAAGCAGGGGTTCTGATTTGCCTCTCTAATAATCCTATGAACAACTTTAACTGAAATTTTGTGTGGTCTTCCAGACCTTTTCTTGACCTCCACTGTTCTTGTTAACTGACTGCCATTTCTTAATTACATTTCAAACTGAGGAAAGGGCAACTTGAAAATGCTTTGCAATCTTCTTATAGCCATAACCCGCTTTGTGGGCCTCCTTCATTTTCAGAATGCTAGGAGGCTGATTATTAGAACCCATGGCTGCTGTTTTTGGTACAAGGTTACAGGAGGCTAGGTTTTTATAAAGATGGGAAATTTGCATCACCTGGCATTTCCTAAAGATGATAGTAAACAAGCCATAACCCTAACAGGCTAATTAAGGTCTGAAAGCTTGGTCAATATTTTCTGGGCACACAAATTTCCAAGGGTGCCCAAACTTTTGCATTGACACATTTTCCTTTTTGTAATTTTTAAAAAGTAAAACATGGCAATATACTGTATATACAGTATATATTTTTTTTGCCTCAAATACAAAGGAAATGTGTCATCTTTAACTTAAGCAAATTGAAGATGAAATGATCTCTAAAAGGGCTAAACTGTTTCACAATAACAGCCATTTTGAACAGACGTATCCAAACTTTTTATATGCCACTGTAGGTTAGAAAACTCTGCTGTAAGCTAAAATCAATTGCTCTCAAGCACTCCTTCTGAGGAAGAACAGCCAAAACGAGAGTACATGGGTCCAATGTCGCAAATCCAACTCTGGGTAAATATAGTCATGGATAACCCTTGCCAAAAGTGTCATTTTTATAGGCACTCTCTGGCCTGCTTGCAGACTTAGGGTTCGGATTAATGCTTTATTTCTGAGGTCCAGAGCCTCTCATCTATCCAAATTAGTTCTCACGCTTCGCACTGACGAGGACCAACAGCCCGAAACACCGTGTCTGCGAATTGAGATACTGATTTGGCTTTTATCCTAAGTCATATTGCATGACTTGTTAAAGGGTTAATTGTGACTTGTAGGATCGCTACTTCCAACAGGTGGCGCTACAGAGTTTAAGTCTTCTTTTTCTCTGAAGAGGCAATTTGCATGCTTTATTTCTGACATCCGTCCCCCTTGATCTGCAACACAGGTTTGGGACATCTTCCAGCATCACTCTGCATTATTTCCACCTCTCAAGCACTTGACACTTTCATAATATCGCTCAGCACTTTATATATTTTGCTGCTTCCTGAGATGTTAAGCAGAATATTTGTCTCCTGTCAGTAGTTCACTGCTGCTATATTAGTATTGTTTGCATTAGGTGTTTACCCATTTTTCCAACAAAATATTTATGATACTAATGATTTATTTCTTTGCATAGTGTCTTTTGTATTCTGCATAGCAGGTGTTGCCATCTCCTTTGTTTTATGTCATTTAATGTGTTTTTATAAACTTACATTGGTAACTAAATAAAGATGAATTTTTACATATTTCGTTTTTGGAGGATCTTTCCTCCCATCAAAATTTTTTGCCTTTTAATATATTGAAATAATCATATAATGTAGCACTGTGTATTTACAATTGCTCATTTTGCCTTTCTACTCCGCTAATTCTTCAGCTTTCCATTAGGTCTATGACATGCGTGAACAAAAACTGACTAGTTGAATTCTTCTAAGCTCTATTTAGAACCAGGAGGTCAATTTTCCCTGTGTAAGTCATGAGTGCAGAGGATGGAGGGTGATAAAAGTGGAGACAAGATAATTCCTGTTTATACATAGAGCAGAGAATAGAGACGAATTAGCTAGGTAGAAAGGCAAAATGAGCAATTGTAAGTACTCTATAATATGATGACTGCAATATATTAGGAGGGTACAAACTTTGATGGGAGGAGTGCTTCTTTAAACAAGTAGTCATTCAGCTTGATCAATGATCATTTAATGGCTTGATTAAACAGGCTGACCACAATTCTATGTAGACAGAATGATTGCTAAAGCGATCAATCTCCACGCATAGCATAGCATTGTTACCCGCAACACATCACCATCCCTGCTGATAACAATGTTTTCGTTGCTGGCATGAACGATCCAATCACCTGATGAATAAGTATTATGCTTGTTTGCTGGATGAATGCTGGCATGTTTACACAAGCCAATCAGTGAACAAGCGGTCTTCCCTATTTTCAGCTTTTCTCAATAAGTCCTAAATTTACACGGCATATCAGATAGGATTACAAATTCTCTGATCTTCCAACAAATTGATGATGAACAGGTTTGTAGATTGACATACTGCTTAAAGGCCAAATACAATCTATTATTTGGAAAGGGGAAATTAAAAACAATGACTGCTGTGATGATTGGAGCAATAAATTGGATACAATATTAGAACCCTATATGTATTGCTACTTCCTTTTTTCACATTAATCCCCATTTATGGAACTTCCTCATCCAAGCTCTGTTAACGACATCATGAGCAGCTCATGCTGCACAGAACCTCACGCGTAGAATGAACTCTTTGCGGTACAAAGTTTACTATGACACACAGATACTATAAATTAGATGTACAGTACACTTATTGAGTGTTTATCAATGGCATTCGGCCTATTCGGTGAATCTGTAACTACTGATTAAATATGCAAATTTTCTCTTCACAGAGCAAGAGTCACCTATTGGAATTATCAAACCTAAAAGTCAATATTAACCCTTTAATAAGCTTTGCAATATGAATTAAGATAAAAGTCAAACCAGAATCTCAATTATTAGACAGTACTTTGGGGTGTTGCCTCTCATCAGTGCAAAGTGTGGGCGAGAGGCTCTGGACTGGGGTCTAAAGGATAACTTTTCTCCTTGTGGAGCGTGACAAGCCAAGCCTAGCATGTCACAGTTAGGAGACCTATAGGTCATACATGCTCCTCTGGGAAATTAAACATGCAAATTGTCACTTCAAAGAGGAAGAGGACTAGAACTCTAGCGCCACCTATCGACCGCTTGCAATACACACTATGTAAATGGTGAATGAAGCCAGCAGGATCAGTTAGTTTACATTCATGGTGAGCATATCTATATGGCTCAATTCACTCGACATAAACCAGTGTAAAACTTTCTGGTGTATGGAATAGCATAGCAGACTCATTTAAACTTTTCATTGAGGTTCTATAGGTGAAGTTTCCTAATTTGGCAGCAGATATGAACTGAGTACAGAGCCTAATGTGTATAGGAATCTCCTTCAGGTCCCTAATTCACATACATGTTCTATCGGTAATTTTCACAGATCAAACACTTACTTATTAAGTCTCCAGTGCAATTTTTGGGGTCTGTAAAAATCATCTGCCATCAGTGTGTGATCCATGAACACACTGATTAACATTGTAATGGATAAGTGAAGGTGTGCAATACAATAATTTTTTCAGATGTGAAAATCACTGATGAAACATTGATACCAAGAGCAAGTGCACACTTTGCATCAGTTTTTCTCAGAGGTGAGAAAAAAAAAAAGTTTCTCTACCCTCCCCAATTCTATCAGTCCGTGAAAATTGGACTGCACACGGACCCATGTAGTTACATTGCTGATTTTGAGCTGACACTCGGATCAAAATCTTATGTCTCCAATTTTTTACTCAGACCACTTGGCCTGAGGAAAAAATTCAGATGTGCACAGTCCCATAGAATATCAAGGGTACGAGTGCTATGTGTCAAAACCACGGATATCACTGATCCAATATAATCGGTTTTGTGCCTGAGCCCTAAAAAGTGAAACATTTACCAAACACTGAGGAAAATTGGATCCAAAACACTGATCAAACTTAAATTCT
This sequence comes from Ranitomeya imitator, assembly GCF_032444005.1. Lineage (NCBI taxonomy): Eukaryota > Metazoa > Chordata > Amphibia > Anura > Dendrobatidae > Ranitomeya > Ranitomeya imitator. The sequence goes on from NC_091284.1 coordinate 235,777,435, forward strand.
CTAGTTCTTTGCATAAATTAAAAATAATCAATAGCTGAAAGAGGCCTTAGAAGTGTATGCCATTGCATAATTTCCCTATCAAAATAAATATGTATGCTTCACACTTAGATAGCATGTCTATGGGGAACTCAGAAGAAGACCACTATAAGATGAACAACTACACTATCTGCATAGCTAGCATGTATCAGGATAGTCTATAGCTCTAAAAAATGGCCAGGGAAGAAGTTCAAAACCAAGCAACGTTCACGCCATGTTTATTAGTTATGTCTGAATGGGTCGTTTAGGAGGTAAAAGAGAAAGTCCTCTTGGCATCAGTTTGACAGGTTAACATCTGGATACAATGAGTCTTTAGTTTGGACTATTTTCTGTACTATGATATTCAACTTTTCTAAAATTCAGAAACATCTTTATATTTCTGTGCTAATCAGTAGTGAGAATCATAACACAGGGGAGAAGTGGCATGGATTGCTCCTCCTTTCCTGGAAACAGGGTGCGGTGCGTGACATTAGTAACTTGACTACAGTAAATTGAAATTCACTTGTCACTTGATAACTTTAGAAGTCATGTAAACCACTTTGTGGCTCATCATAGAGAAAAGTTCCCATAAGTACATTGTAGGTTTTTATTAATTGTGATGTGGAAGTCTGAATATCTCAGCTTCGCTCAGTGAGTCATTGCTTATTCTTTACATTGACGTAAGAGACAAAAATAGCCCATGGGACAATCATAAGGAAGATGAGTGAGTAGGACATTTTCTCTGATGTAAGTTAGGCAGTAAGTTAATGTACTGTGGCAGGCTGCATTGTAGGCAGATTAAGTCACAAAAAGAAATTAACTCTTAGGAGTCCAATGAATACAAGAAGTAATCATAAAAAGTACATGCCTGTAATAAACAGTATGCGTTAGAACAAATGTTAGTTTATGATATTTTGAGGGCAATACATGTTCGCCTAGATTCATTAAGCCTCGCTTTTTATGTTCCTGTCTTAATGAGGGGCTTTCAGAAATAAGATGTGCCGAATTCATTAAAGCTTCAGCAAGTTTCCTGGGTTACGAAGAGGCAATGGAAGAAAAGGCACTCACAGGAAAACTTCACCACATTCAGACAAGCAACTCTCACATTCAAGTTGGCCCTTACCTACGCTAAACAGGAATACTTCACGACCCTCATATCTTCTTTATCCCATTAGCCAAATCAATTAGTCAACACTTTTAATAATTGGTAGAGAAAGGTTGAACTTGATCGAACTAAGTCCTTTTCAACTTATGTAACTTCCTCCTCCTATCTTGAAGAAATGAAGAAACAACTTAATGCTAAAGCTAACAGACAATTCTATATACTTCTCCTTCTAGACCCATCCTCTGACCCCAACACAGTTGATGACTCACTCCTGCTACAGATCCTCTTTCCTTGGTATTAAAGACCTTGCCCCTCCTGGATCTCTTCATACCCCTCTAACCGCACATTTAGTGTCTTACATTACCATACTACTTAATCATCCTGCCCTCTCTCTGCTAATGTCCCATAAGGCTCATTCTGGGACGTCTATTCTTCTCAACTTATAACTTTGACCTGGAACAACTCTTAAAGTCCCATGGCTTCTGGTATCATCTATACACGGATGACACTGAAATCTACTGCTCTGGCTCACTGCTGCCTAGAATCCCAGAATGTTCATTAGCCATATCCTCCTTCTTCTCATTATGCTCCTTAACTTAATGAGGACAAACCAAACTTATCTTCCATTTCACTTAACTCCCTTACCAGATCTATCTATCACTATAAATGACACCATGCTTTTCCTTGTACCGGAAGTACGCTGCCTCGGAGTAACTATTAAATTCTCCCATGACTTTCAAACCACAAATCAAAGGTCTTACTATCTCCTTCCACTTCCAACTCAAAAATATTTCCAGAATTCATCCCTTCCTCAACCTACTAAAATGTTAGTGCATTCCCTCATCATCTCATGCTTAGACTACTGCGATATCCTACTCTGTGGCCTTCCTGTTAACATTCTCGCACCTCTCCAGTCCGTCCTTAACTCTGCTGCCCAACTAATCCACCTCTCTGCTTGCTACTCCTCCTCTCCCATCTGCAAATCTCTTGACTGGTTCCCAATTCCCAAGTGTATCCAGCACAAACTACTAACACTGACCCACAATGCCGTCCATAATCTGTCTCTGCCGTACATCTCTGAACTAATCTCCCGATAGCTCCCCACACGTAATTACCGGTATGCACAAGACCTCCTTCTCTCCTCCACTCTCGTACGTTCCTCACCCAATCGCCTTCAAGACTTCTCCCAATCATATACCTTCCTCTGGAATTCCGTGTCCCAACAGGTCCGATTGTCTGCAACATTCAAGTGGAACTTGAAAATCTCTCTCTTCAAGACAGCTTACAGCATGCAATGACCCCGCTATAACAGCACTACCACCAGAGCTGCTGCAACCCCCGACCTACTGTCTTCTTCCCTATTACCCTGTAAAATGTAAGCCCGCGAGGGCAGGAGCCTCTCTCTTCTGTACCAGTTTGTCACTGTTGTTTTGTTCATTCTAATTTTGTATATAACCTCCTTCTGATGTACAACAAAATGTAATCAACGGTGCTCTAAAAATAAATAATAAAAATAATCTTATCAGAGGTGTCTGCCTCCATGCAGCTTACCAGAAAGATCACTCCAGTTAGGGACTGGAGTAACATTTTTGGTGTAAGAAATGCTGCCACTTTTTGATTATTTGACTGGTGGGCATAGTCATACTCCACCTTGCCCCATGGCCTCCCCAGCTCCACCCATTTTGCCAGAGCAGCCCAAAAAGTTGCAATGTTTACGCAGCTCTGCATTTTACAAAAATTTATCAATTTTCAAAAGTGTTTTACTCCAGTCTTCTCACGGAAACACTTTGATGATTCATGGCTGTTTGCCCTTATTTTTTTAAACTTTTTATGAAATTTTAACTAGAAGCAAACAAGTTTACCTGATTAAAGTAATCAACAGGATGGGGCTTACTAGTTATAGTTGCATGGTGCAGAAGATACACCCACTGTGCTAATACTAACTTGTTAGTGCATAACTTGTGCAGTCATTTGTCTTGGCTGGTGGAGAAGGTCTTTGGCCTCATGCAGCTACCACACGAATGGACTGCACACATATGCACTCAATCAGGGATGGTGAGCAATGAGCCCATTCAGACATGTCAGTCATTTGTCACAATGAATTTAAACCCTTAAAATTGTCTACTCTTAAGCTGTCATAGTCAAACATTTTAGAAATTTTACATCACAGAATTTAATTTTGCTCTACATCCATAGATATATATAGATATACTATACATACAATTGGTTAGCCTCATTATTTGAATATTGTGCAACAGTATTATTTAATTATGGCATGATGGATGTATTTGGACCCTAAATTATGTTATGACTTGCATATAGTATAGCAATAATTTTTTCAGTTAGTTGTAAATACAACATAGATTTTCAGTGAAGGTGTCCTCGAAGGACGGTGGTGTAGTTATGGAGTAGGAGATCCACAGTGCAAGGCCAGTGTCCCCGGGTGGCCACAGCATGAGCAGCTATCTACTTGGCAGTGGTCGGGAGTTTATACAAAGGCTTGCCTGGATGTTTCTACCCCCAGCCACATTTGATCAGAAGAATGGTTTCGGAGAATGAGGAGGCCTAATTAGAGCAATATAAGAAATGCTACCCAACTTCTATGCAAACTGATCATTTTTCATACTGAGCTCTATATACCACATACAGTGGGGCAAAAAAGTATTTAGTCAGTCAGCAATAGTGCAAGTTCCACCACTTAAAAAGATGAGAGGCGTCTGTAATTTACATCATAGGTAGACCTCAACTATGGGAGACAAACTGAGAAAAAAAAATCCAGAAAATCACATTGTCTGTTTTTTTTATCATTTTTTTTGCATATTATGGTGGAAAATAAGTATTTGGTCAGAAACAAACAATCAAGATTTCTGGCTCTCACAGACCTGTAACTTCTTCTTTAAGAATCTCCTCTTTCCTCCACTCATTACCTGTAGTAATGGCACCTGTTTAAACTTGTTATCAGTATAAAAAGACACCTGTGCACACCCTCAAACAGTCTGACTCCAAACTCCACTATGGTGAAGACCAAAGAGCTGTCAAAGGACACCAGAAACAAAATTGTAGCCCTGCACCAGGCTGGGAAGACTGAATCTGCAATAGCCAACCAGCTTGGAGTGAAGAAATCAACAGTGGGAGCAATAATTAGAAAATGGAAGACATACAAGACCACTGATAATCTCCCTCGATCTGGGGCTCCATGCAAAATCCCACCCCATGGGGTCAGAATGATCACAAGAACGGTGAGCAAAAATCCCAGAACCACGCGGGGGGACCTAGTGAATAAACTGCAGAGAGCTGGGACCAATGTAACAAGGCCTACCATAAGTAACACACTACGCCACCATGGACTCAGATCTTGCAGTGCCAGTCGTGTCCCACTGCTTAAGCCAGTACATGTCCAGGCCCGTCTGAAGTTTGCTAGAGAGCATTTGGATGATCCAGAGGAGTTTTGGGAGAATGTCCTATGGTCTGATGAAACCAAACTGGAACTGTTTGGTAGAAACACAACTTGTCGTGTTTGGAGGAAAAAGAATACTGAGTTGCATCCATCAAACACCATACCTACTGTAAAGCATGGTGGTGGAAACATCATGCTTTGGGGCTGTTTCTCTGCAAAGGGGCCAGGACGACTGATCCGGGTACATGAAAGAATGAATGGGGCCATGTATCGTGAGATTTTGAGTGCAAACCTCCTTCCATCAGCAAGGGCATTGAAGATGAAACGTGGCTGGGTCTTTCAACATGACAATGATCCAAAGCACACTGCCAGGGCAACGAAGGAGTGGCTTCGTAAGAAGCATTTCAAGGTCCTGGAGTGGCCTAGCCAGTCTCCAGATCTCAACCCTATACAAAACCTTTGGAGGGAGTTGAAAGTCCGTGTTGCCAAGCGAAAAGCCAAAAACATCACTGCTCTAGAGGAGATCTGCATGGAGGAATGGGCCAACATACCAACAACAGTTTGTGGCAACCTTGTGAAGACTTACAGAAAACGTTTGACCTCTGTCATTACCAACAAAGGATATATTACAAAGTATTGAGATGAAATTTTGTTTCTGACCAAATACTTATTTTCCACCATAATATGCAAATAAAATGTTAAAAAAAACAGACAATGTGATTTTCTGGATTTTTTTTTCTCAGTTTGTCTCCCATAGTTGTGGTCTACCAATGATGTAAATTACAGACGCCTCTCATCTTTTTAAGTGGTGGAACTTGCACTATTGCTGACTGACTAAATACTTTTTTGCCCCACTGTACATACATCATGCAAAGGAAAGGCCTTTTTTGGGGGGAGGGTACAAACACTTATACAACCTGATACTAATTATTTGTTTTTACAAATCGCTACAATCAGGGTCTCGGACCATACAGTACACTGCAGTCAGATTAAGCCCTTTAAAGATTTAGTTTTTTCCCCATATGTAATTACTATACCATAGTTAAAATGTTGTCTGTAGAGTGTAAATACTTATTGTGGACACTATTAACTCTTCCTACTAGAATTATGCCAATTATGATGCTAATTAGGCAATATGACTAAAAGCAAGGATTCATCTTTAGGGGAGAAGTCCTTATACATTTAGGAACTGCAGTTACAGTGTGCCTGTATTACCACTGGAGAGAGGAGATTGGCCACACTAGAGGTACAGTGGGTAAGGAAAGTATTCAGACCCCTTTAAATTTTTCACTCTTTGTTTCATTGCAGCCATTTGGTAAATTCAAAAAAGTTCATTTTTTCACATTAATGTACACTCTGTACCCCATCTTGACTGATAAAAAACAGAACTGCAGAAATTTGTGCAAGTTTATTAAAAAAGAAAAACTGAAATATCACATGGTCATAAGTATTCAGACCCTTTTCTCAGACACTCATATTTAAGTCAACATGCTTCCATTTCCTTGTGATCCTCCTTGAGATGGTTCTACTCCTTCATTGGAGTCCAGTTGTGTTTAACCCCTTAGCGACCGCCGATACGCCTTTTAACGGCGGCCGCTAAGGGTACTTAAACCACAGCGCCGTTAATTAACGGCGCTGTGGAAAAAGTGTATAGCGCCCCCCACAGGCCGATTTTCTCCGGGGTCTCGGCTGCCGAGGGTAGCCGAGACCCCAGAGAACATGATTCGGGGGGTTTTTAACCCTCCCCGCATTTGCGATCGCCGGTAATTAACCGTTTACCGGCGATCGCAAAAAAAAAAAAAAAAAAAAAAAAGCGATCTCTTTTTAATTTCTCTGTCCTCCGATGTGATCGCACATCGGAGGACAGAGAAAAGGGGTCCCAGGTGGCCCCCCAATACTCACCTAGCTCCCCCGATGCTCCTCGTGTCTCCCGGTGGGCGCCGCCATCTTCAAAATGGCGGGCGCATGCGCAGTGCGCCCGCCGGCCGGCACCGGGAGAATCTTTGGGGTCTCGGCTGCCTGGGGTAGCCGAGACCCCAAAGAGCATGATCGGGGGTCGGTTTTAGCGACCCCTGTTTTGCGATCGCCGGTAATTAACTGTTTACCGGCGACCGCAAAAAAAAAAAAAAAGTAAAGTGTAATTCTCTGTCCTCTGATGTGATCGCACATCAGAGGACAGAGAAATAGGGGGATTCGGGGACCCTAGCATACTCACCTAGGTCCCTGGATCCTCTTGCTGCTCCTCCTGGCCGCCGGCAGAAGAACATGGCGGACGCATGCCCAGTGCGCCCGCCATCTGTCTCCATCTGCCGGCCGGCAGGAGAACAGCGGTTAGGGCTAAAATTAGGGTTAGGGGTAGGGTTAGGGGTAGGGTTAGGGGTAGGGTTAGGGGTAGGGGTAGGGTTAGGGTTAGGTTAGGGGTAGGGTTAGGGGTAGGGTTAGGGGTAGGGTTAGGGTTAGGGGTAGGGTTAGGGTAGGGGTAGGGTTACGGCTAGGGTTAGGTTAGGGGTAGGGTTAGGTTAGGGTTAGGGCTAGGGTTAGGTTAGGGGTAGGGTTAGGGGTAGGGGTAGGGTTAGGGGTAGGGGTAGGGCTAGGGTTAGGTTAGGGGTAGGGTTACGGCTAGGGTTAGGTTAGGGGTAGGGTTAGGTTAGGGTTAGGGGTAGGGTTACGGCTAGGGTTAGGTTAGGGGTAGGGTTAGGTTAGGGGTAGGGTTAGGTTAGGGGTAGGGTTGGGGCTAAATTTAGGGTTAGGGTTGGGGCTAAATTTAGGGTTAGGGTTGGGGCTAAATTTAGGGTTAGGCTTCTTTCACACTTACGTCGGTACGGGGCCGTCGCAATGCGTCGGCCCGACATACCGACGCACGTTGTGAAAATTGTGCACAACGTGGGCAGCAGCTGTAGTTTTTCAACGCATCCGCTGCCCAATCTATGTCCTGGGGAGGAGGGGGCGGAGTTACGGCCACGCATGCGCGGTCAGAAATGGCAGATGCGACGTACAAAAAAACGTTTCATTGAACGTTTTTTTGTGCCGACGCTCCGCCAAAACACAACTGATCCAGTGCACGACGGACGCGACGTGTGGCCATCCGTCACGATCCGTCGGCAATACTATGGGCAAAAAATGCATCCTGCGGGCACATTTGCAGGATCCGTTTCTTGTCCAAAACGACGGATTGCGACGGAATGCCAAACAACGCAAGTGTGAAAGTAGCCTTAGGGCTAGGGTTAGGGTTGGGGCTAAAGTTAGGGCTAGGGTTGGGGCTAAAGTTAGGGTTAGAGCTGGGATTAGGTTTAGGGTTTGGATTAGGGTTGGTATTAGGGTTAGGGTTGGCATTAGGGTTACGCTTGGGATTAGGGTTAGGTTTGGGATTAGGGTTAAGGTTAGGGTTGTGATTAGGGGTGTATTGGGATTAGGGTTAGGTTTGAGGTTAGGGTTGAGATTAGGATTAGGGGTGTGTTGGATTTAGGGTTTTGATTAGGGTTATGGTTAGGGTTGACATTAGGGTTGTTTTGGGGTAAGGGTTGTGATTATGGTTAGGGTTAGTGATTAGGATTATGGATCAGGTTGGGATTAGGGTTAGGGGTTGGAGCTAGAATTGGGGGGTTTCCACTGTTTAGGTACATCAGGGGGTCTCCAAACACGACAGCCAATTTTGCGCTCAAAAAGTCAAATGGTGCTCCCTCCGTTCTGAGCTCTGCCGTGCGCCCAAACAGTGGGTTACCCCCACATATGGGGCATCAGCGTACTCGGGATAAATTGGACAACAACTTCTGGGGTCCAATTTCTCTTGTTACCCTTGTGAAAATAAAAACTTGGGGGCTACAAAATCTTTTTTGTGAAAAAAAAAAATATTTTTTATTTTCACGACTCTGCATTCTAAACTTCTGTGAAGCACTTGGGCATTCAAAGTTCTCACCACACATCTAGATAAGTTCCTTGGGGGGTCTAGTTTCCAAAATGGGGTCACTTGTGGGGGGTTACTACAGTTTAGGTATATCAGGGGCTCTGCAATCGCAACATAATGCCCACAGACCATTCTATCAAAGTCTGCATTCCAAAAAGGCGCTCCTTCCCTTCCGAGCCCTGCCGTGCGCCCAAACAGTGGTTTACCCCCACATATGGCACATCAGCGTACTCGGGATAAATTGGACAACAACTATTGCAGTCCAATTTCTCCTGTTACCCTTGTGAAAATAAAAACTTGGGGGCTACAAAATCTTTTTTGTGAAAAAAAAAATATTTTTTATTTTCACGACTCTGCATTCTAAACTTCTGTGAAGCACTTGGGCATTCAAAGTTCTCACCACACATCTAGATAAGTTCCTTGGGGGGTCTAGTTTCCAAAATGGGGTCACTTGTGGAGGGTTTCTACTGGTTAGGTACATCAGGGGCTCTGCAAATGCAACATAATACCCGCAGACCATTCTATCAAAGTCTGCATTCCAAAACGGCGCTCCTTCCTTCCGAGCTCTGCCGTGCACCCAAACAGTGGTTTACCCCCACATATGGGGTACCAGCATACTCAAGACAAATTGGACAACAACTTTTGGGGTCCAATTTCTCTTGTTACCCTTGTAAAAATAAAAACTTGGGGGCTACAATATCTTTTTTGTGGAAAAAAAAATATTTTTTATTTTCACGGCTCTGCATTATAAACTTCTGTGAAGCACTTGGGCATTCAAGGTTCTCACCACACATCTAGATAAGTTCCATGGGGGGTCTAGTTTCCAAAATGGGGTCACTTGTGGGGGATTTCTACTGTTTAGGCACATCAGGGGCTCTCCAAACGCGACATGGCGTCCGATCTCAATTCCAGCCAATTCTACATTGAAAAAGTAAAACGGCACTCCTTCTCTTCCAAGCTCTGCGGTGCGCCCTAACAGTGGTTTACCCCCACATATTGGGTATCAGCGTACTCAGGAGAAATTGCACAACAACTTTTGTGGTCTAATTTCTCCTGTTACCCTTGTGAAAATAAAAATTTGTGGGCAAAAAGATCATTTTTGTAGAAAAAATGCGATTTTTTTATTTTCACGGCTCTACGTTATAAACTTCTGTGAAGCACATGGGGGTTCAAAGTGCTCGCCACACATCTAGATAAGTTCCTTAAGGGGTCTAGTTTCCAAAATGGTGTCACTTGTGGGGGGTTTCCACTGTTTAGGCACATCAGGGGCTCTCCAAACGCGACATGGCGTCCAATCTCAATTCCAGCCAATTCTACATTGAAAAAGTAAAACGGCGCTAATTCACTTCCAAGCTCTGCGGTGCGCCCAAACAGTGGTTTACCCTCACATATGGGGTATCGACGTATTCAGGAGAAATCGCACAACAACTTTTGTGGTCTAATTTCTCCTGTTACCCTTGTGAAAATAAGAATTTGTGGGCAAAAAGATCATTTTTGTGTAAACAAAAGCGATTTTTTTATTTTCACGGCTCTACGTTATAAACTTCTGTGAAGCACTTGGGGGTTCAAAGTGCTCGCCACACATCTAGATAAGTTCCTTAAGGGGTCTAGTTTCCAAAATGGTGTCACTTGTGGGGGGTTTCCACTGTTTAGGCACATCAGGGGCTCTCTAAATGTGACATGGTGTCCGATCTCAATTCCAGCCAATTCTGCATTGAAAAAGTCAAACGGCGCTCCTTCACTTCTAAGTTCTGCGGTGCGCCCTAACAGTGGTTTACCCCCACATATGGGGTATTGGCGTATTCAGGAGAAATTGCATAACAAAATTTATGGTTACATTTCTGTTTTTACACTTGTGAAAATAAAAAAAATGGTTCTGAATTAAGATGTTTGCAAAAAAAAGTTAAATGTTCATTTTTTCCTTCCACATTGTTTCAGTTCCTGTGAAGCACGTAAAGGGTTAATAAACTTCTTGAATGTGGTTTTGAGAACCTTGAGGGGTGTAGTTTTTAGAATGGTGTCACACTTCATTATTTTCTATCATATAGACCCCTCAAAATGACTTCAAATGTGATGTGGTCCCTAAAAAAAAAATGGTGTTGTAAAAATGATAAATTGCTGGTCAACTTTTAACCCTTATAACTCCCTAACAAAAAAAAATTTTGTTTCCAAAATTGTGCTGATGTAAAGTAGACATGTGGGAAATGTTATTTATTAACTATTTTTCGTGACATATCTCTCTGATTTAAGGGCATAAAAATACAAAGTTTGAAAATTGCAAAATTTTAAAAATTTTCGCCATATTTCCGGTTTTTTCATAAATAATCGCAAGTAATATCGAAGAAATGTTACCACTAACATGAAGTACAATATGTCACGAAAAAACAATCTCAGAATCAGCGGGATCCGTTGAAGCGTTCCAGAGTTATAACCTCATAAAGTGACAGTGGTCAGAATTGCAAAAATTGGCTCGGTCATTAAGTACCAAATTGGCTCTGTCACTAAGGGGTTAATTAAACTGAAAGGACTTGATTTGGAAAGGCACACACCTGTCTATATATGACCTCACAGCTCACAGTGCATGTCAGACCAAATGAGAATCATGAGGCCAAAGGAACTGGCCAAGGAGCTCAGAGACAGAATTGTTGTCAAGACACAGATCTGGCAAAGTTTACAACAGATTTTCTGCAGTACTCAAGGTTCCTAAGAGCACAGTGGCCACCATAATCCTTAAATGGGAGAAGTTTGGGACCACCAGGAGTCTTCCTAGACCTGGCCGTCCAGCCAAACTGAGCAATCGTGAGAGAAGAGCCTTGGTGAGAGAGGTAAGGAAGAACCCCAAGATCACTGTGGCTGAGCTCCAGAGATGCAGTAGGGAGATGGAAGAAAGTTCCACAAAGTCAACTATCACTGCAGCCCTCTACCAGTTGGGCCTTTATGGCAGAATGGCCTGACGGAAGCCTCTCCTCAGTGGAAGACATGAAAGCCCTCACAGAGTTAGCTAAAAAACACATGAAGTACTCCCAGACTATAAGAAATAAGATTCTCTGGTCTGATGAGACAAAGATAGACCTTTTTGGTGATAATTCTAAGCAGTATGTGTGGAGAAAACCAGGCACTGCTCATCACCTGTTCAATACAATCCCAACAGTGAAACATGGTGGTGGCAGCATCATGCTATGGGGTGTTTTTCAGCTGCAGGGACAGGACGACTGGCTGTCATTGAAGGAAACATGAATGTGGCCAAGTACAGAGATATCCTGGATGAAAACCTCTCCCAGAGTGCTCTGGACCTCAGACTTGGCCAAAGGTTCACCTTCCAACAAGACAATGACCCTAAGCACACACCTAAAATAACAAAGGAGTGGCTTCAGAACAACTCTGTGACCATTCTTGATGGGCCTAGCCAGAGCCCTGACCTAAACCCAATTGAGCATCTCGGGAGAGACCTGAAAATGGCTGTCCACCAATGTTCACCATCCTACCTGACGGAACTGGAGAGGATCTGCACAGAAGAATGGAAGAGGATCCCCAAATCCAGGTGTGAAAAACTTGTTGCATCATTCCCAAGAAGACTCATGGCTGTACTAGCTGAAAGGGTGCTTCTACTCAATAACTAAGCAAAGGGTCTGAATACTTATGACCATGTGATATTTCAGTTTTTAGTTTTTAATAAATTTACAAAAATTACTACATTTCTGTTTTTTTTTCAGTCAAGATGAGGTGCAGAGTGTTCATTAATGAGAAAAAAATGAACTTTTTTGAATTTACCAAATGGCTGCAATGAAACAAAGAGTGAAAAATTTAAAGGGGTATGAATACTTTTTGTGCTCACTGTATATTATAATCATTCATTTTATAGACTTCTGCTTCAAGGCACTGTGAAAGCAATAGGCCAAAAGAAACCAGAGTTGCTCTGCATTAAATGATATGTGCCTATAATGAAAAATAAAACATGAAATATAAATCATGCATTCCAATATTTCTACTGACACACCAAGCTGTAAGGGCAAGAAGACATTCTCCCATTATCCTAATGAAGGAGCAATGATATTTTGGATCTAGCATATGTACAACCTCTCTTGGAATGAAAATAGCCTTTACTACATGATAATTATGGTATTTTAGCTCTCTCGTTGCCTACAAGAAACTCCATGTTGCCAATAATATCTCTGCTGACATCACAAGCTGTGACGCCGTTCATGTTGCCAAGATAACTTAACACCCTCTATTCTTTATTCCAGCTGATACATGCCTTGAGGCTGATCCAGGAGGAAATTGTAACTCATTATTTTCCAGTGATAAAACATTGTCTTTATTATACCAGCTTCTCAGCACGGTCATGTCACGATCTGTGAATTGGGTGATTGTATGCGTGAAGAAGCTGAAACAATACATGGATTCATCACTCCATCAGTATGGGCAGATGGTTTGCTTGGGTTTAATGGACTCTGGATGAGGATTTGACAACTAAAAAAGATCTATGACACAAAATTTGTATCAAAAATACAACTGTTCATTTCATTGACTTACTAGCTGCTTTCCTAGCTTAGGACCACAATAGGTGATTTTAGCAACAGTAAGAGTTTCCCCGTTGTTTTCTCTTGCTAATCCAGGGGATTTTACATTTTCATATGTGGTCTTTGAAGTTTTAAATTGGTAATTTGGCTCAGCTGACTTCTGCATGGAAGTTGAGTGGAGCCAGTAACGTCAAGCCTATAGACATCTGCTAAGTAGCGTGAATGTACCCGTTCTATTCTACTGAATCATTTCTTAATTAACACTACTTACTTGAGTGAATCTGGCTATATAGATTAGATGGCTGCAGGCAGAACAATGTTTTGGTCGATTGTTTGGCTGACAGCCATCTCAGCCGACTCTCACATATACAAAAGTGCTCTCTTGGTTGAGCGTTCTTGTATTTTCTAAGAAAACGCTGAAACGTTAGCTGTTGGCAGTACAATGTGATCGGCAGTCTGAAATCGGACATACACGATCGATATCTCTTTCAAAAATCAGTCAGCCAACTCCCCTATACACACTACACCACAGGCCGAACCCATCAAAACTGCCTGGGGCCTTTAGTTAGCAGCTGACCCCTAGGTATCAGCTTTTATTTATCAGTCCAGAGTTCGGTCCTATCTTATTGATGACCTGTATTGCAGACAGCTCATTGCAGAGGCAATCCAGTGAGCAATAACTGGTTTGGAATTTACAGTAGTATTCATTTACATATAAAAGATGTTCAATACCATTCAAAAACATATGACTAAAAACCTGCCTGGGTTTTAAATGCACACTTTTATAGGCTACAATAGCAAAAGTGCAGTTTTATATTTCTATAGTGCCTAATGTGAAATGTAGAGTGTCAATGAATACTTTTTCTTGCCTTTGGGCATACCAGTTTCTGCTAATTGTGAGATAACACCAACTACCTACTGGGGTCTTTAGTACTGTTAATTTCATTATGAGGTGTAAGGCTATGTGCGCACATTGCGGATTCGTGTGCGGATTTTTCTGCACCACTTTTTAAAAATCCGCAGGTAAAACGCACAAAAGGATCGGCGATAGAAAATCAAGTATCCAAGATCCAGAACTTCCTCAACAATCAAATCTCTGGGGCACCATACACATTACACGGTCGGCCGAACCCTTCGATATGGGCAGGTTTAGCTGACATTAGTTCAATAGGTCATCAATGAAAAAGTAGTGGACAACCTCTAATATTTTGTTGCACAGCCTTTGGAATAAATAACTGCAATCAATTGCTTCATACTGTATGAATGTCAACAAGTTTCTTACAACGCTCAAATGGAATTTTGTACCACTCTTCTTTTGCAAATTGTTCCAGGTATCTCATATTTGAAGGGTGCCTTCTCCCAACAGCAATTTTAAGACATCTCCACAGGTGTTCACTAGGATTTAGATCCAAACTCTTTGCTGGCCACTTCAGAACTTTCCAGCCTTTTTCTTCCATCCCCTTTACATTTTTTACTCTGTTTCATTCAGCCATTTGGTAAATTCAAAAAAGTTCATTTTTTTCTCATTAATGTACACTCTGCACTCCATCTTGTCTGAAAAAAAAAAACAGAAATGTAGAAATTTTTGGAAATTTATTAAAAAAAGAAAAACTGAAATATCACATGGTCATAAATATTCAGACCCTTTGCTCGGTATTGAGTAGAAGCAGCCTTTTGAGCTAGTACAGCCATGTATCTTCTTGGGAATGATGCAACAAGTTTTTCACACTTAGGTTTGGGGATCCTCTGCCATTCTTCCTTGCAGATCCTCTTCAGTTCAGTCAAGTTGGATGGTGAACGTTGGTGGACAGCCATTTTCAGGTCTCTCCAGAGATGCTCAATAGGGTTTAGGTCAGGGCTCTGGCTGGGCTAGTCAAGAATGGTCACAGAGTTGTTCTGAAGTCACTCCTTTGTTATTTTAGCTGTATGCTTAAGGTCATTGTCTTGTTGGAAGGCGAACCTTCGGCCAAGTCTAAGGTCCAGAGCACTCTGAAAGAGGTTTTCATCCAGGAAATCTCTGTACTCATGTTTCCTTCAATGACAACCAGTCATCCTGTCCCTGCAGCTGAAAAACACCCCCATAGTGCCTGGTTTTCTCCACACATACTGCTTAGAATTATCACCAAAAATGTCTATCTTCATCTCATCAGACCAGAGAATCTTTTTTCTCATAGTCTGGGAGTCCTTCATGTGTTTTTTAGCAAACTCTATGCAGGCTTTCACATGTCTTGCACTGAGGATAAGCTTCTGTCGGGCCACTCTGCCATAAAGGCCCGACTGGTGGAGGGCTGCAGTGATAGTTGACTTTATGGAACTTTTTCCCATCTCCCTACTGCATCTCTGGAGCTCAGATTTTGGGGTTCTTCTTTACCTCTCTCACCAAGGCTCTTCTCCCATGTTTTCTCGGTTTGGCTGGATGGCTAGGTCTAGGAAGACTTCTGGTGGTCCTAAACTTCTTCCATTTAAGGATTATGGAGGCCGCTGTGCTCTTAGGAACCTTGAGTACTGCAGAAATTCTGTTGTGACCTTGGCCAGTTCTGTCTTGCCACAATTTTGTCTCTGAGCTCCTTGGCCAGTTCCTTTGACCTCACGATTCTCATTTGCTCTGACATGCACTGTGAGCTGTGAGGTCTTATATAGAAGTGTGTGCCTTTCCAAATCAAGTCCTATTAGTTTAATTAAACACAGCTGGACTCCAATGCAATGAAAGAGTAGAACCATCTCAAGGAGGATCACAAAGAAATGGATAGCATGTGGCTTAAATCTGAGCAAAGGGTCTAAATAATTATGACCATGTGATATTTCAGATTTTTAATATGGAAAAATGTCTACATTTCTGTTTGTTTTCAGTCAAGATGGGATGCAAAGTGCACATTAATGAGAAAAAATGAACTTTTTTGAATTTACCAAATGGCTACCATGAAACAAAGAGTGAAAAATTTAAAGGGGTCTGAATGCTTTCCGTACCCACTGAATGTTTGGGGTCATTGTTCTGCTGTTAGCCCCATGACTTATGACGCAAACCCAGCTTTCTGACACTGGACACTACATTGCGACCCCAAAAACCTTCGATACCCTTCGGGCTTCATTATGCCTTGCACATAGTCAAGGAACTCCTACTACAGCATACTAGTCTGTGTTTAGTGTATTTTCACAGCAGATTGCAGCTATGACAGATGCACAATAAACCAAGTTGTTAGAACTTCCAAGTATCAAATCACACTTTCCACTAATGATGTTTTCATCTGAATGTCACAGCTATTTGTCATGGCCTTCCTTTTCCTGGGAACCTAACAAAAATGATCTGATTTTATCTATACAAGAGCACAACGTACCAGAATATTATTTTGCAGCCTACTTGAATATCTTCTGGAAAGGAAGGGGTCATTGATAGATCATTATTTTTAATCTTTAAAGAGTCCATAATAACAGGGTCTGTACCAGAGGACAGGCATATAGCAAATGTGGGACAAAAATTGAACTCGGAAATTACAGGCCAGTAAGCTTAACCTCTACTGTGGGTAAAATCCTGGAGGGCATTGTAAGGGATGCTATACTGGAGTATCTGAAGAGGAATAACCTCATGACCCAGTATCAGCACGGGTTTACTAGGGACCGTTCCTGTCAGACTAATCTGATCAATTTCTATGAAGAGGTAAGTTACGGACTGGACCAAGGGAACCCAGTGGATGTAGTGTATATGGACTTTTCAAAAGCTTTTGATACGGTGCCACACAAAAGGTTGATACATAAAATGAGAATAATGGTGATAGGGGAAAATATGTGTAAGTGGGTTGAGAGCTGGCTCAGGGATTGGAAACAAAGGGTGGTTATTAATGGAACACACTCGGACTGGGTCGCGGTTAGCAGTGGGGGTACCATAGGGGTCAGTATTGGGCCCTCTTCTTTTTAACATATTTATTAATGATCTTGTAGGGGGCATACAGAGTGGAATTTCAATATTTGCAGATGACACTAAACTCTGCAGGGTAATCAATATTGAGGAGGACAATTTTATATTACAGGATGATTTATGTAAACTAGAAGCTTGGGCTGATAAATGGCAAATGAGCTTTAATGGGGATAAATGTAAGGTCATGCACTTGGGTAGAAGTAATAAGATCTATAACTATGTGCTTAATTCTAAAACTCTGGGCAAAACCGTCAATGAAAAAGACCTGGGAGTATGGGTGGATGCCTTTCTTGAAAAGTATAATGTTACAGGGAATATATACAAGATTCCTTGTTAGGGTGTTGATCCAGGGAACTAGTCTGATTGCTGTATGTGGAGTCGGGAAGGAACTTTTTTTTTTACCAGTGTGGAGCTTACTCTTTGCCACACGGGTTTTTTTTTTGCCTTCCTCTGGATCAACATGTTAGGGCATGTTAGGTGAGGCTATGGGTTGAACTAGATGGACTTAAAGTCTTCCTTCAACCTTAATAACTATGTTACTATATTACAATGCAGTAACTCATTTTCATATTAAATTGAAATAGTATGCGCTACATTTAACTATAGATGAATATAGCCTACCTTGTCTCCTTTTTTTAAACTGCTGCAATGTGTCTCCCTCTGTGTCTGGAGCTTTTTGAGGATAAGGAGATGTGCGGGCGGCTTGACCTGGATCCACCCCAGGTAATGAATCAGCTACTGAGGATTTGTGCAGAACAAATCCTCCACCAATGTTAAAGACAATGTGCCTGCCGGTCACGTCTGTCTTCTCACTGACATACGGGAGTTGCTGTCCCATGTCTATGTGACGTCACTTGAGATGCAAACTATCTTCCATGGGCACAGAACAATTAATGAGACTGACCATTGGATGTGACTTTCTAGAGGGATGAGGTACACAGGAACAGATATTTATATCCATGCATCTACAGTGATTGGTGAAATTGATGATAATGCTCAAAAGGCAAATAATTCAATCTCACTATTCAAAACATAGTTTTAAGGAGTTTAATGTGAAGATTCATTTACTCTCTCTTCTTGACATATGGCAGATAAAATTTCATCCTTTCCAGTGTTCTTCCACATGTTCTATCCCCCAAAATTGACTTCCTATCATTAGTCCATCATGTACTGTTTTATAATGATAGCAGAATAAATATCCCACAAATTGTATTTTGATATTGTAAAGATGCTCCTTCATCCTCACTTTTAATTCAGGCTTTGTCCTTTCTATATAAAGCTTCTGACAAGGGCATTGTAAGCAATATAGAATGCCTCTAGCATGACAAGTAATATGTGTGTTGATCATGAATGTTTTGTCACGAGTTAGAAAAAGCAAATGTGGGAAGATAATTGTGTGTTGCGTTGTTCTGCACATACATTATAATAATGTTATACATTTTTTCTGACTGGTCCTTTTATTTCTGACCACTGTTGTAGCTATTTGGCTGGCCTGATGTTAGGGGTCGAGTTCCTGCCTCTGCACAGGGGGAATCTCCAGCCATCTCCGCTGCGGTCTCCCATTCTTCTCCTGCCGCCGTGGAGCCTGCTCAGCGGAGGCGTCAGTCCCAGCGTCATGCTCAGTCTGACACTGTGCAAACAGTTACTGCTGTCCTTCCAGCTTCTGCCATTGTAGCCAGTACTGGTCAGCAGCGAGCAGACGTCTTTGGGACTAAGTCCTACTTTTCTCCTTCTGAGCATGCCCAGGGTAAGATCTCTCATTGGAGATCAAGGGTCACATGCTCAGGTACTGCAGCAAATCCTATTGGTCCTCTAGGAAGGTCCTGAAGGTGTTCAACGTCTGTGGCAGCCTCTCATTGGTCCTTCTAGGAAGGTCCTGTAGGTGCTGCAGCTATAAGAGGTGTGCATGACCGCACGGCCATGCGCTAGTATCAATTTATGTATGAGCTCAGCGCCAGTGTGGTCATGTTTGTATGCAGTCAGGGACCCGGCTGAAATAAGCCCCTAGAATGCTGGCACCACCGGCGAGGAGTTTCATGTTTGCATTTGACTTCATGACCAGCATCTGCTCTACTAAGTAGCTGTGTTCCTCTGTGAGTCAAACAGGGCACAGCGTTATCTTTGCTAACAAACTTTGTGAAGTAACAGAGTCTGTTTATACTACTATATTGTACCGCCATATCTAGCTGCAGGTGCTTTCCTGCACGGTAGATCCCGGGTTGCGAACGCACCAACTTTTTCTAATAAATATATATTCGGTGTGTTCCGCCAACTCTAACACCTGATTATTTGCTTTTCTATATACAAAGCTTGGTTTGGAAGGGATAAAATCTCCAATTACTTAATCCCCCTTTAAAAGTGACCAATGTTTTTGGACAATTCTTCTTAAATGACCACATTCCTGATTGTACTGTGTTATTATGAGGATACTTAATTCAGAGGAATCATCTTCTTTTTCTACTTTTTTCTTTGACTGTGCCTTCAGTAATGATTCTCTGGGTGTATTTTTCTACCACTTTATTTATAGTTTGTAATTTATTTCTATTATATCATTTCTTAACAAATTTATTTAACATTTTCTTTGATACTTCCTGATAATCCTCCTGATTAGTTCAATTTCTCCTGATTCTCATTAACTGTCTCTTGGGTATATTTTCCAGCCATACTGGAAAATGGAAACTGTCCATTCTAATATACTGCAGCTGTTGCTATCGGTGGGTTTACTGTATGTTTTAGTTGCTATTTTGCCCTTTCCTACAAATACAGTAATATCCCCAAAAATAATGGCTTTATCACTGATGGTTGATGTAAAATGTAAATTAAAATTATTTTTATTAATATCAGTTAAAAATATATCCAGTGATAATGGACCCCCTGACCAAATAAAAATTTCATATATGAATTGTTTCCATAGGACCAGACCCGCACGGGGCTTCGGTTAGGACCAAAGTGTAATGTCCTCTCGCCTAACAACGTATAGATTAGCAAAACCTGATGCGAATCCGGTCCCCATGGCAGTACCCCACGTCTATAGATAAAACTGATCATCATATTTCAAGTAATTGTGTGTTAAACTGAAATCTATTGCCCGAGTGATTAAATGTATTTGTTTTACTGGTATTATCACATCATCTTCTCCCTTATTTAAAAAAAGAATTGGCTACTTCACATCCCTTTGCACTATCAATGGCGGTGTAAAGGGATGTTATATCTAATGTGCCTAAAATATAATGTGGCCTCATCTAATGGTCTTTAAAATTTGTAATATATGCTTAGTATCTTTAATACATGTAGGAAGGTTGGGAACAAATTTCTGTAAAAATTATGTAAAATATGATCCAAGTATTCAGACAAATTCGCTGTCAGACAATTTATACCAGATATTAATTTCATATTAGCATTTTTATCTCTTGTAGGAAGACTGACAAGAGGATAACCTGTCACGTACCCTGTGTAAGTGCCTGCAACAGCCAGTGTAAAGGTAATATGAGAAAACTGATAACTGCTGTAAAAGTGGAGCTACAAACCTTTTCTTTTTTTATGGACACGATGGGCTTTTGTTTCTCTACAATGGAAGACCATACTGAAAATACAATCCTGTAACCTCGCCAGCTCACTTCTTAAATGCAGTTCAGAAGTCGTGATCTGCAGAACCAGATCCTCAATATGTCACCTAATCTTGATTGTTTCAGTAGACAGGAAGCCATGCCAGCCAATTCAGCTTATAGCAGTATTTCTGTATAAAAGAGACAAATGTAGGAAACAGAGTGAGCAACAAAGAAAACTGAACTTATCAAAAAACAGACTATTGCTTTATCACTATTTACAAGACGTCACAACCACTAACAACTACTTTTTTATGCCTGTAGCTTTCATATACATAGTGTATAAATTACATATGAATAATCATAAGTTACCAGGACTATAATACTAATACTTGAGTAGGTTATCAATAAAAAGATCGGTGCAGGTCTGATATCCGGGTGCCCTGCCTAAGGGCTGTTAGCAGGTCCCGCAGTGGCCAGTAATACAGTGTGTGGAGTCAAAACAGAACAGGTGCATAGACTGTGTAATGGCTGATAACACACCTCAGCTTCTTTTCACTTCAATGGGATACTCCGCACCCCACGTATCTGATATCGGTGACCTATCCAATAGAAAATTCATTAATAACATAGTCCAGGACAAACACTTTAACATGTGCCAGGAAAGGTGTGGGCTCAGCGCCGGAGCCACATCAAAAGGAGGGATTCCGACGCAACGTCAGAAAGGGGTTAATCTAAGTTACTAAAAAAATTAGAAGTCATCAGCATCAGAACAGGTTTGTACCAAAACATTTTCAAGAAAAGGATAGCACCAATCCAGAAGAAAGCACTAGAAGTGCTTCTCAGTAAATTAGAATATAATCAAAAAGTTAATTTATTTCAGTTCCTAAATACAAAAAGTGAAAGAGTGATCTATTTCAAGTGTTTATTTATGTAAATGTTGTTGCTTGTGGCTTACCGCCAATGAAAACCCAAATGTCATGCTTTAGTAGGCTCCACAATCATGAGAAAGACTGCTGACTTGACAGATGAACCGAAGGCAGTCATTGACACACTCCACAAGGAGGGTAGGCCACAAAAGGTCATTGTTAAAGAAGCTGGCTGTTCAGAGTGCTGTATCCAAGCAAATTAATGGAAAGTTGAGTGGAAGGAAAACGTGTGGTAGAAAAACCACAAGCAACCGGGACAACCACAGCCTTGAAAGGATTGTTATGAAAAAGCCATTCAAAAATTTGGGGGAGATTCACAAGGAGTGGACTGCTGCTGGAGTCATTGCTTCAAGAGCCACCACACACAGACATATCCAGGACATGGGCTACAAGTGTCGCATTCCTTGTGTCAAGCCACTCATGACCAATAGACAACACTAGAAGCGTCTTACTGGGGCCAAGGAGAAAAAGAACTGGACTGTTTCTCAGTGGTCCAAGGTGTTGTTTTCAGGTGAAAGTAAATTTTGCATTTCATTTAGAAATCAAGATCCCAGAGTATGGAGGAAGAGCGGAGAGGCCACAATCCAAGCTGCTTGAGGTCTAGTGTGAAGTTTCCACAATCAGTGAGGGTTTGGGGAGCCATGTCATCTGCTGGTGTAGCTTCACTGTGTTTTATCAAGACCAAAGTCAGCGCAGCAGTCTACCAGGAAATTTTAGAGCACTTCATGCTTTCTTCTGCCAACAAGCTTTCTGGAGATGGAAATTTCATTTTCCAACAGGACTTGGCACCTGTCCACACTGCCAAAAGTACCAATACCTGGTTTAAAAACAACAGTATCACTGTGCTTGATCGGTCAGCAAACTCGCCTGACCTTAACACCATAGAAAGCCTATGGGGTATTGTCAAGAGGAAGATGAGAGACACCAGACCCAACAATGCAGACGAGTTGAAGGAAGCAACCTGGGCTTCCATAACACCTCAGCAGTGCCACAGGCTGATCGCCTCCATGCCACACTGCATTGATGCATTAATTGATGCAAAAGGAGTCCCGACCAAGTATTGAGTGCATTTACTGAACATATATTTCAGTAGGCCAACATTTTGAATTTTAAAATCATTTTTCAAGCTGGTGTTATAAAGTATTCTAATTTACTGAGATAATGACTTGAAATAGATCACTCTGTTTCTAATGACTATTTAATATATGGAGTTTCACTTTTTGTATTGCAGAACTTAAATAAATTAACTTTTTGATGATATTCTAATTTATTGAGAAGCGCTTGTATCTTCTGTTGAACCGATCAGAAGTTTCAGACAACAGCAAGCCAGGCTAATTAAATGTATGCCTGTTTTGAGTTGCAAAAGCCCGCAATCACTGAACTCAGCAATTTTGTTCTTTCTACCTGGGCATCGCTGTTTAGTCCAGTGATTGACTGCAGCAGGTTCGGACTGGCCCACCGGAGAACCGGAGGATTCTCCGGTGGGCCCAGGCACTGACACCTGCTGGCATACTGGCCAGCAGCTGCCTAGGGCCTCCACTGCTCCAGGGGCCCCCAGCCAGTGGCTATGGCTTGAGCGCCCCCCGAGGAAGCAACGTGTGCGAAACGCGCGTCGGGGCCTTCCTTTTCCACGCACAAGCATAAGGTTGGTTCTTTTGCCGTTAGCTCTACTTTCACTCTCTATTTATTCTTACTCCCTGTTACCATGGTAGAATAATTCTGGCCTTACTTATTATACACTTATAGAGGGACTACCCGGAACTTTCGTAATACATACTGTTGTGTATAGGGTGCATAGGGTTCCCCATGGTATTCGGAGTGTTTTATGTGTATGTACGCAGGCTTTGAACCTCCCTACAGATATATTACATCCTGGAGCCGTACTTTGGTGGTGTATGCTCTGTTATTTATTGGCACTGTTACTCAGTATGATTTAATTGTATGCATAGTAACCAGCTCACCTATTTGGATCTTTCATAAGTACTTATCAATATATTACCATACACAAATGTATTCTTTGTACGGCCCACCTGTTTATTGTGCTTGCGCGTGGCACTAGTGTTGCCTTTCTTTTATCATTGCATCGTTCTTATTGTTGTTTGTATTTATGTATTTATACCTTTTTAGAAAAAATCTTTTTTCTTCAATAAAATTGTTTATTTTAGCTCCTGTGTCCATTTTTTGTTGGTTTTCCCTGAGTCAAGGGGGCCCGCCCTGTGCCAGTAGCAGCAGCTGGAGACAGGATCCTGTCCCCGCTGCTAAAGCAAAATGAATATTCACGCTCCTATGGGCGTGGAGAGGCATGAATACCATTTCTCTGCCCGCATGTAAAGCCGCACCACACACACAAAGCACCGCACACCCACAAACACACACAGCACCGGTGGGGGAGGCAATGATGGAAGTGATGGGCAATAATGGTGGGGGAGGCAATGATGGAGGTGATGGGCAATGATAGTGAGGGAGGCAATGATGGAGGTGATAAATAATGGTATGGGAGGCAATGATGGAGGTGATGGGCAATGATGGTGGTGGTGGGGAGGCAATGATGGAGGTGAGGCAATGATGGAAGTGATGGGCAATCATGGTGAGGAACGGAATGATGGAGGTGATGGGCAATGAGGGTGAGGGCAGGTAATGATGGAGGTGATGGGTAACAATGGTATGGGAGTCAATGATGGAGGTGATGGGCAATGATGGTGGTGGGGGAGGCAATGATGGAGGTGATGGGCAATGATGATGGGGGAGACAATGATGGAGGTGATGGGTAATGGTGGTGGGGGAGGCAATGATGGAGGTGATGAAATGGACAATGATGGTGGGGGAGGAGGCACTGATGCAGGTGGTGGAATCGGCAGTAATGGAGGTAGTGGGGGAAAATGATAGGGGTGGTGGGGGAGAAGGCAATGATGGAGGTGGTGATGAGGAAAATGATGGGGGTGGAGAGGGGCTGCATTATACTTTATGATGGGCTACATTATATTCTGTGGGGGACTGCATTATTCTCAGGGGACTACATTATATTATGGTGGCTACATCATACTATGGGGGGCTGCATTATATTCTGGGGTGGGGCTGCATTCTCTCAGGGGACTACATTATATTCTGTGGTGGCTGCATTATACCCTATGAGGGTGCTACATTATATTCTATGGTGGGGACTGCATTATACCTGTGGGGGTTGCATTATATTTTGTGGGGTGCTGCATTATACTCTATGAGAGGGGACTGCATTATATTTTATGAGGGGCTACATTATATTCTGTGAGGGGGCTACCCCAACCCTTGCTACATAATTAAGACGTGAACTACCTTAAATTATACCCTGATATTAGCGCTTTTTACCGCACAATTGGTGGTCTTGTATCTATTTTTATGTAGCTACATAGTGGGCCCCAAGAATGATTTTCTCTGGTGGGCCCAGGGTGCTCCAGTCCGACTGGACTGCAGCACTCAAATTTTGTAGATGTGTTGTCAATGTTGTGTCTACAAAGACAGTCAAGGAACATTCGAGAAGCACCACCGAAGTGGCAGTGGCTACAGCAGATAGGTAATACTAATTTTGTTATTCTTTCTAATTGTACAACATTTTTAATAGAGCAGGCACTACACTTACAATGTCAGATCAGTTGGGACAATGCTGCAATCTTTTCCACTGCTCTAGGTCTGTTGTCAAAACAATTGTCACCCCACCTCCATTCACAAAAACGGAAAAGATTATGAATGGCATTAAATTGTTTATCATACAAAATATATTGATGTTACTATGACTATGTAAAATTGTGTCTATGTTCATTTCATTGTCTTCTAAGCCTATGTTATAAAAGTATACTGTAGCTTGAAAACAATTACAAAACAGTATAGATAAACTTACAATATGGTGTAATATGTTTAGGATTGTCCATGTCATAATATGCTCTTTGAAATCTGAGATCCAGACACTATTATCTGAATTAGTGATCGTATTGCTCTTCCTAAGGCCAGGTGCACACGAGCGCATTTGCTGTCTAAGTGCGATCCAACAAAACATCAGATCACACATAAACCAATGTTATTCCAATGCACTCACCCAAGCAAGTCAATGAGTCTCTTGACAAAAGAAAATGTAATAACCACTGAGGACAATCAGTGGCCACAAATAAGTAATGATTTGTCAAAGTGGATTAGTGTTTTAGTAGTGTTAATTATGACATAGGGCAAAGTCAACCAAATTATTGTAAATAATGAAAAGTAGTTAATCACAAAACAGTAGGCCTGGGATCTAGAGCCATTGTACACAACATTTAGGAACATTTGAGACAAAAAGAAAAAGAAACTTCCTTATGAGACACAAGGACATGACATCAGGAAGAAACATATCAGATACATGTATAAGTGGATAGACTCTTCCAGCAGGAACTCCGCACTATCAGAAGTGTCAGACAGCAACTTATATCCCTCTATACCCCCAGCCGAACAGTTATTTTTGTTTGATCACCTAATGTGTATGGCTACCTTAAAGGGACACTGTCACCTGAATTTGGAGGGAACAATCTTCAGCCATGGAGGCGGGGTTTTGGGGTTTTTGATTCACCCTTTCCTTACCCGCTGGCTGCAATATTGGATTGAAGTTCATTCTCTGTCCTCCGTAGTACATGCCTGCACCAGGCAATTTTGCCTTGCGCAGGCGTGTACTATGGAGGACAGAGAATGAACTTCAATCCAATATTGCAGCCAGCATGCAGCCAGCGGGTAAGGAAAGGGTGAATCAAACACCCGAAAACCCCGCCTCCATGGCTGAAGATTGTTCCCTCCAAATTCAGGTGACAGTGTCCCTTTAATAGGATTGTCAAACAGGTTAGGCCGCTACAGACGAGCTTATGAGAAATAATCTGAGTTTCATGCAGAAAACTCTATTTTTTCTACATTTTCTTA
Source organism: Ranitomeya imitator (assembly GCF_032444005.1). NCBI lineage: Eukaryota > Metazoa > Chordata > Amphibia > Anura > Dendrobatidae > Ranitomeya > Ranitomeya imitator. Next base: position 235,803,677 of record NC_091284.1, read on the forward strand.
CGGTTTTTACCTCCATGTGACATTGTTGTGCGGTCTGTTTTCATATATCTACACTAAAAAATGTACATGATCAAATACAGCTTCTTAGATTTTTAATAGAAATGTATCTGAAAAAAATTGGATTCCGCTCGGATGTTCCATGTGGTATCCAATTTTTCTAACACATACATAGACTTGAATGATTGAGTCTTATACACTGGGCAGAAAGTAGTGTATGCTGCGATTTATTTTCTCATGGACAGTCAGGCGGAGAGAAATACCGCTTATCTGTACAGCCCTGTTGACTATCAGTTGCCTATCCCAGGGCTAAAGAGAAGACTTCTAGTATTGGTTTACATGGTTGCGTGATTTATCTTGTTTTATCTACACTGATACATTGCAGCAAACTCTCTGGACACGAGTCAGCTCTCTGCTTAGTTCAAAGAGTAACACAATGTAACAAGCACTTCAATTGTGTTATAAGGGCTCAGTCAAAACGGTTTCAAAACCTTACAATGTTAACAATTGTTTCCGTGTACAGTAAATTCACAGTGTATACCAGAGGGCGGACGAACATTTCATGACACATTGTTTAAATGGAACCTGTCACGTGGATTTGATACACTAAACTGCCACATTAACAATGTTACAGACATGTTTTTATATCAACTTTCTAAAAGGTGCATATTTTAAAAAACAAATAATATAATCTGACATGTGCAATACGCTAATTATGCAGGATTACACACGGGTTTTAAACTATGCCTTTTCTGAATGTTTATATAACAGCATGGCTGTAAAAGAGAAGGGTATCACTATCATAACTAAGGGTGGCAAATCAATGTGACAGCTTACCTATATACTTTATCTATAGAGCATACCGGTAATTATCCACAGGCCATTTTTATGTTCCTTCTTCCATCCAATATAAAGGCCCATTCACACTGGATTGTTCATGCAGGGAATTAAAATCACTGTTGTCAGAAGTACATTGCTCTATGTAAACAAGGTACCGCATTAAAAATCATTCTGTCACCATACAGCTCGTATAATCCTGTGTAAACAGGGCCATAAACGAGCACAGATAAACTTTTTTTTTTCTATATACACTATCGGCACTTTTTTATGGGCAGAAATTGACCTTTCTAAATGCACCTGAAGGTTTATATTTTATTTTCTATATCAAAAGATCTTTGTGACCCGGGAATAGCCATTGCCCAATCTTTAGGGCTCGTTCAGACAAGTGTATAATATGGATATGAGTAAAAATCTGACAGTAAACAATCAATGTAGCTCAATAGTGCTGTTCAGATGCCATTTTTTTCACATGTGCTACATGTACTATTCTCTTTCGCATATCAGATGAAAATCTCTTATACAAGCAGTGGGTGCATAAACAAAATTTGGAACCAATATTAATTATCTGTGTAGCATCAGATTGTCAAATTGACAGATTGTAGCACATTGCCAAACCTAAAAAAAGGGAATTAGACCTACCAGTAATTCTGTTTCCAGGTAGTCCCTGAGGACAGCACCATGGAGGTCGTCCTTCCTTGACCTATAGCGGGACAGGATCACAGAGAGGTTAAAAGACCCCTCCGACTTCCACCCTCCAGTGTTTTTTCAAAGTACCACAGAAGGATGGAAGGAAATGGTCTAAAAGCGCCCTTACAAACACGTATGTAATAAACCATTTAACAGCTTCATCTTAATCTCGAGCCATGGCGACCCAACGGACGAACGATCTGCCAGAAGATTGATCCCATGCAAGCCTAAAGACAAACATAAGGGAGGAAAATAAGAGTCCAGTCCTGAGTGACTACCTGGAAACAGAATTACTGGTAGGTCTAATTCCCTTTTTCCATTACGTCCCTCCGGACAGCACCATGGAGAATACCAAAGTAAAGGTCCCAGGGTGGGTACAGAAGCCCAAGGACCAGAATCCCAGGCAAAAACCAGGCTAGATGTAGAACTGATCCGAATGATCCGAGAAGAAATATAGCTATCTAAAGAAATCCACACAGATAATCACCATAGTGAGTGTCTGATATATGTCTATAATGGACAATTTCAGTATGAATGTGGTAAACAAGGTATGGAGCAGAAATACAGAATGAAATACACATTGTGCCCCAATATAAAAAATGAACCACAGTGAATTACAGTTATTGTGATGGATACTTATAAACACCGCAGCCCCAGAATAGGTTTAAAAAACCTTATTGCCCAGCAAAAGTATGGTGATAGCCAGAGTCACCACACAATGAGGACTGTACAGACCAATAATCGGCTGCATGTGCTTATAACAAGACAGGACTGTTCCTTTATCGGTCCTTTGTTATTTTAGCTGTGTAATTAGGATCATTGTCTTGTTGGAAGGTGAACCTTCGGCAAAGTCTGAGGTCCAGAGCACTCTGAAAGAGGTTTTCATCTAGGATATCTCTGTACTTGGCCACATTCATGTTTTCTTCAATGGCAACCAGTCATCCTATCCCTGCAGCTGAAAAATACCCTCTTAGCATGATGCTGTCACCACCATGTTTCACTGTTGGGATTGTATTGGGCAGGTGATGAGCAGTGCCTGCCTTTCTCCACACATACCGCTTAGAATAATCACCAAAAAGGTCTATCTTTGTCTCATCAGACCATTGAATCTTATTTCTCATAGTCTGGGAGTCCTTCATGTGTTTTTTAGCAAACTATGAGGCTTTTCATATGTCTTGCACTGAAGAGAGGCTTCTGTCGGCCCACTCTGCTATAAAGGCCGGACTGGTGGAGGGCTGCAGTGATAGCTGACTTTATGGAACTTTCTACCATCTCCCTATTGCATATCTCGAGCTCAGCCACAGTGATCTTGGGGTTCTTCTTTAGCTCTCTCACCAAGGCTATTCTCCCACAATTGCGCAGTTTGGCTGGACGGCCAGATCTAGGGAGGCTTCTGGTGGTCCCAAACTTCTTCTATTTAAGGATCATGGGGACCATTGTGCTCTTAGGAACCTTGAGTACCACAGAAATTCTGTTGTAACCTTGACCAGATCTGTGCCGTGCCACAATTCTGTCTCTGAGCTCCTTGGCCAGTTCCTTTGACCTCACTATTCTCATTTGGTCTGCCATGCACTGTGAGGTCTTATATAGACAGGTGTGTGCCTTTCCAAATCAAGTCCTATCAGTTTAATTAAACACAGCTGGACTCCAATGATGGAGTAAAACCATCTCAAGGAGATTCACAAGGAAATAGACAGCATGTGATTTAAATATGAGTGTGTGAGCAAAGGGTCTGAATACTTATGACCATGTGATATTTCAGTTTTTATTTTTTAATAAATTTGCAAAGATTTCTACATTTCTGTTTTTTTTCCCAATCAAGATGGGGTGCAGAGTGTACATTAATGAGAAAAAATAATTACTTTTTTGAATTTACCAAAATGGCTGCAATGAAACAGAGTGAAGAATGTAAAGGGGTCTGAAAACTTTCCATACCAACTGTATAAAAATGGATCTCACATGGTTGTATAAATCGGACACATGGCTGACAATCTGGATAAAAATTGTCAGATTTTTTTGGATGAAACTCAAATGATTTTTCATAGTCTCGTCTGAACTGAAATTAAACAGAGAATACGAGTAGATTGGCAGACAAAAGTGAGGAAACTAATGTGGGTAGTTGAAACATTTGTGGAAAGGTCCGTAGATGAGTAAAAAAATTTGGAATCTTCATCTTAAAAACCAAAACAGGTAACCACTGAGAAACAGGAAGCAAATAAGTAATGAGTTGTCAAAGTGGGTTAGTGTTTTAGTTGTGCTAATAGTGACCTAAGGCAAAGTAAATCCATTTATTGCAAATGACAATGTAAATAATTAGAAATAGGTAATCACAAAACAGTAGGCCTCGGAGCTAGAGCCACTGTACTCAACATATAGGAACATTTGAGCCAAAAAGAAAAAGAAACTTCCTTATGAAACACAAGGACAATATATCAGGGATAAACACATCAGATACATGTATAAGGGGGTAGACTGTTTCAGGAGGAGATGAGCGCTATCAGAAGTATCAGACAGCAACTTATATCCATCGATACCCCCAGAGGAACAGTTATTTTGTTTAAAATACTACATTTTGATCATCTAATGTGTATGGCTACCTTAACAGGTGTGGTGCCTATGTGCGAATAGCACATAGTGGGGCTTTGGACCTGGTGGCCTGGGTGTTGGATGATTGTCCTAGATAGCACCTGGACAGGCTACATGTGTGAATAGAGCATGGGATGGCCCTACGCTGAAAAGATGGACATGTCGGGCCAAGAGAAAAATCCTTTTTTAGTACAACCCTATTGACCAACATGGGTCAATGTGCTGGAGGAGGAAATATCCCTAAAATTAAACAAATCACAGCACAAAATCACACAATGGTAAAAACTAATAAATATTTTAGTAAGAGGCAAAGTTTTTTGTATGGGATCAGCAACAGGTGTTTGTATTTTGAAAACAAGGAGTGGTGCAAATTGAAGACTGCCAAAGAAGTGGCAGAGTTTGTGTATGTTCACACTGCCTCTTTTTCCAGGTGTTTTTGTTTGGGAAAATGATGTAAAAATAAAATTAAAGAGCTCTCGAAAGAATGGCCATACTCTTTTCTATGTAAAAACAACTTGCCACTCATATGTTCAGGCTTTTGAGCTTCTTTTGAATGCTTCAGGGTTTCAAAAGACGCAAGTAAAAAGAAGTAATGTCTAATCATCCATCAGGTGTTGGCACTAATAAGATGTTTAGTGGCAAGGCTTGTAATGGATGTTAGCTTTTTATTCATTTCTTAATGGATTAAAAAATATGGTTGGAAAAAAGGGCAAAAAAAACCACGTAAAAAACAAGGGTGGGAAAAAAAAAGACAAATGCTCACAAAACAACCATGAAAATAACGCTTCACAATAGCAAAATGTCAAAGAAAAGGAACATTTCTTGTAGAATTTTCTGCTTGATAGAGCAGGTATCCGACCTACCAGTAATTATTTTTCCAGGAGTCCATCCTGAGAGCACCGTGGAGGTTGTCCTTCTTATCCTTTCAGGGACAGGAGACACACAAGAGGTTAAAATGCTTCTCCAACCCACCTCCCTCAGTGTTTTTTCCTGTCCCTGTAAAGACAGATACGAGAGGACACGTAGGAAGAACAGATCAGCTTATCAGGGGAACCTGGCGGTACGTCCACTCCTCTCCCCTGCCAAGCATGGTAATCAGCATGGCATTCGTGAGTAGGAAGTAGTCAGTATCACTATCTGTGCAGGATCCTGAGGGTGCTACATCAGTCCCTGTTCCCAAGAGGACAGGCAAGGCTTCAGGGAAATCCAACAGATGCCCCATTTGCAGCATAAAATTGCCTGCAGCTTATGGGAAGCAGTTATGTGAAGGCTGCACCACTAAAATCATTAGGGATGAACAGCCCACGTTTCTATCAGAAATGAGGTCCATGAATCGAAAGGAGGTTCAGGCCTCGCTCTCTAGCCTCGCTCATCCACAAACTCCCCAACTATGTCCATGGGCTAAAAGACCAAGATGGGAGATGGAGCAAGGGTCAGAGGAGGAGCTATAATCCCTAGGATCGGATCAGAAGGCTGAGAATGAAATAATTTCAGAACCGGAGGATATGGGTAAAACAAATCTCTTCTCCTCTGATGATACTGACAATCTCCTTTGTGCGGTCAGGAATACTATACAGGTGGAGGAAGCTCAGAAGCCACAGTCAATCCAGGATGAAATGTTTGGGGGTTAGAGATCCCAAAAGCATAGGGTGGTTCTCAGTAAATAACCAAATCCAGGCAGTGATCCTGGAAGAATGGGAGGATGCAGAAAAACGGCTGGTCATAACCCGCAAATTCAGGATTCAGTTAACCTTCGAGCCTGAGGACATTAAAAATTGGGAAGAAATCTCAAAATTGACCTACCAGTTGCTAAAGTGGATTAGAAGAAGTCCATTCCATTTGAAGACTCTTCAAGCCTTAGGTAGCCAATGGATAGGAAAGCGGACAACCTTCTAAAAAGAGCCTGGGAGGCATTAGCAGCAATAATGAAAACAAACATAGCTGCCACCTCAGTAGCCAGATCCATGTTCTTGTGGATCGGGCAGCTGGAGGAATACTTAAGAAACAAGACATCTAGGGAGGAAATCTTAGTTTCCCTTCCATTAATGAAATTCAGCCACAGGGTTTATGGCAGATGCTGCATTGGTCAGATTTGCCCCTCAAAATAATTATTTTTCCAATACAGTCTGCCGAGCTATTTGGATGAGGACAGGGGACAATTCATCCAATAACAAACTTTGCTTCATTCCCTTTTCCGGGTTGAGAGTATTTGGGCCAGCATTAGATTAGATCTTTGACAAGACCTCAGATAAAAAAGATGGGGTTTCCTGAAGATAGAGCCAGGAAATCTTAGCCCTGTCCCAGAAACAGGACTATAGGAGAAAGGGACGTCGAGCAGGTGCAGTTACCCCAAAGGGGTAGGGGTAAAGATCCCCTTTTTGGCTCAGGTTCAGGCTCAAGGAGACAGTGACGCCAGTCAGGTAGGGGCAGTTCAGGCAGTTCGCCGGAAACTGGAAGAAAATATCCCAGGACCAATGGACATTAAAAACCATTTCGAAGGGGTACATGATAGAATTTACAGGGCCACCACCTAAAAGATTTATAACAAATCCTTGCCCTCTAACAGCCAGTTCGATTATGTGCACATTAGACCTAAAAAGTGAATATTATCATGTACCAATACACCCCCGCTGTTAGAAATTTCTAAGGTTTGTGGTAAAATTTAAAAATCAACAAACTTATTTTGGAAGCAAGGTTCTCCAGGCAGTAGTCCCACCCTAGAATTAAATACTTTGGTATTCTAAATTGAGCTGTCAGGAGGGAAGTCCTGGAAAACGGGTATTAGACCTACCAGCAATTATGTTTCCAGGAGTCCATCCTGAGAGCACGGGAAGTTCCCTCCCTTATGAATTCCTACTACTAATGTTGCATCAATCCTGGTGTACTACTTGGAAAATGCACTGAGTGAGGTGGGTGGGAGGCCTTTTAACCTCTTGTGTGTTTCCGGTCCCTGAAAGGATAAGAAGGACGACCTCCATGGGAGGGATGTCTTGGAAATTTTGACTCCAGGAAAAAGATACAGTGTGAACATACCCTAAGGAAATAATAGAAGCCAAGTAGTTTTGAATGAAAAATGTCAACATTTTCAAAACTTGTAATACAGACAGCATTATTTTAACCCATTCATGAGCAGATTTTTTTTCATTGCTTTATGCTTTTGTATTTTCTTCCCCTTCTTCCAAGAGCCACAGCTTTGCTGAAAACTCTTAATGAAAAGACAGGAAATATGAGTCTAAATAAGCCCAGTGGCCAATTTGAAAGTAGCCAGATTACTTTTTTTTTCATAAAGGTCATGGCATAAAAAAACTGCCATTTAAATACATGTAACACAAATATTGGACTGAAACAATAGGTCATTTTTTGATAATAACTTCCTTTATGTAGAGTCCCTCTTTATAAAGGGATAGGTATGAGATGGCTTTATAATAAAGTTGTATAGAAATCATTCACTAGTGCCGTATAATGCATGAAAACAATTAATTTAGAAATGGGTGACTGCAGTGGGTGTCATATTGGTAGACAAGAAGAACAAACAAAAAAAGAAGCCACTGAAACATATTCGCACACCACCAATATTGCATATCAAAAAGGAACAACTTTATTGGAAGCATAATTAAAAACAGTTAAAACCAATACAAACAACAACTGCCCCTCCCCACACACATAAGGCCTGTACAACACTGCATATGCTGCAGATATGGCACCAAAGTGGTAACGAATATTATACAAAATATGAGATATATATCACTATTGGGACACACTACACAGGATCAAAGTATACTCCTAGACAAGGGTACAACCGCAAGTAAGGGACATCAAAACTCAGTGTGCATAAATGAAGGGTCTTTTATATCCCTAGCTAATGCACAGATATAAGCCCAAAAGTTGGCGCACCATAGTAAATCAGAGTATGATGAAGAGGATATAGCCCATGCCACCTCCTAATAGAGGCAACAAACAGAGTAGTCCCATGAGGAAAAATACCCCAGACATGGCAGTGTGCAACCTAATCACCCAATAATCACCTGAAGTAGGGAGGGTGAAAACGGCAGCCAAGAGTGTGACAGGCCCGGGAGGCAGATGAGCCCAACGCGTATCGCGGCAGAAAAAAGCCGCTTCGTCAGGGGTAGACAAGCTGTCAATGCAATCAGCTGAGCACAGTTAAATATCCCTATTATAACACATACCATATACCGGTAACATGTCATTCTTAACCCCTTCATGACCCAGCCTATTTTGACCTTAAAGACCTTGCCGTTTTTTGCAATTCTGACCAGTGTCCCTTTATGAGGTAATAACTCAGGAACGCTTCAACGGATCCTAGCGGTTCTGAGATTGTTTTTTCGTGACATATTGGGCTTCATGTTAGTGGTAAATTTAGGTCAATAAATTCTGCGTTTATTTGTGATAAAAACGGAAATTTGGCGAAAATTTTGAAAATTTCGCAATTTTCACATTTTGAATTTTTATTCTGTTAAACCAGAGAGATATGTGACACAAAATAGTTAATAAATAACATTTCCCACATGTTTACTTTACATCAGCACAATTTTGGAAACAAAATTTTTTTTTGTTAGGAAGTTATAAGGGTTAAAATTTGACCAGCGATTTGTCATTTTTACAACGAAATTTACAAAACCATTTTCTTTAGGGACCACCTCACATTTGAAGTCAGTTTGAGGGGTCTATATGGCTGAAAATACCCAAAAGTGACACCATTCCAAAAACTGCACCCCTCAAGGTACTCAAAACCACATTCAAGAAGTTTATTAACCCTTCAGGTGCTTCACAGCAGCAGAAGCAACATGGAAGGAAAAAATGAACATTTAACTTTTTAGTCACAAAAATTATCTTTTAGCAACAATTTTTTTATTTTCCCAATGGTAAAAGGAGAAACTGAACCACGAAAGTTGTTGTGCAATTTGTCCTGAGTACGCTGATACCTCATATGTGGGGGTAAGCCACTGTTTGGGCGCACGGCAGGGCTTGGAAGGGAAGGAGCGCCATTTGACTTTTTGAATCAAAAATTGGCTCCACTCTTTAGCGGACACCATGTCACGTTTGAAGAGCCCCCGTGTGCCTAAAAATTGGAGCTCCCCCACAAGTGACCCCATTTTGGAAACTAGACGCCCCAAGGAACTTATTTAGATGCCTAGTGAGCACTTTAAACCCTCAGGTGCTTCACAAATTGATCTGTAAAAATGAAAAAGTACTTTTTTTTCACAAAAAAATTCTTTTCGCCTCAATTTTTTCATTTTCACATGGGCAGTAGGATAAAATGGATCATAAAATTTGTTGGGCAATTTCTCCCGAGTACGCCGATACCTCATATGTGGGGGTAAACCACTGTTTGGGCACACGGCAGGGCTCGGAAGGGAAGGCGTGCCATTTGACTTTTTGAATGGAAAATTAGCTCCAATTGTTAGCGGACACCATGTCGCGTTTGGAGAGCCCCTGTGTGCCTATGCATTGGAGCTCCCCCACAAGTGACCCCATTTTGGAAACTAGACCCCCCAAGGAACTTATCTAGATGCATATTGAGCACTTTAAACCCCCAGGTGCTTTACAGAAGTTTATAACGCAGAGCCATGAAAATAAAAAATAATTTTTCTTTCCTCAAAAATGATTTTTTAGCCTGGAATTTCCTATTTTGCCAAGGATAATAGGAGAAATTGGACCACAAATATTGTTGTCCAGTTTGTCCTGAGTACGCTGATACCCCATATGTGGGGGTAAACCACTGTTTGGGCGCACGGCAGGGCTCGGAAGGGATGGCACGCCATTTGGCTTTTCAAATGGAAAATTAGCTCCAATCATTAGCGGACACCATGTCACGTTTGGAGAGCCCCTGTGTGCCTAAACATTGGAGATACCCCAGAAATGACCCCATTTTGGAAACTAGACCCCCAAAGGAACTAATCTAGATGTGTGGTGAGGACTTTGAACCCCCAAGTGCTTCACAGAAGTTTATAACGCAGAGCCATGAAAATAAAAAAAAAAAATTATTTTCTCAAAAATGATCTTTTAGCCTGCAATTTTTTATTTTACAAAGGGTAACAGGAGAAATTTGACCCCAAAAGTTGTTGTCCAGTTTCTCCTGAGTACAATGATACCCCATATGTGGGGTTAAACCACTGTTTGGGCACATGCCGGGGCTCGGAAGTGAAGTAGTGACATTTTGAAATGCAGACTTTGATGGAATGCTCTGTGGGCGTCACGTTGCGTTTGCAGAGCCCCTGATGTGGCTTAACAGTAGAAACCCCCCACAAGTGACCCCATTTTGGAAACTAGACCCCGAAAGGAACTTATCTAGATGTGTGGTGAGCACTTTGAACCCCCAAGTGCTTCATAGAAGTTTATAATGCAGAGCCGTGAAAATAATAAATACGTTTTCTTTCCTCAAAAATAATTATTTAGCCCAGAATTTTTTATTTTCCCAAGGGTAACAGGAGAAATTGGATCCCAAAAGTTGTTGTCCAGTTTCTCCTGAGTACGCTGATACCCCATATGTGGGGGTAAACCACTGTTTGGGCACATGCCGAGGCTCGGAAGTGAAGTAGTGACGCTTTGAAATGCAGACTTTGATGGAATGCTCTGTGGGCGTCACGTTGCGTTTGCAGAGCCCCTGATGTGGCTTAACAGTAGAAACCCCCCACAAGTGACCCCATTTTGGAAACTAGACCCCGAAAGGAACTTATCTAGATGTGTGGTGAGCACTTTGAACCCCCAAGTGCTTCATAGAAGTTTATAATGCAGAGCCGTGAAAATAATAAATACGTTTTCTTTCCTCAAAAATAATTATTTAGCCCAGAATTTTTTAATTTTCCCAAGGGTAACAGGAGAAATTTGACCCCAATATTTGTTGTCCAGTTTCTCCTGAGTACGGTGATACCCCATATGTGGGGGTAAACTACTGTTTGGGCACATGCCGGGGCTCGGAATTGAAGTAGTGACGTTTTGAAATGCAGACTTTGATGGAATGCTCTGCGGGCGTCACGTTGCGTTTGCAGAGCCCCTGATGTGCCTAAACAGTAGAAACCCCCCACAAGTGACCCCATTTTAGAAACTAGACCCCCCAAGGAACTTATCTAGATATGTGGTGAGCACTTTGAACCCCCAAGTGCTTCACAGACGTTTACAACGCAGAGCCGTGAAAATAAAAAATCATTTTTCTTTCCTCAAAAATGATGTTTTAGCAAGCATTTTTTTTAGATTCACAAGGGTAACAGGAGAAATTGGACCCCAGTAATTGTTGCGCAGTTTATCCTGAGTACACTGATACCCCATATGTGGGGGTAAACCACTGTTTGGGCACACTTCAGGGCTCGGAAGTGAGGGAGCACCATTTGACTTTTTGAATACGAGATTGGCTGGAATCAATGGTGGCGCCATGTTGCGTTTGGAGACCCCTGATGTGCCTAAACAGTGGTAACCCCTCAATTCTACCTCCAACACTAACCCCCCCACACCCCTAACCCTAATCCCAACTGTAGCCATAACCCTAATAACAACCCTAACCACAACCAACCCTAACCCTAAGGCTATGTGCCCACGTTGCGGATTCGTGTGAGATATTTCCGCACCATTTTTGAAAAATCCGCGGGTAAAAGGCACTGCGTTTTACCTGCGGATTTTCCGCGGATTTCCAGTGTTTTTTGTGCGGATTTCACCTGCGGATTCCTATTGAGGAACAGGTGTAAAAAGCCGCGGAATCCGCACAAAGAATTGACATGCTGCGGAAAATACAACGCAGCGTTTCAGCGCGGTATTTTCTGCACCATGGGCACAGCGGATTTGGTTTTTCATATGTTTACATGGTACTGTAAACCTGATGGAATACTGCTGTGAATCCGCAGCGGCCAATCCGCAGCCAAATCCGCACCGTGTGAACATAGCCTAATTCTAAAGGTATGTGCACACGCTGCGGAAAACGCTGCAGATCCGCAGCAGTTTCCCATGAGTTTACAGTTCAAAGTAAACATATGGGAAACAAAAATCGCTGTACACATGCTGCGGAAAAACTGCACGGAAACGCAACGGTTTACATTCCGCAGCATGTCACTTCTTTGTGCGGATTCCGCAGCGGTTTTACAACTGCTCAAATAGAAAATCGCAATTGTAAAACCGCAGTGAAATGCGCAGAAAAAAACGCGGTAAATCCGCCATAAATCCGCAGCGGTTTAGCACTGCGGATTTATCAAATCCGCAGCGGAAAAATCCGCAGAGGACCAGAATACGTGTGCACATACCGAAACCCTAACCCTAGCCCTAACCCTACCCCTAACCCTACCCCTAACCCTAGCCCTAACCCTAGCCCTAACCCTAACCCTAGCCCTACCCCTAACCCTACCCCTAACCCTACCCCTAGCCCTAACCCTACCCCTAACCCTAACCCTAGCCCTAACCCTAACCCTAACCCTATTCTAACATTAGTGGAAAAAAAAAATTTCTTTATTTTTTTATTGTCCCTACCTATGGGGGTGACAAAGGGGGGGGGGGGGTCATGTATTATTTTTTTTATTTTGATCACTGAGATATAATCTATCTCAGTGATCAAAATGCACTTTGGAACGAATCTGCCGGCCGGCAGATTCGGCGGGCGCACTGCGCATGCGCCCGCCATTTTGGAAGATGGCGGCGCCCAGGGAGAAGACGGACGGGACCCCGGCTGGATCGGTAAGTATGATGGGGTGGGGGGGACCACGGGGGGGGGATCGGAGCACGGGGGGGGGAATAGGAGCGCGGCAGGCGTGGAACGGAGCACGGGGGGGCGTGGAACGGAGCACGGGGGGGCTGGAACGGAGCATGGGGGGTGGAACGGAGCACGGGGGGGTGGATCTGAATGCAGGGGGGGTGATTGGAGCACGGGGGGGTGATTGGAGCACGGGGGGAGCGGACAAGAGCACGGGGGGGACCGGAGCACTGGATGGAGGGGAGCCGGAGCAGTGTACCGGCCAGATCGGGGGGCTGGGGGGGCGATCGGTGGGGTGGGGGCACACTAGTATTTCCAGCCATGGCCGATGATATTGCAGCATCGGCCATGGCTGGATTGTAATATTTCACCCGTTATAATGGGTGAAATATTACAAATCGCTCTGATTGGCAGTTTCACTTTCAACAGCCAATCAGAGCGATCGTAGCCACGAGGGGGTGAAGCCACCCCCCCTGGGCTAAACTACCACTCCCCCTGTCCCTGCAGATCGGGTGAAATGGGAGTTAACCCTTTCACCCGATCTGCAGGGACGCGATCTTTCTGTGACACAGCATATGCGTCACAGGTCGGATTGGCACCGACTTTCATGATGCATACGCTGTGTCACAGGTCGGGAAGGGGTTAAAAACCAGTCCTATTGACATGAGATTTGAAGTAGAAGTTACATGCAACAGCTGCTGATCACATCTAATGTTGTGGCAGCTGATCGTGGATTAGAGAACTGCGTGGCAGTATGGAATAGGAATGTTTAATGGGCACAACTACAATTCTTGCAATACAACTACAATTCTTGCAATTTAAACATAGCATGATAAGACTTGTTAGGAGTCGAGTTCCCGCCGCTGCACAGGGGGAATCTTGAACCATGTCTGCTGCGGTCTCCCATTCTGCATCAGCCGCAGTGGAGCCTGCTCAGCGGAGACATCGGTCCCAGCGTCTCACTCAGCCTGATACTGTGCAAGGGGTTACTGCTGCCTTTTCAGGCTCTGCTATTGTACCCTGCACTGGTCTGCGGCGAGCAGGCTTTTCTGGGACTAAGTCCTGCTTTGCACACACTGAGCATGCCCAGGGTAAGATCTCTCAGTGGAGGTCTAGGGTCACATGCTCAGGTACTGCAGCGACTTCCATTGGTCCTCCAGGAAGGCCCTGTACCTGATCAAGTTCTGTGGCAGCCTTCCATTGGTCCTTCTTGGAAGGTCCTGTACATGCTGCAGCTATAGAAGGTTCGCATGGCCGCACGGCCATGCACTAGTATCACCTCATGTCATGAGCTTGTTAATTGTGGTTGCGCCTGTATGTGTGTGTTCAGGGACCCAGCTGAAATAAGCCCCTAGAATACTGGCACCTCCGGTGAGGAGTATTGCATGAATGTATTCAGGGACCCGGCTGAAATAAACCCCTAGAATACCGGCTCCTCCGGTGAGGACCGTTTGTATGCTTTTCTGGGTGCGTGACCACTGACTGCCTCCAGCTCAGCAGTTAGCTGTGTTCCCCTGTGACGCTAACAGGGCACAGCATCTTATTTCCAGTGACTCTGTGGAGTTAACAGAGTTCGCTTATACCGCCATATAGCGCCACCATTTGCCAGCAGCAGGCTCCTCTCCTGCACGGTGCACCCCGGGTTGCGAACGCACCTATTTATATATATATATATATATATATATATATATATACACTCGGTGCGTTCCGCCAACCCTAACAAGACTACACCATAGTTTGGGTAGTATAAGCATAGTTAGTATTTTCTGGTATGACCAAGAAACTGTAAGTAGAATACACAGGAGTTGGACCTTCAACATGAATTGAACTTCCTTATGTACAATAATATGAAAGGTTGGGGATCGTTTTACTTAATGCCTTTGGCAGCTGAAATCTTGAGTTTCACTCATTTTAAAGTACTACATGTTAGTAAGGCTAGGTTCACATTAGCATTTATGTGCGTAGCGTATCAGCATGCGCAAGCCAAAATGCATGCAAAAGCATGCTTACGCCTGCGCATCATTTTGCGCATGACGCAAACAAAAACACTGCGTGCATGCGTTTAAATACATTTTGGAACGAGTTTGCATTTTTTATAGGCATGGTGAAGGAGGTGACAATTTTCTGGACATGCACAGTCTAAAGTACGCATGAGTATCGAACACATGCGTAAGCATGTTCTTGCGTACCAATGCTTTCCCATAGACAGTAATGCTTTACTGATGCAATTAAACGCAATCGTCCGCATGCGGACGATTGCGAAATATTTCACACCTCAAAAATGAAACATGTTGCGTTAGCCGCACACTGCAGGTGTACGCATCGGCATGCAAAAGCAGGTCCCTGCGTACACCATGTTAAAGATATGTACGCATGATGCAGGTGGATGTATGCGGATCATACGCTGCGCACAGAAATGCTAATGTGAAACCGACTTAAATGAGACAAAATGCAAGGGAACGGTTTTGTTTTAGTTTTTTAACACTTCACTTAATACTAATTAATTTCAACGACTGGTTACCATTACAATTATATGAAACACCTGCATATTACAACAGTCATGGGAACAGGTTACATTTAGGAACTGACTGATTTTTGGTAATTCTATTGTACAGTAAAATGCATGCAAATGTAACAAATGTATAGCCCCATTTATCAGTTAAGAAACGTAATAGAATAGAGCACTCCATGTGTGGATCAATAAAAACAACCCAGCAAGAGATAGTAGCAGAGAACTTTAACGGTTTGCTTACAATTATGTTGATGACCTGCACTTGGGATAGGTCATCAATAGAAGATCCCAACTAATCAGCTTTCACCTCCAGCAGCTACTGGATGTAAACGGTGTGAAGCGGAACACCCCAGCTTTGTACAGTAGTGTTCAAAATAATATCAGTGTGCTCAAAAACATGAGTTAATCACAATATCTTTATAGTAGTGTTTTATTTACATGAACTGGGAACATTGCACACTGTTTTCTAATCCAAAATATGAAGAGAAATGTATATAATTTTAACTACTTTACAGAAAATTAAAAAAATTAACATTTGGCTGTTCAAAAAAAAAAAAAAATAGTAGTGTTTGCATTTGTCTTTACAGACTCACAGTATGTACTTTTTTGTAGATTTAGCATTCCTGTGAATCACTAACCTAATATTTAGTTGTATAGCCACAGTTTTTTTTAAGATCTGCTTCACATCTATGTTGCATACAATCAACCAACTTCTGTCACATGTCAACTGTTATTCCAGCCCAGGATGCTTGGAGTACATTCCACAGTTTTTTTTCGCTTTTGTTGTCTTTGCCTCAGAAATGACATTTTTAATATCACCCCACAAGTGATCTATCGAATAAACGTCTGGAAATTGGGCTGCCAACTCCGAAACCTCAATTTTGTTGGACTGAAACCAAGACTTTGCTTGTTTACTGGTGAGTTTAAGGTTGTTGTATTGTTGAAACACCCATTTCAAGGGCATCTCCTATCAGCGAAAGGCAACATGACCTCTTCAAGTTTTCTAATATATGCAAACTGGTCCATGAGTCCTGGTCAATAGATCCGGCATTATTGTAAGAGAAACATGCCCATATCATGATGCTCGCACCACCATTCTTCACTGTCTTCAGATTGTACTGTGGCTTGAATGCAGAATTTGGGGGTCGTCTGACGAACTGTCTGCGGCCATTGGACCCAAAAATAATTTTTCTTTCATCAGTCCACAAAATGTTTCTACTTTTATCTTTAGGCCAGTTGATGTGTTCTTTGACAAATTGTATCCGCTTCAGTACAAGTTTGTTTTTTAAACAGTCGGACTTTGAAAGGAACATCTTGCTAAGAGATTAGCTTCACACTGGCATCTTTTGTCACAGTCCTCACAGGTAACGTGAGACTGTCTTTGATCATCCTTGAGCTGATCATTGGCTGAGCCTTTGCCGTTTTGGCTATTCCTCCATCCATTCAAATGGTAGTCTTCCATTTTCTTCCACATCTCTCTGGTTTGGCATTCCATTTTAACCCCTTTCTGCCAGCTGACGGAATAGTACGTCAGCTGGCAGATCCCCTGCTTTGAGGTGGGCTCCGGCGGTGAGCCCACCTCAAAGCCGCGACATGTCAGCTGTTTTGTACAGCTGACATGTGCGCGCAATGAGCGCGAGCGGAATCGCGATCCGCCCGCGCCCATTAACTAGTTAAATGCCGCCGTCAAGCGCTGACAGCGGCATTTAACTAGCGCTCCCGGCCGCGCGGCCGGAGATCCTCGCACTGCGGACCCCCGTCACATGATCGGGGGTCAGCAGTGCATCGTCATTACCACCAGAGGTCTCCTTCAGACCTCTATGGTTGTTGATGGCCGATTGCTTTGAGCGCCACCCTGTGGTCGGCGTTCAAAGCAACCCTGCATTTCTGCTACATAGAGGTGATCTGTACTTCACCTCTACGTAGCAGAGCCGATCGAGTTATGCATGCTTCTAGCCTCCTGTGGAGGCTATTGAAGCATGCCAAAATTAAAAAAAAAAAGTGATTAAAAATATAAAAAAAATAAAAAATATATAAAAGTTCAAATCACCCCCCTTTCGCCCCAATCAAAATAAAACAATTAAAAAAAAATCAAACATACACATATTTGGTATCGCCGCGTTCAGAATCGCCTGATCTATCAATAAAAACAAAGGATTAACCCCTTCCCGACCTTTGACGCATACGCTGCGTCATGAAAGTCGGTGCCATTCCGACCCAAAAAAAAGAAAGATCGCGTCCCTGCAGATCGGGTGAAAGGGTTAACTCCCATTTCACCCGATCTGCAGGGACAGGGGGAGTGGTAGTTTAGCCCAGGGGGGGGTGACTTCACCCCCTCGTGGCTACGATCGCTCTGATTGGCTGTTGAAAGTGAAACTGCCAATCAGAGCGATTTGTAATATTTCACCTAAAAAAATGGTGAAATATTACAATCCAGCCATGGCCGATGCTGCAATATCATCGGCCATGGCTGGACACACTAATGTGCACCCACTTCACCCCCTCGTGGCTACGATCGCTCTGATTGGCTGTTGAAAGTGAAACTGCCAATCAGAGCGATTTGTAATATTTCACCTAAAAAAATGGTGAAATATTACAATCCAGCCATGGCCGATGCTGCAATATCATCAGCCATGGCTGGACACACTAATGTGCACCCACTCCACTCCTCCGATCGCCCCCCCAGCCCCCGGATCTGCGGTCTGCTCCCCTCGGTCCTGTGCTCCGCTCCCCCGTCCTCCTGCCCGCTCCCCCCGTGCTCCAATCACACCCCCCGTGCTCCAATCAAACCCCCCCGCACTCCGATCCCCCCCCCCGCACAGCGATCCCCCCCGCACAGCGATCCCCCCCACCCGCACAGCGATCCCCCCCCGTGCTCCGATCCACCCGCCCGCACAGCGATCCCCCACTCCGTGCTCCAATCCACCCCCCCCGTGTTCCGGTCCACCCCACCGTGCTCCGACGCCCCCCCCCCGTGCCCTGATCTCCCCCCCCTTATACTTACCTGGCCTCCCGGGGACCGTCCGTCTTCTTTCCTGGGCGCCGCCATCTTCCAAAATGGCGGGCGCATGTGCAGTGCGCCCGCCGAATCTGCCGGCCGGCAGATTCGTTCCAGAGTGAATTTTGATCACTGAGATAAGTTATATCTCAGTGATCAAAATAAAAAAAAAAAGTAAATGAACCCCCCCCCCCCCTTGTCACCCCCATAGGTAGGGACAATAAAAAAAATATTTTTTTTTCCCCACTAAGGTTGGGGTAAGAACTAGGGTTAGGGGTAGGGTTAGGGGTAGGGTTAGGGGTAGGGTTAGGGGTAGGGTTAGGGTTAGGGTTTCGGTATGTGCACACGTATTCTGTTCCTCTGCGGATTTTTCCGCTGCGGATTTGATAAATCCGCAGTGCTAAACCGCTACGGATTTATGGCGGATTTACCATGTTTTTTCTGCGCATTTCAATGCGGTTTTACAACAGCGATTTTCTATTTGAGCAGTTGTAAAACCGCTGCGGAATCCGCAGAAAGAAGTGACATGCTGCGGAATGTAAACCGCTGCGTTTCCGTGCAGTTTTTCCGCAGCATGTGTACAGCGATTTTTGTTTCCCATAGGTTTGCATTGAACTGTAAACTCATGGGAAACTGCTGCGGATCCGCAGCGTTTTCCGCAGCGTGTGCACATACCTTTAGAATTAGGCTATGTGCACACGGTGCGGATTGGCTGCTGCGGATCCGCAGCAGTGTTCCATCAGGTTTACAGTACCATGTAAACATATGGAAAGCCAAATCCGCTGTGCCCATGGTGCGGAAAATACCGCGCGGGAACGCTGCGTTGTATTTTCCGCAGCATGTCAATTCTTTGTGCGGATTCCGCAGCGTTTTACACCTGTTCCTCAATAGGAATCCGCAGGTGAAATCCGGACAAAAAACACTGGAAATCCGCGGTAAATCCGCAGGTAAAACGCAGTGCCTTTTACCCGCGGATTTTTCAAAAATGGTGCTGAAAAATCTCATACGAATCCGCAACGTTGGCACATAGCCTTAGGGCTAGGGTTGGGTTGGAATTAGGGTTGTGGTTAGGGTTAGGGGTGTGTTGGGGTTACGGGTGTGTTGGGGTTAGGGTTGTGGTTAGGGTTGTGATTAGGGTTACGGCTACAGTTGGGATAAGGGTTAGGGGTGTGTTGGAGTTAGAATTGAGGGGTTTCCACTGTTTAGGCACATCAGGGGGTCTCCAAACGCAACATGGCGCCACCATTAATTCCAGCCAATCTTGTATTCAAAAAGTCAAATGGTGCTCCCTCACTTCCGAGCCCCGACGTGCACCCAAACAGTGGTTTACCCCCACATATGGGGTACCAGCATACTCAGGACAAACTGCGCAACAATTACTGGGGTCCAATTTCTCCTGTTACCCTTGGGAAAATAAAGAAATGCTTGCTAAAACATCATTTTTGAGGAAAGAAAAATGATTTTTTATTTTCACGGCTCTGCGTTGTAAACGTCTGTGAAGCACTTGGGGGTTCAAAGTGCTCAGCACATATCTAGATAAGTTCCTTGGGGGGTCTAGTTTCTAAAATGGGGTCACTTGTGGGGGGTTTCTACTGTTTAGGCACACCAGGGGCTCTGCAAACGCAATGTGACGCCCGCAGACCATTCCATCAAAGTCTGCATTTCAAAAGTCACTACTTCCCTTCTGAGCCCCGACGTGTGCCCAAACAGTGGTTTACCCCCACACATGGGGTATCAGCGTACTCAGGAGAAACTGGACAACAACTTTTGGGGTCCAATTTCTCCTGTAACCCTTGGTAAAATAAAAAATTCTGGGCTAAATAATTATTTTTGAGGAAAGAAAACGTATTTATTATTTTCATGGCTCTGCGTTATAAACTTCTGTGAAGCACTTGGGGGTTCAAAGTCCTCACCACACATCTAGATTAGTTCCTTTGGGGGTCTAGTTTCCAAAATGGGGTCATTTCTGGGGGATCTCCAATGTTTAGGCACACAGGGGCTCTCCAAACAAGACATGGTGTCCGCTAATGATTGGAGCTAATTTTCCATTTAAAAAGCCAAATGGCGTGCCATCCCTTCCGAGCCCTGCCGTGCGCCCAAACAGTGGTTTACCCCCACATATGGGGTATCAGCGTACTCAGGACAAACTGGAAAACAATATTTGGGGTCCAATTTCTCCTATTATCCTTGGCAAAATAGGAAATTCCAGGCTAAAAAATCATTTTTGAGGAAAGAAAAATTATTTTTTATTTTCATGGCTCTGCGTTATAAACTTCTGTGAAGCACCTGGGGGTTTAAAGTGCTCAATATGCATCTAGATAAGTTTCTTGGGGGGTCTAGTTTCCAAAATGGGGTCACTTGTGGGGGAGCTCCAATGCATAGGCACACAGGGGCTCTCCAAACACGACATGGTGTCCGCTAACAATTGGAGCTAATTTTCCATTCAAAAAGTCAAATGGCGCGCCTTCCCTTCCGAGCCCTGCCGTGTGCCCAAACAGTGGTTTACCCCCACATATGAGGTATCGGCGTACTCGGGAGAAATTGCCCAACAAATTTTATGATCCATTTTATCCTACTGCCCATGTGAAAATGAAAAAATTGAGGCGAAAAGAATTTTTTTGTGAAAAAAAAGTACTTTTTCATTTTTACAGATCAATTTGTGAAGCACCTGAGGGTTTAAAGTGCTCACTAGGCATCTAAATAAGTTCCTTGGGGGGTCTAGTTTCCAAAATGGGGTCACTTGTGGGGGAGCGCCAATGTTTAGGCACACAGGAGCTCTCCAAACGCGACATGGTGTCCGCTAACGATGGAAATAATTTTTCATTCAAAAAGTCAAATGGCGCTCCTTCCCTTCCAAGCCTTACCATGTGCCCAAACAGTGGTTTACCCCCACATATGAGGTATCAGCGTACTCAGGACAAATTGCACAACAACTTTCGTGGTTCAGTTTCTCCTTTTACCATTGGGAAAATAAAAAAATTGTTGCTAAAAGATAATTTTTGTGACTAAAAAGTTAAATGTTCATTTTTTCCTTCCATGTTGCTTCTGCTGCTGTGAAGCACCTGAAGGGTTAATAAACTTCTTGAATGTGGTTTTGAGTAC
Organism: Ranitomeya imitator; assembly: GCF_032444005.1. Classification (NCBI taxonomy): domain Eukaryota; kingdom Metazoa; phylum Chordata; class Amphibia; order Anura; family Dendrobatidae; genus Ranitomeya; species Ranitomeya imitator. The sequence continues at coordinate 235,825,091 of NC_091284.1, forward strand.
CTTGAGGGGTGCAGTTTTTAGAATGGTGTCACTTTTGGGTATTTTCAGCCATATAGACCCCTCAAACTGACTTCAAATGTGAGGTGGTCCCTAAAAAAAATGGTTTTGTAAATTTCGTTGTAAAAATGACAAATCGCTGGTCAAATTTTAACCCTTATAACTTCCTAACAAAAAAAAATTTTGTTTCCAAAATTGTGCTGATGTAAAGTAAACATGTGGGAAATGTTATTTATTAACTATTTTGTGTCACATATCTCTCTGGTTTAACAGAATAATAATTCAAAATGTGAAAATTGCGAAATTTTCAAAATTTTCGCCAAATTTCCGCTTTTATCACAAATAAACGCAGAATTTATTGACCTAAATTTACGACTAACATGAAGCCCAATATGTCACGAAAAAACAATCTCAGAACCGCTAGGATCCGTTGAAGCGTTCCTGAGTTATTACCTCATAAAGGGACACTGGTCAGAATTGCAAAAAACGGCAAGGTCTTTAAGGTCAAAATAGGCTGGGTCATGAAGGGGTTAACCTGACCGCTAAATGACGTAGCGAGAAAAAAAATCAAAACGCCAAAATAACGTTTTTTTGGTCGCCGCGACATTGCATTAAAATGCAATAACGGGCGATCAAAAGAACGTATCTACACCAAAATGGTATCATTAAAAACACCAGCTCGGCACGCAAAAAATAAGCCCTCACCTGACCCCAGATCACGAAAATTGGAGACGCTACGGATATCGGAAAATCGCGCATTTTTTTTTTTTTTTTAAGCAAAATTTGGAATTTTTTTTCACCACTTAGATAAAAAATAACCTAGACATGTTTGGTGTCTATGAACTCGTAATGACCTGGAGAATCATAATGGCAGGTTAGTTTTAGTATTTAGTGAACCTAGCAAAAAAGCCAAACAAAAAACAAGTGTGAGATTGCACTTTTTTTGCAATTTCATCACACTTGGAATTTTTTTCCCGTTTTCTGTTACATGGCATGGTAAAATCAATGGTATCTTTCAAAAGTACATCTCGTCCCGCAAAAAATAAGCCCTCACATGGCCATATTGACGGAAAAACAAAAAAGTTATGGCTCTGGGAAGGAGGGGAGCAAAAAATGAAAATGAAAAAGCGGAAAAAGCTCCGGGGGTGAAGGGGTTAAAGCACTGGAGATCATATTAGCTGAGCAGCCTATCAGTGTCTGCACTTCTTTATAAGTTTTACCCTCTCCCATCAACTTTTTAATCAAAGCAGGCAGTTTTTCTGAACAATGTCTCGAACGACCCATAGTTCACAGGTTTTCAAAGAGAAATGCATGTACAACATATCCTAGCTTCACCTTTAAATCAGGGCCAACTGATTCACACCTGTTTCTTCACAGAATGATTGACCTCACGAATTGACCTCCACACTTCTATTATTTTGAACACACCCACTTTCAATTAATCATTCTAAGGCCGGGATCACACAAGCGAGAAACACGTCCGTGTCTCGCATGTGAAAACCAAGCGCTCCAGAGAGAAGCGTGCAGCTCCATGTGTTGCTATGCGGCTGCACGCTCCGCTCTGGAGTGCTGGCGCCACAGCTTGGTTTTCACATGTGAGACACGGACGTGTTTCTCGCATGTGTGATCCAGACCTAATACACAGACTCAAAAACATGCAGCTCATGAATGCTGAGTCTTTTGGTTTTCTTAGAATCTAATGTACCAACTGTTAAATTGTTTGACATGTGGTAATATAATTTATACCAAAAACAGTGATCAATCTACAACATGTTCCAAATTATTATGCAAATGACATTTTTTTCGGATTTTCCTAAATGGTCGGTGCAAATGACAGTCAGTCTAATAAAGGTTATCACCCATTAGAGTATACATAGAATTTTATTGAAGAAACCTCCCAATGATAAACGTATAATCTCCAAAAGTAATAAAAACTCAAAAAGCACTGTTCTTAATTATTAGGCACAGCAGAATTTCTAAACATTTGATATGTTTTAAAGAACTGAAAATGCTCATTTGTGGAATTTTCAGCATTAGGAGGTCACATTCACTGAACAAAAAAGCTATTTGACTCCAAAACATCCTAACAGGCTGTTACATGTTAACATAGGAACCTTCACAATTCTTGCATCCATTGAACTTGTGAGTTTTTGGAGAGTTTCTGCTTGTATTTCTTTGCATTTCTTTGCATGAAGTTAGAATAGCCTGCCACAGCTGCTATTTTGATGTGAATGGCCTCCCACCCTCATAGATCTTTAGCTTGATGATACTCCAAAGGTACTCTATAGGGTTGAGGTCAGGTAAAGATGGTGGCCACACCATGAGTTTATCTCCTTTTATGCCCATAGCAGCCAATGACTCAGAGGTATTCTTTGCAGCATGAGATGGTGCATTGTCATGCATGAAGATGATTTTGCTCCTGAAGGCACGTTTCTGCTTTTTATACCATGGAAGAAAGCTGTCAGTTAGAAACTCTATATACTTTGCAGAGGTAATTTTCACACCTTCAGGAAGCTTAAAGGGCCCTATCAGCTGTTTCCACATGATTCTGGCCCAAAAAATGACTCCTTCACCTCCTTGCTGACGTCGCAGCCTTGTTGGGACATGGTGGCCATCCACTACTCCTTCCATCTGGAGCATCCAGGGTTGCTCGACACTCATCAGTAAACAAGACTGTTTGAAAATTAGTCTTCATGTATGTCTGGGCCCACTGCAACTGTTTCTGCTTGTGAACACTGTTTAGGGGTGGCCAAATAGTAGGTTTATGCACCACAGCAAGCCTTTGAAGGATTCTACACTTTAAGGTTCGAGGGACTCCAGAGGCGCCAGCAGCTTCAAATAACTGCTGCTTTGTAATGGTATTTTGGCAGGTGCTTTCTTAGTCCAATTAATTTGTCTGGCAGAAACCTTCCTCATTATGCCTTTATCTGCATGAACTCTGTCTGTGCTCTGTTTCAGTCACAAATCTATTCACAGTATTATGATCACTCTTATGTTTTCATGAAATATCAAATTTTTTCATACCTTGTGCAAGGCATTGCACTATAATGCTTTTCAGCAGCATAGAGATCCTTTTTATTTCCCATATTGCATAACACCTGTGGCCTGCTTAATAATGTGTAACATCATTTTTAAGTAGTTTTCCTTTAATTACAATCACCTGGAAAACTAATTATCACATGTGTTTAAGATTGATTTCAGTGATCCATTGAGCCCTGAGACACAATGCCATCCACGAGTTTATTTGAAAAACAAAACAATTAAATCTTTATGACACTTAAATCCAATTTGCATAATAATTTGGAACATGGTGTAGTTAGTCATATTGGACTGCTATTATATGTGTTTAGTGGCTGCAGCAGGGTACTGCAAATCATATTCTGTTTTATTCAATAGAGCTGATCTGCAGTACCCATCAGTGGCCACAAAACAGCATATGGCGCTGTGGTATTTCTCTCTGCATGCCATTTTCACTCAGCTGTTGCCAGGGAGAATAGCTGAAAGGTGGGGGTGCCAGGTGTCCCAAGCATAGGTCATCAATATAAAAGTAATGGACAACCCCTTGAAAAGGGTTTCCCAGTATAAACGATACATGCTTGATTGCTGGGGTATATTCCGTCTATATTGCCATCATATTGTGGCTAATATAAAAGTTTATGATTATGCTAATGTAAATTGTCACAATCTCTGTAGAGCGTTGTGAAGTGCATTGGGGCTTTATAATAGAAAATAAAGTTTATAACAAAATCTCACCATTTCTATTTGTATTTGTAGAAATTATAAAATAAATGAAAACAATAATGAAAGAGGTTTTTAATAAAAGAGCTATTTTTACCCTTTATGAAATGTGATGCACTAGCATACACACACAGACTGGTTATACACACATTTCCTCACATCTGCCTCTTTGGGCATAGTCTCTAGTGTACATAGAGGCAGCAGGTGGATAACGTTAATCAGTGTGCAAACTGGATGTGAAAACTACAGATAAAATATATTATATATATATATATATATATATATATAATAGAAGAAAAGGAACAGCACCACGCTTATACTTATCTTCAGGTGCAGGGCCTCAGGCAACCAGTCCAATGATTGCACCAGATTCACAGAGATTCAAAAAAGAGACAGCACTCCATAATTCATAATACATAGCTGGGCAACGTTTCAGCTCCATCTGAGCCTTTTTCAAGCCTTGAAAAAGGCTCAGATGGAGCTGAAACGTCGCCCAGCTATGTGGGTTGATTAAAACCTTCCACATTTTTTTCACTTGAATTATGGAGTGCTGCCTCTATTTTGAAAATCTATATATATATACAGTATATATATATATATATATATATATATATATATATATATATATATATATATGTCCATCTTTGTAACATTTCATAATGCTTCTTTTGCCACCTAAACTGAAATCAATCATGTTACCAAAAATAGGAAACAGTATTCAAAGTGAGAAAACATTGCTATTTTTATTATTTCATTGTTCTGCTGGACACAGTATACTGCACCTTTAGTCCGAGTACACAGAGACCTTATTCACAGGAAAACCGTGTACCCAGTTGAAACACAATGAGAGCTGTAGTTTATAAACTTATTTTAAATCACTGTAACCAATATATACAGAACTGAACAAAACATGTAGGCAGTTGTTGAATAAATGCTGCAAAGTAAGAATGCTTTCAAAAATAGCTGTGTTAATAGATCTTTTTAATCAATTAACACAATGCAAAGTGAATTAACAAAAGGAAATGTAATTCAGATCAATATTTGGTGTGACTTCCCTTTGCCTCTAATGGGAACATCGAATATTCTAGGTGGAGTTGCACAAAACTTTCGAAGAAACTCAGCAAGGAGGTTGTTCCAAGCATTTTGGAGAACTGCACACAAATCCTCTGTGGATGCAGGCTTGTTTTAAATCCTTCTGTCTCTTCATTTATTCCCAGTTCTAAGGGGTAACGTTTCTCCTTGTGGAGGCTGACATACCAGCTGTGGCATGCCAATATAAGAAGGTTTATTTGCCATGCAATGCTACTCTGGGAAATTTAATATGCAAATTGCCTCCTTACATTGGCATGCCAGAGTCGGTATGTGACTGTCCTCATGGAGAAATGTTACTCCTTAGACCTCAGTCCAGAGCCTCTCACCTAGCCAACTCAGTTCTCATACTTTGCACTGACGAGGGGCAATACCCCAAAACACTGTGTCTGCAAATTGAGATTCTGATTTGTCTTGTATCCTAAGTCATGTAGTAAGACTCATTAAAGGGTCAGTAATGACTTTCAAATTACCTTCTCCAGTAGGTGTACATACCTGAAAATGATGCACGACCGAGCACAGGTCCACTCTGTAGGCACCATTGTAGTCTTACTGAAGCCAAATCGCCATGTGAAAGCACCCTAAATGTAACTGCAAGTGCTTCATTTACCTATATAATTACTTTGATTTCGAGTGTGGGGCATAGGACTATTCAGTCGGAAAAATGTCTTACAACAAGAAATGTTTACTGTGTATTGATTGTCCTATAACTTTGTGTGAATAGAGCAAGAATTATATGAATTTTAGACATGTGGTACTTTACTAAATACAAGTATCTAGTTTGGAAACCTGTACCTGGACCTCCCACACTTCATGATTTAATGCTTAGCACTATAAAAGTCTTCGGACTGGCTAAAACATATCTTGTTTTACAGCCTACAGTGAAAGTACATATTATAGCTACATTATTACTAGTAGCTGGATTGTGTTGACAAGATGATCAGACGAGAGATCTATTCAATATACTGCCTATGCCAATATCAGCAGATTTCACACAATAACAAAAGGGAACACAGCCGACACACAGCTAGGCTGCGAGGTTATCTGGGCAATACCCAGCATCTACTAGCATCCATGTTTAATACAGTCAAACATTTCAAATAAAACTGCTAAGAAAGAAAACATAACATAAGGCCTCATGCATACATTTCTATTTGATTGGCAAGCCAAATAAATGATGGGTAGACTATAGTGTTAGTGCGGGTAACTTATCAGCAAAAGCTATTGTGTGTGTACATGAGGAATGCCACTATTTCTATTATATGACTTGTATCCTGCATTATTAGCAGTAGTCTCCTCTGCACTAAAAATCACAACAGTTTCTCCTTCGGTAATTCTGCTTATGTTTCCCTGTAGAGTTTTATAGGCATAAGGTGTAATTTGATCACTTACTGCAGACAGATTTGGGTAGTTTTTTTTAGAGTGAATTGCTTGCAAGAGACAAAAAGAGATTGGTGAGTAGAGAAGGAGGTATTTTTCTCTATTAAGATATATTATAAAGTTCAATATATACTGTATTTTTCTCCTCAGGTCACGTGACCACATGTTGACCCCTATGAATTTCATGTATTTTTGTTCTCTGAAGGGTGTCAGCTACTCAGTTGCCAGTAGTTCATGTATGATGAAACTGCATTGACTGTACCAAACATTTTTCACAGGGAGGATGGAAACTCCTATCTTAATTACGGATGATTATTAGACAGCTCCCGTCACACAATTATGATGAACGAGATGATAGTTCAGCCTTCTTAAGTGTATACTTATAATACGCTAGATTTTTTTAGGAAAATATAACAGAAAGGATAATCACTCCGCTATACCAGTAGACATAATACTGGCTGCAGAAGCCTATTTGATGTTGTGTTGGAATCTGGTAATCAAGATGAAATCCGATGAGATGCAAAGAAAAGACTGAATTGCATGGCAGTAAGCACACTATACACATAAATAGATGGAAAAGTGACAGGTAATCAGATGGAGGGCATGACAATGGTATTTGTTTTCTTATTACTGGACTGCTTCTTTAAGTAAATTCTCCCCATGGTATTAAACAGAATCTGTCAGTAGAATCAACTCTCCTAAGCGGTCTATATGAGCATGCAGGTCATAAGAAGCTAAATAAAATGAGTCCTTGATATCTGTGATCTGATGTCCTATTTCAGAGAAATCCATGTTTTTCTTATATGTAAATAATCTCTTCCAGGCTCTGGGGGTAGGACAGTGTCTGGAAGGTAATTCTTCCTCCAGAGCTTATTTTACATGAAGGGGAAGTTACCAGAGTGAGACAAGTAACTAACAAAAACAGGAGAATTAACTTTATCTTCTTGCAAATATATTTTTTACTTATCTCTGAGCTCTGCTGTATTGCAACCCTGTCTGTCTGTGAAATGGAAGTTGAAAGGAACCGCTTACAGTTATAATCAAACACAGCTCTGCAGTGAGATATCAGGAGAGCAGAGAGAGAGGCCTGACATGATCCAGGACGGGGTTTGTTTCTGGTTATTCTCTCCCCGGTCTGCTCATGCGGGGGTTAACCTTCTCTGCCTCGTTTTGGGTTCTGTGTGGCTATTTCAGTCTGCTGTGGCCTGCAGACCAATGTCAGTGATGGTTCATGCTCCCAGGCTAGATCAGCTGACCCCTTGATACCGTGTTTTGTCCTCTGCCCATTTGCTCTGTTCCTGTGATTTCGCGTTCCTGCTACCCAGCTTGTCTTAGTGTTTGCTCCTTGTGCTTGGACCTCTTGGTATGTGACCCGGCTTGTCTTCTGACCTGTTTGACTGTCTCATGTCTCGGTTATCTCTGCTCCTGTCTGGCTCTGACTTCTGGTTTGTATTTGAACACGTGTATTGTTGTTACCTCTGGTACTTCTGTTTCCGATTGTTGCTGACTCGGCTGGTCTGACTGCTTTTTCACCACCTGGTGGCACCTGTGTGCAACCTTTCTTCCCTCACCAGCATCCCCTGGTGGAATTTACGCTATACTGCACTGCAGCAGCATTACAAGGCCATTATACATCACACTGGTAATGTCCCCTTCTTTTTAAATTATGCTCTGGAGCCAGAATTCTTTTCCAGCTAATATCCTACCCATACCATGGTAGAGGTCATTTACATAAAGTGATAAAAGATGATTTCTCAACAAGTCATCTGATAAATGAGACACACAAGGAGGACTATTTTCAGCAGTCTATAACCTGTGTGACCATATTAATAGGTTAGATAGGTCAAGTATGGTGACAGATTCCCTTTAAAGACTTTTTAACATTATATTAATTACTGGCATAACAGCCCTGTCCAGAGTGATATAAGCATAGAGGACATACTGAAGAGTTTCACGAGTCAAGCATGATGCAATCTGAGGCTGAAATTGCAACTTAATATATAACCAATACAAATCTAAATTGTACCTGCAATGATTCAACTAAAACATGATAGGAAAACACTTCAGTGTGTAGAATTAAGTTCAACTTTGTAGACTACAATAAAATGTGTGCTCTATGCTGTTAATTTGCTTAAAGGCTACATACACTATCTGAATTACAGAGACAGATGGACAGACAAACAGACCGACAGATAAGTGACAGAAAAATAGACAATAACAGAAGTACGTTACCTAAACAGGGAATAACATTTTGATTTTCTATGTCCAGTTACTGCCGCATCATCGCCACTGATTCAAGAAGTCTTTCTCACTTTCTCCCTGCAATGTAAGGTAGAAGAAGGCATATGTAATGTGAACTCGCAGGCTTGTAGACAAAGTGACCATGACCAGGCTGCAGCTTTAGTGTACAACACAATAAGGATTTCTGTTGGTTATTTAAAGAAGCACGCCCTCTCATTGTTTAATTCCCTAAATCTGTGTAAATGTTAGTGTCGTGTAGTGTCAGTGTGCCTACTGCAAAGGATTCTGGGTAAACCTGCTATTCTTTGTATTATGCTGCTTGCAAGTACTTTCCGTTTCAGGAAAGCATCCACTATGTATTTCCTTTAAGTAGAGGGCTTTTCGGTCTCTTTCGTCCCGCTACATTTAGCCCAACTTGGGTCTCTCCCTAAGGTGGCTAGCATATATGTATAGTGTGCTAATATAGTCACTGCTCGCCGCCTTTTCCAGTATCCAACACTGCTCCCTCCTCTACTTAGTCATATAACGGCGATTCAGACTATCTGGTTCACTCTATATTGTGTGTGAGCCGGAAGTCTCTCTTACAATATTAGCCTGTGGCGCATAGTTCTGACGCTTCATAGGCCTACAATGAAAAATTTACTTCAGGGTCACAGAGAACACGGTTTGATCCGAAAAGTCTGAATGACCGTCATGTGACTTAGAAAAGGAGTGGAGCAGCGCTGGATACTGAGAAGGTGACGATCGGTGAGTATATTAAAGCACTGACAATAACATTTACACAGGTTTAGGCAGTAGGAATGAGCAGACCTATGTAAGTTCGGGTTCTGGTACAGTTTGATTCGGGTACCACAACTGTACTCTATGTTCAGCTTGAACTGAACTCCATCGAAATCAATTGGGAGTCTCTCTCTCTCATCCCCGGTCTCCTGAACTTCCATAAGTCCGTGTTAAAGGTTCAGTACTGGACACTAGGTGGCTGGTACAAACCCCGACTTTTACAGTTCGAGTTTAGGTTCTAAAAAATAGAAAATAACGCGAGTGCTTCTTTAAGTAAAAAGAGAAGAGTAATGCACAAAGTGCCAAGCAAGTGAAAGGCTTCACAAAAGTAATAGAATGTAGAATCTAACATCATAGGATGTAACATTTTGTTTTCATCTGGGAAGTACCATTCATTCATAATTAATAAGATTTGCCAAAAAGTACAATATAATGAAATGTCTCCTTACTGATCCTTCCTAATGTAGATGCCACACATTAAGAAAGCATCAACTCAGCACAAAAGTTGCGCACATCTCCCATTGTAACACCTTGGGTAATAAAGAGGGGTGCAACAACCATCAAGTAACAGAATGTAGTTCTGTGAACCACTGCCGCGTCCTTTTCATTACTTCAAATTTTAAAGGAATGGAGATGCTGTGATCACTAGAGATCCAATACCTTTGTAGAACAATAGGCTTCCTTTTAGGTAATTAATTACAGGTAGTTTAGTAGCAGTGACAGGGGAGGCAGAGATTTTGAAAAGTGGAGTAAAGGCCCCTTCACATTAAGCGACGCTGCAGCGATACCGACAATGATCCGGATCGCTGCAGCGTCGCTGTTTGGTCGCTGGAGAGCTGTCACACAGACCGCTCTCCAGCAACCAACGATGCCGGTAACCAGGGTAAACATCGGGTAACTAAGCGCAGGGCCGCGCTTAGTAACCCGATGTTTACCCTGGTTACCATCCTAAAAGTAAAAAAAACAAACAGTACATACTTACCTAACGCTGTCTGTCCCCGGCGCTCTGCTTCTCTGCACTCCTCCTGTACTGTCTGTGTGAGCACAGCGGCCGGAAAGCAGAGCGGTGACGTCACCGCTCTGCTTTCCGGCTGACCGACGCTCACAGCCAGTGCAGGAGGAGTGCAGAGCACAGCGCCGGGGACAGACAGCGGTAGGTAAGTATGTAGTGTTTGTTTTTTTACTTTTAGGATGGTAACCAGGGTAAACATCGGGTTACTAAGCGCGGCCCTGCGCTTAGTTACCCGATGTTTACCCTGGTTACCAGTGAAGACATCGCTGGATCGGTGTCACACACGCCGATCCAGCGATGTCAGCGGGAGATCCAGCGACAAAATAAAGTTCTGGACTTTGTTCAGCGACCAACGATCTCCCAGCAGGGGCCTGATCGTTGGTCGCTGTCACACATAACGATTTTATTAACGATATCGTTGCTATGTCACAAAATGCAACGATATCGTTAACAATATTGTTATGTGTGAAGGTACCTTTATTCAAAATAGAAGAGAAATAGCGCACTGTTGCTGAAATATACTGAAAACATCTTATAATATGAGATACATCGTTTTGGAAAATGTACTTTTTGTAAAAAAAATATTTTTCCAGTTTATAAATATTATACAGTACATAGTATAATCACCAAGAACAAATCCCAAACCAAGACTTCAATACATACATTCAACGGTCTACCTCCTTCTTTTGCAAGTATCTACAAGGTTTTGGCTATGACCTTGCAAAAACTGGGCTAGGATGGCCATCCTATAGCAGCAGTCACTTCTGATATGAAACTCTCACATGACATCACCAGGGTGTCTCAAGCATGGGTGTAAAGTTCTGAGTTATGAAAACATTAACAGAAATTTCCATGCTGGAAAACAGCATACCAAATCTCATCACTAATCTACTGCGGAGAAATCAAGTAAATATTCCATGAAAACCATCACAACACTTTAAAACTGAGCTGAAACGATTTTTTTTGCAGCAGAACTAATTATCAGACCCAAGTATATTAATTAAAGGGAACCCTGTCTTAGATCACAAACTAAGGCCATCTATAAAGTCCATGTGATGTTTAATATGTCTATACATTTGTTCTATAAGTCCATGTCTACGTTTTATAAAAATCAATCTGCTAATTGTTATTCAGATGAGCCGCAAGTGTGTGTGGGGGGGGGGGGGGTTTGGCTTAAACTTACAGCTCTCCAGACTCTTTCCCCTCACCTACCTCAACCTCCTGTTTATAACTGACAGACCCCTCTTCTCTGTGCCAGCCTTCCCCGGCAGAGATCGAATAGAAGAAGCATGATTCCTGGCACAGTAAGGTCCTTATGATGTTGAGGGAGCCTGACTATCGATTGGAAATAAAATAGAGAAACTGGAGAGACAAGAAAAGCAAAACAGAGTCTTATCTGATGACAAAAGGGTATTAAAAGTTAAGAAATGCATTTACCTGGTAGGGTAGTGATAGTCACAACTCCTATAGAAAGCAAGCAAAGGCTGCTGCAGGATCACCAATAGGGTCTGATGCAAATAAATGAGAAATGTGGTGATTCAGAAAATGCACTGCCAAAAATCCAGAGTACTATCAAAGACAAAGATGAGGTATGAATGCGGTTTATTTTTTCAACGCATTTCATGGTTTTCAAACCTCTTCATCAGGCCAAAACCACAATGAGATTGTAATTTTGTCCTGATGAAGAGGTTTGAAAACCTTAGAGCGCAAATAAACCGCATTCATACCTCATCTTTGTCTTTGATCGTACACTGGATTTTTGGCAGTGCGGATTCTGAATCACCACATTCATCATGACTATCGATCGGCACATTTGCCACCACTGCAATTGACATCACTTGTGTGAAATCTTGGGTGAGGGAGCAGGTCACAGAGAAGAATAACCCGTTAATCACTGATAGGAGGCCGTTGGTGGGTGTGGAAATTGGGAGAGAGGCCAGAGAGCTGTAAGTGCAGGGCCAATCCTCATTTGCATAAAAAATGCCAATAAAGTTCTATACAACCGAGACAGACATATAAAACAACAGTATGGACATAATCAACATTACCGGAACATTACATAGATGGCGTTCATGTGTGATCTAAAAACGTGCTGACTGGTTTCCTTAAAATCAATACCCAGTAGCTGGCCTCAACATTTAGGTTAAGTGTTAGCTGCTTTTTCACATGGAAGTACTAGAATAATGTGTTTAGACTTCATTACATCTTGTCACCAAAGTAAGATTTCAGACTATGAGATTATTTCGGACTATGAAGTCTGAGATTATGCTGCATTGAACATTTTCTCGTATGACTACAGACACGGAATGTTAAAAAATTGGACACATATATAGCGGAAAGCATGGCAATTGTAATAACATACTGCTATAGAAGGAATACCTGCCAGCTCATTACTATGTTGAGGAAGCACCTTGGATGTTTTGCTACACCCCCTACAGGTAGTTGCTGCAATGCCTGCATCGTGACGGCCATGACTCAGCACAGGGAGATGCTACGCAGCAACATTACACAAGCACAGATTTGTTTCTTTAAAGGCGAATCTTACTATTGTTGGTAATATTTCACAAAAGAAAAAGGCTACCATACACGATCTGTGCAGATTCACACTCCTACACAATATTTATTTGGCAGTTAACTCTTTGTGATCCTCTATTGCAAATTATATCGCCATTACTTTACGAAACATAATAAAACAGAACTTACTGTAATCTTATTACCCTGAGACAGCACAAGAATTGCTTCACTGCACAAAAATATGGTTTGGTTAATTGTCTTAAGGCGAGAGATGTTTAAACTGGATGAAGTACGTACATAGAATAATGTAAAAAATCACTGAATTTATCAGATCATATACATTTTGACAAAAGAAAGTATCTCCAGAGTTGTCTCTAGCTTTTTATATTAAACATTAGTAGGGGTAATTAGGAACAGATAGCCCTTCATGACATTTCTAAAGATTTTTTCTGTGGCTCCACAAGCCTTCCGAACTGTCAGAGCCTCTACTGTCTTACTATTTTAACATGATGCCAGACATGAACATCTATTCGGTCACACACTGGCAGTTATTCCGGCGAAAAGCTATTCTAAAAGTTCACAAATGTAGGTCATCCTGTGTAAGCCTTTCAGAGTTGTCCAACATTGATCATTCAATTACACAGCTGTATAAACTATAAAAAAGACATAAAACAGCTAATGTTTCAGTGGGTGTTCAGCAACCTGCCGAAGCGAAATCACAGCATACAAAGACTCCACAAGTCAAGTGTATCATATTGGAAGATCATTGCAAGATGCCTTATGGCTATTACATGGGTTAAACAGTCTATAAATCTATAAATACAGCTCCGCCAACTGCTCGGAAAATACTGGGGTTAAAAGTTTACAGCAGGAAGGATATGTCTAATAGGAGGCTGCTATGTGACATTTTCTTCTCTACGCATGATGACTTTGCTTGAATGTAGATATTGAATTTAGAACCCAAGGGGTTAACCGGACTTCCAGATTGGTGACTAATTAGGCTGACACTTTAGACTGAGCCTTTATTAAATCTATATGCTTATCTTGGAAAAAAGTTGAGCAATGCAAAGAGAAACATATACAAGTGAACTTTTATTATATGACTGCTATATACCTACTGGTCAACCTTAAATTATTTCCTCTATAAATTCCAGCATTCACATTTTGATTCTTGCCTGATTATATATATATGTAAAGGCTAAAAGGTAAATGCATAAACATAACCAAACGTATATAAAATACAAAATCCACTAAATAGTAATGCTACAAACAATATACGCAGTAAAAACAAAGTAGATGTCATTTTAGAGGATGATCTCTGCCAATAGAAACCAGAAATTCACCTGCCAGTGTCACTGCCCACCAATAAAATGCAGTGCTTGGGCTTGAAGCCCACCCCCAGCCAATCCTATTTCAGCTCATCCTCTAAACTAATGCAGACGCCTAGGCAAGTATATCACATGGAGCCTGGAAAGCTGCCAACATGGAGATGGTTAGAGAAAGAAACATACAGGTAAACAAGTTCTGGAGCAGGGAGATATGACATTTAGTTCTTAAAACAGTGGTCTGTGCTGTCTTACTGTCCGACTGCCTTCAAATGCTTGTTAACCCTCAATTGCAGAAATGAAAAAAAAACACATAAAACAACCTGTATCTATTGGGGATGTTTAAACAGACTGCACTTTTCCCTTGCCCCCTTTATTGACACTGTAAATCCCAATCTCTCATCAGCTCTTGGACAAATGAGATGCTGCGCCATCATACTTCTACATAATGGAGAAACGGCAATAAAACACAGTATGGGATGTAACTGCGACATGCAATGAAATAAATAATAGAAACGAGCAGCATCCAAACACAAACAAATATACAAAGGCAAGTAAACAGAAAACATCTTACGTGATTTAATGACCTCGAGCTTTAGTAAAGAGGATAAAACACATTGGTAAGACCTATTAGCTATGCAACCTACCACTTAGAAAAAAAATATTGCAGTTCACTAATGTATCCCATAGAAAAAGTGAATTTTGGGTATAGGTTTTACCGTTTCAGCCATCCGGTCATGTCGTGGTAGAAGGTGACGCAGCTTTTAATACCTCCGGGGTTCTGTAATACGTCTGTAGAAGAAGCCAGACTCTCGGAATATGAGAATGCTTGCCCCAATTGCTGCTGCGTAGGTTTGGGTAACCGCGTGACCTCCATGTACGGGTAGAAGGTTCCAGAATTGCCATTAACCCATTCGTAAGCCCGATTCCCGATTCCGAATCTTGACGTTCTGCGCCCCCCCCCCCCCCTCCCTTATTCCGAGTACACCATCACCTCACCTCCTCCCCCTGCGGGCTTAAAATTTGACGCCTTTCCATCAGCTCAGATATGAAAACAGAAAAATTGGGTGATGAGGCATTGGTTGGGTTATGAGACGATGTTAAGATTATGACAGGACCCAGCCCATGATACTTCCACAGCTCTCTTCTCTGCTGTAGCAGCAGCAGCTGATTTTCAGAGACCTGTCGACACAGACTGTTTCTTCTCTCTCTGCTCTGTGACGCAGCTGAAAATTCTCAGCTCTGCTCCCAGTGTCATTTTAGGGAACTGCATTTTGGAAAAAATGTTTTCCTAGTTCTGCACAACTAGATAGAAAGGGTGACAAGGTTTCTGCTAAAAGTAATCCAAGGTTAAGCCATGATTCATCATCTAGGAAATTAGAATGTTACTAAACGTTAATGCTTTATCATAGCAATGACTTAACAAAAGAGAAATTTATTTATAATTGGATTTATAATGGAAATTTGGATATTATAATGTAGTTGGAGCAGCTGCAATTTACTCAAACATACAAGGGATGAGAGAAACATTTATTTCTGTCCACTAAAAATAATTGTTCTTAACTTATGCTTTACATCAGTGCAAATCACCCATTATGGTCATAGCTCAACTTTGATTTAATATTGCATTTTCATCATCTAACATGTTAAGATACGGTAACTTAAACGTCTTTTCAACATCTCATTGGTTCTCAACACTTTTGACGGCTTTACCGTTCAGGCAACTATATGACAGAAAGCATCCATTATTCTTTTTTTTTTGTAACAGTGCAAATTTACAATCACATTGTTCATTTTTGATAATCCATGTAAAAACAAAGTAAAATATATAGCTGTATTCACAGTTGCTGACATCTAGTGGCCACACAGCCTATAATGCAGAGAAACGGAAGTAAAGGGGGCATCTTGCTTTACAGCCAGGCTCGGACTGGCCCACAGGAGAACATGTGAATTCCCCGGTGGGCCCCTTTGCAGGAGTAAGCCATTCACCCCCCAACATGAACAGTAGTTGGCCGAATACGTTGATTCATATGTACAGATAAAAATAGCTTATCATTCATTCAACAAAGTGACCAGTTTATTATTATAGATAAGCATAGGCAAATTGTCTCTTCAGAGAGGAAGAGGACTTGAACTATAGTGCCACCTATAAGAAGCAGCGATTGTACAAGTTAATATCGACTCGTTAATGAGCCTCGCCATTTGACTTAGGATAAAAGCCAAATCAGAATCTCAATTTGCAATCAGTGTTTCGGTCTATTGCCTCTCATCAGTGCAAAGAATGAGATCTGATTTAGATTGGTAGGAGGCCAAGAGTGGATAAGCATAAGAACATTCCTGAGAGTAAAGTTATATTTGCATGTAGCTGAACAGTGGGCCCCCTGAGTCAATATTACTGGTGAGCCCTTGCCCCCCTCTACCCCCAAGTTTGACATAGTTTACAGCCTACATTGCAACTGAATAACCTCATTATCACCTGAAGATAGCTGATTGTGCTATCTGTATAATTCAAGGGTATCCATAGAGCGGCCTAGTGAGGTGAGTGAATGGGTATTGTTAACAACTGGATAGCAGCAGCACAGAAATGGAAGAAAATTCTAAAACTCGTTGTGCTATCATATTTACCCATATTACTTGATTATGAAACTACTGAAGTACAAAAAATGTAAAGTCCCATCAGGCTGGACGTTTGCGAGTGGAAGCTGGTAGTTCACAAAAGACAAGAGCGCACCAACAACCGGCCAGGAATGACCAAGAAAAATAAGTCAAAAGATTATACATAAGTTTTAAGGTTAATTTACATTGTGCGATATGTGCCGTTAAATGTTCGCCAATGACTACATATTTGATGGTCGGTGGTCATTTAATATCCCATTTGGACAAGAGTACAAAGCACTATCCATACAGAATGTTAGTAATAGATACACATAAGCTGCCATACTTCCCGGTAACTGTTTACACAAAAGGACTTTCCGACAAGAACGAAAACATTTTTGGCAAGCAAAAAGATAATTTCACCTGACTAACAAGAGTTTTGCTTACAGATCAACAGTCTGTATACACTACCTGTTTGTCAGAAAATGAACATTCCTAGGAATACTCATTTCTGATAATATGGCAGTGTAAATACAAGTTTACCTGGGCTCACCACTTAACTAGATAATACTTCCTTTACACTATATACTATGGCTGTTATGTATGTCACTGTATAGGCATTATAAAAATGTGATATCACTGAGTAGTTAATATGGTATGTTATGACTAGAGTTGAGGAAATTTTTCCAAAATTCGATTACGATCGGCGACGAAAATTGTATTTGCAATATTCACCGTACACAGCCAAACGTCATTGGAGTCAGTGGTAGTAGAAATTAATGAATAAGTTCAGAATCGATTGTAAAACATAAATTTGGCACAAATAGGGAACCAATATGACACAAATATGGCAAATTCAGATTTGGCGACAGATTCTGAACATATTCACTCAACTCTAGTTAAGATAACTCTATCCAGTTTTTTTATGACATTATACTACACTGTGTGCAGAATTATTAGGCAAGTTGTATTTTAGAGGATTATTTTTATTATTGATCAACAACTATGTTCTCAATCAACCCAAAAAACTTATAAATATCAAAGCTCAATATTTTTGGAAGTTGGAGTTGGGTTTTTTTTGTTAGATTTGGCTATCTTAGGAGGATATCTGTCTGTGCAGGTAACTATTACTGTGCAGAATTATTAGGCAACTTAATAAAAACCAAATATATTCCCATCTCACTTGTTTATTTTCACCAGGTAAACCAATATAACTGCACAAAATTTAGAAATAAACAATTCTGACATGCAAAAACAAAACTCAAAAAAAATAGTGACCAATATAGGCACCTTTCTTTATGATGACACTCAACAGCTTCCATCCATAGATTCTGTCAGTTGCTTGATCTGTTTATGATCAACATTGCCTGCAGCAGCCACCACAGCCTCCCAGACACTGTTCCGAGAGGTGTACTGTTTTCCCTCCCTGTAGATCTCACATTTTATGAGGGACCACAGGTTCTCTATGGGGTTCAGATCAGATGAACAAGGGGGCCACATGGCATTATTTTTTCTTCTTTGAGACCTTTACTGGCCAGCCACGCAGTGGAGTAGTTGGAGTCATGTGATGGAGCATTGTCTTGCATGGAAATCATGTTTTTCTTGAACGATACCGACTTCTCCCTGTACCACTGCTTGAAGAAGTTGTCTTTCAGAAACTGGCAGTAGGTCTGGGAGTTGAGCTTCACTCCATCCTCAACCCGAAAAGGTCCCACAAGTTCATCTTTGATGATACCAGCCCATTCCAGTACCCCACCTCCACCTTGCTGGTGTCTGAGTCGGATTGGAGCTCTCTGGTCTTTACTGATCCAGCCTCTGGCCCATCCATCTGGTCAATCAAGAGTCACTCATTTCATCAGTCCATAAAACCTTTGAAAAGTCAGTCTTAAGATATTTCTTGGCCCAGTCTTGACGTTTTATCTTATGTTTCTTGTTCAAAGGTGGTCGTTTTTCAGCCTTCCTTACCTTGGCATTGTCCCTGAGTATCGCACACCTTGTGCTTTCTGTTACTCTAGTAACGTTGCAGCTCTGAAATATGGCAAAACTGGTGGCAAATGGCATCTTGGCAGCTTCACACTTGATTTTCCTCAATTCATGGGCAGTTATTTTGCGCCTTTTTTTCCCAACACGCTTTTTGCGACCCTGTTAGCTATTTGCCATGAAACGCTTGATTGTTCGGTGATCACGCTTCAAAAGTTTGGCAATTTCAAGACTGCTGCATCCCTCTGCAAGACATCTCACAATTTTGGACTTTTCAGAGCCCGTCAAATCTCTCTTCTGACCCATTTTGCCAAAGGAAAGGAAGTTGCCTAATAATTAAGCACACCTTATATAGAGTTTTGAAGTCATTAGACAACACCCTTCTTCATTACAGAGATGCACATCAACTGATTTACTTAATTGGTAGTTGGCTCTCAAGCCAGCTTGGAGTAAAACAACATGTATAAAAAGTATCATGTGATCAAAATACAACTTGCCTAATACCGCATATACTCGAGTATAAGCCGACCCGAGTATAAGCCGACCCCCCTAATTTTGCCACAAAAAAACTGGGAAAACTTATTGACTCGAGTATAAGCCTAGGGTAGGAAATGCAGCAGCTACTGGTAAATTTCAAAAATAAAAATAGATGCTCTATACTGTTCATTATTGCCCCATAAGATGCTCCATATAAAGCTGTGCCATATATAATGCTCCATACTGTTCATTATTGCCCCATAGATGTGCCATAGAAAGCTCTGCCATATAGTGCTCTGCACCGTTCATTATTGCCCCATAGCTGCCATATAGTGCTGTGTGCCGTTCAGTACTGCCCCATAGCTGCCATATAGTGCTGTGTGCCGTTCAGTACTGCCCCATAGCTGCCATATACTGCTGTGTGCCGTTCAGTACTGCCCCATAGCTGTGCCATAGAAAGCTCTGCCATTGCTGCTGCTGCTGCAATTAAAAAAAAAAAAAAATGCCATACTCACCTTTCTTGCTTGCAGTTCCCAGCGTCCGGTCCATGCGTCTCTGCGCACTGACTGATCAGGCAGAGGGCGCCGCGCACACTATATGCGTCATCGCGCCCTCTGACCTGAACAGTCAGAGCGGAGCGACGCCGGGAAGACAGAGCGGCGCCCGGCGGCTGGAACGTGGACAGGTGAATATTACATACTTACCTAGTCCCAGCGATCCTGACGCTCCGTCTGCCTGTCACAGCTGGTCTTCGGTGCCGCAGCCTCTTTTGTTATGGCCGGCAATCAGGCAACACAGCGTGCAGTAATCAGCGCACATACAGAGATCTGGCAATAACCAAAAACAATAGGACGAGCTCTGAGACGTGGAATCTCTGTAGACTGCAGTACCTGATCTATCCTCACACAACTATAAGCAGCAGTGGATTGCGCCTATCACTACCTATGCAACTCGGCACTGCCTGAGGAGCTGACTAGCCTGAAGATAGAAATACAAGCCTGACTTACCTCAGAGAAATACCCCAAAGGAATAGGCAGCCCCCCACATATAATGACTGTTAGCAAGATGAAAAGACAAACGTAGGAATGAAATAGATTCAGCAAAGTGAGGCCCGATATTCTAGACAGAGCGAGGATAGCAAAGAGAACTATGCAGTCTACAAAAAACCCTAAAACGAAAACCACGCAAAGGGGCAAAAAGACCCACCGTGCCGAACTAACAGTACGGCGGTGCACCCCTTTGCTTCTCAGAGCTTCCAGCAAAAGTTAATAGCAAGCTGGACAGAAAAAACAGAAAACAAACTAGAAGCACTTATCTAGCAGAGCAGCAGGCCCAAGGAAAGATGCAGTAGCTCAGATTCAACACTGGAACATTGACAAGGAGCAAGGAAGACAGACTCAGGTGGAGCTAAATAGCAAGGCAGCCAACGAGCTCACCAAAACACCTGAGGGAGGAAGCCCAGAGACTGCAATACCACTTGTGACCACAGAAGTAAACTCAGCCACAGAATTCACAACAGTACCCCCCCCCCTTGAGGAGGGGTCACCGAACCCTCACCAGAACCCCCAGGCCGACCAGGATGAGCCACATGAAAGGCACGAACAAGATCTGGGGCATGGACATCAGAGGCAAAAACCCAGGAATTATCTTCCTGAGCATAACCCTTCCATTTGACCAGATACTGGAGTTTCCGTCTAGAGACACGAGAATCCAAAATCTTCTCCACAATATACTCCAATTCCCCCTCCACCAAAACAGGGGCAGGAGGCTCCACAGATGGAACCATAGGTGCCACGTATCTCCTCAACAACGACCTATGGAATACATTATGTATGGAAAAGGAGTCTGGGAGGGTCAGACGAAAAGACACCGGATTGAGAATCTCAGAAATCCTATACGGACCAATAAAACGAGGTTTAAATTTAGGAGAGGAAACCTTCATAGGAATATGACGAGAAGATAACCAAACCAGATCCCCAACACGAAGTCGGGGTCCCACACGGCGTCTGCGATTAACGAAAAGCTGAGCCTTCTCCTGGGACAAGGTCAAATTGTCCACTACCTGAGTCCAGATCTGCTGCAACCTGTCCACCACAGAATCCACACCAGGACAGTCCGAAGACTCAACCTGTCCTGAAGAGAAACGAGGATGGAACCCAGAATTGCAGAAAAATGGAGAGACCAAGGTAGCCGAGCTGGCCCGATTATTAAGGGCGAACTCAGCCAACGGCAAAAATGACACCCAATCATCCTGGTCAGCGGAAACAAAACATCTCAGATATGTTTCCAAGGTCTGATTGGTTCGTTCGGTCTGGCCATTAGTCTGAGGATGGAAGGCCGAGGAGAAAGATAGGTCAATGCCCATCCTACCACAAAAGGCTCGCCAGAACCTCGAGACAAACTGGGAACCTCTGTCAGAAACAATATTCTCAGGAATGCCATGTAAACGAACCACATGCTGGAAGAACAAAGGCACCAAATCAGAGGAGGAAGGCAATTTAACCAAGGGCACCAGATGGACCATTTTAGAAAAGCGATCACAGACCACCCAAATGACCGACATTTTTTGAGAAACGGGAAGGTCAGAAATGAAATCCATCGAAATATGTGTCCAAGGCCTCTTCGGGACCGGCAAGGGCAAAAGCAACCCACTGGCACGTGAACAGCAGGGCTTAGCCCTAGCACAAATTCCACAGGACTGCACAAAAGCACGCACATCCCGTGACAGAGATGGCCACCAGAAGGATCTAGCAACCAACTCCCTGGTACCAAAGATTCCTGGATGACCGGCCAGCACCGAACAATGAAGTTCAGAGATAACTTTACTAGTCCACCTATCAGGGACGAACAGTTTCTCGGCCGGACAACGATCAGGTTTATTAGCCTGAAATTTCTGCAACACTCTCCGCAAATCAGGGGAGATGGCAGACACAATGACTCCTTCCTTGAGGATACTCGCCGGCTCAGATAACCCCGGAGAGTCGGGCACAAAACTCCTAGACAGAGCATCCGCCTTCACATTTTTAGAGCCCGGAAGGTATGAAATCACAAAATCAAAACGAGCAAAAAATAACGACCAACGGGCCTGTCTAGGATTCAAGCGCTTGGCAGACTCAAGATAAGTAAGGTTCTTATGATCAGTCAATACCACCACGCGATGCTTAGCACCCTCAAGCCAATGACGCCACTCCTCGAATGCCCACTTCATGGCCAGCAACTCTCGGTTGCCCACATCATAATTACGCTCAGCAGCAGAAAATTTCCTGGAAAAGAAAGCACATGGTTTGAACACTGAGCAACCAGAACCTCTCTGTGACAAAACCGCCCCTGCACCAATCTCAGAAACATCAACCTCGACCTGGAACGGAAGAGAAACATCAGGTTGACACAACACAGGGGCACAGCAAAAACGACGCTTCAACTCCTGAAAAGCTTCCACGGCAGCAGAAGACCAATTAACCAAATCAGCACCCTTCTTGGTCAAATCGGTCAATGGTCTGACAATGCTAGAAAAATTACAGATGAAGCGACGATAAAAATTAGCAAAGCCCAGGAATTTCTGCAGACTTTTTAGAGATGTCGGCTGAGTCCAATCCTGGATGGCCTGAACCTTAACCGGATCCATCTCGATAGTAGAAGGGGAAAAGATGAACCCCAAAAATGAAACTTTCTGCACACCGAAGAGACACTTTGATCCCTTCACGAACAAGGAATTAGCACGCAGTACCTGGAAAACCATTCTGACTTGCTTCACATGAGACTCCCAATCATCTGAGAAGATCAAAATGTCATCCAAGTAAACAATCAAGAATTTATCCAGATACTCACGGAAAATGTCATGCATAAAAGACTGAAAAACAGATGGAGCATTGGCAAGTCCGAACGGCATCACCAGATACTCAAAATGACCCTCGGGCGTATTAAATGCCGTTTTCCATTCATCTCCCTGCCTGATTCTCACCAGATTATACGCACCACGAAGATCAATCTTAGTAAACCAACTAGCCCCCTTAATCCGAGCAAACAAGTCAGAAATCAATGGCAAGGGATACTGAAACTTAACAGTGATCTTATTAAGAAGGCGGTAATCAATACACGGTCTTAGCGAACCATCCTTCTTGGCTACAAAAAAGAACCCTGCTCCCAATGGTGACGACGATGGGCGAATATGTCCCTTCTCCAGGGACTCCTTCACATAACTGCGCATAGCGGTGTGTTCAGGTACGGACAAATTAAATAAACGACCCTTAGGGAATTTACTACCAGGAATCAAATCGATAGCACAATCACAATTCCTATGCGGAGGTAGGGCATCAGACTTGGACTCTTCAAATACATCCTGAAAGTCCGACAAGAACTCTGGGATGTCAGAAGGAATGGATGACGAAATAGACAAAAATGGAACATCACCATGTACTCCCTGACAACCCCAGCTGGTTACCGACATAGAGTTCCAATCCAATACTGGATTATGGGTTTGTAGCCATGGCAACCCCAACACGATCACATCATGCAAATTATGCAGTACCAGAAAGCGAATAACTTCCTGATGTGCAGGAGCCATGCACATGGTCAGCTGGGCCCAGTACTGAGGCTTATTCTTGGCCAAAGGTGTAGCATCAATTCCTCTCAACGGAATAGGACACCGCAAAGGCTCCAAGAAAAATCCACAACGTTTAGCATAATCCAAATCCATCAGATTCAGGGCAGCGCCTGAATCCACAAACGCCATGAGAGAATACGATGACAAAGAGCACATTAAGGTAATGGACAAAAGGAATTTGGACTGTACAGTACCAATAACGGCAGAGCTATCGAACCGCCTAGTGCGTTTAGGACAATTAGAAATAGCATGAGTTGAATCACCACAATAGAAACACAGCCTGTTCAGACGTCTGTGTTCTTGCCGTTCTATTTTAGTCATAGTCCTGTCGCACTGCATAGGCTCAGGTTTACTCTCAGACAATACCGCCAGATGGTGCACAGATTTACGCTCGCGCAAGCGACGACCGATCTGAATGGCCAAGGACATAGACTCATTCAAACCAGCAGGCATAGGAAATCCCACCATTACATCCTTAAGAGCTTCAGAGAGACCCTTTCTGAACAAAGCCGCTAGTGCAGATTCATTCCACAGAGTGAGTACTGACCACTTCCTAAATTTCTGACAATATACTTCTACATCATCCTGACCCTGGCATAAAGCCAGCAGATTTTTCTCAGCCTGATCCACTGAATTAGGCTCATCGTAAAGCAATCCCAGCGCCTGGAAAAATGCATCAACATTACTCAATGCAGAATCTCCTGGTGCAAGAGAAAACGCCCAGTCCTGTGGGTCGCCGCGCAAAAAAGAAATAATAATCAAAACCTGTTGAATAGGATTACCAGAAGAATGAGGTTTCAAGGCCAAAAATAGCTTACAATTATTTCTGAAGCTCAGGAACTTAGTTCTGTCACCAAAAAACAAATCAGGAATCGGAATTCTTGGTTCTAGCATCGATTTCTGATCAATAGTATCATGAATCTTTTGTACATTTACAACGAGATTATCCATTGAAGAGCACAGAGCCTGAATATCCATGTCCACAGCTGTGTCCTGAAGCACTCTAATGTCTAGGGGAAAAAAAAGACTGAAGACAGAGCTAAGAAAAAAAAATGATGTCAGGATTTCTTTTTTCCCTCTATTGGGAATCATTGATGAGGCTCCTTGTACTGTTATGGCCGGCAATCAGGCAACACAGCGTGCAGTAATCAGCGCACATACAGAGATCTGGCAATAACCAAAAACAATAGGACGAGCTCTGAGACGTGGAATCTCTGTAGACTGCAGTACCTGATCTATCCTCACACAACTATAAGCAGCAGTGGATTGCGCCTATCACTACCTATGCAACTCGGCACTGCCTGAGGAGCTGACTAGCCTGAAGATAGAAATACAAGCCTGACTTACCTCAGAGAAATACCCCAAAGGAATAGGCAGCCCCCCACATATAATGACTGTTAGCAAGATGAAAAGACAAACGTAGGAATGAAATAGATTCAGCAAAGTGAGGCCCGATATTCTAGACAGAGCGAGGATAGCAAAGAGAACTATGCAGTCTACAAAAAACCCTAAAACGAAAACCACGCAAAGGGGCAAAAAGACCCACCGTGCCGAACTAACAGCACGGCGGTGCACCCCTTTGCTTCTCAGAGCTTCCAGCAAAAGTTAATAGCAAGCTGGACAGAAAAAACAGAAAACAAACTAGAAGCACTTATCTAGCAGAGCAGCAGGCCCAAGGAAAGATGCAGTAGCTCAGATCCAACACTGGAACATTGACAAGGAGCAAGGAAGACAGACTCAGGTGGAGCTAAATAGCAAGGCAGCCAACGAGCTCACCAAAACACCTGAGGGAGGAAGCCCAGAGACTGCAATACCACTTGTGACCACAGAAGTAAACTCAGCCACAGAATTCACAACACTCTTTACCCTATGGGAGGTGGAGCCGCCTATTCATTTTTCTAATGAGCGGTCCCACGTGACCGCTGAAGAGGGGAAGAAGCTGCAGCACAGAAGACCGTGGGACGGGCAGAGGGAGCGTCAGGATCGCTGGGACTAGGTAAGTATACCTCAGCGCCCTCTCCCCCTCACCCGCCGACCCCACCGCTACCGTGACTCGAGTATAAGCCGAGAGGGGCACTTTCAGCCCAAAATTTTGGGCTGAAAATCTCGGCTTATACTAGAGTATATATGGTAATTCTGCACACAGTGTATAAGGTGTCCCACTACCTCACTCGCAGTATAGAACATTTACAGTTGATATCTATTCCTACTATTTGTGTAACCAAGATCTTAAAACAGTAAAATAAATATTTAGTCCCCTTATACAGGTCCTTCTCAAAAAATTAGCATATAGTGTTAAATTTCATTATTTACCATAATGTAATGATTACAATTAAACTTTCATATATTATAGATTCATTATCCACCAACTGAAATTTGTCACGTCTTTTATTGTTTTAATACTGATGATTTTGGCATACAACTCCTGATAACCCAAAAAACCTGTCTCAATAAATTAGCATATCAAGAAAAGGTTCTCTAAACGACCTATTACCCTAATCTTCTGAATCAACTAATTAACTCTAAACACATGCAAAAGATACCTGAGGCTTTTATAAACTCCCTGCCTGGTTCATTACTCAAAACCCCCATCATGGGTAAGACTAGCGACCTGACAGATGTCAAGAAGGCCATCATTGACACCCTCAAGCAAGAGGGTAAGACCCAGAAAGAAATTTCTCAACAAATAGGCTGTTCCCAGAGTGCTGTATCAAGGCACCTCAATGGTAAGTCTGTTGGAAGGAAACAGTGTGGCAGAAAACGCTGTACAACGAGAAGAGGAGACCGGACCCTGAGGAAGATTGTGGAGAAGGACCGATTCCAGACCTTGGGGAACCTGAGGAAGCAGTGGACTGAGTCTGGTGTGGAAACATCCAGAGCCACCGTGCACAGGCGTGTGCAGGAAATGGGCTACAGGTGCCGAAATGGGCTACAGAGAAGCAGCACTGGACTGTTGCTAAGTGGTCCCAAGTACTTTTTTCTGATGAAAGCAAATTTTGCATGTCATTCGGAAATCAAGGTGCCAGAGTCTGGAGGAAGACTGGGGAGAAGGAAATGCCAAAATGCCTGAAGTCCAGTGTCAAGTACCCACAGTCAGTGATGGTGTGGGGTGCCATGTCAGCTGCTGGTGTTGGTCCACTGTGTTTCATCAAGGGCAGGGTCAATGCAGCTAGCTATCAGGAGATTTTGGAGCACTTCATGCTTCCATCGGCTGAAATGCTTTATGGAGATGAAGATTTCATTTTTCAGCACGACCTGGCACCTGCTCACAGTGCCAAAACCACTGGTAAATGGTTTACTGACCATGGTATTACTGTGCTCAATTGGCCTGCCAACTCTCCTGACCTGAACCCCATAGAGAATCTGTGGGATATTGTGAAGAGAAAGTTGAGAGACGCAAGACCCAACACTCTGGATGAGCTTAAGGCCGCTATTGAAGCATCCTGGGCCTCCATAACATCTCAGCAGTGTCACAGGCTGATTGCCTCCATGCCACGCCGCATTGAAGCAGTCATTTCTGTCAAAGGATTCCCGACCAAGTATTGAATGCATAACTGAACATTATTATTTGATGGTTTTTTTGTTTGTTATTAAAAACACTTTTATTTGATTGGATGGGTGAAATATGCTAATTTATTGAGACAGGTTTTTTGGGTTATCAGGAGTTGTATGCCAAAATCATCAGTATTAAAACAATAAAAGACGTGACAAATTTCAGTTGGTGGATAATGAATCTATAATATATGAAAGTTTAATTGTAATCATTACATTATGGTAAATAATGAAATTTAACACTATATGCTAATTTTTTGAGAAGGACCTGTACATATTAAATGAAAAACTCTTTGATTTTGGTGGGAACCTTGGACCACTTGATGTGTATGGGAGCCTCCTGACTCTTCAATTGCAGATGATATAGAGGGAAGAAAATGATAAGGCAGTTGGAATTAGAAAGCCTGATCCTTCTGTTTCCAGGAATGCTTTCTCTTCATTGAAAACACATGAGTGCTCAACCGAGTCACATGGGATAGATGGAAGAAATAGCTGTCCGCTGGACAACCGTTTAACAGATAGTTCATATGTATGGCCAGATTTACAATCTGCACTGTTTTAACAATGACATCTTTACATTGGCATTTACAGAGGGTACGGAAATTATTCATAGCCCTTTAAATTTTTCACTCCATTTTATTGTACCATTTGGTAAATTAAAAAAAGTTCACCCCAATTTGACTGAAAAAAAACAGAACTCTAGTAATTTTTGAAAATTTAATAAAAAAGAAAAACTGAAATATCACATGGTCAGAAGTATTCAGACCCTTTACTCAGACACTAATATTTAAATCACATGCTGTCCATTTCCTTGTGATCCTCCTTGAGATGGTTCTACTCCTTCATTGGAGTCCAGCTGTGTTTAGCTAAACTGATAGGACTTGATTTAGAAAGGCACACACCTGTCTATATAAGACCACACAGCTCACAGTGCATGTCAGACCAAATGAGAATTATGAGGAACTGGCCAAGGAGCTCAGAGACAGAATTGTGGCAAGGCACAGATCTGGCCAAGGCTACAACAGAATTTTTGCAGTATTCTAGGTTCCTAAGAGCACAGTGGCCTCTATAATCCTTAAATGGAAGACGTTTGGGACCACCAGAAGTCTTCCTAGACCTGGCCATCCAGCCAAACTGAGCAATCGGAGGAGAAGAGCCTTTGTGTGAGAGGTATGGAAGAACCCCAAGATCACTTTGGCTGAGCTCCAGAGATGCAGTAGGGAGATGGGAGAAAGTTCCACAAAGTCAACTATTACTGCAGTCCTCCACCAGTCGGGCTTTTATGGCAGCGTGGCCAGATGGAAGCCTCTCCTCAGTGCAAGACATATGAAAGCCTGCATAGAGTTTGCTAAAAAACACATGAAGGACTCCAAGACCATGAGAAATAAAATTCTCTGGTCTGATGAGACGAAGGTAGACCTTTTTGGATTTAATTCTAAGCTGAATGTGTGGAGAAAACCAGGCACTTCTCATCACCTGCCCAATACAATCCCAACAGTGAAACAGTGGTGGCAGAATCATGCTATGAAGGTGTTTTTCAGCTGCAGGAACAGGATGACTGGTTGTCATTGCAGAAAACATGAATCTGGCCAAGTACAGAGATATCCTGGATGGAAACCTATTCCAGGGTGCTCTGGACCTCAGACATGGCCGAAGGTTCACCTTCCAACAAGACAATTACCCTAAGCACACAGCTAAAATAACAAAGGAGTGGCTTCAGAATAACTATGTGACAATGCTTGACCGGCCCAACCAGAGCCCTGACCTAAACCCAATTGAGCATCTCTGGAGAGACCTGAAAATGCCGTTCACCATCCAACCTGATGGAACTGGAGAGGATCTGCAAGGAAGAATGGCAGAGCATCCCCAAATCCAAGTGTGAAAAACTTGTTGCATCATTCTCAAGAAGACTCATGGCTGCACTAGCTCAAAAGCATAGTTACTCACCGATAATGGTGTTTCCCAGAGCCCATGACAGCACCACGGAGAGAGGGGATCTGCCCTTCAGGGACAGGAAACCTACAGATAAAAGGGCGGTACCTCTCCCAGTTGGTTTACAGAGCATCGGAGGACCTCCAGGTTAGTGACAACAAAAAATTGTATGTACATTATATTTTGCTTATCGGAGTACGCACCATGTCTATTCAAAAGCACACAACGCACAATAAAAAGGAGCTCACCACACACATGACGGGAGGGCATAAGCGGGTGCTGTCATGGGCTCTGAAAAACAGTTATCGGTGAGTAACTATGCTTTTCTCAGTCTCCCATGACAGCACCACGGAGATAATTAGAGATTGGAAGCTTATTGAGTGACCACTGCCTGAAGGACCCTTCTTCCGAAGGTCAAGTCAGACACAGAGGCCAGATCTAATCGATAGTGTTTAAAAAAGGTTGAAGGAGATGACCAGGTGGCCACCTTACAGATTTCTTCTATCGATAGCTCGGACCTCTCTGCCCATGAGGTCATTATGGCCCTTGTGGAATAAGCTTTTAAGCCATCTGGAATGGTATTCCCCGTAGATTAATAGGCCAAGGCTATCGCATCTCTTATCCACCTTGTCAGGGTACTCTTCTAGGTCCCTGGAAACACACAGAGATCCTTCCTTCCAACACCTCTGGCTAGATTCTAGGTACTGAACTAGACATCTTTTAACATCTAGGGTGTGGAGATGTTGCTCTTTCCTAATTCTAGG
Organism: Ranitomeya imitator; assembly: GCF_032444005.1. Lineage (NCBI taxonomy): Eukaryota > Metazoa > Chordata > Amphibia > Anura > Dendrobatidae > Ranitomeya > Ranitomeya imitator. Next base: position 235,855,070 of record NC_091284.1, read on the forward strand.
ATCTGGGCAAAAGGAGTGAAGGACCACTTCTTGAGATCTATGGAATTGAGATGCTACCTTAGGTAGATAGGCAAGGTCAGGCTTTAGGAAAACTCTATCATCCAAGATCTTTGTAAAAGAGGGGCTCGCAGACAAAGCTTGAATGTCGCTTATTCTGTGGGCAGATGTTAGTGCTACCAGGAGAATAGTCTTTAAGGATAAGATCTTGAGGGCGGCTGCCTCTATGGGCTCAAATGGGGGACCTGTTAGAGCGGATAGGACTAGATTCAGATCCCACGATGGTAGCTTTTGACTAACTAGGGGTCTAGATATTTGTAGACCTTTTTGTAGAAATTCGAGTATTTGAGGCCCCATCCTGGACTCTTACTTTGGAGATAGACAAGAACTTTTTCCAAGTTTTGCCATACGCCTTAGTAGTAACTGGTTTCCTGCTTTTAAGTAACGTAGAAACCAGGTGCTCTGAAAACCCTCTTTCTCTCAGCAGCGCCCCTTCAAATTCCATGCTGTTAAATGAAGGTTCGCTGTGTGAGGATGTAATACCGGTCCTTGATATAGAAGGTCTGGGAGATCCAGTAGGATCCAAGGGTCGGTGATCGATAGTATCCTTAGCCAAGAGAACCAGGTTCTTTTTGGCCAAAATGGAGCTATTCGTATCATCCTTGTTTTGTCTTCTCTGACTTTCCGTATGACTGCTGGAATCAGGACGATTGGGGGAAAGGCATACATTAAGTTGAGAGTCCATAGGAGCATAAAAGCATCTAGTGCCCGAGGGTTCCCTTTGGGGTTTAGGGAGCAGAATGCGTTTACTTTTTTGTTTTTGAAGTCGGCAAATAAATCTATTTCCGGAGTCCCCCACATTTTTGCGATTTGGTTGAAAATGGACTGATTTAGAACCCACTCGCCCTGTTTTAGTTGAGTGTGGCTCAGATAGTCTGCCTTCTGGTTTTCTGTCCCCCGAATGAGTAGTGCAGAGACAAAAGGTTTTCCTCTGCTAAGCTGAAGATTCTGGAGGAGGTGTCCATTGGAGTTCTGGACCTGGTTCCCCCCTGATGGTTTATATAAGCCACCATTACTTGGTTGTCCGAAAATATGCAGACATAACATCCCTGTATGAAAGGTAGAAATTTTGAGAGAGCTTGACCCACAGCCCAGGGTTCTTTCTGGTTCGAGGAGGCTTTTAATTACTGATTTCCCCAATCCCCTGAGCAACCCGATTGTTCATGTGAGCTCCCTAACCTGTAGGACTTGCATCAGTAGTTATAATGTGGGACAGTTTTGTTACTCGTGGAATCCCTCTGGATAGGTTGTTGAGGTCTGTCCACCAGAGTAGGGAATGAGTAGAAGAAGAATTTAGAGTTATGTGACTCTCTAACTGACCTCTTAGTACTGATTGATTTCCTAGTATATCCCACTGGAGATCTCGTGTGTAGTTGTGCCCACTGTACTGCTGGTAGACACGAGGAAAGGGAGCCTAGCAGTGACAATGTTTTTTTAGTGTCATGGATGGATTCTGTAAGGTCTTCGCTACCATGTGCATAATGTTCTATTTTTTGCGCAGTGGGAGGCGACACTCTTGTTTTTGAGAGTCCAATGTTAGTTCCGAACTCTTGGATTCTGCTGGGTTCTAGCCTTGACTTTTTTAAATTTAGAAGCCAGTCCAGGTCTGTCAAGGTGCGTATCACTCTGTCGCTCTGCTCTCTGCAGTTTTGGGCTGAGTCGCTTGCTATGAGAAAATCGTCTAGGTAAGGGATTATTAGGATGTCTTGTTCCCTCAGATGAGCTATTATTTCTGCTGCCAGGTTTGTAAACATGTGGAGAGCTATCGATATCTCAAAGGAGAGGGCTTTGTATTGGAATTCTCATATTTGACCATTTATGGAAACTGCTAGTCTGACAAATTTCCGGAATGGTTTGTGGATAGGGACGTGGTAATATGTATCGCTGAAATCTAAGATGATCATAAAATAGTATAGGGACAAGATTTTGATGGTGGATCTTATTGATTCCACCTTGAATTTTTGGTTCCTGAAGTAACTGTTGAATTTTCGCAAATTTATTATTGTTCGATAGGTGCCATCTGGTTTTGACACTAGAAAGAATAGGGACTAGAACCCCTTCCCAGTTTCTTGAGGGAGAACTTCCTGTAGGACTGATTTCCCTAGAAGGTTTAGGATTTTGCCCTTTAAAGCTTTTTGTTCTGTTGCTGAAGATCTTAGGAGGGTTACCACATAATTTTTTTGGGAGAAGGGGGCGGGAGGGGGGGAGAGAAATCTATTCTCAAGCCGGACCTGATTAGATATAGAATCCATGAGTTGTTTGATATTTTTTCCCAGGCCGGAAGGAAAAGAGTTAATCTCCCCCCTACCCTGGGGAGACCGTCACTTGGAGGGTTTTTTGTCTGGGGAAGAGTTACCAGAGAGGAATCCTCTATCTCTCCTTCTTCCCTTTTCCCATCTGTTTTGTTCCCTGGGGGGTTTTCTACGGAAATATTTCCTGCTCTGAAAGGACCGTTTAAATGGCATCGGTCCTAAGTTCGGGAATCCCTTCTTCTTATCCCCTGTTTTCTGTAGTATGTCATCCAGAGTTTCTCCTAACAGTAATTTCCCCTCACACGCAATCGAACATAGTTTCAGCTTTGTTTGTAAATCCCCTGGCCAGCTTTTAAGCTATAAGGTTCTTCTCGTCGCATTTGAGAGGGCTGCAGTTTTAGATGTCAAGCAAACAGAATCCGACGATGAGTCTGCTAGGAAAGCCGCTTCACCTCTTATTAAAGGAATGGATTCAAAGATTTTGTTTCTGGGTATGCCTTCCTTTAGCTGTTTTTCCAGCTGATCCACCCATACCATTAGGGATCTGGAGGTGCATGTGGCTGCTATATCCGGCCTCAGGTTCCCTCCTGCTGATTCCCATTCCCCCTTAAGAAAGGTGTCAGCTTTTATACCTAAGGGATCCTTAAGTGTACCCATGTCCTCAAGGGGGAGGGCAAACTTTTTTGAGGCTTCGGCCACAGGACTATCAAGCTTAGGGGCTTTGTCCCAGGATGTAAATGCTTCCTCTTCGAAAGGATATTTCCTTTTGAGAGAGGGTACTGAGGAGTTTTCCTGTCTGGTTTATCCCATTCCTTTTTAATTATAGTTTGGACATTCAGGTTTAAGGGAAATGCTCTCCAATTTTTCTGTCCCAATCCCCCAAACATTATATCCTGAGCAGTTCTATCAGGACGAGGGTCTGCTACTCCCATAGTAGATCTCACGGCTTTCACCAGAGCATCTACTTCATCTAAGGGAAAGCAATGACGACCTGTTTCTTTGTCCGAGGATGATGATGAGGAGTCTGATCTATCTGAGTCAGCGTCTCCTGAAGTAGAGGGGTCAGATTGGGAATATACTGCAGCCTCCTTTTTCTTTATTTTTTCCCCCTTACTAAGGGACGCAAAAGCACGCTGGACTTCTGATATGATTACAGATTTTAGTTCAGAGGCAAATTCTGGGGTTTCCTCACATAACAGTTGTTGTATACAGGAATTACAAAGCTTTTTGTTCCAGGACTCCGGTAAAGCTTTGTTACAACTGGGACAGCACCTATTTTTCATTTTCCCTAATCTCTTAATTCCCTAGTAAGGGAAGAGAAGGAACCCTATTACAATGGTGAACTTTCTCAACGATCACTCACCATTTAGATGTGGTCGCAGGAACCGGTTCTGGAGGGGGGATAGGGTGTTGTGGAGGAAGATCCAGGGATAACAACTTGCTCACTGCAGAAAATCTGCTGCACTGTGTAGCGTGGCTACTGGACCGACTTCGCTTGTCTTTTGGAACATCCAATTGCTGTTTGTGGTGGCGCTGCTGCGTAGGCTGCTGTTCGAGGTCTTGCTGGTTATCGCTGTCCTCCATGGTTCACGGGGGACTGTGTGCAGCAAGGATATCTGCACTCCCCCTCCTTTTGAAACTGCCACGCATCCTGCGTTCTCTTTCGGTCCCGCTCCTCCTCACGCGCCGCCGTGTCAGTAGGGGAGCGTCTCACTGCGCATGCATGCGCCTCAGGAACCCGAAATCTCCATCCTCTCCGAAGTGGGGCAGCGATTCCTCCCCACTCACCCTGAAGAACCCATCGGTTCCAGCGGTGGTGGCCTCAGGCACCGTACCAGTCATGGCAGGGGCCTCCCAGCTGCCGGATTCCGACTGACCGGACCCGGATTCCGGTATCTTCATCAGACGGCATCTTCATGCACTTACCGCACTGAAGGTTCCCCGTCAGGGACAGGAAACCAACTGATGTGAGGGCGAGGTACCGCCCTTTTATCTGAAGGTCTCCTGTCCCTGAAGGGCGGATCCCCTCTCTCCGTGGGCCTGTCATGGGAGACTGAGAAAAGGGTGCTTCTACTCAATACTAAGCAAAGGGTCTGAATACTTATGACCATGTGATATTTCAGTCTTAAATTTTTATTATATTTGCAAAATTTTCTACATTCCTATTTTTTCAGTCAAGATGGGGTGCAGAGTGTACATTAATGTGAAAAAAAATCAACTTTGTTTCATTGCAGCCGCAAAAATCCAAAATGTTGGCCTATTGAAATGTATGCTCAGTAAACACACTCAATACTTGGTCGAGACTCCTTTTGCATCAATTACTGAATCAATGCGGCATGGCATGGAGGCGATCATGCTGTGGTACCGCTGAGGTGTTATGGAAGCCCAGGTTGCTTTGATAGCAGCCTGCAGCTCATCTGCATTATTGGGTCTGGTGTCTCTCATCTTCCTCTTGACAATACCCCATAGATACTCTATGGGGGTATGGTCAGGAGAGTTTGCTGGCCAATCAAGCACAGTGATACTGTTTTTAAACTAGCTATTGGTACTTTTGGCAGTGTGGACAGATGACAAGTCCTGCTGGATAATTAAATTTCCATCTTCAAAAAGCTTGTCGGCATAGCGCAGCATGAAGTGCTCTAAAATTTCCTGGTAGACAGCTGCGTTGACTTTGGTCTTGATAAAACACAGTGGACTTACACCAGCAGATGACATGGCTCTCCAAGCCATCACTGATTGTGGAAACGTCAGACTAGAGCTGAAGCACCTTGGATTGTGTGCCTCTCCACTCTTCCTCTAGACTCTGGGACCTTGATATCCAAATTAAATGCAAAATTTACTTTCATCTGAAAACAATACCTTGGACCACTGAGCAACAGTCCCGTTCTTTTTCTCCTTGGCCCAGGTAAGACGCTTCTGATGCTGTCTATTGGTCATGAGTGGCTTGACACAAGGGATGCGACATTTGTAGCCCATGTCCTGGATACGTCTGTGTGTGGTGGCTCTCGAAGCAATGACTCCAGAAGCAGTCTACTCCTTGTGAATCTACCCCAAATTTTTAAACGGCCTTTTCTTAACAGTCCTTTTAAGGCTGCAGTTATCCTGATTGCTTGGGCACCATTTTACCACATTTTTTCCTTCCACTCAACTTTCCATTAAAATACTTGGATACAGCATTCTGTGAACAGCCAGCTTCTTTAGCAATGACTTTTTGTAGCTTACCCTCCTTGTGGAGTATGTCAATAACTGCCTTCTAGACATCTGTCAAGTCGGCACTCTTCCCCATGATTGTGGAGCCTACTGAAACAGACTAAGGGACCTTTTAACCTTGTTGCATCATTTTGGTAGAAATGGCTCTGAAACCACACAGCTTTTGTCTGCATAAAGCAATCGAGCTTGGTCAACAGTGATTGGTTTCTTCAATGTATATAATAAGCTCTTTATTTTGCAATACATCCTATGACTAAGGGCACAGTTTGTGCCTGCAACGCGTCATGTGTCTAATTTTAATGGGGGTCTTCTTTTTAAATAACATTTTAATAAACTTTTAATCATCTGGACAACAATGCTGGACTTCACTCCTTCCCCCCTTGTATCCAATAGTAGACAATGTGGACGCTATATACCATAGGAGGCTTATTTAGGATCATAATATGGACAGTTATTTTTATGCAGAGAACATTTTAATAACACTTTCATTTTTACGAGCACTGTCGGAATGTTTTGATGAAGACCTTAGAAGATGGAGGTCTGCAGATAATTGCTGCGGATGTGAAAAGTCATCACGGCATCTAGACAAGATGGAGATAAAAAGAAAGGAACAATTCCAGAGAAGATGTAATCTATAAAGTACCTGTTAGGGGTCGAGTTCCTGCCTCTGCACAGGGGGAATCTCGAGCCATCTCCGCTGCGGTCTCCCATTCTTCTCCTGCCACAGTGGAGCCTGCTCAGCAGAGACGTCGGTCCCAGCGTCTCGCTCAGTCTGACTCTGTACAAAGGGTTACTGCTGCTTTTCCAGCTTCTGCCATTGAAGCCAGTGTTGGGCAGCGGCGAGCAGACGCTTTTGGGACTATGTCCTGCTTTTCTCCTTCTGAGCATGCCCAGGGTAAGATCTCTCATTGGAGATCAAGGGTCACATGCTTAGATACTGCAGCAAGACCCATTGGTTCTCCAGGAAGGTCCTGAAGTTCCTCAGGCTCTGTGGCAGTCTCTCATTGGTCCTTCTAGGAAGGTCCTGTACGTGCTGCAGCTATATAAGGTTCGCATGGCCGCACGGCCATGCGCTAGTATCAATGCATGACATGAGTTTTGCGTCAGTGTGGTCACGCTTGTGTCTATTCAGGGACCCGGCTGAAATAAGCCACTAGAATACCGGCACCTCCGGTGAGGAGATTGTGTGTTTGGTTTCAGGGCCCCGGCTAAAATAAGCCCCTAGAATACCGGCTCCTCCGGTGAGGAGATTGTATGTTTGCCTCCTGGACTGCGTGACCACAAGCTGCTATCTGCACAGTCCTTTCTTTATAGCGACTCTGTGAAGCAATAGAGTTCGCTTCTACTGCCATATTGTGCCGCCGTTTGCCAGCAGCAGGTTTTTTTCCTGCATGGTGGACCCCGGGCTGCGAACGCACCAAATAACATCTCTATATTTACTCGGTGCATTCTGCCAGCCCTAACAGTAACTGGATGTAAATTTTTATTTGCACTACTAATTCTCATCAGTACTGTGGTTCTTGTATAGTCCGTAGTCTGATGGTGGCTGTTAATAACAACTCTCAGATTCTTACCATTGTTAACCCCTTAAGCCCCGAGGGTGGTTTGCACGTTAATGACCGGGCCAATTTTTACAATTCTGACCACTGTCCCTTTATGAGGTTATAACTCTGGAACGCTTTAACGGATCTTGGCGATTCTGACATTGTTTTCTCGTGACATATTGTACTTCATGGTAGTGGTAAAATTTATTCGATATAACTTGCGTTTATTTGTGAAAAAATTGGAAATTTGGCAAAAATTTTGAAAATTTCGCAATTTTCCAAGTTCAAATTTTTATGCCCTTAAATCACAGAGATATGTCACGCAAAATACTTAATAAGTAACATTTCCCACATGTCTACTTTACATCGGCACAATTTTGGAAGCCAATTTTTTTTTTGTTAGGGAGTTATAAGGGTTAAAAGTTGACCAGCAATTTCTCATTTTTACAACACCATTTTTTTTTTAGGGACCACATCTCATTTGAAGTCATTTTGAGGGGTCTATATGATAGAAAATACCCAAGTGTGACACCATTCTAAAAACTGCACCCCTCAAGGTGCTCAAAACCACATTCAAGAAGTTTATTAACCCTTCAGGGGTTTCACAGGAATTTTTGGAAGGTTTAAATAAAAATGAATATTTAACTTTTTTTCACACAAAATTTATTTCAGCTCCAATTTGTTTTATTTTACCAAGGGTAATAGGATAAAATGGATGCCAAAAGTTGTTGTACAATCTGTCCTGAGTACGCTGATACCCCATATGTGGGGGTAAACCACTGTTTGGGCGCATGGCAGAGCTCGGAAGGAAAGGAGCGCCATTTGACTTTTCAATGCAAAATTGACAGGAATTGAGATGGGACGCCATGTTGCGTTTAGAGAGCCCCTCATGTGCCTAAACATTGAATCCCCCCACAAGTGACACGATTTTGGAAAGTAGACACCATAAGGAACTTATCTAGATGTGTGGTGACCACTTTGACCCACCAAGTGCTTCACAGAAGTTTATAATGCAGAGCCGTAAAAATAAAAAATCATATTTTTTCACAAAAATGATCTTTTCACCCCCAATTTTTTATTTTCCCAAGAGTAAGAGAAGAAATTGGACCTCAAAAATTGTTGTCCAATTTGTCCTGAGTACGCTGATACCCCATATATGGGTGTAAACCATTGTTTGGGCGTATGGCAGAGCTCGGAAGGGAAGGAGCGCCATTTGACTTTTCAATGCAAAATTGACTGGAATTAAGATGGGACGCCATGTTGGTTTGGAGAGCCCCTGATGAGCCTAAACATTAAAACCCCCCACAAGTGACACCATTTTGGAAACTAGACCCCCTAAGGAACTTATCTAGATGTGTTTTGAGAGCTTTGAACCCCCAAGTGTTTCACTACAGTTTATAACGCAGAGCCGTGAAAATATTTTTTTTTTCCGCAAAAATTATTTTTTAGCCCCCAGTTTTGTATTTTCACAAGGGTAACAGAATAAATTGGACCCCAAAAGTTGTTGTCCAATTTGTCCTGAGTACGCTGATACCCAATATGTGGGGGGGAACCACTGTTTGGGCGCATGGCAGAGCTCGGAAGGGAAGGAGCGCCATTTGGAATGCAGACTTACCGTATATACTCGAGTATAAGCCGAGATTTTCAGCCCAAATTTTTGGGCTGAAAGTGCCCCTCTCGGCTTATACTCGAGTCAAGGTGGGTGGCAGGGTCGGCGGGTGAGGGCGCTGAGGCATACTTACCTAGTCCCAGCGATCCTGGCGCTCCCCCTGCCGTCCCACGGTCTTCTGTGCTGCAGCTCTTCCCCTCTTCAGCGGTCACGTGGGACCGCTCATTAGAGAAATGAATAAGCGGCTCCACCTCCCATAGGGGTGGAGCCGCCTATTCATTTCTCTAATCAGCGGTGCCGGTGACCGCTGATAGAGGAAGAGGCTGCGGCACCGAAGACAGCTGTGACAGGCAGAGGGAGCCGGACGCCGGGAGCAGGTAAGTATGTAATATTCACCTGTTCGCGTTCCAGCCGCCGGGCGCCGCTCCATCTTACCGGCGTCTCTCTGTCTTCGCGTCCTCTTGCTCTGACTGTGCAGGTCAGAGGGCGCGATGACGCATATAGTGTGCGCGGCGCCCTCTGCCTGATCAGTCAGAGCAGAGAGACGCCGGGACCGGACGCTGGGAGCTGCAAGCAAGAAAGGGGAGTATGGCTTTTTTTTTTTTTATTTCAGCAGCAGCAGCAATGGCAGAGATATATGTGGAGCTCTATGGGGAAATATGAACGGTGCAGTGCACTATATGGGGCACAGCTATGGGACAATATGAACGGTGCAGAGCACTATATGGCACAGATATATGTGGAGCTCTATGGGGAAATATGAACGGTGCAGAGCACTATATGGGGCACAGATATGGGACAATATGAACAGTGCAGAGCACTATATGGGGCACAGCTATGGGACAATATGAACGGTGCAGAGCACTATATGGCACAGATATATGTGGAGCTCTATGGGGAAATATGAACGGTGCAGAGCACTATATGGGGCAGAGCTATGGGGAAATATGAACGGTGCAGAGCACTATATGGCAGAGATATGGGGAAATATGAACGGTACAGAGCACTATGTGGCAGAGCTATGGGGCAATAATGAACGGTGCAGAGCACTATATGGCAGCTATGGGGCAATAATAATCGGTGCAGAGCACTATATGGCACAGCTATGGGGAAATATGAACGGTGCAGAGCACTATATGGCACAGCTATGGGGCAAGAATGATCTATTTTTATTTTTGAAATTCACTGGTAAATGCTGCATTTCCACCCTAGGCTTATACTCGAGTCAATAAGTTTTCCCAGTTTTTTGTGGCAGAATTAGGGGGGTCGGCTTATACTCGGGTCGGCTTATACTCGAGTATATACGGTAAATAAATTGGTCTGCAGGCGTCACGTTGCATTTGCAGAGCCCCTGATGTACCCAAACAGTACAAACCCCCCACAAGTGACCTCATATTGGAAACTAGACCTCCCAAGGAACTTACAGTGCCTACAAGTAGTATTCAACCCCCTGCAGATTTAGCAGGTTTAATAAGATGCAAATAAGTTAGAGCCTTCAAACTTCAAACAAGAGCAGGATTTATTAACAGATGCATAAATCTTACAAACCAAAAAGTTTTGTTGCTCAGTTAAATTTTTATAAATTTTAAACATAAAAGTGTGGGTCAATTATTATTCAACCCCTAGGTTTAATATTTTGTGGAATAACCTTTGTTTGCAATTACAGCTAATAATCGTCTTTTATAAGACCTGATCAGGCCGGCACAGGTCTCTGGAGTTATCTTGGCCCACTCCTCCATGCAGATCTTCTCCAAGTTATCTAGGTTCTTTGGGTGTCTCATGTGGACTTTAATCTTCCGCTCCTTCCACAAGTTTTCAATTGGGTTAAGGTCAGGAGACTGACTAGGCCACTGCAACACCTTGATTTTTTGCCTCTTGAACCAGGCCTTGGTTTTCTTGGCTGTGTGCTTTGGGTCATTGTCTTGTTGGAAGATGAAATGACGACCCATCTTAAGATCCTTGATGGAGGAGCGGAGGTTCTTGGCCAAAATCTCCAGGTAGGCCGTGCTATCCATCTTCCCATGGATGCAGACCAGATGGCCAGGCCCCTTGGCTGAGAAACAGCCCCACAGCATGATGCTGCCACCACCATGCTTGACTGTAGGGATGGTATTTTTGGGGTCGTATGCAGTGCCATCCAGTCTCCAAACGTCACGTGTGTTTTTGGCACCAAAGATCTCGATCTTGGTCTCATCAGACCAGAGAACCTTGAACCAGTCAGTCTCAGAGTCCTCCAAGTGATCATGAGCAAACTGTAGACGAGCCTTGACATGACGCTTTGAAAGTAAAGGTACCTTACAGGCTCGTCTCGAATGGAGACCATTGCGGTGGAGTACGTTATTTATGGTATTGACTGAAACCAATGTCCCCACTGCCATGAGATCTTCCCGGAGCTCCTTCCTTGTTGTCCTTGGGTTAGCCTTGACTCTTCGGACAAGCCTGGCCTCAGCACAGGAGGAAACTTTCAAAGGCTGTCCAGGCCGTGGAATGCTAACAGTAGTTCCATAAGCCTTCCACTTCCGGATGATGCTCCCAACAGTGGAGACAGGTAGGCCCAACTCCTTGGAAAGGGTTTTGTACCCCTTGCCAGCCTTGTGACCCTCCACGATCTTGTCTCTGATGGCCTTGGAATGCTCCTTTGTCTTTCCCATGTTGACCATGTATGAGTGCTGTTCACAAGTTTGGGGAGGGTCTTAAATAGTCAGAAAAGGCTGGAAAAAGAGATAATTAATCCAAACATGTGAAGCTCATTGTTCTTTGTGCCTGAATTACTTCTTAATACTTTAGGGGAACAAAACAGAATTCTGGTGGGTTGAGGGGTTGAATAATAAATGACCCTCTGAAAAGACTTTTCACAATTTTTTAAAAAAATAAACAAAGAAATAACATTCTTTTTTGCTGCAGTGCATTTCACACTTCCAGGCTGATCTACAGTCCAAATGTCACAATACCAAGTTAATTCCAAATGTGTAAACCTGCTAAATCTGCAGGGGGTTGAATACTACTTGTAGGCACTGTATCTAGATGTGTTGTGAAAACTTTGAACCCCCAAGTGTTTCACTACAGTTTACAACGCAGAACCGTGAAAATAAAAAATCCTTTTTTTTCCCCACAAAAATGATTTTTAGCCCCCCAAATTTTTATTTTCCCAAAGATAACAAGAGAACTTGGACCCAAAAAGTTGTTGTCCAATTTGTCTCGAGTACGCTGATACCCCATATGTTGGGGTAAACCCCTGTTTGGGCGCACAGGAGAGCTCGGAAGTGAAGGAGCACTGTTTTACTTTTTCAATGCAGAATTGGCTGAAATTGAGATCGGACGCCATGTCGCGTTTGGAGAGCCCCTGATGTGCCTGAACAGTGGAAACTCCCCAATTCTACCTGAAACCCTAATCCAAACGCACCCCTAACCTTAATCCCAACGGTAACCCTAACCACACACCTAACCCTGACACACCCCTAATTCTAATCCCAACCGTAAATGTAATCCAAACCCTAAACCTAGCCCTAACCCTAGCCCTAACTCTAATGGGAAAATGGAAATAAATACATTTTTTTTAAATTTTATTATTTTTCCCTAAGGCTAGGTTCACATTGCGTTAGGGCAATCCGTTTAGCGCTAGCGGATTGCGCTAACGCAATGTCTTTTTAGGTGTCGCGTTTAGTGGTCGCGTTAACGTCCCCGCTCTGGAAGATCGGGGATCGGACCTCGGGCGCGCCGCGGACGCTGCAAGCAGCGTCCGAGGCGCGCCACAAAAGAACGGCACCTTGCTAGCGCGAGCCGAAAATGGCACGCTCTAGCGATGCGCTACACCCGAAAATCACATTGCTGTCAATGGGTGTGCTAACGGACCCATTGCACGGCGATAATTGCGACATTTTCGCCGTGCAACGCTGTCCGTTAGCGTTAACCCATTAATGCAATGTGAACCTAGCCTAACTATGGGGGTGATGAAGGGGGGTTTGATTTACTTTTATAGCGTTTTTTATATCGGATTTTTATGATTGGCAGCTGTCACACTATGAAGGACGCTTTTTATAGCAAAAAAGTTTTTGCATCTCCACATTTTGAGACCTACAGGTCCTTCTCAAAAAATTAGCATGTAGTGTTAAATTTCATTATTTACCATAATGTAATGATTACAATTAAACTTTCATATATTATACACCAGCAGCTGACATGGCACCCCACACCATCACTGACTGTGGGTACTTGACACTGGACTTCAGGCATTTTGGCATTTCCTTCTCCCCAGTCTTCCTCCAGACTCTGGCACCTTGATTTCCGAATGACATGCAAAATTTGCTTTCATCAGAAAAAAGTACTTGGGACCACTTAGCAACAGTCCAGTGCTGCTTCTCTGTAGCCCAGGTCAGGCGCCTCTGCCGCTGTTTATGGTTCAAAAGTGGCTTTACCTGGGGAATGCGGCACCTGTAGCCCATTTCCTGCACACGCCTGTGCACGGTGGCTCTGGATGTTTCCACACCAGACTCAGTCCACTGCTTCCTCAGGTTCCCCAAGGTCTGGAATCGGTCCTTCTCCACAATCTTCCTCAGGGTCCGGTCTCCTCTTCTCGTTGTACAGCGTTTTCTGCCACATTGTTTCCTTCCAACAGACTTACCATTGAGGTGCCTTGATACAGCACTCTGGGAACAGCCTATTTGTTGAGAAATTTCTTTCTGGGTCTTACCCTCTTGCTTGAGGGTGTCAATGATGGCCTTCTTGACATCTGTCAGGTCGCTAGTCTTTCCCATGATGGGGGTTTTGAGTAATGAACCAGGCAGGGAGTTTATAAAAGCCTCAGGTATCTTTTGCATGTGTTTAGAGTTAATTAGTTGATTCAGAAGATTAGGGTAATAGGTCGTTTAGAGAACCTTTTCTTGATATGCTAATTTATTGAGACAGGTTTTTTGGGTTATCAGGAGTTGTATGCCAAAATCATCACTAATAAAACAATAAAAGACCTGACAAATTTCAGTTGGTGGATAATGAATCTATAATATATGAAAGTTTAATTGTAATCATTACATTATGGTAAATAATGAAATTTAACACTATATGCTAATTTTTTGAGAAGGACCTGTATAATTTTTCCATATTTTGGTCCACAGAGTCATGTGAGGTCTTGCTTTTTGCAGGACGAGTTGACGTTTTTATCGATAACATTTTTGGACACGTGACAGTTTTTGATCGCTTTTTATTCCGATTTTTTTGTGAGGCAGAATCACCAAAAACCAGCTATTCATGAATTTCTTTTGGGGGAGGCGTTTATACCGTTCTACATTTGGTAAAATTGATAAAGCAGTTTTATTCTTCGGGTCAGTACGATTACAGCGATATCTCATTTATACCATTTTTTTATGTTTTGGCGCTTTTATACGATAAAAGCGATTTTATAGAAAAAATAATTATTTTGGCATTGCTTTATTCTGAGGACTATAACTTTTTTATTTTTTTGGTTATTATGCTATATGGTAGCTCGTTTTTTGCGGGACAAGATGACGTTTTCAGCGGTATCATGGTTATTTATATCCGTCTTTTTGATCGCGTGTTATTCCACTTTTTGTTCGGCGGTAATAAATAATAAAGATAATAAAGCGTTGTTTTTTGGCTTGTTTTTTTTTTTTTTTTTCTTACGGTGTTCACTGAAGGGGTTAACTAGTGGGACAGTTTTATAGGTTGGGTCGTTACGGACGCGGCGATACTAAATATGTGTACTTTTATTGTTTTGGTTTTTTTTAGAAAAAGAAATGTATTTATGGGAATAATATATTTTTTTTCTTCTTTATTTAGGAATTTTTTTATTTTTTTTTACACGTGTGGAAATTTTTTTTTTACTCTTTCACTTTGTCCCAGGGAGGGACATCACAGATCACTGATCTGACAGTGTGCACAGCACACAAACAGCCGGGCAGGATTAGAGCTGCAGCTGCAGCCTGCTCCTGACCCGGAAGTGCTCCCTGCAGGACCCGGATGCAGCCCCGCGGCCATTTTGGATCCGGGGACTGCAGGGAGAAGACGCTCGGTACATGGTGAGTACATCACCGTGTACCGATCGTCTCAGGGAAGCCCGCAGGGAGCCCCCTCCCTGCGCGATACTTCCCTGCACCGCCGGCACACCACGATCATCTTTGATCGCGGTGTGCCGGGGGTTAATGTGCCGGGAGCGGTCCGTGACCGCTCCTGGCACATAGTGCCGGATGTCGATAGGCAGCTGACACCCGGCCGCGATCGGCCACGCTCCCCCCGTGAGCGCGGCCGATCGCTATGACGTACTATCCCGTCGGTGGGAATTAAGGCCCACCCCACCTTGATGGGATAGTACGTCATATGGGATTAAGGGGTTAAGGGTATACTGTGAGTTGTAGATTCATGCAATACAATTATTTATTTGGCTGCCTTGATATTACAATTGACTGTTGTACTAAACTTGGTTCTTATATTCAAGTACTCTTGGTTCTGGTCATGTATTCATGTATTTCTGGTGGTTCTGGTGACAGTCATGTACTGATGGAGGTTCTCAATGTATTAATTTATTGATGGTGGTTCTGGTGATGTAGTATAGTTAAAAAAAATGTGAAAAAAATAAAAAAAATATAAAAGTTTAAATCACCCCCTTTTCGCCCAATCGAAATAAATCAATAAAAAAAAAATCAAACCTACATATATTTGGTATAGCCGCGTTCAGAATCGCCCGATCTATCAATACAAAAAAAAATGCATTAACTTGATCGCTAAACAGCGTAGCGAGAAAAAAATTAGAAACTCCAGAATTACGTTTTTTTGGTCGCCGCGACATTGCATTAAAATGCAATAACGGGCGATCAAAAGAACGTATCTGCACCAAAATGCTATCCTTAAAAACGCCAGCTCGGCACACAAAAAATAAGCCCTCAACCGACCACAGATCATGAAAAATGGAGACGCTACGAGTATCGGAAAATGGCGCAATTTTTTTTTTAGCAAAGTTTGGAATTTTTTTTCACCACTTAGGTAAAAAAGAATCTAGTCATGTTAGGTGTCTATGGACTCGTAATGACCTGGAGAATCATAATGGCAGGTCAGTTTTAGCATTTAGTGAACCTAGCAAAAAAGCCAAACAAAAAACAAGTGTGGGACTGCACTTTTTTTGCAATTTCACTGCACTTAGAATTTTTTTCCCGTTTTCTAGTACACGACATGCTAAAACGAATGATGTCGTTCAAAAGTACAACTCGTCTCGCAAAAAATAAGCCCTCACATGACCATATTGACAGAAAAATAAAAAAGTTATGGCTCTGGGAAGGAGGGGAGTGAAAAACGAACATGGAAAAACGAAAAACCCAAGGTCATGAAGGGGTTAATGATGTTTCTGGTGACATTCATGTACTGATGGCGGTTCTGGTGATGTACTATTCATGACTTTGGTGCTCTAATTATGTACTGATGATGATTTTGGCTTTGTATTCCTGTACTGCTGATGGCTCTAGCGATGAATATATCACCAGAATCATGGTGGAGGTGGGGATGAGAAATTGGATAACTGACTACCTATCAGATCGGCTACAGTTTGTACAGACGGGAGCAGTTGTGTCAAGCAGATTACTGAGCAGTGTAGGTGCCCCCCAGGGAACGGTGCTTGCGCCCTTTCTTTTCACTCTGTATACTTCAGACTTTCAGTATAAATCTGATCTTTGCCACCTTCAAAAATTTTCGGATGACTCCGTGGTTGTGGGATGCATTAGGGGAGATCAGGGGGATGAGGAATACAGAAGGGTGGTGTCGAATTTCATGGATTGGTGCAATGGTAACTATCTACATCTAAATGTTAAGAAAACTAAGGAGTTGGTGGCCAACTATAGCAGGATAAAGATGGAATGCTTACCGATCACTATTGCTGGTCAGGAGGTAGAGCAGGTGGAGAGTTACAAATATTTGGGGGTACAGTTGGATAGCAAACTGGACTGGAGATGCCACTCAGAGTTTGTCTACAAGAAGGGTATGAGCAGACTGTATTTCCTAAGGAAACTGAGGTCTTTTAATGTATGTAGCAAAATGTTAGAAATGTTCTACCAATCTGTAGTGGCAAGTGCCATCTTTTTTGCAATCACATGCTGGGGTAGTAGTGTGCAGGCCTCTGATGCTAATAAGCTGAATAAGATTATTAAGAAGGCAAGTTCTGCTGTGGGCTGTAATCTGGACTCTTTTGGGGAGGTAGTTGAGAAAAGAACTCTGAAAAAGTGTATGGCAATTATGAACAATAATGCACATCCACTATATGATCTATTCATGAGACAGAAGAGCACCTTCAGTAACCGGCTAATACTTCTGAGGTGTAAGAAGGAAAAATATAGTAAATCGTTTGTGCCAACTGCCATGGGAATGTCCAACAATAACATTAGGGTTAAACCACCAAGGTGAATGTCTACTTATTTCTCTACATTTAAGTTCACTCGTTGTGTATGTGCTATTCTAATGTATAATGTATAATGTTCTTCAGTCAACTCCACTGTCATGTCAACTATGTAATTCTTTTATGATTTTTATGATTTAAGTTGTGCTGCTGTGATACTATAATTTCCCACGGGATCAATAAAGTGTATCGTATCGTATAGTATAATCACTACATGAATACAGCACCAGGACAACCATCACTACATGAATATGTAACCAGAAGCAGAATACATTACCAAAACCATCAGTTTTGTGCAAGCTATATTTGTCCCATGACATATTCCATCAGACGTATCCCTTTATTTATAACGGGGGTCTGTTTATTTTCCATTAGGGTATTTACCAAATGTTGGATACCTTAATTGAAACTAAACAGCCCCGATTAAGGTTACGCTTTATTAGTTTCCATAACTATCTTTGGGTTGCCTTGGATTCTACATATAAAATATAGGACGTCAGGGATGAATATACGGTAGATAATATAATAATAATAATAATTTTTATTTATATAGCGCCAACATATTCCGCAGCGCTTTACAAATTATAGAGGGGACTTGTACAGACAATAGACATTACAGCATAACAGAAATACAGTTCAAAACAGATACCAGGAGGAGTGAGGGCCCTGCTCGCAAGCTTACAAACTATGGGGAAAAGGGGAGACACGAGAGGTGGATGGTAACAATTGCTTTAGTTATTCGGACCAGCTATAGTGTAAGGCTCAGGTGTTCATGTAAAGCTGCATGAACCAGTTAACTGCCTAAGTATGTAGCAGTACAGACACAGAGGGCTAATACTGCATAAAGTGTATGAGAACATGATGCGAGGAACCTTTTTTTTTTTTTATTATAAATAGGCCACACAGGGATCGTTAGGTTAATGCATTGAGGCGGTAGGCCAGTCTGAACAAATGAGTTTTTAGGGCACGCTTAAAACTGTGGGGATTGGGGATTAATCGTATTAACCTAGGTAGTGCATTCCAAAGAATCGGCGCAGCACGTGTAAAGTCTTGGAGACGGGAGTGGGAGGTTCTGATTATTGAGGATGCTAACCTGAGGTCATTAGCGGAGCGGAGGGCACGGGTAGGGTGGTAGACTGATACCAGGGAGGAGATGTAGGGTGGTGCTGAGCCATGGAGTGCTTTGTGGATGAGGGTAGTAGTTTTGTACTGGATTCTGGAGTGGATGGGTAGCCAGTGTAATGACTGGCACAGGGTAGAGGCATCGGTGTAACGGTTGGTGAGGAATATGATCCTGGCTGCAGCATTCAGGACAGATTGGAGCGGGGAGAGTTTTGCAAGAGGGAGGCCGATTAGTAGAGAGTTACAATAGTCCAGACGAGAATGAATAAGTGAAACAATAAGAGTTTTTGCAGAGTCGAAAGTAAGAAAAGGGCGAATTCTAGAAATGTTTTTGAGATGCAGGTAAGAAGAGCGAGCCAGTGATCGGATGTAGGGGGTGAATGAAAGGTCAGAATCAAGGATGACCCCAAGGCAGCGGGCATGTTGCTTTGGAGTAATGGTGGAACCGCACACGGAGATGGCAATGTCAGGCAAAGGAAGGTTAGTAGAGGGAGAGAACACGAGGAGTTCAGTTTTTGACAGGTTTAGTTTCAGATAGAGGGAGGACATGATGTTAGAGACAGCGGTAAGACAATCACTGGTGTTTTCTAAAAAGGTCGGTGTGATATCAGGAGCAGAAGTGTATAATTGGGTGTCGTCAGCATAGAGATGGTACTGGAAACCAAATCTACTGATTGTTTGTCCAATAGGGGCAGTATACAACGAGAAGAGTAGGGGGCCTAGGACTGATCCTTGAGGAACCCCAACAGTAAGGGGAAGGTGAGAGGAGGAGGAACCAGCAAAACATACAGTGAAGGATCGGTCAGAGAGATAGGAGGAGAACCAGGAGAGAACGGTGTCCTTGAGGCCGATGGAGCGGAGCATAGTGAGGAGGAGCTGATGATCCACAGTGTCGAATGCTGCAGAGAGATCCAAGAGAATTAGCATGGAGTAGTGACCATTAGATTTAGCTGTTAGTAGGTCATTAGAGACTTTAGTGAGGGCAGTTTCAGTAGAGTGTAAAGAGCGGAAGCCAGATTGAAGAGGGTCGAGAAGAGAGTTATCTGAGAGATAGCGGGTAAGACGGGAGTGGACCAGGCGTTCGAGGAGTTTAGAGATGAAGGGAAGATTAGAGACAGGTCTATAATTAGCGGCACAGTTTTGATCGAGGGATGGTTTTTTAAGTAATGGATGTATGATGGCATGCTTAAATGAGGAGGGAAAAATACCGGAAGTGAGGGAAAGGTTGAATATTTTTGTTAGGTGAGAGGTGACAGCCGGGGAAAGGGACTGGAGGAGATGTGATGGAATGGGGTCACTGGTGCAAGTGGTCGGGCGAGAAGATGCAAGGAGCCTGCTTACTTCTTCTTCTGTAACTGCTTCGAAGTCAGAGAGTGAACTAGATGCAGTGGGGGAGGGAGGACAGTGCATGGTATGAAGAGATTGGGAGGTGATTTCCTGTCGAATGTGGTCAATTTTTTCTTTGAAGTAATTGGCCAGATCGTCAGCACGGAGATCCGTGGTTGGGGCCTGCTCTCTTGGGTTGAGTAGGGACTGGAACGTGTCAAAGAGACGTTTAGGGTTATTGGACAGGGAGGTGATGAGGGTGTTGAAGTAGGTTTGTTTGGAGAGGTGAAGGGCAGAATTGTATGCAGATATTTTTCCTTTGCATTGTGTAAATGGTCAGATAAAAATTGATTGATTCTGTATCTAATTTTGAAATTGCACTCCCTGTTAAGCAACATCTGTAAAGTACACGGCTTTTTTTTTTTTACTTTTGATAAAAAATAAAAAAAATTGTGAAAAAGGTAACAATTAGTGATGAGCCAATATACTAGTTACTCTAGATTTCCCGAGCACGCTCGGGTGACCTCCGAGTATTTTTTAGTGCTCGGAGATTTAGTTTTTATTGCCGCAGCTGAATGATTTACATCTGTTAGCCAGCATAAGTACATGTGGGGGTTGCCTGGTTGCTAGGGAATCCCACATGTAATCAAGTTGGCTAAGAGATGTAAACCATTCAGCTGCGGTGATGAAAACTAAATCTCCGAGCACTAAAAAATACTCGGAGGTCACCCGAGCGTGCTCAGGAAATCTCGAGTAACGAGTATATTCGCTCATCACTAGTAACAATTCTAGTGGAAGTGGTCATCAGAGTTGTAAGTGGAGAGATACATGTGTAAAGTAGAGCGAGTTCAGCAAAGAAATATAGTGGTGTGAATTTTTCTATAGAAATAACTGTGAAGCAAAGATGCCCAAGCATCAATGGTTCCTTGCTTTTTCAGTCCCCCACATTAAGCGTTATACCAAGATACGGTTTGAGCCTCAACATCTCTAGTGGAGGTCTATACTAAAAATTAAATTATCTCTATTAGGAGTGGGCGGACCTGTGGATGTTCAGATTAGGCCGAAATTGATAAAGAAGTTTGGTTTGGATACCAGAACTGTACCCGAACTCGAACCCCATTCAAATGGGGTGGTTTCCACGCTGTCATACATGTGAGAGTGGGAAAAAGCAACTCTGACAGGCGGTAATCTGTAAGGTTGATGTTCCCACGCTGTCATACGTGCGAGAGTGGGAAAAAGCAACTCTGATGGGCGGTAATATGTGTGGTTGTGGATTCCATGCTGTCACACATATGACAGCGTGTGTGTCAGCTGCTGTGACCAGCGGTGAAAAGGTTACCGACGGTCAGGCATCGGCTGATGACCACTACTCTCATCAGTTTACGCCTGGTCGCGCTGATAGCAGTAAGAGTAGGCTACACTAATGTGAGTATTCACCAGCTTGCGCCTTTACATAGTAATAAAGATATCAGTGTACCATCTATATGCTGATGACACTCAGATCTACCTCTCTGGCCCAGATGTCACCTCTCTGCTCTCCAGAATCCCAGAGTGTCTATCGGCCATATCCTCCTTCTTCTCCTCTCGCTTCCTCAAGCTCAATGTGGACAAATCTGAACTCATTATCTTTCCTCCATCATGCATATCTTCCCTACCTGATCAATCTATCAAAATAAATGAAATCACACTTTCCCCTGTCCCCAAAATCCAATGCCTCGGAGTAACCCTTGACTCTGCCCTGTCCTTCAAACCGCACATCCAAGCTCTCGCCACCTCTTGTTGCCTCCAGCTCAAAAATATTTCCAGAATCCGTCCTTTCCTCAACCCACTCTCTACCAAAATGCTTGTGCATGCCCTAATCATCTCCCGCCTCGACTACTGCAACATACTCATCTGTGGCCTACCTTCTAACACTATCGCACCCCTCCAGTCCATCCTTAACTCTGCTGCCCGACTAATTAATCTCTCTCCTCGCTACACTCCTCCTTCACCTCTTTGCAAATCCCTTCACTGGCTCCCAATTTCCCAGCGTATCCAGTTTAAACTACTAACACTGACCTACAAAGCCATCCATAACCTTTCTCCTCCGTATATTTCCACACTCTCTCAATATCTTCCCTCACGTAATCTCCGGTCCTCCCAAGACTTCCTCCTTTCCTCCACACTTATTCGCTCCTCACTCAATCGCCTCCAAGACTTCTCCCGAATATCACCCATCCTCTGGAATTCAGTGCCCCAACACATCCGGTTATCCACTACTTTTGGATCCTTCAAAAGAAACCTGAAAACCCACCTCTTCAAGGAAGCTTACAGCCTGTAATGACCACACGGCCACCTCAACACCATTGGAGCTACTGCAACCCTCGACCTACTGTCTCCTTCCCCATAATCCTGTAGAATGTAAGCTCGCAAGGGCAGGGTCCTCTTCCCTCTGTACCAGTCTGTCATTGTTAGTTTTGTTTACTGTAAGTGATATTTTTATTTTGATGTAACCCCTTCTCATGTACAGCACCACGGAATTAATGGTGCTATATAAATAATAATAATAATAATAATATATAATTAGTCCAGTGTGTGTGTAGTTTTCTGTAGTTGTATTTCTTGAATATATAAATATTAATAAAATTGCGTAGAGTCCCCATTATTTTTACTATTCAGCTTAGGAAAAGCAGACTGGTGTTGTTATTCTGGGAATGGGCCAATATCCAAGAATCTTCCCAATCTATTAATATCAGCTAACAGCTGTCTGCATAGCCTTTACTGGTTATTAAAAATTGTGACCCCCCCAAAAAAATTATCTGGAGTTCCCCATATATTTAATAACTGGCAAAGGCTAAACAGACAGCTGCGGGCTGATATTATTCGGCTGGAAAGGTGCCAAACTAATATCAGCCCTCAGCCGCCCCAGAAATTGTGCATTTGTTAAATGTGCCAATACTGGCTCTTAGCCTTGGCTTTTTCCACTTGCGCTGGTGCGTCGGCAAGTGGGGTAATGGTTTTGGGGTTGTTGTCAGCTGTTTTATGTCTGCTGACATCAAGCACAGGCATTAGTAATGGAAAAGCATCTATAAGACACCCTCATCACTAACCTTCCAAGTTTAAGTAAAAAAAACACACAGAGCAACGACGATCACCAACTCTGCTACATCTGGTTGCATTGCTGAGCGGTGACAAATGTTACCGCTCAGCCCAGCAACCAGCTCACACTGAGCTGAGGATGCGCCAGCGTGTGACATCATTATGGGTATCGCTGGTCACACGCAAATGCATTCTCACGCTCAGCATCATCTGGCTGTCTTGCTGATCGGTAACATTACTGATGTTACCGCTCAGCAATGCAACAAGGCGTAGCAGGTTTGGGAGATCGTCATGGGACATCAGCATTATAGATTATCGGTGGACAGGTGAACATGAATTAAATTTTTTATTTTTAACTTAAAAAATGGGTAAAAGAGGGGATTTGTTGGGGAGGATTTTGTTCAATTAAAGGACTTTTCTTTATGTGCGTCTTTATTCATTTTAATTCTGGGGATTAGTAATGGGGGTGTCTGATAGACTCTTCTCCATTACTGACCGCTGGGCTCTATGTCAGCGGACATAAAACAGCTGACATCAACCCTCAAACTATTACTCCACTTGCCACCAGGCAAGTGGGAAGAGCAGGGCAAAGTGCCAGAATCTAATGGATGCGCCTTTTCTGGACATCTGCTGGCTGCTCATTTTAGGCTGGGAAGAGATAATATCCATGTCCGCTTCCAGTCTGAGAAGACCAGCCCCCAGTTGTCTGCTTTAGCTTGGTTGGCTTTCAAAATCGGTGGGGATCCCAAGTCTTTTTTTAAAATAACTAAATAAAAAAACGTGTGGGGAGCCGCATATTTTTGTGAATAGTGAATTAGAAAAGCTATAATACATTTCTAATTGGCAGTATTTGCTAAAAATAATAATAATTATTACACCTACTACATATTTGGAAAAGATCATGGAGATGGGAATACCCTTTTAAGTGTGAGTCTTAAGCTCAGGGGTGTTTCCGAGTCTGTGCAGGAGGGGTTCTTTGACGCCAGCACCTATTTTAGCTGGGTGTGTCCCAGAGGATGCACATTCAGCTGTAATGTATTGTGGGGCAGAGACCTGTCGATTTCCTCTACTGCAATAAACACCACTGGCCAAACAAAGGCCGGCAGCTGACCTTGCTATACCCGTCACGAGCGATGCGTGGCAGTGACGTCATGTGCTACTTGTGGTGCACACGCCAAAGTCAGATGCAGGTTTCTGCGCAGCCTATGGAAGAGAACACAGGGGAAAGTAAGAAGAATTGGTTATTTTTTAATTTCTTGAAGAAGAATGGCCGAATGGGATACATTATATAGTGTAAGGACTACAGAATAGGGAACACTATTATTGTGAGGGACCCAGGATGGACGACCGTATAACAGAAAGAGCCCAAGATGAGGAACATTATACCAGGAAGGGGCCTAGGATTGGGCACATTATAACAGGAGGAGGTCCAGAATGGGAGACAGACCAGGAAGGGGCTCAGGATGGGGTATATTATAGCAAGAAAGGCCCAGAATGGGGGACATTATACGAGGAATGGGCCCTAGATGGTGAACACTAGTAAAGGAAAGGCTCAGCATGGGGGATAATAAAACTAAGCAAAAAGATCCATAGCTCTGGAACCATATGGCCGATTTGGAAAAACAATGGAACGGTCAGTGGAAAAGCAAGAATAAAAAGAGCAAAAACTGGCTACTATTTATATGGCGATAGGTCCTTTTAATCCTGTTGTTGTCTTTGGTCTGGGGAGACCGATTTTGAACTTTGGTATTTTTGGGGGTGTTCAAGATGCGGTTCTGAAACTTGTGGTTGATTGACTTAAATGAGGATGGGTCGGTCGGCCACGGGTTTCAGAGCCGCATCTTGAATATTTTAAAGAATATTGAAGTTCAAGGTCGGTTGTTTTTGACCGAAGACAACAGCAGGGTTAAATGTTACAGGCCCATAGTCTGTACTTGGATTACATGCTAGTATGGCTTGTTGTTCGGCATTGTCATGACAATATTCTTTGAATCCAAACCACCATTTACGGTATATACGAGGGGCGATCCAAAAGTAATGATAATCAATACTAAACACAGTGAATATAGTAAAAAAATAAATTTATTTTTCTACATAGTCTCCTAACAAGTCTATACATTTAGTCCATCTCTTTTCTAAACTTAGAATTCCCTTCGAAAAAAATTCTTGATCTTGACCCTCAAAAAAATCCTAAACAGCGGTTATCACGTCGCTATTGTTGTCAAATTTCTTGCCCCGGAGGTGTTCCTTGAGCCGAGGAAAGAAAAAGAAGTCACTGGGGGCTAGATCTGGTGAATAGGGGGGGTGTTCCACCAGTTCAAAGCCCGCTTCTTGAATGGTAGCCATGGCAACAGCAGCTTTGTGAGCCGGTGCGTTATCTTGGTGAAACAACACTCCAGCCCGCAGTTTGCCACGCCTTTTCTCCTTGATAGCCTCCCGCAATCTTCTTATTTGTTCTGCGTAGTAGGAGCCCGTAATAGTGGCTCCCTTCTCCAAATAGTCCACCATAATAATTCCTTCAGCGTCCCAAAAAACGGACGCCATAACCTTCCCTGCTGAGCTTGACACTTTGAATTTCTTCGGCATCGGTTCGTCGGCTCGTTTCCATGTCATCGATTGTTGTTTAGTTTCGGGATCAAAGTGGTGGATCAAGGTCTCGTCCATGGTCAAAAAACGTGACAAAAAATTTTTCTTGTCTGCTTGGAACTTTTCGAGATTTGCTATTGAAAAGTCAACTCGTTTCTTCTTTTGTTCGTCAGTTAACATTTTTGGCACCCAACGCGCGGAGACCTTTCTCATATGCAATTCTTTTGCAAGGATTCTTTGAATACTGCCATATGAGATCCCTGTGACCTCAGCTACATGCCTGATAGTCACTCTTCGATCTGCCAATACAACTTCAACTTTTTTCACGTTTTCTTCATTGAGGGACGTGGATGGGCGTCCTTCACGATGTTCATTTTCCGTCGATGTTCTTCCCAGCTTAAATTCCTTGGCCCAGCATGCAACTGTGGAATATGGAGGAGAAGAGTCCCCCAATGTTTCCACCAAGTCGCTGTGTATGTCTTTGGTAGTCATTTTTTTCAAGCAGAGGTATTTGATGACAGCTCTGAGCTCGTTTTTTTCCATTTTGATGTTCACTCCACGGCAGTTCATATTCAAATGAATGTAGCTCCCGGGAATCGTGGTCTATTTAAGTAATTTTTTTTTCCTGGACTAGTGGGTACCTAAGAGAGAAGAAAACATTTTATTTTAATTTCTGTGTGCAATAGAAATAACCGATTATCATTACTTTTGGATCGCCCCTCGTAAATGTGAATACAACTATACACAAAAATTCCAATATTCATGGCAGTTAGGGGTGGACAATGATACAGATTGTGATATGGATTAAAGAAATTTTTCTATGAAAACAACAAACAGAAGAAACATTTTCATTGCAATCTCTGGCTCTGGGTCTTTAATTTCCAGAACACGAAACTAAGCAAAGTAGTAGAATATATAAAAAGATGTTAGTATATATTTCATACACTTTGTCATGGTAACACAATTAGTCACTACTGTAGAACCAAACATTAAACCCTTTACACATAATAAAAAAACACTATACTTCCGAAAGAAAACTAACGATTGGCTTTCATTACGCAGTCCTGGAAGAATGACCAATTTTTCCAAAAATATTATTGAAATTACACATGTTTTGTTATTCACATGTTTATTTCCTTTGTGTGTATTGGAACAACACAACAGAAAAAAACAAAGAAAAAACTGCCCTGAGAAAATTGTTGACTATCGATTGATTGCCCGCCCTTGGAATAAATAACTGCAATCAATCGCTTCCTATAACTATCAACAAGCTTCGTAAACCTCTGATCTGGAATTTTAGACCACTCTTCTTTTGCCAACTGCTCCAGGTCTCACATATTTGAAGGGTGCTGTAAAAGGAACAGGGTTTCCCCCCCCAAATCACTAGGTTTATAGTTATTAAAGGAGGAACTCTCCCTACACCTCTATTGAGGTCCGATATCAACTATTAACACCAAAATTGACTGCTAATAATTGATATCCACTTAATACCACAACGTTAGCTTTACCTTATACTATATACTAACTGAGACAAAACATTGTAACAATAAAGGGTATTTATTACACACACACACACACATACAAGTCTACAGGCTATAACATACATATATATTTATACAATATATATATATATATAAATATATATATATATATATATATATATATATATATATATATATATATATATATACCCCGTTTATACTCGAGTATAAGCCGACCAGAGTATAAGCCGACCCCCTAATTTTGCCACAAAAAACTGGGAAAACTTATTGACTCGAGTATAAGCCTAGGGTGGAAAATGCAGTAGCTACCGGTGAATTTCAAAAATAAAAATAGATGCTCCAAACCATTCATTATGGCCCCATAGCTGTGCCATATAGTGCTCTGCACCGTTCATTATTTCCCCATAGCTGTGCCATATAGTGCTCTGCACAATTCAACAGTTCATTATTGCCCCATAGCTGTGCCATATAGTGCTCTGCACCGTTCATTATTGCCCCATAGATGTACCATAGAAAGGTGTGCCATATAGTGCTCTGCACCGTTCATTCTTGCCCCATAGCTGTGCCATATAGTGCTCTGCACCGTTCATTCTTGCCCCATAGCTGTGCCATATAGTGCTCTGCACTGTTTATTATTGCCCCATAGCTGTGCCATATAGTGCTCTGCACCGTTCATTCTTTCCCCATAGCTATGCCATATAGTGCTCTGCACCGTTCATTATTGCCCCATAGCTGTGCCATATAGTGCTCTGCACCGTACATTATTGTCCCATAGCTCTGCCATATAGTGCTCTGCACCGTTCATTATTGCCCCATAGCTGTGCCATATAGTGCTCTGCACCGTTCATTCTTGCCCCATAGCTGTGCCATATAGAGCTCTGCACCGTTCATTATTGCCCCATAGCTGTGCCATATAGTGCTCTGCACCGTTCATTATTGCCCCATAGCTGTGCCATATAGTGCTCTGCACCGTTCATTTTTGCCCCATGGATGCTCCGTATAAAGCTGTGCCATTGCTGCTGCTGCAATAATAAAAAAAAAATGCCATACTCACCTTTCTTGCTTGCAGCTCGTCCCGGCGTCTCTCTGCACTGACTGATCAGGCAGAGGGCGGCGCGCACACTATATGCGTCATCGCGCCCTCTGACCTGCACAGTCAGTGCAAGAGGACGCGAAGACAGAGCGGCGCCCGGCGTGTGGAACGCGGACAGGTGAATATAAAATACTCACCTAGTCCCGGCGCTCCTGACGCTGCCCCTGCCTGTCACACTGTCTCCGGGTGCCGCAGCTCTTCCTGTCAGCGGTCACTGGCACCACTCAGAGGAATGAATATGTGGCTCCACCCCTATGGGAGTGGAGTCCATATTCATTTCTCTAATGAGCGATCCCACGTGACCGCTGAACAGGGGAAGAGCTGCGGCACCCGGAGACAGTGTGACAGGCAGGGGCAGCGTCAGGAGCGCCGGGACTAGGTGAGTATGCCTCAGCGCCCTCTCCCCCTCAACCGCCGACCCTGCCGCCCACCGTGACTCGAGTATAAGCCGAGAGGGGCACTTTCAGCCCAAAAATTTGGGCTGAAAATCTCGGCTTATATTCGAGTATATACGGTATATATATATATATATATACTATATAATTGTCTAAGGGTCACTTCCGTCTTTCTGTGTCTCTGTCACAGATATTCATTGGTCGCAGCCTCTGTCTGTCATGGAAATCCAAGTCGCTGATTGGTCGCGACAAAACAGCCACGACCAATCAGTGACGGGCACAGTCCGGCGGCAACATGGCGGCTCCTTCCTCCCCTCCAGTCAGCGCTCACACAGGGTTAATGGCAGCGTTAACCGACCACGCTATGCCGCGGTGTAACACACTCGGTTGACGCTGCTATTAACCCTGTGTGACCAACGTTTTACTATTGATGCTGCCTATGCGGTAAAAAGATCTAATGTTAAAAATAATTAAAAAAAAGTAAAAAATCGTTATATACTCAACGTCCGTCGGCCCCTTGGATCCACAACAGGCCTTTCCCGCTCGCGACGCTCCGGTAACCGGTCCATGCTGTGATCTCGCGAGATGATGACGTAGCGGTCTTGCGAGACCGCTACGTTATCATCTCGCGAGACCGCAATGCCGGAGCACGCGAGGAGCATCGGTAACCGCTTCGCTTGGATCCGGGGCCTCCGGAAGGTGAGTATATAACTATTTTTAATTTTAATTCTTTTTTTTTTTTAACAGGGATATGATACCCACATTGCTATATACTACGTGGGCTGGGCAATATACTACCAGGGCTATGCTAAATACTACATGGGCTGTGCTATATACTACGTGGGCTGTGCAATATACTACGTGGCTGGGCAACGTAGCTGGGCAATATACTATGTGACTGGGCAATATACTACGTGGCTGGGCAATATACTACATACTACGTGGCTGGGCAATATACTACGTGACTGGGCAATATACTACGTGGCTGGGCAATATACTACGTTACTGGGCAATATACTACATGGCTGGGCAATATACTACGTAGCTGGGCAATATACAACGTGGCTGGGCAATATACTATGTGGCTGGGCAATATGCTACGTGGACATGCATATTCTAGAATACCCGATGAGCTAGAATCGGGCCACCGTCTAGTGTGTATATATATATATATATATATATACACACACACACACACACACACACACACACAAATATACGGATATCACAACTCTGACATAGTAATATCCCTACAGTATACAGTGACATCCCAACAGTATCACACAGTAATAACCCACAATCGCCAGTAATATCACACAATATAAAAAAAAACACAACTGCACGATTACCCAAATCACACATTCAATATCAGCCCTCCCACCTATGGCTAGCTAACCCTAATAAATAGTACTGGGCCTATTAACCCCTTTCTGACATCTGACGTACTATCCCGTCGAGGTGGGGTGGGCCCGTATGACCACCGACGGGATAGTATGTCATAGCGATCGGCCGCGCTCACGGGGGGAGCGCGGCTGATCGCGGCCGGGTGTCAGCTGCCTATCGCAGCTGACATCCGGCACAATGTACCAGGAGTGGTCACGGACCGTTCCCGGCACATTAATCCCCGGCACACCGCAATCAAACATGATCGCAGTGTGCCGGCGGTACAGGGAAGCATCGCGCAGGGAGGGGGCTCTCTGCGGGCTTCCCTGAGACCCCCGGAGCCCCCCGAAGGTCTCTTACCTCCTTCCTCGCTGCAGGCCCCAGATCCAAAATGGCCACGGCATCCGGGTACTGCAGGGAGTTTAGTTATCTAAATTAAAAAAAAAAAACAATAAAAGTACACATATTTAGTATCGCCACGTCCGTAATGACCCCACCTATAAAACTGTCCCGCTAGTTAACCCCTTCAGTGGACGCGGTAAAAAAAAAAAAACGAGGCAAAAAACAACGCTTTATTATCATACCGCCAAACAAAAATTGGAATAACACACGATCAAAAAGACGGATATAAATAACCATGGTACCGCTGAAAAAGTCATCTTGTCCCGCAAAAAACAAGCCGCCATACAGCATCATCAGCGAAAAAAGAAAAGTTATAGTCCTCAGAATAAAGCGATGCAAAAATTATTTTTTTTTCTATAAAATAGTTTTTATCGTATAAAAGCGCCAAAACATAAAAAAAATGATATAAATGAGGTATCGCTGTAATCGTACTGACCCGAAGAATAAAACTGCTTTATCCATTTTACCAAACGAGGAACGGTATAAACGCCTCCCCCAAAAGAAATTCATGAATAGCTGGTTTTTGGTCATTCTGCCTCACAAAAATCGGAATGAAAAGCGATCAAAAATTGTCACGTGCCCGAAAATGTTACCAATAAAAACGTCAACTCGTCCCGCAAAAAACAAGACCTCACATGACTCTGTGGACCAAAATATGGAAAAATTATAGCTCTCAAAATGTGGTAACGCAAAAAATATTTTTTGCAATAAAAAGCGTCTTTCAGTGTGTGACGGCTGCCAATAATAAAAATCCGCTAAAAAACCCGCTATAAAAGTAAATCAAACCCCCTTCATCACCCCCTTAGTTAGGAAAAAATTAAAAAATTTAAAAAATGTATTTATTTCCATTTTCCCATTAGGGTTAGGGCTAGGGTTAGGTTTAAGGCTACAGTTAGGGTTGGGGCTAAAGTTAGGGTTGGGGCTAAAGTTAGGGTTAGGATTTGGATTACATTTACGGTTGGGATTAGGGTTAGGAGTGTGTCAGGGTTAGGGGTGTGTTTAGGGTTACTGTTGAGATTAGGGTTAGGGGTGTGTTTGGATTAGGGTTTCAGTTATAATTGGGGGTTTCCACTGTTTAGGCACATCAGGGGCTCTCCAAACGCGACATGGCGTCCGATCTCAATTCCAGCTAATTCTGCGTTGAAAAAGTACAACAGTGCTTCTTCCCTTCCGAGATCTCCCGTGTGCTCAAACAGGGGTTTACCCCAACATATGGGGTATCAGCGTACTCAGGACACATTGGACAACAACTTTTGGGGTCCAATTCCTCCTCTTACCCTCGGAAAAATACAAAACTGGGGGCTAAAAAATAATTTTGGGGGGAAATTTTTATTTTTTTATTTTCACGGCTCTGCGTTATAAACTGTAGTGAAACACTTGGGGGTTTAAAGTTCTCACAACACATCTAGATAAGTTCTTTGGGGGGTCTAGTTTCCAATATGGGGTCACTTGTGAGGGGTTTCTACTGTTTAGGTACATTAGGGGCTCTGCAAACGCAATGTGACACCTGCAGACCAATCCATCTAAGTCTGCATTCCAAATGATGCTTCCCTTCCGAGCTCTGCCATGCGCTCAAACGGTGGTCCCCCCCCCCCACATATCGGGTATCAGCGTACTCAGGACAAATTGGACAACAATATTTAGGGTCCAATGTCTCATGTTACCCTTGGAAAAATACAAAACTGGGGGCTAAAAAATAATTTTTGTGGACAAAAAATATTTTTTATTTGCACAGCTCTGCGTTATAAACTGTAGTGAAACACTTGGGGGTTCAAAGCTCTGAAAGAGGAAAAATAAGCCAGCTCACCCTTGATGCATAAGCCAATCTTCGGGAGCACGGACCCGCTGTGTCCAGGCGTGTAGAATCAAAAAAAGAAGAAATGTCCAGCTTCACCGAATCCGTAAAAAATAATTTTCTTTATTCACAAACTATAAACATGGAGGATACAGACTTCAGCACGAACCATATGGGTGTGAATCTCAACGCGTTTCTTGAGATTAAACTCCCTTAATCATGACTTCATGACATTTCTGGACATTTCTTCTTTTTTTGGTTCAAAGCTCTCACAACACATCTCCATAAGTTCCTTAGGGGGTCTACTTTCCAAAATGGTGTCACTTGTGGGGGTTTCCATTGTTTAGATATATAAGGGGCTCTGCAAATGCAATGTGACGCCTGCAGACCATTCCATCTAAGTCTGCATTCCAAATGGCACTCCTTCCCTTCCGAGCCCTCCCATACGCCCAAACGGTGGTTCCTCCCCCACATATGGGATATCAGCGCACTCAGGACAAATTGGACAACAACTTTTGGGGTCCAATTTCTATTGTTACCCTAGGGAAAATACAAAACTGGGGGCTAAAAAATAATTTTTGTGGGAAAAAAATGTTTTATTTTTACGGCTCTGCATTATAGACTTCTGTGAAGCACTTGGTGGGTCAAAGTGCTCACCACACCTCTAGATAAGTTCCTTAGGGGGTCTACTTTCCAAAATGGTGTCACTTATGGGGGGTTTCAATGTTTAGGCACATCAGTGGCTCTCCAAACGCAACATGGCGTCCCATCTCAATTCCTGTCAATTTTGCATTGAAAAGTCAAATGGAGCTCCTTCCCTTCCGAGCTCTCCCATGCGCCCAAATAGTGGTTTACCCCCACATATGGGGTATCAGCGTACTTAGGATAAAATGTACAACAACTTTTGGTGTCCATTTTCTCCTGTTACCCTTGGTAAAATAAAACAAATTGGAGCTGAATTAAATTTTTTGTGAAAAAAAGTTAAATGTTCATTTTTATTTAAACATTCCAAAAATTCCTGTGAAACACCTGAAGGGTTAATAAATTTCTTGAATGTGGTTTTGAGCACCTTGAGGGGTGCAGTTTTTAGAATGGTGTCACACTTGGGTATTTTCTATCATATAGACCCCTCAAAATGACTTCAAATGAGATGTGGTCCCTAAAAAAAAAATGGTGTTGTAAAAATGAGAAATTGCTGGTCAACCCTTATAACTCCCTAAAGGTACCTTCACACATAACGATTTCGTTAACGATATCGTTGCAACGTCACGCTTTTTGTGACGTAGCAACGATCCCGCTAATGATCTCGTTATGTGTGACAGCGACCAACGATCAGGCCCCTGCTGGGAGATCGTTGGTCGTTGGGGAATGATCAGGACCTTTTTTTGGTCGCTGATCACCCGCTGTCATCGCTGGATCGGCGTGTGTGACGCCGATCCAGCGATGTGTTCACTTGTAACCAGGGTAAATATCGGGTTACTAAGCGCAGGGCCGCGCTTAGTAACCCGATATTTACCCTGGTTACCATTGTAAAAGTAAAAAAAACAAAACACTACATACTCACATTCTGATGTCTGTCACGTCCCTCGGCATCCACTGTGTCAGCGCTGGCCGTAAAGCAGAGCACAGCGGTGATATCACCGCTGTTACTACCGGCGCTGACACAGTCAGTACAGGAAAACTCTCGGCAACAGTGCGTGCATTAGCAGCGCTCTTGCCGAAAGCAGTTTTAACCCTGTGGACGCCGGCGGGGGACGTGACAGACATCAGAATGTGAGTATGTAGTGTTTTTTTTTTTTTTTTTTTACTTTTACAATGGTAACCAGGGTAAATATCGTGTTACTAAGCGTGGCCCTGCACTTAGTAACCCGATGTTTACCCTGGTTACCCGGGTGCTGCAGGGGGACTTCGGCATCGTTGAAGACAGTTTCATCAACGATGCCGAAGTCATTCCCCTGATCGTTGGTCGCTGGCGTTATACTTATCAAAGGAGCAACTCTCCCTACACCTCTATTGAGGTCCGATATCAACTATTAACGCCAAAATTGACCACTAATAATTAATATCCACTTAATACCACAACGTTATCTTTACCTTATACTATATACTAACTGAGACAAAACAGTAACAATAAAGGGTATTTATTACACACACACAAGTCTACAGTCTATAACATACATATATATTTATACCCAAGCTAGCGACTATAAATATATCTATATCTATATATACAGTGGGGCAAAAAAGTATTTAGTCAGTCAGCAATAGTGCAAGTTCCACCACTTAAAAAGATGAGAGGCGTCTGTAATTTACATCATAGGTAGACCTCAACTATGGGAGACAAACTGAGAAAAAAAAATCCAGAAAATCACATTGTCTGTTTTTTTATCATTTTTTTTGCATATTATGGTGGAAAATAAGTATTTGATCAGAAACAAACAATCAAGATTTCTGGCTCTCACAGACCTGTAACTTCTTCTTTAAGAGTCTCCTCTTTCCTTCACTCATTACCTGTAGTAATGGCACCTGTTTAAACTTGTTATCAGTATAAAAAGACACCTGTGCACACCCTCAAACTGTGTGACTCCAAACTCCACTATGGTGAAGACCAAAGAGCTGTCAAAGGACACCAGAAACAAAATTGTAGCCCTGCACCAGGCTGGGAAGACTGAATCTGCAATAGCCAACCAGCTTGGAGTGAAGAAATCAACAGTGGGAGCAATAATTAGAAAATGGAAGACATACAAGACCACTGATAATCTCCCTCGATCTGGGGCTCCACGCAAAATCCCACCCCGTGGGGTCAGAATGATCACAAGAACGGTGAGCAAAAATCCCAGAACCACGTGGGGGGACCTAGTGAATGAACTGCAGAGAGCTGGGACCAATGTAACAAGGCCTACCATAAGTAACACACTACGCCACCATGGACTCAGATCCTGCAGTGCCAGACGTGTCCCACTGCTTAAGCCAGTACATGTCCGGGCCCGTCTGAAGTTTGCTAGAGAGCATTTGGATGATCCAGAGGAGTTTGGGGAGAATGTCCTATGGTCTGATGAAACCAAACTGGAACTGTTTGGTAGAAACACAACTTGTCGTGTTTGGAGGAAAAAGAATACTGAGTTGCATCCATCAAACACCATACCTACTGTAAAGCATGGTGGTGGAAACATCATGCTTTGGGGCTGTTTCTCTGCAAAGGGGCCAGGACGACTGATCCGGGTACATGAAAGAATGAATGGGGCCATGTATCGTGAGATTTTGAGTGCAAACTTCCTTCCATCAGCAAGGGCATTGAAGATGAAACGTGGCTGGGTCTTTCAACATGACAATGATCCAAAGCACACCGCCAGGGCAACGAAGGAGTGGCTTCGTAAGAAGCATTTCAAGGTCCTGGAGTGGCCTAGCCAGTCTCCAGATCTCAACCCTATAGAAAACCTTTGGAGGGAGTTGAAAGTCCGTGTTGCCAAGCGAAAAGCCAAAAACATCACTGCTCTAGAGGAGATCTGCATGGAGGAATGGGCCAACATACCAACAACAGTGTGTGGCAACCTTGTGAAGACTTACAGAAAACGTTTGACCTCTGTCATTGCCAACAAAGGATATATTACAAAGTATTGAGATGAAATTTTGTTTCTGACCAAATACTTATTTTCCACCATAATATGCAAATAAATTGTTAAAAAAACAGACAATGTGATTTTCTGGATTTTTTTTTTCTCACTTTGTCTCCCATAGTTGAGGTCTACCTATGATGTAAATTACAGACGCCTCTCATCTTTTTAAGTGGTGGAACTTGCACTATTGCTGACTGACTAAATACTTTTTTGCCCCACTGTATATATATATCTCTCTCTATATATCTATCTCTCCATCTACATATATATATATATATATATATATATATATATATATATATATATATATACACAAATATACGGATATCACAGTGATATCCCAATAGTATCACGCAGTAATTACCCACAATAACCAGTAATATCACAACAACATCACACAATATAAAAAACAATTAACTGCACGATTACCCAAATCACACATACAATATCAGCCCTCCCACCTATGGTTAGCTAACCCTAATAAATAGTACTGGGCCTATTAAGAAAAGGGGATACAGAGTATACTTAAAGGGAAGGTGCCATCAAAAAAAAATTTTTTGCAGAAATTGTAAAAATGTAAAGAATTAGTGATTACATTTTCTTAAAATATATTATCATTTGTTTATAATTTAGTAAAATATGAAAAATAATTTGAAAAGTTTTGGAATTTCCACTTTTCAACACTAGGGGGAGCAGCTGCTGAAATTTCAGAAAAACCTAGTGTACAAATAGCTCACATTACAGCACTGCAGTAATTATGGGCGGAGTCTGCTGATGTGTGTGATGTCTCCTCTCCTCCCCTTCTGGGTGTTTGCTAAGGGATTAGAGAGGATGATATTTAGGAACCCAGTGAGCAGCCATTTTGTTGGTGACTGCAGAGTATGGTCAGTATTTTACATCAGTATTTGTAAGCCAAAACCAGGAGTGGAACAATTAGAGGAAAAGTATAATAGAAACATATGCACCACTTCTGTATATATCACTCACTCCTGGTTTTGGCTTACAAATACTGAGGTAAAATACTGACCAAATACTGATATTGTGAAGGCAGCCTTATACTGACAAGTAGACAGTCACCAAGGATGGCAGGCAGCAAGGATTCTGGGAGATATGTGGTGGAGGGAGCAGGGTGACAGCAGCACAGAGTATTTCAGGAGAGCAGTGTGTTGGTCTATGGGGGCCCCCTGTTCGGTGTGCGGAGCAGCCAGGGATTGTACATAGAGCGCTGTCTTTTATACACATGGATGGACCGTCTGCTCCACAGAAATCCAGGAAACATTTCTGCGGATTGATGGCCTGGTCTGATCCAGACTTTGCATACAGACCCCATTCCCCTCCTCAGATCCTGTCTTCCCCATCCTGTCCTGGCAATGTGTGAAAGCGAGGCGACAGGCGCAGTCTAGGGTGACGCTGGGAAGGAAATGTAGCCATATAGTACCGATAAAAATGAGACCCCTCTCTTCAGCTACCTCACCAGCCTTCCCCTGACTACACCTAACTGGAGGTCATGCTGCCCCCTCTATTACCCCAGACCCGCGTGCAGGTGCTCAGCCAGAACCACCATAGAATGGGTCCGCTTTCTGAAGATAATACTGCCATAGTGTTCTCACATAATACCGCCATATAGATCACACACAATACTATCAAATAGATCACACAATACTGTCATACAGTTCTCACATAATACCACCATATAGATCACACATAATACCGCCAGTGTTCTCACATACCGCCATATAGATCAGACATAATACCGCCACTGTTCTCACATACCACCATATGCTTCTCACATAATACCGCCATATAGATCACCCATAATGCCACCACATAGATCTCACATGTATTGTAAATACTCGGCCAGAATAAAGTCCTTTATTAATCTTTTTTAAAACCACACCGAACGCATAATCCTCAACTCCCTCATCTCCCACAACAAAAATAATAAACCACAATGGGGAAAGACACGCAAGGGGGAGAGAGTGCATAGGAGAGGATTAGATACTGACTGCTGAGCCGTGTATCTAAATCCTGTCCTGTGTGATACTGTGCTGCGCCGTGTATCTAATCCTACCTTGTGTGATACTGTACACAGGACAGGATTAGCTACACAGGACTAGATTAGCTACACAGGACAGAGGTAGCAGTGGTAGATGGTATATAGAGGCAGGCAGCAGTGGTAGATGGTATATAGAGGCAGGCAGCAGTGGTAGATGGTATATAGAGGCAGGCAGCAGTGGTAGATGGTATATAGAGGCAGGCAACAGTGGTAGATGGTATATAGAGGCAGGTAGCAGTGGTATATAGGGGCAGGTAGCAGTGGTATATGGGGCAGGTAGCAGTGGTATATAGGAGCAGGTAGCAGTGGTATATAGGGGCAGGTAGCAGTGGTATATAGGGGCAGTGCGCAGTGGTATATAGGAGCAGGTAGCAGTGGTATATAGGGGCAGATAGCAGTGGTATATAGGGGCAGGTAGCAGTGGTATATAGGGGCAGGTAGCAGTGGTATATAGGGACAGGTAGCAGTGGTATATAGGGGCAGGTAGCAGTGGTATATAGGGGCAGGTAGCAGTGGTATATAGGGGCAGGTAGCAGTGGTATATAGGAGCAGGTAGCAGTGGTATATAGGAGCAGGTACCAGTGGTATATAGGAGCAGGTAGCAGTGGTATATAGGGGCAGGTAGCAGTGGTATATAGGGGCAGGTAGCAGTGGTATATAGGGGCTGGTAGCAGTGGTAGATGCATAAGAAAATAAAAACTCTGTACTTACCTTCAGTCCTCTCCCAGGAAGTGCTGAATCATGTTCAGGGCAGAGCAGTGTGACGATCTCCCTGCTCTGCTCTGAACAGGTCGACAGTGAGCAGTGATTGCAGCCTGTACTGTAATAATAAGTACAGCTACAGGCTGCAATCACAGCTCCTGGCTGCAGATACTCACCCCGAACCTCTCTTCCCAGCAGCAGCTTCTTCCTGGCAGCTCCTGCTATGATCGCACACACTGAGCTGTGTGTGCGATGACAGAGGAAAATAAACAACAAAATGGCCGGGATCTCCTCTCACAGCTGTGACGTAGCAGCTTAGTGGGCGTG
The DNA here is from genome assembly GCF_032444005.1 of Ranitomeya imitator. Classification (NCBI taxonomy): domain Eukaryota; kingdom Metazoa; phylum Chordata; class Amphibia; order Anura; family Dendrobatidae; genus Ranitomeya; species Ranitomeya imitator. The sequence continues at coordinate 235,893,518 of NC_091284.1, forward strand.
CCCAAGTCACAGCAGGGAGGCAGGAGAAGCGGCCTCAATGAAAGAGATGCAGTCGGGTCCGACCGTTGGCTCCTATGCCCATGGCTGCCGTAAGTGAGGAGTGCAAGTGTCGTTCCCAGACACACACGCCCCCAATAATGAAAATGGCGGCCTCCAGTGGTAAAAGTAAAAATGAATAAATAAAAAAGTATGAAAGTAGTACATTTACTTTTGTATTAAAAATAATTGATTATATAATCAATAATTATTAATACAAAAACTAAAATCACGGCACCCTCCCTTTAAGCCATGTGGGTCCATCATAATTCCAAAAAATGAAACTTGTTTTTATAGCTCATGGCAGCTTTGTTGTACAGCAGGCTGGAAGGGGGGGGGGCTTTTCTCCATGTGGGTTACATGTGGGGGATATACCCAAAACATGCACTAAACACATCTCTATGTAAAGATGTTCATTTTGGGTGCACTTCCCTTCTACAGGTGCCTTCTCCCAACAGCAATTTTAAGATCTCGCCACAGTTGTTCAATGGGATATAGATCCAGATTCATTGCTGGCCACTTCAGAACTCTCCAGCGGTTTTTTTCCATCCATTTCAGGGTGCTTCTTGAAGTATGTTTGGGGTCATTATCCTCCTGGAAGATCCATAAACTAGGACACAAACCAAGCTTTCTGACACTGGGCACTACATTGCGACCCAAAATCCTTTGGTAATCTTCAGATTTCAAGATGCCTTGCACACAGTCAAGGCACCCAGTGCCAAAAGCAGCAAAACGACCATAGAATATCTTTGAACCTCCAACATATTTGATTGTAGGTACTGTGTTCTTTTCTTTTTAGACTTTATTCCATTTTTGGTAAACAGCAGAATGATATGCTTTAACAAAAGCTCTATCTTGGTCTCATCTGTCCACAAAACACTTTTCCAAAAGGATTTTGGCTTACTCACATTTTGGCAAACTGCAGAGTAGCATTTTTTGTGGGGTCCTCCTGGGTCTCCTGCCATAGCATTTCATTTAAGTCAAATGTCGATGTGTAGTTCGTGCTGACAATGATGCACCCTGAGCCTCCAGGTCAGTTTGAATTTATTTAGAACTTTATTGGGGATGCTTATTCATTATACGGGTTCTCCTGCAGTGCAACCTTTCATCAATTTTTCTCTGTGGTCCTCGTGTAGTGAGATTAGCTCCCGTGCCATGGGTTCCAAACTTCTTGATTAGGTGGTGCACAGTGGACAAAGGAACATCAAGATCTCGGCAGATGGACTTGTAACCTTAAGGGCTTGTTTTCACTTGCGAGGAACACGTCCGTGTCTCGCATGTGGAAACGAAGCTCTGGTGCCAGCACTCCGGAGCGGAGCGTGCGGCTCCATGTGTTGCTATGCGGCCGCACGCTCCGCTCCACAGTGCCTGCGCCAGAGCTTCGTTTCCACATGCGAGACACGGACGTGTTCCTCGCAAGTGAAAACAAGCCCTAAGATTAATGATTTTTTAAAATAATTTTGGTTCAAGTCCTCAGACAGTTCTCTTCTCTTTCTGTTCTTCATGCTTAGTGTGACACATTTTCATATTGCCCACACCAGTTACTTGCCACAGGTGAGTTTGAATGAGCAACACATGCTGGAAACAAAGTTGTTTACCCACATTTTTGGAAAAGTGGCAACAATTTTGTTCTGCCTATTTTTGTTATTTTGGGTGAAATTATGTCCAATTTGCTTTTTATTTAATTTTTTTTGTGTTGTTTCAATACAAAGGAAATAAACATGTGTATAGAAAAACATGCGTAACGGCAATAATTTTCTGGGAAAAATACTTCCGTTTCTGGAACAATTTCAAGGGTACCAACACTTTCAGCCATGACCATACTATAACTAGCTATTGAACCCATTCTATGCCCGGGTGGCGAGCATTTATATCGGACCCGGAAGACAGAGCGGCACGCAGCACTGGAACGGGACAGGTGACTATAGCATACTCACCCTCGTGGCACGTCCCTGCTTCTCTGTTGGAGATCGCGGTGTGCGTTCAGTGCTTACGCATACCGCGATCTCCTGGGCTGCGTCACTCTGTGGGGTCCAGACTGCGCCGGCGCAGTCTATAAAGGCTTCGGACAGAGTGACGCTCCCAGCATTATATTATAGATTTCCAAGATTAGCTATTTCTCTGAGTGACCATAAAATCAGTGAACATATAGTATAAACCACTGCCAATATACAAAAAAAAGTGGATACCTTTAGAATTTATTTTGTATCCGATTCATTTTAAATAGTTTGTGATCAGATATGGATCTAAATTTTAAATTGGAAAAATGTTTAAATATATTTGCAAGTCATCTCCAAGCTTCCGCAAAATGATCCAGACCAGAGATATGACAACAAAATGTGATAGCAAGTAATTTAAAGAGATAATCCCCAGAACTTCCAAAAACATAATTGCTTATGTTCACTGTTTTATGTATGCAAGAATGTAGAAATGTAACAAAATGTTAACTGCCTAACATTCATATATACTGTATACATAAATTACACCCTTCAATGATCTACCATTAGCTTGAAACACATACTGTACATCATTTGGTATGAAACATTAAAATAAAATCATTTTATTTTACTATTACAATACTTAAACTCAAAATTCAAACTGAGCACTGTATGACCAACTAATCAAGACTGGTGTTTGCATTGCTAGAGTCAGATGCTTTGGATTCATAAAGATGTGAATCCGGAGCGTCTGATGAGTGGTATACAGCCCCGTGTGCTACGCTACGCTATGCAGAAATTTAATTCCAGTAAGGGACTCAAATGGGAATTCTGGCGTATAGAACACCACAGCTCATTATGAATTAAAGAAACTGTGGCGGACTCACCCTGCCCCAGCTCAACCCATTTTGGCGGAGCTGGGAGAAACTAGCATGAAAACTCCAAAAACTCTTGAGTTTTCTGGCGTGAAAGGACTGATATTAGGTAATTCATAGAGAACACATTGCATATTTTTCTTGCTGTCCTAATATCATAAAAAGGAAGAATATATAAATGTAAATAAAAACTAAAGGGTAATAATAAAAATTTACCAATCAGGCCAATTTTTACAATTATGACCAGTGTCATTTTATGAGATAATAACTCTGGAACGCTTCAACGGATCTCATTCATTCAGAGTATGTTTTTTCTGTGACATTGTACTTCATGATAGTGGTAAAATTTCTTCCTTATAACTTGTGTTCACTTGTGGAAAAAAAAGGAAATTTGTTGAAAATTTAAAAAAAAAAAATGTGTAAATTTTCAAACTTTGAATTCTTATGCCCTTAAATCAGTGATAGGTGTCACACAAAATCATTAATAAACAACATTTCACACATCTACTGTACATCAGCATAATTTTTTAAACAACATTTTTTTTGTTAGTAAGTTACAAGGGTTAAAATTGACCAGCGATTTCTCCTTTTTCTAACAAAATTTACAAAACAATTTTTTTTTTAGAGACCACTTCACATTTGAAGTGACTTTGAGTGGTATATATGACAGAAAATGCCCAAAAGTAACACTATTCTAAAAACTGCACTCCTCAGGTTACTCAAACCACATTCAAGTAGGGAGGGGGGCTGTCTAATTATACTCACCTGCTCCTGGCGTGGTCCCTGCAGGTCCCTGGCTCCCTAGCTTCTTTCTGTACTGAGTGGTCACATGGTACCGCTCATTACAGTAATGAATATGCTGCTCCACCTCCCATAGGACTTGCTACAAACCCATGCTGGCAACTTGTACATTTCTCACCGAATCGCAACTAAGACTTCAGCAGAGCGTCCCTCATTCTCTGAAATTCCGTGCCTCAACAAGTCTGATTGCCTTTCATGTTTGGAACCTTCAGACTGAACTTTTAACCCCTGCATCCCGAAGCCTGTTTTCACCTTCCTAACCAGGCCAATTTTTACAATTCTGACCACTGTCACTTTATGACGTCATAACTCTGAAACGCTTGAATGGATCCCAGTGATTCTGAGAATGTTTTCTCGTGACATATTGTACTTTATGACAGTGGTAAAATTTCTTTCATAGGCCTTGCGTTTATTTGTGAAAAAAAGAAAATTTGGCGAAAATTTAGCAATTTTCAAACTTTTAATTTTTATGCCCTTAAATCAGAGAGTCATATCACACAAATTAGTTAATAAATAACATCTCCCACATGTCTACTTTATATCCGCACAATTTTGGAAACATAATTTTTTTGTTAGGAAGTTATAAGGGTTAAAAAATGACCAGCGATTTCTCATCTTTACAACACAATTTGAAAAAAACATTTTTTTAGGGACCACCTCACATTTGAAGTGACTTTGAGGGGCCTTAATGACAGAAAATACCCAAAGGTTATACCATTCTAAACACTGCACCCATAAAGGTACTCAAAACTACAATCAAGAAGTTTATTAACCCTTCAGGTGCTTCACAGGAATTTTTGGAATGGAGAAGGAAAAAAAACGTACTTTTCTTTCACAAAAAAATTCTTTTAGACCTAATTTTTTCTTACTTTCGCAAAAGTAACAGGAGAAAATGAACCATACATTTTGTTGAGCAATTGCTCCTGAGCATGCAGAAATCTACTGCTTGGGCACACGGCAGGGCTCAGAATGGAAGGAGCGCCATTTCACTTTTTGAACGGAAAATTTGCTGGCATAATTAGCGGATGCCATGTCATGTTTGGAGAGCCCCTGATTTGCCTAAACAGTGGAAACCACCAACAAGTGACACCATTTTGGAAACTAGACCCCTTAAGGAATTTATCTAGATGTGTATTGAGCACCTTGAACCCACATGTGCTTCACATAAGTTTATAACGTAAAGCCGTTTGAGAGTGCCATGTTACATTGGCAGAGCCCCTGAGGTGCCAGAACAGCAGACCCCCCATGAGTGATCCCATTTTACCAATTAAACCTCTCAATGAATTCATCTAGGGGTGCAGTGATTATATTGACACCACAGGTGTGTCACAGACTTTTATACCATTGGGCAGTGAAGAAAAAATATTTTACAATTTTTACCACCAAGAGTGTGCTAGCCCCAAGTTTTGCATTTCCACACTGGGAAATGGCACAAGAATTTGTCCCATAATTTCTGCTGAATGTAGAAATACCCCATATGTGGATGTACAGTACTACTTTGCCATAAGGAGTGACTCAGGAGAGACTGAGCATTATTTGCCTCCTGAAGCACAGATTTTCCTTGACAAGTTTTCAGATTCCATATAAAGAGCCCCTAAGTGCTATAAAAGCAAAATCCCGCCTCAAGTGATTACATTTTGGAAATTATAACCCATTGGAAATTTATCTACAGATGTAGTGACTATTTTGACTCCATGGGTGTTTTCCAGAAACAGGAAGCAGTGGATGTTGCTGAGTGAAAATTGCCGTTGTAGTAACCAGTACGTTACAGTGACCAGTACGTTGCAGTCACCAGTACATTATGCCCAGCTCATGCTTCTGGAGACACACACCTGTAAATTATCCGGACTACAGAAATGCCAAACATGTGGGCGCTAAATGTGGTTTAGGCACACTGGAGCTCAGAAGGGAGGAGGGGCATTTGGATTTGGGAGCGGAGAATTTGCTGAATTTCTTTTGGGGAGCGAGGAGCCATTTAACTTTTCCAGAACCTTTGTGCTACCAGTAATGTGAAGTCCCCTATATTTCCGTTAACAGACGAAAGATCTGATTGGAGACTTGCTTTTTTGTGGATTGAGTTGTAGCTTTTATTGGGAACATTTATCCGGCACTCTACGCTGACCACTTACTTTGGTGTTTCCATCTAAATCTCTGAGTGACGTGACAGATGAAACCCCCGATGGATCCATTCACTATAATGACGCAGCAGAGTTACCCTGGACTCCGTTTTGGCCTCTGTTCAGCGGTGTCCTTTTCAGAAGCGCACAAAACTGTGGCTGATGGCACTGTTATGCAATCCGAAAAAGACAGACACTGCCGGATCACAGGTCACATGGCATCCACAGTGCCTCCATCTGCCTCATTATAGGGAATTTTACATAGGTGGTTCTGTCTGAATCAGGTATTTCAGAGATTTACACGGAAACCCTGGTGTAAGCGCTCAGCACAGGATAAATGTGCGCCAAGTCTTACTGCGATCTTTGGGAGGCAGAATGAAAAAAATCAAATGCATTGTGAAGAATTGGTTTTATTTTCTTTTTTACACTGCTCCTCGATTTATATCAGAGACCATCAGGACAACGCGATCACATCGTGTTGTCCTGATGGAAGCACGCAGGGAGCCCACTCCCTGTGAGATGCCCCTCTATGTCAATGTCACTACTGATAGCGGCATCAGAGGCATTAAATGCCCATGCTAGCACCAATTGTGGGCGTTGCTGTGGGGTGTCAGCTGTAACATTCAGCTGACACCTACACCCAATCGTCGCAGAGTTCAGCTTGAGACCGTGCGTTTGGTGCACCGTACTAGTACTGCTGTTAGAGAGGAACGCAGTTCCCACAGAGCAGTACTAGTACGGCGCATGTTGGGAAGGGGTGAACTGTCTCTTTAAGAAAGCTTACAGCCTGCAATGACCTCACTGCTGCCACCTCACCTCGACTAGAGCTATTGCAACCCCTGAAGCTACTGAGGGGGGCATATCTAAAAAAGAATATAATGCCATGGAGCCAGGAAATTACAGACTAGTGGGCCTTACTTCTACACCAGTAAATATATTTGAACAAATTATTAAACAGCATGTATGCAAGTACTTGGATAAGAATACAGTAATTAACCAGAGCCAGCATGGGTTTGTAGCAAACAAGTCATGCCAGACCAATATAATTTCCTTCTATGATTAAGTCACTGACTGGGTGCATCTGGAAAATGCAATAGATATAGTATATCTCAACTTCAGCAAAGCATTTGATAAAGTATTTAATACCATCCTTATTGAAAAAAATGATCAATTATGGAATTAACAAGGCTACGGTTAGGTAGATTCATACTTGGGTCAGTGATCGTACTCAAAGAGTGGTGATAAATGGTTGCACATCCAATTGGAAGAGTGTTTCAAGTGGTGTATCACAAAAGGCTCTCTCCAGGCCCCAGGTGTTGTTCAACATTTTTTATAAATCATCTAGACAAGCTTGAACAATGAGCACCGATTAATAAAATGGTATTTAACAGGGAGAAATGCAAGATTCTACATCTTGGCAAGAAAAACAAAAATTATATCTACAGAAGGAAGGAATAGAACTAAGCAGCAGCACAGGCGAAAAAGACTTGGGTATATTATTAGATCACAGTCAACAGTGTGATGCAGCAGCAAAAGAGGCAAACACAGTTCTAGGATACATTAAGAGAAGCATAGAATCTAGATCACTTGGAGTAATTATCTCCCTCTTCTCCTCCTTGGCCAGGCCTCATCTGGAATACTGTGTCCAGATATGGGCATCATATTTTAACCCCTTTCTGACATATGACGTACTATCCCGTCGTGGTGGGGTGGGCCCATATGACCACCGACGGGATAGAACGTCATACGCGATCGGCCGCGCTCACGGGGGGAGCGCGGCTGATTACGGCCGGGTGTCGGCTGACATCCGGCACTATGTGCCAGGAGCTGTCACGGACCGCTCCCGGCACATTAACCCCCGGCACACTGCGATCAAACATGATCGCATTGTGCCAGGGGTAGAGGGAAGCATCGCCCAGGGAGGGGGCTCCCTGCGGGCTTCCCTGAGACGATCGGTACAAGGCGATGTGCTCGCGCCCCCTCCCCCCCCAAAGAAATTCATGAATAGCTGGTTTTTGGTCATTCTGCCTCACAAAAATTGGAATAAAAAAAACTATCAAAAAATGTCACGTGCCCGAAAATGTTACTATTAAAAACGTCAACTTGTCCCACAAAAAACAAGACCTCACATGACTGTGGACCAAAATATGGAAAAATTATAGCTTTCAAAATGTGGTAACGCAAAAAATATTTTTTGCAATAAAAAGCGTCTTTTAGTGTGTGACGGCTGCCAATCATAAAAGTCCGCTAGAAAACCCGCTATAAAAGTAAATCAAACCCCCCTTCATCACCCCCTTAGTTAGGGAAACAAATTAAAAAATGTATTTATTTCCATTTTCCTATTAGGGTTAGGGCTAGGGTTAGGGCCAGGGTTGGGGCTAAAGTTAGGGTTAGGGTTGGGGCTAAAGTTAGGGTTGTGGCTAAAGTTAGAGTTTGGGTTGGGGCTAAAGTTAGGGTTGGGGCTAAGATTAGGGTTGGGGCTAAAGTTAGGGTTAGGTTTTCGATTAGATTTACGGTTGGGATTAGGGTTAGGGGTGTGTTTGGGATAGGGTTTCAGTTAGAATTGCGGTTTTCCACTGTTTAGGCACATCAGGGCTCTCCAAACGCGACATGGCGTCCGATCTCAATTCTAGTCAATTCTGCATTGAAAAAGTGAAACAGTGGTCCTTCCCTTCCGAGCTCTCCCGTGCGTCCAAACAGGAGTTTACCAACATATGGGGTATCAGCATACTCAGAACAAATTGGACAACAACTATTGGGGTCCAATTTCTCTTGCTACCCTTGGGAAAATAAAAATTTGGGGGGCTAAAAAAACCTTTTTGTTGGAAAAAAATTAATTTTTATTTTCACGACTCTGCGTTATAAACTGTAGTGAAACACTTGGGGGTTCAAAGCTGTCAAAACACATCTAGATAAGTTCCTTGGGGGGTCTAGTTTCCAAAATGGTGTCATTTGTGGGGGGTTTCTACTGTTTAGGTGCATCAGGGGCTCTGCAAATGCATCGTGACGCCTGCAGACCAATCCATCTAAGTCTGCATTCCAAATGGCGCTCCTTCCCTTCCGAGCTCTGCCATGCGCCCAAACGGTGGTTCCCCCCCCCCACATATTGGGTATCAGCGTACTCAGGACAAATTGGACAACAACTTTTGGGGTCCATTGTCTCCTGTTACCCTTGGGAAAATACAAAACTGGGGGCTAAAAATAATTTTTGGGAAAAAAAAATAATTTTTATTTTCATGGCTCTGCATTATAAACTGTATTGAAACACTTGGGGGTTCAAAGCTATCAAAACATAGCTAGATAAGTTCTTTAGGGAGTCTACTTTCCAAAATGGTGTCACTTGTGGGGGGTTTCAATGTTTAGGCCCATCAGGGGCTCTCCAAACGGAACATGGTGTCCCATCTCAATTCTAGTCAATTTTGCTTTGAAAAGTCAAACAGCGCTCCTTCCCTTCCAAGCTCTGCCATGCGCCCAAACAGTGGTTTACCCCCACATGTGGGGTATCGCGTACTAAGAACAAATGACACAACAACTTTTGGGGTCCAATTTCTTCTCTTACCCTTGGGAAAATAAAAAAATTGGGGGCGAAAAGATCATATTTGTGAAAAAATATGATTTTTTTATTTTTACAGCTCTGCATTATAAACTTCTGTGAAGCACTTGGTGGGTTAAAGTGCTCACCACACATCTAGATAAGTTCCTTAGTGGGTCTACTTTCCAAAATGGTGTCAATTGTGGGGGGTTTCAATGTTTAGGCACATCAGGGGCTCTCCAAATGGCGCTCCTTCGCTTCCGAGCTCTGCCATGCGCCCAAACAGTGGTTTACCCCCACATGTGGGGTATCGGCGTACTCAGATCAAATGGCACAACAACTTTTGGGGTCCAATTTCTTCTTTTACTCTTGGGAAAAAAAAACAAATTGGAGCTGAACTCTTTTTTTGTGAAAAAAAGTTAAATGTTCATTTTTTTTAAACATTCCAAAAATTCCTGTAAAACACCTAAAGGGTTAATAAACTTCTTGAATGTGGTTTTGAGCACTTTGAGGGGTGCAGTTTTTAGAATGGTGTCACACTTGGTTATTTTCTATAACATAGACCCCTCAAAATGACTTCAAATGTGATGTGGTCCCTAAAAAATAATGGTGTTGTAAAAATGAAAAATTGCTGGTCAACTTTTAACCCTTATAACTCCCTATTAAAAAAAAATTTAGGTTCCAAAATTGTGCTTATGTAAAGTAGACATGTGGGAAATGTTACTTACTAATTATTTTACATGACAGATCTCTGTGATTTAAGGGCATAAAAATTCAAAGTTGGAAAATTGCAAAATTTTCGCCAAATTTCCATTTTTTTCACAAATAAACGCAAGTTATATCGAATAAATTTTACCACTATCATGAAGTGCAATATGTCACGAGAAAACAGTGTCAGAATAGCCAAGATCCGTTGAAGCGTTCCAGAGTTATAATCTCATAAAGGGACAGTGGTCAGAATTGTAAAAATTGGCCCGGTCATTAAAGTGCAAACCACCCTTGGGGGTAAAGTAGTCCAGTCAAAATAAGGTTTGACCCGGAACAAATTCCAAGAAAGCGTTTTATGATTTTTTTTTATTACTATTATATGTGGGGAACAACATATTAAAAGTTTTCCAAAAATTGATCACCACAAAGGTCCTAACTATGATGTCATAAGACGATGACAGTCATCAAACTAAAAATAACGAATATTTCCATATTTCAAAGCTGTAGCTTTAGGTTACAGAAGAGTTTGCATTTTGTATACTATACATTTTCATATAACAATTTTTATGCAAAGTTTTATACTAGCTACAGTACAGACCAAAAGTTTGGACACACCTCATTTAAAGATTTTTCTGTATTTTCATGACTATGAAAATTGTACATTCACACTGAAGGCATCAAAACTATGAATTAACAAATGTGGAATTATATACTTAACAAAAAAGTGTGAAACAACTGAAAATATATCTTATATTTTAGGTTCTTCAAAGTAGCCACCTTTTGCTTTGATGACTGCTTTGCACACTCTTGGCATTCTCTTGATGAGCTTCAAGAGGTAGTCACCGGGAATGTTCTTCCAACAATCTTGTAGGAGTTCCCAGAGATGCTTAGCACTTGTTGGCATTTTTGCCTTCACTCTGTGCGGTCCAGCTTGCCCCAAACCATCATCTTGCCAGGTCATCTAGCGTAGCACACCATCACTCTCCTTCTTGGTCAAATAGCCCTTACACAGCCTGGAGGTGTGTTTGGGGTCATGGACCTGTTGAAAAATAAATGATGGTCCAACTAAACACAAACCGGATGGAATAGAATGCTGCTGCAAGATGCTTTGGTAGCCATGCTGGTTCGGTATGCCTTCAATTTTGAATAAATCCCCAACAGTGTCACCAGCAAAGCACCCCCACACCATCACACCTCCTCCTCCATGCTTCACGGTGGGAACCAGGCATGTAGAGTCCATCCGTTCACCCCTTCTGCGTCGCACAAAGACACGGTGGTTGGAACCAAAGATCTCAAATTTGGACTCGTCAGACCAAAGCACAGATTTCCACTGGTCTAATGTCCATTCCTTCTGATCTTTAGCCCAAACAAGTCTCTTCTGCTTGTTGCCTGTCCTTAGCAGTGGTTTCCTAGCAGCTATTTTACCATGAAGGCCTGCTGCACAAAGTCTCCTCTTAACAGTTGTTGTAGAGATGTGTCTGCTGCTAGAACTCTGTGTGGCATTGACCTGGTCTCCAATCTGAGCTGCTGTTAACCTGCGATTTCTGAGGCTGGTGACTCGGATAAACTTATCCTCAGAAGCAGAGGTGACTCTTGGTCTTCCTTTCCTGGGGCGGTCCTCATGTGAGCCAGTTTCTTTGTAGCGCTTGATGGTTTTTGCCATTGCACTTGGTGACACTTTCAAAGTTTTCCCAATTTTTCGGACTGACTGACCTTCATTTCTTAAAGTAATGATGGCTACTCGTTTTTCTTTACTTTGCTGCTTTTTTCTTGCCATAAAACAAATTCTAACAGTCTATTCAGTAGGACTATCAGCTGTGTATCCACCAGACTTCTGCACAACACAACTGATGGTCCCAACCCCATTTATAAGGCAAGAAATCCCACTTATTAAAACTGACAGGGCACACCTGTGAAGTGAAAACCATTCCCGGTGACTACCTCTTGAAGCTCATCAAGAGAATGCCAAGAGTGTGCAAAGCAGTCATCAAAGCAAAAACCTAGAATATAAGACATAATTTCAGTTCTTTCACACTTTTTTGTTAAGTTTATAATTCTACATGTGTTAATTCATAGTTTTGATGTCTTCAGTGTGAATGTACAGATTTCATAGTCATGAAAATACAGAAAAATCTTTAAATGAGGTGAGTCCAAACTTTTGGTCTGTACTGTACATGGACAGGCGAGGTCATGACGTCATCCATGACGTCATGACATACATGTACATTTCTACAAATTATAGAATTAATACACAGTGCATTTTAAGACCTACTTCATCACTGAATAAGCGTGTCAGGTCAATAGTCACTATTTTCATCATCAGACACTGATTCCTCACTCATATTGTCACAATGCCATTCTTGACATGGTCCGCATAGCCGTGCACAGGTAAGTCTGTGTCTTTTGCAAGTGCACCGAAGTGTACTACAACCACGAGAACAATTGCAGTGAATTTTTTTCAGAAGAGTTTCTGGCGCGGGTGAAGTATCCATCATCACTGGAACTAGACTGTTGTTCTGCAATTCCTATCCCCATTCAGTAGTGTCCATGGCCTCACCATTGTCCATCCAAAGCATGACTTGGAGGTAACTCCAAAGGGCATGATACTTCGTTACAGAGGAGGTCGGTGGCAGTCGTTCAGGTGTAACAAAGATTTTGGCTGAACCAACTTTTTTGCAGAGAGTAGAATACCTGATTGCAGTCAGATTGTCTCCAGGTTTGCCCCCTAACAATGCCACCATCGCTTTACACCCAGCGTCTTCAATCTCAGCTCTGTTTTTGTTAGGTGTGGAAAAGATTTTAGCACAGCTATTTAAGACCGAGTCTCCCTTCAAAACCGCGGAAGTGGTATCGCAACCCGTGAATGCATGAAGCAACAGAAGACTGCTGCAGGCATGGTTTCCCAGGAACTTCTTCATAACCTTAATGTCGTATACTGTTGCAGGACTCCCTTTATCTGAGTAGAAATACAGCTTGCTGCCATCGCTGGTTGACGCGTGATGAAGTAACAACACCAAAAGATCTGTATCTTCGCCAATGAGACTAGTACTTTTGTTGGATGACAATGACACTGCTGCCTTAGCAATCTCCACATCTGCATCCCCCTCTGATTGTTTTATGTGGCAACCTCTGTCATTCATGCGCTGTGAAACGAGATTGATACGAGACTGTTTGTTCTCCACTTTCGAAAGGATTTCTTCCTTTTTCCCGACAAATTTTGTTCCTTTAGCAATGTTCACTTTGTTACTTGTTTGTTTTTTGCGATGTCGCTGATGGGTAATGTCCTTAGTCTTTGGTCCTCCAATGTAACCATCAAATACTATCGTAGCCTTACCATAGTGCTTTAGTGTGAAAGATGCATAGTCTTCAGCGATTGAACAATATGTCTTTCCTTCTGACCACTTCAGTCGATGGAGAAGAGAACCTCCGTCAAGAACTTAATGTTCCACTTCGGGTACATCCTTGAGTACTGCGTAATGTGAACTCTGTTCTTTTATAGCAGCCATCAGTTGTGCTTTGTTTGGCTTGCGTAAGAGATGTTTTGCCTCAAAGAGGGATGGTGGGTATGGTGAAAGTTCATAGTTACCTCATCAAGGGAAAGATCAGCAGTTTGAGACACCACAAGAAACTTTTGGAACAAAAGAGCGGGGTCTATTGTTTTGTCCTTATCAACGTCAATAGCCTCACTGGATGCCAGGGTCTTGGCTTTCATTGACTGCTTGTACTTAACTGAAAACAGTGATTGACCCTCCATTGTTGCCACTATTTATCTGCCAATGGTGAAAGGGTTATGAACATTCACATCCTTATTTGCATTGACACCGGTGATAATGTTGCGAAGAGACACTTCATCAGAGAAAGGTGAAAAGGTCTTGAGTTTATCTACAATTTTCTCCAGGTCTCCACAATCTCTTCTCGTCCTTGACGTTCTTGCCTCCTTGTGTTGTTCACTGGTGACAAAGCTCTGGCGAGTGAAACCCTGCATTGCATCACTGTAGGAAGAGGACACTGGCACAGACAGAGTCCACAAGGCCCTCTGATGTTCGGACATTCCACTTCCTCTGGTGAGTCCTCCTGCAGTTTTTAGGGAGTACATCAGAGCTTGCTCGATGACTAGGTCACCACCCAGGCCTGCCCAGTACTGATCAGTCCGCCTTACAACATGCAAGCCATTCATAAATCTATGGAAGACTGGTGGCATATCATCTTCCAGAGTGATCATAGACTGGAGGTAAAGGTAGGCGGGCTTCACATAGTTCTCATGCCCAGCAGCTGCAAGAATGGGCAAACATTCGGCTACAGCATGAAGGTGCATCAGCCTGCATCCTGTACGATCGGCCTCGATAAGCTCCCTTGCTATTCCAACCATCTGTTGGTAATTCAGCCATAGTATACTGGTATGAGAGTGAGCGGATAATCCGTTTCTTTTGGTGGACAAGAGGTGAACAATTTGATAGACACTGCAAGGCGAGTCGCATTTAACATTTTACAGCTTTGGCGGCCATATTCTTTGACGTCACATTTGGACCCTTTGTGGTAGCCCTATCTTGGTAAACTTTTAGTATGTTTTTCCCTACATGTAATACTACCAAAAAAAACTATAAAACGCTTTCTTGGAATTTATTCAGGGTAAAGTATTTTTTTTTCGTATTTTGACTGGACTAAAGGGGTTAAAAAAAGAAATGGAAAAACTAGAGCAAGTTCAGAGAAGAGCAACCAAGATGGTGAGCAGACTGCAAAGTATGTCCTACGAGCAACGATTACAAAATCTGGGAATGTTTAGCTTGCAAAAAAAGAATGCTAAGAGGAGACTTAATAGCGGTCTACAAATATCTGTAGGGATGTCACAGTGTAGAGGGATCATCCTTATTCTCATTAGGGCATGGAAACATGAGAAGCAATTGAATGAAACAAAGAGAGAAGACACAGATTTGACATTAGGAAAAAAACATGGTGATTTACATGTGAAGAGGGGTTTACATGCAAAATATAAATTACAGTAGGCAAACTAAGGCTGGTTTCACATTTGCGTCCAGGAGGGCTGCGGATGGCTGCGTACTTTCTCCCTTCTTCCTCCCTGAAGCTCTGCCTACTTCTGTATGCATCCTGCGTTTCCCTGCGTACCTATCTTTAACAGTGGGTAGACAGGGTCTTACGTTTTATGCGGATGCGTCCGCATGCGGCGATTTGACTTGTGCAGCAAACGCACGTAAACGCACAATTTTTCATTTCCGTGCGGTCGCCGCACACATCAAATCGCCGCATGCGGACGAATCCGTATACAACGCATGTCTCTGCGTACTCAATGTTAAAGATAGGTATGCAGGGAAACGCAGGACGCATACAGAAGTAGGCGGAACGTAGGCGGAGCTTCAGGGAGAAAGTAGGGAGGAAATGCGCAGCCATCCGCAGCCCTCCTGGACGAAAATCTGAAACTAGCCTTAGTTTTCCGAGGGGGGCGTTTTCAGCACACAAAAAATGTGCTGAAAATCTCTGCTTATACAGTTGTGGCCAAAAGTATTGACACCCCTGCAATTCTGTCAGATAATACTCAGTTTCTTCCTGAAAATGATTGCAAACACAAATTCTTTGGTATTATTATCTTCATTTAATTTGTCTTAAATGAAAAAACACAAAAAGAATTGTCCTAAAGCCAAATTGGATATAATTCCACACCAAACATAAAAAAGGGGGGTGGACAAAAGTATTGGCACTGTTCAAAAAATCATGTGATGCTCCTTTAATTTATGTAATTCACAGCACCTGTAACTTACCTGTGGCACCTAACAGGTGTTGGCTATAACTAAATCACACTTGCAGCCAGTTAACATGGATTAAAGTTGACTCAACCTCTGTCCTGTGTCCTTGCGTGTACCACATTGACCATGGAGAAAAGAAAGAAGACCAAAGAACTGTCTGAGGACTTGAGAAATCAAATTGTGAGGAAGCATGAGGAATCTCAGGGCTACAAGTCCATCTCCAAAGACCTGAATGTTCCTGTGTCTACCGTGCGCAGTGTCATCAAGAAGTTTAAAGCCCATGGCACTGTGGCTGGCCTCCCTAGATGTTGGTGAAAAAGAAAAATTGACAAGAGATTTCAACGCAAGATTGTGCAGATGTTGGATAAAGAACCTCGACTAACATCCAAACAAGTTCAAGCTGCACTGCAGTCCGAGGGTACAACAGTGTCAACCCGTACTACCGTCAACATCTGAATGAACAGGGACTGTATGGTAGGAGACCCAGGAAGACCCAACTTCTTACCCCTAGACACAAAAAAGCCAGGCTGGAGTTTGCGAAAACTTACCGGAAAAAGCCTAAAACGTTTTGGAAGAATGTTCTATGGTCAGATGAGACAAAAGCAGAGCTTTTTGGGCAAAGGCATCAACATAGAGTTTACAGGAGAAAAAAAGAGGCATTCAAAGAAAAGAACACGGTCCCTACAGTCAAACATGGCGGAGGTTCCCTGATGTTTTGGGGTTGATTTTCTGCCTCTGACACTGGACTGCTTAACTGTGTGCATAGCATTATGAAGTCTGAAGACTACCAACAAATTTTGCAGCATAATGTAGGGCCAGTGTGAGAAAGCTGGGTCTCCCTCGGAGGTCATGGGTCTTCCAGCAGGACAATGACCCAAACCACACTTCAAAAAGCACTAGAAAATGGTTTGAGAGAAAGCACTGGAGACTTCTAAGGTGGCCAGCAATGAGTCCAGACCTGAATCCCATAGAACACCTGTGGAGAGATCGAAAAATGGCAGTTTGGAGAAGGCACCCTCAAATATCAGGGACCTGGAGCAGATTGCCAAAGAAGAATGGTCTAAAATTCCAGCAGAGCATTGTAAGAAACTCATTGATGGTTACCGGAAGTGGTTGGTCGCAGTTATTTTGGCTAAAGGTTGTGCAACCAAGTATTAGGCTGAGGGTGCCAATACTTTTGTCTGGCCCATTTTTGGAGTTTTGTGTGAAATGATCAATGTTTTGCTTTTTGCTTCATTCTCTTTTTTTTTCCATTTAAGGCAAATTATATGAAGATAATAATGCCAAAGAATTTGTGTTTGCAATCATTTTCAGGAAGAAACTGTATTATCTGACAGAATTGCAGGGGTGTCAATACTTTTGGCCACAACTGTACATGAGTATATACAGTACATTAGACAAATAGTCTCTCAGCATCTACTATATAATTGTCTAAGGGTCACTTCCGTCTGTCCTTCTTTCTTTCTTTCTGTCACGGATATTCACTCGCTGATTGGTCTCGGCAGCTGCCTGTCATGGCTGCCGCAACCAATCAGCGACGGCCACAGTCCGATAAGTCCCTCCCTACTCCTCTGCAGTCAGTGCCTGCTCCATACTCCCCGCAGTCACCACTCACACAGGGTGAATGCCAGCTGTAACGGACCGCGTTATGCCACAGGTAACTCACTCCGTTACCGCCGCTATTAACCCTGTGTGACCAAGTTTTTACTATTGACGCTGCCTATGCAGCGTCAATAGTAAAAGGATCTAATGTTAAAAATAATAAAAAATTATTATATACTCACCTTTCCCGCTCCTCGCGACGCTCCGTTGACCCCTCCATGGAAGTGGCAGGTTCCGGTGCCAACGATGGTATGGGAGAAGGACCTGCCATGACGTCATGGTCATGTGACCGCGATGTCATCACAGGCCCTACGCGCCTGCACAGGCGTGTCCTATGGAGGACAGAGAATGAACTTCAATCCAATATTGCAGCCAGCATGCAGCCAGCGGGTAAGGAAAGGGTGAATCAAACACACAAAAACCCCACCTCCATGGCTGAAGATTGTTCCCTCCAAATTCAGGTGACAGTGTCCCTTTAAAGATTGGAAATTTAAAATGTTAAATTTAATTGTTATGACAAAAAAGAAAATGATGGGAGGTTTTTGACATTTATGTACAATGATGTGGATTGTTGCACTGGTTGCATTAGTGCATGTCTTGAAAAACGTGTGAACATAACTTGTTTGATTTGTCGAATCTGCCTCATCAAATATTGTTATAAAAAAAAAAAATTGCACCATACAATTTGGTGTACAATTTCTCCTGAGTCCGCCGATACCCAATATGAGGGAGAAAAAACTAATGTTTGGGCACACGGCAGGGTTCTGAAGGGAAGGAGCGTCATGTGACTTTTTGAATGTAAAACTTCCTAGAATCATTAGCGGATGTCATGTCCCATTTGCAGAACCCCAGATGTGCCTAAACTGTGAAACCTCCCTCCCACAAGTGACCCCATTTTGGAAACTAGACCCCTCAAGGAATGTATTTAGATGTGTGGCGAGCACCTTGAACCCCCAGGTGCTTCACAAAAATGTATAACGTTGAGCCGTTAAAATAAATAAAATCACATTTTCCTCACAAAAATATTATTTTAGCCCCAAAATTTGCATTTTAATAAGGGTAACAGGAGAAATTGCACCATACAATTTGTAGCACAATTTCTCTCGAGTAGGCCAATACCCCATACGTGTGGGAATACTGCTTTTGAGGCACAGTGCAAAGCTCAGAAGGAAAGAGGCGCCATATTGGAGTTCAGATTTTGCTGTAATTGTTTGAGGGTGCCATGTCACATTGGAAGAGCCCCTGAGGTGCCAGAACAACAGAAACCCCCTATATGTGAACTAATTTTACAAACTACACTCCCCAATGAATTCATCTGGGGGTGCAGTGATCATATTGGTATCACATGTGCCTCACAGAATTTCATACCATTGAGCGGTGAAGAAAGAATAAATTACTTTTTTTTTACCACTAAAATGTTGTTTTAGCCCCAAGTTTTTAATTTTTCTAAGAGCTAATAGGACATTTACAACAAACTGAGGTCCATTTTTTCCTGAGAGCACCAATACCCTACATGTAAATCGAGAAATAATTTCCGGCACATTGCCCATGTGGTGCCAGAACAGCAAAATCCCCCATACATGACCCCAATTTACAAACTACACATCTCAATGATTTTATCTAGGTGCAGTGATCATATTGACATCATGGATGTGTCACAGAATTTTATACCAGTGGGTAGTGAAGAAAACATAATTACATTTTTACCAGCAAAATTTTACTATAGCCCCAGATTTTACATTTTCACACAAGAAGTGGGTAAAAATGGCACCACAATTTGTCCCACAATTTCTACTGAACGTGGCAATACCCATATGTGGCTGTACAATACTACTTAGCCATACGGAGAGAATCGGGAGGAATGGAGCGCTATTTGCCTCCTGGAGCGCAGATGTTCCTAGAACAGTTTGCAGACTCCATATACAACCCTAAAAAGATGGATAGACAGATCAGACAGCATCCACAGTGCCTCCATCTGCCTCATCATAGGGAATCTTCCGTCAAGGGTTCCGTCTGAATCACATATTTCAGAGGTTTACACGGAAACCCTGATGAAAGGCCTCAGCTCAATGCGCAGGATAACTGTGCACCGAGCCATACTGCAATCTTTGGGAGGCAAAATGAAAAAAACAAAACAAAAAAAAACAATCAACAACATATGAAGAATTGGTTTTATTTTTTACGCTGTTCCTCGTGTGGTATAAGTGATTAGGCGACTTCTTCGGGTCGGTGAGATTACAGCGATACCAGATTACTATCAGGTTTTTATGTTTGACTGCTGTCACATGGCCCACAGAGTCATGTGAGGGCTTGATATTTGCGGGACGTGACATTTTTTGATCGCTTTCTATTCCAATTTTTGGGAGGCAGAATGAACAAAAATCAGCAATTCAGGAATTTATTTTATTTTGAGGTGAGGGGTTTATGCAGTTACATGTGTGGTAAAATTGATAAGGCAGTTTTATTCTCCTAGATCAGTACGCTTACAGCGATACCTCATTTTTTATTTTGTTTTATATGTTTTGGCGCTCTTACACAATAATAACTATTTTATAGAAAAATAATTACTTTTGCATCGCTTTATTCTGAGAGCGATAACTTTTTTATTTTTCCGCTGATGGAGCTGTATGGTGGCTAGTTTTTTTGCGGGACAAGATGACATTTCAGTGGTACCATGTTTATTAACATCCGTCTTTTTGATCGCTTTTTTCCCCCTTTTTGTTCCGCGGTATGATGATAAAACATTGTTTTTTTTAGGTCGGGTCATTGTGGACCGCAGCTCTCATAATGATCTAGCAACTTTCCTAGCTCTGGTGACCCGGATGTCGTCATGACGACATCAGGTCATCATGGCAACGATCGGGACCCCGCGTCACACGGCGGGGTCTCTAATCCGAAGGCAGAAGGGCTGTCACCCCCCCTGCCGGCTTCCGGAACACTGTGATTACATCAAACGCACATTAGGGGGTTAAAGTGCCAGGAGCGGTGCGGGACCGCTTGTGGCACTTCGTGCCTGGTGTCCGCTGACCGTGTGCACGGGCGATAGCAATAACGTAACAATTTGTCACTGGTCAAATAGACCCAAGGCGCAGGGATGTACAGTATTATTGTGAAAAATATCAGAAAGGGGTCAAAGGTGTTTTCTAATCTCAATGGGTTTTTTCCTTATGCCCTGTTAGGACATATGGCTCTTGTAGGTAGGGAGTCTTCAGTAGGGTCCAGAAGACAGAGCAGAAAGCCTCTAACAAGCTGTAGCTTTAGAATATCAGTCCTTTACTCTACCATGATGGTCCATGTATTTTATGGTAAAGGAGCAAGCAATGGCTTAGACAAGAACATTAATAAGTAGTTGGGGTATTTTGTCATTTTTATACCTAAAAACATAAAAGTTAAAAAATAACAAAAAACATACAGATAACTGATTTGTTCAATATATAGTTATCTTTTTAAATGATGCTAGATATTTTTTTCTTATGTAAATGTGGCACCCCTAGAGGTATTTGCCACAAATATAGTTACTGACACTGAATACAAATACTAAAATAGCAAGACTGCACTACCTCCTCCGGCCAGAAGGGGGAGCTCCAGAGACTTCCCTTGATCCATTCTGGTCTGAGAGAAGAACTGGCAGTTGGGCAGTTGGGCTAAGGAGCTGAAAGTGAGAGGTCATACAGCTGAATTTCTAACAGCCCTATGACGGTTTCCAGGCCCAAATCACCGGCCTGAGGAGAAGAGAGATAGAGAAAAAGGACATTGTGAGAATCGGGTAGCATTAATCACTACCCAGAACAGTCGCAAAGACGGATACCGGATCCGTGGCTGTATTCATTACATATAATACAGCAACCGGAAAAACGTGAGGTGATATCAGCTTCACTAGGGTCGGACGCAGCAACAGACACAGAGTTCAGCGGTACTCCCGGAGGGGGTAAGCCGATAAAAGGACTCGGGTTGCCCGTCGAACCAGGACCTGGAGGGGACAGATTGGGCCGGCAGCCAGTTCACATACAGCAGCAGGGCCACACAGATATTGCGTACAATAAGAGGCGAAGACCCCGGCAGGGTCAAAGTAACTCAGAGTTACCATACAGACTCTGGTGACAGGACTGGTTGTAAATCCTTTTTTGTTAAAGTAAACTGGTTAAACGTTTCAGTGCCTCAGTCTTTCATTTGGACAATAGCCATCTATCCAGGATTGGGATCATCACCGCTGGGAGAACCTGCTGCTGATCAAGTAAGTGCCTGTTCCCTCACGATACCCTTTACACTGTGCATTGCCTGAGGCCACAGCACCGGGTCAAGCCACCCGTGACATCCCCCTCAAGAGATAGACCCCATTGGTCCGGTGCTGGGTACCCCGGTCTCTCGGGCGTCACAATTGGCGTCACGAACAGGATAGAGCCAGCCCATATACCGGGTATTGTGTGCCGTGATTGGAGCCCAAAACTTTGAAAACTTGGATGAAAAATCGTGAAAATTGACTTTATTAAAGAAAATTCCATTTCCCATTAAAAACTATTGAAAGTGACTTTTCCCCATTGGTTATAATGGAGTAAAGATGGCCGCCATCCCCTGAGGTAATCACCTCATAACCGTTAGGCGCGAGACTGTTAATTGAGCTACGCCATTACCTGAGCCCCAGTCTAACTGAAAAACTTCAGAATCCGCCATTACAGAGCGCGCGGCGGGCGGGAGCAGCAGGGGGCGTGTCATTGTGGGCGGCACCAAGCTGAGCGCTCTGACGTCAGAGCAAGGGGAAAACCAATCCTGCTGCACAGCAGAACGAATCTACACTATCCCGACGGAAGCGGAGGACCGGAAGGGTCCGGATTAACTAAGGGGGCACAGTATGTCGCAGCACGGAGACGCCGCAGCACCCGGCGGCGCTAA
Source organism: Ranitomeya imitator (assembly GCF_032444005.1). Taxonomy (NCBI): domain Eukaryota; kingdom Metazoa; phylum Chordata; class Amphibia; order Anura; family Dendrobatidae; genus Ranitomeya; species Ranitomeya imitator. The sequence goes on from NC_091284.1 coordinate 235,915,775, forward strand.
TGCAGCTGAAAGACAGAGTGTCGATAGAGCGTCTGGTAGCGCAGCGGTGCAAGGAGTGGCGCCCATCATGCCGGTGCTGATGCCATATACCCCAGGTGGCCCGTGGCTTCCAATGTATGAAGGTGAGCCTAATACCCTTGACGATTTCAGAGAAAAGATGCTGGCCCATTTTAACATGTTCCCCGTGGGTGAAGTTCAGCATGTTAGTCTCCTGATGATGCAGTTAAGTGGCCATGCTAAGCGAGAAGTCACAGCATGGGCAGCTGATCTAAAAGGCACTGTTGAACGCATATTTGCTGGATTAAAAGCTACATTTGAAACCACTGCCAGCAGCAAAGCTAAAATACGATTCTTTAATTGCAAACAAAAAGTTAATGAGGGCGTGAGAGACTTTGCCTTAAACCTGCAGGAAGCCCTTAAATCACTTACACTGGCTGAACCCATTTTTAACACCGGAGCGGATAAACTGCTAAGAGATCAATTTATGGAGGTACTCTACACTCCTTCTCACTGGGGGCATGTGAGCATGCTTGTTTTTAAGAACCCTGAATTGACATTTGCTCAATTAAAGGAGAGCGCTATACGTCTCCAGCTGGCAGAGGCACCTCGGGATCAGGATCCTGCGCAACCTATGGCAGAGGCACCTCAACAACAGGGAGTGCCATTGACATCAGCTATGTCCGGGGCCATTGCTAAGCCCCTGGGGCCCAGTACTAATGAGGCTCTTCAACAAAAGCTTGACTCTTTAACTGATGTTTTTGCTTCAATGGCTAAAACCATGCAGGAGATGAGAGGACCCAAGATAGAGTTCGCAAACCGTAGAGAGGATGTTCCATGGATATCCGGAACAGGTTCTCACCGACCAAGGTACAGCCTTTGAATCAGAGATCTTCAGAGAATTCTGTAATATGTATGGTTGCAAAAAGATCCGGACGGCGGCCTATCATCCACAAACAAACGGCTTATGCGAGAAGATGAACCATATTGTAATAGAACTACTAAAGACTTTAACTGAGGCAGAAAGGAATCAATGGCCAGAGAAATTGCCTGACTTGGTGGATCTGTATAATCATGTCCCGGTGAGTTCCACCAATTGCACCCCAGCTTACCTTATGCGTGCAAGACCCGGCCAATTACCAATCGATCTAGAAATGGGAATTCTGAAACCAGACGCAGAAGTCCAAGACTCCAATTGGGATATCATACGGCAAAAGCAGTATCGCCAAGTGCAAGAGAGTGTGGAAAGAAGCCTTCAGCAAACTAGAGAAAGACAAGAGCGAACTTTCAACCAGAATGCTCTAGCGACCCCATTAAGACCGGGTGACCAAGTGCTCAAGAGAAATCGTCGAACCAATAAACTAGACAATCAGTGGGAAGCCGTACCCTACACAGTTTTACCAACAAGAATGGATAATCCTAAAATGTGTCTCATTAGCAAAAACGGGGGCTTATCATCTGTACTAGTGTCAAGAGACAATCTTAAATTATGTCCGGAAGCATTGAAAGAGACAGAAGTTGTCCAGCCAGAACCAGAAGTTATTCAACCCATGCAGGTCCAACCAGTAAAGGAAAAAGAAGAGGAAATGTATCACACCTGTATAGGAGACTTTCCCAAAACCCTACTAACATACCATGGTGCAGTAGTGGCCTTTTACCCAACACCGAACCCAATACCAGAAGTCCCAAGACAGGAAGAGGCTGACCCCGTACTACAGGAGATTCCAGGCCAGGAAGAACAGATTCCTGATCAGAGTGATCCCATTCACGGTGGACTTGCCAACTCCATAGTCGTGGAATTATCTTTAGCAGAGCGGGCAGATACTACATCCGCAGTAGACAGTAGTACACCACATGGAGAGATACCGCTGTTACGTAGATCACAGCGTAGTACCCAGGGTCAATTACCGGCCAGGTATGCAGATTACCAACTATAAAACTATAGTCATTGTTATCATTCTGCAACGTTTAAGCCCAGTACCTACAGAGACTTGTCTGTATGAACTTCTTGCATATTCTTGAACTTTTTATCAGCCCGGAGGCACTAAATCAAAGCTCCGGAAAGACTGCTTTTTGAACTTTGCTTTTTGCTCTTTTTGAACTTTCTTTAGACGTTATATTGATAACTCTGTTGGAAAAATGGAACTAAATTCTGGGACACAAAGTGCAGTGCCTTTTCTAGTACCTTCAAGGATAGAACTGTATTAATGGACGCTATTTGAAGTGACTTTTTACAGAACGCTATTTTTGTTTCCTTGAGTGGTTTTTGTAACTTTTAATTTTTAAGACTCTGTACATATTAATTGTTATTTCAAAATGTTATCGTCCCACAGTCCCGGAGTACTGTTCTTAACTAAGGGGGGATGTGGCACCCCTAGAGGTATTTGCCACAAATATAGTTACTGACACTGAATACAAATACTAAAATAGCAAGACTGCACTACCTCCTCCGGCCAGAAGGGGGAGCTCCAGAGACTTCCCTTGATCCATTCTGGTCTGAGAGAAGAACTGGCAGTTGGGCAGTTGGGCTAAGGAGCTGAAAGTGAGGGGTCATACAGCTGAATTTCTAACAGCCCTATGACGGTTTCCAGGCCCAAATCACCGGCCTGAGAAGAAGAGAGATAGAGAAAAAGGACATTGTGAGAACCGGGTAGCATTAATCACTACCCAGAACAGGCGCAAAGACGGATACCGGATCCGTGGCTGTATTCATTACATATAATACAGCAACCGGAAAAACGTGAGGTGATATCAGCTTCACTAGGGTCGGACGCAGCAACAGACACAGAGTTCAGCGGTACTCCCGGAGGGGGTAAGCCGATAAAAGGACTCGGGTTGCCCGTCGAACCAGGACCCGGAGGGGACAGATTGGGCCGGCAGCCAGTTCACATACAGCAGCAGGGCCACACAGATATTGCGTACAATAAGAGGCGAAGACCCCGGCAGGGTCAAAGTAACTCAGAGTTCCCATACAGACTCCGGTGACAGGACTGGTTGTAAATCCTTTTTTGTTAAAGTAAACTGGTTAAACGTTTCAGTGCCTCAGTCTTTCATTTGGACAATAGCCATCTATCCAGGATTGGGATCATCACCGCTGGGAGAACCTGCTGCTGATCAAGTAAGTGCCTGTTCCCTCACGATACCCTTTACACTGTGCATTGCCTGAGGCCACAGCACCGGGTCAAGCCACCCGTGACATCCCCCTCAAGAGATAGACCCCATTGGTCCGGTGCCGGGTACCCCGGTCTCTCGGGCGTCACATAAGAATTTAAAAACAATTGGCATTAGCAAATGAAGGCGAGAAACAATTAGGAAAGGAAAATTTATCCACCATTGCAGCATGCCACATTCCAGACTGGAATGCCTATAGCTCGGAGATGTCACACAGCAGAAACAAGCATAACACTTACATAGCTAGAAGGGTTTAACCTAATCAGTCTGGCTCTCTACAATAACTCAGCTCTTATGCAACTACGTTACCAAAGTTCAAGGTTATATTCACTTCTCCTTCCGCCTTTGAAACAAGACAAGCCTTGTATGTTATGTTACCAGCGAGCATTATGCATCTCGCAACTGGGAATCATTCATTTCTGACATAATCACTATAGCTGAAGACAGTTAATATCTTCTACAAGATCTCGTCAGCAGATGAATTATACTTAATCATAACAATTATTTTATTAATAATAATAAATCATCATAATCAATAAAAAACTTATTCTGAGCCCTTATACCAAGACCAGCGTTTTATGAAAAATAGAACTGCTTGCTGCACACACAAATAGATTATTTAGGGTCCCTTTACAAAGGGTAAAAAGCACAATTGTTCAAAGTAGAAATTGTCAGTACCATTGTCATGAAGGTCTTTCCTCTAAGCCAACAGAATGACAATTGTGTAGCAACAGCTTTCCAATGACAGTTTAATCATTTATCCTTTTAAGCATTTACACAAAGCAAATATTATTCTGATTGTTTGGAAATAAATGATTTCTGCAACAGCGATATCACAAAATTTTAAGGCATTATTGATTACCGTATATACTCGAGTATAAGCTGACCCGAGTATAAGCCGACCCCCTAATTTTGCCACAAAAAACTGGGAAAACTTATTGACTCGAGTATAAGCCTAGGGGAGGAAATGCAGCAGCTATCGGTGAATTTCAAAAAATAAAAATAGATGCTCCATACCGTTCATTATTGCCCCATAGATGCTCCATATAAAGCTGTGCCACATATAATGCTCTGCACAGTTCATTATGGCCCCATAAATGCTCCATATAAAGCTGTGCCATATATAATGCTCCATACCGTTGATTATTGCCCCATAGCTGCTCCATATAAAGCTCTGCCATATATAATGCTCTGCACCATTGATTATTGCCCCATAGATGCTCCATATAAAGCTGAGCCACATATAATGCTCTGCACCATTCATTATGGCCCCATAGATGCTCCATATAAAGCTGTGCCACATATAATGCTCTGCACCGTTTATTATGGCCCCATAGAGGCTCCATATAAAGCTGTGGCCTATATATAATGCTCTGCACCGTTCATTATGGCCCCATAGATGCTCCATAGAAAGCTGTACCATATATAATGCTCTGCACCGTTCATTATGGCCCCATAGATGCTCCATAGAAAGCTGTGCAGTATATAATGCTGCTGCTGCAATAAAAAAAAAAAAAAATCACATACTCCCCTCTCTTCGCTCAGGACACCGGCGCTTTCAATATTTACCTGCTCCTCGTGCGGCTCCGTCTCCAGCACTGACGCCCAGCAGAGGGCGCGCACTGACTACGTCATCGCGCCCTCTGAACTGAGCGTCACTGCCAGAGGATGCTGGAGACGGAGGCACACCGGAAAGAGGAGCAGGTAAATATCGCGCAGTGCTCCCCTCCCCGTATACTTACCTGCTCCTGGCGCGGTCCCTGCTTCTCCCGGCGCTGCATCGTCTTCCTCTATTGAGCGGTCACAGTTACCGCTCATTGCAGTCATGAATATGCGGCTCCACCTCCACAGCCGAGTCTCGCAATACATGGAGACGCACGCTCGGCTCCAGAGTGCAGGGTGCAGTGCCGGGTATTAACATGCGAGACTCGGCCGTGTTTCTCGCATGTGTGATCCCGGCCTGAGTCTCATATCAGGTGCCTTGCTATTGATAAATCATCTTTTATTACTTTAAGTAAATTACCTCTTCCAGGATATGGGCAGGACATTGTCCAGAAGATAAAGTTGCCTTCAAACTTCATTACCCTGTATCTCGCCTCCCAACAGCGCTAATGAAATTAAAATTATGAGATATTGCTTTTAATAACTTCCTAACATACTAGTACATTCTAGTTAAGAAGCTTTTTCCCGCAAATGGAAAAACAATAAAAAACAATGTTGGGGTTACTATTTTTTACCATTCCTCACCCCCAAAATTTTTACCGATACCCCCTAAAATCATAGTAATCATTTGCTAGACCCCCACTACGTGGAGGCAACAGAGACAATGACATAATGGGGCCTGGTGCTGCATATGGGGTCATTAAAGTGGTAAAACTGTAGCACAAATGTTTTCCATAGCTACCATACAATCGAGTCCATGCAGTAAAAATGATGATTGATGCATAGTGCCTTCAGAAGATGCCAAAAGATTTAAAAAACATCTTGAATGTGGTTTTGAAAACTTTGGTGGCTGCACTTTATAAATCATCATCAACATCATAAGAATTTTATACCACAAAAAAAATAACAGTTAAAGGTGAATTAATGATTAAATCCTTACCTTACCTTTAGTATGGAGCATAAAATCCTGATGACAGCTTCCCTTTGAAGCCTCTTCAATATTGGTCACCAAAAATTTGTTTTGGATATATCCTTAAAAATGTAGAAAATTGGTAATAAACTTTTAAGACTTAGCATCTTAAAATAATGAAAAGATGTTTTTAACATGAGAACATAGTTTGCTTAAAAGTGTGAAAAATTATAACATTTCAAACTTTAAATTTTTATAAACACAAAAAAGTGAATCTTAAAATCGGTCCAGAGGTGGAGTGAGGCCCTCTGACACCAGCTAAAATTTCAGCTAGATATGCATCATCGGACACACATTCAGCTGAAATATATTGCAGCACAAAGAATCCGCCAGCAACCTGCACTGTAGTACACACCGCTGTCCAATTTGCGTCCAACACCTGACCTCGGTGTGCCCATGACTGGGGGCATATGGTAGTGACGTCACGAGTGATGGTGGGGACGCATGGAGTGGGAGCAGAGAAAGGCGAGAAGAATATATATTTTTTTTATGTGTTGCAGAAGAACAAAATAAATGATCAGAGAAAGGGGCATGAAGCACTATGCCCGGCATGGTGTCCCCTCCTCCCTCCATGGAAAACAGCTTACTCACCGGCCCACGGCGCGTTCGCCGGTGTGCTCCTGTCTCCTCCCTCCTCTGTGCACGCTGCACGCTGTGTCCCAGCAGCATGCCTACGGTGCGTGTGTATGAACTCAACTGTTCTAATAGGGGCAGCACGCACATATGGTAAATACATAGTAACATAGTAACATAGTTAGTAAGGCCGAAAAAAGACATTTGTCCATCCAGTTCAGCCTATATTCCATCATAATAAATCCCCAGATCTACGTCCTTCTACAGAACCTAATTGTATGATACAATATTGTTCTGCTCCAGGAAGACATCCAGGCCTCTCTTGAACCCCTCGACTGAGTTCGCCATCACCACCTCCTCAGGCAAGCAATTCCAGATTCTCACTGCCCTAACAGTAAAGAATCCTCTTCTATGTTGGTGGAAAAACCTTCTCTCCTCCAGACGCAAAGAATGCCCCCTTGTGCCCGTCACCTTCCTTGGTATAAACAGATCCTTAGCGAGATATTTGTATTGTCCCCTTATATACTTATACATGGTTATTAGATCGCCCCTCAGTCGTCTTTTTTCTAGACTAAATAATCCTAATTTCGCTAATCTATCTGGGTATTGTAGTTCTCCCATCCCCTTTATTAATTTTGTTGCCCTCCTTTGTACTCTCTCTAGTTCCATTATATCCTTCCTGAGCACCGGTGCCCAAAACTGGACACAGTACTCCATGTGCGGTCTAACTAGGAATTTGTACAGAGGCAGTATAATGCTCTCATCATGTGTATCCAGACCTCTTTTAATGCACCCCATGATCCTGTTTGCCTTGGCAGCTGCTGCCTGGCACTGGCTGCTCCAGGTAAGTTTATCACTAACTAGGATCCCCAAGTCCTTCTCCCTGTCAGATTTACCCAGTGGTTTCCCATTCAGTGTGTAATGGTGACATTGATTCCTTCTTCCCATGTGTATAACCTTACATTTATCATTGTTAAACCTCATCTGCCACCTTTCAGCCCAAGTTTCCAACTTATCCAGATCCATCTGTAGCAGAATACTATCTTCTCTTGTATTAACTGCTTTACATAGTTTTGTATCATCTGCAAATATCGATATTTTACTGTGTAAACCTTCTACCAGATCATTAATGAATATGTTGAAGAGAACAGGTCCCAATACTGACCCCTGCGGTACCCCACTGGTCACAGCGACCCAGTTAGAGACTATACCATTTATAACCACCCTCTGCTTTCTATCACTAAGCCAGTTACTAACCCATTTACACACATTTTCCCCCAGACCAAGCATTCTCATTTTGTGTACCAACCTCTTGTGCGGCACGGTATCAAACGCTTTGGAAAAATCGAGATATACCACGTCCAATGACTCACCGTGGTCCAGCCTATAGCTTACCTCTTCATAAAAACTGATTAGATTGGTTTGACAGGAGCAATTTCTCATAAACCCATGCTGATATGGAGTTAAACAGTTATTCTCATTGAGATAATCCAGAATAACATCCCTCAGAAACCCTTCAAATATTTTACCAACAATAGAGGTTAGACTTACTGGCCTATAATTTCCAGGTTCACTTTTAGAGCCCTTTTTGAATATTAGCACCACATTTGCTATGCGCCAATCCTGCGGAACAGACCCTGTCGCTATAGAGTCCCTAAAAATAAGAAATAATGGTTTATCTATTACATTACTTAGTTCTCTTAGTACTCGTGGGTGTATGCCATCCGGACCCGGAGATTTATCTATTTTAATCTTATTTAGCCGGTTTCGCACCTCTTCTTGGGTTAGATTGGTGACCCTTAATATAGGGTTTTCATTGTTTCTTGGGATTTCACCTAGCATTTCATTTTCCACCGTGAATACCGTGGAGAAGAAGGTGTTTAATATGTTAGCTTTTTCCTCGTCATCTACAACCATTCTTTCCTCACTATTTTTTAAGGGGCCTACATTTTCAGTTTTTATTCTTTTACTATTGATATAGTTGAAGAACAGTTTGGGATTAGTTTTACTCTCCTTAGCAATGTGCTTCTCTGTTTCCTTTTTGGCAGCTTTAATTAGTTTTTTAGATAAAGTATTTTTCTCCCTATAGTTTTTTAGAGCTTCAATGGTGCCATCCTTCTTTAACAGTAAAAAGAAAGCATTTGCACTACTAATTGCCTGTCTTACTTCTTTGTTTAACCACATTGGGTTTTTCCTATTTCTAGTCCTTTTATTCCCACAAGGTATAAACCGCTTACACTGCCTATTTAGGATGTTCTTAAACATTTCCCATTTATTATCTGTATTCTTATTTCTGAGGATATTGTCCCAGTCTACCAGATTAAGGGCATCTCTAAGCTGGTCAAACTTTGCCTTCCTAAAGTTCAGTGTTTTTGTGACTCCCTGACAAGTCCCCCTAGTGAAAGACAGGTGAAACTGTACAATATTGTGGTCGCTATTTCCTAGATGCCCGACCACCTGCAGATTTGTTATTCTGTCAGGTCTATTAGATAGTATTAGGTCTAAAAGTGCTGCTCCTCTGGTTGGATTCTGCACCAATTGTGAAAGATAATTTTTCTTGGTTATTAGCAGAAACCTGTTGCCTTTATGGGTTTCACAGGTTTCTGTTTCCCAGTTAATATCCGGGTAGTTAAAGTCCCCCATAACCAGGACCTCATTATGGGTTGCAGCTTCATCTATCTGCTTTAGAAGTAGACTTTCCATGGTTTCTGTTATATTTGGGGGTTTGTAACAGACCCCAATGAGAATTTTGTTACCATTTTTCCCTCCATGAATTTCGACCCATATGGACTCGACATCCTCATTCCCTTCGCTAATATCCTCCCTTAAAGTGGACTTTAGACAAGACTTTACATAGCTGGGAGGCATTTAGTTAAATCTATGTTCACTTGCAAGGTATCTCCCAGACAATAGCTGGGAGACATCTTGTACAAAAGGCATCCTCCACAAGGGAGGCGCCTGAGCAATCCCTATAGTTGTAAGGTGGTTGGTGTGTATGTTGCCAGGTCCCCGATCCCTAGTCTGATATAGTATCCCATATCGCATACCTTATGTCCTCTTATTAGGTCTCACTTCCTGTGACTGCTTTGGTGGTGTGCGTATCACAAAATCGCGTCTGCGGTATCAGTACCCTACCATCCCTTATTACGTAACATCCTCTCTATTTATGTATGGTGCCGTCCTGTATTATATAGCGTCCTATTATGTGGAGTATCATCCATTATTACATATTATCCTGTCTTGTCATCTATAGCACCATCCCTTACATTGAGTATTCTCATTATGTTTGTTATTCACAGAACCCTCTCTATTACATAGAGTGCTCTCTTGTAAAATGGCAGCAGATAGAGCAGCTGACTGGAAGACCAGTCCATCAGCCGCATCCATCACGAAAAAAGCTTTCCCAGGCTCCATCAGCCGACATTTCAGTTTATATCTAATAAGAGCGGATGGTATGCACTAAAAAACGGAGAGCTGTAAAGAACAAAAAGAACGAGAATCTGATATGTAAGGGATGGTGCTGTATATAACAAGAGGGAACTATGTGATAAGGGACGGCGCTATTCATAAAGAGAGGGCACTATGTAATAAGGGGCGGATATATATATATATATTTATATATATATATATCTGTAGCTTGGTTGCCAAAACAAAAAAGGAGGAGAATACAGGCACATTTCTTGCACAGGGGCCCCCAAGCAGTCCAAAAAAGGAGAATACAAGAATGCAGACACATTTCTTGCACAGGGGCCCCAAGCAGTCTGTGTATGCCCCTAGGTTAAATAGCACATATTAGGTGTACAAAATATGGTTGTGATTTTTTTTCTTTTACACAGTATGCTCTCCTATAGAAAATGTATATTTTCATTTTGTTCCATATTCAATTATGTAAATCAATTTTAATAAATGCATTAACTGCGTACCTTTAATTTTTCAGGTGATATATGCAAAGATATAAAGGATGAATTTTTGCATTTCCTCTTGCAAACCATGGAGTCCTTTGCTGGGTGTCAGCTGTCCTGTTAAGATGATGTAAAAACAATTATCAGCTAGGAAAAAGAAACATTAATTTATACTGTATAATATTTAATAATACTAATTTAAAAAATAGAAACTATTACAAACAGTAATGAAATTCTATTGGTCATCAATGTTCAGAGAGAACTTATAACTAGGATAGCTGTTAAATATTTAGACTAGCACAAATAATTTTCTCTTAACCCCTTTACCCCCAAGGGTGGTTTGCACGTTATTGACCAGGCCAATTTTTACAATTCTGACCACTGTCCCTTTATGAGGTTATGACTCTGGAACGCTTCAACGGATCCCGGTGATTCTGACAATGTTTTCTCGTGACATATTGTACTTCATGATAGTGGTAAAATTTCTTTGATATTACCTGCGTTTATTTATGAAAAAAATTGACACTTGGCGAAAATTTTGAAAATTTCGCAATTTTCCAACTTTGAATTTTTATGCAATTAAATCACAGAGATATGTCACACAAAATAATAAGTAATATTTCCCACATGTCTACTTTACATCAGCACAATTTTGGAACAAAAAATTTTTTTTGTTAGGGAGTTATAAGGGTTAAAAGTTGACCAGCAATTTCTCATTTTAAGAACACCATTTTTTTTTTTTAGGGACCACATCTCATTTGAAGTCATTTTGAGGGGTCTATATGATAGAAAATAACCAAGTGTGACACCATTCTAAAAACTGCACCCCTCAAGGTGCTCAAAACCACATTCAAGAAGTTTATTAACCCTTCAGGTGTTTCACAGGAATTTTTGGAATGTTTAAATAAAAATGCAAATTGCCTCTTCTGAGAAAAAGAGGACTTAAACTAACAGCCCGAAACACCGTGTCTGCGAATTGAGATACTAATTTGGCTTTTATCCTAAGTCATATTGCATGACTCGTTAAAGAGTTGATTGTGACTTGTAGGATCGCTACTTCCAACAGGTGGCGCTATAGAGTTTAAGTCCTCTTTTTCTCAGAAGAGGCAATTTACATATTATACTTCCCAGAGGAGCATTGTACGGCAAATAAGCCTCCTTACCTTGACAAGCCAGAGATGGTATGTCACTCTCCATAAGGAGAAATGATACCCCTTAAATAAAAATGAACATTTAACTTTTTTTCACAAAAAATTTACTTCAGCTCCAATTTGTTTTATTTTACCAAGGGTAACAGGAGAAAATGGACCCCAAAGGTTGTTGAACAATTTGTCCTGAGTACACCGATACCCCATATGTGGGGGTAAACCACTGTTTGGGCGCATGGCAGAGCTCGGAAGCAAAGGAGCGCCGTCTGACTTTTCAATGCAAATTTGACAGGAATTAAGATGGGACGCCATGTTGCATTTGGAGAGCCACTGATGTGCTTAAACATTGAAACCCCCCACAAGTTACATAGTTACATAGTTAGTAAGGTTGAAGGAAGACTATATGTCCATCTAGTTCAACCCATAGCCTAACCTAACATGCCCTAACATGTTGATCCAGAGGAAGGCAAAAAAAACCCATGTGGCAAAGAGTAAGCTCCACATTGGGGAAAAAAATTCCTTCCCGACTCCACATACGGCAATCAGACTAGTTCCCTGGATCAACGCCCTATCAAGGAATCTAGTGAATATACCCTGTAACATTATACTTTTCCAGAAAGGTATCCAGTCCCCTCTTAAATTTAAGTAATGAATCACTCATTACAACATCATACGGCAGAGAGTTCCATAGTCTCACTGCTCTTACAGTAAAGAATCCGTGTCTGTTATTATGCTTAAACCTTTTTTCCTCCAAACGCAGAGGATGCCCCCTTGTCCCTGTTTCAGGTCTATGATTAAAAAGATCATCAGAAAGGTCTTTGTACTGTCCCCTCATATATTTATACATTAAAATAAGATCACCCCTTAGTCTTCGTTTTTCCAAACTAAATAGCCCCAAGTGTAATAACCTATCTTGGTATTGCAGACCCCCCAGTCCTCTAATAACCTTGGTCGCTCTTCTCTGCACCCGCTCTAGTTCAGCTATGTCTTTCTTAAACACCGGAGACCAGAACTGTGCACAGTATTCTAAGTGTGGTCGAACTAGTGACTTGTATAGAGGTAAAATTATATTCTCCTCATGAGCATCTATGCCTCTTTTAATGCATCCCATTATTTTATTTGCCTTTGTAGCAGCTGCCTGACACTGGCCCCTGAATATGAGTTTGTCATCCACCCATACACCCAGGTCTTTTTCATTGACGGTTTTGCCCAGAGTTTTAGAATTAAGCACATAATTATACATCTTATTACTTCTACCCAAGTGCATGACCTTACATTTATCCCCATTAAAGCTAATTTGCCATTTATCAGCCCAAGCTTCTAGTTTACATAAATCCTCCTGTAATATAAAATTGTCCTCCTCTGTATTGATTACCCTGCAGAGTTTAGTGTCATCTGCAAATATTGAAATTCTACTCTGAATGACACCATTTTGGAAAGTAGACCCCCTAAGGAACTTATCTAGATGTGTGATGAGCACTTTGACCCACCAAGTGCTTTACACAAGTTTATAATGCAGAGCCGTAAAAATAAAAAATCATATTTTTTTCACAAAAATGATTTTTTCGCCCCCAATATTTTATTTTCCCATGGGTAAGAGAAGAAATTGGACACTAAAAGTTGTTGTACAATTTGTCCTGAGTACGCTGATACCCCATATGTGGGGGTAAACCACTGTTTGGGCGCTTGGGACAGCTCGGAAGGGAAGGAGCGCCGTTTGACTTTTCAATGCAAAATTGACAGGAATTAAGATGGGACGCCATGTTGCGTTTGGAGAGCCACTGATGTGGAAAGTAGACCCCCTAAGGAACTTATCTAGATGTGTGGTGAGCACTTTGACCCACTTAGGGCTTCACAGAGGTTTATAATGCAGAGCTGTAAAAATAAAAAAATAAAAATTTTCCCACAAAAATTTTTTATCCCCAGTTTTGTATTTTCCCAAGGGTAACAGGAGAAATTGGACCCCAAAAGTTGTTGTCCAATTTGTCCTGAGTACGCTGATACCCCATATGTTGGGGTAAACCCCTGTTTGGGCACACGGGAGAGCTCGGAAGGGAAGGAGCACTGTTTTACTTTTTGTGGGGGGGGGGGGAACCACCGTTTGGGTGCATGGGAGGGCTCGGAAGGGAAGGAGCATTATTTGGAATGCAGACTTAGATGGATTGGTCTGCAGGCATCACATTGCGTTTGCAGAGCCCCTTATGTACCTAAACAGTAGAAACCCCCCACAAGTGACCCCGTATTGGAAACTAGACCCCCCCAAGGATCTTATCTAGATGTGTTGTGAGAACTTTGAACCCCCAAGTGTTTCACTACAGTTTATAACGCAGAGCCGTGAAAAAATAAATAAACAAATTTCCCACAAAAATGATTTTTTAGCCCCCAGTTTTGTATTTTCCCAAGGGTAACAGGAGAAATTGGACCCCAAAAGTTGTTGTCCAATTTGTCCTGAGTACGCTGATACCCCATATGTTGGGGTAAACCCCTGTTTGGGCACACGGGAGAGCTCGGAAGGGAAGGAGCACTGTTTTACTTTTTCAACGCAGAATTGGCTGGAATTGATATTGGACGCCAAGTAGCGTTTGGAGAGCCCCTGATGTGCCCAAACAGTGGAAACCCCCCAATTATAACTGAAACCCTAATCCAAACACACCCCTAACCCTAACCCCAACGGTAACCCTAACCACACCTCTAACCCTGACACACCCCTAATCCTAATCACAACCGTAAATGCAGCCCCATCCCTAACTATAGCCTTAACCCTAGCCCCAACCCTAACCCTAGCCCCAACCCTTGCCCCAACCCATGCCCCAACCCTAACCCTAGCCCTAACCCTAACCCTAACCCTAGCCCTAATCCTAACCCTAGCCCTAACCCTAATGAGAAAATGGAAATAAATACATTTTTTTTAATTTTTCCCTAACTAAGGGGGTGATGAAGGGGGGTTTGATTTACTATTTATAGCGGGTTTTTAGCGGATTTTTATGATTGGCAGCCGTCACACACTGAAAGATGCTTTTTATTGCAAAAAATGTTTTGTGTTACCACATTTTGAGAGCTATAATTTTTCCATATTTGGGTCCACAGGGTCATGTGAGGTCTTGTTTTTTGTGGGACGAGTTGACGTTGTTATTGGTAAGGGGGTCGGGGAGGGCATCATGTTATAGTGTAAGATCGCTGATCTGACACTTTGCTGTGCATGGTGTCAGATCAGCGATCTGACGTGCTCTTCTCCTGGCTTCACAGTGCCTGCTCCCATAGGGGTGGAGCTGCATATTCATTACTGTAATGAGCTGTAAAGGTGACCGCTCAGTACAGGAAGAAGCTGCGGCGCCGGGAAGCAGGGATTGCACAGCGCCAGGAGCAGGTGAGTATAATGGGGAGGGGGAGCACTGCGCGATATCTACCTGCTCCTCGTTCCGGGCACCGCTCCGTCTTCAGCAGTGACGCTCAGGTCAGAGGGCGCGGTGACGTGGTTAGTGCGCACCCTCTGCCTGAACGTCAGTGCAGAAGACGCTGAAGGTGGAGCGGCGCCGGAAGGAGGAGAAGGTGAATATTGAAAGTGCCGGGGGCCTGAGCAATGGAGAGGTGAGTATGTGATTTATTTTTTTTATCACAGCAACAGCAAATGGGACAAGTGTCTGTATGGAGCTTCTATGGGGCCATAACATTTGTGCAGCATTATATGGGGCAAGTGTCTGTATGGGGCTATAACGTTTGTGCAGTACTATATGGGGCAACTGTCTGTATGGGGCAAATGTCTGTATTGAGTATCTTATGGGGCTATAACGTTTGTGCAGCACTATATGGGGCAAATATCTTTATGGAGCATCTTATGGGGCCATAATCAACATTTGTGCAGCATTATATTGGGCAAATGTGTCTATCGAGCATCTTATGGGTCCATTATTAACCTTTATGCAGGATTGTATGGAGCATCTTATGGGGCCATCATAAACTTTATGGAGCATTATATGGGGCTCATGATTCAATATGGATATTCAAAAACACTTAACCTACTGATGTCTCAATTAATTTTACTTTTATTGGTATCTATTTTTACTTTTGACATTTACCAGTAGCTGCTGCATTTCCCACCCTAGGCTTATACTCAAGTCATTAAGTTTTCCCAGTTTTTTGTGGCAAAATTAGGGGGTGGGGTCGGCTTATACTCGAGTATATACGGTATTTATTCTTTATCTACCCTAAATAAGGGTCTGTTTAAATGGAACAACAGATAGCACTAAATAATTTCACGATGAGTATACTTTTATCATTTGACGGTAATTTAATAGTTTGTTTACATAGGCAGACCGCAGTAAATGATGCACAGTCTGCAATCTGTAATAGATCACACAGTGCACATAGCCTGCCATAGTTCTCAGTAGTGCAAGTCCTGTTTACACAGGGTGATTGTCCTGCCTATAACTGATTTTTGAGCTGTGCAAAAGATTTTACCTGATGTACTAGCGTTTTGCTTGTTCGTCGGTTGATCGGTAACTTGATTACACTGAAAGATTGTGGTGAACAAGCGTTCTTAAGAATGATCGTTTGCAGTTATCTTTCAGTGTAAAGGTAGAATTGCAAAGAAATGAGGTAATGCTCTTGTTCGTAAAATAAACTCCCTTATTATGCATTGTGGGATCCCTTAGTATACAGTATCTGGTATTGTTATGTATAGTGCTGTCTCTTATTACATAGCATCTCCTTATTATATAAAGAGCTCTCCTTTAGTGCATAGAGTCTTCTCTTGTTATGTATATAGCTAGCTATACATTGTTACATGGCGTCACTTCGTTATAAATAGAGCTGTCCCTTATTACATAGAATCCCCTTTTGTTACACATAGCACTGTCCCTTATTACATAGCATCCCCTAGAGATGTTTACTTTTGTCCCTTATTATATAGCATCCCTTCTTGCTATGTATATAGCTTCCCCATTAGATAGGATACCTTCTTGCTATGTTTAAAACTGTCCCTTATTACAAAGCACCTTCTTTTTTATGTATATCATAGTTTCTAAATACATAGCATCCCCACTTATGTAGAGGGCGGCTGTCCCTTATTGCATAGTGCCTCTTTTCCCATGTATATATCACTGTCTCTTATTACATAACATCGTTATGTATATCTCTGTCATTTATTACATACTGTCATCTTTTATAGTGCAGTCCCATATTATATAGCATTCCCTCTTGTTATGTATAGCACTGTCCCATATAACGTATGATCCCTTTTTGTTATATTTAGAGCTTACCCTTATTACAAAGCGCCTCCTCTTTTTATGCATATCGCAATCCCTTATTACACAGCATCCACTCGTTATGTATAGCTGTCCCTTGTAACATGGTGTCCCCTCGTTATTTATAGTGTTGTCCCATATTAAATAGAATTCCCTCTTAAGTATATCGCTGTCCCTTATTACATAGGATCCCTTCTTGTTATGTTTACCGCTTTCCCTCATTACAAAGTGTCTCCTCTTGTTATATACATATCACTGTTCCTTATTACACAGCATCCCCTTGTTATGTATAGCTCTGTCCCTTATTACAGTGTCCCCTCTTGTTATAGTCCTGTCCCACATTACATAGTATTCCCTCTTGTTATGCATAGAGTGGCCCCTTATTACACAGAGTTCCCTTTTATTATGTATATCGCTGTCCTTCGCATCCCCTCATTATATATAGCTCCATCCCTTATTACAAAGCACCTCCTCTTATGTATATCACTCTTATTACATGGCATCCCTTCGGTATGTATAGCGCTGCACCTTATTAAATCGCGACCCCTTACTATAATTATCGCTGTCTCTTATTATAGAGTATCCAATCTTATTATGTTTAGAGCTTTCCCTCACTACAAAATGCCTCCTCTTGCTATGTAGAACACTGTCCCTTATTACATAACATACCCTTGTAATGTATAGTTCTGTCCCTTATTACATAGTGTCCCCTCTTGGTATGTATAGCATTGCCCCTTATTACATAGCATCCCCCTCTTGTTATGACTAGAGATGTCCCTTACTATATACCGTCACTTCTTGTTATGTATAATGCTGTTTCTTATTACATAGCACCCCTTGTCCTGTATAGTGCTGTCCCTTCATAATGAACAACACCATCCCCTTATTACAGTGTATCTTCTATTGTTATATATAGATCTGTACATAAGACAAAACATTTGCACAACATGTACTGCTCCCTCTGTCTCCTTACATTGACAGATGTGCACCAGAGAACCTGCTTGTTCATCATGTGACCTATCACATAATATCAAAAAGATCATGTGACATGTCATATGATACATAGAGTCCTGGGGCCCACACACTCCAAACTGGCCGTATATATGCTGAGGTGAGTTAACTGGTTAAGAAGAAAAAAATAATTATGAACTGAGGACTCTGGAAAAGTAAAGTACAACAAAGTATACAAATGAGTATAAAAGGTTGCATGTAACTACAACATAATACAATGTTTATTTTTAAAATATAGCTATTCTAGAATACATTTGCCCCAGCTGCTAACTCTATACCACACCACAGACTATTTTTAAAATTGCTGAAATTGGTAAAATGAGAACGACAAAACAAGCCAGAAGCACAACAGTGTCATGATAAACAAAAGAGAAATAAGTAACTGAATGAAATCCCAGCAGCCTTTGCAACAGGATCAGCTGAATTCGGATACTGCCAGAGTAGCACACTGCTTGTTGACATGCTAAAAAAAGACTATTCTCACTCAGAGGCCCCCTCTGTATGTTCAAGGTTTCTGATTTCACAGGGTGGAAGAAAGACAAGTGTAGGCAGTCATTCTGCTAGATAATTTAACCATTTTGTTATTACAAGCGCAAAACCCAGAAACAATGCATCCAACACTTATACATATCAATAATAGCACGTAAAAAAATAAAAATAAATCAACTGTAGATGTGTATTGGATACAAATGTTCTGGAATGATGTACAAATGTTGTGTTTTACCTACATAATTTTGTGTTTTAGGTTCCTGTTTATTTCTCATTCTGTGCTTGCACAGTGATTGGGTTGTTCTTATTGTGATGTAACAGCTGAGGTTGACCAATCAGATGTCTCCCCTCCGACAAAAGGTACAACAGCAAATCAACAGTTCATCAAGCAGACACACATCTGTCAGTGCAGGCTTACCCAATCAGATTATAGTCCTTTCTCCCAGAGCAGATGTATGGTCCTGCCAGTCTTCCCCTTCAGCTTGAGATCCTGCAACTTCCAGTGCCAAATAGAATTGTTCAACTTCATGCATAGTTCACACTGAACAGGCGGCAGCTTCCACATGTTACCGTTCCAACACACAGACTGCTCATCTTCCTAGCTGACCTGTGCAGTCTCCAATCAGAGAGAGACTCTGCTTTGTCTCTCTCAGAAACAGCTCACATTTTGGCTGGTCGCTCACCAGCTTCAACATGCTCCCTTCTGCTCAACATCCAGCAGACTGACACAAGGTGAACCCACTTTCTGGTCTTTTGTCAAAACTAGTCAGATGTATATAATTAAGAGCAGTGCTAGGACTTAACCCCACCCTACCTGGATCTGCTATATCCCCTCCCATGCCCACAGCTGAGGGCTGATCACCTGCTAACCACCACCCTCCCCCAGTATATACAAGGCTTAAATTGACCTGAGTGGAAGGCTCATGTCTGGCCAATTGCGAAAACGATTATCATCTCTCAGCTCTTGGGGGAACACCATTTAAGACATTACAAAGAGTGATCTATTTCAAGTGTTTATTTCTGTTATTGTTGATGATTATGGCTTACAGCCAATGGAAACGTTATTATCTCAGTAAATTAGAATACTTTACAACACAAGCTTGGACTGCTACCTAACTCTCTATGAAATGTAAATATAAGTATGTGTCAATGACACACACATACATACTATATAATATATATATATATATATATATATATATATATATATATATATATATACACACACATATATATAGTATATGTAGACATTTATTTTATCTATTCTATTTTAACCTATCAGTGTGATTTTACATTACACCGCACTGAACTGCCGACTTTTCTAAAGGACACAGGCACATATTTCTCGCAAGTCACACTGATGGTCCGTGTGGTGTGTGAGTTTTTCTCACACCCATAGACTTTCATTGGCGAGTCACAGCCGAGATACACTGACAATCGCAGCATGCTGCGATTTCACTCACACGTATAATATGGACGAGAAAACAACGGATGATGAGAGCTGCTACCATAGATTAACATTGGTCCGAGTGCTATGCGATTGTTTGTAGCATAGCACTCGTCCGTATTACGCTCTAGTGTGACTCCGGCCTGGTAGGACAGCGCTGTTCTGGAGTCATGAGGGCTCAGTCTTGCAGCATGGGTGCTGTGGGGCACCAGACTGTCTGCCCTGCTGGTGCATTACCACTGTGGCGATGGTTGGTGCATGGCTCCGCTCCGTTAGGCGGTAGGACCCCCTATGAGGTTTGCTGTGACGTGGCAGTGGGCTTCATACAGTCTGATCAGAATGTTAAACTAAGAACCTCATGTTCAGTTATTTATATTTTTGCCGAGAGGCATTAGATCATCGTATGATTTTTGGAGGTGCTGTCCTTTCTCTTTTTTGAGCATATTGCATGTTCTATCTTTTTTTCCTTCGGATGTGCACTCCTCCCATTTGGCACAGGTGATTTTAATTAGCAGGAAACTACAACATAAGGGGTCTATCCAGTGACGCTGCTACCATTAGGCGATTTGAGCTTTTTGGCTCAGGCGGCAGAAGAGAGGGGGCGGCAGATTCTGTAGTACCCGGCCCCTAGAGGCCCCCAGCCAGGAGTGGACATACCGCCAATGCCACTGCTCTGGGGCTGAGAGGTGGAAGGTGACCCCTGCAGGCAGGCCCGGTATCATGTAGCATCAGGCCCCTGTCACTCGCTCCTGTAATCCTGCCAACACCCTCAGCTGGGTAGAGAGCGGCACGGGAAGTGCAGGAGTTCAAAAGGGGGGCGTGTCATGCAGGGAGAGACACTGGCCAATGAACGCTTTCCTCACCAGACTGAGGAGAGCGCTCACTGGCTGCTGTCTGTCCTCCTGTATGGCGTGTCCCTGGTGACTGGTGAGTACTTCCTCCCTTACAGTACAGTCGGGGGCCCCGCCGCACAGCACACAGGGATAGCAGTGGAGGAAAAGCAGGACTTACAGTGTGTCTTCTTCCTCCACTGTTCTGTCCCCAGCAGGCTGCAGCATCTCGGTCCTCCTCACTGTGAAGAGATGGGGAGGAGCTCACTGCACGGGACAGCACAGCAGCACCAGGAGGCTGTTATCAGTCTGCTCTGTGCCCCATCCCCCACAGTGAGTTCTGCAGCCCTCTCCAGCTGAACTGACCTCCTCCAAGGCTCCTCTGATCACCTATACAAGATTAGTATGTGTGTATGTATATGCTTGTATATGTATGTATGTGCATCTGTGTATGTACAGTGTGTGTGTATCTATGTGTATGCTTCTGTGTGTATCTGTGTATGCATGTACAGTATATGTGTATGTCTGTGTGTATAATATGTGTGTATCTGTATGTGCGATATATTTGTATGTATATACGGTATGTATGTTTATGTGCATGTATGTACAGTATATGTGTATGTCTGTGTACGGTATGTGTATACTTTGTGTATATAACTGTATATGTATGTACGGTACGAGTATGTGTACCTGTATGCATGTACGGTATATATATGTGTATGTACGGTATATGCGTGTATGTATGACGGTATGCGTATCTGTGTGTATGTACAGTATATGTATGTGTATCTGTGTATGTACGGTATATGCATGTATGTATGACGGTATGTGTATCTGTGTGTATGTACAGTATATGTATGTACGGTATGTGTGTGTACGGTATGTGTGTGTATATACGGAATATGCATGTGTGCACGATATTTACCTCTCCTCGTTCCAGTGCGGCTCCGTCTTCAGCGTCCTCTGGCAGTGACGCTCAGGTCAGAGGGCACGGTGACGTAGTCAGTGCGCGCCCTCTGCTGAACGTCAGTGCCGAAGATGGAGCCGCACGAGGAGCAGGTAAATATTGAAAGTGGTGGGGTCCTGAGCGAAGAGAGGTGAGTATGTGATTTTTTTTTTTTTTATCGCAGCAAAAGTATATGGGGCAAGTGGCTGTATGGAGCATCTTATGGGGCTATAACACTTGTGCAGCACTATAAGGGGCAAGTGACTGTACGGAGCATCTTATGGGGCTATAACACTTGTGCAGCACTATATGGGGCAAGTGGCTGTATGGAGCATCTTATGGGGCTATAACACTTGTGCAGCACTATAAGGGGCAAGTGACTGTACGGAGCATCTTATGGGGCTATAACACTTGTGCAGCACTATAAGGGGCAAGTGGCTGTGCGGAGCATCTTATGGGGCCATAACACTTGTGCAGCACTATATGGGGCAAGTGGCTGTGCGGAGCATCTTATGGGGCCATAACGTTTGTGCAGCACTATATGGGGCAAGTGGCTGTACGGAGCATCTTATGGGGCCATAACACTTGTGCAGCACTATAAGGGGCAAGTGGCTGTGCGGAGCATCTTATGGGGCCATAACACTTGTGCAGCACTATATGGGGCAAGTGGCTGTGCGGAGCATCTTATGGGGCCATAACGTTTGTGCAGCACTATATGGGGCAAGTGGCTGTACGGAGCATCTTATGGGGCCATAACTCTTGTGCAGCACTATATGGGGCAGTGACTGTATGGATCATCTTATGGGGCCATAACACTTGTGCAGCACTATAAGGGGCAAGTGGCTGTACGGAGCATCTTATGGGGCCATAACGTTTGTGCAGCACTATATGGGGCAAGTGGCTGTACGGAGCATCTTATGGGGCCATAACACTTGTGCAGCACTATAAGGGGCAAGTGGCTGTGCGGAGCATCTTATGGGGCCATAACACTTGTGCAGCACTATAAGGGGCAAGTGGCTGTGCGGAGCATCTTATGGGGCCATAACACTTGTGCAGCACTATATGGGGCAAGTGGCTGTGCGGAGCATCTTATGGGGCCATAACGTTTGTGCAGCACTATATGGGGCAAGTGGCTGTACGGAGCATCTTATGGGGCCATAACTCTTGTGCAGCACTATATGGGGCAGTGACTGTATGGATCATCTTATGGGGCCATAACACTTGTGCAGCACTATAAGGGGCAAGTGGCTGTACGGAGCATCTTACGGGGCCATAACGCTTGTGCAGCACTATAAGGGGCAAGTGGCTGTGCGGAGCATCTTATGGGGCCATAACACTTGTGCAGCACTATAAGGGGCAAGTGGCTGTGCGGAGCATCTTATGGGGCCATAACACTTGTGTAGCACTATAAGGGGCAAGTGGCTGTGCGGAGCATCTTATGGGGCCATAGCGCTTGTGCAGCACTATAAGGGGCAAGTGACTGTATGGAGCATCTTATGGGGCCATAACACTTGTGCAGCACTATATAGGGCAAATATCTCTATGGAGCATCTTATGAGGCCCTTATTACCCTTTATGCAGGATTATATGGGGCATATTTTAATATGGAGCATCTAATGGGGCCCATCAAACTTTATGGAGCATTATATGAGGCTCCTGATTCAATATGGATATTCAAAAACACTTGTAGCTGCTGCATTTTCCACCCTAGGCTTATACTCGAGTCATTAAGTTTTCCCAGTTATTTGAGGCAAAATTAGGGGGGTCGGCTTATACTCGGGTCGGCTTATACTCGAGTATATACGGTAACTGGATTTGCGCTGCTAGGTTTTTTTTATTTTTTATAAAACTCCGGGGTCAAGTGCCCGCCCCCCCTCCTCCCTCCCTCCTTCCCGCCCCCCCTCCAGCAGGGACTGTGTGTGTGTGTGGGGGGGGGCGCCATTTTTCCGTTCGCCTCAGGCAGCAGAGAGGCTAGGTTCACCCCTGGGTCTATCCCATTTTTGCTCTCACTGAAGCGATGGGAGGAAGGTGTTTCATTACTCCTTTCATTTGGTGTGGGTGCTGTGTGATGGCCGTTGTTGCTATGGTTTTGTGCAGGTGGGACGGCGCAGTCTGGAGTCATGGGGACTCAGTCTTGCAGCATGGGTGCTGTGGGGCACCAGACTGTCTGCCCTGCTGGTGCAATGCCGCTGTAGCGATGGTTGGCGCACGGCTCCGCTTCGTTAGGCGGTAGGACCCACTATGAGGTTTGCCGTGACATGGCAGTGGGCTTCATACAGTCTGATCAGAATGTTAAACTAAGAACCTCATGTTCAGTTATTTATATTTTTGCCGGGAGGCATTAGATCATTGTATGATTTTTGGAGGTGCTGTCCTTTCTCTTTTTTGAGCATAAGAATTGTCTCTGCAGAGGATAATTTCATTAAACGTACTTGCCTCAAAAAAATCTAATTGACAGGACCTCAGATAACAATCCTCATAAATGATGCAAAGACATGAAGTAGTTGACACATATCAACATACATTGTCCAGAGGTGATCGCAAAAAGTAGGCCTTTATAGTCAGTGCTGCAGAAATAGCCGCTACTGAAGACTGCAAACCTGAAGAATAAACTTTTTTGGGCCAAGCAACACTAGGACTGGACATTAGTATCAATTTTTTTATTTTCACAAGGTTAACAGGAGAAATTGCAGAACAATTTGTATTGTGCAATTTCTCCTGAGTATGCAGATATCCCATACCAGGGGGAAAACTATTGTTTAGGCGCACGGCCGGGCTCAGAAAGGAAGGAGTGATGTTTTGGAACACAGACTTTAATGGAATGTTCTACGAGTGTCATATTGCATTTGGAGAGCCTCTAATTTGCCTAAACAGTGGAAACCCCTTACAAGTGACCCCATTTTGGAAACTAGACACCTCAAGGAATTTAACTAGACATGTGAGCACCTTGAACCCCCAGATGCTTCATAGAATTTTACAACATTGATCTGTGAAAATGAAAAAACCATTTTTCCTACAAAAATGTTTAGCCCCAAATGTTCTCATTTTCACAATGATAGCAGGAGAAAATGGACCCCAAAATTTGTATAATTAATTTCTCCTGAGTACACCGATACCCCATATATGATTGCATGCTACGTTTGAGGCAGAGTGCAAAGCTCAGAAGGGAAGAAGAGCAATATTGGAGTTCAGATTTATTTGGAATGGTTTGAGGGTGCTGTAACTTTGGCAGGGCCCCTGAGGTGCCAGAACAGCAGAAACCCCCCATATGTGACACAATTTTGCAAACTATACCCCCCAATGAATTACTCTAGGGGTGCAATGAGAATGTTAACCCCACGTGTACCTCACAGAATTTTATACCATTGGGAAGTGAAGAAAAAATAAAGTACATTTTTACCACTATAATGTTGTTTTATCCCCAAGTCTTTAACTCTTCTAAGGGCTAAGGCTACTTTCACACTAGCGTCGGATTCGGCCCGTCGCATTGCGTCGGGCCGAGATTCCGACGCTAGCGTTTGATGCGCCGTACAACGGGTGCAGCGGATGCATTTCTCCGGCGCATCCGCTGCCCCATTGTGAGGTGCAGGAAGGTGGGGGTGGAGTTCCGGCCGTGCATGTGCGGTCGGAAAAAGCGGTTCGTCGGCAGCAAAAAACGTTACATTCAACGTTTTTTGCTCCTGGCGGTCCGCCACACCACGGCGCAACCGTCGCACGACGGTTGCGACGTGTGTCAATATGTCGCAATGCGTCAGTAATGTTACTCTATGGGGCAAAAACGCATCCTGCAAACAACTTTGCAGGATGCGTTTTTTCCCCTAAACGATGCATTGCGACGTATTAAAAAAAACGCTAGTGTGAAAGTAGCCTAAGAGGAAAAAATGGACCTCGCTTTGTTATAAAAATTTCTCCTGGGTGCGCTAAGACCCTACATGTAATCGACAAATACTTCAGGCATAGTGCAGAGATCTGAAGGGAAGGAGCACAATATTATAGTGCAGATTTTACTGTTCTGGTCTGTGGCTGCCGCGACCCACTGGGATAGCCCGTGAGGTGTCAGAACAGCAGAGCTCACCTTTTTACAAACTACACCTCTCAATGAATTAATCTAGAGGTGCAGTGAGCATATTGACACCACAGTTATGCTACAGAAGTTTATACCATTGGGCAGTGAAGAAAAAGGAATTACATTTTTACCACCAAAATTTTGTTTTAGCCCCAGATTTTTCATTTTTACATGTGGAAATGGGTAAAAATGGCATCAAAATTTGTCCCATAATTTCTGCTTTCCAGAAACAAGCAGCAGTGGTTGTTGAGATAAAATTGCAAACTGCCATGGTAGTGACCAGTAGGCTGTAGTGACAAGTACATGGCAGTCACCAGTACATTATACCAAGCTCACGCTTGTAGATACATGCACCGGTATATTAAGCAAGCTCTCATCACTACAGAAATGCCAAACACTGGACGCTAAATGAGGTTTAGCTCAGGAGGGAGGGGTTATTTGGATTTTGGAGCATAAAATTTGTCGATTTTTTTTTGAAGTTCGAGGAGCCAGAGTCTTTGTACTACCGGTAACGTGGAAGACCCCTGTATTTCCATTAACAGATGAAGGACTAATACTGGAGATGTCATTTTTGAGTTGTCATTGTAAGATACTATTTTGAGACATTACTGTGAGATGTGGTTATGAAACTTTTTTTGAGATGCTACCCTAATCATGTGGTACTCAGTTGTTCTAGCACACACATATGCTGTAATCTTTTCTTTCCATATGGGTGGCCATTTTATTAAGAAAAATACAAAGTACAATGTTTGTTTTGAGATTTACTCTGGATGTTTTCCATCATCTATTTGAACCTTCTCCCAGGTATAATATGTAATGTTGCTATCAGGTTGGTTCACTATCTACCTCCGCATGAAATGATCTTTGCTTATATCTTTGACTATATATTGTATATCTTTATATGCTTATATGAATAGGCAGTACATATCTTTATTTTAAACTTCCTATACAATTTTAGGTAAACTATCACTAACAGAAATCGATTTTATTTTAGTAACACCTGGATAAAGATTCAGGAGATTAAAAACATTTTTTCTTCTACTTGACGGACTATTCTTTTATAACTTGTATGTAATATGAACCTTATTAATAAAACACGTTATATTCAGTCCAAAAATATTTGGACAGTGACCGAATCGTTGTTATTTGGGCTCTGAATGCAACTATTTTGTATTTAAAAAGAAACAATGGAGATGCAATTAAAGTGTAGGCTTGTGAACGTTCAAGTTTAAAGGGGTTGAACAAAAATATCCTGTGAAACATTTAGGAATTGCAACCATTTTTCTACAAATCTTCATCATTTCAGGGTCTTAAAAATAATTGAACAGATTAACTTTACCATAAATAAAATGTTAATTTGTAGTACTTCGTATGTTATCCTTTGCAGGCAATGACTGTCGGAAGTACAGAAGCCATCGATGTCACCAAATGCTGGGTTTCCTCTTTTGTGGACAGCATCAAGTTTTCTAGGAATGGAATGAGTTAGACGGGGACAAATTGCAACATCTTTCTTTTTTCCCATTCTTAATGATAACCTCTTTTAGAGCCTAGATGCTGGATGGAGAGTGATGGTTAACTTGTCTTTTCAGAGTCACCCATAGGTGTTTGATTAGGTTCAGATCTTGGCCACTTAATCACTTTTATCCTGTGTGAAGAATATTGAAGATGTCAATTCATGTCAATCATTTGTATCCCATTTCGCCTGGGATTATAAAACTCTCTTTCCTTAGTCCAGCAGGGACTCAGCAGGAAGTCGAATATTCTCAAAGCGAAAACTGGCAGTTCGCTTGGAGGGGGTGAAACATCCAAAAGGCTGTGAGTGACATATCTCACACCTTGAAGCCAGCCAGCTCAGAGCAGGACAAAGGCTTTCTTGCAATATAGAGTCATGCTGAAGGTGCCAAAGAACATTCTAGAAACATGATCCATAAGGAGTTATGGAGATATTATATGTCCTAGCCGTACATCGTGTACATATTCGAGATATCTAGAATGGACCTAACACCTCTCAGGGTCTCGATCCGCTCTAGCACCCCAGGCAGGGTAGATAAATAAAATGGCTATAGGAACCAGATGGCAAAGGTGTGAAAAATCTCAGCGCGTAGCAGGGGATCGGCCGGATCTGATGGTGCCAAAACTGCCTCACTGGGACCGTCCATTAAAGAGTTATGACTCAGCTTAGGTTTTGGAGTTTTAGCTGTCAGAGGTAAGGGGGAATTTAGGTTCAGTCCAGAGGACCCAAAGGGGATAAAGGTGAATGTAAGGCCATGAGGCACTCTCTGTTATGCACGCGGTCTGCTTCAAAAGGGGGATCTAGTCGAGTACCATTCTGTGAAGGACCTAGGAGCCAGCTGGCAGCCCATGGCCCCTGTGCATACATGGTCGTACATCAACTATCTGCTTACATCTCTTGTCCTGCTACTATTGTGTTTGCATATCTGACTATTTGACTATTGTATATGTATAACCTTCATGGTTATAGTGTACTAGCGTTGCCCGGTCATAATAATCAAGTGTGGTTAGTTATAACAAATTATAATGATTATATCGCACATAAAAACATTTCACATCATATATTCAACACTACAGATATACAACACGAATTAAGTAAATGATTACCCAAATATTTTCAACTCATTCAAGAGCCTTTTTGAAAACAGCATTTTTGGTTTTTCCTTCTGATGCAAAGATGAACAGATTTCCCACATCATCCTGTCAGCCAGAGCCACCGGACTACTACCCCTAATATCCCAATCATCCCATCAGCCAGAGTCACTGGACTACTACCCATAATAGCCCACATCATCCCGTCAGCCAGATCTATATAAGTTCCTTGGGGTCTAGTTTTCAAAATGGGTTCACTTGTGGGGGGTTTCTACTGTTTAGGCACATCAGTGGCTCTGCAAATGCAACGTGACGCCTGCAGACCATTCCATCAAAGTATGCATTTCAAAACGCCACTACTTCCCTTCCGAGCCCCGACGTGTGCCCAATCAGTAGTTTACCCCCACATATGGGGTATCAGCGTACTCAGGACAAACTGGACAACAACTTTTGGGGTCCAATTTCTCCTGTTACTCTTGTGAAAATAAAAAATTGCGGGCTAAAAAATAATTTTTGACGAAAGAAAAATGATTTTTTATTTTCACTCTGCATTATAAACTTCTGTGAAGCACTTGGGGGTTTAAAGTGGTCAGCGCACATCTAGGTTATTTCCATGGGAGGTCTAGTTTCCAAAATGGGGTCACATGTGGGGGAGCTCAAATGTTTAGGCACACAGGGGCTCTCCAAACGCGACATGGCATCAGCTAACGATTGGAGCTAATTTTTCATTCAAAAAGTCAAATGGCACTCCTTCCCTTCCAAGCCCGCCCGTGTGCCCAAACAGTGGTTTACCCCCACATGTGAGGTATCACTGTACTCAGGAGAAATTGCCCAATAAATTTTAAAATCCATTTTATCCTGTTGCCCATGTGGAAATGAACAAATTGAGGCCAAAATAATTTTTTTGTGAAAAAAAGGACTTTTTCATTGTTAAGGATCAATTTGTGAAGCAAAAGTACTCACTATCAAGATAAGTTCCTTGGGGGGTCTAGTTTCCAAAATGGGGTCACTTGTGGAGGAGCTCCAATGTTTAGGCACACAGGGGCTCTCCAAACACGACATGGTGTCCGCTAAAGATTGGAGCCAATTTTTCATTGAAAAAGTCAAATGGCGCTCCTTCCCTTCCGAGCCCTGTCGTGCGCCCAAACAGTAGTTCCCCCCCACATATGGGGTATCGGCGTACTCAGGACAAATTGTTCAATAACTTTTGGGGTCCAGTTTCTCTTTTTACCCTTGGGAAAATAAAAAAATTGTTGCTAAAACATTATTTTTGTGACTAAAAAGTTAAATGTTCATTTTTTCCTTCCATGTTGCTTCTGCTGCTGTGAAGCACCTGAAGGGTTAATAAACTTCTTGAATGTGGTATTGAGCACCTTGAGGGGTGCAGTTTTCAGAATGGTGTCACTTTTGGGTATTTTCAGCCATATAGACCCCTCAAACTGACTTCAAATGTGAGGTGGTCCCTAAAAAAAATGGTTTTGTAAATTTCGTTGTAAAAATGAGAAATCGCTGGTCAAATTTTAACCCTTATAACTTCCTAGCAAAAAAAATATTGTTTCCAAAATTGTGCTGATGTAAAGTAGACATGTGTGAAATGTTATTTACTAACTATTTTTTGTCATATAACTCTCTGGTTTAACAGAATAAAAATTCAAACTTTGAAAATTGCAAAATTTTCAAAATTTTAGCCAAATTTCCATTTTTTACACAAATAAACGCAAAAATTATTGACCTATATTTACCACTAACATGAAGCCCAATATGTCATGAAAAAAGAATATCAGAACCGTTAGGATCCATTGAAGCGTTCCCGAGTTATTACCTCATAAAGGGACACTGGTCAGAATTGCAAAAAACGGCCAGGTCATTAAGGTCAAAATAGGCTGGGTCATGAAGGGGTTAAAGATTTTTCTGTATTTTCATGACTATGAAAATTGTAAATTCACACTGAAGGCATCAAAACTATGAATTAACATGTGGAATTATATACTTAACAAAAAATTGTGAAACAACTGAAATTGTGTCTTATATTCTAGGTTTTTGCTTTGATGACTGCTTTGCACACTCTTGGCATTCTCTTGATGAGCTTCAAGGGGTAGTCACCTGGAATGGTTTTCACTTAACAGGTGTGCCCCGTCAGGTTTAATAAGTGGGATTTCTTGCCTTATAAATGGGGTTGGGACCATCAGTTGTGTTGTGCAGAAGTCTGGTGGATACACAGCTGATAGTCCTACTGAATAGACTGTTAGAATTTGTATTATGGCAAGAAAAAAGCAGCTAAGTAAAGAAAAACGAGTGGCCATCATTACTTAAGAAATGAAGGTCAGTCAGTCCAAAAATTTAGGAAAACTTTGAAAGTGTCCTCAAGTGCACTTGCAAAAACCAGCAAGTGCTACAAAGAAACTGGCTCACATGAGGACCACCCCAGGAAAGTAAGACCAAGAGTCTCCGATGCTTCTGAGGATAAGTTTATCCGAGTCACAACCTTCTTTCATTCTCTATCAAGAACTGCCATCCCGCTCAGGTCACCCCCACTTTCCACACTTATAGAAACATACAGGCCATTAACACCCAGAAACTTATGAAGAACTTGCAGTCCTCATTGGCCCCAATCTCTTCCATCTCATGTCCTAATTCTGCTCTGAAGCATTACAATGAAACCCTACAAAGTGCCCTGGATGAAGCTGCTCCTCCTATACATAAAGCAACTCAGCACAGACGGCGACAACCGTGGCACACGCTGCAGACACGTTTCCTGCAGCGGTGCTCCAGGTGCGCTGAACGTCTGTGGAGAAAATCTAATCTACCCGAAGATTTCATCCATTATAAGTTCATGCTAAAAACATACAACTCTGCCCTTCACCTCTCCAAACAAACCTATTTCAACACCCTCATCACCTCGCTGTCCAATAACCCTAAACGTCTCTTTGACACTTTCCAGTCCCTACTCAACCCAAGAGTGCAGGCCCCAACCACGGATCTCCACGCTGACGATCTGGCCAATTACTTCAAAGAAAAAACTGACCACATTCGACAGGAAATCATCTCCCAATCTCTTCATACCATGCACTGTCCTCCCTCCCCCATTGCATCTAGTTCACTCTCTGACTTTGAACCAGTTACAGAAGAAGAAGTAATCAGGCTCCTTGCATCTTCTCGCCCAACCACTTGCACCAGTGACCCCATTCCGTCACATCTCCTCCAGTCCCTTTCCCTGGCTGTCACCTCTCACCTAAGAAAAATATTCAACCTTTCTCTCACTTCCGGTATTTTTCCATCCTCTTTTAACCCCTTAAAGACCGCCGATACGCCTTTTAACGGCGGCCGCTAAGGGTACTTAAACCACAGCGCCGTTAATTAACGGCGCTGTGGAAAAAGTAAGTAAATAGCGCCCCCCAGAGTCAGATTTTCTCCGGGGTCTCGAGACCCCAGAGAACATGATTCGGGGTTTTTTTTACCCACCCCGCTTTTGCGATCGCCGGTAATTAACCGGCGATCGCAAAAAAAAAAAAACGCGATTTATATTTAATTTCTCTGTCCTCCGATGTGATCGCACATCAGAGGACAGAGAAAAGGGGAGAAAAGGGGTCCCAGATAGCCCCCCGATACTCACCTGTCTCCCCCGATGCTCCTCGTGGCTCCCGGTGGGCGCCGCCATCTTCAAAATGGTGGGCGCATGCGCAGTGCGCCTGCCGGCCGGCCCCGCAAAAGTCTTTGGGGTCTTGGCTGCCGGGGGTAGCCGAGACCCCAAAGAGCATGATCGGGGTCGGTCTTAGCGACCCCTGTTTTGCAATCGCCGGTAATTAACTGTTTACCGGCGACCGCAAAAAAAAAAAAAAAGCTAAGTGTAATTCTCTGTCCTCTGATGTGATCGCACATCAGAGGACAGAGAAATAGGGGGATTCGGGGACCCTATCATTCTTACTGGTGTCCCTGGGTCCTCCTGCTGCTCCTCCTGGCCGCAGGAGTCTTCTGGGGAAAAGAAAATGGCGGGCGCATGCGCAGTGCGCCCGCCATCTGTCTCCATCTGCCGGCCGGCAGGAGAAGAGCAGTTGGGGCTAAAATTAGGGTAGGGGTAGGGTTAGGGCTAGGGGTAGGGTTAGGGCAAGGGTTAGGGGTAGGGTTAGGGCTAGGGGTAGGGTTAGGGGTAGGGTTAGGGCTAGGATTAGGGTTAGGGCTAAATTTAGAGTTAGGGTTGGGGCTAAATTTAGGGTTAGGGTTGGGGCTAAATTTAGAGTTAGGGTTGGCGCTAAATTTAGGGTTAGGCTTCTTTCACACTTACGTCGGTACGGGGCCATCACAATGCATCGGCCCGACATACCGACGCACGTTGTGAAAATTGTGCACAACGTGGGCAGCGGATGTAGTTTTTCAACGCATTCGCTGCCCAATCTATGTCCTGGGGAGGCGGGGGCGGAGTTACGGCCACGCATGCGCGGTCAGAAATGGCGGATGCGACGTACAAAAAAACGTTACATTGAATGTTTTTTTGTGCTGACGGTCCGCCAAAACACTGATCCAGTGCACGACGGACGCAACGTGTGGCCATCCGTCACGATCCTTCGGCAATACAAGTCTATGGGCAAAAAATGCATCCTGCGGGCACATTTGCAGGATCCGTTTCTTGTCCAAAACGACGGATTGCGACGGATGCCAAACGATGCAAGTGTGAAAGTAGCCTTAGGGCTAGGGTTGGGGCTAAAGTTAGGGCTAGGGTTGGGGCTAAAGTTAGGGTTAGAGTTGGGATTAGGGTTAGGGTTTGGATTAGGGTTGGTATTAGGGTTAGGGTTGGCATTAGGGTTAGGTTTGGGATTAGGGTTAGGTTTGGGATTAGGGTTAAGGTTAGGGTTGTGATTAGGGGTGTATTGGGATTAGGGTTAGGTTTGAGGTTAGGGTTGAGATTAGGATTAGGGGTGTGTTGAATTTAGTGTTTTGATTAGGGTTATGGTTAGGGTTGACATTAGGGTTGTTTTGGGTTAAGGGTTGTGATTATGGTTAGGGTTAGTGATTAGGATTATGGATCAGGTTGGAATTAGGGTTAGGGGTGTGTTGGGGTTAGGGTTGGAGCTAGAATTGGGGGGTTTCCATTGTTTAAGTATATCAGGGGGTCTCCAAACACGACAGCCAATTTTGCGCTCAAAAAGTCAAATGGTGCTCCCTCCCTTCTGAGCTCTGCCGTGCGCCCAAACAGTGGGTTACCCCCACATATGGGGCATCAGCATACTCGGAATAAATTTGACAACAACTTCTGCGGTCCAATTTCTCTTGTTACCCTTGTGAAAATAAAAACTTGGGGGATACAAAATCCTTTTTGTGGAAAAATATTTTTTTTTTAATTTTTTATGACTCTGCATTATAAACTTCTGTGAAGCACTTGGGCATTCAAAGTTCTCACCACACATCTATATAAGTTCCTTGGGGGGTTTAGTTTCCAAAACTGGGTCACTTGTGGGGGGGTTACTAGAGGTTAGGCACATCAGGGGCTCTGCAAACGCAACATAACGCCCACAGACCATTCTATCTAAGTCTGCATTCCAAAACGGCGCTCCTTCCCTTCCGAGCTCTGCCGTGCGCCCAAACAGTGGTTTACCCCCACATATGGGGCATCAGCATACTCAGGATAAATTGGACAACAACTATTGCAGTCCAATTTCTCCTGTTACCCTTGTGAAAATAAAAACTTGGGGGCTAAAAAATCTTTTTTGTGGAAAAAAAAAATATTTTTTTATTTTCACGACTCTGAATGCCCAAGTGCTTCACAGAAGTTTATAATGCAAAGTTCTCACCACACATCTAGATAAGTTCCTTAAGGGGTCTAGTTTCCAAAATGGTGTCACTTGTGGGGGGTTTCCACTGTTAAGGCACATCAGGGGCTCTCCAAACGCGACATGGCGTCCAATCTCAATTCCAGCCAATTCTACATTGAAAAAGTAAAACGGCGCTCCTTCACTTCCAAGCTCTGCGGTGCGCCCAAACAGTGGTTTACCCTCACATATGGGGTGTCGACGTATTCAGGAGAAATCGCACAACAACTTTTGTGGTCTAATTTCTCCTGTTACCCTAGTGAAAATAAAAATTTGTGGGCAAAAAGATCATTTTTGTAGAAAAAATGCGATTTTTTTTTTCACGGCTCTACATTATAAACTTCTGTGAAGCACATGGGGGTTCAAACTGCTCACCACACATCTAGATAAGTTCCTTAAGGGGTCTAGTTTCCAAAATGGGGTCACTTGTGGGGGGTTTCTACTGTTTAGGCACATCAGGGGCTCTCCAAACGTGACATGGGGTCCGATCTCAATTCCAGCCAATTCTGCATTGAAAAAGTCAAACGGCGCTCCTTCACTTCTAAGTTCTGCGGTGCGCCCAAAAAGTGGTTTACCCCCACATATGGGGTATTGGCGTATTCAGGAGACATTGCATAACAAAATTTATGGTTACATTTCTGTTCTTACACTTGTGAAAATAAAAAAAAATGGTTCTGAATTAAGATGTTTGCAAAAAAAAGTTAAATGTTCATTTTTTCCTTCCACATTGTTTCAGTTCCTGTGAAGCACGTAAAGGGTTAATAAACTTCTTGAATGTGGTTTTGAGAACCTTGAGGGGTGTAGTTTTTAGAATGGTGTCACACTTCATTATTTTCTATCATATAGACCCCTCAAAATGACTTCAAATGTGATGTGGTCCCTAAAAAAAATGGTGTTGTAAAAATGAGAAATTGCTGGTCAACTTTTAACCCTTATAACTCCCTAACAAAAAAAAATTTTGTTTCCAAAATTGTGCTGATGTAAAGTAGACATGTGGGAAATGTTATTTATTAACTATTTTTCATGACATATCTCTCTGATTTAAGGGCATAAAAATACAAAGTTTGAAAATTGCAAAATTTAAAAAATTTTCGCCATATTTCCGTTTTTTTCATAAATAATCGCAAGTAATATAGAAGAAATGTTACCACTAACATGAAGTACAATATGTTACGAAAAAACAATCTCAGGATCAGCGGGATCCGTTGAAGCGTTCCAGAGTTATAACCTCATAAAGTGACAGTGGTCAGAATTGCAAAAATTGGCTCGGTCATTAAGTACCAAATTGGCTCTGTCACTAAGGGGTTAAGCATGCCATCATACATCCATTACTTAAAAAAACATCCCTCAATCAAAACTGTGCCGTTAATTATAGACCTGTCTCTAATCTTTCCTTCATCTCTAAACTCCTCGAGCACCTGGTCCACTCCCGTCTCACCCGCTATCTCTCAGATAACTCTCTTCTCGACCCTCTTCAATCTGGCTTCCGCTCTTTACACTCTACTGAAACTGCCCTCACTAAAGTAATGACCTACTAACAGCAAAATCTAATGGTCACTACTTCATGCTAATTCTCTTGGATCTCTCTGCAGCATTCGACTCTGTGGATCATCAGCTCCTCCTCACTGTGCTCCACTCCATCGGCCTCAAGGATACCGTTCTCTCCTGGTTCTCCTCCTATCTCTCTGACCGCTCCTTCACTGTATCTTTTGCTTGTTCCTCCTCCTCTCTCCTTCCCCTTACTGTTGGGGTTCCTCAAGGATCAGTCCTAGGCCCCCTCCTCTTCTCATTGTTTGTCCAATAGGGGCAGTATACAATCAGTAGATTTGGTTTCCAGTACTATCTCTATGCTGACGACACCCAATTATACACTTCTCCTGATATCACGCTGACCTTTTTAGAAAACACCAGTTATTGTCTTACCACTGTCTCCAACATCATGTCCTCCCTCTATCTGAAACTGAACCTGTCAAAAACTGAACTCATGTTTTCTCCCTCTATTAGCCTACCTTTGCCTGACAGTGCCATCTCCGTGTGCGGTTCCACCATTACTCCAAAGCAACATGCCTGCTACCTTGGGGTCATACTTGATTCCGAGCTTTCATTCACCCCCCACATCCGATCACTGGCTCGCTCTTCTTATCTGCATCTCAAAAACATTTCTAGAATTCGCCCTTTTCTTACTGTCGACTCTGCAATAACTCTTACTGTTTCACTTATTCATTCTCATCTGGACTATTGTAACTCTAGTAATCAGCCTCCCTCTTACCAAATTCTCCACGCTCCAATCTGTCCTGAATGCTGCAGCCAGGATCATATTACTCACCAACCGTTACACCGATGCCTCTACCTTGTGCCAGTCATTACACTGGTTACCCATCCACTCAAGAATCCAGTACAAAACTACTACCCTCATCCACAAAGTACTCCATGGCTCAGCACCACCCTACATCTCCTCGCTCGTCTCAGTCTTCCACCCTACCAGTGCCCTCCGCTCCGCTAATGACCTCAGGTTAGCATCCTCAATAATCAGAACCTCCCATTCCCGTCTCCAAGACTTTACACGTGCTGCGCCAATTCTTTGGAATGCACTACCTAGGTTAATACGATTAATCCCCAATCCCCACAGTTTTAAGCGTGCCCTAAAAACTCATTTGTTCATATTGGCCTACCGCCTCAACGCATTAACCTAACTATCCCTGTGTGGCCCATTAAAAAAAAAAAACATAATCAGGTTCCTCGCATTATGTTCTCATACACTTTATGCAGTTAATAGCCCTCTGTGTCTATACTGCTACATACTTAGGCAGTTAACTGGTTCATGCAGCTTTACATGAACACCCAAGCCTTACACTATGGCTGGTCCGACTAACTAAAGCAATTGTTACCATCCACCTCTCGTGTCTCCCCTTTTCCTCATACTTTGTAAGCTTGCGAGCAGGGCCCTCATTCCTCTTGGTATCTATTTTGAACTGTGATTTCTGTTAAGCTGTAATGTCTATTGTCTGTACAAGTCCCCTCTATAATTTGTAAAGCGCTGTGTAATATGTTGGCGCTATATATAACTCTTCAACTGTGAGAGACAGAATCTTTAAAAAAAAAAAAAAAAAAATACAGAAAATCATACTGTATGATTTTTACATAATTTGCACTTTATTGTATGAAATAAGTATTTTATACAATAGAAAAACAGAACTTAATATTTAGTACAGTAACCTTTTTTTTTGACATTTACCGGTAGCTGCTGCATTTTCCACCCTAGGCCTATACTCGAGTCAATAAGTTTTTCCAGTTTTTTGTGGCAAAATTAGGGGGGGGGGTGTCGGCTTATACTCGAGTATATACGGTAATTATTTAAAAATCATATAATGTGATTTTCTGTTTTCTTTTTTTTTTAGACTCTGTCTCTCACAGTTGAAGTGTATCAAATACTTAAGATTCCCCACTGTATGTATGTGTGTGTATATCTATAATATAACGCTGGGAGCGTCACTCTGTCCGAAGCCTCTATAGACTGCGCAAGCGCAAGCGCCGGCGCAGTCTGGGCCTCACAGAGCGACGCTCCCAGGAGATCGCGGTATGCGTAAGCACTGAACGCATACCGCGATCTCCACCGGAGAGTCAGGGACCGCCAGGAGGGAGGGTAAGTATACTCACCTTTCCCGGTTCCAGCGCTGCTTGCGGCTCCGTCTCCCGGCTCCTCTGCTCCCGGCTCCGGAGGGCGCGTACTGCGCAGGCGCCGATTCCTGCTGCCGGAATCGGCGCCTGCGCAGTCCGCGCTTTCCGGCGCCATTTTCTTGAAGACACTCTCCGGCTCCACTGCAGGTGTGTCTTCAAGAAAATGGCGCCGGAAAGCGCGGACTGCGCAGGCGCCGATTCCGGCAGCAGGAATCGGCGCCTGCGCAGTCCCCGCTTTTTGGCGCCATTTTCTTGAAGACATACCTGCAGTGGAGCCGGACGATAGGTGAGTATGGTATTTTTTTTTTTTTTTATATGGCAGCAGCATTCGGGGGCATACACACTGGAGCGGGGGGCATATAATACAATGGTGGCGCAGGATGGGAGCAGCACATGACAGAACGGGCGCAGGATGGCAGCAGCACATGACAGAAGGGGCGCAGGATGGGAGCAGCACATGACAGAACGGGCGCAGGATGGCAGCAGCACATGACAGAACGGGCGCAGGATGGCAGCAGCACATGACAGAACGGGCTCAGGATGGCCGCAGCACATGACAGAACGGCCGCAGGATGGCCGCAGCACATGACAGAACGGGCGCAGGATGGCAGCAGCACATGACAGAACGGGCGCAGGATGGCCGCAGCACATGACAGAACGGGCGCAGGATGGCCGCAGCACATGACAGAACGGGCGCAGGATGGCCGCAGCACAAGACAGAACGGGCGCAGGATGGCCGCAGCACATGACAGAACGGGCGCAGGATGGCAGCAGCACATGACAGAACGGGCGCAGGATGGCAGCAGCACATGACAGAACGGGCTCAGGATGGCCGCAGCACATGACAGAACGGCCGCAGGATGGCCGCAGCACATGACAGAACGGGCGCAGGATGGCAGCAGCACATGACAGAACGGGCGCAGGATGGCAGCAGCACATGACAGAACGGGCGCAGGATGGCCGCAGCACAAGACAGAACGGGCGCAGGATGGCCGCAGCACATGACAGAACGGGCGCAGGATGGCAGCAGCACATGACAGAACGGGCGCAGGATGGCAGCAGCACATGACAGAACGGGCGCAGGATGGCAGCAGCACATGACAGAACGGGCGCAGGATGGCAGCAGCACATGACAGAACGGGCGCAGGATGGCAGCAGCACATGTCAGAACGGGCGCAGGATGGCCGCAGCACATGACAGAACGGGCGCAGGATGGCAGCAGCACATGACAGAACGGGCGCAGGATGGCAGCAGCACATGTCAGAACGGGCGCAGGATGGCCGCAGCACATGACAGAACGGGCGCAGGATGGCAGCAGCACATGACAGAACGGGCACAGGATGGCCGCAACACATGACAGAACGGGCGCAGGATGGCAGCAGCACATGACAGAACGGGCGCAGGATGGGAGCAGCACATGACAGAACGGGCGCAGGATGGCAGCAGCACATGACAGAACGGGCGCAGGATGGGAGCAGCACATGACAGAACGGGCGCAGGATGGCAGCAGCACATGACAGAACGGGCGCAGGATGGCAGCAGCACATGACAGAACGGGCGCAGGATGGCAGCAGCACATGACAGAACGGGCGCAGGATGGCCGCAGCACATGACAGAACGGGCGCAGGATGGCAGCAGCACATGACAGAACGGGCGCAGGATGGCAGCAGCACATGTCAGAACGGGCGCAGGATGGCCGCAGCACATGACAGAACGGGCGCAGGATGGCAGCAGCACTTGACAGAACGGGCGCAGGATGGCAGCAGCACATGTCAGAACGGGCGCAGGATGGCCGCAGCACATGACAGAACGGGCGCAGGATGGCAGCAGCACATGACAGAACGGGCACAGGATGGCCGCAACACATGACAGAACGGGCGCAGGATGGCAGCAGCACATGACAGAACGGGCGCAGGATGGGAGCAGCACATGACAGAACGGGCGCAGGATGGCAGCAGCACATGTCAGAACGGGCGCAGGATGGGAGCAGCACATGACAGAACGGGCGCAGGATGGCAGCAGCACATGACAGAACGGGCGCAGGATGGCAGCAGCACATGACAGAACGGGCGCAGGATGGCAGCAGCACATGACAGAACGGGCGCAGGATGGCAGCAGCACATGACAGAACGGGCGCAGGATGGCAGCAGCACATGACAGAACGGGCGCAGGATGGCAGCAGCACATGACAGAACGGGCGCAGGATGGCAGCAGCACATGACAGAACGGGCGCAGGATGGCAGCAGCACATGACAGAACGGGCGCAGGATGGCAGCAGCACATGACAGAACGGGCGCAGGATGGCCGCAACACATGACAGAACGGGCGCAGGATGGCAGCAGCACATGACAGAACGGGCGCAGGATGGGAGCAGCACATGACAGAACGGGCGCAGGATGGCAGCAGCACATGACAGAACGGGCGCAGGATGGGAGCAGCACATGACAGAACGGGCGCAGGATGGCAGCAGCACATGACAGAACGGGCGCAGGATGGCAGCAGCACATGACAGAACGGGCGCAGGATGGCAGCAGCACATGACAGAACGGGCGCAGGATGGCAGCAGCACATGACAGAACGGGCGCAGGATGGCAGCAGCACATGACAGAACGGGCGCAGGATGGCAGCAGCACATGACAGAACGGGCGCAGGATGGCAGCAGCACATGACAGAACGGGCGCAGGATGGCAGCAGCACATGACAGAACGGGCGCAGGATGGCAGCAGCAAATGACAGAACGGGGACGCAGGATGGGAGCAGCAAATGACAGAACGGGCGCAGGATGGGAGCAGCAAATGACAGGATGGGAGCAGCAAATGACAGAATGGAGGCGCAGGATGGGAGCAGCACATGACAGAACGGGGGCGCAGGATGGGAGCAGCACATGACAGAACGGGGGCGCAGGATGGGAGCAGCACATGACAGGATGGGGGCGCAGGATGGAGCAGCACATACCAGGATGGAGACCATATACCAATATAAATGCTCGCCACCCGGGCGTAGAACGGGTTCAATAGCTAGTATATATATATATATATATATATATATATATATATATATATATATATATATATATATATATATGTATATGTATGTATGTATGTATGTATGTATGTATGTATGTATATATATATATATATATATATATATATATATATACACATACACACACACATACATACATACATACATACATACATATACACACACACACACACACACACAAATCCATGTTTTGTCCTCCTAAAACTGGCTAATAAATGACTGTTAAACATACTGTTAAAACTAAATTTGTCTGTCTCAAAAGTTCTCCCATCTGACAGCAGAAAAAATGTTGCATTCAGAGACAGCTTTCAGTGATTTAATTCAGTATTTTATGCAAAATTTGTGAGCCCTGCTTCAACTGCCCACACAGAATTTTTGACAGCTCTCTACATAAACCAACTCATACAAAAAAGCTGTCAATCACTCCGTAAGCCTGAGGTTCTTTCTCATGGTCTAGTTTCCGGCGAAGTCTGGGAACTATAGTTGTACTTACAGACAAAGCAAGTAACCCTGACATCAAAGTACTAGTTGTAAAGCCTAGTTGTTGTTAACACTACTTGTTTCCACAGACAACACAACGTCACTACTTTCTACCGAGAAATCCTAAAATAGTTGCCCAGCAACACTGGTGAGACGCAATCCATAAACTGTTGAACTAATGACAAAATAGCAGCAGATGAGAACGATTTTCTAAGACTGGGTCTGCATGCATATTAGTTGGCTGCTGAGCAACACTGCACATTTTTTATCATAACTTGCCATGATTCTTTAGTACACATATAGGCTATATCTGGTGAAATGTGTCAGTTTTGCAATGTTGTACACTACTGCTTGTGTAAACAGCCAGTACTAAACGGCGCAGGCGCCAGATTTGATTGGAAAACAGCCCGGAGGAGGCGGCGCCCGGCGCCGAAGAAGGTTTAAGTGACTGAAGAGTGGTGTTTGCAGCAGGGCGTTAAGACCTGCCTCCAGGATTAAAGAGAAGTATTTTGGCGAATTTATAAAACGCTTTATTTTGGCTTTAACTGCACCAATAACTAAAAGAGCCACCTAGTCAGAATGCAGCATTACTGCTGCACAAGGTGGCTCTTTTAGTTTCTAACGGCTGGAGGGGGTGACAGAGTCCCTTTAAGTGGTCCAGCCCCCTACTGGTAAGTCAGGCTAAAAGTGTTCAAACCCTTCAGATAGTATAAACTGTATGTGGGCCTGCCCTTAACTACTAATGTCAGCAGAACTCACCAATATCGATGGGTTCAGCCGAGAGTCTAAAGTGTAAAGGTACCGTCACACTCAGCGACGCTGCAGCGATATAGACAACGAGCAGACCTAAACTAGATCGCTGGAGCGTCGCTGTTTAGGTCGCTGTAGAGATGTCAAACACAGCAACTCCAGAACGATGCAGGAGTGATCCAGTGACGTAATGGCGACTCACTTCTCGCTCTCGCTGGTTGTTAGCTCCATGTTAAACAGCCAGAGTGTACCGATCCGACACACATCTAGGGGCCCTATGCTCGTTTCTGGTGTCGTAGCTTTTGATGTCAAACATGACGATACACGCCGATCTGGCGACGAAATAAAGTTCTGGACTTCAAGCGATATCACAGCGGGATTCAGATCGCTGCTGTGTGCCAAACACAACAAGATCGCTATCCAGGACGCTGCAACGTCACGGATTGTTGTCATTCTCTTTGCAAAGTTGCTGAGTGTGACGGTACCTTAAGGAGGCCCCTGACAGATGATTTTTGCGGATAAGGATCCGGCACATATGATTTCAGACTGCAGAGCCTTTTGATATCTAAGAGATAAGCTGCCACCAGAGATGATTGATAACAGCTCTCTCAAAAACAACACAGGAGCGCCCAAAAAGCGAGCACACCTGTGTGTCTGAGAGATGGGTGCCTGAAAGACAGACCGAACTTAGGCTATCCAAAGTATATGAGGACTTTAGATACTTATTCGGATACCATTTATGGACTCCTTCAGATGGCTGCATTTTAAGTCTTTGCATTGTTGACATGTGTAACAGACAAAACTAACACTAATAATCTACTGTCAGATCTGACAAATTCAAGAATTACCACATCTCCAAATTACTACAGGATCAAAACCAACATCAGTCATGTATATAGAGGAACCACCATCAGTACAGTAATATGGCACCAAAACCACCATCAGTACATGAACACCGCACCAGAACAGAATATAAATACAACACCAGAACTGTGTTATAAGTGCATGAATATATCAACAGAACTACCAACAATGTATAAACAAAGCACCAAAACCACCATCATTTGAATATAGCACCAGAATTCTAATCAGTACATGAATACAGCACCATACAGAAACCACAGTACTTATTTGATGCAGTCAATAGTTAAAGATTAACTTATCTTTTCAGACATATCTACATGTGTTTGGCTCTTTAATTCTCAGGAGACTGGTGGTTATCTTAGTTCCCACTGTTCACTCAAAAGACCTCTGAAGTGTGCCACTCAGGAAACAGGAGAGCACAGAAAGCCAAGAAGTTTTTACTGCATATGCTGCATATTATTCTGTTTCCTGAGCTGCACTATTTTGCCTCACCCTAAGGCTGCCGTCACACTAGCAGTATTTGGTCAGTATTTTACACCAGTATTTGTAAGCCAAAACCAGGAGTGGAACAAATAGAGGAAAAGTATAACAGAAACATATGCACCACTTCTGCATTTATCAACCACTCCTGGTTTTGGCTTACAAATACTGATGTAAAATACTGACCAAATACGGCTAGTGTGACGACAGCCTAAAGGTTATAGTAAAAAAATACGCTGTATATATAATGTAAGTTAACCCACCT
The DNA here is from genome assembly GCF_032444005.1 of Ranitomeya imitator. Lineage (NCBI taxonomy): Eukaryota > Metazoa > Chordata > Amphibia > Anura > Dendrobatidae > Ranitomeya > Ranitomeya imitator. The sequence continues at coordinate 235,959,200 of NC_091284.1, forward strand.
TACCATAAAGATACACCACAGGTTTAGATAACAGAAAACAGGAAAAACATTTTTCTAATTAAGAATTCCTGGCATTGTAAACAGCAGGGGTCATTATCACTAATTTTAGTCCTGATGGGACCTGAACGAGGCTGCATGAAGGACCTTCTACTTGATTAAATTGAAGGTGCTGCGATTTTTATTTTTGCATTAATAATTATTGATTCCCCCATCACAGCCCACAGTGCACAGTGCGAGCAAGTTATTAGGTATTCGCCTCGGTATATTCGAGTGACCCACGCAGCATGTTAGGCGCTTTATTTGCAGCCAATGAACATGCTGCGCTGGCTTGCCAATCACAGTAATGCTAGTGTCATCTTTGGTGTGGCATTACTGTGATTGGCTGGCCTTCCAGCATCATAGGGATTATTTAAAGACTGTCAAGGTCATCTTACCCACATTGCAACCGGAAACAGATTAGGGAGACCGTAGTTTCCACATAGGGACAGTGAAAGAAGCATAGGGAAAGTGATAAGAGGTTATAGTGAGTGTTATTTATTCCAAAAGCTCTTTTAAGAGGTGAAGATTGTCACGATTAGTTGTTTGTTAAGAGGGGATTTAGTAGGGGGAGATTTACTATATATACCAGAGTATAAGCCGAGATTTTCAGCCCCCAAAAAAAGGGCTGAAAGTGCCCCTCTAGGCTTATACTAAAGTCATGGTCGGCGTGTGAGGGGGAGCGACGACTGTCACATACTCACCTGCTTCTGGCGCCGTCCCTGCGTGTCTCATGGTCTCCGGCAGCGTCTTCCTCTGTTCAGCTGTCACGTGGTACCGCTCATTAAAGTAATGAATATGGACTCTACTCCCATTGGGGTGGAGCCGCATATTCATTCCTGTAATGAGCGGTACCACATGACCGCTAAACAGAGGAAAAAGCTGCCGGCGCCGGAGACAATCTGTCCAGGAGAAGCTGCCAGGGACCGCGCTGGGAGAAGGTGAGTATTTCATATTCACCGTTCCTCGTTCCACTGCTGCCCCGTCTTCCGCGTCCTCTGCAGTGACTGTTCAGGTCAGAGGGCGCGATGATGTAGTTTTGTGCGTGCCGCCCTCTGCCTGAATAGTCACTGCGGAGAGACGGGGCGCTGAGGAGCAGCAGGCAGCGACGAGAGGGGAGTATGTCTTTTTTTCTTGCAGCTGCAGCATTATATGTGGCACATTGTTATATGGAGCATTTTATGGGGCCATAATCAGCATTTTTGCAGCATTATAAAGGGCATATTTTAATATGGAGCATCTTATGGGGCCCATCATAAATTTTATGGAGCATTATATGGGGCGTATTTTGTACGGAGCATCTTATGGGGCCCTTCATGAACTGGATGGAGCATTATATAGGGCTTCTGATTCAATATGGATATTGAAAAACACAACCTACTGATGTCTCAATTAACTTAACTTTTATTGGTATCTATTTTTATTTTTGACATTTACCGGTAGCTGCTGCATTTTCCACCCTAGTCTTATACTCGAGTCATTAAGTTTTCCCAGTTTTTTGTTGCAAAATTAGGGGTCTCGGCTTATACTCGGGTCGGCCTATACTCGAGTATATACGGTAATAGAAGGAAGGGAAGGTGGGTGAAAGGCAGGCACCTGGGTGTTCTCATCATTGCAAACACATCCTGCAGCTGTCTGCTATTTTCCACTTAAAATACCTAATATTTGTCTAGCAGTTGTGCGACTGGCGCAATCTAGGTAGAAATAATTTAACGGGGGCAATAATCTTCATTACTCTGCATTTGGAGTGAGTCAGCAAGGCGATTGAAAAAAAAAATCATAATTTTCTATTGGTTTAAAAAATAGCGTAGCTTCATTAAGCAGTTGTGCGACTGGCGTAATCTGGGTAGATTATATCGTATGTGACAATTTAGCAGGGGCAATGATCTTCATTACTCTGCATTTGGAGTGTGTCAGCAAGCCGATCTCCAAAAAATAGCACACACAATGCTAGATACAGTGCATTTGTACATAAGACCTTTGTAAGGGTACTTGTGAAAAATAAAGCCAGTATTTTTGTTTCATAAGCATAACTCATTCAAAATGAGAAATGGTGACGTTAAGGAATGTGGATGTGGTGGTGCCCGCCAAGGACGCGTGACGAATCCGAAGGGGACTGCATCTGATTCTAGGATCCTGTCAAAATATAGTCCACGCACTATACCACTAGCGAACCCAGACAAGTGCCAGAATATTGTGGGTTGGATGGCAGACAAAGGCTCCATTGTGTTGACAAGCATCACCATGAAGTATTCCACACGGTCCAGTCTCAGCAGCCAAGAGGCTGGGCCTCTGAATCCTGAAACTGGTCCTTCTTCCTTCCACCATCAAGAGTCCCAGGAGACATATGACCCAACGGTGGCCACTCTGAGGGACGGTTTACATTCCCTTGTAATTTGTCAGGCCTCTCAATGTGCATCAATAAAGATGGTCGGGAGGAGGTGGAGTGCAGTGATGTCCAAACATTTGAGCACCCACAGCCAGGAGAAAAGCACGTTGGGGAAGGTCAATTGATGTCTGAACAGTTGAAGGATTATCAAGAGGCACAGTTGTCATCAGGTCAGCCTCAAATCACAGCTCAGAGGGAGGATCAGATTGAGGAATTGGAAGCAGACCTGGTCGATGATGAAGCCACTAATCCAAAACTCATGCAAAACCACCACCACTCATGCAAAACCAAGCCAAGAAGAGGCAATAACACTGCCAACTTGAGCACCACCAGCATGCTAAAGCACATAGCAGCTAAGCACCCCAGTAGGTGGGCGGAACGCCTGGCTACCAAATCTGTGTCTGAGGGTGAAACCACTGGCCCTTCCCCTGTGTCATGGCCTTCCCAATCTGCTGACCATGAAGCAGGCGCTACTTCCTCCTCCCCATGACATGGTTGCACACACACACAGACACACACACACACAATAGTCAGCAACCACGTCCACTTCATTGTCCCAGCACAGCATTCAGTTGTTACTACCCCAGACATTTCCTAGAAAGCAGAAATATCCACCTACCCACAGACCTAAACACCCACATTAGCAGATTGCTAGCCCTGGAAATGTTGCCGTTTTGACTTCTGGGAACTGAGTCTTTCCATGACCTCTTGGCGGTGGCAGCCCTACAGTACTCAATTCCCAGCCGACAATATTTTTCCCGGTGTGCCGTCCCCGCGTTACATAAGCACGTGATACACAACATCAGTCGTTCTCTAGCCAAAGCAGTCACAGGTAAGGTCCACCTAACCACAGACGTGGACAAGTTCTTGTGGACAGGGACAATACATTTCCCTGACGGCACACTGGGTTAACCTGGTGGAGTCTGGAAAAGTGTCAGAGGCAGGGACATCACACATTTTACCCACACCAAGAATAGCGGGTCCAACTTCCATCAAGGTTTCAGTCTTCTCGTATTCCACTCCCTGTCTCTCCTCCTCATCTTCAGCGGAACTAGCCTCCCCATCACTCCCCAGGTGGGAGCTCTGCAGCACTGCCTTGGCAAAGCAGCAGCACGCTCTGCTAAAAGCACATCTTTTAAGTGATAAACCTCACAATGCAGCCAAGCTGTTGAAAGGGATATAAGAACAGACCGATTAGTGGCTCTCCACTAGGAGGATAGGATGGTTAGTGTTGTTCCTGGTGAGGACACTGAATTTTGACTCTTTCTAGTCTGCCACACATGGCAGAGTTCCCGTCCTTATGCCTTTCCCAAGACCCTCGTGTGAAAGACATTTTGTGCACCTTTCTTGACCCACGGAACAAGGACAAATTTGCTTCTCTAATGTCAAATGCAGATGTGCCATTTTCAGTGCATGCATGCCAGAGGGCCGTAATGGAAGACTTGCTCAAACGATTACCCTCAGACAATGCTAGTGGCAGAAGTACCAACTCTTTTCTCCCACAATGATTACAGGGGAGGGCCACAAACACCAGGTGCCACTCGGCCAACTGGGCCATTTTCATGACACCGTTACATCAGCAAGGGCCATCTGTGGGTGTAACTTTGACGAGGAGAGAGACGTTGACCAAGATGGTGAAGAACTATTTAAGTGATCATACCAATGTCCTTCCTGATTCTTCAGTTCCCTTCAACTATTGGTTGTCCAAGCTGCACACTTGGCCAGCCCTCTCTTTCCACACCTTGGATGTGCTGCGATGCCCTGGCGCGAGAGTGTTGTCTGAGCGGGTTTTTAGTTCGGCAGGTGCAATCATTACGGATAGCCGCACACATCTGTCAAGGAAAATGCAAAAAGGCTGACTCTTCAAAAACTTAACAAAGGCTGGATTTCCTCCGACTTTGTAAGCCCTACGGATGACAGCAAGGTTACTTAAAAAACAAAAAACATTTGGCCTGCATTTAAGTTGTCTTAATGCCCATCCCTTACCATCTAAAACTATTTTGTTCAAGAAATCAACTCCTCCTCCTACTTCTGATTCTGCAACAAGTACTTAATGTTCATCTATGTATACCCCACGTGGGTATTGTTTTATACTTATTGAAATCTTTGCACACTGTGCAATGGTGAAACTTGTACTCAATATCTCTACTTCTTGTAATAACTGCTAAGTGTACTGTGATGTCCCCATCATGGCGTCTTTCAGCTGGTCTAAGAAAGACCCCTTGGCTAATTTTTTTTAAAAAAAACCTTTGCACATTGTGCAATAGTGAAACTTTTACTCCCTATCTCTACTTATTCTAATAACTGAAAAGTTTATTGTGATGTCCCCATCACATTGTCTTTCAGCGTGTCCGATACAGTCCCCTTGGGGTAATTTTTTCTACTCTCAATTATACTTTTTGATTGTGTTGCCCTTCTCACGGTCTCTTAACAGTGTATTTGGTAGCCTGATGTTTTTTGTTCAAAAATGTCCAAGTGCAGACCCAAATTGATTAATATGCTCCACACAATTCTACAGGTTTCAGCCTTACACAGAATAATAATATGAGTAATGAAACATGCTCTCTTTATATAATGCTAGTTCTAAAATCTTACTCACACATCCCTTTATAAAGGGAATTTTGACATAATACCGTATATACTCGAGTATAAGCCGAGATTTTCAGCCCATTTTTTTGGGCTGAACGTCCCACTCTCGGCTTATACTCGAGTCATACCCAGGGCTCGGCAGGGGAGGGGGAGCGGGGGCTGTCTAATTATACTCACCTGCTCCTGGTGCGGTCCCTGGCGCTGGCAGCTTCTTCCCGTACTGAGCGGTCACATGGTACTGCTCATTACAGTAATGAATATGCGGCTCCACCTCCCATGGGGTGGAGCCGCATATTCATTACTGTAATGAGTGGTAACGGTGACCGCTCAATAAAGGAAGAAGCTGCAGCGCCAGGAGCAGGTGAGTATAATGGGGAGGGGGAGCGCAGCGCTGCACGATATTCACCTGCTCTTTGTTCTGGGCGCCACTCCGTCTTCACAGTCTTGTGCAGTGACACTCAGGTGAGAGGGTGCGGTGACGTGGTTAGTGCGCGACTTCTGCATGAACGTCAGTGCAGAAGATGCTGAAGATGGAGCGGCGCCGGAACGAAGTCAGGTGAATATTAAAAGTGTTGAGGGCCATTATTAACCTTTATGCAGGATTATATGGGGCATATTTTAATATAGAGCATCTTATGGGGCCATCAAACCTTATGGATCATTATATGGGGCTCCTGATTCAATATGGATATTCAAAAACACTTAACCTACTGATGTCTCAATTAATTTTACTTTTATTGGTATCTATTTTTACTTTTGATATTTACCGGTAGCTGCTGCATTTCCCACCCTAGGCTTATACTCGAGTCATTAACTTTTCCCAGTTTTTTGTGGCAAAATAAGGGGGGTCGGCTTATACTCGGGTCGGCTTATACTCGAGTATATACGGTACTTCTCTTAGCATATGCCACATACTGCTCATATACTCAGCACCCCTGCAGGTGGATGGAACGCCTGGGTACAAAATATGTGTCTGATGGTGAAACCACTGTCCCTTCCCCTCTGTTACATCATTCCCACTCTGCTGTCCAGGAAGGAAGCTCTGAGGCCTCCTGTCCACACTCTGCTTTTGCACAGACACAACAGTCAGCAATCACGTCCAATTCGCTGTCCCAGCGCAGAGTTTAGTTGTCCCTTGTCAGCATATATGTCTATTCACAAATTGCTAGTTAGATAGGGTAAACATATTCGTTAGCAATTTACATTGTCCGATGCTGGACAAAGACTATTGCTGACTTTTCCAGGCTCCTAAATGAGACTTGTATCTCTTCATTAAACTGTTGCTTCCCTTACATTTTCTAAATTTGGGTCCTTACAAAAAATGGTGGTGGGGTATTGGCCAGTTTCTGTATATTTCAAACACGTCTAAGAGACTGGGTTAATACGCTCCTCAGACCTATTCAGGCAATAGCCTTACACATATTGGAACATGGTGTCATGCCGTTGCTGCCACCGCCTCTCCCCACTGCAGCTCGCCGGGTGTGCGCGCGCGTCGCATTCAGCTCTGCGCGTGCGCACATCTGATTCCTCTGTTGGCGCTCTTTCCTGTCCTCTCCGTCATCCTGGAGGACTGTAACCCGGAAGTAGCTCCCATGCTGCTATGTAAACTGCTTCCTGCTGCTTCTCTGCGCCTGATGTTCATTTGTGTTTACAAGTGCTTCTGGCCACCTGTGGACTCTGTGCGTTCCTAGCTCTCTGACTTTGGGTCTCCTCCGCCCTCTGCAGTGCCTGCCTGTTTCCTGTGTTCCTGCCTTGTTCCTTCAGTTCCTTCAGTTCCTTTTCCTCTGTGGTACCTGCCCGGCTCCTATATCTTTTCCTGGTCCTGTCAGCCTCCGTGCCTCCGTAGCGTTCCCATCTTCTCCCTTGTCTCAGTAGTTCCTTTCTGCTCCCTCTTTCCCTTTGTGCCTGCTGTGTACCCATTTGATCTCAGTCGACCCTCCAGCTTCCGTGGCGATAGTCCCTCACGGGCCTGCCCCTAACTCTCCCTGTATAGGGGGCGGTCCACCTGGTCAGCTCGTCCGAGAGGGGTTCGTCATCACGGTCCAGTGGGTCCACTCTCCGTTTTTCACTGTTTGAATCTACATGCTCTAATAGGACTGCACTCGGGTGACATCCGAGTGCAGCCAGATTCTTACAGCGTCACACATGGTCATTGCCATGCTAAGGCCTTTACCTGAGTTCTGTAGCACTGCCTGTCACCTGAGTAATACACTCCACAGACCTCGACACTCTCTGGGACATATCCTGTAATTACTCCATTTTTGCTCAAAACCATGCAAAAGATACATTCTGCCTGGTTGGGGAGTTTCCAGAATAAGTGCGTAGGCTTGTGCAGATTGGTCAATGGCAATCCTGTCTCTTTCCTGTCTCTTTCCTTTGAGGAGGCTGCTTCCAAGTAAAATGAGGCTTGTACATGTTCCTGACATGGGTTTCAGGCCTGACAAACTTACCCCTTGATAAAGCTATCTAACTCGTGGGCGAAACGCGCGTCGGGGGTTCTGTTGGTGGATCTCTCCCGGTGCGCCTGGCTCTGGGACCCTGCATTGGTAAGCGCTGCTCCGGTTTACTTTTGGATTGTCATACCACTGGGTGTTGTCGACTAAGTAGTATATACCTGACACAGTTAAACCTACAGTGACATGCGTTTATATTTTAACTGTTATATTGGCCCCATAGTCAGCACGCACCGGGGGGATACCCACTCATGTTTTTATCATCCTTGTACGTTGTATTTTTTGATACTATTTTGATGATACTAGTCACACTTTTGTATTAACATATGTGGTTTAATAAAGTATTGTTACTATTTTCTATTACCTATATGCTCCTGGTGTACTCCTTTCTTGTAAATCTTTATGGAGTTGGTTCTTGCGTTTGGTGAGGGGTCTTTCTGCACTATTTAGTGCTTTGAATTCCCCTTGTATATCTATTATGTTGCCTGGTCTTGTTACCAAACTTACCACAATGCAGGCCCCTGCTTGCATACACTATATTCCGAATTTCTAATGCTTTTGGTGTCTGGTAGAATCCACTTTACTGACATTGATCATACAGCTCCCCCAACTCCTGTATTATATTCACCTTACAGTTTCTTCACCCGCTATGACAGTGGTTCCATTGGGATCCAGTGGCATCTTACAAAACGTAGGTTCCACAGCACCTGGTGACTCTCTGAAAATGAAAAGTGAGGGCCGCATAATGACATGGCAGTGGACATGGTGGTGGTGGCGGGAAAAGCCCAAAATTCAAATGGGCATGTTTTAGCTGGCACTGTAAAGGGATGGGGAATATGTATTCCACTATCTGGATAACTATTTGGCATGAGGAGTGTAGGAGTGAGAGCTCTCCCAAATGTATGATACAAGGCCACATGAGGGCCCTTACCAAACTCAGGTTTTACGGCACCTGCTGGCACTCTGGTCAGCGATGGCTGCATAATGACATGGCGGTGGACATGGTGGTGGTGTCAGGCAAAGCCCAAAATTGAAATGGGCATGTTTGAAATGGCATTGAAAAGGGATGGGCAATATGTATTCCACTATTTTGCTATTTGGCATGAGGGCGGGTCCTCCTAAACGTAGGAGAGACCTCGCAAATGTTAAAGTGAAAAATAATGCCAAAATGCTCCATGTGAACCTATGCTAAAAGGGGGGTATCATTTTTTATGTTATTTTTGTTTTGCGTTGTATACATGTAATTATGAAGGAAATAATGTTTCTTAGCATTTTTTACTTTGAAAAATTTTTTTGATTTGGTTTGGTAGGTCTTTTTAAATATCCTCAGATACCATATGCGAGTCAGAAAGGCATGCACACTAGATAAGTTCCCTGAGGGTTAATATTCCCAAATGTTGTCATTTGTGGGCGGTTTCCACTGTTTAGGCACATCGGGGACGTTCCAAACACGACATGGCATCCACTAATGATTCCAGCAAATTTTACATTCAAAAAGGCAACTGGAGCCATTTCCCTTAAAGTCCTGCAATCTCACATAGGAGATATTGGCATGCTCAGGAGAAACTGCACAAATTTTGGTGTCCTTTTTTTTTTGTTACCCTTGCGAAAACAGAAAAAAAATTGGGGTTTAAAGTAAAATTTTTGTGAAAAAAAGTTAGTTACATTTTCATTTTTTCCTACCACATTCCAAACATTTCTGTGAAACAACTGAAGCGCTAATAAACCTCTTGAATGTGTACAATTTGGCAAGGTCATGAAGGTGCAAACAGGCTGGTGGGGTAAAGAGGTTAAAACGCAATAAATTATCTTTAAATATAATTGCAAATTTGCATGTCACCAGCAATTTAAAAATAGGCTTTAGATTTTACACAGAAAATAAAAATGTTAATATATTTACAACATGTTTTCTTTGAAACGCATACTGTAAGAATCTGGAATTTCTATATCTCCATGGAAAAGTATGCCCTTGACAATATTAATATTATGACATGTTTTGGATAGCCTTATTGACAAAACTTGAGTGATAAAGGAAACCAAGTGTGAGAAAAAGGAACGATTATATTTGAGTTACTTAGGGTGAACAAAATACAAACATCTATTAAAGAATGAATTGTTGATTAGAGATTAAGAAAGTCACATATTATTTTCTAATTTAAATAATGTTCTGTAAGCAAACTAATCGACCTATTCTTCATTACTAAAAAAAATAACATATCTTAACCTGTTGTGCAATGGTAATTACTGACATGTTTTCAATCTCATTTTCAACGCTAACTCACAGATGAATTGGTCCATTTTCAATTTTCTACTATAATCTGGCTTTCAAACTCTACAGCAACCATCCTGAGGTATCAAATGATTTCCTAATACTAAATGTTAACATTTACACTCTATTGACTATCGTGGATCTCCCTGCATCATTTGACCACCACATCTACACTGTATTTTGTATGCTTCATGCTATTGGTATAGGGTTGCCATAGGATAGGTCATCAATATAATATTACTGGACAATTACTTTAAGAATACAGATATTTTTCTTCGTCTTACCTCCCTAAACAAGCACTCAATGTATCATTTGACACCTCAGTTTTCCTCTTCTTCCCATTACTGTTGATATTATCACTCTTTCTGAAACAGAATATTTCAAAAACAGAACTTGTATTTCCCCATCTACAAATCTACATAAACCTGATACAGCAGCTGTCTGTTGGAATAGATTTTACTTTAATTTACTAATATTTAATCCCTTATTTGTCAATGTTACCTGCAATTCGAAAACATCCCCGAAATCCACTTTTTTATCCTGTGGAGATGGCCAAAACTCTTGCTATGTGCACACATTGCGGATTTACTTGTTGAAATTTCTGCGCAGTTTCTGCATTTTTTGGCAGGAAACGCACTGGAACTTCTGCGCGGTTTTGATGCGTTTTATGCAGTTTTGTATGCATTTTGTAAGCTAAATAAAGATATATTATTTTTTAAAAAAAGTGATGTCATTTCCCTCTTCAGCCAGATAGCCTCATTAATATTAAATACACACCCACACAGTCACCAGCCTATGTAGGAGCATTAACATAATTAACCTACATATGCTTGGGGATCACCACACAATGGATTCAGCAAAAATAGACATGATTTTATTAATATACTACAGTACATATGAAACAAGCAATAAAGAAAACACACACTAAAAACAAGGGAGCTAACATTCTTAACTGGGAAATCAGCGATCAAAATAGTGACATCTTAGATATGCGCAAGCACAAAAAAGTATTTCCCACCATAGGGAGGTTAATAAACCCCAGCAGAAGTGCAGGCAAGCGTAAGGATTTGCAAGGGTGAAATCTCAATACTGTAAATAAATTCATAAGAGAAGAAAGGCTTGCATAAGGCAAAACTTTACCGAGAGTCCGTCCCTACATGGGAAATACTTTTTTGTGCTTGTGCATATCTAAGATGTCACTATTTTGATCGCTATCTGATTTCCCAGTTAAGAATATGTTAGCTCCCTTGGTTTATCTAGGAAACGGCATTTGTCTCTCCTTTTCCCCATGATGGGTTAATTAAACTTTTGTGTCCTGTTGGAAGAGGTTGGTGCCGCCCTCTTTTGCTTATTCCTCCTCTGCTCCCTAGGTATACAGCATTATTGACACAGCTCCGTGTAAGACAGGCATTGTCAACGCCTGCACAATGTGATACAAACTAGACATCGGTACAGTTAGGTCCATATATATTTGGACAGAGACAACATTTTTCTAATTTTGGTTATAGACATTACCACAATGAATTTTAAACAAAACAATTCAGATGCAGTTGAAGTTCAGACTTTCAGCTTTCATGTGAGGGTATCCACATTAAAATTGGATGAAGGGTCTAAGAGTTTCAGCTCCTTAACATGTGCCACCCTGTTTTTAAAGGGACCAAAAGTAATTGGACAATTGACTCCAAGGCTATTTCATGGACAGGTGTGGGCGATCCCTTCGTTATGTCATTCTCAATTAAGCTGATAAAAGGCCTGGAGTTGATTTGAGGTGTGGTACTTGCATTTGGAAGGTTTTGCTGTTTAGTAAACATGCGGTCAAAGGAGCTCTCCATGCAGGTGAAACAAGCCATCCTTAAGCTGCGAAAACAGAAAAAACCCATCCGAGAAATTGCTACAATATTAGGAGTGGCAAAATCTACAGTTTGGTACATCCTGAGAAAGAAAGAAAGCACTGGTGAATTCATCAATGCAAACAGACCTAGGCGCCCATGGAAGACAACAGTGGTGGATGATCGCAGAATAATCTCCATGGTGAAGAGAAACCCCTTCACAACAGCCAACAAAGTGAACAACACTCTCCAGGAGGTAGGCGTATCAATATCCAAATCTACCATAAAGAGAAGACTGCATGAAAGTAAATACAGAGGGTTCACTGCACGGTGCAAGCCACTCATAAGCATCAAGAATAAAAAGGCTAGACTGGACTTTACTAAAAAAACATCTAAAAAAGCCAGCACAGTTCTGGAAGAACATTCTTTGGACAGATGAAACCAAGATCAACCTCTACCAGAATGATGGAAAGAGAAAAATATGGCGAAGGTGTGGTACAGCTCATGATCCAAAGCATACTACATCATCTGTAAAACACGGCGGAGGCAGTGTGATGGCTTGGGCATGCATGGCTGCCAGTGGCACTGGGTCACTAGTGTTTATTGATGATGTGACACAGGACAGAAGCAGCCAAATAAATTCTGAGGTATTCAGAGCCATACTGTGTGCTCAGATCCAGCCAAATGCAGCCAAACTGATTGGTCGTCGTTTCATACGACAGATGGACAATGACCCAAAACATAAAGCCAAAGCAACCCAGGAGTTTATTAAAGCAAAGAAGTGGAATATTCTTGAATGGCCAAGTCAGTCACCTGATCTCAACCCAATTGAGCATGGATTTCACTTGTTAAAGACTAAACTTCAGACAGAAAGGTCAACAAACAAACAGCAACTGAAAACCACCGCAGTGAAGGCCTGGCAGAGCATCAAAAAGGAGGAAACACAGCGTCTGGTGATGTCCATGAGCTCAAGACTTCAGGCAGTCATTGCCAACAAAGGGTTTTCAACCAAGTACTAAAAATGAACATTTTATTTAAAATTATTTAATCTGACTAATTACTTTTGGTCCCTTTAAAAACAGGGTGGCACATGTTAAGGAGCTGAAACTCCTAAACCCTTCATCCAATTTTAATGTGGATACCCTCAAATTAAAGCTGAATGTCAGAACTTCAACTGCATCTGAATTGTTTTGTTTAAATTTCCTTGTGGTAATGTCTATAATTAAAATTAGAAAAATGCTGTCTCTGTCCAAATATATATGGACCTAACTGTATATTCTGATGTTTTGTGTGATACAAAAGCGCCGCTTTATTTGTATTTATAGGGTCACTACGGTGCTGTGATGCGGGGTAGGCACCTCTTGCGCTTTCGTGGTCCAAATTATTTATATTCTAGCTCCTTTGGCTTGCCTAGGAAACGCTATATGGCCCTGTTTCTCCCCATGATGGGTTAATCATATGCTTGCGTCTTGTTTGAAGATTTTGGCGCCGATCTCCCGTTTATTCCTCCTTGTCCTAGGCACACAGCGTCAATGATATAGCTCTATGTAAGACAGACACTATTAACGTCTGCGCTAGGTTATACAAATTGTACATCGGTGCACGCTGATGTGGTGTGCATGACTGATAAGCGCCGTTTTGTGTGTTTATACAGAGTAACTATCGTGCTTTGATGTGGGGCAGGCACCTCCTGCGCAAGCGCAGCTCAACCTGTTTATCTTCTTCTTTGCATACAGCGCTAGCATTATAGCCCAGTGTAAGACATGCATTATCAATGCCTGCACAGTATCATTTCAGTGTGCTCGGGTGCTCTGTCCTCACACGCAGGCGCGGATCCATTTGTTTGCACAGGGTTACCCTGGTACATAGATACGGGGCAGGCATTTCTGCGCACTTGTGCAGTTGAACCTGCAACCATGAAGTGCTTCACTGAAATCCACACGTGGCGACTCGCACACAGCTGCGACTGGAAAACTTTAATGGAACTTGTATATAAGGTAAAACAGACAAAGCGGTAGGCACCCCTGACGAAGCCTCCTTTGAGGGGCGACACGCGTCGGGTCTCCGCTTCACCTGCGCTTACTTGACTGGGTCATACACGATCGGTTCATGGTATTGTATTGCATGGCTGCACATGGGGCTCCTTGTATGTTTACTCGCTATTAGCCTTATCTGGTGATGCGAGTCAGGCCTACACAGAGGCAGAGATCCTAAGTAAGGGACATGCCTTTATTAGGGGTAGCATTTAGGGCTGCATTTGCGGCAGCACTTTTGGTATAAACTGTGCAAATGCTATACGTTGATAAGATTGTCTTTCACTCTGTTTACCTTGAATAAATATTTAAGGGTTTACCCTATTGCAGGGGTGTCAAACTGCATTCCTCGAGAACTGCAAGCAGGTCATGTTTTCAGGATTTCCTTGTACTGCACAGGTGATAATTTAATCACCAACTCATTATTTGTTTAGGTGATTAAATTATCACCTGTGCAGTACAAGGAAATCCTGAAAACATGACCTGTTTGCAGCCCTCAAGGAATGCAGTTTGACACCCCTGCCCTATTGTATTGTATGTGTATGTACAGTGGTGTCCATATAGGCATTTTTCATATTGGGTATAGACCTATTTGCTTTGGCGCAGGTGTAAGCCCTATTATGGGCTGTGTTCTCAAGGAACAAGAATGTTCCCTTTTTAATTGTTTTTAGTGTGTGTTTTCTTTATTGCTTGTTTCATATGTACTGTAGTATATTAATAAAATCATGTCTATTTTTGCTGAATCCATTGTGTGGTGATCCCCCCGGAAATCTGTGTGAAATGCATCTGTTTATTTTTCGAAAAATTAAAAAAAAAAAAATGTGTGGGCTCCCGCATAATTTTAACAACCAGCAGAGGGAAAGCCGACAGCGGAGGTTAATATTCTGGGAAGGAGCCAATAGCCATAAAGGTTCCCAGGCTATTAATATTAGCTCACAGCTGTTTGCTTTGCATTTACTGGCTAGTTTACAGAAAAAAATTGACATAGGGTCCCCCTATAAATTTGAACCAGCAAAGGCTAGGCAGACAGCTGCAGGCTGATAATAGCCTGGGAAGGAGCAATAGAAATGCAACATGTAGTAATTTTTTGCGGCTTTTTTTGCCGCAAAAAACGCATGCTTTTTTTGCGGCAAAAAACGTATTGCTGTCTATGTAAACGCATGCGTTTTTAAGCACATGCGTTTGGTTGCGTTAAAAACGCATGCATTTAAAAAAAAAAAAAACAAGAACACACACTGACAAGCCACCCCACACCATAAAATTGATAAAGGGATCCTACCCCTACCCCTTGGGATCCTAACCCTAACCCTAAGGGTTAGGGTTAGGATCCCTTAGGGTTAGGATCCCTTAGGGTTAGGGGTAGGGTTAGGATCCTTTAGGGTTAGGGGTAGGGTTAAGATCCCTTAGGGTTAGGGGCAGGGTTAGGATCCCTTAATGTTAGGGGTAGGGTTAGGGTTAAGATCCCTTAGGGTGAGGATCCCTTAGGGGTAGGGTTAGGGTAAGGGTTAGGGGTAGGGTTAAGATCCCTTAGGGTTAGAGTTAGGGTAAGGGTTAGGATCCCTAGGGTTACTAGGGATCCAAACCCTAACCCTAACCCTAGCTATTTCTGTTTATAGTGGGTTTTCTTGTTGATTTTGATGATTGGCAGCTGTCACACACTTCTCATCATGCGTTTAAAAAACGCAAACGCATGAAAAAACGCATGTAAACGCGTCAAAATGCCGCGTTTGTAATAAAACATGCAAAAACGCATGCGTCTAAAAAACGCAGTGTTTTACCGCGTTTACATGCGTTTTTTTCACCACATGCGTTTGCGTTTAAAACGCTGCGTTTTTAAACGCAAATGTGAAACCTGCCTAAGAGGTAAGGTTTCGCCTTGTAGAGAGTGACATACCAGCTCTGGCTTGTCAAGGTAAGGAGGCTTATTCGCTGTGCAATGCTCCTCTGGGAAATTTAATATGCAAATTGCCTCTTCAGAGAAAAAGAGGACTTGTACTCTATAGCATTGCATGGCGAATAAGCCTCCTTACCTTGACAAGCCAGAGCTGGTATGTCACTCTCCACAAGGAGAAACTTTACCTCTTAGACCTCAGTCCAGAGCCTCTCACCTAGCCAACTCAGTTCTCATGCTTCCCACTGACGAGGGCAAACAGCCCAAAACACCGTGTCTGCGAATTGAGATACTGATTTGGCTCTTATCCTAAGTCATATTGCAAGACTCATTAAAGGGTTGATTGTGACTTGTAGGATCGCTACTTCCAATAGGTGGCGCTATAGAGTTCAAGTCCTCTTTTTCTCTGAAGAGGCAATTTGCATATTATTTAAAATATTCACACAGACACATTTATTGAATCTTAGTTAACCATACTTACAGAACGCCTAATTTCCAACGCCCTCATCTCCTGCAACAAAAATAAAATAATAAACAAACATATAATACTATCCTGTCCGAAGTAGTCCACAATAACGAGTGTCCCATGGCAATCTCACGTGTAAAACAGTCACATCGGGAGATATGACTGCTCTACCTGGCCTTCGGCAATACACTGACAGGAGGTAATCTCTTCCGCAGTGTATCACTGCGCTGCCGTGAGAGTTCACTGGAGTTCATAAACTCCAATGCTCTCACTTACGTCACCGCTGCATGAGAACTTTTTATTGCAGCGGTGCCGTAAGTGAGAGCACCGGAGCTGATCAGCTGATGAGCTCCAGTGAACTCTCACGGCGGCTCAGTGATACACTGTGGGAGCGATTACCTCCTGTCAGTGTATCGCTGGCGACTGGGTGAGATCGACATGGAACACTCGGTATTAACCCCTTCATGACCAGAGCTTTTTTGGTTTTGTTTTTTCGTTTTTCACTCCCCTCCTTCCCAGAGCCATAACTTTTTTATTTTTCCGTCAATATGGCCATGTTAGGGCTTATTTTTTGCAGGACGAGTTGTATTTTTGAATGACACCATTTCTTTTACCATGTCGTGTACTAGAAAACGGGAAAAAAATTCCACGGTGAAATTGCAAAAAAAGTGCAATCTCACACTTGTTTTTTGCTAGGTTCACTAAATGCTAAAACTGATCTGCAATTATGATTCTCCAGGTCATTATGGAGTTCATAGACACCAAACATGTCTAGGTTCTTTTTTATCTAAGTGGTGAAAAAAATCCAAAGTTTAGCTAAAAACAAAATTTGCACCATTTTCCGATACCCGTAGCATTTCCATTTTTAGTGACCCCGGGTTGGGTGAGGGCTTATTTGTTGCGCGCCAAGCTGACGGTTTTAAAGATACCACTTTGGTGCAGATATGATTGCCCGCTATTGCATTTTAATGCAATGTCGCAGCGACCAAAAAAATGTAACTTTGGCATTTTTACTTTTTTTCTCGCTAAGCCATTTAGTGATCAGGTTAATGCTTTTTTTATTGATAGATCGGGCGATACTGAACGCGGCGATACCAAATATGTGTATGTTTGACAGCGGCATTTAACGAGTTAATAGTTGCGGGTGGATCACAATTCCATCCGTTCAAAACAGCCGACATGTCCCGGAAAAGATGTGGGCTCACCACCGGAGCCCACATCAATGGGGGAGGGATACCGACATCGGCGATGTCAGTAAGGGGTTAAATGGACTACGGCAGACGGAGTATATGTTGGTTTATTTTTGATTGCTTGCAGGAGACACCGGCATCGGGAATTAGGTGTTCGGTGAGTATGTACTGTATATTGCTTGTGATTATGTTTTTGTTTTTTTTTTCTTTATAAAGCTCAGGCGCCGGATGATGAGACTATTCTCCCATCATCAGCTCATGCTGACTCTGTTATATGTGACAGCAGACATAGCTGGATGTGAGTAGTAGTCCCATCAGATGACACCTAACTACAATCACTATGGGTTGTTCGTTGCATGGGTACACACCCCCCCGCAGACACCAGCACACAACTGCAAACACGCACATTCTCACATCATTTCCCATTGACAACTCTGCAGCGTTTTTGGCAGAAAATCTGCAGCAAATCTGCAAACCTTTTTACACTTGCGGTTTTGCTGCAGATTCGACCGACCTAATGGAAGGAAATGGGTGCAGGAGCACTACAGATCCGCAAAAAGAATTAACATGCTGCGGAAAATAAAACGCTGCAAATATGGACGGAAATTTCCAGGTCATGTGCAAAACACTTCAGGAATGTCATTAACATTGCTTCAGTAATCACTTGCATTTTTAGAGAATTTTCATCCGAAAAAACGCTACGGAAACTGCGAAAAAAACGCTACGGAAACGCAACAAATCTGCATCTTGTGCACATAGCCTTATTGCTCTAGTTCTTTTTCATTTGAATATTGTACTTCATTAAATCTGCTTTCCATCACTAAACTCTCTCCATCATTTCTGTCAAACACCAAACCCAATAAGGGAGTAATGGTGTGCACTCAGGTCAGGAACAAGGTGGTGCTGGTAAAACGGACCATGTGGTCCAAATAGTCATATACCAAAAAAATTACCGCACACTCAAAACTGGTATGATGCAAAAAGTATTTCATAAGTTTATTAAGTTAAACAAGGTTGCCACCAAAAAATACGTGAAGATAAAAACCCAACGTTTCGATCCTCCCGGGTCTTATTCATGGGGTTACTTGTTTCACGATTAAATTTATATAGGTGGCAGAAGTAGGGCAGGAGGATAATATCCTTAGCGCATAGTCTGTCACTTGACATGGAGCGAGGAAGGGTATAGAACTCCTCGGTAAGTGATGAACCTCCAGTGGGGTGGCCGTCACATCCGTGGTGGGCCTGTATCGCGTGGCGTGCCAAAAAGAGAGAGAGCAGCTAAGACTTGAGAGGGAGCAGATCAATAGAGAGCTGCAGGAAATGGGAAACAGATGGCCGCCACCTTCAACTCGCGGTATAGACAGGCGAAGAGGTTCGTTAAAGACTGGAGGTCTTCAAGCTGAAGCTAACAGGGGACATAGAGACAAATGGAAGAACTGCTGTCCAGGCAATAAAGACCAAAGGAGAAATGGCCAGCAGAGAGATAACAGAAGAGGGCCTGATGGAAGAGATAGAGGTAGTGATGCCTCAGTTAGCTCAGGGCTGAGTGACCTAGGCTGGAGACCCTGTAGCAGATGTGATGACAAAGAGTCAGACTAGACAGGAGGTATGGGTGCAAGGGAATCGCACCACTGTACTGACCGCCGGGGATGCGGGTGGTCTGACAAGGGGTCATCAGGGCTGTGGAGTCGGAGTCGTGGAGTCGGAGTTAGTCTTGGTTGGAGTCGGAGTCGGTAGAAATGTACCGACTCCGACTTTAAAAAAAATGTATTAATATTTAATAATTGAACTTTCATAACACAGCCAGTACATTTCAGCAGAATTTTTCATGTGTACTAAAAGAAATTGAGAAATTTGACCGTTCATCAAAAATAACAGTGCAACAAGCGATTCCTCTGTATCCTGACATTGTCAGAGATGTTGCCCGAGTGGTTACTGCTTTGCCACCAACCCAAGTCAATGTAGAGAGGTTGCTCTCTGCTCTCAAAATAATTAGATCAGATTTGAGGGCATCCATGAAAGAGGATCTGGCAGAGGCAATACTTTTTCTGAGGACAAATTTATATATTTCTTCTTATTAACTGCATAACAGTGTTTATTGCATATTTACTTACAAGAGTTTACATGGTTCAGTGAACACATGCGGATTTACTAGTGTTCAATAGATGGCAGCTCTTTGGACGCAGTGAACATGCCCTGCATAAAAACATAAAATGTGCTGCTAGTTCAGGATCATCGGCACCCGGCCTGATTTACAGGTTTAGTAATGAGCGTATGGCTAAAACCTCTTCATTACTAAACCTAGAGCATGGTGTCAACGACAGCTAGTGGCACCAAGCCCTAATCCCATTACCCTGATGCTACTCCATAAGAATGAAAAAGGTGTTGAACCAAGAAATTATGTCACAAAACATTTTTTTTTTTAATTATCTTTAGCGCAAAAATGCATTCATTGCTGCACAAAAACACATGCAAAAAAACACAAACAACTGCAATAAAAATGTACCAAAAATCATGGCAAAACATGCGTTTTTGGTGCCAAGAGATGCAGAAACCTTACAGAAATTTCTGCAAGCAAATACTCAACGTGCACATATAGCCTTAGGGTTATAGCTTGTTTACCATCTTTTTAGGAAAGGCCAGGTGATGCAAATTACCCAGCTTTATATAAACCCAGCCTTCTCTAATCTTGTGCCAAAAACCAGTAGCCATGGTTTTTCTAAGCAGCTGCCTAGCAAGCTTTCCCTCGTCAAAGCTCAGGCGAAACGCGCGTCGGGCGGGTGCGGGCTATCACGGGACCACCCATACAGTTAAGTATTCCACTGCTTTATATAGCCGCACTGTTGTCTGGTTTATGGGCTCTAGGTGTATTAAGAGCACACTGGGCTGCTATATTAGTGACTATATTGTGCTGCTATCTGTATTACATTATTGTGCAAGGGGTTTTTCCTTTTCTGCCAGATGGATTCAATGTGCAATGTCCACGCTGTGTTGCCATTTAAATAATTGCATCTTGCTGCTATAATAATTTGTGCACATAGCTTATAACTTTTACAAAAAGTCTTTTGTACGGTATTTTATCTATACCCCATCCTTATATTTATTAATATACTGGAACTATTAAATTCTCCGGAATTATACACCTTGTGGCACCACAATTACTTATATAATAATAATAATCTTTATTTTTTATATAGCGCTAACATATTCCGCAGCGCTTTACATTTTGCACACATTATCATCACTGTCCCCGATGGGGCTCACAATCTAAATTCCCTATCAGTATGTCTTTGGAATGTGGGAGGAAACCGGAGAACCCGGAGGAAACCCACGCAAACATGGAGAGAACATACAAACTCTTTGCAGATGTTGTCCTTGGTGGGGTTTGAACCCAGGACTCCAGCGCTGCAATGCTAACCACTGAGCCACCGTGCTGCCCCATGGTACTATGGTACTATGTAGTATTTTATAGTTGGTGATCCCGTTACAGACGAGACTGTTATTTTTATATTTTGTGGATACTAATATTGGAATTATTATTTGCATATATTTGGATGTTTATTGGAGATTTACTTATCTTCATCATTCGATGTTATGAGTCATAATATATGCTATTTTGGTCTCTGTTATCCCGTACCTCTTTTTTCCGCCTGGTTTTGTTTTTCCCTTCTATTTATGCTATGTGATTTTTTTATGATTAATAAAATTACGTTTATTATGATTCTATGAGTTGTGCATTATGTTATAGGTTTGGCTACAAAAAGTGTTTACAAGCTGTGATACTTGCAAAAGTTTGGGCACCCGGCATGGTTAGTACCTAATAGCACACCCTTTTGCATCAGTCCATTTTCCTTTTTGTAATTTCTAAAATGTATGAAAGATAAAAATATACATTTTGTTTTGCCTAAAATACAAAGGAAATGTGTCAGCTTTAACTTTAGGCCTTTTAGAGATCATTTAATCTTCAACTTGCTTAATTGTTCGCCATAACAGTAATTTTCACAAGGGGTGTCCAAAATTTTAAATGCCACGGTGTGTGGGAAGATTGCCCTTTTCTAATCTACGAGGTGAAGTCCCTCATGCACTAATGTTAGCTGCACCTGCCGATATCTATTTGTTAGTCAACAGTCAAATTATGTACAGGGGCGCCGGTAAATTTGTTGTCTGGGGAGATGTTGATCGGACATGTCTGATTTCAGACTGACGATTTATTTGTTCTCCCATAAATAGGTCACCTATAGACTTATCTATTGATGGCTTTCTCACAGTGAACAAAGGAATACTTGGCCAAACAAGTACCGGAGAGATGGTAGAGATGGTTGTAGCCTGAACAATTAGCCGAAGGATTGCTCAGCTGACAGCCATCTAATGTGTATGGAGGCCATAAGGCTAGACAAAGGCAAGTGTATTGAGCATAAAAAAAACACATGTGAGAACCTCAGCTCAATTCTGCTAAATCTGTCAAGAATGAAAACATGCAAACTGAGATGTACGGATTTCAGAAGAGTCCTCAAAGTTAAATTCAGTCAGTCAGTCAGTCAGTCAATCTACCATTGCAGACAATCACACACCTCAACAGAGGGGACTGCTGTTGAGGCACATCATTCCTTCCTGTACATTTTGTTTTAAGTCTTACAAGTCACTCAAGTCTCCACAGCGCGGTTTTGAAATCAGCCGGCGCCTGCGCTCTTTTGTCATGCCTTGGGCAGGCGCAGTGAGCGCTGCCCGTCCTCAGTCCTCAAATGCAGTCTAGCTGACTGCGCCTGTGCGGCCGCCCTGCCTGTGAATCCCAGCCCTATAGTGTGAATAAATCAGAAGACACTGAGGGGCTGGGATTCACAAGCAGGGCGGCCGCACAGGCACAGTCAGCTGGACTGTATATGAGGACAGAGGATGGGCAGCGCTCACTGTGCCTGCCCAAGGCAGGAGAAAAGAGAGCAGGTGCCGGCTGATTTCAAAACAGTGATGAGGAGGTGGCGCCCGGCTCCAAGAAGACTTGTGTGACGGCTGTGTGGCGTCTGCAGCAGGGGGGGAAAGGCCTGCCTCCAGAACTGAAGAAAGGTATTTAGGACAAATTACAAAACAGATTATTTCTGCAGTTACAGCACCAATAACTAAAAAAGCCACCTTGTCAGAATGCAGCATTACTGCTGCACACGGTGGCTCTTTTAGTCGCAAACGACTGGGGTGGGGCGGGGGGGGGGGTGTTGGTTGGCACTTTCCCTTTAAGCAGTATATGAAATATATTGTTGTGTGAAAAAGTGTTTGCCCCCTTACTGATTTCCTATTCTTTTGCATGTCTGTGTCATACGCTCCGTCACGGGCCCAGTCTCTCATGGACAGGGACACCAGCGCTCCTCAGGCGGCACTATGCACCTCACTCACCCTGTCCATGGCTCCAGACAATCGCGGGCTCCCTTGCCTGCTAGGAACATGCATTCCCTTGGCAGGTCTCCTGGAAATGCTCTTAGGAGGCGCGCCCCGCTTCCTGCACATAGTTAAAGCAGCAGGTCACCTGTTCTCTATTAGGGCTGTCTGTGCTGTGATGGTCTGTGAATACTTAACCCCTCTCTGACCTTAGACATACTATCCCGTCGAGGTACCTTGGGCCTATCTGACCCTCGACGGGATAGTACGTCACAGCGATCGGCCACGCTCACGGGGGGAGCGCGGCCGATTGCTGCCAGGTGTCAGCTGCCTATCGCAGCTGACATCCGGCACTATGTGCCAGGAGCGGTCACGGACCGCCCCGCCACATTAACCCCCGGCACACCGCGATCAAACATGATCGCGGTGTGCTGGCGGTACAGGGAAGCGTCGCGCAGGGAGGGGGCTCCCTGCGGGCTTTCCTGAGACCCCCGCAGCAACGCGATGTGATCGCGTTGCTCCGAGGGTCTCCTTACCTCCCTCCCTGCTCCAGGCCCGGATCCAAGATGGCCGCGGCATCCGGGTCCTGCAGGGAGGGAGGTGGCTTCACAGCGCCTGCTTAGAGCAGGCACTGTGAAGCCTGCAGTGCTCTAAGTCAGATCACTGATCTGACAGAGTGCTGTGCAAACTGTCAGATCAGTGATCTATGATGTCCCCCCCTGGGACAAAGTAAAAAAGTTTAAAAAAAAAAAGTTCCAAATGTGTAAAAAAAAAAAAAAAAAAAAAATATTCCTAAATAATGAAAAAAATAAAAAAATTATTCCCATACATTTTTTTATCTAAATAAAAACAAACAATAAAAGTACACATATTTAGTATCGCCGCGTCCGTAACGACTCGACCTATAAAACTGTCCCACTAGTTAACCCCTTCAGTAAACACCGTAAGAAAAAAAACCGAGGCAAAAACAACGCTTTATTATCATACCACCGAACAAAAACTGGAATAACACGGGATCAAAAAGCCAGATATAAATGACCATGGTACCGCTGAAAACATCATCTTGTCCCGCACAAAAAGAGCCGCAATACAGCATGATCAGTAAAAAAATAAAAGTTATAGTCCTCAAAATAAAGCGATGCCAAAATAATTATTTTTTCTATAAAATAGTTTTTATCGTACAAAAGCGCCAAAACATAAAAAAATAATATAAATGAGGTATCGCTGTAATCCTACTGACCCGAAGAATAAAACTGCTTTATCAATTTTACCAAACGCGGAACGGTATAAACGCCTTCCCCAAAAGAAATTCATGAATAGCTGGTTTTCGGTCATTCTGCCTCACAAAAATCGGAATAAAAAGCGATCAAAAAATGTCACGTGCCCGAAAATGTTACCAATAAAAACGTCAACTCATCCCGCAAAAAAAAAGACCTCACATGACTCTGTGGACTCAAATATAGAAATATTATAGCTCTCAAAATGTGGTAACACAAAAAAATATTTTTTGCAATAAAAAGCGTCTTTCAGCGTGTGACGGCTGCCAATCATAAAAATCCGCTAAAAAACCTGGTATAAAAGTAAATTAAACCCCCCCTTCATCACCCCCTTAGTTAGGGAAAAATTTAAAAAATTTATTTATTTCCATTTTCCCATTAGGGTTAGGGCTAGGTTTAGGGCTAGGTTTAGGGCTAGGGTTAAGGCTAGGGTTAAGGCTAGGGTTAGGATTACATTTACGGTTGGGAATAGGGTTGGGATTAGGGTTAGGGGTGTTTCTGGGTTAGAGGTGTGGTTAGGGTTGCCGTTGGGATTAGGGTTAGGGGTGTGTTTGCATTAGGGTTTCAGTTATAATTGGGGGGTTTAATTCTTTAGGCACATCAGGGGCTCTCCAAACGCGACATGGCGTCCGATCTCAATTCCAGCCAATTCTGCGTTGAAAAAGTAAAACCGTGCTCCTTCCCTTCCGAGCTCTCCCGTGTGCCCAAACAGGGGTTTACCCCAACATATCGGGTATCAGTGTACTCAGGACAAATTGGACAATACATTTTGGGGTCCAATTTCTCCTGTTACCCTTGGGAAAATACAAAACTGGGGGCTAAAAAATAATTTTTCTGGGAAAAAAATTGTGTTTTATTTTTATGGCTCTGCATTATAAACTTCTGTGAAGCCCTTGGTGGGTCAAAGTGCTCACCACACCTCTAGATAAGTTCCTTAGGGGGTCTACTTTCCAAAATGGTGTCACTTGTGGGGGGTTTCAATGTTTAGGCACATCAGTGGCTCGCCAAACGCAACATGGCGTCCCATCTCAATTCCTTTCAATTTTGCATTGAAAAGTCAAAGGTTGCTCCTTCCCTTCCGAGCTCTCCCATGTGCCCAAACGGTGGTTTACTGCCACATATGGGGTATCAGCGTACTCAGGACAAATTGTACAACAACTTTTGGGGTCCATTTTCTCCTGTTACCCTTGGTAAAATAAAACAAATTGGAGCTGAAGTCAATTTTTTGTGAAAAAAAGTTAAATGTTCATTTTTATTTAAACATTCCAAAAATTCCTGTGAAACACCTGAAGGGTTAATAAACTTCTTGAATGTGGTTTTGAGCACCTTGAGGGGTGCAGTTTTTAGAATGGTGTCACACTTGGGTATTTTCTATCATATAGACCCCTCAAAATGACTTCAAATGAGATGTGGTCCCTAAAAAAAAAAATGGTGTTGTAAAAATGAGAAATTGCTGGTCAATTTTTAACCCTTATAACTCCCTAACAAAAAAAAATTTTGGTTCCAAAATTGTGCTGATGTAGACATGTGGGAAATGTTAATAATTAAGTATTTTGTGTGACATATCTCTGTGATTTAATTGCATAAAAATTCAAAGTTGGAAAATTGCGAAATATTTAAAATTTACGCCAAATTTCCGTTTTTTTTTCACAAATAAACGCAGGTATTATCAAAGAAATTTTACCACTATCATGAAGTACAATATGTCACGAGAAAACAATGTCAGAATCACCAGGATCCGTTGAAGAGTTCCAGAGTTATAACCTCATAAAGGGGACAGTGGTCAGAATTGTAAAAATTGGCCTGGTCATTGACGTGTAAACCACCCTTGGGGGTAAAGGGGTTAAAGGGAAGGTGCCATCAAAAAAAATTTTTTTTCAGAAATTGTAAAAATGTAAAGAATTAATGATTACATTTTCTTAAAAAATATTATCATTTGTTTATAATTTAGTAAAATATGAAAAATAATTTGAAAAGTTTTGGAATTTCCACTTTTCAACACTAGGGGGAGCAGCTGCTGAAATTTCAGAAAAACCTAGTGTAGAAATAGCTCACATTACAGCACTGCAGTAATTATGGGCGGAGTCTGCTGACATGTGATGTCTCCTCTCCTCTCCTTCTGGGTGTTTGCTAAGGGATTAGAGAGGATGATATTCAGGAACCCA
Source organism: Ranitomeya imitator (assembly GCF_032444005.1). Lineage (NCBI taxonomy): Eukaryota > Metazoa > Chordata > Amphibia > Anura > Dendrobatidae > Ranitomeya > Ranitomeya imitator. The sequence continues at coordinate 235,985,154 of NC_091284.1, forward strand.
GTGAGCAGCCATTTTGTTGGTGACTGCAGAGTATGGCTGCCGTCACACTATCAGTATTTGGTCAGTATTTTACCTCAGTATTTGTAAGCCAAAACCAGGAGTGGAACAAATAGAGGAAAAGTATAATAGAAACATATGCACCACTTCTGCATTTATCACCCACTCCTGGTTTTGGCTACAAATACTGAGGTAAAATACTGACCAAATACTGATAGTGTGAAGGCAGCCTTATACTGACAAGTAGACAGTCACCGAGGATGGCAGGCAGCACAAGGATTCTGGGAGATATGTGGTGGAGGGAGCAGGGTGACAGCAGCACAGAGTATTTCAGGAGAGCAGTGTGCTGGTCTATGGGGGCCCCCTGTTTGGTGCGCGGAGCAGCCAGGGATTGTACATAGAGCGCTGTCTTTTATACACATGGATGGACCGTCTGCTCCACAGAAATCCAGGAAACATTTCTGCGGATTGATGGCCTGGTCTGATCCAGACTTTGCATGCAGACCCCATTCCCCTCCTCAGATCCTGTCTTCTCCATCCTGTCCTGGCAATGTGTGAAAGCGAGGCGACAGTCGCAGTCCGGGGTGACGCTGGGAAGGAAATGTAGCCATATAGTAACGATAAGAATGAGACCCCTCTCTTCAGCTGCCTCACCAGCCTTCCCCTGACTGCACCTAACTGGAGGTCACGCTGTCCCCTCTATTACCCCAGACCCGCATGCAGGTGGTCAGCCAGAACCACCATAGAATGGGTCCGCTTTCTGAAGATAATACTGCCATAGTGTTCTCACATAATACCGCCATATAGATCACACATAATACTATCAAATAGATCACACAATACTGTCATACAGTTCTCACATAATACCGCCATATAGATCACACATAATACCGCCAGTGTTCTCACATACCGCCATATAGATCACACATAATACCGCCAGTGTTCTCACATACCACCATATAGATCACACATAATACCGCCAGTGTTCTCACATACCACCATATGCTTCTCACATAACACCGCCATATAGATCACCCATAATGCCGCCACATAGATCTCACATGTATTGTAAATAAAGACTCGGCCAGAATAAAGTCCTTTATTAATCTTTTTTATACCATACCGAACGCATAATCCTCGACTCCCTCATCTCCCACAACAAAAATAATAAACCACAATGGGGAAAGACACGCAGGGGGGAGAGGAGTGCATAGGAGAGGATTAGATACTGACTGCTGAGCCGTGTATCTAATCCTGTCCTGTGTGATACTGTGCTGCGCCGTGTATCTAATCCTATCTTGTGTGATACTGTACACAGGACAGGATTAGCTACACAAGACTAGATTAGCTACACAGGACAGAGGTAGCAGTGGTAGATGGTATATAGAGGCAGGCAGCAGTGGTAGATGGTATATAGAGGCAGGCAGCAGTGGTAGATGGTATATAGAGGCAGGCAGCAGTGGTAGATGGTATATAGAGGCAGGCAGCAGTGGTAGGTGGTATATAGAGGCAGGCAGCAGTCGTAGATGGTATATAGAGGCAGGCAGCAGTGGTAGATGGTATATAGAGACAGGCAGCAGTGGTAGATGGTATATAGAGGCAGGCAGCAGTGGTAGGTGGTATACAGAGGCAGGTAGCGGTGGTATACAGAGGCAGGTAGCGGTGGTATATAGGGGCAGGTAGCAGTGGTATATAGGGGCAGGTAGCAGTGGTATATAGGGGCAGGTAGCAGTGGTATATAGTGGTTGGTAGCAGTGGCATATAGGGGCTAGTAGCAGTGGTATATAGGGGCTAGTAGCAGTGGTATATAGGGGCTAGTAGCAGTGGTATATAGGGGCTAGTAGCAGTGGTATATAGGGGCTGGTAGCAGTGGTATATAGGGGCTAGTAGCAGTGGTATATAGGGGCAGGTAGCAGTGGTATATAGGAGCAGGTAGCAGTGGTATATAGAGGCTAGTAGCAGTGGTATATAGGGGCTAGTAGCAGTGGTATATAGGGGCTAGTAGTAGATGGTATATAGGGGCTGGTAGCAGTGGTATATAGGGACAGTTAGCAGTGGTCTATGCATAAGAAAATAAAAACTCTGTACTTACCTTCAGTCCTCTCCCAGGAAGTGCTGAATCATGTTCAGGGCAGAGCAGTGTGACGATCTCCCTGCTCTGCTCTGAACGGCAGTGAGCAGTGATGGCAGCCTGTGCTGTAATACTAAGTACAGGCTGCAATCACATCTCCTGGCTGCCGATACTCACCCCGACCCTCGCTTCCCAGCAGCAGCTTCTCCCTGGCAGCTCCTGCCATCGCACACACTGAGCTGTGTGTGCGATGACAGAGGAAAATAAAAAACAAAATGGCCGCGATCTCCTCTCACAGCTGTGACGTAGCAGCCCAGGGGGCGTGCCCAAGTCACAGCTGAGAGGCAGGAGAAGCGGTCGGAGCCCGACTGTTGGCTCCTATGCCCATGGCTGCCGTAAGTGAGGTGTGCAAGTGTCGTGTCCAGACACTTACACCCACACTAATGAAAATGGCGGCCTCCAGTGGCAAAAGTAAAAATGAATAAATAAAAAAGTATAGTACTACATTTACTTTTGTATTAAAAATAATTGATTATATAATCAATAATTATTAATACAAAAACTAAAATCACGGCACCCTCCCTTTAAGGAACTCCCTTCCTTTGGGAGGTGCCTGGGCAACTTTGTTTTGTCTTTAGTTGCCATTCTCAGGTCCCAGATCAGCGCTTTCTTATTCTGTCTTAACTTGTCTTGCCTGAACGAATATCCAGTGTTTTTTCCTTTAGTGCCGTTGTCCCGAATACCTACCATCTACCTTCGGATACTGACGGTTTCTGTGTTTCAGCCAAGGGGGTTCTCCCTTGTAGATTCACATACTTTATAACCTGAATCATGCTTTGCTGATTCATCTGGCATCCTTGTCCGGCTGGTTTCTAGGGTTCAGCTTCCACAGAATCCTCTGTGGTCTACTGGGTTCACTAAACTTGCTCTGCCTGCTTTGGCGTGACAGTCTGTAACACTTAAATGTTTCAGATCACCAAATAAATGTAAAATATTAGACTAAGATAACAAAAATAAACACAAAATTCAGTTTTCAAATGAAGTAGTTATTAAGGTAAAAAGAAATCCAAACCTACATGGCCCTGTGTGAACGAGTGATTGCCCCCATCACCCTTAAACATAAACTGTGGTTTATCATATCTTTCGGAAGCAGAGTTCAAACTCCCTAGCCACATCCAGGCCTGATTACTGCCACACATGTTCTCAATCAATAAATCACTTAAAAGTGAAGTAGACCAAAAGGTCATCAAACGCTAGACATGCTGCAATCCAAAGAAACTATGAAACAAATGAGAAACAAAGTAATTGACATCTATCAGTCTGGAAAAGGTTATAAAGCCGTTTCTACACCATTGGGACTCAAGCAAGTCACATTGAGAGCCATTATCCACAATTGGCAAAACATGGAACAGTAGTGAACCTTCCCAGGTGTGGCCGGCAGATCAAAGTTACTCCAAGAAAGCAACGGCGACTCATCCAAGAGGTCACAAAACACCCCACATCATCATCCAAAGAACTGTAGGCCTCATTTGCCTCAGTTAAGGTCAGTGTTCATGACTCCACCACAATAAAGATTGGGCAAAAATGGCTTGCAAGGCAGAGTTCTAAGACAAAAACCACTGCAGAGCAATAAAAACAAAGACTCGTCTCAGTTTTGCCAGAAAACATCTTGATGATCCCCAAGACTTTTTGGAAAATACTCTGTGGACTGACAAGACAAAAATTGAACTTTTTGGAAGGTGTATGCTCCATTACAGGTCCTTCTCAAAAAATTAGCATATAGTGTTAAATTTCATTATTTACCATAATGTAATGATTACAATTAAACTTTCATATATTATAGATTCATTATCCACCAACTGAAATTTGTCAGGTCTTTTATTGTTTTAATACTGATGATTTTGGCATACAACTCCTGATAACCCAAAAAACCTGTCTCAATAAATTAGCATATCAAGAAAAGGTTCTCTAAACGACCTATTACCCTAATCTTCTGAATCAACTAATTAACTCTAAACACATGCAAAATATACCTGAGGCTTTTATAAACTCCCTGCCTGGTTCATTACTCAAAACCCCCATCATGGGTAAGACTAGCGACCTGACAGATGTCAAGAAGGCCATCATTGACACCCTCAAGTAAGAGGGTAAGACCCAGAAAGAAATTTCTCAACAAATAGGCTGTTCCCAGAGTGCTGTATCAAGGCACCTCAATGGTAAGTCTGTTGGAAGGAAACAATGTGGCAGAAAACGCTGTACAACGAGAAGAGGAGACCGGACCCTGAGGAAGATTGTGGAGAAGGACCGATTCCAGACCTTGGGGAACCTGAGGAAGCAGTGGACTGAGTCTGGTGTGGAAACATCCAGAGCCACCGTGCACAGGCGTGTGCAGGAAATGGGCTACAGGTGCCGCATTCCCCAGGTAAAGCCACTTTTGAGCTACAGAGAAGCAGCACTGGACTGTTGCTAAGTGGTCCCAAGTACTTTTTTCTGATGAAAGCAAATTTTGCACGTCATTCGGAAATCAAGGTGCCAGAGTCTGGAGGAAGACTGGGGAGAAGGAAATGCCAAAATGCCTGAAGTCCAGTGTCAAGTACCCACAGTCAGTGATGGTGTGGGGTGCCATGTCAGCTGCTGGTGTTGGTCCACTGTGTTTCATCAAGGGCAGGGTCAATGCAGCTAGCTATCAGGAGATTTTGGAGCACTTCATGCTTCCATCGGCTGAAATGCTTTATGGAGATGAAGATTTCATTTTTCAGCACGACCTGGCACCTGCTCACAGTGCCAAAACCACTGGTAAATGGTTTACTGACCATGGTATTACTGTGCTCAATTGGCCTGCCAACTCTCCTGACCTGAACCCCATAGAGAATCTGTGGGATATTGTGAAGAGAAAGTTGAGAGACGCAAGACCCAACACTCTGGATGAGCTTAAGGCCGCTATTGAAGCATCCTGGGCCTCCATAACATCTCAGCAGTGTCACAGGCTGATTGCCTCCATGCCACGCCGCATTGAAGCAGTCATTTCTGCCAAAGGATTCCCGACCAAGTATTGAGTGCATAACTGAACATTATTATTTGTTGGTTTTTTTGTTTGTTATTAAAAAACACTTTTATTTGATTGGATGGGTGAAATATGCTAATTTATTGAGACAGGTTTTTTGGGTTATCAGGAGTTGTATGCCAAAATCATCAGTATTAAAACAATAAAAGACCTGACAAATTTCAGTTGGTGGATAATGAATCTATAATATATGAAAGTTTAATTGTAATCATTACATTATGGTAATTAATGAAATTTAACACTATATGCTAATTTTTTGAGAAGGACCTGTACATCTGGCATAGAAGTAACTCAGCATTTCAGAGAAGGAAGCTCATACCAACTATAAAATATGGTCGTGGCAACGTGATGGTCTGGGGCTGATTTTTTGCTTCAGGACCTGGAAGACTTGCTGTGGTAAAAGGAACCATGAATTCTGCAGTCTACCAAAAAATCCATCTGACCGTGACCTCAAGCTGAAGCACACTTGGGTTAGGACAATGATCCAAAATACCCCAGCAAGTCCACCTCTGAATGGCTTAACCTTCGTCAGGCTGCATAATTTTACGTTAACAGGCTGCAGAGGTACAATTGTACCTTCATATATACCTCCACTGTGATATTTGGCCAATATATTCTGGACCAAAACTGCAGAGATGTCACGAAATTTCAGCCCTCTACGGCTTGTCGAAAAAAGTTATTGCAATTTCAAAAAACGGAATAGTTACAATTGAACCTAGTCAGCCGGACGAAGGTTAAGAAAAATAAAATTAAGACTTTGGAGTGGCCTAGTCAAGGTTCAATAGAGATGCTGTGGCATAACCTTAAAAGGGCGTTCATGCTCGGAAACCCTCCAATGTGGCTAAGTTACAACAATTCTGCAAAGATGAGCGGGCCAAAATTCCTCCAGAGCTTGTAAAAGACTCATTGCAAATTACCGCAAACACTTGATTGCAGTTGTTGCTGCTAAGGGTGGCCCAACTAGTTATTAAGTTTAAGGGGCAATCACTTTTTCACACAGGGCCCTGTAGGTTTGGATTTCTTTCTCCCTTAATAATAAAGACCTTCATTTAAAAACTGCATTTTGAGTGTACTTTTGTTATCTTTGTCTAATATTTCAAATTGTTTGGTGATCTGAAACAATAAAGTGTGACAAACATCCAAAGGAATAGGAAATGAGGAAGGAGGCAAACACTTTCACGCCACAGAATAAAATGGGCACCCCTATTGTTATGACCTGGTGGTTAGGAGCACCCGACCTGATAGTTAAACTCATACAGGACGAGCTCTGGGATGTGGGAGCTCTGCTGACCGCAAGCCCTAATCCTATCGCACACACTAGAAATAGCCGTGGAGCGCTCCTGACGCTCCCTATGCGCCTCGTCACAGCCTAAGAGCTAGCTAGCCCTAGAGAAGAAAATAAAGCCTACCTTGCCTCAGAGAAATTCTCCAAAGGAATAGGCAGCCCCCCACATGTAATGACTGTGAGTAAAGATGAAAGTCACAAACGCAGAAATGAGATAGGTTTCAGCAAAGGGAGGCACGACTTACTAAATAGACAGAGGATAGGAAAGGAATCTTTGCGGTCAGCACAAAAACCTACAAAAGACCACGCAGAGTATGCAAAAGGGTCCTCCGCACCGACTCACGGGGGTGCCACCCTGCATCCCAGAGCTTCCAGCTAGCAAGACAAAATCAAGAAAACCAGCTGGACAAAGAAACAAGAACAATAATAACAATCAGGAACTTAGCTTCTGCAGGAGAAGACAGGACACCAGACAGATCCAGGAACGAACTGAACCAATGCTAAAACATTGACAGCTGGCATGGAGAAACGATCTGAGTGGAGTTAAATAGAGAAGCCAACCAAAGGATAAACCACGTCACCTGTGTAAGGAACCTCAGAAGCAGCAGCTCCACTCACAGCCACCAGAGGGAGCCCACGGACCGAACTCACCGAAGTACCATTCATGACCACAGGAGGGAGCTCGACAACAGAATTCACAACACCCTATTAATCGTAAGCTTAATGTTTTATAAAAATTACTTTTTTTGCAACAGTTATTTCAGTTTCATATACCGTATCTAATAACTGTTGGACACAGTAATGTTTCTGCCCTGAAATTAGGTTTATTGTACTAACAGAAAATGTGCAATCTGCATTCAAACAAAATTTGACAGGTGCATAAGTATGGGCACCCTTATCATTTTCTTGTTTTAAATACTCCTACCTACTTTTTACTGACTTACTAAAGCACTTTTTTTGGTTTTCTAACCACATTGAGCTTTTAACTTCATAGCCAGGTGTATGCAATCATGAGAAAAGCTACTTAACCCCTTCATGACCCAGCCTATTTTGACCTTAAAGACCTTGCCGTTTTTTGCAATTCTGACCAGTGTCCCTTCATGAGGTAATAACTCAGGAACGCTTCAATGGATCCTAGCGGTTCTGAGATTGTTTTTTCGTGACATATTGGGCTTCATGTTAGTGGTAAATTTAGGTCAATAAATTCTGTGTTTATTTGTGATAAAAACGGAAATTTGGCGAAAATTTTGAAAATTTCCAATTTTCACATTTTGAATTTTTATTCTGTTAAACCAGAGAGTTATGTGACACAAAATAGTTAATAAATAACATTTCCCACACGTCTACTTTACATCAGCACAATTTTGGAAACAAAATTTTTTTTTGCTAGGAAGTTATAAGGGTTAAAATTTGACCAGCGATTTCTCATTTTTACAACGAAATTTACAAAACCATTTTTTTTTAGGGACCACCTCACATTTGAAGTCAGTTTGAGGGGTCTATATGGCTGAAAATACCCAAAAGTGACACCATTCTAAAAACTGCACCCCTCAAGGTGCACAAAACCACATTCAAGAAGTTTATTAACCCTTCAGGTGCTTCACAGCAGCAGAAGCAACATGGAAGGAAAAAATGAACATTTAACTTTTTAGTCACAAAAATGATTTTTCAGCAACAATTTTTTTATTTTCCCAATGGTAAAAGGAGAAACTGAACCACGTAAGTTGTTGTCCAATTTGTCCTGAGTACGCTGATACCTCATATGTGGGGGTAAACAACTGTTTGGGCGCACGGCAGGGCTTGGAAGGGAAGGAGCGCCATTTGACTTTTTGAATGAAAAATTGGCTGCACTCTTTAGCGGACACCATGTCACATTTGGAGAGCCCCCGTGTGCCTAAAAATTGGAGCTCCCCCACAAGTGACCCCATTTTGGAAACTAGACGCCCCAAGGAACTTATCTAGATGCATAGTGAGCCCTTTAAACCCCCAGGTGCTTCACAAATTGATCCGTAAAAATGAAAAAGTACTTTTTTTTCACAAAAAAATTCTTTTAGCCTCAATTTTTTCATTTTCACATGGACAACAGGATAAAATGGATCCTAAAATTTGTTTGGCAATTTCTCCTGAGTACACCGACACTTCACATGTGGGGGTAAACCACTGTTTGGGCACATGGTAAGGCTCGGAAGGGAAGGAGCGCCATTTGACTTTTTGAATGAAAAATTATCTCCATCGTTAGCGGACACCATGTCGCGTTTGGAGAGACCCTGTGTGCTTAAACATTGGAGCTCCCCCACAAGTGACCCCATTTTGGAAACTGGACCCCCCAAGGAACTTATCTAGATGCATAGTGAGCCCTTTAAACCCCCAGGTGCTTCACAAATTGATCCGTAAAAATGAAAAAGTACTTTTTTTTCACAAAAAATTTATTTTCGCCTCAATTTTTTCATTTTCACATGGGCAATAGGATAAAATGGATCCTAAAATTTGTTGAGCAATGTCTCCCGAGTACGCCGATACCTCATATGTGGGGGTAAACCACTGTTTGGGCACACGGCAGGGCTCGGAAGGGAAGGCGCGCCTTTTAACTTTTTGAATGGAAAATTAGCTCCAATTGTTAGCGGACACCATGTCGCATTTGGAGAGCCCCTGTGTGCCTATGCAATGGAGCTCCCCCACAAGTGACCCCATTTTGGAAACTAGACCCCCCAAGGAACTTATCTAGATGCATACTGAGCACTTTAAACCCCCAGGTGCTTCACAGAAGTTTATAATGCAGAGCCATGAAAATAAAAAATAATTTTTCTTTTCTCAAAAATGATTTTTTAGCCTGGAATTTCATATTTTGCCAATGGTAATAGGAGAAATTGGACCACAAATGTTGTTGTCCAGTTTGTCCTGAGTATGCAGATACCCCATATGTGGGGGTAAACCACTGTTTGGGCGCACGGCAGGGCTCAGAAGGGAAGGCACGCCATTTGGCTTTTTAAATGGAAAATTATCTCCAATCATTAGCGGACACCATGTCGCGTTTGGAGAGCCCCTGTGTGCCTAAACATTGGAGATCCCCCACAAATTACCCCATTTTGGAAACTAGACCCCCAAAGGAACTAATCTAGATGTGTAGTGAGCACTTTGAACCCTCAAGTGCTTCACAGAAGTTTATAACGCAGAGCCATGAAAATAAAAAAAAAAAATTATTTTCTCAAAAATGAATTTTAGCCCGCAATTTTTTATTTTCCCAAGGGTAACAGGAGAAATTTGACCCCAAAAGTTGTTGTCCAGTTTCTCCTGAGTACGCTGATACCCCATATGTGGGGGTAAACCACTGTTTAGGCACATGCTGGGGCTCGGAAGTGAAGTAGTGACGTTTTGAAATGCAGACTTTGATGGAATGCTCTGTGGGCGTCACGTTGCGTTTGCAGAGCCCCTGATGTGGCTAAACAGTAGAAACCCCCCACAAGTGACCCCATTTTGGAAACTAGACCCCGAAAGGAACTTATCTAGATGTGAGGTGAGCACTTTGAACCCCCAAGTGCTTCACAGAAGTTCATAACACAGAGCAGTGAAAATAATAAATACGTTTTCTTTCCTCAAAAATAATTTTTTAGCCCAGAATTTTTTATTTTCCCAAGGGTTACAGGATAAATTGGACCACAAAAGTTGTTGTCCAGTTTCTCCTGAGTACGCTGATACCCCATGTGTGGGGGTAAACCACTATTTGGGCACACGTGGGGGCTCAGAAGGGAAGTAGTGACTTTTGAAATGCAGACTTTGATGGAATGGTCTGTGGGCGTCACGTTGCGTTTGCAGAGCCCCTGGTGTGCCTAAACAGTAGAAACCCCCCACAAGTGACCCCATTTAGGAAACTAGACCCCCAAAGGAACTTATCTAGATGTGTGGTGAGCACTTTCAACCCCCAAGTGCTTTACAGAAGTTTATAACGCAGAGCCGTGAAAATAATAAATACGTTTTCTTTCCTCAAAAATAATTTTTTAGCCCAGAATTTTTTATTTTCCCAAGGGTTACAGGAGAAATTGGACCACAAAAGTTGTTGTCCAGTTTCTGCTGAGTACGCTGATGCCCCATGTGTGGGGGTAAACCACTGTTTGGGCACACGTGGGGGCTCAGAAGGGAAGTAGTGACTTTTGAAATGCAGACTTTGATGGAATGGTCTGCGGGCGTCACGTTGCGTTTGCAGAGCCCCTGGTGTGCCTAAACAGTAGAAACCCCCCACAAGTGACCCCATTTTGGAAACTAGACCCCCCAAGGAACTTATCTAGATATGTGGTGAGCACTTTGAACCCCCAAGTGCTTCACAGACGTTTACAACGCAGAGCCGTGAAAATAAAAAATCATTTTTCTTTCCTCAAAAATGATGTTTTAGCAAGCAATTTTTTATTTTCTCAAGGGTAACAGGAGAAATTGGACCCCAGTAATTGTTGCGCAGTTTGTCCTGAGTATGCTGGTACCCCATATGTGGGGGTAAACCACTGTTTGGGCACACGTCGGGGTTCGGAAGTGAGGGAGCACCATTTGAATTTTTGAATACAAGATTGGCTGGAATCAATGGTGGCGCCATGTTGCGTTTGGAGACCCCCTGAAGTGCCTAAACAGTGGAAACCCCTCAATTCTACCTCCAACACACCCCTAACCCTTATCCCAACTGTAGCCGTAACCCTAATCACAACCCTAACCCCAACACACCCCTAACCACAACCCTAACCCCAACACACCCCTAACCCTAACCACAACCCTAATTCCAACACACCCCTAACCCTAACCACAACCCTAATTCCAACCCAACTCTAAGGCTATGTGCCAACGTTGCGGATTCGTATGAGATTTTTCAGCATCATTTTTGAAAAATCCGCGGGTAAAAGGCACTGCGTTTTACCTGTGGATTTACCGTGGATTTCCAGTGTTTTTTGTGCGGATTTCACCTGTGGATTCCTATTGAGGAACAGGTGTAAAACGCTGCGGAATCCGCACAAAGAATTGGCATGCTGCGGAAAATACAACGCAGCGTTCCCGCGCGGTATTTTCTGCACCATGGGCACAGCGGATTTGGTTTTCCATATGTTTACATGGTACTGTAAACCTGATGGAACACTGCTGCGGATCCGCAGCGGCCAATCCGCACCGTGTGCACATAGCCTAATTCTAAAGGTATGTGCACACGCTGCGGAAAACGCTGCGGATCCGCAGCAGTTTCCCATGAGTTTACAGTTCAATGTGAACCTATGGGAACCAAAAATCGCTGTACACATGCTGCGGAAAAACTGCACGGAAACGCAGCGGTTTACATTCCGCAGCATGTCACTTCTTTCTGCGGATTCCGCAGCGGTTTTACAACTGCTCCAATAGAAAATCGCAGTTGTAAAACCGCAGTGAAATGCGCAGAAAAACCGCGGTAAATCCACGATAAATCGGCAGCGGTTTAGCACTGTGGATTTTTCAAATCCGCTGCGGAAAAATCCGCATAGGACCAGAATACGTGTGCACATACCGAAACCCTAACCCTAGCCCTAACCCTAGCCCTAACCCTACCCCTAACCCTACCCCTAACCCTAACCTTAACCTTAGTGAAAAAAAAAAAAAATTCTTTATTTTTTTTATTGTCCCTATCTATGGGGGTGACAAAGGGGGGGGGGGGTCATTTACTATTTTTTTTTATTTTGATCACTGAGATATAATCTATCTCAGTGATCAAAATTCACTCTGGAACGAATCTGCCGGCCGGCAGATTCGGCGGGCGCACTGCACATGCGCCCGCCATTTTGGAAGATGGCGGCGCCCAGGAAAGAAGACGGACGGACCTCGGGCGGCCAGGTAAGTATAAGGGGGGGGAGATCAGGGCACGGGGGGGGGCGTCGGAGCACGGGGGGGTGGATCGGAGCATGGGGGGGGTGGATCGGAACACGGGAGGGAGGATTGGAGCACGGGGAAGGATTGGAGCACGGGGTGAGGGATCGCTGTGCGGGGGGGGGTGGATCGGAGCACGGGGGGGGGGTCGCTGTGTGCGGGGGGGGGATCGGAGTGCGGGGGGGTTTGATTGGAGCGCGGGGGGTGTGATTGGTGCACGGGGAAGCGGACAGGAGGACGGGGGAGCGGAGCACAGGACGGAGGGGAGCGGACCACAGATCGGGGGGCTGGGGGGGCGATCGGAGGGGTGGGGTGGGTGCACATAAGTGTTTCCAGCCATGGCCGATGATATTGCAGCATCGGCCATGGCTGGATTGTAATATTTCACCAGTTTTTTAGGTGAAATATTACAAATCGCTCTGATTGGCAGTTTCACTTTCAACAGCCAATCAGAGCGATCGTAGCCACGAGGGGGTGAAGCCACCCCCCCCTGGGCTAAACTACCACTCCCCCTGTCCCTGCAGATCGGGTGAAATGGGAGTTAACCCTTTCACCCGGCCTGCAGGGACGCGATCTTTCCATGACGCATATGCTGCGTCATGGGTCGGAATGGCACCGACTTTCATGACGCAGCGTATGCGTCAAAGGTCGGGAAGGGGTTAAAGTGGCCACTTGCGAGTTGTTCTCCTGTTTTAATCTCCTCTGAAGAGTGGCATCATGGGCTCCTCAAAACAACTGTCTAATGATCTGAAAACAAAGATTATTCAACGTAGTTGTTCAGCGGAAGGATACAAAAAGCTGTCTCAGAGATTTAACCTGTCAATTTCCACTGTGAGGAACATAGTAAGGAAATGGAAGAACACAGGTACAGTTCTTGTTAAGGCCAGAAGTGGCAGGCCAAGAAAAATATCAGAAAGGAAGATAAGAATGGTGAGATCAGTCAAGGACAATCCTCAGACCACCTCCAGAGAGCTGCAGCATCAACTTGCTGCAGATGGTGTCACTGTGCATCGGTCAACTATACAACGCACTTTGCACAAGGAGAAGCTGTATGGGAGAGTGATGCGAAAGAAGCCATTTCTGCAAGCACGACACAAACAGAGTCGGCTGAGGTATGCAAAAGCATATTTGGAGAAGCCAATTTCTTTTTGGAAGAAGGTCCTGTGGACTGATGAAACCAAGATTGAGTTGTTTGGTCATACAAAAAGGCGTTATGCATGGAGGCCAAAAAACACAGCATTCCAAGAAAAACACTTGCTACCCACAGTAGAAATTGATGGAGGTTCCATAATGCTTTGGGGCTGTGTGGCCAATGCCAGCACCAGGAATCTTGTAAAAGTTGAGGGACGCATGGATTCCTCTCAGTATCAGCAGATTATTGACAATAATGTTCATGAATCAGTGACAAAGTTGAAGTTACGCAGGGAATGGATCGTTCAGCAAGACAATGATCCAAAACACTGCTCCAAATCTACTCAGGCATTCATGCAGAGGAACAATTACACTGTTCTGGAATGGCCATCCCAGTCCCCAGACCTGAATATCATTGAACATCTGTGGGATCATTTGAAGAGGGCTGTCCATGCTCGGCGACCATCAAACTTAACTGAACTGGAATTGTTTTGTAAAGAGGAATGGTCAAAAATACCTTCAGCCAGGATCCAGGAACTCATTAAAAGCTACAGGCAGCGACTAGAGGCTGTAATTTTTGCAAAAGGAGGATCTACTAAATATTAATGTCACTGTTCTGGTGGGGTGCCCATACTTATGCATCTGTCAAATTTTGTTTGAATGCAAATTGCACATTTTCTGTTAGAACAATAAACCTCATTTCAAGGCAGAAACAATACTGTGTCCAACAGTTATTAGATATATGAAACTGAAATAGCTGTTGCAAAAAAACAACAACTATTTTTATAAAACATTAAGCTTAAGATTAATAGGGGTGCCCAAACTTTTTCATATACATTATATATATATATATACTGTAGCGTTTCACCCGCTACGGGTCTAGGGGACACTCGCTTAGGTGCGGCGGGTGACACTCAGGAGACACGTTTCTTTAAAAGTTCTCAGGTTTATTGCTCCATAAACCAGCAAGACAGGAACAACAGGTAAACAGTCTTACTTCAGATCGATGTTTCCTCAATGTCCATAATAGAGCTCCGCTCTCTCTCACGTCTGTGGGCACACAGACCGTGCTATGTCCAGCACGTAGGCTCTCCAGCCTAAAGATGGTCTCTGTGTGTTGTTCAGGACGTCTGTCCCCACTTGGAACCGTCCAACACACAGGCCACTATGCAGTGTCCAGCCAGGACACATGGAAGTGTGTCCACCCTGGCAGACTTCCAAACACTCTCTCTCACCATGTGCTACACATCTCCATTAAGTAGCCTGAAACCACACCCATTGGTGAAGTAACGTCACATGATTAGACATGTGGCTATGACATCACCACAGGTCCTTAAACAAACACAAATAGGCATGGTTATGCCCCTTACCCAGGGGTGAGGTATATGGGTAGCCAGACCCTCCCATCTCTCATAGCTACCCGTAACCCGGACCCAAACATCCTAAACAATTCCTTATTGCCTTATGTGTATTAAACAAAACACTCCGGGTTACATCACAGCAGCAAGCCTTCTCTGTGATACATACCTCCCATCGACTATACAAGCTTTAGCCATGCTACAATACATACATACATCTGTATATGCCTCTCCAGTTGCACTTTCCTATGGTGGATTCCACCTCTCACACTCCTCACCCAGCACCGAACGTGGTGGAGGAGTTGGCTTGCTCCTGTCCACCACCTGCTCCTTTACACCAATCCCACTACCACCCTCCGCTACTCTTCCTTCGTTTGAGGTGCACTCCGTCCGCAACCTCCAGTTGGCTGTCATCTACCGCCCCCAGAACTCGCCATCTCCACCTTTCTCGACCACTTCAACACCTGGCTACTTCATTTCCTCTCTGCTGAAATCCCCACTATCATCATGGGTGACTTCAATATCCCCATTGACACTTCCATCTCAGCTGCCTCTAAACTTTTATCGCTTACTGCCTTCTTCGGCCTCACTCAACGGTCTTTTGCGGCCACTCACAAAAATGGTCACAAACTAGACCTCATCTTTACCCGCTTCTGTTCCCTTATGAATCTCACTATCTTACCCCTCCCCCAGTCTGACCACAACCTACTGACATTCTCTTCCCTATCCTCTCCTAGTGCGCAACCCCCACTTCACAAAATCAACCACCCTCGCAGAAATCTCAAACACCTCATTTTACAATCACTCTGAGTCCCTTCTCCCTCTTACAGACCTAGCTTCTCTTTGTGACACAGATGCTGCTGCCACTTTTTATGACACCTTAATAACAGCAACACTCGATTTGGCCGCCCCTCTCATACATAGCAAAACTCGTACAATCAACAGACAGCCCTGGCTGACCAGCCTGACCAAAGAACTGAGACGGGCTTCCAGGGTCGCTAAGCGGAGATGGAAGAGATCCCACTGTGCCAAGCAGTTCATCACATACAAGCAGTCCCTCACCAGCTTCAAGTACACGCTCACTGCCGCAAAACAAACTTATTTCTCATCTCTCATATCCTCCCTGTCTCACAACCCTAAACAGCTTTTCAACACTTTCAATTCTCTACTCTATCGCCCAGCACCTCCTCCCTCTCCTCTCATTTCTGCTGAAGACTTTACCTCTTTCTTTAAACAGAAAATTAATAGGATCAGAGAAAGCTTTGGCCCGCAGCGCCCAATGCCCCTGTTAGCTGCTCAACCCTGTTCCTCCAAAACCAGCTTTTCCACCATGACATATCAGCTCTCCACCCTCCTGTCTTGATCACATGTCACCACTTGCACGCTTGATCCACTCCCATCCCACCTCATCCCTAACCTCACCACTCTCTTCATCCCAACCCTAGCACACCTCTTCAACCTCTCACTCACAACTGGTGTCTTCCCCTCATCCTTCTAACAGGGTGTGATCTTGGCATGTTTGGTGTCGAGATCCTGCCGCTGCAAAGGGGGAATCTCGAACCATGTCCACTGCGGTCTCCCATTCTTCTCCAGCCGCAGTGGAACCTGCTCAGCGGAGACTTCGGTCCCAGCGCCTGGGTCGGACAGATACTGCACGTTTGGTTACAGCTGCCCTTCTAGGTTCAGCTATTATAACAAGTACTGTTCGGCGGCGAACAGGCGCTCCTGGGACTAAGTCCTGCTTTTCTCCTCCTGAGCATGCCCAAGGGAAGACCTCTCATTGGAGGTCGGGGGTCACACGCTCAGGTCCTGTAGCAGCTCCTATTGGTCCACTAGGAAGGTCCTGGAGAGCTACAACTATAAAAGGTTCGCATGGCCGCACGGCCATGCGCTAGTATCATGTGTTTGGCTGTTGCCAGTAGATACTCTAACACTCAGGTTATATCTGGTGTGAGTCTATTTAGGTTTGGGGCTGTACACTCATGTGCTGTTAGCACAGAAGAGTACCAGAGCAATCACAACCCTGGCTAGGGTATTATTCTCTGTGTACAGCTTGACTCTGTGAGGCAACGGAGCTTGCTTTCATTTCATACGGGGTGAAGTTTAACCCACGTGTGAGCTCAGTGTCCATGTCCCATTATTTTGCAGCAGGTATCTCTGCACGGTGGACCCCGGGCTGCAAACGTATCTCGTATCAATCTCTCTATTACTTGGTGCGTTCCGATAGCCCTAACACACCCATCCTTAAAAAGCCATCCCTCGACCCATACTCTGTGTCTAGCCATCGCCCGATATCACTTCTCCCTTGTGCCTCAAAACTACTGGAACAGCATGTCCATCTTGAACTGTCCTCCTACTCCCTCTTTGACCGGTTACAATCTGGCTTCCAACCCCATCACTCAACTGAAACTGCTTTAACTAAAGTCACCAATGATCTACTAACTGCCAAGAGCAATCGACACTACTCTGTCCTCCTTTTCCTGGACCAGTCTTCTGCCTTTGACACTGTGGACCATTCCCTCCTGCTACAGATTCTATCATCTCTTGGCATCACAGACTTGGCCCTATCCTGGATCTCGTCATATCTAACAGACCAAACTTTCAGTGTCTTCCTCTCCCACACCACTTCCTCACCTCACCCTTGTCTGTTGGTGTCCCTCAAGGCTCAGTTCTAGGACCCCTATTCTTCTCCATCTACACCTTCGGCCTGGGACAGCTCATAGAATCCCACGGTTTACAGTATCATCTCTATGGAGATGACACACAGATCTACCTATCCGGACCTGACCTCCTCCTTACTCACCAAAATCCCACACTGTGCCTGCCATCTCAGCCTACTTTTCTGCTCACTTTCTAAAACTGAACATGGACTAAACAGAATTAATCATCTTTACCTCATCTCACTCTACCCCTCCACCAGACCTATCCATCAAGGTCAATGGCTGCTCACTTTCCCCAGTCCCGCATGCTCGGTGCCTCGGGGTGATCCTCGACTCTGCCCTCTCTTTCAAGCCACTTATCCAAGCCCTTGACTCCTCCTGCCATCTCAAACTCAAAAATATTTCCCAGATCCACGCATTCTTCAACAACAAAACCACAAAAATACAGAAGCTACTTACCGGTAGCGGTGTTTTTCAGGAGCCCATGACAGCACCATGAGAGAGGGGATCCACCCTTCAGGGACAGGAAACCTACAGACATAAAAGGGCGGCACCTCTCTCCTGCATCAGTTGGATTACATAGCATGAGAGGGCCTCCTTGGTTAGTAGCACATAATCAACTTAAAATATGGTATAATTCACCATGTAAGTAAATTAGAACTTAAAGTAAAAGTGTTAACCCATATGAGAAAGGAAGGGAATATAAGGGTGCTGTCATGGGCTCCTGAAAAACACCGCTACCGTTAAGTAGCTTCCGTATTATTCAGTCGCCATGACAGCACCACGAGAGACTGTCAGAGAAGTAAAAGAGACTAGGGAGGGACAACTGCTTCCAGCACCCTTCTCCCAAACATGAGATCGGAGGAGCTACCCAGATCCAGTCTATAGTGTTTAAAAAAAGTAGATGAAGAAGACCATGTGGCCGCCTTACAAATGTCTTCAATCGACACCTCTGACCTCTCCACCCAGGATGTTGCCATGGCTCCAGTGGAATGAGCTTTTATACCTTCCTGGATCTGCATGCCACCTGCTGTATAAGCTAAAGAGATCGCCTCTCTAATCCATCTAGCTAGCGTGTTTTTGGACACTCTAAGCCCCTTTCTAACTTCATGAAAGGATACAAATAGGGAAATATCTTTCTTCCAAGTGTTAGTAGCTGAAATATACCTAAGAAGACACCTTCTTACATCTAAAGAATGGAATTTACGTTCCTTATCATTGGTGGGATAAGGACAGAACAAAGGTAGAACAACTTCCTGCAATCTATGAAATCTTGAAGCTACTTTTGGAAGGTAAAGAGGATCAGGCTTCATCATAACTCTATCCTCTCTAAACTGCATGTACGGAGGATGTCTAGATAGCGCTTGTAGGTCACTAACCCTCCTTGCGGATGTGAGCACAACTAAAAGGGCCATTTTAAAAGATAGGATTTTTATTGGGGCAGTATCAATAGGTTCAAAGGGAGCTTGTGTAAGAGCTGAGAGTACAAAATTTAGATCCCATGGAACCAATTTTTGTTTAATAATTGGCCTGGACCTAATTGCTGCCTTGAAGAACCTAGCTATCTAGTGATTGCAGCCAAATTTCTATTGTATAGCACTCCTAGAGCTGACACTTGAACCCTGAGAGTGCTTGTAGCTAGACCCATTTCTAACCCTTTCTGTAAAAATTCCAAAATTTGGTTCATACAGATTTTCTGGTCAATCTGTGCTACCGAGACTGCTAAGAATTTTTTCCAAATTCTGACAAATGTTTGTTGTAGAAACCTTTCTACTCTTTAGTAATGTAGTTACAAGGTCTCAGGAAAACCCTTTCCCCTTAGTAATGACCTCTCAAATTCCATGCCGCTAGATGTAAATTGGCCACTCTTGGATGGAGAATTGGACCCTGGGAGAGGAGATCTGGTATTTCTAGGAGAATCCAAGGCTGGAAGATGGACATCTTCCTCAGCCAGTGAAACCATGCTCTTCTGGGTCAGAACGGGGCTACCAAAATTACCCGGGCCCTGTCCTCCCGCATCTTCCTCAGAACTATCGGAATTAAGTTTAAAGGGGGAAAGGCATAAGTGAGATTGAAGTGCCAAGGGATTAGGAGAGCGTCCACCGCATACAGATTCTCTCTGGGGTTTAAGGAGCAGAATCAATGTATTTTCTGTTTTTCGGTTGGCAAAAAGATCTATATCTGGGCACCCCCACAACTGCACGATCTGGTTGAAGATGGTCTGATTTAGCGTCCAATCTCCCTGTCCGAGTTTGTTGCGGCTTAGGTAGTCGGCCATGATATTGAATTTTCCTTTTATATGAAGAGCCGTAAGAAATAGATGATTTTCGGCTATCTGAAAGATACGATTCGTGACCTCCATTAACGAACCGGATCGAGAACCTCCTTGGTTGTTAATGGAGGCTACGGTTACCTGGTTGTCTGAGAAAAGCCTGACGTGCCAACCCTGTAGGGGTATAAGGAAACTACTTAAAGCCCGTTCCACCGCTAATAATTCTTTTAGGTTGGAAGAGGAGTTCTGTTCAGATTGAGACCATAGTCCCTGGACCCAACTACTCTCCATGTGTGCCCCCCAACCCCTGGGGCTAGTATCTGTAGTTATTATTCGAGATATACGGTTTATCCAGGGAACACCTCTACGTAAATTTGGTATGTGTGTCCACCAATGTAAAGACTGTATAGACTCAGTGGATAGAGAAAATTTACTGTCAAGATGGGCTCCTAGGCGACGGGCATTACATAGGATGTCCCATTGTAGTGTTCTGGTGTGATATTGCGCCCAGAGAACTGCCGGGATACATGACGTGAGTGAACCTAATAGAGACATTGCCCCTCTTACAGAGACTGATGGATTATTAATCACTCTGGTTGCGAGCCGTTGAATACTATCCACTTTCGAATCTGGTAGGCGACATTCCTGCCACCTAGAGTCTATGATTTTTTTAAATTAATGATCCACTCCAATTTCTGTAATGCTGACGTCACCTTCCCCAATTGGTCTGTGCAATGTGACTGAGTGTCCCACAATCAATAAGTCATCCATGTAGGGAATTATTAATATGACTTGTTCATGTAGGTGTGCCATAACTTCTACCATTATTTTAGTAAATACCCGGGGTGCGACCGCTAATTCAAAGGGAAGTGCTTGGAACTGGAAGTTTTCTACTGTACCATTAAGTGACACTGCCACTCTAAGAAATTGTTGGTGGTCTGCGTGTATTGGGACATGATAATAGGCATCTTTCAGATCTAAGACTACCATGAAGCAATTGTTAAACAGAAGTTTTATTACTGCCTTTACAGACTCCATTTTGAAGGAATGAACCAGCAGAAATTCATTTAGGCCTTTTAAATTGATGATGGTACGAAAGGAGCCATCAGGTTTTTTAACTAGAAAGAGGAGGGGAGTAGAACCCCTTACCTCTCTGTAATGCGGGCACCCTAATCAGAACTTTTTGTTGAAGTTCGTGGATTTCCGACTCCAGTGCCAATTGCTCTGCAGAAGAACGGATGGGTGTTAGACGAAATTTGTCTTGAGGAATCCTCTGGAACTCGAACTTTAGACCAGATTCAATAATACTGAGAATCTATGGGCTATTGGAAATTTTCAACCAGGCAGGATAAAAGGCTGAAAGCCTGCCCCCCACCTGGTCCGGCAGTCATTGTGGTTTTCTATAGTCCCGAGAGGTATTAAACATACTCTACCTGGTAGACTGGGACAATATCCTCAGAAATAAGAATACAGATAATAAATGGGAAATGTTTAAGAACATCCTAAATAGGCAGTGTAAGCGGTTTACACCTTGTGGGAATAAAAGGACTAGAAATAGGAAAAACCCAATGTGGCTAAACAAAGAAGTAAGACAGGCAATTAACAGTAAAAATAAAGCATTTGCACTACTAAAGCAGGATGGCACCATTGAAGCTCTAAAAAACTATAGGGAGAAAAATACTTTATCTAAAAAACTAATTAAAGCTGCCAAAAAGGAAACAGAGAAGCACATTGCTAAGGAGAGTAAAACTAATCCCAAACTGTTCTTCAACTATATCAATAGTAAAAGAATAAAAACTGAAAATGTAGGCCCCTTAAAAAATAGTGAGGAAAGAATGGTTGTAGATGACGAGGAAAAAGCTAACATATTAAACACCTTCTTCTCCACGGTATTCACGGTGGAAAATGAAATGCTAGGTGAAATCCCAAGAAACAATGAAAACCCTATATTAAGGGTCACCAATCTAACCCAAGAAGAGGTGCGAAACCGGCTAAATAAGATTAAAATAGATAAATCTCCGGGTCCGGATGGCATACACCCACGAGTACTAAGAGAACTAAGTAATGTAATAGATAAACCATTATTTCTTATTTTTAGGGACTCTATAGCGACAGGGTCTGTTCCGCAGGACTGGCGCATAGCAAATGTGGTGCCAATATTCAAAAAGGGCTCTAAAAGTGAACCTGGAAATTATAGGCCAGTAAGTCTAACCTCTATTGTTGGTAAAATATTTGAAGGGTTTCTGAGGGATGTTATTCTGGATTATCTCAATGAGAATAACTGTTTAACTCCATATCAGCATGGGTTTATGAGAAATCGCTCCTGTCAAACCAATCTAATCAGTTTTTATGAAGAGGTAAACTATAGGCTGGACCACGGTGAGTCATTGGATGTGGTATATCTCGATTTTTCCAAAGCGTTTGATACCGTGCCGCACAACAGGTTGGTACACAAAATGAGAATGCTTGGTCTGGGGGAAAATGTGTGTAAATGGGTTAGTAACTGGCTTAGTGATAGAAAGCAGAGGGTGGTTATAAATGGTATAGTCTCTAACTGGGTCGCTGTGACCAGTGGGGTACCGCAGGGGTCAGTATTGGGACCTGTTCTCTTCAACATATTCATTAATGATCTGGTAGAAGGTTTACACAGTAAAATATCGATATTTGCAGATGATACAAAACTATGTAAATCAGTTAATACAAGAGAAGATAGTATTCTGCTACAGATGGATCTGGATAAGTTGGAAACTTGGGCTGAAAGGTGGCAGATGAGGTTTAACCATGGTAAATGTAAGGTTATACACATGGGAAGAAGGAATCAATATCACCATTACACACTGAATGGGAAACCACTGGGTAAATCTGACAGGGAGAAGGACTTGGGGATCCTAGTTAATGATAAACTTACCTGGAGCAGTCAGTGCCAGGCAGCAGCGGCCAAGGCAAACAGGATCATGGGGTGCATTAAAAGAGGTCTGGATACACATGATGAGAGCATTATACTGCCTCTGTACAAATCCCGAGTTAGACCGCACATGGAGTACTGTGTCCAGTTTTGGGCACCGATGCTCAGGAAGGATATAATGGAACTAGAGAGAGTACAAAGGAGGGCAACAAAATTAATAAAGGGGATGGGAGAACTACAATACCCAGATAGATTAGCGAAATTAGGATTATTTAGTCTAGAAAAAAGACGACTGAGGGGCGATCTAATAACCATGTATAAGTATATAAGGGGACAATACAAATATCTCGCTGAGGATCTGTTTATACCAAGGAAGGTGACGGGCACAAGGGGGCATTCTTTGCGTCTGGAGGAGAGAAGGTTTTTCCACCAACATAGAAGAGGATTCTTTACTGTTAGGGCAGTGAGAATCTGGAATTGCTTGCCTGAGGAGGTGGTGATGGCGAACTCAGTCGAGGGGTTCAAGAGAGGCCTGGATGTCTTCCTGGAGCAGAACAATATTGTATCATACAATTATTAGGTTCTGTAGAAGGGCGTAGATCTGGGGATTTATTATGATGGAATATAGGCTGAACTGGATGGACAAATGTCTTTTTTCGGCCTTACTAACTATGTTACTATGTTACTATGTATGTTACCTTTCTTCCTATTACTGTCATATCGGGATCTCTCTCTGTTTGACCTTCTACGGTTAAACCATCCTCTATTGTAATCCCATCTGTATGAAGGTCTTCCTAGGAAAGGGAATAGTTTTTTATTATCACCCGCCTGTAGGGATTCGGACAGAAATCCGAGAGTGGACCCTCTGGGTCGTGACTCTAGAGCCCCCGGGGTCGAGCGGACCAGATGGAATCACCCCTTATACAGGGAGTGTTAGGAGCAGGACCTCAGGGGAATGGAGACACAACAGCTAGAGCCAAAGGGACGACCCAAGAGAAAGAAGGAGACCACAGAGCTATTGGAATGGCGGGGAACAATAGGAAAACAGGACTTAACTGATAATGACAGGAACACGAGATGATGCAGGACACGGCAGGAACACAGGACTTGGCAGGAGACGGCAGGAACACGGAACTTGGCAGGACACAGCAGGAACACGGAACTTGGCAGGACACAGCAGGAACACGGAACTTGGCAGGACACAGCAGGAACACGGAACTTGGCAGGACACGGCAGGAACACAGGACTTGGCAGGAGACGGCAGGAACACGGAACTTGGCAGGACACAGCAGGAACACGGAACTTGGCAGGACACAGCAGGAACACGGAACTTGGCAGGACACAGCAGGAACACGGAACTTGGCAGGATACAGTAGGAACACAGGACTTGGCAGGAGACGGCAGGAACACGGAACTTGGCAGGACACAGCAGGAACACGGAACTTGGCAGGACACAGCAGGAACACGGAACTTGGCAGGACACAGCAGGAACACGGAACTTGGCAGGACACAGCAGGAACACGGAACTTGGCAGGACACAGCAGGAACACGGAACTTGGCAGGACACAGCAGGAACACGGAACTTGGCAGGACACAGCAGGAACACGGAACTTGGCAGGACACAGCAGGAACACGGAACTTGGCAGGACACAGCAGGAACACGGAACTTGGCAGGACACAGCAGGAACACGGAACTTGGCAGGACACAGCAGGAACACGGAACTTGGCAGGACACAGCAGGAACACGGAACTTGGCAGGACACAGCAGGAACACAGGACTTGGCAGGAGACGGCAGGAACACGGAACTTGGCAGGACACAGCAGGAACACGGAACTTGACAGGACACAGCAGGAACACGGAACTTGGCAGGACACAGCACTGAGACAAAGAGAGAACTAAGCAGGGAAAAGATACGAATACTGGGGAGCCTAGGGCATAGGGACACTGACGGCAGACAGTGCACCTACAAAGCAAAGGCGTCTTGCCTCGAAAGACGCCGGGAAGAAATACCCGATGGGCTCCGCCATGTTGGGGCGGAGCCATCGGGTCGCGACCTCCCAGAGGGCTCAGCGACGGAGGAGACGCGACCGCGCATGCGCAGAGAGACCGGACGCCGTGAGCCGGCGAAGGAGGAGGCAGAGCTGCGAGGGACAGGATCGAGAGTGCGCCGAGGGATGGAAGAAGCCGGGTAAGTATGTGCAGCGGACGTGACACCGCCGTTTCCAACAGTACATCAAGTACTGGCCCAAACAAATGCATCCCTTCACAGGGAATGCCCCAGTTTTGATCTGGACTGTAAGACTCCTGGCCAACATTTTATCCATAAGGCTCTACGGGCTGCATTAGAAAGGGCTGAAGATCTGGCTGCCAAATTAACAGAATCTGCCGACGCATCAGAGAAAAGCTGCCGCCTCCTGAATTATAGGCAGGGAGGATAGAATTTCATTCCTAGGAACTTTGTTTTTTAGCTGGTCCTCTAGGCGGTCAAGCCACACCATTAGTGGTCGTGCCGTGAAAGTGACCGCAATTGCTGGTCTTAGGGATCCTGCCGATGTTTCCCAGGCACCCTTAAGAAAAACGTCAGCCTTCCTGTCTAGTGGATCTTTTCAAATTTCCCAAATCTTCAAATGGAAGAGAGGTCCTTTTGCACGCTTTGGCTACTGCCGCGTCCAGTTTCGGGGCCTTATCCCATGAGGATGATGCTTCTTCCTCGAATGGGTACCTCCTCTTAAATGCTGGTGGGAGCGAACCCTTTCTCTCGGGCTTTTTCCATTCCTTTGTAATCAATGTGTTTATTTTATCAATCACTGGGAAGGATCTTCGGGATTTCCGGTCTAACCCCTTGAACATTAGGTCCTGCATGGACCACTCTGACTGGGGCTCCTCAATCCCCATAGTTTTTACCGCTTTAAGAAGTCTATTAACTATCCAGCGGTAAACAGGAGTGACCTGACTCGGTGTCTATGGATGAAGAGGATGATGGAAACAAATCCGATCCCAAATCCGAAACTGGGGATCTGATCTTTCCCCTTTTTAAGATCTGTTTTCTGGGATATGGATTTAACAGAACCCCTGATTTCTTGTC
Organism: Ranitomeya imitator; assembly: GCF_032444005.1. NCBI lineage: Eukaryota > Metazoa > Chordata > Amphibia > Anura > Dendrobatidae > Ranitomeya > Ranitomeya imitator. Next base: position 236,010,848 of record NC_091284.1, read on the forward strand.
TAACCATATCCCTTAAGCTGGGAGTAAGGTCAGGGGTCTCCTCCACTAATAATTGCTGTATACAAGGTTTACATAACTTTCTTTCATGACCATCTGGGAGTGATTCCCCACACTCGGCACACTCCCTGTGTTTAGCTTTGGCGAAACATTTTCTCCCCTAATAAGGAGAGAGGGAACATAAGGAGGAACAGAACATCACCAAGTGAACTTTCACGTAGATCACTTACCCCTGACGTGTAGTGAGTGGTACAGTAGATAGTGGGGGGTCCTTTCTAGCCGGTGATGCTTTACGGCTTGAGGACTTGGTTGGTCTTGATTTCTGAGTACTCTTAACTACACCAGCGCGACTACTGCCACTAGATTGTTGCTGGGAGATAGCATGAGGCTCTTCTGTGGGCTGAGGCTGCTGCTGCTTCTCAGGCTGCGGTGCTCCTTGCTCCGGTGACTCCATCTTGGGAATGGGTCGAAAGCATGAAGCAGCCACAGCAATCTCATTAAATATGCTCCGAAGGTACTGCCCCTGATGGGGGTCAGCAGGTTCTCCAGGTTACCTGCCCGGTACAATGATTAATGTTGGATGGCCTCCCCCTCCCAAGACTGCTGATAATAGGGACCTCTCCAAGGTCTGGCCGTTCACCCCGCGATCTCCGGCCCTCAGCGCACATACCGGCCAGACTCGGACACTTACGGGAACACCATCGGCCGACCCGGCTCTACCGCGCTTGCCCGGCCATGTCATCAGGCCACGCCACCGACCGTGTCATCAGGATCTGCCCCGTCCGGTCACGGACGCAGGCTGCGAGCAGATGCGCCACCGAGCATGAAGGCCACCGCCCGGAATGACGCGCACACCCTTGCTAGGATGTGACCAGGCCCCCGGAAGGCTCCGCCAGGTACAGCCTCAGAAGATGGGCTGCCCGCATACTCACCAGGTACCTGCGATGATGGGTCACTAAGAAGCAAGCACTTTCTCTGAAGGCTGCTTCTCTCTGCTGACACCGACACCAGCAGTTCCCCTGCCGTGTGGTGCTTCCAGCATCCTGGACAGACCGAGGTAAGGGACCCCCGCTACCGGATTTGGCCTGCCAGGACTGGGCCATCTTCTTTTCTTCGACCTTCTTCACAAGGTATGCCTGAAGAAGATCCCCTGTCAGGGACAGGAAACCAACTGATGCGGGAGAGAGGGGCCGCCCTTTTATGTCTGTAGATTTCCGGTCCCTGAAGGGCGGATCCCCTCTCTCGTGGTGCCGTCATGGCGACTGAATAACACTAGTGCACACCCTTATCTCACGCCTTGACTACTGCAACCTCCTACTCTCTGGCCTCCCCTCTAGCACTCTGGCACCACTCTAATCCATCCTACACTTTGCTGCCTGACTAATCCACCTGTCTCCCAGCTACTCCCCAGCCTCTCCCCTATGCCAAACCCTTCACTGGCTTCCGATCATCTAGAGACTCCAGTTCAAAACAATTACTATCACATACCAAGCCATCCACATCCAGTCTCCTCCATACATCTGTGACATGGTCTCACGGTGCTTACCTCCATGCAACCTTCAATCCTCACAAGATCTCCTTCTCTACTCCCCCTTATCTCTTCTTCCCACAACCGCATCCAAGACTTCTCCCGTGATTGCCCCATACTCCGGAACTCTCTACCCCAACACATCAGACTCTCGCCTACCATAGAAACCTTCAAAAGGAATCTGAAGACTCACCTCTTCCGACAAGCCTACAGCCTGCAGTGATCCTCAACCTACTGAACTGCCGCACAACCAGCTCTACCTTCTCCTAGTGTATCCTCACTCATCCCCTCCTTCTGTACCTGTTAGTGCCTTGTTTTTTGCTGTTTATTGTATTTGTCTATATTTGCCCCTTTTCACATGTAAAGTGCCATGGAGTAAATGGCACTATAAAAAAAATGTATAATAATAATAATAATAATAATAAATGGTCAGATTTGTCAACTAAGTGTTGTCCTGTTAGCAAATTATCTCACCTGAGCTGTGGGTCTCTGCAGCTCCTCCAAAAAGAACATGGGCCTCTTGGCTGCTTCTCTAATTGGTGCTCTCCTTGATTGGGATGTCAGTTTAGGTGAACAGCCATGTCTTGGCAGGTTTGCAGTTGTGCTATATTCCTTCCATTTTTGGATTATGGACTGAGCAGCGCTTCATGAGATGTTCAGAGCTTGGTGTGTTTTTTTTCTTTATATATCCCAGCCATGCTTTACTCCTCTCCACAACTTAACTTAATCCCTGAGCTGTGTGGTATGTCCCTTGGTTTCAATGATGCTGTTTGATCCCTAATGCTGTGAAACAAACCTCTGAGGCCTTCACAGAACAGTCCACACAGGTGGACTCAATTTAATAAGTATGTGACTTCTGGAGGAAATTGGGCACTCAGGATTTTATTTAGCGGGATCAGACAACAGGAAGCGGAATGCAAATGCACATCACAATTTACAGATTTATATTTTTAAAATAATTTGGAAACCATGTATAATTTTCTTTATACTTCACAAATATTTGATACTTTGTGCTGGTATTTCACACAAAGAACATTTAAGTTTGCTGGTGTAATGTCGAAGTGTTTACGTAGTATGAATATTTTTTCAAAGCGCTGTACATATATATGAAAAAGTGTTCAAGAAAGGCTCCATAGAGTGAGTGGAAATCTGGCTGATGTTAGTAAATAAAGGATCCTCACCTTTTCACTATTTTGGAAGCTCTTCCTCCTTTTTTGGATGTTTACATCTATGATGGGAAGCTTTGTCAGTTTCCTTGGAGGCGTTGTGCATCCATTTAGGCAGTGCAGATAGATAGATAATTATATAGTAGATATCTATCTATCTGTCTAAAGGTACCTTCACACTGAACGATATCGCTAGCGATCTGTGACGTTGCAGCGTCCTGGTTAGCGATATCGTTGAGTTTGACAGGCAGCAGCGATCAGGATCCTGCTGTGACATCGTTGGTCGGCGTAGAAAGTCCAGAACTTTATTTCGTCGCTGGACTCCCGCAGACATCGCTGAATCGGCGTGTGTGACGCCGATTCAGCGATGTCTTCACTGGTAACCAGGGTAAACATCGGGTTACTAAGTGCAGGGCCGCGCTTAGTAACCTGATGTTTACCCTGGTTACCAGCGTAAACGTAAAAAAAAAAAAAAAACACTACATACTTACATTCCGGTGTCTGTCCCACGGCGCTGTGCTTCTCTGCACTGTGAGCACCGGCCGGCCGGAAAGCAGAGCATAGCGGTGACGTCACCGCTGTGCTTTCCGGCTGGCGCTCACAGTCAGTGCAGAGAAGCACAGCGCCGGGGGACAGACACCGGAATGTAAGTATGTAGTGTGTGTTTGTTTTTTACGTTTACGCTGGTAACCAGGGTAAACATCGGGTTACTAAGCGCGGCCCTGCGCTTAGTAATCCGATGTTTCCCTGGTTACCCGGGGACTTCGCATCGTTGGTCGCTGGAGAGCTGTCTGTGTGACAGCTCTCCAGCGACCACACAGCGACGCTGCAACGATCAGGATCGTTGTCTAGATCGCTGCAGCGTCGCTAAATGTGACGGTACCTTAAGGGTCACTTCCGTCTTTCTCTCTGTCTGTCACGGATATCTATCACGGCAATCAGCGACGGGTACAGTCCGGCGGAAAAATGGCCGCTCCTTACTCCCCGCAGTCAGTGCCCGGCGCCCGCTCCATACTCCCCGCAGTCAGTGCCCGCTCCATACTCCCCTCCAGTCACCGCTCACACAGGGTTAATGCCAGCGGTAACGGACCGCGTTATGCCGCGGGTAACTCACTCCGTTACCGCCGCTATTAACCCGGTGTGACCAAGTTTTTACAATTGATGCTGCCTATGCAGCATCAATAGTACAAAGATCTAATGTTAAAAATAATTAAAAAAAAAAAAAAACCTGCTATTCTCACCTTCCGTAGTACGACGATGCGCTCGCGCCTGCCGCCAGCTTCTGGTCCTAGAGATGCATTGCGAAATTACCCAGAAGTCTCGTGAGACCGCTAAGTGATCTGGGTAATTTCGCAATGCATCCTGGGAATGCAAGATGGCGGCAGCCGCGCGCGCATCGCCAGAGGTTTGCTGGATCTACTCTGGATCCCGCCGGGTGAGTATATAACTATTTTTTATTTTAATAATTTTTTTTAAGAGGGATATGGTGCCTACACTGCAAAATACTACTTGGGCTGTGTTAGATACCGCGTGGCTGCTATATACTACGTGGCCAGTGTTAGATACTATGTGGGCAGTGTTTCTATACTGCGTAGGCTGCGTTATATACTACATGGATGCTATATACTACATGGGCAGTGTTATATACTACGTGGTTGTGTTCTATACTGCGTGCTATATACTACGTGGCCACTGTTAGATACTATGTTGGCTGTGCTATATATTACGTAGCCAGTGTTACATACTACGTGGGCTGTTATATACTGCGTGGCTGCTATATACTGTGTGGGCTATGTTATATACTACGTGGGCTGTGTTATTTACTGCGTGGCCTATATTAACGCATCGGATATTCTACAATATGTATGTATGTATATAGCAGCCACATGGTATATACCACAGGCCACGTAGTACTCCTATATACTACGTGGCCTGTGCTATATACTATGTGGCTGCTATATACATACGTATTCTAGAATACCCGATGCGTTAGAATCGGGCCACCATCTAGTGTGTGTGTATATGTATATATATATATATATATATATATATATATACATACATACATACATACATACATACATACACACACATATACATACATATATATTTTATTACACATACATGGTATCTTCACAGATGTACAGGGTGGGACATTTATATGGATACATCTAAATAAAATGGAAATGGTTGGTGATATCAACTTCCTGTTTGTGGCACATTAGTATTTGTGAGGAATAAAACTTTTCAAGATGAGTGGTGACCATGGCAGCCATTTTGAAGTTGGCCATTTTGGATCCAAGTTTTTTTTTTTTTGCACCACCACATTATGGGTGTCAGGTCCGAGCATTCCTACAGTTTCCTGGAAAGTGGATTGGTCGTCGTGGGCCAGTTGAATGGCCACCACTTTCCCGATCTGACCCGCTGAAACTTATATCTTTAGAGTCATCTGAAGGCAACTGTCTATGCTGTGAACATACGAGATGTGCAGCATCTGAAACAAAGGATACTGGAAGCCTGTGCTAGCATTTCTTCTGCAGTGTTGCTATCAGTGTGTCAAGAGTGGGAGAAGAGGGTTGCATTGACAATCAACACAAGTGGTAGCACTTTGAACACATTTTCTAAGTGGTCATAAACTTGTAAATAACTCATGAAAGAATAAAGTTGTGTTAAAACCAAGCACACCATTGCTTTTCTTGTGAAATTCTCAATAAGATTGATGTGTCACATGACCCTCTTCCCACTGAAAAAAATTAAGTTGGATCCAAAATAGTCGATATCACCAACCATTCCCATTTTATTTAGGTGTATCCATATAAAATGGCCCACCCTGTATTTATAATCAAGAGTTGTTTTTTTGTTTTTTTTTCCACTCAGTCTTCCCAAAAGAGTAATAAAGACTCATACCAAAGTTGCAAAGTTGTACATCTCAAAATGGTGCTAATGATAACTACATTTTGCAATAAAAAAAAAGTTTAAAAAAAATGGTCTCTCAACAATTCTGTTGATAAAAACAAGTTTAATCTCATAGATATCAGAATATGGCAACACAAAACAATAATAAATTAAAAAAAAAATTTTGGTATTGTCATAATCATAAAAATCTATATAAAACAACTAACAGGCATATTACAAAAATAAATAAATCTTTATGGACAAATTGGTAACATGATAAAACTTTCTATTCCTTGCCTTCCTACTGCAACCTTCCTTTTTATGAAACAGCAGTTCTGCCATTTGTTTTGTACCATCTTGATTAATTTTACGCAATTCACCGTCCTGTGCAAATGAAGTATTATCTTCATTCTGTGGGTCAGTATGAGTATGGCAATAACACCCTACAACAACGTCAAAGATAAAGAGCTGCTGTTTATTAAAGTTAGCAATAGGCTAGTACTGTAGTAATCATGTGTTAAATATAAAAACCTATAAGCATAAAGCAACACGATTATAAAAATAAATCTTAAATCTATTGTTTAATTGGTACATAATAAAACTGATTAAAAGAAGGGAGGATGGTCATACTATTAAACGAAAGAAAGGAGAGATCATAAATAATATTCAAGCCTAATAGAGATCATAAATCACGTGCACTAAGTAAACAGGAAAAAAAGTACTTAAAATATAGGGATATTGGGGTTCCTCCAAGGTGAAATCTAAATGCACAAATACAAATTGTAATGCAAGCAGTGAGTACTATATCCCTCTTCTCCTAAAAACCTATATACCTGGAGTGAAAAAGGAAATAAAGTGCTCAGTGCATACAAAATGCATAGCATAAATCTGAAGGAATAATTGCATGGATATAGAAAATTGTCACAGAGAACTCAAGAGAGGAAATATGTATGTGTATATGTAGTGTTTACCTGAATAAGTATTCCCAGTAGGTGTGAGCATACCTTAGGGAGATTATAAGATAGATAGATAGATAGATAGATAGATAGATAGATAGATAGATAGATAGATAGATAGATAGATAGATAGATAGATCAAACTGGAACAGCATCTAATATTACTGCAATATTACTGCGGTAATATTAGATGCTGTTCCAGTTTTGTATCTATACTTATGCTCTGTGGAAATTTGCATCAAACTATTTTTTCTTCTGTTTTTTCTTCCATTTTTCTGTGTTTTTTTATACTTTCCAGTGTGGACTATGGAAAAATAATGTGTTTGAACCTGGCGTTTTTGCTTATGCTAGTGAGGATGGAGAAAGAATTCTCGGGGAATTGGAGGTGGATGCCACCTTCCTGAGTACACCATCACTATATGATCTTAAAGTGAAATATGAAAATTTGATAAAAAAAATCCTACAACAGCACAATTACATTTAGTTACTCTTAGTGAATACTATAAAGCTAAAAAAAATTCCAAGAGGACTTCGTTCCAACATCCGCCCAAATTTAATGTCTAATGATGCAATTTTATGTGCAAGATTTAGTATGATCTCCAACAAATATGGTTTGGATATCATCCTTTTGAATATTGATTTTTTGCAACAGGAGACTAAGAAACTCAACTCTGAAATATTATCAGTAGAATCTGAAATAAAAAGTCTCATAAAGGAAGAGGAATGGAATGGCTTTAAGGGGTCTATAAAAATAAAAATGGATAAATTACGTTTGGAACTGGAAGATACTAAGCGTAGGAAATGGAATCGAGATATGGAGGACTACAGAGATGGAAACATCTATAATTGGCAGAAAGAAAATTCAGGAGCTTAGAGGAAAAAAGGTTACTGGATGAGAAGGGATGTTTTGGATTTTTCTAATAATGAAATTTTGTAACCTGACTATTTTTTTTAGGTTCAGATCTCCCAAAAGAAAAAATGAAAACAACAGGAAAAGGGGATGAAAAAAAACATCGGAGAGAGAAAAGGGAAAAACAAATCACCAGTGGAAAAACAAATGGCGACAAGGAGCAAGGAACAAGTCTAATAGTAAATATCTCAAAAAATCCTTACTGAAAATCAAATATCAGTTTTGAACAAGGGGTTATCTTTTGGGCTGAGTACACATGTGAACGGGTTCCAATTAAATATTGACATACAATGATTTTTTAGATCTATCAAATGAAAGGAATGGTTTTGTAATAAACCACAAGTTGAAAAAATCCCCAATAGTGATCTGAGTTTGAAACAATTAGCTTTAAAGAAAAAAAGCAATTTTATTCCACCTGAGAACTCCTCTGTAATAGAAGCATTCATTGCAGCTGTTAATAATGACAGAGAAATTGAAAAAAAGAGTGCACAAAATAATTTTTATATCCTAATATGACAGTGGGGGAGATGGAGGCCCTCTATGACTTAGCATATGATGAAATAATAAATGCTGACAAAGGGGGTGCAGTTGTCATTATGGACAAAAAGGATTACCTCGAGGAAATTCATAGGCAGCTGGGTGACCCGGAGGTGTACGAGAGACTTGCTCATGATCCGAAGTTTGATATTGTGAGGGATATAAAAAGCGTTCTAGATGATGCTCTTGAAATGCAAATTATTGATCAAGATTTGTATGATTTTTTGACTGTTACATTTCCAATCACTCCGGTGATATATATTTTACCAATAATACATAAGTCTCTCGTACACACACCGGGTAGGCCCATTGTCTCAGGTTGTGACTCCATTCTGTCCCATATTGGGATTTTTCTTGATAAAATTCTTAATCCAATTACCAATTGTACAGAATCATTCATTAGGGATACAACAGATTTTCATGAAAAAATTGGTGGAATAGAATTGATGGAGGAGGTGATACTGGCCTCATTTGATGTGACCTCATTGTACACATCTATTGAACATAGTAGAGGTCTTGATGCAGTTGATAAAAAATTGCTAACCACCCAATATCCTGTAAAAACCAGAAAATCTATACAATTGTTGGAATTGATTTTGACTAGGAATTATTTTTTCTTTGGTGATACCTTTTATTTGCAATTCCGGGGGGTAGCCATGTGCGCCAACATGGCGCCCACTTATGCAAACATCGTTTTGAGTGTCCTTGAGGAGGACTTCATCTATGTGTCCCACCACTATGGCTATGTGGCTGCGTGGTGGAGATACATAGATGATGTCTTCCTCATTTAGACTGGTACAGAGAATTTACTTTTGGAGTTTTGAGTACTTGAATACAATTGATGATACAATCAAGTTCACTCTTGTGTACTCAAACACAGACATCCAGTTTTTGGATGCATGATGTGGGAATTGAAAATGACAGACTTGTCACTCAGTCGTATTCGAAAATGACAGATAAAAATGATCTTTTACTTTTTAATAGTCAACATCCCAAAAAAACTAAGGAATCTATCCCCTTTAGTCAATTGTTAAGAACCAAAAGAATTGAGCGTGATGATAAATCATTGAAAAAAATCTATGGAAGGCACTTTAAAAAAGGTTTCAGACAGAAGTTATCCGAAAAATCTTTTAAATATTCAAAAAAATAAAGTTATGTTGAAAAGGGAAGACCTCCACCAGAGAAAACCCTAATAAAAAAGTACTTGATCATATCCCCTTTGTTAAATCATTTTGTGAGGAAAGTAGTAAGATTTCAAATATCATATGTAAACAATGGGGTATGTTGCATAAATGCCTTCCACAGAATTTTCTAAATCAATCTTTTCATATATAAGTAACCGTACCATAGCTTCTACTTTGGAAAAATCGGATATTGGTTCTTTTAAAAAATCTAGCCAAACTACACTTTCTGGTCATGTTAGAAAAGGGTGCTTTCCATGTCTTTCCTGCGTTAATTGTACTTTAATGATCAAGGGCTCCAGCTTTACCCATCCTATAACTCAAAGAATTTAAGATACAACACTATCTGACTTGTGATTCAGAATTTGTTGTATATCTATTGCAATGTCCCTGTTCCTTATGGTATGTCGGTAAGACAACATGTGATTTTAAAATGTGGATTAATCAACACCGGCATTCCATAAGGAAGAAACGTATGGACTTACCAGTCTCAACATTTTGCAGAAAAGCTACCTACTGAGAAATTGCGCTTTCGTATCATAGACATGATAATTGTTCAGAGAAGAGGGGGTGACCGTGTACGGTTACTCAAAATGAGGGAATTGGAATGGATAATGAAATTAAATACTTAGAAACCACATGGTCTTAATGTAGACTATAAATTAAATCAAATTATTTGAAATATAGCGATTTTTATTCTATGTTTGTTGTTTTATGTTTAAAAAAACATATTTTCTCATTTGTTATAAATAATCTTTTTTCTTTATTTTTTCAGATGTCCCGGTCTATGAAACCAGCACAATTTATAAATAATGTGATGTTATTTTTTGGGAATTATTTAATCTCTTGGATAATCTTATTGAGAAAATAGGACTTAATAAAGAAATATTGGAATAGCACTCTTTTTGATTTTATTTATCTGAACATTTCTGATATTCCGGGCAAATATATGTGGTCACTTGGTGTCTTTGTAATAGATAGGAGAAACACAGGGAATTGTCCGCCCCTTAGGATCTCTAGATCTTTGCATTGGTCCGTGACATCCCTCTTGATTGGGGAAGATGTCTCGTATCTAATGACACTATATACTGGACTTATGTCCTGACCATTTGTGCCAGCAGTATAATGTTTTAGTTTTTTTGAAAACTGTAGGGTGTATTCCTTTAAACCATCACAAGAGATTATGATTGTGATCGCCACTTTGTTTTTTTGAGTTTCCTCTTTGCGCTTGTTTGCAAGTATGGGGTATACCTTAACCAACATGGCGCCGTTATCCTCAGAATAGCTCTGCGCAGATGCGGACCATAGTGCTTTGGGTCAGGTTTGAAGTATGCGTCACAGACATGCGCAGTAGCTTTAGGGAGATGCCGAAGATCGAGCGCATATTAAGGAACACACGTACAGTGGGGCAAAAAAGTATTTAGTCAGTCAGCAATAGTGCAAGTTCCACCACTTAAAAAGATGAGAGGCGTCTGTAATTTACATCATAGGTAGACCTCAACTATGGGAAACAAACTGAGAAAAAAAAATTTTATTTGCATATTATGGTGGAAAATAAGTATTTGGTCAGAAACAAAATTTCATCTCAATACTTTGTAATATATCCTTTGTTGGCAATGACAGAGGTCAAACGTTTTCTGTAAGTCTTCACAAGGTTGCCACACACTGTTGTTGGTATGTTGGCGCATTCCTCCATGCAGATCTCCTCTAGAGCAGTGATGTTTTTGGCTTTTCGCTTGGCAACACGGACTTTCAACTCCCTCCAAAGGTTTTCTATAGGGTTGAGATCTGGAGACTGGCTAGGCCACTCCAGGACCTTGAAATGCTTCTTACGAAGCCACTCCTTCGTTGCCCTGGCGGTGTGCTTTGGATCATTGTCATGTTGAAAGACCCAGCCACGTTTCATCTTCAATGCCATTGCTGATGGAAGGAGGTTTGCACTCAAAATCTCACGATACATGGCCCCATTCATTCTTTCATGTACCCGGATCAGTCGTCCTGGCCCCTTTGCAGAGAAACAGCCCCAAAGCATGATGTTTCCACCACCATGCTTTATAGTAGGTATGGTGTTTGATGGATGCAACTCAGTATTCTTTTTCCTCCAAACACGACAAGTTGTGTTTCTACCAAACAGTTCCAGTTTGGTTTCATCAGACCATAGGACATTCTCCCAAAACTCCTCTGGATCATCCAAATGCTGTCTAGCAAACTTCAGACGGGCCCGGACATGTACTGGCTTAAGCAGTGGGACACGTCTGGCACTGCAGGATCTGAGTCCATGGTGGCGTAGTGTGTTACTTATGGTAGGCCTTGTTACATTGGTCCCAGCTCTCTGCAGTTCATTCACTAGGTCCCCCCGCGTGGTTCTGGGATTTTTGCTCACCGTTCTTGTGATCATTCTGACCCCACGGGGTGGGATTTTGCGTGGAGCCCCAGATCGAGGGAGATTATCAGTGGTCTTGTATGTCTTCCATTTTCTAATTATTGCTCCCACTGTTGATTTCTTCACTCCAAGCTGGTTGGCTATTGCAGATTCAGTCTTCCCAGCCTGGTGCAGGGCTACAATTTTGTTTCTGGTGTCCTTTGACAGCTCTTTGGTCTTCACCATAGTGGAGTTTGGAGTCAGACTGTTTGAGGGTGTGCACAGGTGTCTTTTTATACTGATAACAATTTTAAACAGGTGCCATTACTACAGGTAATGAGTGGAGGAAAGAGGAGACTCTTAAAGAAGAAGTTACAGGTCTGTGAGAGCCAGAAATCTTGATTGTTTGTTTCTGACCAAATACTTATTTTCCACCATAATATGCAAATAAAATGTTAAAAAAACAGACAATGTGATTTTCTGGATTTTTTTTTCTCAGTTTGTCTCCCATAGTTGAGGTCTACCTATGATGTAAATTACAGACGCCTCTCATCTTTTTAAGTGGTGGAACTTGCACTATTGCTGACTGACTAAATACTTTTTTGCCCCACTGTAAGTGTGCTGTGATTTTGTTTCATAAGACAGAGACACCTGATTTGGTTTAATTGATTGTTTAATGAATTTTATTAGTAATCACTTTGCACTTTATGCTATTTATAAATAAATATTATATTTTAATGAATGTATTAAAAATGCACTTATGCACTTTTTGTGATTATTGATTATGTATACACTGATGCTCAAATTCTTAATATTGTTCAATAATCGATTAATGAAGAACATATGTGTTCTCTATATAAGCGTATCTCACTTGTATGTTCAGTGCTTGAAAAAGGACATCACATCACATGCCACGCCGTTCAGGCATTAAAGTCCACTTCTTTTCTTATTTTGAGTGCAGTTTTCCTTTTTTGCTATCTATCTATCTATCTATCTATCTATCTATATATATAATGGTGGCCCGATTCTAATGCATCGGGTATTCTAGAATATGCATGCCCACGTAGTATATTGCATTGCACAGCCCACGAAGTATATTGGCCAGCCACGTAGTATATTGCCCAACCATGTAGTATATTGCCCAGCCACGTAATATATTGCCCAACCACGTAATATATTGCCCAGCTACGTAGTATATTGCCCAGTCACGTAGTATATTGCACAGCCCACATAGTATATTGCCCAGCCACGTAGTATATTGCCCAGCCACGTAGTATATTGCCCAGCCACGTAGTATATTGCCCAGCCACGTAGTATATTGCCCAGCCACGTAGTATTCAGCACAGAGCCACGTAGTATATTGCCCAATCACGTAGTATATTGCCCAGTGGCATATTGCCCAGCGACGTAGTATTCAGCACAGAGCCACGTAGTATATTGCCCAGTCACGTAGTATATTGCCCAGCCACATAGTATATTGCCCAGTCACGTAGCTATATAACACTGCCCACGCAGTATTTAGCAGTGTGTGCACCATATCCCTATTAAAAAAAAACAATTAAAATAAAAAATAGTTATATACTCACCCCTGGGATCCAGCGAAGCTGTGTGATGCGGCCGCCATCTTCCGTTCCCAGGATGCATTGCGAAATTACCCAGATGACTTAGCGGTCTCGCGAGACCGCTAAGTCTCCTGGGTAAGTTCGCAATGCATCTCTGGGAACGGAAGATGGCGGCCGGCGAAAGCGCATCGTCCGACAACGGAAGGTGAGAATAGCAGGTTTTTTGTTTTTTATTATTTTTAACATTAGATCTTTTTACTATTGATGCTGCATAGGCAGCATCAATAGTAAAAACTTGGTCACACAGGGTTAATAGCAGCGGATACGGAGTGCGTTACCCGCGGCATAACGCGGTCCATTACACCTGGCATTAACCCTGTGTGAGCGGTGACTGGAGGGGATTATGGAGCAGGCACTGACTACAGGGAGTATGCAGTGGGCGCTGGGGACACTGACTGCGGGGAGCATGGAGCGGGGAGTATGGAGCGGAGCGCCGGGGACAGTGACTGCGGGGAGTATGGAGCGGGCACCGGGGACACTGACTGCGGGGAGCATGGAGCGGGCGGCAGGCACTGTGATTGTAGGGGAGGGACTAATCGGACTGTGCCCGTCGCTGATTGGTCGTGGCAGCCATGACAGGCAGCTGCCGAGACCAATCAGTGACGCGGGATTTTCGTTACGGAAGTTGAGGACAGAAAGACGGAATATATATATATATATATAATATTTTATATTATAGTATAGTCATGGCCAAAAGTAATGACACCCCTGCAATTCTATCAGATAATACTCATTTTCTTCCTGAAAATGATTGCAAACACAAATTGTATTATTATCTTCATTTAATTTGTCTTAAAATGAAAAAACACAAAAAGAATTGTCCTAAAACCAAATTGGATATAATTCCACACCAAACATAAAAAATGGGGTGGACAAAAGTATTGGCACTGTTCGAAAAATCATGTGATGCTTCTCTAATTTGTGTAATTAACAGCACCTGTAACTTACCTGGGGCACCTAACAGGTATTGGCAATAACTAAATCACACTTGCAGCCAGTTCACATGGATTAAAGTTGACTCAACCTCTGTCCTGTGTCCTTGTGTGTACCACATTGAGCATGGAGAAAAGAAAGAAGACCAAAGAACTGTCTGAGGACTTGAGAAACCAAATTGTGAGGAAGCATGAGCAATCTCAAGGCTACAAGTCCATCTCCAAAGACCTGAATGTTCCTGTGTCTACCGTGCGCAGTGCCATCAAGAAGTTTAAAGCCCATGGCACTGTGGCTAACCTCCCTAGATGTGGACGGAAAAGAAAAATTGACAAGAGATTTCAATGCAAGATTGTGCGGATGTTGGATAAAGAACCTCGACTAACATCCAAACAAGTTCAAGCTGCCCTGCAGTCTGAGGGTACAACAGTGTCAACCCGTACTATCCGTCGGCGTCTGAATGAAAAGGGACTGTATGGTAGGAGACCCAGGAAGACCCCACTTCTTACCCAGAGACAAAATAGCCAGGCTGGAGTTTGCCAAAACTTACCTGAAAAAGCCTAAAACGTTTTGGAAGAATGTTCTCTGGTCAGCTGAGACAAAAGTTGAGCTTTTTGGGCAAATGCATCAACATAGAGTTTACAGGAGAAAAAAAGAGGCATTCAAAGAAAAGAACACGGTTCTTAGAGTCAAACATGGCGGAGGTTCCCTGATGTTTTGGGGTTGCTTTGCTGCCTCTGGCACTGGACTGCTTGATCGTGTGCATGGCATTATGAAGTCTGAAGACTACCAACAAATTTTGCAGCATAATGTAGGGCCCAGTGTGAGAAAGCTGGGTCTCCCTCAGAGGTCATGGGTCTTCCAGCAGGACAATGACCCAAAACACACTTCAAAAAGCACTAGAAAATGGTTTGACAGAAAGCACTGGAGACTTCTAAGGTGGCCAGCAATGAGTCCAAACCTGAATCCCATAGAACACCTGTGGAGAGATCTAAAAATGGCAGTTTGGAGAAGGCACCCTTCAAATATCAAGGACCTGGAGCAGTTTGTTAAAGAAGAATGGTCTAAAATTCCATTCCAGCAGAGCATTGTAAGAAACTCATTGATGGTTACCGGAAGCGGTTGGTCGCAGTTATTTTGGCTAAAGTTTGTGCAACCAATTTTTAGGCTGAGGGTGCCAATACTTTTGTCTGGCCCATTTTTGGAGTTTTGTGCAAAATGATCAATGTTTTGCTTTTTGCTTCATTCTCTTTTGTGTTTTTTCATTTAAGACAAATTAAATGAGGATAATACCAAATAATTTGTGTTTGCAATCATTTTCAGGAAGAAAATGAGTATTATCTGACATAATTGCAGGGGTGTCAATACTTTTGGCCATGACTAATATATATATATATATATATATATATATATATATATATATATATACATACATATATACACATATACACACACACACATATACACACACAGTATAGACCAAAAGTTTGGACACGCCTTCTCATTTAAAGATTTTTCCGTATTTTCATGACTATGAAAATTGTACATTCACACTGAAGGCATCAAAACTATGAATTAGCACATGTGGAATTATATACTTAACAAAAAAGTGTGAAACAACTGAAATTATGTCTAATATTCTAGGTTCTTCAAAGTAGCCACCTTTTGCTTTGATGACTGCTTTGCACACTCTTGGCATTCTCTTGATGAGCTTCAAGATGTAGGTCATCGGGAATGGTCTTCCAACAATCTTGAAGGAGTTCCCAGATATGCTTAGCACTTCTTGGCCCTTTTGCCTTAACTCTTCGGTCCAGCTCACACAAACCATCTCGATTGGGTTCAGGTCTGGTGACTGGAGGCCAGGTCATCTGGCATAGCACCCCATCACTCTCCTACTTGGTCAAATAGCCCTTACACAGCCTGGAGGTGTTTGGGGTCATTGTCCTGTTGAAAAATAAATGATGGTCCAACTAAACGCAAACCGGATGGAATAGCATGCCGCTGCAAGATGCTGTGGTAGCCATGCTGGTTCAGTATGCCTTCAATTTTGAATAAATCCACAACAATGTCACCTGCAAAGCACCCCCACACTATCACACCTCCTCCTCCATGATTCACGGTGGGAACCAGGCATGTAGAGTCCATCCGTTCACCTTTTGTGCGCTGCACAAAGACACGGTGGTTGGAACCAAAGACCTCAAATTTGGACTCATCAGACCAAAGCACAGAATTCCACTGGTCTAATGTCCATTCCTTGTATTCTTTAGCCCAAACAAGTCTCTTCTGCTTGTTGCCTGTCCTCAGCAGTGATTTCCTAGCAGCTATTTTTCCATGAAGGCCTGCTGCATAAAGTCTCCTCTTAACAGTTGTTGCAGAGATGTGTCTGCTGCTAGAACTCTGTGTGGCATTGACCTGGTCTCTAATCTGAGCTGCTGTTAACCTGCGATTTCTGAGGCTGGTGACAAGGATAAACTTCTCTTCAGAAGAAGACGTGACTCTTGGTCTTCCTTTCCTGGGGCAGTCCTCATGTGAGCCAGTTTCTTTGTAGATCTTGATGGTTTTTGCCACTGCACTTGGGGACACTTTCAAAGTTTGCCCAATTTTTCGGACTGACTAACCTTCATTTCTTAAAGTAATGATGGCCACCCGTTTTTCTTTACTTAGAATTTGTATTATGGCAAGAAAAAAGCAGCTAACAGTCTATTCAGTAGGACTATCAGCTGTGTATCCAACAGACTTCTGCACAACACAACTGATGGTTCCAATCCCATTTATAAGGTAAGAAATCCCACTTATGAAACCTGACAGGGCACACCTATTAAGTGAAAACCATTCCCGGTGACTACCTCTTGAAGCTCATCAAGAGAATGCCAGGTTTAGGGAGTCGGGACTAGTTGTAATATCAGCCCTTTTCAGGGTAAGTTACAGCAGTTCATAGCACTTTTTGCCAGGCAGGTCTGTGCCAGTGCTGTGCAAGTGTTTGTCACAGCATTTGCTGTAATCTAGCTCAGCCAATCATTTTGGGCTTAGAAATGGTGTCTGCACGTCAGCGGAGTAGCCCGCCTGTGAAGCTAACTACAACACCTGTGTATCTAAATTCTTACTGCATCTAACCCAGTAAATAGTTTTGGGCCTAGGAGCAGTGTTCGCACGTCAGCGAAGGAGCCCGCCTGTGAAGCTACAACGCCTGTGTATCTAAATTTGTACTACATCTAACCCAGTAAATCCTTTTGGGCCTAGGAGCACAGTTTGGCCACTCAGCTCTGCTCGGTTTTCATCCATCGTTTTTTGTGCCAACAACTACAGATACAGAGTTGCCAATTAGTAAAGCACCAAAATGAGTAGCAAAAGGCCTGCTGCTGGTGGAAAGGGGAATAGGCATGTTGGAAAGGGAAAAAAAGGTTGTGTCCGTGGGGTAGGTGGTAAAGCAACAGTAACATCTGCAGAAGAAAGACCATCTTCCAGCCAAAGTAAGATGTCTACTTCTTTTCGTGGACAATCTGATATGATCCCTTTCTTACGCTACGAGCATCGCTACAAATTCCAGATGAGGCACAAAAACAGCAGATGCTTGAACAGATATCAAGTGCTCGTTCAAGTGGGCTCTCCTCCACCTCAACATCAGAAATACTCCAGTCCTCAGAAGTGTCACCCAAATCGCACTTGCTTCCTCACAGCTCCCAAGTCTCCAGCCACCCGTCTGAGCATGGGGTAACACACATGGTTGAGTCTGCAGAGCTGTTTACTCATACTATAGCCTGGGAATCACAGGTCTGCTCCAGAGCTTCTGTGAATCCAGATGAGGAAATGATCTGCACGGATGCCCAGAATCTTTGGGAGTCGGATCCAGGCCCAGATGAAGGTTCTGAGCATAATGTAGACCCTCGTTCCCAAACTGTAACTCATGTTGGTGGAGACAATGAGGAAGAAGATGAGACTGAGATACCTGATTGGAACGAAAACTTGACTTTTCGGTCGGGGCAGGAAGAGGTTGGCTCTGAGGACGACGGGCATGAGAACACACAGGATGATGATGACGAGTTTGTAGACCCCACTTACTGTCAACCCACAGTCCGCCAGTCCAGGAGGTCAGCAGAGGAGGTGGAGGAGGAGGCTAGTGACGAGTCTGATGACGAGGTTAGGTTGCACCTTCCTGGACAGAGACGGAGTACTGGAAGCACGTCAACAACTGCATCTTCAACCACAACTGTGCCTCTGAGCACAAGTCGCGGTGGCTTTTCAGATCGCATGGGCTCTAAGCCTTTCACAGCCTGGGCATTTTTTGAGATCGCAAAGGATGACCCAACTCATGTTTGTAAGAATTGTCACCAAAATCTCAGTAGAGGCCAAAAATTAATAGTTTGAGTACTTCATGCACGAACCGTCACATGGATATGAGGCATAAGTTGCAGTGGGAAGCTCACTGGGCTATAATGCGCCCTAGTGGGCCGGGCCAACCACTGTCTGCCCCATCAAGTGCATCCGCAGCCTCTTCATCCTCCGTGACTGTGGGGACAGCAGTCGCACGTGGTTTTGGACGCAGACCTTCCCCCTTTTTTACCCGCAACAGCTAGTGTGAGTGGCAGGTTGTCAGGACATTTGCAAGTGGAAACACCTGCTGATGTTGAGCACTGTCCGACATCGAGACCACATTTTGATCAAGGCAACATAATATCTCCACCTGCACCTTCCTCACAGACCAGCAGTTTGCCGGGGACATCCTACTCAACTCCGTCTAAGCACGGCAGCCAGCCCTCAGATGTGGACAAGTAAAAGACCATTTCCTCTTAGCCATGACAAAGCCAAGAGGTTGAATGTCACCATCTGCAAGCTGTTGGCTACAGAAATGCTGCCTTTCCGCCTGGTGGACACAGAGGATTTTCGAGACCTTATGTCCGTCGCAGTGCCCCAGTACCAGATGCCCAGTCGCCACTACTTCTCAAAGAAAGCTGTGCCTGCGCTACACCAGCATGTCGCACACAACATCACCGCTTCCTTGAGAAACTGTGTGTGACAGGGTGCATTTCACCACATACACTTTGACGAGAAGACATGGGGCGTTATATGTCGGTGACTGGGCACTTGGTAACTATGGTGACATCAGGAGAAGGGGCTGCTGTCCAAGTCTTGTCGTCCCCACGAGTTGCTCGTCAATCCTCTGTATCTAGAAGTTCCTCTACTGCTTCTGCCTCCTCAACCTCCTCTCGGTCCTCCACCTGCACCCAAAGCCTGTCTGGTTATGCCACCCGCGTTCTAACTGCACACTTCCTTACTATGCTGTTACCAGGGCTCAACAGCATCAGGCTGTGTTTACCTTGAAATGTCTGGGAAATGCGAGTCACACAGCTGAGGAGTTGTGGTCAACTCTGGAGACCAAGTTCCATCAATGGTTGTCTCCACTGAACCTGCAGCCAGGGAAGGCCGTGTGCGACAATGCTGCAAACCTGGGTGCGGCCCTTCACCGGGGCAATGTCACACACGTGCCTTGTATGGCTCACGTTTTGAACCTGGATGTCCAGCAATTTTTATCCAACTATCCCGGACTAGATGGGGTTCTGCAGAGGGCACGGTCGCTGTGTGCTCACTTCCGCCGTTCGCATCCCGCAGCTCAACGACTTACATCTCTACCGAAGTCGTTGGGCCTGCCAGTTCACCGGCTGAAATGCGATGTGCCCACACGGCGGAATTCAACTATGCACATGTTGCAGCAACTGTAGCAGCACCAACGAGCCCTGATGCAATATGTTATGATGTATAGCCTAGGCCAATGAGATCCAGAGGTGGGGCAAATCACGCTGCAGGAGTGGTCTCAGATCAGGGACCTATGCACCCTTCTGCACAGTTTTGAAATAGCGACGAAGATGTTTAGTGCTGACGATGCCATTATCAGCATGACTATTCAGGGCATTTACATGCTGGAGCAGACCTTTAACACTATTTGGAGTCAGGTGGTGGGACAAGAGGAGGAGGAACAGGAGGAGTTGTATGCAGAAGCGATAATATCTCCAAGGTCCAGATGGTCGGCAGCACCAAGGCGGCTGGCATTGGAGGGTGGGGGAGAGGGATTACCGAGGGCGCATGGTAGCAGCTAAACTGTTGAGGAAGGTGCAGGAGGCGAGGAAGAAGTGGAGGACGAACTGGCGCTGGGCATGGAAGACTCATCAGATGAGGGAGACCTTGATCAAATTTCTGTTGTGCAAGGTTGGGGGGAGAGGGCAGACAAAGGAAGCATGATTCTCACCTCGCCGCCACCAAGACAACAAGGACTTGGTCCTCCTGGATGTGCAAGACACATGATTGCCTTCTTGCTGCACTACATGCAACATGACCCTCAGATTGTCAGAATCTGAAGTAATGCCGACTACTGGGTTGCCACACTCTTAGATCCCCAGTACAAAAGTATAATTTGGCGAAATAATTCCTGCCATAAAAAGGGATTCACGCATGCAGGAGTATCAGCAGAGACGGTTACAGAATTTTATATATGCCTTTCCACAAAACACCATTGGTGCACGTAGTGAATCTCTGAGTTCTAACTTGCCAACCATGGGACTGTCGAGTCATCACTCAAACCGTAACAGTAACATCGTATCTTCCCCTTTAATGGTACAAACATCTCTTCTCGCTGTTATCTGCCACCTACGATCCTGCAACCTTCCCTTTAACGTGCCTGCTGAATGTTTGTTAAATTCATTTGTTGCATAGTATTACTTACTGCTGTACACATTCTCTCTTCTGACTCTCACCATCATCATGGGTGACTTCAACATCCCCATTGATACTCTTCAGTCAACAGCCTCCTCCTTCAGTCAACAGCCTGTCCCTTACCTCATCCTTTGGACTTACTCAGTAGTCCTCCGCAGCCACCGACATAGACGGACATACATTAGACCTGGTATTCACCGATCTCTGCTCTATCTAACTTCATCACCTCCCCTCTCCCTCTATCCGACCACCATCTGCTGACCTTCTCATCCCTGTCCTCCCCACCGGTCATCCATGTCCAGCAAAATGCGCACCCCCGCAGAAACCTTGCACAACTAGACACCCACACACTCTCTGACTATCCTGCCACTAGCATCCATATCCTCACTCCACAACAGACAGTGCCACTACTTTCTACAATGCCACTCTCGCATCAGCTATTGACAGTTGCCCCTCTCGTCCATGGCAGAGTGCGACGTATCAATAGACAACCTTGGAACAATAACAGCATTAAAAAAGCTCCGGCAAGTGTTCAGGGTTGCGGAGCAGCGTTGGAAGAAAACACACCCGCAAGACGACTTTACTGCATTCAAACAGGCAACACTCGCTTTTAAATCTGCTCTCACCTCTGCTAAACAGGTCTACTTCACAAACTTGTATCTTCCCTACCCTGCAACCCCAAACAGTTATTCAAAACCTTTAACTCCCTCCTCCGCCCCCCACTGTCCGCTCCAACCTCCCTCATCTCTGCTGAGGACTTTGCCACACACTTTAAAAATAAGATCGACCAGACAAGGCAAGTCTTCATTGTTCGACCACCACAACCCCTTTGTATACCAGACCAATGCCCAAACCCCATAACCTCCCTATCCAACATCACTGAAGGGGTGCTTAATTGTCTCCTCTCCAAATCGCACCTCACCACCTGTGCGCTCGACCCCATCCCATCCCACCTCCTCCCCAACCTCACCTCCACACTTATCCCATCCCTAACCCACCTCTTTAACCTATCACTATCTTCTGGCACCTTCCCTTCTGCTTTCAAACATGCCACAATCACGCCTATCCTTAAAAAGCTAACCCTCGATCCAACTGCTATGTCCAGCTATCGCCCAATATCGATGCTCCCATTCGCTTTCAAACTACTGGAGCAGCACGTCCACTCTGAACTTTCCTCCCACCTCTCATCTAACTTGCTCTTTAACAATCTACAATCTGGTTTCCGCCCCCATCACTCAACTGAGACAGCCCTGACCAAAATCACTAACGACCTACTTACCGTGAAAGCTAATGGACAATACTCTGTACTCCTCCTTCTAGACCTGTCCTCCGCTTTCGACACAGTTGACCACTGCCTCTTACTACAGTCCATCTCCTCCTTTGGCATCAAAGACCTCGCCCTATCCTGGATCTCCTCGTACCTTTCCAACCGCACATTCAGCGTCTCCCACTCCCACACTACCTCCTCATCCCACCCTCTCTCTGTTGGAGTCCTCCAAGGCTCTGTTCTGGGACCCCTACTCTTCTCAATCTATACACTTGGCTTGGGACAAGTCATAAAGTCCCATGGATTCCAGTACCACCTCTATGCTGATGACACTCAGATCTACCTCTCTGGCCCAGATGTCACCGCTCTGCTGTCCAGAATCCCAGAGTGCCTATCAGCCATATCCTCCTTCTTCTCTCGCTTCCTCAAACTCAATGTGGACAAATCTGAACTCATCATCTTTCCTCCATCCCATAGATCTTCCTTACCTGACCTATCTATCGCAATCAATGACATCATGCTTTCCCCCGTACTGGACGTCCGCTGCCTCAGAGTAACCTTAGACTCTGCCCTGTCCTTCAAACCGCACATCCAAGCTCTTTCCACCTCCTGTCGCCTCCAGCTCAAAAATATCTCCAGAATCCGTCCTTTCCTCAACCTTAATCTACTAAAATGCTTGTGCACGCCCTCATCACCTCCCGCCTTGACTACTGCAACATCCTTTTTCTGCGGCCGCCCTGCTAACACCCTTGCACCTCTCCAGTCCATTCTTAACTCTGCTGCCTGACTAATTCATCTCTCTCCTTGCTACTCCTCTGCTTCCCCCCTCTGCAAATCTTTTCACTGGCTCCCATTCCCTCAGCGTATCCAGTTCAAATTACTAATACTGACCTACAAAGCCATCCACAACCTGTCTCCTCCATGTATCTCTGAACTAATCTCCCGATATCTTCCCTCACGTGATCTCCGGTCCTCCCAAGACCTCCTTCTCTCCTCCACACTTATTCGCTCCTCATCCAACCGCCTCCAAGACTTCTCCCGAATATCCCCCATCCTCTGGAATTCTTTGCCCCAACACGTCCGACTATCAACCACATTCGGATCCTTCAGACGGAACCTGAAAACCCATCTCTTCAGGAAAGCCTACAGCCTGCACTGACCCTGCTGCTGCCTCATCACTACCGAAGCTACCGCCTCACCAATACCGGAGCTCCTGCAACCCTCAACCTACTGTCTCCTTCCCCATAATCCTGTAAAATGTAAGCCCACAAGGGCTGGGTCCTCACCCTTCTGTATCATTGTTAATTTGTTTACTGTAAGTGATATCTGTAACTTGTATGTAACCCCTTCTCATGTAAAGTACCATGGAATCAATGGTGCTATATACATAAATAATAATAATAATAATCTGGTGGTAACAGCAATTTTTTCCAATTGTTTCAAGAATTTTTTAGACCATCCTTTGCAAGGCCACAGGAGACAAGAAGTCTGATGCATAGCCAACGCCTAGAGAGGATGGTACAGGAGTATCTCCAAGTTAACATCGATGCCATGACTGTGGAACTGGACCCTTGCTCATTTTGGGCTTCCAATCTGAAAAAAAAATGGCCTGAGCTCGCCACTCACGCCTTGGAGATCTTGTCGTGCCCCGCAGCCAGCGCTCTCTCTGAATGTGTGTTCAGCGCTGCTGGTGGTGTGCTGACAGATAAGCGAACGCGGCTGTCCAGTGACAATGTAGACAGGCTAACGTTCATCAAGATTAACAAATCCTGGATCCGCAAGGACTTTTCTACCCCTGTGTCATCCTGGGGAGACTAAAAGCTTGATGATTTTTGAAAATCACCTCCAACCATTTTAAGAAACTTGCGAAATTGATGCCACTTAAGTGGTGTCAGTGGCCCAATTTTTGGAAAAAAATTGAGACTTTTTGGAGTCTCCTTGCTGTGTTTTACATGACGTTGCCATTGTCAATTCCAGGTGGGTGGGGTCGCTCCCCCCTCCTCTTTTAACTTTTAGAAACTACATACACTATGGCTTGGGGTAACACAGATGGTTGAGTCTGCAGAGCTGTTTACTCATACTATGGCCTGGGATTCAGAGGTCTGCTCCAAAGCTTCAGTGTCTGCTAGTCAGCAGAGTAGCCCACCCATGAAGCAAGCTACACCGCCTTCTTCCTTTCTCAATCTAACCCCTCAACTCTAAGGTATCCGCTCTCCCTCCAGCTCTCTCCTCACAGGTGGACTACCACGTGTATTCACACTGTGGCAAATCTTTTGGGCCCAGGCATAAGAAGTCGTCGAGGTAATGGATAATATGTGCCCCCTTAGAAACGTCCATGAAGACCCATTCGAGGAAGCAACTAAACGCCTCAAAAAGTGAGCAGGATATGGAGCACCCCACAGGCAAACAGCGATCTATATAGTATGCTCCTTCACACAGGCAGCAACCGGAATGCCCCCTCAATGTCTGTTTTGGCCATTAGGGTGCCCCTTCCCAACTTCTTCACCCGCCTGATTGCCTCGTCAAAGGAGGTACAGTATATAGTACTGTACTTGGTTCCGCGTCGATGTTGTCGTTTACTGACCTGCCCCTTGGATATGACAAATGGTGGATTAGTCTGAATGTATTGGGTTCCTTTTTTGGCACAACTCCCAACGGGGATACCACTACATCATAAGGAAAGTGTTCTGAATGGACCCGCCGCCATTCTACCTAAAGATATTTATTTTTTAAATTTTTTTGTCATGACGTCTGGGTGTTGGTAGGCTGATTTTAGATTTTTACTCCAGCCTTTCTTGATTTTAGAAGGGCATGGCATGCCTATATCTGTGTCTCCTCCTCCTTTTACTCCTCCACCTCTTTTCTTTTTGCATGAACTTGTGACTTTTCCATGTGTTTGTTGTGTCTTCTGAGCAGTTTGTGAGCTTTTGGACACTTTTTAAGGTGTTTTCTATGTGTTTGTATGTGGTTATGTTTGCCTGCCACTGGTTTCAATGGGGCTCGACGGTGTTCGTGGAAAAAACTTTGGTGAAAAAAAATGGCGCCATTTTCAGAGACCTGTGGCGTCTCCATTTTTCGTGATTTGGTGCTGTGGATGGCTTATTTTTTGCGTGTTGACTTTTTTATTGATACCATTTTGGTGTAGATACGATCATTGCATTTTATTGTAATGTAGCAGTGACCAAAAAACGTAATTCTGACGTTTTTAATTTTTTTTTCTCATTACGCCATTTAGCGATCAGGTTAATTTTTTTATATTGATAAAATCGGGCAATTCTGAACACGACTAGAAGCTGCAGTTGTCTGATCGGCTCTGCTAGATGATCAAATCGCCTGTGTGTAGCAGAAATGCTCACTTGCTATGAGCAGCGACTGCTCATAGCAATCCAGTAATGACAACCATAGAGGTCTGCTGAAGGCCTCTCGTTGTCATGCCAACCCATCGGTGACCAGCGATCACGTGATGGGGTCACTGATGGGCGGGATTTTAGGCGTACTTCCGGTAAGCACGAGTTAAATGCTGCTGTCACAGATTGACAGAAACTGTTAGAGGCACATGTCAGCTGTTCAAAACAACAAACATGTGCCGAGAAAGATGTGGGCTCAGGGCCGGAGCCCACATCAAAGGGAGAGATTCTAACTTGGGTGTACTATTATGCCCAACGTCGAAAAGGGGTTAAATGGGGAGGTATAATGGGGGCATTTTTATTTTTTAGACTGAGGTTGCAAGGTAACTTTTTTTTATTCCAATAATTATTTATTAGTGTTTATAGAGAAAAGAGAAAAGGAATACAACTTGTAGACTGTGAGCCTTCGCGGGCAGGGTCCTCTCTCCTCCTGTACCAGTTATGACTTGTATTGTTTAAGATTATTGCACTTGTTTTTATTATGTATACCCCTCCTTACATGTAAAGCGCCATGGAATAAATGGCACTATAACAATAAATAATAATAAGAACAAACAAAACTGACCAGACAACAAAGGTCAATAACACCTGATACACAAAGTCACACAGGCGCTAGAACTGGATACAATGCTAATGAAAAACCGCTGGCGCCTCGGCAAGTGGCGTGTGCAGCCCTGCCTGAAGAGCAATAAACCCCAAAATTGAACGTATAAATTAAGGTGCCATGCTAGAAACCGATAGACTAGTGCTGCAAGATTTGCCTCCGTGCACTGTGGCTTGTAGAAGTTGAATGAAAAAAAGGGCACTTACTGATGCGTGCCTGAAATTGTTCCTTTTCCAATAGTTCAATCCATGCTAGTGCGGAGAGTCTTCTGCTTGCAGTTCCAAGAAAGCGAGCATCCTCCCTTTGGCAGAAGAATCCCCCTTCCTTCCTGTACCTGCATAATCTGGTGGTGAGCCTCGGCCGAATGGCAGTGCCGTGTAGTGGCGTAGGGAGCGAGGGGCGTGCTTTCGCGGTGACGTCACCTTCCCGTACTGATGGATACAAACAGTGGCCAATACCGACACATTTCGAGGGACCCGAAGCCCTTGAGAATGTTTTTTTTTTTTTTTTAAATATCCGCTTGGTTATAAATCCCTGTTTCTTTCCAAAGGTCTAAGTCAGTGTTTCCCAACTCCGGTCCGAATGCTTGCCTGTCCAGGTGATACATTTATCACCTGTGCAATACTCAGGAAATCCTGAAAATATGACCTGTTGGAGGCTCTTGAGGACCTGAGTTGGGGGAACACTGGTCTAAGTTAAGGTATGGGATGTGAGATTTCAAAGTTCTTAATAGTATTTCAGAAAGGGGAATGGACAAACTCCATAGAGATGGATTCCAGAGAAATAAGGTGGCTGACATAGTTGGCAAGCAGGGAGTAAAGTAAGAAGGTTTGAGATATTCCACTTCCTTTGCCTAGTGGAACCATGATTTGCAAAAAAGGATTCAATTTGCATCCATCTATGAGAGCTGTTGGTGAACCACCAGTCTTTAGCAGATACCAGAATGGAGGATTTATGGTATACTAAAGATATTAGGCTTACTGAGGCCTCCTAGGTTGTAAGGGTAGAACATGTCTTTGAGAAGGACTTGTTTTCCTGTTGGCCCAAATGAATTTCCAATTAGGGCTTCAAGTTTGGAGATAACCGTAAAGGGAACCTGTCACCCCCAAAATGGAAGGTGAGCTAAGCCCACCGGCATCAGGGGCTTATCTACAGCATTCTGTAAGGCTGCCGTCACACTAGCAGTATTTGGTCAGTATTTTACATCAGTATTTGCAACCCAAAACCAAGAGTGGGTGATAAATGCAGAAGTGGTGCATATGTTTCTGTTATACTTTTCCTCCATTTGTTCCACTCCTGGTTTTGGCTTACAAATACTGATGTAAAATACTGACCAAATACTGCTAGTGTGATGGCAGCCTAATGCTGTAGCTAAGCCCCCGATGTATCCTGAAAGATGTGAAAAAGAGGTTAGATTATCCTCCAGTGTTCCCCACTGCGGTCTGGTCCGATGGGTGTCGCGGTCCGGGGCCTCTCATCTTCAGTGCACAGGTGCTGGGCCTCTGACGCCTTTCCCGACGCCTGCGCACTGCAGTACTTTGCTCTGCCCTCAACAGGGCAAAGTACGCCTGCGCCAGAGCATGAAGACAAGAAGAGGACGTCATCCTATGGGAGGCCCCGGAATGGACCGCGACGCCCATCGGATCGGACCGCCCGCGTAAGTATAATCTAACCTCTTTTTCTCATCTTTCAGGATACATCAGGGGCTTATCTACAGCATTACAGAATGCTGTAGATAAGTCCCTGATGCCGGTGGGCATAGCTCACCTTCCATTTTGGGGGTGACAGGTTCCCTTTAAGTCAGATTTTTAAGGGGATGCATCTAAAGAGGTATAACATTTTGGGAGGTAAAATAATCTCCTCGGTAGAGAAAAAAAGAGAGTTTAGACTATTCCGTTATTCTAAGAAAACATGAGACATTTAATTTGGCTAGATATGACTGGATACCATGAATTGACGGTTGGTTGGGTGGTGAGGGGCTGGAAGGCAGCAGTTGGAACATGTGATGTATTTGCAATGCGCATGTAAGTGCATGCACAATATAAACCTTTGAGAAAAAAAATCATGGATTAAGCTTTTTTTCTGATGGATATTATGAACAGAAAAAAAAAAGCATATGATTTTTTGGGGATGGTTTGTAAAATTATAGACAGTTGGCAACAGAGTCACACATAGGCAAAGGTACCATGTAGGAAATTAGTACATCTACAATTTTTAAATAGAAGCTATATAATGTATTTTTTTTATTTTGGGAAACTGAACCTCACCAATTAATCCAGCACAAACAGAAATATTTAAGAGTTGGAAATAACATGTGTGTCCTTTGTGCTTCTAACATGCGAGATGGAAAAGGGGTTTCATAAAGCATACAAAGGAGGCTTAAAATATGTAAATACATGGGAAGAAAATTCCGTAAAGAAACCTATTCACCACCACAGCTGCCAGGAAGATGATGATAAATATTATCAATAAAGATATTACTGTATTAAAAGGGCATTAAGAACTAAGAAAAAAAATCTTTTTAGAAAAAAACAGTATCTAACTTTAAGGATCTTACAAAAATGTGAATCAGAAATTTTAAACATTTTTAAATACAATTCATAGAAAAAAAAAACCATAAAAAAAGTTACAAACCAGGTATAATTTTATTTTTGTGTTGAATCATTTTCCTTTAAAAAATACAGCTGGAAAGTAAGAAGCCCCAATACACAATGACACCTGGGCAGATTGTTCTTGTGACGTGAGCAATGTGTGAAGATTCTGGCTGTATGCGTAAAAGTCCACTAATCTTCTTACAGATTACAGATCCGAATATAAACCTTCATTCAGATGAGAAAAACTGGGTCAGAGTAACAAAAGAGCAAGCACGGATGGCGGCAATTTTCAACCCCCAGGTTCTATTTGCTTACAGAAAGTTATGCCCCTATGAAATGAACAATATACCCTGTACTGAATAGAAATAGGCCTAGATAAAAAAAAAAAAAAAAATAGGACTTAAACTATTCATAATTACAAAATGGAATAAAATACTGTTAAGGACTGGCGGAACGCACCAAGTATAGATGATATGAGACTAGGTGCGTTCGCAGTCCGAGGTCCACCGTACAGGTAAAAACCCTGCTGCTAGTAAGACGGACCATATGGCGGTACTAAGAGTATACACGCACGGGTTAACTTCACCCTGCGTGAAAGAAGCGATCCTGTTGAGTCACAGGACCGCGGTACCGCACATAGAGCGCGAGCAAGAAGTCAGCGAACACAACCCCAACACAGGATTGAAGTCCGATTAGACCACTTGCTGGCACAACACCGCAACTGGGTGTGTAAGGAAACTATTAAAATAGTATATAAAGGCACGAGAGTGCATGCAGTGCCGCGCTGACGAACGCCACTAACCACCCAGGCTTGGGTAAGGAAAGCGCAGAGGAAGCGCACGGCGCCGTACAGGCGGTCACAGCAACTAGACGCTGTTATGTGTGTAACGTGCTGTTGGATAAGTCGGGCGCTAGATAGCAAACATACACCTTCCGCGAACAGTCATCCAATAGGGAGGGTATTTTAAAGAGCGACTTTCACACACAACACACACACATATTATCAAGACAATACTAGCGCATGGCCGTGCGGTCATGCGCAGTTTATATAGTTGCAGCACAGGAAGCTGCTACTGAAGTTTTGCCCTTTCAGGACCTTCCTGGAGGACCAATGGAATGTGCTGCAGTACCTGAGCATGTGACCCTCGATCTCCAACGGGAGATCTTGCCCTGGGCATGCTCAGTGTGTGCAAATAAGGACTTAGTCCCAGAGAAGCCCGCTCGCCGCAGATCAGTGCAGGGTACAACAGGAGAGCCAGAAAAGGCAACAGTAACCCTTTGCACAGAATCAGTCCCAGCAAGACGCTGGGAGCGACGCCTCCGCTGAGCAGGCCCCACTGCGGCCGGTACAGAATGGGAGACCGCAGCAGACAGGGATCGAGATTCCCCCTGTGCAGCAGAGGAAACTCGACTCCTAACATTACCCCCCCCTCCCAGGGCCCCCCCACCCTTGGGCCTCGCTACGCTCGAAGGCAGCAATGAGCTGCAGAGCCCGAATGTGCTCAGCAGGCTCCCAGGACCTGTCCTCAGGACGATAACCCTTCCAGTCCACCCAAAAAAATTTTTTGCCACGTACCACCTTGCACCCCAAAATAGCATTCACCTCATAATCGTCCGAAGACGAACCCGATGTCCCAGCAGATGACTCGGAAAACCGGGACATATACACGGGTTTCAGGAGGGACACATGAAAGGTGTCGGTGATACCCAGGCATGGCGGAAGAGCCAAGCGATAAACCACAGGATTAACCTGTTCGAGCACTTTGAAGGGGCCCAAGTAGCGAGGAGCAAACTTAGTGGACTCAACTCGCAGCCTGATGTTACGGGCGGAGAGCCACACCAAGTCGCCAGGAGCAAAGGTCGGAGCGGGGCGCCGATGAGCTTCGGCGGAGGACCTCATTCTCTCCTTAGAGGCCCGAATGGCATCCTGAGTGCGGTCCCAAATATCCCGTGCCTCCACAGCCCAGTCTGCCACCCTGGAGTCTGCGGAAGACACGGGCATAGGCACAGGTACCCGTGGATGCTGACCATAGTTGAGGAGGAATGGGGTTTGTCCAGTGGAGTCGGCTACGGCGTTGTTCAGTGCAAACTCTGCCCATGATAGCAAGGATGCCAGTCATCCTGCCTGGCTGAAACAAGATGTCGCAGGTATGTGACCAAGGTCTGGTTGGCCCTCTCTACCAACCCATTCATCTCGGGATGATAAGCGGAAGAGAGATTCAACTCAATACTGAGAAGACGACAAAGCTCTCTCCAGAACCGAGACGCAAACTGGGGACCCCGGTCACTGACAATTTTGTCTGGCATACCATGTAGGCGGAAGATGTGTTTAATGAACAACGCTGCCAAGGCCCGTGCAGAAGGTAACCGTGGTAGCGGCACCAAATGCACCATTTTTGAGAAATGATCGGTGATGACCCAAATGATGGTACAGCCGCGAGATTTGGGTAAACCCACGACAAAGTCCATCCCGACCATCTCCCAGGGCCTATCTGCCACCGGCAAGGGATAGAGCAACCCAGCTGGCCTTTGACGCAGAGATTTATTTTTGGCGCAGGAGACACACACCAGAATATAATCCCTGACATCCCGGGCCATATGCGGCCACCAGTACGTCCCCGCCAGTAGCTCAGATGTCCTCTTTGTCCCAAAGTGTCCACCCACCCTGGACGAATGAGCCCAAGAGAGAACCTCCGGTCGCAAATTAATGGGCACAAAAGTCTTGCCCGGAGGCACAGACTCCAGCGAAACCGGCACTACGGTTCTCAGGCTCTCGGAAGGGACAATAAGCCGAGGCTCCTCTTCCTCCTCTTCAGTTGACATAAGGGAGCGAGAGAGAGCGTCAGCACGAATATTCTTCTCCCCGGCGAGAAAATGAAGGGAAAAGTGGAACCGGGAAAAGAACAAGGACCATCTGGCCTGATGAGAATTTAGCCGCTGGGCTGTTTGCAAATAGACCAAATTTTTGTGGTCCGTGTAAACTTGGAAGGGAAAGCGTGCACCTTCCAGAAGATGTCTCCACTCAGAAAAGGCCAATTTCATTGCTAGCAGCTCCCTATCCCCGATGGAGTAGTTTCTCTCCGCTGGCGTGAAGGTCTTAGAGAAGAAGCATGGATGCTTCCGACCTTGAGCATCCTTTTGATAGAGGACTGCTCCAGCACCAACGGATGAGGCATCCACCTCCATTAGGAATGGCTTATCCACATCGGGACGATGTAAGATGGGAGCGCTAGCAAAGTGGGACTTAATAGAAGTGAAGGCCTTGGAGACCTCTTCCGACCACAATTTGGGATTCGCTCCCTTCTTGGTGAGGGCTACCAAGGGAGCTACCAGAGTTGAGAAGTGGGGAATGAACTGGCGGTAATAGTTTATGAACCCCATAAAGCGCTGCACCGTTTTAAGAGAATGGGGCTCTTGCCAGTCCATCACAGCCTGTAGTTTGGCAGGATCCATAGCCAATCCCTGGGCGGAAATGATATAGCCCAGGAAAGGAAAGGACTCCTGCTCAAACATACACTTCTCCAACTTAGCATAAAGAGAGTTTGCCCGTAGGAGGTCGAAGACTCTGCCAACATCTCTCCGGTGGGAGTCAATAACTGGAGAAAAGATGAGAATATCATCCAGATAGACTACAACTGAGGTGGAAAGCATATCCCGGAAGATGTCGTTGACAAAGTCTTGGAAAACGGCTGGGGCATTACAGAGCCCGAAGGGCATCACCAGATACTCATAGTGCCCATCTCTGGTGTTAAACGCCGTTTTCCATTCGTCCCCCTCACGGATGCGAATCAGGTTATAAGCACCCTGCAGATCTAATTTAGTAAACACTCTAGCTCCCCGAAGCCTATCGAAGAGCTCGGATATCAAGGGCAAAGGATACTTGTTCTTAACGGTGACAGCGTTAAGACCCCTGTAGTCTATGCATGGACGTAATTCCCCATTCTTCTTCTGCACGAAGAAGAACCCTGCCCCAGCAGGTGACACTGACTTCCTGATGAACCCTCTTGCCAGATTCTCTTGAATGTACTGAGACATGGCCTCAGTCTCCGGGAGAGATAATGGATAAACTCGACCCCGGGGAGGCTCCGCACCTGGCAAGAGATCGATAGGACAGTCATAGGGGCGATGGGGCGGAAGGGTCTCCGCCGCCTTTTTGGAGAACACGTCTGCATAAGACCAATATTGCTTGGGAAGAGAGGAAAGATCTGCGGGTACCTCTGTAGTAGCAACCTGAACGCACTCTCGGTGACACCTACCCCCACATGATTCACCCCATCCCAGAATTCTGCCTGAGGACCACTCGATGTGAGGAGAGTGGTACCGTATCTCACAGATATCCACTCTATTTATTTAAAATGTAAACCTTTATTAAATCTTAATAAATATAATAATAAACAACACACCAAACACCACAGGAAAGAAAACAACCAGGGGCGTGCCTGCCCCTAAACTGGCCTAGCTGACCTTACCTATTTGCGGAGGTTGGCAACCTAAAAACCTGCGCAGTGGCGCCCCCGCTCCTCGACGGCTCTCCCTGCTCACCCTATAGGGCCCTATAGTGGCAGGGGGTGAAGAAGATGGTGAATAGGCAGGTGAGAAAGAGAAGAGGTATGTATCTGATCAATAGGTGTATAGACTCTGGTAATCAAATACGAGTTGTCTGAGAGTGGTACCGTAACCAAGGTATCCCCAACAGGACCTCATCAATCCCCTCAGGAATGATGAGCAGAGATATAATCTCCTGATGGGATGGTGACATGGACAGAGTAAAAGGGATGGTCTGATGTGTTATCTGTGCGGGGAGTGTCGACCCATTCACCACTCGTACCGTTACTGGTTGAGATAGCATAACCAGGGGTATTGCGTGACGTTGGGCGAAGGCAGAAGACATAAAATTGCCCTCCGCTCCAGAATCCACGCAGACCTCCACCGAGTGGGAGGATGAGCCAAACGTTATTGTCCCCTTAAAGGACAATTTGGAGGCAAATGTCGCCGTGTCTAGTGCACCTCCACCTACTACCACTAGACGCTGACGTTTCCTCGACCGCTGGTGACATCTGGTGGCTAGATGTCCTGACTGTTGGCAAATATGGCAAACCTGGAGTGCACGAGCGGTCCGGGACTTAGATCCCGCTCGTAACACTACCTTAGGTTCATGAGACTCAGGAGCCTGGGCTGGAGATTCCAAAGGTTTGGCGAAGGTGGGAGCCAGCCGAAACCTCTGCCTACACTGGGCTCGCTCTAACCTCCGCTCGTGAAAACGGAGGTCAATACGAGTAGATACTGTTATTAATTCTTCCAGTGTGGCGGGAATCTCCCTAGTGGCCAGGGCGTCCTTAACGTGGTCAGCCAGCCCCCTCCAAAATATGGGAATAAGGGCTTTATCCGACCACTCCAGCTCAGATGCTAGAGTGCGGAAGTGGACGGCAAAATGGCTGACCAAGGACGAGCCCTGAGTCAATGCCAACAGTTGGAGCGCCGTATCATGGGTGACACGAGGTCCTAAAAAGACCTGTTCCAGAGTGCTCAGGAATAACGGAGCACTCTGCACCACATGATCGCCACGCTCCCACAGCGGCGTAGCCCACTGCAACGCCCTGTCCGACAATAAAGATATGATAAAGCCCACCTTAGCCCGCTCTGTAGGGAAACGAGAGGCCAGAAGCTCGAGATGTATTGAGCACTGACTCACGAAACCCCTACAGGACTTACTGTCACCAGAAAATTTCTCTGGTAGCGGGAGGCGAGATAGCGTCGGTAGAGGGGCGGCAGTGGACAAGGTAGCTGCAGCCACACTTGCAGCCTGAACAGCGACAGCAGTAACATCCACAGCTGAGGTTGAACGCTCAAGAGCCGCCAACCTTCCCTCCAGCTGCTGGATGTACCGCTGTAAACGCTGATCGGCCGTCATTACTAGCCAGACCTTGGCGCTAGTATTATGTTAAGGACTGGCAGAACGCACCAAGTATAGATGATATGAAACTAGGTGCGTTTGCAGTCCGAGGTCCACCGTACAGGTAAAAACCCTGCTGCTAGTAAGACGGACCATATGGCGGTACTAAAAGTATACACGCATGGGTTAACTTCACCCTGCGTGAAGGAAGCGATCCTGTTGAGTCACAGGACCGCGGTACCACACAGAGCGCGAGCAAGAAGTCAGCAAACAACCCCAACACAGGATTGAAGTCTGATTAGACCACTTGCTGGCACAACACCGCAACTGGGTGTGTAAGGAAACTATTAAAATAGTATATAAAGGCACGAGAGTGCATGCAGTGCCGCACTGACGAACGCCACTAACCACCCAGGCTTGGGTAAGGAAAGCGCAGAGGAAGCGCACGGCGCCGTACAGGCGGTCACAGCAACTAGACGCTGTTATGTGTGTAACGTGCTGTTGGATAAGTCGGGCGCTAGATAGCAAACATACACCTTCCGCGAACAGTCATCCAATAGGGAGGGTATTTTAAAGAGCGACTTTCACACACAACACACACACATATTATCAAGACAATACTAGCGCATGGCCGTGCGGTCATGCGCAGTTTATATAGTTGCAGCACAGGAAGCTGCTACTGAAGTTTTGCCCTTTCAGGACCTTCCTGGAGGACCAATGGAATGTGCTGCAGTACCTGAGCATGTGACCCTCGATCTCCAATGGGAGATCTTGCCCTGGGCATGCTCAGTGTGTGCAAATAAGGACTTAGTCCCAGAGAAGCCCGCTCGCCGCAGATCAGTACAGGGTACAACAGGAGAGCCAGAAAAGGCAACAGTAACCCTTTGCACAGAATCAGTCCCAGCAAGACGCTGGGAGCGACGCCTCCGCTGAGCAGGCCCCACTGCGGCCGGTACAGAATGGGAGACCGCAGCAGACAGGGATCGAGATTCCCCCTGTGCAGCAGAGGAAACTCGACTCCTAACAAATACATGTTCATTCATTATCAGATATCAACAGCAGACAGTAATATGCCCTCTAAAACACTGTGGTACATTATCCAATAGGCCTGCCTACCATACAGAAGTATCACCCATTACCGTACAACCAGAAATCAGAAGTTAGACGAAAACCAGGCCTTTAAATTTATTTTATTTTTGGAGTTTCAATTTTGTTGGGTTCCTATTTGCAAAAAAAGGACAATAGATACTTGCCAAACAATCTTCTAAAAAAAAAAAGAGGATTACATTTATTTTTGGTGAAATGCTAGGTAAAAGTTGTACTTCATGATTAGAGAAAGTGCTCATTACTGAAGGTGCTAGGGCAGTATTTCCCAAACTCCAGTCCTCCCGGACTCCAACAGGTCATGTTGGAGTTCTCTCACTTGTGCAGCACTATGGAAATCCTGAAAACATGACCTGTTGGGGTCCATCAGGACTGCAGTTTGGGAAGTACTGTGCAAGGGTATGCATAGAGTATCGAAGGTGCTCGAGTGATATGTTTGAGTCTCCGCGCCCACATATTTTGACATACAATCCTGCATGTTTTGTGATTGTTTAACAGCCGAGAAACATGTGGGCACGGGGACTCAAACAGGTCACTCGAATACCCGCAAACCTCGATACATACCCTAGCACCATAGGCAAACTCGAGTAACGAGCACATACACTCACCAATAGTTAAAATCTGTTTCTGAGAAGGAAAGGCCTAATATATTTAGTTACTTTAATACTAAAATAAAAATAATTTTGAGCAATTCAATTATCGAATAGGATTAAAAAAAAAAAAAAAAAAAAGATTACACTGGTATACAGTGATTTTGGGGCCAATGATGTCTGGATGGTTTTATATTAAGTTTATGATGCCAATTAAGAATACGACTTCGGTCTTGCCAGACTGGCTCTAGTTTCTGACATAGTTGATAGTTAATTAATTACAGTAGAATTCTGGCCTCAAAAATTTGCTTTTACAGCACTGTGAGCCTACAAAGTGAAATACAAAATGAATATAGAGGATATTTCATTACCTAAAACACTGTTAAAAGACAGCCCAAAAGCTATTGCATTTGTTATGACACACAAGTCGCATTGTGGGAAAGAATGTATTATTTTTATGGAAGAACCATCTTAAAAACTAGAACCAATTCAGCAAAAGTAATGTGATTTTTTAATTCAGCACCCTCAAAATACCATAAAGCCATTAAAAAAGAAAACAAAAATGAATATATCTATATATAATATAACAATAGGAGCATCACTCTGTCCGTTCCCTTTATAGACTGCACAAGCGCAAACTCCTGCGCAGTCTGGGCCCCACAAATTGACGCAGCACAGGAGATCGCTGTATGCGTAAGCACTGAACGCATTCCGCGATCTCCGACGGAGAAGCAGGGACGTGTCAGGAGGGTGAGTATGCTATATTCACCTGTCCCCATTCCACCCCTGGGCGCCGCCCTGCTTTCCGCATCCTCTGCCTGTGACGTTCAGGTCAGAGGGCGCGATGACGTGGTTAGAGCGTGCCCTCTGACTGAACTGTCACAGCCAGAGGACCTGGAAGACGGAGCGGCACGCAGCGGTGGAACGGGGACAGCAAGTGCCGGGGGACTGAGCCAGCGGCGACTGGCACCTGACCCCCATAGCGCGCCGGTGTCCCAGCCTGCTCAGGCCCCCAGCACTCAGCACCCAGCGATGATAGGCGAGTATGTCATTTTTTTCCTTTTTAATCACAGCAGCATACGGTGCATATTATACTATGGAGCATCTTATGGGAGCCATCAACCTTTATGGAGCAGTGTACGAGTCATTATGATATGGAGCATCTTATGGGGGCCATCAACCATTATGGAGCAGCATATGGGGCATATGGACGGGAGCAGCACATGACAGGATGAGGGAGCAGCACACTACAGAATGGGGGCGCAAGATGGGAGCAGCACATACCAGAATGGGGGCGCAGGATGGGAGCAGCACATTACAGCATGGGGGTGCAGGATGGGAGCACCACATGACAGGATTGGGGTGCAGGATGGGAGCACATGACAGGATGATGGCTCAGGAATAGAGTAGCACATGACAAGATGGAGGCGCATAAAACAGGATGAGGGCGCAAGTTGGTAGCAGCACATGACAAGATTATGGCACAGGATGGAAGCAGCACATACCAGGATGGAGACCATATACCACTATAAATGCTCGCCACCCGGGCGTAGAACGGGTTCAATAGCTAGTATATACAGTACAGACCAAAAGTTTGGACACAGCTTCTCATTTAAAGATTTTTCTGTATTTTCATGACTATGAAAATTGTACATTCACACTGAAGGCATCAAAACTATGAATTAACACATGTGGAATTATATACTTAACAAAAAAGTGTGAAACAACTGAAATTATGTCATATTCTAGGTTCTTCAAAGTAGACACCTTTTGCTTTGATGACTGCTTTGCACACTCTTGGCATTCTCTTGATGAGCTTCAAGTGGTAGTCACTGGAAATAGTCTTCCAACAATCTTAAAGGAGTTCCCAGAAATGCTTAGCACTTGTTGGCCCTTTTGCCTTCACTCTGCGGTCCAGCTCACCCCAAACCATGTCGATTGGGTTCAAATGGCCCTTACACAGCCTGGAGGTGTGTTTGGGGTCATTGTCCTGTTGAAAAATAAGTGATGGTCCAACTAAATGCAAATCGGATGGAATAGCATGCCGCTGCAAGATGCTGTGGTAGCCATGCTGGTTCAGTATGCCTTCAATTTTGAATAAATCCACAACAGTGTCACCTGCAAAGCACCCCCACACTATCACACCTCCTCCTCCATGCTTCACGGTGGGAACCAGGAATGTAGAGTCCATCCGTTCACCTTTTCTGCATCGCCAGAGCATCTGCGCTAGCGCGATCGCATAAACGCAATCTTTTTCGGCACTTGCGTTAACGCAGTCCGTTTAACGTATGCTTTGAACGGACTGCACTAACGCAATGTGAACCCAGCCTAATTGATGAAAAGTTTTGCAGTAAAATATTGATCTAAATCAAAGGAAAATCTGTCACCAGGTTTTTACTCCTCCATATAAGAGGATCATTAGGAAGGGGCAAGGATGCTGATTCCAGCAATGTATCACTTACTGAACTTCATGCTGTCGATTTGATAAAAATTACTGTTTTATCTGAGGCAGATCTACCAGTTCTCAAAATACTGAGCTCTGTACAACCCCACCCACACCACTGATTGGCAGCTGTGTACACTGCATAGTCAAAAAGCTGCCAATCAGTTGTGGGAGCGGGGTTATACAGAGCTTATGAATACAGAGGACTACATGGCAAAAGGTTTACTAGTCCTCTAGTGAATCTCCTGCTGATAAATCTGTGATTTTATGAAAACCACAGCAAGTAGCACATTAAGTGATATATTACTGTAATAAGGGTCCCAGGCCCTACACAAGATTGCTCTCCGATTAGCTGCAAAATCCCAGAACCACACGGGGGACCTAGTGAATGACCTTCATAGAGCTGGGACCACCGTAACAAAGGCTACCATCAGTAACACAGTACGCCACCAGAGACTCAGATCCTGCAGTGCCAGACGTGTCAACCTGCTTAAGCCAGTACATGTCTCGGCCCCTCTGAAGTTTGCTAGAGAGCATTTGGATTATCCAGAAGAGTATTGGGAGAAGGTCATATGGTCTGATGAAACCAAAGTAGAACTGTTTGGTAGAAACAAACTCATCGTGTTTGGGGGAGACCGAATGCTGAGTTGCATCCAAAGAACATCATACCTACTGTGAAGCATGGGGTGTGTGGCAAAATCATGCTTTGGGACTGTTTCTCTGCAAAGTGACCAGGACGACTGTTCAGTGTACATGAAAGAATGAATGGGGCCATGTATCATGAGATTTTGAGTGCAAATCTCCTTCCATCGGCAAGGGCATTGAAGATAAAACATGGATGGGTCTTTCAGCATGATGATAATCCCAGGCACACCGCCAGGGCAACGAAGGAGTGGCTTCGTAAGAAGCATATGAAGGTCCTGGAGTGGCCTAGCCAGTCTTCAGATCTCAACCCCATAGAAAACCTTTGGAGGGAGTTGAAAGTCCGTGTTGCCCAGCGACAGGCCCAAAACATTACTGCTGTAGAGGAGATCTGCATGGAGGAATGGTGCAACATACCACCAACAGTGTTTGCCAACCTTGTGAGGACTTACAGAAAGCATTTGACCTCTGTCATTGCCAACAGAGGATATATAACAAAATATTGAGATGAACTTTTGTTAATAACCAAATACTTATTTTCCACCGGAATCTGCCAAATAAATCTTGCCAAATCAGACAGTGATTTTCTAGATTTGATTTCTCATTTTGACTCTCATAGTCGTGGTCTATCTAAAATGTCAATTACAGACCTCTTTCATCTGTTTAAGTGGGAGAACGTACACAATTGGTGGCTGACTAAATACTTTTTTCCCCCCCACTGTATTTGTGGCCAACGCCTGTAGTATCAGACATATAGCGGGTGAAACACGTATTGAACATGAAATTGACATGAAATTCCAACTAGATGTCAGTAACAACCCATCCAATCCACACAGGCAAATCAATCAAACCATATATGTCCATAAATTACGTTTTGCGCAATAATGAGATACGATATATGGAAAAAGCATTGAACACATGAAGAGAGGTGCAAGAAGCCATGACCCCAGCTGAAACCTATAAATAAATAATATCAGCTGGTTCAACTGATGGCCTATAAAAAGGTGTCTTGTTACCAAGGTGCCACACCAGATACATTTCATGATGGGAAAAACCAGTGAGCTGTCTCAAGACCTTCCCAACCTTACTGTTGCAAAACATACTGATGGAATTGGTTACAGAAGACTTTCTAAATTACTTAAGGTTCCATTGGAAGGAACATCAATTCACCATAAGGCTATGTGCACACATTGCATTTTTGATGCATTTTCGAGTGGAAATGGGCCAAAAACACTATGGAATCCTTATGCAAGGTAATTCAATGAAAATCCTGAAATGTTGTGCACATGATCAGAACATTTCCCTAAGTATTTGCAGTGCATTTTTTCCTGCAGCATGTCAATTCTTTGCATGTTCCTGCAGCGTTTTTCACCCATTGACTTCAACTGAGTCAGTCAAATCCAAAGTAAAAACGCATGTATAAAAAGGTTTGTGGATTTGCAAATTTTTAGCTTTGCATTTTACTGGCCTCCTATGGTGTTTCCCATGCTGTAATCTGTGTGAAAGCATGGGAAACACCAGTGCAGTGGTTATCGGCGGTAACACAACTGCCAGTAAGACCATCGGTCAGTGAGCTGCAGGGTCATGCTGTCAGATGTCAGCGTGACCCTGCAGATGTAATGGTGACCCGCGGTAACACTACTGCACACTGTCAGTCAGAGCAGTAAGGGGTAGCGTGTCAGAGTCAGCGTGACTCCTCAGCTGTGACTGTGATACGCACCAGTGACCTGTGGTAAAAAGCTTAGCGCAGGTGTGGGCTGATGAGACTACTGTTCCCATCGGGCTACGTCTGCAAGTCACTGATAACAATGACAGCAGGTGCCACTGATGGGAGACGTATAAACAAGAACGTGGAGGGCACCACCTATTATATAACACTAAATACACGGTCCTGAATCTACCTCAACATGAAAAAGACATCATAAATTGTAGAGAGCAAAAAAGACATGTTGAATAGGAGATCAACAGGACCACAAAGTTAGCAAAAAATATATATCCAAAGTTTATTACACAAACACTGTAAACAGACCATACATTAAAACCAATTAAAATACACCAAAAGTACCCGTAATGACGGTAGTACAAAACACAGCCCACAGACTAGAATGTATCTTGGCACAAGAGGTTGGAACAACTAATATAACATTTTAAATATATAACATCATATGGGCATAATCATAATGCAGAAATCTTTATCCAAAAGAAAGTACATATGTTTATGAATAAGTGCAATAAGATACCCATAGAGTGTACCTGTCCAAGTTAGTAACCACAGGACCTAATGGATAGGAAGGACATAAGTGTATACCACTATAAAAGGAAGTACCAACATGAGCACTATGCCCGCTAACGTGTGTAGTATAAACCAAGAAAAATCTTAGAGATACCATATCATCCTTATTATCATATCGGGCTGAGTATATAAATCAAAGCCAATGTAAATGACACACATAAAGAGACAGTCCTATAAACAAAGGTATCATACTTATGTCATGCCCATGAAAAGTGTAATGCTCCAAGACCCAAAATAAAGGAAAAAGAGCAGGAAGTCCAGTCCGTCCTGTCAGTCCGTCCTTTCAATACAGTGCCAAGGACGTCCGTGGGGCTATGTTGCCCTACGCGTGTCGCCGCGCAAAAAGCAGCTTCATCAGGGGCCAGTATGTCCGCTTACAGACCCTCGTGGTTTAAATACAACTTACATTATAAATGGATCTGCCTCAGCTGGGAGTGGAGCTTCGGGCATGAGACCGGAAGTGACAGCCGCGTTGTTGCCTGTGTTATGCGCAGGCGCCGCAATACCAAAAGTCAGCCGTGCGGCCGGAAGTTGTCACGGAAATACCATGGCAACCACCGAAATAGTGACCTCAGGCCGGAAGAAGGTGTCTGCACCATTACCCATAAAGAGCGCAGGCGCCAAAAGTACTACCTAAAGACAATATTGGAGGCGGGCCAAACCGCAGGAAGAAGTCATCCTGCAACCATGGCAACCCTAAACAAAAATCGTGTTGCTGTTTCAAAGGCGCTCAGGCGCCGGGATATCCAATACATGTGCAAAAGTGCATCGGTGCTAGATGTTGAGGACCGTAGTATTTATATTGGATATAGCGGCGATCACCATATTCTGAGCCCAGTGGTTACTATAGTAACCCAAATAGCCACAATGGGTTATAGATTAATCATTAATAGACAACTACTTACTAAAAAAAAAAAAAAAAAAATTCTGTTTATAGACAGCCCTCTCCAAATATACATATTTATTACAACAATAGCAGTCGCCATTGTAGCAGTTAGTACATTTACACAGTTGCAGACACCGGATATATGATGCCAAATATATCCATTAGTGCAATTAGCAAAAACTTCAAAAAAATGGCCATTAATATAGGCCACATGATGCCAAAAAAGACAATATCAGACTTGCATAAAAGAATGCAAGATCCACAATATTGGGTATCATCAGACATCAGATGGTATAATGAACAAAAAACAAGAAGCAAAAAGCAACATGGCGATAATAAACTAGCCACATTTGGTACATCGGTGCTAGATATAATAGATCAAAATCTTATAAAAAATTATTATTATTATTAGTGACAATAATAGCACTCAGAGAAGGTAGTTACTGTAATGGTCCAAACGGCCACAGTGAAGTATGGATAATTTAAGCACTTATGGGCAACTGCCCACTGATGGTATCAAGGTACAAGGCTGTATATATACAACCCTCTCAGAGTACAAGCATTACAGAAGTAATAAAAGTCACCATTGTATATCGTTGTACAATTGCAGACACCAGATGTACGCTGCCAAAAAAAAAAAAAATGATAGTTGGTCAAATTTGCAGGCACATCCCAGATGTGGCTTATCATATATATTACATGATGCATAGCTAATAGTATTAGACCTACATAGAGAAGTGTATTGGGATGTCCAAATCCTGATATTGAATATCAACAGTATCATGGCTATGATAGATTCGCCCTATTCAGGGCACCATATACACACATCAAGTGCCGAGTTAGATAAGTATAATTTTTAGATGGTTTTTAGATGGTTAATATATCAACTATTGTACCATACCAACATAGTCCTATACAAAAAAGCAGAACCAAAATGGCTCTAAGAGGTAAAACTATGTGAAATAGTCAAGAAGTTCCCACCTAGAAGTGCCAAGATACATTGGTTAGATACTACTCAAATCCAATGACAATAAATACAAAAACTACAAAGGTCCAAAGAGAGTCCAAAGAAGGAGATCATAGCTGTTT
Source organism: Ranitomeya imitator (assembly GCF_032444005.1). Lineage (NCBI taxonomy): Eukaryota > Metazoa > Chordata > Amphibia > Anura > Dendrobatidae > Ranitomeya > Ranitomeya imitator. Next base: position 236,054,449 of record NC_091284.1, read on the forward strand.
ATAGAATCCTGTAAATAGCAGGTCCTCATTTAGGCCTTTGGGTGTACAACTCTGAAGCTCATAAATCCATTTAGATTCACAGCGTAGAAGGGCATTTGTGATATTTCCGCCCCTGATATTGGTGGATACACTCTCCAGGCCCATGACCTTGAAACCAGAAGGATGTCCCTGATGTGCCTCCAGGAAATGAGCTGCCACAGAAGACAAAGTTTTATTTCTTTTCTGATCTCTTGATGCAGTGGCGATGTTAGAAAGGTGTTGTTGCATCCTTCTTCTGAGTTCTTGTGATGTCTGGCCCACATATATTTTAGGACATCCACAAAAGATGGCATACACCAGATTTCGTGACCGGCAATTAAAGTATTCCCTGGGATGGATCTGGAATGGCAAAGAAGACACAGAATGACCATCACTGGCTATCAAAAATTGGCAGACGTTGCAGTTCCCACAAGGGTAAGAGCCAAAGATTCTTGTTCCACGATTCAACCTGCCAGAGGGTCTTTGATAGTGACTGTGGCATAGATCATCTTTTAGATTCTTTGCCCTCCTAGCTACCAAAATGGGGGTCTCAGAGATAAAGGGGACAATTTTCTTGTCACTCCTTAAAATGTCCCAATTCCTTGACAGGATACCTTTAATATCAGACAACTGATTGTTAAATGTGGTAACCAAAGGTACAGTACGGAGAGGTTCACGTACCTTTTTCTCCAGAAGGCTCGATCTATCCTTGTCATGGGCATTTCGAAATGCCTTTGAAATAATCCCAGGTGGATAGCCTCTTTGTTTAAACCGATTTGTCAAATCTTTTGCTTGTCCAAGGAAATCGGTCTTTGCACTACAGTTCCTTCTAAGACGGAGAAACTGTCCATTAGGGATACCATTTTTCAGATGTTGCGGATGAAAACTCCCATAGTGGAGTAGGCTGTTTGTGGCAGTTGCTTTCCGGAAAAGATTACAAGTGATCCTGGAATCTTGAATGGACAGTTTGATGTCCAGAAAGTCCACCGAATCGGCTGAAATGACAGATGTTAATTTCACATTAAGGGAATTATGATTTAGATCTTCAATAAAGTTGCTGCAGTCCTCCCAAGAGCCCGTCCATAGGAAAAGAACATCATCTATATAACGTTGCCATAATTGTACCCCCTTAATAAAGGCATCCAATCTATAGACGAGTGTCTCCTCCCACCACCCTAAAAATAAATTTGCATAGGATGGTGCCCCACGGACTTCCTTGGCACTGTATTGACAGGACGGACTGACAGGACGGACTGGACTTCCTGCTCTTTTTCCTTTATTTTGGGTCTTGGAGCATTACACTTTTCATGGGCATGACATAAGTATGATACCTTTGTTTATAGGACTGTCTCTTTATGTGTGTCATTTACATTGGCTTTGATTTATATACTCAGCCCAATATGATAATAAGGATGATATGGTATCTCTAAGATTTTTCTTGGTTTATACTACACACGTTAGCGGGCATAGTGCTCATGTTGGTACTTCCTTTTATAGTGGTATACACTTATGTCCTTCCTATCCATTAGGTCCTGTGGTTACTAACTTGGACAGGTACACTCTATGGGTATCTTATTGCACTTATTCATAAACATATGTACTTTCTTTTGGATAAAGATTTCTGCATTATGATTATGCCCATATATATGTTATATATTTAAAATGTTATATTAGTTGTTCCAACCTCTTGTGCCAAGATACATTCTAGTCTGTGGGCTGTGTTTTGTACTACCGTCATTACGGGTACTTTTGGTGTATTTTAATTGGTTTTAATGTATGGTCTGTTTACAGTGTTTGTGTAATAAACTTTGGATATATATTTTTTGCTAACTTTGTGGTCCTGTTGATCTCCTATTCAACATGTCTCTTTTGCTCTCTACAATTTATGATGGGAGACGTAGTATCATCAGCCGGCGCCTGTGCTCACAGTCAAAAAAATAAAATTACATACACAAAAATAAAAACCCATTATACTCACCTTAACGCTAAATCCCCGACGCCCATGTGTTAGGTGTCGAGTTCCCACCTCTGCACAGGGGTAATCTCGAACCATCTCTGCTGCGGTCTCCCATTCTTCTCCAGCCGCAGTGGAGTCTGCTCAGCGGAGACGTCGGTCCCAGCGTCTTGCTCAGTCTCACTCTGTGCATGGGGTTACTGCTGCTTTTCCTGCTTCTTCCATTGAAGCCAGTGCTGGGCAGCGGCGAGCAGACGCTTTTGGGACTAAGTCCTGCTTTTTCTCTTCTGAGCATGCCCAGGGTGAGATCTCCCGTTGGAGATCGAGGGTCACATGCTCAGATGCTGCAGCGGTTCTCATTGGTCCTCCAGGAAGGTACTGAAGGTGCTAAACTTCTGTGGCAGCTTCCTATTGGTCCTCTATTGGAAGGTCCTATACATGCTGCAGCTATATAAGCTTCGCATGACCGCACGGCCATGCGCTAGTGTACAATTGTAATCGTGTGTGGTGTTGATGAGTGCAAGTCGTTCCTTAAAAAACCCATCCCTTGTGTATTGTTCGCGTAAGGTGTATGGCTGCAATCTAGCGCCCGGCTGAACTCACAGAGTTAACACACGAAACAGCGCCTACTGCTGTGACCGCCAGAACGGTGCCACGCGCCATTAGAGCGCTTCTTTAACCCAAGTCAGGTGGTTAGTGGCGTCCGCCAGTACGGAACAGTTTGCACTCTCGTGCTAATTAATTATTAGTTTTGTTACGTGCGGTACTGCGGCCCTGTGACGCATCAGGGTTCGCTTCCTACACTCAGGGTGAAGTTAACCCGTGTGTGTATTCTCATTGTACCGCCATATAGTCCGTCATTACTTGGCAGCAGGTTCCATCTCTGCACGGTGGACCCCGGGCTACGAACGCACCTTATTCTATCTTATTATTTGGTGCGTTCCGCTAGCCATAACACCATGTCTCCTAGAAATAATGTAAAATAATTAACCAACATATACTCACCTGTCTACAGTATTCCACGTAATCCAGAGTGTCCCATGGCGATCTCACGTGTAGAACAGTCACATCGGGAGATGTGACTGCTCTAGCCGGCGATACATTGACAGGGGGTAATCGCTCACGCAGTGTATCACTGAGCTGCTGTCAGTCTTTACCAGAGTTCATCAGCTCCGGTGCTCTCACTTAAGGCACCACTGCGAGAGAACTTTCTCATGAAGCAGTGGTGCTGTAAGGGAGATCACCAGAGCTGATGAACTCTGGTGAATTCTCTCATGGCAGCTGACTGATACACTGCAGGACTCCTTTGAAACGTGGAAAAGAGAAAAGATCGTCGTCTGTCTCAATCTCTCGGTATGCCTCTGCACATCTCTGCACCTGACCATCTAAAATTAAAGCCTTGTAACCGCTACATGTAATAAAGGGCTTTCTGAAGAAATGCTATGGTGAGTGCCGCAAACTTTTTTTCTTTCATTCTGAACTTTTCATTACTGAGCCTAGAGCTAGGTGTCGATGATAGCTGCTGACACCAAGCCCTAATTCCAGTATCCTAATGCCACAATATATTGGCATGAAAAAGATGATGCTGAACCAAGTAATTACATCACAAAACTTTTTTAAATATCTTTAGCTAAAAAAAGCATTAATTGCTGAAAAAAAACGCATGCAAAAATACACATTTTTTCTGCAGCGTTTTTCCTGCCAAGAGGTGCAGAAACCTTGCAGAAATGTCTGCAAGCAAATACTCAACATGTGCACATAGCCAAAATCTTCCACAACCAGGTGCTTCCCGTACAATTTCAGGCTGAGGAGTAAAAAGAATTATCAGAAGAGTTGTCCAAGAGCCAAGGACCATCTGTGGAGACATCTGGTGAGAATTTCAAGTCAATAGCACCTTTACAAATATATTTACTTAGAAAATTTGTGATGTGTTCAATACTTATTTCACCCACTGTAAATATTTTTTTTATATCCTTTATTTTGTCTGATACTATTGCTTGCACATGCCAGGTCTTTCCCATCTGAGTGGCTCCAACTGCTGGGACCTGTCCTGCACCAATCCAAAGTGATTGCATTACAATGGCCATTTTGCAGTTTTCTCCTGCACATTGGCGCTCCTACCCACTAGCTGTACAGGGGAATGCAACACAAACATTCAGGTGGCAGCTATTGTAGCATGCCAATAGCGGAAGTTGATACAATAATGCTATATAAAACTAGTAATAGGTTCTAAAGATGCAAAAATGTCGACCTTTAAAAACACAGATTAGAAAAAGCACAAAACTGATAAAAATAAATGAAGTTCATTGCTAGAGGCTGAAGAATCATTTGCTATATTGCGGATGAGAGTCTATTTAGGATCACATATGGTATACACACTTTACCATAAAAATAAAATGAGCTACCTTTGGTGTTTTAGTGTCCAATGGAGTGGAATGTAGCACTGACAGAAAGTATAGATAGATAGATAGATAGATAGATAGATAGATAGATAGATAGATAGATAGATAGATATACACACACACACACAAACACATACACACCACATATATATGTACAGGTCCTTCTCAAAAAATTAGCATATAGTGTTAAATTTCATTATTTACCATAATGTAATGATTACAATTAAACTTTCATATATTATAGATTCATTATCCACCAACTGAAATTTGTCAGGTCTTTTATTGTTTTGATACTGATGATTTTGGCATACAACTCCTGATAACCCAAAAAACCTGTCTCAATAAATTAGCATATTTCACCCATCCAATCAAATAAAAGTGTTTTTTAATAACAAACAAAAAAACCAACAAATAATAATGTTCAGTTATGCACTCAATACTTGGTCGGGAATCCTTTGGCAGAAATGACTGCTTCAATGCGGCGTGGCATGGAGGCAATCAGCCTGTGACACTGCTGAGATGTTATGGAGGCCCAGGATGCTTCAATAGCGGCCTTAAGCTCATCCAGAGTGTTGGGTCTTGCGTCTCTCAACTTTCTCTTCACAATATCCCACAGATTCTCTATGGGGTTCAGGTCAGGAGAGTTGGCAGGCCAATTGAGCACAGTAATACCATGGTCAGTAAACCATTTACCAGTGGTTTTGGCACTGTGAGCAGGTGCCAGGTCGTGCTGAAAAATGAAATCTTCATCTTCATAAAGCATTTCAGCCGATGGAAGCATGAAGTGCTCCAAAATCTCCTGATAGCTAGCTGCATTGACCCTGCCCTTGATGAAACACAGTGGACCAACACCAGCAGCTGACATGGCACCCCACACCATCACTGACTGTGGGTACTTGACACTGGACTTCAGGCATTTTGGCATTTCCTTCTCCCCAGTCTTCCTCCAGACTCTGGCACCTTGATTTCCGAATGACATGCAAAATTTGCTTTCATCAGAAAAAAGTACTTGGGACCACTTAGCAACAGTCCAGTGCTGCTTCTCTGTAGCTCAAAAGTGCCTTTACCTGGGGAATGCGGCACCTGTAGCCCATTTCCTGCACACGCCTGTGCACGGTGGCTCTGGATGTTTCCACACCAGACTCAGTCCACTGCTTCCTCAGGTTCCCCAAGGTCTGGAATCGGTCCTTCTCCACAATCTTCCTCAGGGTCCGGTCTCCTCTTCTCGTTGTACAGCGTTTTCTGCCACATTGTTTCCTTCCAACAGACTTACCATTGAGGTGCCTTGATACAGCACTCTGGGAACAGCCTATTTGTTGAGAAATTTCTTTCTGGGTCTTACCCTCTTGCTTGAGGGTGTCAATGATGGCCTTCTTGACATCTGTCAGGTCGCTAGTCTTACCCATGATGGGGGTTTTGAGTAATGAACCAGGCAGGGAGTTTATAAAAGCCTCAGGTATCTTTTGCATGTGTTTAGAGTTAATTAGTTGATTCAGAAGATTAGGGTAATAGGTCGTTTAGAGAACCTTTTCTTGATATGCTAATTTATTGAGACAGGTTTTTTGGGTTATCAGGAGTTGTATGCCAAAATCATCAGTATTAAAACAATAAAAGACCTGACAAATTTCAGTTGGTGGATAATGAATCTATAATATATGAAAGTTTAATTGTAATCATTACATTATGGTAAATAATGAAATTTAACACTATATGCTAATTTTTTGAGAAGGACCTGTATATACACACACACACACACGTACGTACGTAACACTGTCAAGAAGAGAAACCAGACAGCAAATCAATGCTTTTTTCCCCCAATATAACTGTATGGAGGTTTATTGTTTTGTAGGACTAGTTGCATTTTCATTTAAATCTACCATATAAAGCTTTGAATAATATTTTTTTTGTTGTGTGGAGTTTACAAAAACAGCAATATTGTTATTTTTTTTTTTTTTTTGGGGGGGGGGAGGGGCTTGTTTAGGTTGTGTGTAGTGCGCTCACTGCGCTGTAAATATGAGAAGTTAACTTTTTCTAAGAGAATCAAGATATCAAAGTTTGCTTTACCAAAAACTAAACAAGCACCTTACAAAAAATTTGGCTTTGTCACCATTTTCTTAGAAAAATAAGATTTATTTTTTTTTATTTTTTATTAAGGAGCAAGAAGTTGCTTTTATTGGTATCATTGCATACAATCTTGTGTTTGACTTGTCAGTTTATTTGGGAGACAAATCAGCCTGATCAGTTGCAGTCTTCATGCAGTCCTAAACTTGCCTTGCATGTTTTAGCGCTGCAGTGTGCTGCCTTATTTACTTGACTATGTACGAGTTGGCGACTCTAGGTTCAGCACCTGTTCACACTTAGTCTATGTTTGGATGTGACGGTCAGGTTTTTGAAATGTATTCTTCAGCCTTCTGATTGAGCACTCCGCCTTCTAGCCACATGTGTTTTAATTACAGCAGGTCCAATACCCCTCCACAGAGAGAGAGAGAGAATTTTAGTCTAAGAAGAGGTCTCACATGCACCCATTCAGATGGAGACGTTTATTCTCAGCGAGGAAAGGCAAGTTTAGGACCTGGTATAAGAGATGCCCTAATGTGGCTACCAGGTACACGTAAAATTGGCCATTTTTATGCGCTAAACGCTCTCATTTTTCATATTTCTAGTGCAGTAATGCAGTTCAATTTTCGTGTTTCATATTTGCATGTTTTAGCGCTGCAGTGTGCTGCCTTATTTACTTGACTATGTACGAGTTGGCGACTCTAGGTTCAGCACCTGTTCACACTTAGGCTATATTCACACTTTGTGGATTTCGCTGCGGATCCGCAGCGGATTTGACCGCTGCGGATCTGCAGCAGTTTCCCATGAGTTTACAGTCCAATGTAAACCTATGTGAAACAAAAAACGCGGTGCACATGCTGCGGAAAAAACCGTGCGGAAACGCTGCGGATTACATTCCGCAGCATGTCACTTCTTTTCTGCGGATTTTCACCTGCTCCAATAGAAAACTGCAGATGAAAATCCGCAGAAGAAACCGCAGTAAAAACCGCGATAAATCCGCAGTAAAAACCGCGACGGGTTTTCACTGCGGATTTTGGAATTCTGCTGCGGAAAAATCCGCAGTGGAATCTGCAAAGTGTGAACATAGCCTTAGTCTATGTTTGGATGTGAGGCTATGTGCACACGTCAGGTTATTTTCCTGACAAAATCCGGAGTTTTCTGGCAGAAATTTGCGTTTTTTTCCGTACGGATTTTTCGCGGAATTTTTGCGGATTTTTTTGCGGTTTTTTTTTTTTCCCCTGAATGTCCTTTTATCAGGGAATCCGCAAAAAATCCGCAAAAAGAATGAGCATGTTCATTTTTTTTGCGGATTGCGTTTTTTTTGCAGAAAAAAACGCATCCATCTGCACAAAAATTCCGGAATGCATTCTAAATGATAGGATGCATATTTTTAGCGTTTTTGATGCGGAATTATAGCGTTTTTATGGCGAAATTCCGCAAAAAAAACGCTAAAAATCCAGACGTGTGCACATACCCTGACCGTCAGGTTTTTGAAATGTGAAACAACATTGTCACATGACCTGCCTGGGAGAGCAGAGTCAACATCACTGGTTCAAGACCAAAGTCAGCACAGCCGTCTACCAGGATATTTTAGATCAAGTCATGCTTCCCTCTGCCACCAAGCCTTTTGGAGATGGAAATTTCATTCTCCAGCAGGACTTGGCACCTGTCCACACTGCCAAAATTACCAATACCTGGTTCAAAAACAACAGTATCACTGTGCTTGATTGGCCAGCAAACTCACCTGACCTAAACTCCATAATCTATGTTGTATTGTCAATAGGAAGATGAGACACCAGATGCAACAATGCAGACGAGCTGAAGTCTGCTATCAAAGCCACCTGGTCTCCATAACACCTCAGCAGTGCCACAGGCTGATCGCCTCCATGCCACGCCACACTGATGCAGTAATTGATGCCAAAAGAGCCCTGACCAAGGAAAGGGGGCATTTACTGAACATACATTTCAGCAGGCCAACATTTCAGAAATTAAAATCATTTTTTTAAGCTGGTGTTATAAGTTATAAAGTATTCTAATTTACCGAGATAATGACTTTTGGGTTTTCATTGGCTATAAGCCGTAATCATCAACATTAACAGAAATAAACACTTGAAATAGATAACTCTGTTTGTAATGACTATAGAATATGAGATTCACTTTTTGTATTGAAGAACCGAATTAAATTAACTTTTGATGATATCTATCTACAGGTGCATCTCACAAAATTAGAATAATACCAAGCCCTTATGTTTAGTAATAAACATAATACAATGGTACATAAAGAGTTAATTAAAGACACACACACACAATCTGTGTTAGGCCGGGGTCACACTTGCGAGAAACCCGCACCTCATTACCCGACACTGCCACTGGCACTCAGAGCCGGAGCGCTCAGCTGCATAGAAATACATGCAGCCACACACTCCAGTCCCAAGTGCCGGTGGCAGTGTCGGGTATTGATGCGACAGACTCGTGTGAGTTTCTCACAAGTTTTACCCCTAGCTTTAACGCAATATCTGTTTAATTTATCAAAAAATTGAAAAAAAAAAAATTGCGTGGGCTCCCGTGCAATTTTCTGGACCAGAGAAGGAAAGCCAGCGACTGGGGGGGGGTCGATGTTTATAGCCTGGGAAGGGGTTCATACCCATGAATCTTCCCAGGCTATGAATATCAGCCTGCAGTTGTATATTTAGGCTTTACTGGCTATTAAAATAGGGGGACCCCTCATAAAAACGACGTGGCGTCCCATTATAATCAATAGCCAGGAAAGGTTATGCAGACAGCTGCGGGCTGATATTCATAGCCTAGGAAGAGACTATGGATATTGCCTCCCCCCGGCTACAACACCAGCACTCAGCCGCCCCAGAAATGGCGCATCTGTAAGATGTGCCAACTCTGGCACTTAGCCTCTCTCTTCCCACTGCCCTGTAGTGGTGGCATATGTGGTAATAGGGGGTTAATGTCACCTTTGAATTGTAAGGTGACCTCAAGCCGGTTTAGTAATGGAGAGGCGTCAATAGGACACCTATTACTAATCCTTTAGTTGTTAATGGGTTAAATAAACACACATGCAGAATAAAGTATTTTAATGAAATAAAACACCACACAGTTTTGCCATCTTTATTTTTCTGCCAATCCACGCGACGCCCTTGATCGCCTGCAAAAAAGAAAAAGTAATAAACCAACACAAATACTCTCTGGTTCGACGCAGTCCATTTAATAACGAATGTCCCACGATGATCTCCCCTATAGAGCTGTCACATCAGGAGATGTGACAGCTCTATAGGCCTCCAGTGACACTGACAGGAGACAATGGCTCCAGCAGTGTTATCACTGAGGGTTCAATGGCCTCTCACTTTACGGCACTGGTGCGTGAGAATTTTCCACGCAGCGGAGCCGCAAGTGACAGTATGAATTATCCTGCACTCACAGCAGCGGAGCGATACAGTACGGAAGGATACCTTCCGTCATTATATCCTGGAGCCCCTGGAGAGCGGTCGCATCTGCCGATGTGAAAGCTCTCCACGGGAGATCGTTGTGGGACACTTGTGATTACATGGATTACATCGGATCAGGGAGTATACTGTTGGTTTATTATTTTTAACTTTTTTCCAGGTGATCGAGGGCTTCGTGGACTAGGTGTATGGCAAGTATGTACTGTATGTCTACATGTGTGTTTTTTTTGTTTTGTTTCTTTTTACACTTCACAACACAGTAGCCGGATGATGGGAATACTACTGTCCCATCATCCGGCTACCTGTCACTGTAGCAGACATAGCCAGATGGGACTAGTAGTCCCATCGGACGATGCCTGCCTACACACAGCCGCGCACACACACAAACACCAGCACACAGCCCCGCACATCTTCTCCGCACACACACAGTCTCTGCCCACAGTCCGCCCACACACTGTTCCCCTTCCAAATCTTTAATTAATAAAGCACACTACTGTTGCCCGGGTATCAATAAATTAATAAAGTAATAAAAACTATATATAAATATATTATTAAAAATTACCCAGAAACCACCCAGTGTGCTAGTGGCGTAGTGAAACACTACAAAAGATTAAAGGAATCGTGCTCACCACATGGCAAAAAAAAAAAAATCAAGAAATTAATCATGACAATAAAATAATATTATCTGATTATATTTCCTAAGTACCAACTATTAAAATACATATTAAAATCAAAATTATTTCAGTATATATGTATGCAATTATTGCTACATGCCCATATCTGACTGGCTGACATAAAACATTGGTTTAAATCTCCATAAGGTCGCTGATTTAGCCCACTTAAAAAAAACAATAAAAAAAATATAAAAATACCTTAATAAAAAATGGGGAATTTATATAAAAAGTGCCGCAATGTGCATATAAAGTGGCGAATATAAAGAGCAATATATTGCATTAGAACCAAAGTGCAGCAAAAAAAATCTTGTGCAAGGAAGGTAGGCAGTAAGGGGACACTTACTTCAAATCGATTCGTACATAAACCACTATGGACAGCCAGGGCCCCAGTTTGCCCTGGCTGTCCATAGTGGTTTATGTACGAATCGATTGAAGTAAGGCTATGTGCACACGTTGCGGTTTTTACCGCGGAACCGCGGCGATTTTGATGCTGCGGGTCCGCAGCAGTTTCCATTGCGTTTACAGTAACCTGTAAACCCTATGGAAACCGCAAACCGCTGTGCACATGCTGCGGGAAAAACCGCACAGAAACGCAGCGGTTTATAACCCGCAGCATGTCACTTCTTTGTGCAGAATCGCAGTGATTCTGCACCCATAGAAATGCATTGATCCGCTTACTTCCCGCATGGGGCTGTGCCCAACATGCAGGAAGTAAGCGGATAATGTGCGGGTTATACCCGGGGTGGAGGAGAGGAGACTCTCCTCCAGGCCCCGGGAACCATATTTGTGGTTAAAAAAAAGAATTAAAATAAAAAATAATGTTATACTCACCTCTCATCGCTGCACGCGGCAGTCCGGTCTCAGGTTTGCTATGCGAGCAGGGCCTGCGGTGACGTTGCGTTCACATGACCGTGACGTCACGAAGGTCCTTCTCGCACAGCATCTTTGGAACCGGACCGCCGCGTGCAGCGCCGAGGAGATCGGGACGTCAGAGGGTGAGTATATCATTATTTTTTTATTTTTAACATTACTATTGATGCTGCATATTGCTGCATATGCAGCATCAATAGTAGGAGTAAAATCCCGCAGCGGAACCCACAGGACAAAACGTGATAAATCTGCAGGGATAACTGCAGCGGGTTTGCCCTGCAGATTTATCAAATCCGCTGCAGGAGAACCCGCAGGGACCCAACGCAACATGTGAACATGGCCTTAGTGTCCCCTTACTGCCTACCTTCCTTGCACTTTTGCACAAGATTTTTTTGCTGCACTTTGGTTCTAATGCAATATATTGCACTTTATATTTGCCACTTTATATGCACATTGCGGCACTTTTTATATAAATTCCCCATTTTTTATTAAGGTATTTTTATATTTTTTTCTTGTTTTTTAAGTGGGCTAAATCAGTGACCTTATGGAGATTTAAACCAATGTTTTATGTCAGCCAGTCAGATATGGGCACGTAGCAATAATTGCATGTATATATACTGAAATAATTTTGATTTTAATATGTATTTTAATAGTTGGTACTTAATAAAATAGTATTATCTGATTATATTTCCGGTCATGATTAATTTCTTAATTTTCTGCCATGTGGTGAGCACGATTCCTTAACCCTTCCAAATCTGCAGCGTTGCTCGCACCCAACTCCACAGCAAATCCGCAGATCTTTTTAGACCTGCGGTTTTGCTGCGAATTGACCTGACACAATGGAAGTCAATGGGTGCAGAAACGCTGCAGATCCACAAAAATAATTGACATGCATGTGCACACCAAATGTCAATTTCACATACACTAAGGCTATGTTCACACATAGCGTCCTGTCCCTGCGGGTTCTCCCGCAGCGGATTTGATAAATCTGCAGGGCAAACCCGCTGAGGTTATCCCTGCAGATTTATCGCAGTTTGTCCTGCGGGTTCCGCTGCAGGATTTTACCCCTACTATTGATGCTGCATATGCAGCAAAATGCAGCATCAATAGTAATGTTAAAAATAATAAAATAATGATATACTCACCCTCTGACGTCCCGATCTCCTCGGCGCTGCAGGCGGCGGTCCGGTTCCAAAGATGCTGTGCGACCAGGACCTTCGTGACGTCACGGTCATGTGACCGCGACATCACCGCAGGTCCTGGTCGCATAGCAAACCTGAGACCGGACGGACGAATGCAGCGCTGAGACTTCAGAGGTGAGTATATCATGATTTTTTATTTTAATTCTTTTTTTTTTTTACACAAATATGGTTCCCGGGGCCTGGAGGAGAGTCCTCTCCTCCACCCCGGGTACCACCCGCACATTATCCGCTTACTTCCTGCATGGTGGGCACAGCCCCATGCGGGAAGTAAGCGGATCAATGCATTTCTATGGGTGCAGAATTGCTGTGATTCTGCACAAAGAAGTGACATGCTGCGGGTTGTAAACCGCTGCGTTCCCGCGCGGTTTTTCCCGCAGCATGTGCACAGCGGTTTGCGGTTTCCATAGGGTTTACATGTTACTGTAAACGCTATGGAAACTGCTGCGGACCCGCAGCTGCAAAATCGCCGCGGTTCCGCAGTAAAAACCGCAATGTGTGAACATAGCCTAACACTGCTTGTGCACTAGACTGCAGATTTGATGCAATTCCGTGCGTCCGACAACGCTGAGGATCCACATCAAAATCCACAACGTGTATACATAGCCTAAGTGATTTCTGCAGTGACATGAAACTTTGTTTCTACATAAAGCAGAGAAAAGTTAACTGGGTAGGAAGGCAAAATGAACAATTGTAAGTACATAGCGCTATATAATATGGTGATTGCAATATATTTAGAGGATAAGAACTTTGATGGAGGAGTGCTTGTTTAAAATGTTCATATATATATGAATAGACAGTACAGAGATCTTTTTAATGATATTTATTTGCTAAGGCTTGTGATGGTGACAAAGGGACACCCTTAACGTGTAGAGCAAATGTCAACTCTGGCCCCCCTGGTGAGTATATTTGGCCTGCAATGCTGGCGGGTCTCCCGCCCAGCATCACACTTTCAACCTAGATGCCAATACAGTTTTCCCCTCTGCGTCGGACGTCTCAGAGTAGCGGGAACAATGAGGTCATAATAACGCGCCTGCTGTACCGAGATGTGCACACAGGATCTGAAGACACCATGAGAAGGGGGTCAGCAAAGGTGAGTATTTATTTTTTTTTAATGTGGGGCCCATTATACTGCATGGGGCACTATGTGGGGCCATTATACTGCATGGAGCACTAGGTGGGGCCATTATACTGCATGGAGCACTAGGTGAGGCCATTATACTGCATGGAGCACTAGGTGGGGCCATTATACTGCATGGAGCACTAGATGGGGCCATTATACTGCATGACTGTATGGAGCACTACGTGGTGCCATTATACTGCATGAAGCACTAGGTGGGGCCATTACACTGCATGAAGCACTATGTGGATACATAAGACTGTATAGAGCACTATGTGGGGCCCATTATACGGTATGGAGCACTAGGTGGGGCCTTTATACTGCATGGAGCATTATGTGGGGCCATTATATTGCATGGAGCACTAGGTGGGGCCATTATACTACATGGAGCACTACGTGGGGTCATTATGCGGCATGGAGCACTAGGTGGGGCCATTTTTCTGCATGGAGCACCAGCTGGGGCCCATTATACTGTATGGAACGCTATGTGAGCCAATTACACTATATAGAGGACCATGTTAGGCCATTATACTGTATGAAGCACTACGTGGGGCCATTACACTGTATGAAGCACTACATGGGGCCATTACACTGTGAAGCACTATGTGGGGTCATTCCACTGTATGGAGCACTATGTGGGGCCCATTATACTGTATGAAGCACTTTTTGTTCCCATTACACTTTAAGAAGCATACTTCATTATCTGTACGTCCTTTTCTGTATTATTTAAAGGGAAGCTGTCTCCCCCCAGGCGTTTTTAACTAAAAGAGCCACCTTCTGCAGCACTAATGCTGCATTCTGTCAAGGTGGCTCTTTTAGTCAGTGTCCCTGCAAATGCTGAAATAATTGCTTTTATAATGTGCCCCTCATAGCTGCATTTGTCAGGGGGGCATGTCTTTTCCCCCCTGACACAAACGCCTCCCAGTCGTCACTCAGGGCCTCCATGCGCCGCCTCCATTTCCTTCATGAACGTCCCCCGCACCTGCGCTGTAAGATTTTTTCGGGCATGCGCTGTTTGCGCTGCCCTTCGAACTTACAGCGCAGGTGCCAGGGACGTTCATGAAGGAAATGGAGGCGGCGCCCGGAGGCCCTGAGTGACGGCTGGGAGGCGTTTGTGTCAGGGAGGAAAAGACATGCCCCCCTGACAAATTCAGGTATGAGGGGCACATTATAAAAGCGATTATTTCAGCATTTGCAGGGACACGGACTAAAAGAGCCACCTTGACAGAATGCAGCATTAGTGCTGCACAAGGTGGCTCGTTTAGTTGAAAACTCTGGGGGGGGGGGGGGGGGGGGGGAGTGACAGGTTCCCTTTAAGGTTTTTATCCTTTGTTATTACATATTTTTCTCCTAATATGTGACAATTAGAATCTGCCTCATGGCGTTTTGCCTTCTCTGAATCAACATGTTCGTCTATAGGATGAATTTGATTAACTTGGGTCTACCTTCAACCTTAAAAAAAAAACTATGAAAAGATTGAATCCTACAGGTTTTTTTTTAGCATTGAAATTGGTAATATGGCCTTAAACTTTTATTAAGATATTGTCAAAAGATCCTCGACTATCAGAACAAAAGTTGGGGACAAATAACCATGCATGTTCTTTATTGGAGTCATCCTGGACGACTATTCTAGGATAATGGCTCAAAAATGACAACTGTCTTTATATGCAGTTTTTCTTTATAATGAAGATTAGTGAGGAGCTAATGCACATGGATAAGGCGTTATCCGAGCATCCTCGTGTGCCAACAGAGTGGCTTTGACGTCCTCGAAAAATACAGTGGGTACGGAAAGTATTCGTACCCCTTTACATTTTTCACTTTTTGTTTCATTGCAGATATTTGGTAAATTCAAAAACGTTCATTTTTTTCTCATTAATGTAATGTCTCATTTTTTTCTCATTAATGTAATGTCTCATTGATGCACCCCATCTTAACTAAAAAAAAACAAACAAATGTAGTAATTTTTGCAAATTTATTAAAAAAGAAAAACTGAAATATCACATGGTCATAAGAACTCAGACCCTTTGCTCAGTATTGAGTAGAAGCACCCTTTTGAGTTAGTGCAGCCATGAGTCTTCTTGGGAATGATGCAACAAGTTTTTCATACCTGGATTTGGGGATCCTCTGCCATTCTTCCTTGCAGATCCTCTCCAGTCCCTTCAGGTTGGATGGTATATAATCAAACAATGGTGGACAGCCATTTTCAGGTCTCTCCAGAGATGTCCAATTGGGTTTAGGTCAGGGCTCTGGCTAAGCCAGTCAAGAATGGTCACAGAGTTGCTCTGAAGCCACTCCTTTGTTATTTTAGTGGTGTGCTTAGGGTCATGGTCTTGTTGGAAGGTGAACCTTCGGTCAAGTGAGGTCCACAGCACTCTGGAAGAGGTTTTCATCCAGAATATCTCTGTACTTGGCAGAATTCATGTTTCCTTCAATGACAACCAGTCGTCCTGTCCCTGCAGCTGAAAAACACCCCCATAGCATGATGCTGCCACCACGTTTCACTGTTGGGATTGTATTGGGCAGGTGATGAGCAGTGCCTTGTTTTCTCCACACATACCGCTTAGAATGATCACCAAAAGGTCTATCTTGGTCTCATCAGAACAGAGAATCTTGTTTCTCATAGTCTGGAAGTTCATGTGTTTTTAAGCAAACTTTATGCGGGCTTTCTTATGTCTTGCACTGAGGAGAGGCTTCCGTTGGGCCACTCTGCCATAAAGGCCCGACTGGTGGAGGGCTGCAGTGATAGTTGACTTTGTGGAACTTTCTCCCATCTCCCTACTGCATTTCTGGAGCTCAGCCACAGTGATCTTGGGGTTCTTCTTTACCTCTCTCAGCAAGGCTCTTCTCCCACGATTGCTCAGTTTGGCAGGACAGCCAGGTCTAGGAAGACTTCTGGTGGTCCCAAACTTCTTCCATTTAAAGGAAACCCGTCACCCCCAAAATCACGGGCGAGGTAAGCCCACTGGCATCAGGGGCTTATCTACAGCATTCTGGAATGCTGTAGATAAGCCCCCGATATATCCTAAAAGATGAGAAAGAGACGTTAGATTATACTCACCCAGGGGCGTGTTGGTCCGGGTCCGGCGCCTCCTAGCTTCATCAGATGACGTCCTCTTCTGGTCTTCACGCTGCGGCTCCAGCGCAGGCGTGCTTTGTCTGCCCTGTTGAGGGCAGAGCAAAGTACTGCAGTGCGCAGGCGCTAGGCCTCTCTGACCTTTCCCGGCGCCTGCGCACTGCAGTACTTTGCTCTGCCCTCAACAGGGCAGACAAAGTACGCCTGCGCTGGAGCCACAGCGTGAAGACCATGAGTATAATCTTTTCCTTATCTTTTAGGATACATTGGGGGGTTATCTACAGCATTCCAGAATGCTGTAGATAAGCCCCTGATGCCGGTGGGCTTACCTCACCCGCGATTTTGGGGGTGACAGGTTCCCTTTAAGGATTATGGAGGCCACTGTGCTCTTAGGAACCTTGAGTACTGCAGAAATTCTGTTGTAACCTTGGCCAGATCTGTGCCTTGCTACAATTCTGTCTCTGAGCTCCTTGGCCAGTTCCTTTGGCCTCATGATTCTCATTTGGTCTGACATGCACTGTGAGCTGTGAGGTCATATATAGACAGGTGTATGCCTTTCCAAATCAAGTCCTATTAGTTTAATTAAACACAGCTGGACTCCAATGAAGAAGTAGAACCATCTCAAGGAGGATCATAAGGAAATGGACAGCATGTGACTTAAATATGAGTGTCTGAGCAAAGGGTCTGAATACTTATGACCATGTAATATTTCAGTTTTCCTTTTTTATTAAAATTGCAAAAATGTCTACATTTCTGTTCTTTTCAGTCAAGATGGGGTGCAAAATGTACATCAATGTGAAAAAAATGAACTTTTTTGAATTTACCAAATGGCTGCAATGAAACAAAGAGTGAAAAATGTAAAGGGGTATGAATACTTTCCGTACCCACTGTATATTCAAGTGCCTGTGACAGCATGTCTCATAGCTGATCGGTAGGCAATCCCTGTATGTGTTGTGGCTATCTAATAAACAGGCAATCCCTTCATGTGTTGCGGCTGTCGAACAGCCACGAGACATGCAGCCCCAGGGACTCGAACATATTTTTCGAGCAGGCTAAAGGAACTTGGTTAGCACATGAGCATGCTCGGATAACTCCTTATCTGAGCACATTCGCTCATCACTAATGGCGATCATAAGCCACTGAGTTTAGTAGTCAATTGAATGACAGAAGGTAAATACTGGATAACCAAACCATGATAAAACCTCAATAATAACATGGTAATGGATTACTTTAATATGAAAGAACATATCAATTCTAGATGTCTCATATAGAAGTATGACGTTTTCACACATTTTTGTCTGTGGACAGGGCCCATATTTAGTTTCTATTTTCATTTCCATTTGGGGTGGGGCCATTCTGTTGGCTGCTCATGATCAGCAGCAATTGATAACCGTAACAAAGCTCTAATGATTATACGCACATTATCTCTAGTGCACAAGAAAGGTCAGTGTTTGCAGAGAAAGAAACAAATGGCAACAGCAAATGCTGCAATTAAAAAGGAGCACAGTCTAAATGTCAGCAAGTTCAGTGGGTTTCTTCGAAAAAACAATCGGCAATGGACTATGCCAGTCTTAAGGCTTAGGCGTAAGCTCAATATGGCGACCAAGCCCTGTTTCTGTCGCTGCATAGCCCACACCGGATCCTATTACTCATTTTCTGTAACTATTTCCTAGCCTACGTACATGACACATCGGGAACGATGGCGCTAAATGCGTACCTGACCCAAATCTTTAAAAAAAAAAAATCACCAGTATGCAGACATACACAAACACATTATGATTGGCTGTATACCTTTACGTATGGTCAAGTTACTAAGAAAAAAAAAAAAAGACTAATATTTTCCATTTAGCTAACATGATTGTAATCTTGCCAATATCATCTTTGCTTCCTGAAACATGGCTTATTTTCTTTTGCAAAGAGAAACAAATAAATTGAAAAATGTATGATGATTGTATCCTATAAGGGGAGCAAAGTTATTTTATATTGTTTTAGAAATAAATAACAAGCAAAGGAAATGACTTTGTATATAAACACACTGCCAAATGGGTAATGTTCAGTATAGACCTCTGGTACTAATAGATATTAAAACTGCGCAATACCATAAAAATATTACCCATAGCCCAACAGTCCAGCTCTACCCCTCCCAGATGAGGATTTTACGGTGTACACAGCTCTTGTTACATGAATGAAAATCATCAGGATTCTGTAACTATCATAAAACACATAGATTACAGTAAAATATGAGCATATTTCCTAGACCTAAAAAACAGACCAATGGCTCAATTCCACAGAAGAGGGAGAGAGGGAGCAGGCTCCTATGCGCTCAAGGAAGATCATCCATCCAGCATTATCCCTCGAAAGCAGCCCAATATAAGGATAGTAGAGCTACTTGAGGTTCAACAGCTGTCAATGCCGAATCTTCACATGGCTGACATGTTACTCATCGAATACGCAGTATTTTCCATGCTGATCGCTGCAATAGTCTTACACAAACCTAACATTCTGCAGCATAGCTAATGGGAAGACACGATCACGATACATAGAAAGGCTACCAGTGCGAAGGTGAATCTTTACTCTTGACGCTTTAAATAGTTAACCATTTACTTGCCTGAGGAGAGATTGCTCTTCTCTCTTCATTGCCGCAGCCTGTTTAGGGAAGCCTCAGTTCAAATCAGCTTCAACATTAAAAGACATAATCATTTATTGAATTTCCTCCTGAAATTTCGCAGAACCTCAAGACTATTCATTCCAAGTGACTACACAGAAGCTGCTTCAAAGTGACACTTTGGAGATTTAGACAGCAGATTTAGAGAAGATGAAACCTGCAGCATCTTCCTACCTCTTTTCACTGTGTATCCAACCACTCCCTCACTGTGTGACAAGGAAATGCTGCAGAGAACGCTCACAATGGGATTGGCTGCTGGAGAAACACCTCTGTGCGTTCATTGGTTGGCCCCATTCTCCTGTTCAAAACAAAACCACAGAAATGAAGATCATTGAACAGGATCTCAAAAGAAAAACAGGTCACAATCTCTGCTCCATAGTTTACCATGGGACCACAGATCACAGCTAGAAACAATGGCAGGGAGATCCAGAAGAACATGAGAACTGCTGCATGGCAACAGCTAAAAAAGCCTCCCAGACATGCACACGCAAGCCTATTAATAACAAATCAGGTCTTAATGTATGGCTGCGCCTATGGAAAACTACACAGCGGGATTATCGAGTAATGAAACAAATTCATGCTCTTCGCTTATATAGGGGCCTCGTCTTATAGTGATGTGTCAACTATAAATACTGGATCTGCTCAATGCATGATAAGGATTTACAACCTAAGCAACACTATTCGTATTATTATTGACATGAATGTATTGTATTTTCACCATAATCTTAACCAGCCCACACACTGCCACACTCTCAGGTATCAGCCAGCTAAAGGGGCAGTACATGGGCTCTATTCCTGTGCTCTCAGGTATCAGCCAGCTACAGGGGCAGTACATGGGCTCTATTCCTGTGCTCTCAGGTATCAGCCAGCTAAAGGGGCAGTACATGGGCTCTATTCCTGTGCTCTCAGGTATCAGCCAGCTAAAGGGGCAGTACATGGGCTCTATTCCTGTGCTCTCAGGTATCAGCCAGCTAAAGGGGCAGTACATGGGCTCTATTCCTGTGCTCTCAGGTATCAGCCAGCTAAAGGGGCAGTACATGGGCTCTATTCCTGTGCTCTCAGGTATCAGCCAGCTAAAGGGGCAGTACATGGGCTCTATTCCTGTGCTCTCAGGTATCAGCCAGCTAAAGGGGCAGTACATGGGCTCTATTCCTGTGCTCTCAGGTATCAGCCAGCTAAAGGGGCAGTACATGGGCTCTATTCCTGTGCTCTCAGGTATCAGCCAGCTAAAGGGGCAGTACATGGGCTCTATTCCTGTGCTCTCAGGTATCAGCCAGCTAAAGGGGCAGTACATGGGCTCTATTCCTGTGCTCTCAGGTATCAGCCAGCTAAAGGGGCAGTACATGGGCTCTATTCCTGTGCTCTCAGGTATCAGCCAGCTAAAGGGGCAGTACATGGGCTCTATTCCTGTGCTCTCAGGTATCAGCCAGCTAAAGGGGCAGTACATGGGCTCTATTCCTGTGCTCTCAGGTATCAGCCAGCTACAGGGGCAGTACATGGGCTCTATTCCTGTGCTCTCAGGTATCAGCCAGCTACAGGGGCAGTACATGGGCTCTATTCCTGTGCTCTCAGGTATCAGCCAGCTACAGGGGCAGTACATGGGCTCTATTCCTGTGCTCTCAGGTATCAGCCAGCTACAGGGGCAGTACATGGGCTCTATTCCTGTGCTCTCAGGTATCAGCCAGCTAAAGGGGCAGTACATGGGCTCTATTCCTGTGCTCTCAGGTATCAGCCAGCTAAAGGGGCAGTACATGGGCTCTATTCCTGTGCTCTCAGGTATCAGCCAGCTACAGGGGCAGTACATGGGCTCTATTCCTGTGCTCTCAGGTATCAGCCAGCTAAAGGGGCAGTACATGGGCTCTATTCCTGTGCTCTCAGGTATCAGCCAGCTACAGGGGCAGTACATGGGCTCTATTCCTGTGCTCTCAGGTATCAGCCAGCTACAGGGGCAGTACATGGGCTCTATTCCTGTGCTCTCAGGTATCAGCCAGCTAAAGGGGCAGTACATGGGCTCTATTCCTGTGCTCTCAGGTATCAGCCAGCTAAAGGGGCAGTACATGGGCTCTATTCCTGTGCTCTCAGGTATCAGCCAGCTAAAGGGGCAGTACATGGGCTCTATTCCTGTGCTCTCAGGTATCAGCCAGCTACAGGGGCAGTACATGGGCTCTATTCCTGTGCTCTCAGGTATCAGCCAGCTAAAGGGGCAGTACATGGGCTCTATTCCTGTGCTCTCAGGTATCAGCCAGCTAAAGGGGCAGTACATGGGCTCTATTCCTGTGCTCTCAGGTATCAGCCAGCTACAGGGGCAGTACATGGGCTCTATTCCTGTGCTCTCAGGTATCAGCCAGCTACAGGGGCAGTACATGGGCTCTATTCCTGTGCTCTCAGGTATCAGCCAGCTAAAGGGGCAGTACATGGGCTCTATTCCTGTGCTCTCAGGTATCAGCCAGCTACAGGGGCAGTACATGGGCTCTATTCCTGTGCTCTCAGGTATCAGCCAGCTACAGGGGCAGTACATGGGCTCTATTCCTGTGCTCTCAGGTATCAGCCAGCTAAAGGGGCAGTACATGGGCTCTATTCCTGTGCTCTCAGGTATCAGCCAGCTACAGGGGCAGTACATGGGCTCTATTCCTGTGCTCTCAGGTATCAGCCAGCTACAGGGGCAGTACATGGGCTCTATTCCTGTGCTCTCAGGTATCAGCCAGCTACAGGGGCAGTACATGGGCTCTATTCCTGTGCTCTCAGGTATCAGCCAGCTAAAGGGGCAGTACATGGGCTCTATTCCTGTGCTCTCAGGTATCAGCCAGCTACAGGGGCAGTACATGGGCTCTATTCCTGTGCTCTCAGGTATCAGCCAGCTAAAGGGGCAGTACATGGGCTCTATTCCTGTGCTCTCAGGTATCAGCCAGCTACAGGGGCAGTACATGGGCTCTATTCCTGTGCTCTCAGGTATCAGCCAGCTACAGGGGCAGTACATGGGCTCTATTCCTGTGATCTCAGGTATCAGCCAGCTACAGGGGCAGTACATGGGCTCTATTCCTGTGCTCTCAGGTATCAGCCAGCTACAGGGGCAGTACATGGGCTCTATTCCTGTGCTCTCAGGTATCAGCCAGCTAAAGGGGCAGTACATGGGCTCTATTCCTGTGCTCTCAGGTATCAGCCAGCTACAGGGGCAGTACATGGGCTCTATTCCTGTGATCTCAGGTATCAGCCAGCTACAGGGGCAGTACATGGGCTCTATTCCTGTGCTCTCAGGTATCAGCCAGCTACAGGGGCAGTACATGGGCTCTATTCCTGTGCTCTCAGGTATCAGCCAGCTACAGGGGCAGTACATGGGCTCTATTCCTGTGCTCTCAGGTATCAGCCAGCTAAAGGGGCAGTACATGGGCTCTATTCCTGTGCTCTCAGGTATCAGCCAGCTACAGGGGCAGTACATGGGCTCTATTCCTGTGATCTCAGGTATCAGCCAGCTACAGGGGCAGTACATGGGCTCTATTCCTGTGCTCTCAGGTATCAGCCAGCTAAAGGGGCAGTACATGGGCTCTATTCCTGTGCTCTCAGGTATCAGCCAGCTACAGGGGCAGTACATGGGCTCTATTCCTGTGCTCTCAGGTATCAGCCAGCTAAAGGGGCAGTACATGGGCTCTATTCCTGTGCTCTCAGGTATCAGCCAGCTACAGGGGCAGTACATGGGCTCTATTCCTGTGCTCTCAGGTATCAGCCAGCTAAAGGGGCAGTGCATGGGCTCTATTCCTGTGCTCTCAGGTATCAGCCAGCTAAAGGGGCAGTACATGGGCTCTATTCCTGTGCTCTCAGGTATCAGCCAGCTAAAGGGGCAGTACATGGGCTCTATTCCTGTGCTCTCAGGTATCAGCCAGCTACAGGGGCAGTACATGGGCTCTATTCCTGTGCTCTCAGGTATCAGCCAGCTAAAGGGGCAGTACATGGGCTCTATTCCTGTGCTCTCAGGTATCAGCCAGCTAAAGGGGCAGTACATGGGCTCTATTCCTGTGCTCCCAGGTATCAGCCAGCTAAAGGGGCAGTACATGGGCTCTATTCCTGTGCTCCCAGGTATCAGCCAGCTAAAGGGGCAGTACATGGGCTCTATTCCTGTGCTCTCAGGTATCAGCCAGCTAAAGGGGCAGTACATGGGCTCTATTCCTGTGCTCTCAGGTATCAGCCAGCTAAAGGGGCAGTACATGGGCTCTATTCCTGTGCTCTCAGGTATCAGCCAGCTAAAGGGGCAGTACATGGGCTCTATTCCTGTGCTCTCAGGTATCAGCCAGCTACAGGGGCAGTACATGGGCTCTATTCCTGTGCTCTCAGGTATCAGCCAGCTAAAGGGGCAGTACATGGGCTCTATTCCTGTGCTCTCAGGTATCAGCCAGCTACAGGGGCAGTACATGGGCTCTATTCCTGTGCTCTCAGGTATCAGCCAGCTAAAGGGGCAGTACATGGGCTCTATTCCTGTGCTCTCAGGTATCAGCCAGCTAAAGGGGCAGTACATGGGCTCTATTCCTGTGCTCCCAGGTATCAGCCAGCTAAAGGGGCAGTACATGGGCTCTATTCCTGTGCTCTCAGGTATCAGCCAGCTAAAGGGGCAGTACATGGGCTCTATTCCTGTGCTCTCAGGTATCAGCCAGCTAAAGGGGCAGTACATGAGCTCTTTTCGTGTTCTCTCTGCATAGACGGATTATAATGAGGGCAATCTGGGCTACCTCCTGGGGGGCGCAAGACTCCTGGGGGCCAGACTGTCCCCATTAGAATGTTTTGCAAGTCGCCTTAGGCAGGTGCACGTCTTTGGACAAGGAGCTTGCCTGGCGCTGCACTTCTGGCATTACAGAATAGCAGCGCAGTTCCAGGGGAGGTTCCATCGCCTGCTCTGACAAGTGCCTGCACTATGTTCATACTATATATAGGGAGAGGGAACTAAGTGAGGGCTCACATTGTATATAGTGAGCTATGTGGGCGCGCATACTGTATCTGGGGAGCTATGTAGAGGTTCATACTGTATATAGAGGCTGTGTGGGGGCACATACTGCATATAGGGAGCTATGTAGGGGCTCATCCTGTCAATAGAGAGGCTATGTGGAGGCTCACTATATAGGGAGATATGTGGGGGTTCATACTGTATATAGGGATCTATGTGGGTGTTCATACTGCATCTTGGGAGGCTATGTGGGGGTTTATACTGTACATAAGGAGCTCTGTAGGGGTTTATACAGTATATGTAGAGGCAATGTGAGGGCTAATCCTGCATGTCGAAAACTAGATATAGATGCACAGTGGATGAGATTTCTAGAAATGTCATCTACTAAGCTGTAACATCTGGCCGCTGCATTTTTTTTACGCTGCATAAATGCACAGCGTCAAACCACAGCAAATCCTGAACATGGGAACGTACAGTACAGACCAAAAGTTTGGACACACCTTCTCATTTAAAGATTTTTCTGTATTTTCATGACTATGAAAAATTCTCTTCTCTTTAATAAAAATATATTTACACAAAAGAAAAAGCCATTCAAAAAATTGGAGATTCACAAGGAGTGGACTGCTGCTGGAGTCATTGCTTCAAGAGCCACCACACACACATATCCAGGAGATGGGCTACAAGTGTCACATTCCTTGTGTCAAGCCACTCATCACCAATAGACAATGCCAGAAGCATCTTACCTGGGCTAAGGAGAAAAAGAACTGGTCTGTTGCTCAGTCGTCCAAGGTGTTGTTTTTAGATTAAAGTAAATTTTGCATTTAATGTGGAAATCAAGGCCCCAGAGTCTGGAAGAAGAATGGAGAGGCACACAAGCCAAGCTGCTTGAGGTCTAGTGTGAAGTTTCCACAATCAGTCATGGTTTGGGGAGCCATGTCATCTGGTGGTATAGGTCCACAGTGTTTTATCAAGACCAAAGTCAGCGCAACAGTCTACTAGGAAATTATAGAGCACTTCATACTTCCCTCTGCTGACAAGCTCTTTGGAGATGGAAATTTCATTTTCCAGCAGGACTTGGCACCTGTCCACATTGCCAAAAGTACCAATACATGGTTTAAAAACAACAGTATCACTGTGCTTGATTGGCCAGCAAACTCGCCTGACCTTAACTCCATAATCTATATGGTATTGTCAAGAGAAAGATGAGACACCAGATGAAACAATGCAGATGAGCTGAAGGCTGCTATCAAAGCAACCTGGGCTTCTATAATACCTCAGCAGTGTCACAGACTGATTGCCTCCATGCCACGCTGCATTGATGCAGTATTTGATGCAAAAGCAGCCCAACCAAGTATTGAGTGCATTTCCTGAACATTAATTTCAGTACGCCAACATTTCAGATTTTAAAATAATTTTTCAAACTAGTGTTATAAAGTATTCTAATTTACTTACATAAACGTGGGCTGAAACGTGGCAGATGAGGTTTAACAATGATAAATGTAAGGTTATACACATGGGAAGAAGGAATCAATGTCACCATTACACACTGAACGGAAACCACTGGGTAAATCTGACAGGGAGAAGGACTTGGGGATCCTAGTTAATGATAAACTTACCTGGAGCAGCCAGTGCCAGGCAGCAGCTGCCAAGGCAAACAGGATCATGGGGTGCATTAAAAGAGGTCTGGATACACATGATGAGAGCATTATACTGCCTCTGTACAAATCCCTAGTTAGACCGCACATGGAGTACTGTGTCCAGTTTTGGGCACCGATGCTCAGGAAGGATATAATGGAACTAGAGAGAGTACAAAGGAGGGCTACAAAATTAATAAAGGGGATGGGAGAACTACAATACCCAGATAGATTAGCGAAACTAGGATTATTTAGTCTAGAAAAAAGGCGACTGAGGGGCGATCTAATAACCATGTATAAGTATATAAGGGTACAATACAAATATCTCGCTGAGGATCTGTTTATACCAAGGAAGGTGATGGGCACAAGGGGGCATTCTTTGCGTCTGGAGGAGAGAAGGTTTTTCCACCAACATAGAAGAGGATTCTTTACTGTTAGGGCAGTGAGAATCTGGAATTGCTTGCCTGAGGAGGTGGTGATGGCGAACTCAGTCGAGCGGTTCAAGAGAGGCCTGGATGTCTTCCTGGAGCAGAACAATATTGTATCATACAATTATTAGGTTCTGTAGAAGGACGTAGATCTGGGGATTTATTATGATGGAATATAGGCTGAACTGGATGGACAAATGTCTTTTTTCGGCCTTACTAACTATGTTACTATGTTACTAATTACTTTTGGATTTTCATTGGCTGTAAGCCATTACACTGGTCTACAAAAAAAAAAAATTCCGGCATGGAGTTTAAGAACAGTTTTAGACTAATTTGAGGGTGCTAAATTCAAATCTGATCTTATAATTTCTCTATCACATCACGTTTTTGCGCTATAGGTATATAGCCCATAATCATGAATTCCATGATAAATATAGATAGTGTATGAAAAGTGCCGGTTTATACGGTTCACTAAGGTAAATTTAGTTTTCATTTAGTCTCCCAATAAATGTGAGAATATCTTTGTTTTCTTTGAACATGCATAATTCCCATTTGTTATGATAACACCCTTGTTTTCTGTGCTACTGGGACAGTAGAGCTACAGCAGAGCATTGGGTGAAAACTGCATGGCCTCAGCGACAGAGTTTGGCATCTGGCGATAAGAATGTCATCCATGATCTTCTAGTGGATAGAAAGGACATTGTCTTTCCTCCCTTACACATAAAACTTGGATTGATGAAGCAGTTCGTCAAAGCGCTCAATCACAGTGGAGAATGCTTTAGATAGATATATATATATATATATATATATATATTCAAGTTTTCCTGGTCTTAGTGAAGAGAAGAAAAAGGCTGGAATATTTGATGGACCTCAAATAAGAACACTTATGAGAGACCCAAATTTTATCACATCAATGAATGAGACAGAAGAAAGAGCTTGGAATGCATTTTGTAATGTGGTGCAGAATTTTCTAGGGAATAAGAAAGCAGACAACTATGAAGAGATTGTGGAAGAGCTACTAATGAGTCTGCGAAATCTTGGATGTAGAATGAATATCAAGATTCACTATTTACACAGCCATTTGGACTTTTCTCCAGAGAACCTTGGGGATGTGAGCGAGGAACAAGGGGAGCGTTTTCATCAGGACATTAAAACAATGGAAGAACGGTATCCAGGCCAGGGGGGACTCACATATGATGGCTGACTATTGCTGGAGCTTGATGAGAGACAACCCAGAAGCTGTACATCACAGATCAGCCAAGAAAAGAAAGTTCAAATAACTGCCATTTGCCATTCATCTGTGTTCCATATACCGTATATACTCGAGTATAAGCCGAGATTTTCAGCTCACTTTTTTGGGCTGAAAATCCCCCTCTCAGCTTATACTCAAGTCTTACCCAGGGGTCAGCAGGGGAGGGGGAGCGGGGGCTGTCTAATTATACTCACCTACTCCTGGCACGGTCCCTGCTTCTTCCAACGCTGCAGCTTCTTCCTGTAGTGAGAGGTCCCATAGAGGTGGAGCCGCATATTCATTACTGTAATGAGCGGTAACGGTGACCGCTCACTACAGGAAGAAAATGCGGCGCCGGGGAACAGACGGGCAGCGACGGCGCCAGGAGCAGGCAAGTATGATGGGGGCAGTGCACGATACTCACCTGCTCCTCGTTCCACAGTCGGCGCCGCTGTGTCTTCCGCAGTGACGCTCAGGTCAGAGGGCACGGTGACGTGATTAGTGCGCGCCGCCCTCTTCCTGAACGTCAGCACAGAGGATGGAAAGACACAGCGGCGGTCAGCGGTGGAACGGGAAAGGTGAGTATAGCAAGTGCCGGGGGCCTGAGAGGTGAGTATGTCATTTTTTTTAATCGCAGCAACAGCATATGGAGCAAATATCTGTATGGAGCATCTTATGTGGCCATGTGCAGCATTATATGGGGGCAAATATCTGTATGGGGCATCTTATGAGGCCATGTGCAGCATTATATGGGGCAAATATCTGTATGGGGCATCTTATGTGGCCATGTGCAGCATTATATGGGGCAAATATCTGTATGGGGCATCTTATGTGGCCATGTGCAGCATTATATGGGGGCAAATATCTGTATGGGGCCATGAGCAGCATGATATAGGGGCAAATATCTGTATGGAGCATCTTATGGGGTCATAATCAACATTTGTGGAGCATTATACGGGGCAAATATCTGTATGGAGCATCTTATGTGGCCATGTGCAGCATTATCCGGGGGCAAATGTCTGTACGGAGCATCTTATGTGGCCATGTGCAGCATTATACGGGGCAAATGTCTCTATGGAGCATCTTATGGGGTCATAATCAACATTTGTGCAGCATTATATGGGGCATATTTTAATATGGAGCATCTTATGGAGCCCATCATAAACTGTATGGAGCATTATATGGGGCTCCTGATTCAATATGGATATTCAAAAACACAACCTACTGATGTCTCAATTTTACTTTTATTGGTATCTATTTTTATTTTTGACATTTACCGGTAGCTGCTGCATTTTCCACCCTAGGCTTATACTCGAGTCATTAAGTTTTCCCAGTTTTTTGTGGCAAAATTAGGGGGGGGGGGGTCGGCTTATACTCGGGTATATACGGTATATGTGTTTTATATTTTGTAGTTTAATTCTGTAAGTATATTTGATTTGCTGCACATAGCCTTTGTCATCTTTGTTATTCCTTGATTAAAAATATACAAAATGTAGTACCAAAAATCATGTGTTTTTATCATAAAACATTAGGAGTAATTTATCAAAAATTGATAATCTCGAAATCCTGATGTGATAGCCAAAAACGGAGTTCATCTTCGTAATCAGCAGCCAAAATGGACTTAAAATATATGTTTTCAAACCTTTTGCCAGAAAAATTGCGTTGACCAGTGTCATCAACATTAACAGAAATAAGCTCTCGAAATAGATCACTGTGTTTGTAATCACTCTATCTCAGACCTGGGCAAAGTGCAGCCCAAGGGCCACATCCAGCCCTCTGGCTGTCTCAATCTGGCCCACGGACTGAGAGAGCTGAGGGGCTGAAAACAATGGACCACTGTCAACACTGTGCCCACTCGCTGTCTCTACATTCTATATCCACGCTGACTGCATTGGTGGAGGAGGGCCTCCGCCCACTTCCTCCACCAATCTGCGTGTGAAACAGCTGATGCGATAACATTTCATCGCGTCAGCTGTGTACTGCAGTGAGTCAGCGCACCAGAGACACTTAGACAGGAGCAAGAGCAGAGTGCTGGGGAATGAGACCGAGGTGACTGTTTTTTTTTAGTTATTTATGTATATATGTTTGGCTGCATATAGGGAGGCTATGGAGGTCTTACTAAGAACATGGGGAGGCCGTGTGGGCCTCATGCGCTGGACATGGGGAGGCCGTGTGGGCCTCATGCGCTGGACATGGGGAGGCCGTGTGGGGCTCATGCGCTGGACATGGGGAGGCTGTTTGGGCCTCATTCTGGATATGGGGAGGCTGTATGGGGCTCATACGATATATAGAAGAGGCTGTATTCGGGTTCAAACAGTATATAGGGTAATTTTGGCATACTTAATTAGGCTCAATATTGAGTGATTATTAAATATTATAAACATTAGATTAATAATTATAATTGATATTAATATTGAGCTTACCGTATATACTCGAGTATAAGCCGAGATTTTCAGCCCAAATTTTAGGGCTGAAAGTGCCCCCCTCGGCTTATACTCGAGTCACGGTAGCGGTGGGGTCGGCAGGTGAGGGGCTGAGGGCGCTGGGGTATACTTACCTAGTCCCAGCGATCCTCGCGCTGTCCCTGCCGTCCCACGGGCTTCGGCGCTGCAGCTTCTTCCTCTCTTCAGCGGTCACGTGGGACCGCTCATTACAGAAATGAATAAGCGGCTCCACCTCCCATAGGGGCGGAGCTGCTTATTCATTTCTCTAATCAGCGGTGCCGGTGACCGCTGATAGAGAAAGAAGCTGCAGCGCCGAAGACAGGAGGGGACAGCGCGAGGATCGCCAGGACTAGGTGAGTATGTTATATTCACCTGTCCTCGTTCCAGCCGCCAGGCGCCGATCCATCTTCCCGGCCGGCGCCTCCATCTTCCCGGCGTCTGCGCTCTCTGACTGATCAGTCAGAGCAGAGACGCCGGGAAGATGGAGGCGCCGGAACGAGACGCTGGGAGCTGCAATCAAGGGAGGTGAGTATGTGTTTTTTTTTTTTTATTGCAGCAGTAGCAGCGGCAGCACAGATTAATGTGGAGCATCTATGGGGCACAGTGAACGGTGCAGAGCACCGTATAAGGCACAGCTAGGGGGCACAATGAACGGTGCAGAGCACCGTATAAGGCACAGCTAGGGGGCACAATGAACGGTGCAGAGCACCGTATAAGGCACAGCTAGGGGGCACAATGAACGGTGCAGAGCACCGTATAAGGCACAGCTAGGGGGCACAGTGAACGGTGCAGAGCACCGTATATGGCACAGCTAGGGGGCACAATGAACGGTGCAGAGCACCGTATATGGCACAGCTATGGGGCACAGTGAACGGTGCAGAGCACTGTATATGGCACAGCTAGGGGGCACAGTGAACGGTGCAGAGCACTATATGGGGCACAGCTATGGGGAAATATGAATGGTGTAGAGCACTATATGGCACAGCTATGGGGAAATAATGATCTATTTTTATTTTTGAAATTCACCGGTAAATGCTGCATTTCCACCCTAGGCTTATACTCGAGTCAATAAGTTTTCCCAGTTTTTTGTGGCAAAATTAGGGGGGTCGGCTTATACTCGGGTCGGCTTATACTCGAGTATATACGGTAATTCATTTCAGTCTATTGGTTTGGCCCTCGACAAGAGTCATGGTCTCTCATGTGGCCCCTCAAGAAAATTAATTGCCCACCCCTTCCTATTTCACTCTGTATTGAAAAACAAATAAATTAACTTTTTGATGATATTCTAATTTAGTGAGAAGCAGTTGTATCCCACTGCCCTCACACAGTGCCATGACAAAGTGCCTATGAACATATATCATGCCAGTAAATACAAAAAAGCAAAACAACTGTTTCCTCATCGTTGATCTTCATGATCATCAGGGTCACCTTCAGTACTCTGATGAGTACTAGCTTTAGTGTAAGTACCTAATCCATTTAAAAAAAAACTGACCGTCACATCCAAACATAGACTAAGTATGAACAGGTGCTGAACCTAGAGTAACCAACTCGTATATAGTCAAGTAAATAAGGCAGCACACTGCAGTGCTAAAACATGCAAACATGAAACACGAAAATTGAACTGCATTACTGCACTAGAAATATGAAACATGAGAGCATTTAGCGCATAAAAATGGCCAATTTTATGTGTACCTGGTAGCCACTTTACGGCATCTCTCTTATACCAGGTCCTACACTTGCCATTCCTCGCTGAGAATAAACGTCTCCATCTGAATGGGTACCTGTGAAACCTCTTCTTAAGACTAAAATTCTCTCTCTCTGTGGAGGGGTTACTCTTTAGGGAGGCAATTTTTTTTTCCGCACCAATTCAGTGTGTGCGTTTTATGACCCGAGTGCTGATCAGTGACGTACATCACTGAATGGCATCTGTGCTCTTTTTTTTGACCAGAGCCATTTTTGTTCTGTTACATTTTACGCTCACACCACTTCGGTGTGTGCAGTGTGGAAGCTAAGCACTGATCGGCCAGTGTGCAATTTTTTTTTTTAAAGACAACCGTTTTCGTTCTGTTACTTTTCACTCTCGCACCACTTCGGTGTGTGAGCTGAGCACTGATCAGTGACGGTACCTGTGCTCAATTTTTGTCGCTTTTTTTTTAGTGAAAAAAATAATTAGCTCATAGGGTTAGATATAGGGACAGCAGAATCTAGTAAAATATACTATAGCAATTAGCATATACTACAGAATTTTTTACTAATATGTAATTCCAGTTAGTGCAAGTTATTTGTGGATGCTCAGTAATTGATTTTACTGACGTTTGCTTAGTATATTTATTATTTTAAAATTTTCATATTCTTATTTAATTTTTCTATTCTGTTCCTTTCATATATTTTTCTATTCTTTATCTTTTTTTTATCCTTTTCTCTTCTAATCCAAAAAAGTTTTTTTCTGACTTAATGGATCCTTGTGGACCTCTGTCCTTGAAAATTATGAGCCACAGATTCCTGATTGTGGCCCAATCAGGAATCCAATTTAATACCACCAAACTTTTTAAAAGTCTTTTTCTCTGAGGATTTTGTAAATCTCATGGTCCAGACAAATTTGTAATCCCAATAATGAAACCCCTGTTCATCGTATGCTAATTGGACTCCTGTACATGCAATAGAAATGATGAAGTTTTGGAGACCTTGTTCTTCACATGGAGATAGTGGAAAAAGCCAGAATTTCAGCAATATCGGAGAGCTGATATTTTATATAACCCTCCAGTTTTGTGCAGGTCTATGCCCGGACATATTTTGAGACCATTCTCAAGTTTTTGCATTACAACGATAATGTACAGTGTCCACCCAGAGATGACCCCAACTTTGGTCGACTTTTCAAAGTTACGCTGGTCATTGATCACTTCAGCAACAAATTTGCTGATGTGTACATTCCTCAAATGGATATCTGAGTGGATGAGTCCCTAATTTAGCAATACCTGAAAAGTTAGAGGGCCAGGTACAGAATTAAACTGTACAAGCTATGCGAAAATACCTCAGGGTACTACTGTGAGGACTGGCGGAACGCACCGAGTTAATATGGATGTTATAATTGGTGTGTTCGCAGCCTGGGGTCTACCGTGCAGGAGACAACCTGCTGCTGGAAAAGGACGGCACTATATGGCAGTAAAAGTGAACTCAGTTACTTCACTGAGTCACACAGAAAAGAACACGCTGTGCCCTGTTAGCGTTACAGGGGAACACAGCTAACTGCTGGGCTGATGGCAGTCAGTGGTCACGCACACAGAAGCACACAAACTCCTCACCAGAGGTGGCGGTATTCTAGGGGCTTATTTCAGCCGGGTCCCTGAATACAATCATTCAGGCATGACCACAATTAGCAAGCTCATAACATGAAGTGATATTAGCGCATGGCCGTGCAGCCATGCAAACCTATTATAGCTGCAGCAGCTTCAGGACCTTCCTAGAGGACCAATGGGAGCTGCAGCAGTACCTGAGCATGTGACCCCTGACCTCCAATGAGAGGTCTTACCCTGGGCATGCTCAGAAGGGAAAAAGCACGACTTAGTCCCAGAGACATCTGCTCGCCGCTGACCAGTACTGGCTACAATGGCTGAACTTGAGAAAGCAGCAGAAACCATCCGCACAGTATCAGGCGGAGCCAGACGCTGGGACAGATGTCTCAGCTGAGCAGGCTCCACTGCGGCTGGAGAGGAATGGAAGACTGCAGAGGAGATGGCTTGAGATTCCCCCTGTGCAGAGGCAGGAACTCGACCCCTAACTACTACCACAAGTTTAGGGTTAATGAAGGAAGGGACACCTGAATTCGACCCTCAGAATGCCCCCCTGTCCTGGGAGTGAGTGGGAAAATTGTGCGGGACTTGGTGCACCCACTGCTGGATAAGGATTGTCACCTCTATGTAGATAACTTTTACACCCCACTCATCCCACCCCCCAGCATCCCACTCGTCATAACCCTCTCTGCCAGAACTACGTGTTGGTGGTCAAGTAGAAGGACAAGAGGGATGTCTTTTTATTGACTACAATACATGGTGATGGAAGTACCCCCACTCGCTGTATGAGGTACCTCTACACAGTTTCACAAAACAGACTGTCCTTGGGTCATGTCATGAGGAGAGTTGATCTCTCTGATCAAGTCCTCTAGCCCTACAGTGCCATGCCTAAAACAAAAGTGTGGTACAAAAATCTGGCTGTGCAGATCGTACAGATGGCACTATATATATATATATATATATATATATATATAACACTTTCGTGCAATCACATTGTGCAGATCAGATCGGCACATTCCTTGAGATTCAAAGAGGTAGCGATCAAGGCCCAAATGTTTGAAAGTCAGGAAGGAGTGGGCTATGGGACTGAAAGTGCCCATGTTGTACCAGGACAATATTTTCCAGAGGAGGCCCCTCAAGCTGCAAAGAGAGGAAGGTCACAAAAAAAGTTCCCAGTGTGTTACAGAAGGGGTAGATGAAAGGGCACAATGTGACACCTACCCCACAAACCTGGCCTATTCATAAAAGAATGTTTCAAAGTCTATCACTCATCCATGGACTATTAAATTATTTTCTACACAACTCATGTATGCCAACACATTATAATATTCACATACCAGAGAAACACAAGATCACTTCCACTGTATAGGCAAATCAAGGGCTCTCCAAATGCAACATGACACCCACAGGCCATTCCATCGAAGTTGCATTCCAAAACGTCACTCCTTCCTTTTGAATCTCGGCAGTCTGCCAAAACAGTACTTTGCTCCCACATACTGGGTAACAACGTAATCAAGAGAAATTGCACAACAAATTGTGGGGTCTATTTTCTCCTGGTGTCCTTATGAAAATCAAAAAATTTTGGGATAACGCAACACTTTTGTGGAAAAGAAAAATTAATTTCTCATTTTCACGGTTCAGTGTCGTAAAATTCTGCGTAGCACCCTTGGGTTCAAGGTGATCACCATGCATCTAGATAAATTCCTTGAGTTGTCTAGTTTCCAAAATGGTGTCACTTGTGGGAGTTTCCACTGTTTAGGCACATCAAGGGTTCTCCAAACGTGACATGGCATCCGCTATTGATTCCAGATGATTTTTCATTCTAAAAAGGCAAATGGCACACCTTCCCTTCCAAGCCATGCCGTGCGCCCAAAAAGTAGTTTTCCACCACATATGAAGTATTAGCGTACAAATTGCATAGCAAGTTTTGGGGGTCCATTTTTTTTTCTGTTAACGCTTGTGAAAATAAAGAATTTCAGACTAAAACAATATTTTTGTCTGAAAAAGTAACATTTAATTTTCTCCTTCCACAATGCTTTCAATTCCTGTGAAGCCCCTAAAGGGTTAATATTCTTGAATCTGGTTTTGAGCACATTGAGGGGTGGATAACCATGATCCAGCCACAGTCCTGACTGTTCATTTTTGTCCGAAGGCGGGGCCAGTGACACCAGCACTGATTGGGTGCCGGGCTCATGTGTCTTAACCACATGAGGGCCCCGGGAACGCGAGTGCCAACAATGCTGGAACAGCACTGGTACGGGAGGGGAGTATAAGCTATCTT
The DNA here is from genome assembly GCF_032444005.1 of Ranitomeya imitator. NCBI lineage: Eukaryota > Metazoa > Chordata > Amphibia > Anura > Dendrobatidae > Ranitomeya > Ranitomeya imitator. Next base: position 236,090,175 of record NC_091284.1, read on the forward strand.
ATTTTAGCAAGGCCAAGCATGGGGTATGAGAAGCGGCTGTCCAAATAGTGGGACTACTTTAAAATAACATAGTAACATAGTTAGTAAGGCCGAAAAAAGACATTTGTCCATCCAGTTCAGCCTATATTCCATCATAATAAATCCCCAGATCTACGTCCTTCTACAGAACCTAATAATTGTATGATACAATATTGTTCTGCTCCAGGAAGACATCCAGGCCTCTCTTGAACCCCTCGACTGAGTTCGCCATCACCACCTCCTCAGGCAAGCAATTCCAGATTCTCACTGCCCTAACAGTAAAGAATCCTCTTCTATGTTGGTGGAAAAACCTTCTCTCCTCCAGACGCAAAGAATGCCCCATTGTGCCCGTCACCTTCCTTGGTATAAACAGATCCTCAGCGAGATATTTGTATTGTCCCCTTATATACTTATACATGGTTATTAGATCGCCCCTCAGTCGTCTTTTTTCTAGACTAAATAATCCTAATTTCGCTAATCTATCTGGGTATTGTAGTTCTCCCATCCCCTTTATTAATTTTGTTGCCCTCCTTTGTACTCTCTCTAGTTCCATTATATCCTTCCTGAGCACCGGTGCCCAAAACTGGACACAGTACTCCATGTGCGGTCTAACTAGGGATTTGTACAGAGGCAGTATAATGCTCTCATCATGTGTATCCAGACCTCTTTTAATGCACCCCATGATCCTGTTTGCCTTGGCAGCTGCTGCCTGGCACTGGCTGCTCCAGGTAAGTTTATCATTAACTAGGATCCCCAAGTCCTTCTCCCTGTCAGATTTACCCAGTGGTTTCCCATTCAGTGTGTAATGGTGACATTGATTCCTTCTTCCCATGTGTATAACCTTACATTTATCATTGTTAAACCTCATCTGCCACCTTTCAGCCCAAGTTTCCAACTTATCCAGATCCATCTGTAGCAGAATACTATCTTCTCTTGTATTAACTGCTTTACATAGTTTTGTATCATCTGCAAATATCGATATTTTACTGTGTAAACCTTCTACCAGATCATTAATGAATATGTTGAAGAGAACAGGTCCCAATACTGACCCCTGCGGTACCCCACTGGTCACAGCGACCCAGTTAGAGACTATACCATTTATAACCACCCTCTGCTTTCTATCACTAAGCCAGTTACTAACCCATTTACACACAATTTCCCCCAGACCAAGCATTCTCATTTTGTGTACCAACCTCTTGTGCGGCACGGTATCAAACGCTTTGGAAAAATCGAGATATACCACGTCCAATGACTCACCGTGGTCCAGCCTATAGCTTACCTCTTCATAAAAACTGATTAGATTGGTTTGACAGGAGCGATTTCTCATAAACCCATGCTGATATGGAGTTAAACAGTTATTCTCATTGAGATAATCCAGAATAACATCCCTCAGAAACCCTTCAAATATTTTACCAACAATAGAGGTTAGACTTACTGGCCTATAATTTCCAGGTTCACTTTTAGAGCCCTTTTTGAATATTGGCACCACATTTGCTATGCGCCAATCCTGCGGAACAGACCCTGTCGCTATAGAGTCCCTAAAAATAAGAAATAATGGTTTATCTATTACATTACTTAGTTCTCTTAGTACTCGTGGGTGTATGCCATCCGGACACGGAGATTTATCTATTTTAATCTTATTTAGCCGGTTTCGCACCTCTTCTTGGGTTAGATTGGTGACCCTTAATATAGGGTTTTCATTGTTTCTTGGGATTTCACCTAGCATTTCATTTTCCACCGTGAATACCGTGGAGAAGAAGGTGTTTAATATGTTAGCTTTTTCCTCGTCATCTACAACCATTCTTTCCTCACTATTTTTTAAGGGGCCTACATTTTCAGTTTTTATTCTTTTACTATTGATATAGTTGAAGAACAGTTTGGTATTAGTTTTACTCTCCTTAGCAATGTGCTTCTCTGTTTCCTTTTTGGCAGCTTTAATTAGTTTTTTAGATAAAGTATTTTTCTCCCTATAGTTTTTTAGAGCTTCAATGGTGCCATCCTGCTTTAGTAGTGCAAATGCTTTCTTTTTACTGTTAATTGCCTGTCTTACTTCTTTGTTTAGCCACATTGGGTTTTTCCTATTTCTAGTCCTTTTATTCCCACAAGGTATAAACCGCTTACACTGCCTATTTAGGATGTTCTTAAACATTTCCCATTTATTATCTGTATTCTTATTTCTGAGGATATTGTCCCAGTCTACCAGATTAAGGGCATCTCTAAGCTGGTCAAACTTTGCCTTCCTAAAGTTCAGTGTTTTTGTGACTCCCTGACAAGTCCCCCTAGTGAAAGACAGGTGAAACTGTACAATATTGTGGTCGCTATTTCCTAGATGCCCGACCACCTGCAGATTTGTTATTCTGTCAGGTCTATTAGATAGTATTAGGTCTAAAAGTGCTGCTCCTCTGGTTGGATTCTGCACCAATTGTGAAAGATAATATTTCTTGGTTATTAGCAGAAACCTGTTGCCTTTATGGGTTTCACAGGTTTCTGTTTCCCAGTTAATATCCGGGTAGTTAAAGTCCCCCATAACCAGGACCTCATTATGGGTTGCAGCTTCATCTATCTGCTTTAGAAGTAGACTTTCCATGGTTTCTGTTATTTGGGGGTTTGTAACAGACCCCAATGAGAATTTTGTTACCATTTTTCCCTCCATGAATTTCGACCCATATGGACTCGACATCCTCATTTCCTACGCTAATATCCTCCCTTAAAGTGGACTTTAGACAAGACTTTACATAGAGACAAACCCCTCCTCCTCTCCGATTTTTACGATCCTTTCTAAACAGACTGTAACCCTGTAAGTTAACTGCCCAGTCATAGCTTTCATCTAACCATGTCTCGGTTATTCCCACTATGTCAAAGTTACCTGTAGATATTTCTGCTTCTAGTTCTTCCATCTTGTTTGTCAGGCTTCTGGCGTTTGCGAGCATGCAGTTTAGAGGATTTTGTTTTGTTCCAATCTCCTCGCTGTGGATTGTTTTAGAAATGTTCTTACCTCCCTTCTGAGTATGTTTTCCTGGATCTTCTTTGTTCAAGTCTAATGTTTTTCTTCCCGTCCCCTCTTCTTCTAGTTTAACGCCCTCCTGATGAGTGTAGCGAGTCTTCTGGCGAATGTGTGTTTCCCAGGTTTGTTGAGGTGTAGTCCGTCTCTGGCGAGGAGTCCATCGTACAAGTAATTCACACCGTGGTCCAGGAATCCGAATCCTTGTTGTCTGCACCATCGTCTTAGCCAGTTGTTTGCATCAAGGATCCTGTTCCATCTCCTGGTGCCATGCCCGTCTACTGGAAGGATAGAAGAAAAAACTACCTGTGCATCCAGTTCCTTTACTTTCTTCCCCAACTCTTCAAAGTCTTTGCAGATTGTCGGTAGGTCCTTCCTTGCCGTGTCATTGGTGCCAACATGTATCAGAAGAAATGGGTGGACGTCCTTGGAGTTGAAGAGCTTTGGTATCCTATCGGTCACATCCTTGATCATCGCACCTGGAAGGCAGCATACTTCTCTTGCAGTTATGTCCGGTCTGCAGATGGCTGCTTCTGTGCCTCTCAGTAGTGAGTCTCCCACCACCACCACTCTTCGTTGCTTGTTGGCTGTACTTTTTGCTGTCACTTGTTGCTGTGTGCCCTTTTCTTTTTTGCTTGCTGGTATTGCTTCATCCTTAGGTGTGCCATCTTCATCCTCTACAAAGATTTGATATCGGTTCTTCAGTTGTGTGGTTGGTGATTTCTCCATGGTCTTCTTGCTTCTTTTGGTCACATGCTTCCACTCATCTGCTTTTGGAGGTTCTCTGACACTTTTTTCACCTTCTGTGACCAGTAGAGATGCTTCTGTTCTGTCTAGAAAGTCTTCATTCTCTTTGATGAGTTTCAAAGTTGCTATTCTTTCTTCCAGACCCCGCACCTTTTCTTCTAAAAGGGCCACTAGTCTACACTTCTGACAGGTGAAATTTAATTCTTCTTCTGGTCGATCTGTGAACATGTAGCACATGCTGCAGCTCACCATGTAGGTTGTCACATCTGCCATGTTGCTCCTAGATCCTGCTGACTTGCTGTGTGTTTTCCTTCTTGTGTAATCTACTCAGCCAAGCTCTCTTGCAATAATGTCCTACATGCAAAAATTCGCGCGCCATAAGGCGCGCGGTTTGGTGATTCTTTCCAAGCAGCTGGTCCCGGCTGTACCCAACGATCTTCTAGCTTAGGGAGACTCTTCGCTTTTCCCAGAAGGCACCTGGAATATGCAAATTAGCCTCCTCAAGCTTGAATCCCTGGTTTGGTGATTCTTTCCAAGCAGCTGGTCCCGGCTGTACCCAACGATCTTCTAGCTTAGGGAGACTCTTCGCTTTTCCCAGAAGGCACCTGGAATATGCAAATTAGCCTCCTCAAGCTTGAATCCCTGGTTTGGTGATTCTTTCCAAGCAGCTGGTCCCGGCTGTACCCAACGATCTTCTAGCTTAGGGAGACTCTTCGCTTTTCCCAGAAGGCACCTGGAATATGCAAATTAGCCTCCTCAAGCTTGAATCCCTGGTTTGTAATAGGAGGCGGTTTGTAAGAGAAAAGTGGCAAATGTGGAAATATTACTTTCAGTCTGTGGTCTTTGGAATATGGGTTGAAGATCAGCACTAATCTTCCTTAGGATGCTCATGTGTAGGTTGTATGTGACCATAAGAGGCATCCTGTTACCCTCCCTCTGTTTCTAGTCCAGGAGGCTGCTTCTTTGGATCCTAGTAGGTACAGTGCTAAGGATGCCGATTACTGATGTGAGTCACTGATCAATCCTCAATGGCTACAGGATGTACAAAAGAAGGTGGTGCAAAGGGGAAAAAGAAAAAAAGTCCAGGCCAAAAGTGAACACTGATGCCGTTCAGTGATGTGCATCATTGTTTACTGTTCAGTGGTTGCAGGACGTACTCACGGATGTGGTACAAATGGGTGGGGGGGGGGATGGACAGAAAAAAAAAAAAATTGTCCTGGTCAAAAGTGGGCACAAATGCCAATCAGTGATGTGCATGACTGATGAGAACTCACCGGCTGCAGGATGCATGCACGGAGGTAGTGCAGAAAAAAAATTGCCAAAAATTGAGCGCTCAAGTACTGATCAGGGCTCGGCAGCAAAGGGGGGCTGGGAAAGAAGTTAGGGAAAGAGGGATTAGGGTGGATTAGAAAAAAAAAAGCAGGGGACAAGAACAGGTCAGGAAGGTCTTCTATCTTCTGATCTTCAGCTCTTCAACCACTAGCAGATGTGGTGGCACAGGATAAAATTGTCTGTGGCATCACAAACAGATCAGAGATCAGATCATCTCAAACAGATTAGCAGAAGACCAAGACCTGTATACATTTCCAAGCTGAAATGAGGCAGTGCAGAGCGGTCATTGAGAGGTTAGACTGCCCTCACTCACTGATTGGTGCAATTGAACGATATTGTCCGTTCACACCAATCAGCACAAGGGCTGCTGTTCCCTAGCACCAGCCTATGATCGGTGATAAAAAACTGATCATAGCTAGACATAATAATCTTTATTTTTATATAGCGCTAACATATTCCGCAGCGCTTTACAGGTTGCACACATTATCAACGCTGTCCCCGTTAGGGAATTTAGATTGTGAGCCCCATCAGTATGTCTTTGGAATGTGGGAGGAAACCGGAGTACCCGGAGGAAACCCACGCAAACACGGAGAGAACATACAAACTCTTTGCAAATGTTGTCCTTGGTGGGGTTTGAACCCAGGACTCCAGCGCTGCAAGGCAGCTGTGCTAACCACTGCGCCACCGTGCTGCCCATTTCAGAATTAAACAGCCAATTACAGCGATCGTAATTGCAGGGGGATGACGAAACCTCCAGTGGCAATGAGTCTTGGTGCCCTGCTGTTAGAAACAGCCACCACCTTCATGCAATCACCGTGCCTTAGGGTATGTGTCCACGATCAGGATTGCATCAGGATTTGGTCAGGATTTTATGTAGGTAAAATCCTGACCAAATCTGCACCTGAGGTCACTGGCAGGTCACCTGCGCGGTCCTTGCATTTTTTCTGCAATGTAAGGACATGCTGCGTTCTTAAAAGACGCGCCGTATGTGCGTTTTCACAGGTATGCCGCATGCGTCTTAATGCATAGTGGAGATGGGATTTCATGAAATCCCCTCCACTATGCTGTAACATCTGGATGCTGCGTTTTTGACGCTGCGGCTCAACGCAGCGTCAAAAACGCAGCGTTTCCTGAACGTGGAAACATACCCTTAAGCTGCAGGATCGTATTGTACGTCATAGGTCGGGAACCCCTTCACAACATGACGTATAGGTCTTTAAAAGGTCATGATGGGATTAGTGGGCTGCATGAGCTTTTCCCTCCTTCATTCATCATCAGTTAACCTCTTAGTGACCGAGCCAATTTTTACAATTCTGACCACTGTCACTTTATGAGGTTATAGCTCTGGAACACTAACAGATCCTGCTGATTCAGAGAATGTTTTTTCGTGACATATTGTACTTCATGATAGTGGTAACATTTCTCCGATATTACTTGCGATTATGAAAAAAACGGAAATATGGTGAAAATGTTTAAAACTTTGCAATTTTCAAACTTTGTATTCTTATGCCCTTAAATCAGAGAGATGTCACAAAAAAATAGTTAATAAATAACATTTCCCACATGTCTACTTTACATCAGCACAATTTTGGAAACAAAATTTGTTTTTGTTAGGGAGTTATAAGGGTTAAGAGTTGACCAGCAATTTCTCATTTTTACAACAATTTTTTTTTTTTTTTTTTTTTTTTTCTTTTATAGGGACCACATCACATTTGAAGTCATTTTGAGGGGTCTATATGGTATAAAATAACCAAGTGTGACACCATTCTAAAAACTGCACCCCTCAAGGTGCTCAAAACCACATTCAAGAAGTTTATTAACCCTTTACGTGCTTCACAGGAACTGAAAATGTGGAAGGAAAAAAAGTGAACATTTAACTTTTTTTTGCAAACATTTTACTTCAGAACCATTTTTTATTTATTTTCACAAGTGTAAAAACAGAAATTTAACCATAAATTGTGTCGTGAAATTTCTCCTGAATACGCCGATACCCCATATGTGTAAACCACTGTTTGGGTGCACCGCAGAGCTTGGAAGACAAGGAGCGCCGTTTGACTTTTTCAATGCAGAATTGGCTGGAATTGAGATCGGATGCCATGTCATGTTTATAGAGCCCCTGATGTGCCTAAACAGTGGAAACGCTCCACAAGTGACACCATTTTGGAAACTAGACCCCTTAAGGAATTTAACTAGATGTGTGGTGAGCAGTTTAAACCCCCAAGTGCTTCACAGAAATTTATAAAGACGTGAAAATAAAAATCTTTTTTTCCCTCAAAAATGATTTTTTAGCCTGCAATTTTTTATTTTCTCAAGGGTAACAGGAGACATTGGACGCCAAAATCTGTTGACCAGTTTGTCCTGAGTATGCGGATACCCCATATGTGGGGGAGGGCACTGTTTGGGCACCCATCGAGGCTCGGAAGGGAAGGCGTGCCACTTGGAATGCAGACTGATGAGATGGTCTGCGGGCGTCATGTTGCATTTGCAGAGCTCCTGATGTACCTAAAAACACTATAAACCCCCAAGTGACCCCATTTTGGAAACTAGACCCCCCCCCCCCAAGGAGCATATCTAGATGTGTGGTGAGCACTATGAACCCCCAACTGCTTCACAGAAGTTTATAATGTAGACCCATGAAAATAAAAAAAAAAAATCATTTTTTCCCACAAAAATGATCTTTTCACCCCCAAATTTTTACTTTCACAAGGGTAACAGGAGAAATTGGACCCCAAAATTTATTATGAAATTTATGCTGAGTAGGCCGATACCCCATATGTGGGGAGACCACTGTTTCGGCGCATGGCAGAGCTCGGAAGGGAAGGAGCGCCGTTTTGGAATGCAGACTTTGATAGAATGGTCTGTGGGCGTTATGTTGCGTTTGCAGAGCCCTTGATGTACCTAAACAGTAGAAACCCCCCACAAGTGACCCCATTTTGGAAACTAGACCCCCCAAGGAACTTATCTAGATGTGTGGTGAGAACTTTGAATGCCCAAGTGCTTCACAGAAGTTTATATTGCAGAGTCGTGAAAATAAAAATAAAAAATTCTCTCCACAAAAGATTTTTTAGCCCCCAAGTTTTTATTTTCACAAGGGTAACAGGAGAAATTGGACCCCAAAAGTTGTTGTCCAATTTATCCCGAGTACGCTGATGCCCCATATGTGGGGGTAAACCACTGTTTGGGTGCACGACAGAGCTCAGAAGGGAGGGAGCACCATTTGACTTTTTGAGCGCAAAATTGGCTGTTGTGTTTGATGTACCTAAACTGTGGAAACCCCCCAATTCTAGCTCCAACCCTAATCCCAACCCGATCCATAATCCTAATCACAACCCTAACCCCAAAACAACCCTAATCTCAACCCTAACCCTAATCAAAACCCTAAATCCAACACACCCCTAATCTCAACCCTAACCCTAATCCCAATACACTCCTAACCCTAATCCCAACCCTAACCTTAACCCTAATCCCAACCCTAACCTTAACCCTAATCCCAAGCGTAACCCTAATGCCAACCCTAATCCAAACCCTAACCCCAACTCTAACCCTAACTTCAGCCGCAACCCTAACCCTAACTTTAGCCCCAACCCTAACCCTAGCCCAACCCTAACCCTTGGGCTACTTTCACACTTGCGTCATGTGGCATCCGTCGCAATCCGCCGTTTTGGATAAAAAATGGATCCTGCAAATGTGCCCGCAGGATGCGTTTTTTGCCCATAGACTTGTTTTGCCGACGGATCGCGACGGATGGCCACACGTATCCGTCGTGTACTGGATCCGTTGTGTTTTGGTGGACCATTGTCACAAAAAAGCGTTCAATGTAACGTTTTTTTTTGTACGTCGCGTCCGCCATTTCCGACCGCGCATGCGTGGCCGTAACTCCGCCCCCTCCTTCCCAGGACAGACTGGGCAGCAGATGCATTGAAAAACTGCACCCGCTGCCCACGTTGTGCACAATTTTCACAACGTGTGTCGGTACGTCGGGCTGACGCATTGCGACGGCCCCGTACCGACGCAAGTGTGAAAGACGCCTAACCCTAGCCCTAAATTTAGCCCTAACCCTAAATTTAGCCCCAACTGCTCTAGCTGCGGGCCGGCAGATCATGGCGGGCGCACTGCGCATGCGCCCGCCATTTTCTTACCGGATGAAGAAGCCGGTGGGCAGAAGCGGACGCAGGAGGACCCAGGGACACCAGTAAGTATAGCAGGGTCCCCGAATTCCCCCTATTTCTCTGTCCTCTGATGTGCGATCACATCAGAGGACAGAATGACAGTTTGGGGTTTTTTTGCGGCCGCAGTTGAAAACTGACCCCGATCATGTTCTTTGGGGTCTCAGCTACCCCTGGCAGCCGAGACCCCAAAGATTTTCCGGGCGGCGGGTGCACTGCACATGCGCCCGCCATTTTTTGTCCGGAACAAGATGGCGGCGCCCATCGGGAGCCATGAGGAGCCCCGGGGGAGACAGGTGAGTATCGGGGGGCTATCGGGGACCCCATTTCTCTGTCCTCTGATCTGCGATCACATCAGAGGACAGAGAAATTAAATGGGAAATCCCGGGGTTTTTTGCGACTGCCGGTAAACGGTTAATTACCAGCGATTGCAACCCAGGGGTCTGTAAAAAAAAAAAAAAAAAAAAAAAAAAAACGAATCATGTTCTCTGGGGTCTCGGCTACCCCCGGCAACCGAAACCCCAGAGAAAATCCGACTCTGGGGGGCGCTATTCACTTTTTCCACAGCGCCATTAATTAACGGCGCTGTGGTTTAAGTACCCTTTACTGCCGCCGTTAAAAGGCGTATCGGCGGTCATTAAGGGGTTAAGCATATGAAATGTTAGGAGTGGCCAAAACAGTTTCATACATTCTGCAAAAAAAAAAAAAAAAAAAAAAAAATGCACTAGTGAATTTGGGAACTCAAAAAGGCCTTGACGTCCACGAAAGACAACAGTAGTGGATAATCGCAAAATCGTTTCCAAGGTGAAGAAAAACCCCTCCATAACATCCACCCAGGTGAGAACCACCAGGAAGAAGGTGTCTTAGTATATACAGTCATGGCCAAAACTGTTGACACCCTTGAAATTGTTCCAGAAAATAAAGTGTTTCTCACATTATTAGAATTACACATGTTGATTTCATTTGAGTGTATTGAAACAGAAAAAAAAAAAAAGACAGAAAAAAGGCAAATTGGACATCATTTCACTATAAAACCCCAAAATGAATAGGACAAAATTGTTGGCACTCTTCTAATATATAATTGCCTAGAATACTACTTGCAATTTGTGCCAACTTCCGTGGCTTTGTCCGGAGCTAATGTCCGGAGCTAATGTCCGGAGATAAGTGACGTCAACAGTGTCCAGTGTCTGATTGGTCGCTCGCAGCAGGCGGCAACCAATCAGAAACGTGCCGTACTGTGACACACTCCGCCCGCCATTTTGGTGTGATTTTTGAATTTTTACCTCACAGCAAGTTTCTACTGCGTGGAGGCGGGCCCAGTGACGTTGCTCTTCAAGCTCCTGCCGAATTTCGTCAAAAAAATGATAATACCATTTACCAAAACTATATATATTTAGTTGTGAAGTGGTTCAGTGACATTTTCACACCAATTTTGAACTTTTGTTTGGTGTTTTCTCCATATACTGCCTATTATTCACTGACTGTTATACTGAGAGACTGCCGTTTATTAACCTCTTCTTTGCCACATTGGGTACATTGCTCTATTATTTGCCACATAAGGACATTGTTCATTATTGCCCAGCAATTTCTCTGCAATATAAACTGCCTATTTATTAATATCTGCATTCCTGCAAAGAACTATTGCCTATTATTAACTGGCTATTTTCCTACTACCTGACACTGCCTCTTATTAACCTGTTTGCCACCACCACGCTTAAAGCTGTTTAGCTTAGCCAACATGAGCTCTAATAGTAAGGATACTAATGACACAGAGCCCAAAGCTGCTGATGGCGCACGTAAGATTAGGTCTGATAGAAAGTATACTAATAATGCAGAGCAAAAAGACACCGATGCCGCACATAAGCGCAAACAGCGTGCTAACAAGAGTACAGAGGATAGATGCAAGCGCATGGACACTGTTAAGTATACTAATGACACAGAGTCCAAAGCTTACGATGGCGCACGTAAGATCAGGTCTGATATAAAGTATGGTAATGATGCAGAGCGAAAAGCCACCAATGCCGCACGTAAGCGCAAACAGCGTGCTAACAAGAGTACAGAGGAGAAGTTGTCGTCTGATGTCTTTCATCCCTCCCCTCATAAGCATGTTCATGGATCCTGTGTAACTGTACCTTAAATAACAAGAATTGTCAAGAGCTGGTGAGTGCAGCCATTTTTTGTTCTTTCTTACTATTATTTATTAATTGTATTATTCTTACATTTGAATAAATAAAGTATATATGGATTCTAGACTCCCGATTCTTTAGAATCGGGCTGCCATCTAGTAACTTAATATTTGGCTGCACACCCTCTGGAATAAACAACTGAAATGAATCGCTTCCTATAACCATCAACAAGCTTCCTACACCTCTCTGCAATTTTTGACCACTCTTCTTTTGCAAACTGCTCCAGGCCTCACATAGAAAGGTGCCTTCTTCCAACAGCAATTTTAAGATCTTGTCACAGGTGTTCAATAGAATTTAGATCTGGACTCATTGCTGGCCACTTCAAAACTCTCCAGTGCTTTCTTTCTAGGTACCGTATATATTCGAGTATAAGCCGAGATTTTCAGCCCACTTTTTTGGGCTGAAAGTGACCCTCTCGGCTTATACATTGTCATCGAGGCGGGGGAGCGGCGCGGTGACATACTCACCTGCTCCTTGCGCTGTCCCTGCATGTCCGATGGTCTCCGGGCAGCTCTTCCTGTGTTCAGCGGTCACGTGGTACCGCTCATTAAAGTAATGAGTATGGACGCATATTCATTACTGTAATGAGCGGTACGTGACCGCTGAACATAGGAAGATGCCGCCGGCTCCCGGAGACCATCTGACAGAGAGACGCTGCCAGGGACAGCGCCGGGAGCAGGTGAGTATATCGTGGGAGGTGACCATTGCGCGATAGTCACCTTCCTCGTTCTACCGCTGCGCGCCGCTCTGTCTTCCATCCTCTGCACTTTTCAGGTCAGAGGGCGCGATGACACGATTAGTGGAGCGGTGGAACGAGGAAGGTGACTATCGCAAGTGCCGGAGGCTTGAGCGATGGAGAGGGGAGTATGATTTTAATTTTAATCGCAGCAACAGCAAATGGGGCAAATGTGTGGAGCATCATATGGAGCCACAATGTATCGAGCATCTCATGGGGCCATAATGTATGGAGCATCTGATGGGGCCATAATGTGTGTAGCATCTTATGGGGCCATCAACCTTTATGCAGCATTGTATGGGGCAAATGTTTCTATGGAGCATCTTATGGGGCCTTTATTAGCCTTTGTGCAGCATTATATGGGGCGTGTTTTGTATGGAGCATCTTATGGGGCCCATCATGAACTGTATGGAGCATTATATGGGGCTCCTGATTCAATATGGATATTCAAAAACACTTAACCTACTGATGTCTCAAATAATTTTACTTTTATTGGTATCTATTTTTATTTTTGACATTTACCGGTAGCTGCTGCATTTTCCACCCTAGGCTTATACTCGAGTCATTAAGTTTTCCCAGTTTTTTGTGGCAAAATTGGGGGGGGGGGGTCGGCTTATACTCGGGTAGACTTATACTCGAGTATATACGGTACTTCTTGAAGTGTGTTTGAGGCCATTGTCCTGCTAATGACCAATGACCCCAACCCAGCTTTCTGACACTGGGCACTACGTTGCGACCAAAAATCCTTTGGTAATCTTCAGATTTCAAAATGCACACAGTCAAGGCACTCAGTGCCAGAGGCAGCAAAGCAAACCCCAAAACATTTTTGAAGCTGTACAATAATAGACTGTCGGTACGGTTTTCTTTTCTTTGTAGGCCTCATTCCATTTTTGGTAAAAAGTAGAATGATGTGGTTTACCAAAAAGCTCTATCTTGGTATCATCTGTCCACAAGATGCTTTACCAAAAGGATTTTGGTTTACTCTCGTACATTTTAGCAAACTGCAGTCTAGCTTTTTATGTCTGTGTGAGCAGTGAGGTCCTCTTGATGCTCCTGCTATAGCGTTTCATTTACTGTAATTTAATTATCAACTTATAGATCGCGCTGACACTGATGCATCGTGAGACTGCAGGACAGCTTGAATTTCTAAGGAACTTGATTGATGCTGATTATCCACCATCCGGACTACCATGCGCTGCAACCTTTCATCAGTTTTCCTCTGCCGTCCAGGAGATTAACTACAGTGCTATGTGTTGTAAACTTGTTGATTATGTTGCACACTGGACAAAGTAACATCAAGATCCCTGGAGATGGACTTTAACATTGAGATTGTTGAAATTGTTCAACAATTTTGGTTCTGAAGTCCTCAGACAGTTCTCTTCTCCCCCTCTGTTCTCCATGCTTAGTGTGGCTGGATTAAATTTGATTTCAATAAATAAATGAAAAAAAAAAAAAAAAAACACATCAGAACAAGCCAGTCCAGTGCTAGAAAAGCATTTTTTGGACAGATGAAACCAAGATCAACCTGTTCCAGAATGATGGGAAGAAGTACAGTGAAGGCTTGGAACAGCTTGAGAATCAAAGCAAACCACATCCTCCTTAAAACATGGTGGAGGCAGTGTGCTACCATGGGCATGCAAGGCTTCCAATGGCACTGGGTCACTAACGTTTATTAGTGTGATGGACAGAAGCAGCCGGATGAATTCAAAAGTGTTCAAGGCTATACTTTCTGCTCAGATTCAACCAAGTAAGCTTGACTGACCATCTGTACTTTTAAGCACAGTCCAATGACCCAAAACATACTGAAAAAGCAACTCAGAAGTTTTTTTAAGGCAAAGAAATGGAATATTCTGAAATGTTCAAGTCAATCACCAGATCTCAAACACATTGAGCATGCATTTCACATGTTTAAGACACAACTTTAGGCAGAAAGACCCACAAACAAGCAGCAACTGAAGTTATCTATATATATATATATATATATAATTGTCTAAGGGTTTTTCTGTCTGTCTGTCTGTCCTGGAAATCCCGCGTCTGATTGGTCGAGGCCGCCAGTACTGCACCAGCCAGTACTAAACAGCGCAGGCAACGGATTTCATGGGAAAACAGCGCGGAGGGGGCGGAGCCCCAGAAGGTTTGAGTGACGGCAAGGTGGGTTTCCAGCAGGGGGGTTAAGACCTGCCTCCCTGTCTAAAGAAAGGTATTTTGGCGAAATTATAAAACGCTTTATTTTGGCAATAACTGCACCAAAAACTAAAAGAGCCACCTTGTTAGAATGCATCATTACTGCTGCACAAGGTGGCTCTTTTAGTTTAGAACAGCTGGAGGGGGTGACAGAGTCCCTTTCAGCCCATTTTTTTGGGCTGAAAGTCCCCCTCTCAGCTTATACTCGAGTCATTCCCAGGGGTCGGCAGGGGAGGGGGAGCAGGGGCTGTCTAATTATACTCAACTGCTCCTGGCGCGGTCCCAGCAGGTCCCCAGCTTCTTTCTGTACTGAGCGGTCACATGGTACTGCTCATTACAGTAATGAATATGCTGCTCCACCTCTCATAGGGGTGGAGCCACATATTCATTACTGTAATGAGCGGTAACGGTGACCGCTCAGTACAGGAAGAAGTTGCGGCGCAGGGGAAGCAGGGACTGGACAGCGCCAGGAGCAGGTGAGTATAATGGGGAGTGGTGCGCAGAGCTGCACGATATTCACCTGCTCTTTGTTCCGGGCGCCGCTCCGGCTTCAGCATCTTCTGCAGTGACGATCAGGTCAGAAGGCACGGTGACGTGGTTAGTCCGTGCCCTCTGCCTGAACGTCAGTGCAGAAGACGTTGAAGATGGAGCAGCGCCAGAACGAAGTCAGGTGAATATTGAAAGTGCCGGGGGCCTGAGATTTTTTTTTTTTTTTAGTCGCAGCAACAGCAAATGGGGCAAGTGTCTGTATGGAGCATCTTATGGGGCCATAATCAACATTTGTGCAGCATTATATTGGGCAAATGTGTCTATGGAGCATCTTATGGGGCCATCATAAACATTATATGAGGCTCCTGATTCAATATGGATATTCAAAAACACTTAACCTACTGATGTCTCAATTAATTTTACTTTTATTGGTATCAGTTTTTACTTTTGACATTTACCGGTAGCTGCTGCATTACGCAGCCTAGGCTTATACTCAAGTCATTAAGTTTTCCCAGTGTTTTGAGGCAAAATTAAAAGAGGGGGGGGGGGGCTGGCTTATGCTCGGGTCCGCTCTTACTCTAGTATATACGGTAATATTTTATTATTCTTTTCCCCCATTATTTAGGTGGTTTTTTTTGTATATATATATATATATATATATATATATATATATATATATATACATATACACATACATACATACATACATACATACATACATACATACATACTGGCTATTGAACCCGTTCTACGCCCGGGTGGTGAGCATTTATATTGGTATATGGTCTCCATCCTGGTATGTGCTGCACCAATCCTGCGTCCCCATCCTGTCATGTGCTGCACCCATCCTGCGTCCCCATCCTGTCATGTGCTGCACCCATCCTGCGTCCCCATCCTGCGCCCCCATCCTGTCATGTGCTGCACCCATCCTGCGCCCCCATCCTGGCATGTGCTGCACCCATCCTGCGCCCCCATCCTGGCATGTGCTGCACCCATCCTGCGTCCCCATCCTGTCATGTGCTGCACCCATCCTGCGTCCCCATCCTGTCATGTGCTGCACCCATCCTACGTCCCCATCCTGTCATGTGCTGCACCCATCCTGCGTCCCCATCCAGGTATGTGCTGCACCCATCCTGCGTCCCCATCCTGTCATGTGCTGCACCCATCCTGCGTCCCCATCTTGTCATGTGCTGCACCCATCCTACGTCCCCATCCAGGTATGTGCTGCACCCATCCTGCGCCCCCATCCAGGTATGTGCTGCACCCATCCTGCGTCCCCATCCTGTCATGTGCTGCACCCATCCTGTCATGTGCTGCACCCATCCTGCGCCCCCATCCTGCGCCCCCATCCTGTCATGTGCTGAACCCATCCTGCGTCCCCATCCTGTCATGTGCTGCACCCATCCGGGGGCCTGAACAGGCGGGGACACCGGCGCACTGTGGGGGTCAGGTGCCGGTATCGCCGCCAGCTCAGGCCCCCCAGCACTTACTATATTCACCTGTCCTCCGTTCCACCGCTGGGCGCCATCTTCCCAGTCTCCTGGCTGTGACTGGTCAGTCAGAGGGCGGCGCCGGCACGCATTAAGTGCGTCATCGCGCCCTCTGAACTGAAGGTCACAGGCCGAAGACCGGGAAGATGGCGGCGCTCAGCGGTGGAACGGGACAGGTGAATATGGCCAATACTCACCCTCCTGCGGTCCCTGCTTCTCTGTTGGAGATCGTGGTGTGCGTTCAGTGTGAATGCATACCGCGATCTCCCGGGAGCGTCACTGAGGCCCAGACTGCGCCGGCGCTTGCGCCTGCGCAGTCTATAAAGGCTTCGGACAGTGACGCTCCCAGCGTTATATTATATAGATTACCGTATATACTCGAGTATAAGCCGAGATTTTCAGCCCATTTTTTTGGGCTGAAAGTCCCCCTCTCGGCTTATACTCGAGTCATATACCCGGGTGTCAGCAGGGGAGGGAGAGAGGGGGCCGTGTAATCATACTTACCTGCTGCGGCGCGGTCCCTGCAGTCCCTGGCTTCTCCGGCGCTGCAGATTCTTCCTGTACTGAGCGGTCACATGGCACCGCTCATTACAGAAATGAATAGGCAGCTCCACCCCCATAGGGGAGGAGCCGCATATTCATTTCTGTAATGATCGGTGCCATGTGACCGCTCAATTACAGGAAGAAGCTGCAGCGCCGGAGAAGCCAGGGACTGCAGGGACCGCGCCGCAGCAGGTAAGGGGAGCGCAGCGCTATAATTACCTGCTCCTCGCTCCGGCTCCGTCTGCAGCGTCCTCTAGCAATGACGCTCAGGTTAGAGGGCGCTGTGACGTAGTCAGTGCGCGCCCTCTGCTGAGCGTCAGTGCTGGAGACGGAGCCGCATGAGGAGCAGGTAATTATTGAAAGCGCCGGCGTCCTGAGAAGAGGTGAGTATGTGATTTTTTTTTTTTTATGGCAGCACCAGCAGCATTCTAAGGAGCACCTATGGGGCCATAAAGGTGCAGAGCATATATGGGGCACAGCATTCTAAGGAGCATCTATGGGGCCATAAAGGTGCAGAGCATATATGGGGCACAGCATTATAAGGAGCATCTACGGGGCCATAAAGGTGCAGAGCATATATGGCACAACATTATAAGGAGCATTTATGGGGCCATAATCAAAGGTGCAGAGCATTCTATATAGCACAGTTGTATATGGAGCATCTATGGGGCAATAATGAACGGTATGGAGCATCTATTTTTATTTTTGAAATTCACCGGTAGCTGCTGCATTTTCCACCCTAGGCTTATACTCGAGTCTAAGTTTTCCCAGTTTTTTGTGGCAAAATTAGGGGGGGGTCGGCTTATACTCGAGTATATACGGTATATATATATATATTTTTTTTTTAACTTTGTCCCAGTGTGGGACATCACAGTATAGTGTCAGATCGCTGATCTGACACTTTGCTAAGCACTGTGTCAGATCAGCAATCTGACAGGCAGTGCTCCAGGCTTCTCGGCGCCTGCTCTGAACAGGTGCTTGCAAGCCACCTCCCTGCAGGACCTGGAAGGAGCCCCGCGGCCATTTTGGCTCCAGGGCCTGCAGGGAGGAGGACATAGGAGACCCTCTGAACAACGCGATCACATTGCATTGTTCCGAGGGTCTCAGGGAAGCATGCAGGGAGCCCCCTCCCTGCGCGATGCTTCCCTATGCCGCCGGAATGCTGCGATCATGCTTGATCGCAGTGTTCTGGGAGGCAATGTGACTGCTCCTGGCACATAGTGCCGGATGTCAGCTGTAATAATCAGCTGACACCCGGCGGCGATCGGCCGCGCTCCCCCAGTGACGTACCATCCCGTCCCTGGGAATTGAGTCCCAGGTCACCTCGACGGGATAGTACGTCATATGTGATGCTCTGCTTAGATATGCATCTGTATGGGCTTATGACAAGCCACTTATCCCCCCCCCTCCCAGTGACCTGCAATCCTATTTTACTTAAAGAATATACTGCCAGTGGCGTCGCCTGCGCTGCAGCATGATCGCACGTATAATGTGCATTAAATTATATTTTATTTTATTTAGTGATATACATTTATTTTGAAAATAAAAATTGGTCTCAATTTTTTTTTTCAGAATAAATGTATATCACTAAATAAGATAATTTAATGCACATTATACATGCGATCATGCTGCAGCGCCGGCGCCTCCCTGCTGTGATTTTTTTTTTTTAATACATATTACATACAGTATGTAAAATAGAGGGCAGGTCAGTGACCTGTAATAAGCCATACAGTTGCATATGTAAGCAGAGCACCTCATAAAAAGCCCCCCACCCCACAAGCCGCCCTGGGGATCTCATTAACCGAAAATAAAATTTAAACAACAACCACAAGACGGATTTCATCAACCAATGTATAATTTTAATCCGTAAAACGGCATCAACATGACACTGTGTGTAGGTTACTGTGTACAATCCTACTGACCAGTTCCCTTTAATGACCAAGCTAAATTTTACAATTGTGACCGGTGTCACTTTATGAGGTTATAACTCTGGAACGCTTTAACGGACCCCACTGATTCGGAGACTTTTTTCATGACATATTGTACTGTACTTCATGCTAGTGGTAAGATCTCTTCAATAGGATTTAAGTTTGTGAAGAAAAGAAAAAAAAAAAAAAAAACAGAACTTTGGATGAAACTTTTTTGGGTGAGAATTTCTCATAGTTATCTGCGGTGACGTCACTGAGCTGAACCGTGGTGACCTCATCACTGACTTTTTCCCAAGGTGCTGAGGCCACCGAAGTACAGCCCTGCTGGGAACACGATGTCACATCTGGTCAATGATGTTGCACTGGCAGCAGCTCATTCACCAGTTCTCAGCCTGGATGGCACCGTCCAGGTGGAAAACTATTTATCCCCCAGAAATGGATTACGTAATGGTACAGAACGGACAGGTGCGGGATATGGTTGGGTTTTTTTTGTTTTGTTTCTCTTACAGAAGACGATGGAATCAGTGGAATTAGGCATTAGGTGAGTATAACTGTTTGTTATTTTTAAATAAAAATGGAAACTGGTGTTTTGTTTATTTCTAATAAAGGATTTTATTCTTGCTGTGTCTTTATTTACCATATAACTATAGGATTAGTAATGGATAGGTGTCTTATAGACGCTTCTCCATTACTAAGCCGTGGGCTTGATGTCACCTGACAATACAAAGGTAACATCAACCCCACAAATATTACCCCACTTGCCACCACTACCGGGCAAGTGGAAAGAGTCGGGCAAAGCACCAGAATTATTTTTATTTATTTATATAGCACCATTGATTCCATGGTGCTGAACATGATAAGGGGTTACATACAAATTACAGATATAACTTACAGTAAGCAAACAAACAATTACAGACTTAGGCCGGTTTCACATTTGCGGTTGTGTCCGCAGCGTTTCTTCCGCAATAATCCGTATGCGTTGTGTATTCTTATATTTAACATTAGGAACGCAAGTGTCTGCGGTTGATTGCGTTTTCCCGCGTTTGACGCCGCATGTGTCGTTTCGTTGTCTGCAGTTTGGTGCGGTAAACGCTATATGTAGTAATTTTAGGTGTCAATTTCCTGAATAGAAACGTATGCGGTTGTTAGCGGAAGAAATGCGCCAAAAAACGCATTGCTGTCTATGTGACCGCATGCGGCCGCAAGCACATGCGTTCGCTTGCGTTCGTGAACGCATGCGTTGCACCAGAGAAAAACATGTCTAGACACTGATTTGCCACCCCCACATACAAGGTGATAAAGGGAGGGAGTGGACAGTTGCAGGTCACTACGCAGCAGACAGAGAAGCTTTCCAGACGCAGCAGAGCAAACACAGGAAGGAATCTACACTCAGAACAATGTGAGTATATCCTAGCCAATGCCTTTATTTTCTAATTTTCTGTCTCTACATGTCCTAATTTCTTCCATTTCTTTCTGCAAGCATCAGAATGTCTTCTTTTGATGAGGAGCAACGTCCTGGGCCTTCTGAAGCCGAACATGTCAGTGGAGTACTCACCTCCTCAGATTGGTAAGTATTCACTGTCACATCTACACATGACAATTTTTTTCTTCATTTTTTTTTTTTTAGAGCACTTCTACTGCGGCAGAGGCTGGGCAGGAGCAGCGGGGTCATGGTCGAGTGTCAAGGCGGCAACGTGTAAGTATACAAGGCTGATTGTTTACTGTATCCTCACTTTAGTATTCTTGAATCTTCCTTTCTTTACTTTACTATTTCTTTACAATTTTCTTCTGGACTCCTTTTTTATCTTGACTTTCCTTATTCATGCCATTTCTCAGCCTCTGTTTTCTTTCTTTTCCTTATGTTAATGTATACAACATTTAATGTCTTCATTTATGTTTTAGGTTCCAGGAAGGGAGGAGGACCTCATTGACAACAATATCCTCATCTCCCTGGTCCATGAGCGAGTCCCGTTGTGGGACACCCAGGTTCCACAGCACTCGGACGACGTGACGATCCAGCGCCTATGGAATGAGGTGGACAAAGTGATGTGGGATGGCTGGGACAACGCCCCGACTCGGGTCCGAAATGCATTTTGTAAGTATTAAAATGCAGTGTGAAGCAGCAGAGACCTTGGCCGTGCTCACACAACACAACTGTGTGTGATGAGAGAAACGCTCAGGAGTTTTTCTCATCACACACAGTTGTGTGAGCACGGCCAAAAGTCCATGGTCTAACCATTATGTTTTGTTTTTTCACCAGTGCTCATAGTCAAAACACGTTGGCGTTCGATGAAGGACCGCTTCAACAAGGACCTGCGTCAAGAGAGCAGTGTTCCTAGTAGTTCAGGTGCAAGGATCTGAAACAACGGATTACGTACCAGTAATGCTCTTTTATAGAGCCACGACAGCACCCACTTGAGAGAGGGGATCCGCCCCTAGGAACAGGAAACCCTATGGAGAGAATAAAAGGGGCGGTCCCCCTCGCTCCCACAGTTGGGTTTACAGAGATTGCGAGGAACCGCCCACCAGACTTTAGTAGGTCATTCAATATCATCATTTATAATTAGTTAACTTAAGCATGGCTAACTATAAGAACCAAACACCCTTAACCGTGCTTATAAATAAAAACCTATAAGGGTGGGAAGTGAAGGGGTGCTGTCGTGGCTCTATAAAAGAGCATTACCGGTACGTAATCCGGTGTTTTCTCTTCGCCACGACAGCACCCACTTGAGAGACTTTCAGAGATAGTCATTTGGGAGGGATCACAGTGTTAAGGACTGATCTACCGAAGGACAAGTCAGATGAGGCAGATAGATCTAATCTATAGTGATTATAGAAGGTAGTAGGTGAAGACCAGGTTGCGGCCTTACATATCTGTTCTAACGGAACCTCCGCTCGTTCAGCCCAGGATGATGCAATCGCCCGGGTGGAATGTGCTCTTACGGTCTCAGGCGGATTCTCCCCTTTGGATGAATAGGCCAGACATATTGCATCTCGAATCCACCGAGACAAAGTACCCTTCGTAATTCCAGCTCCTTTTCTATGACCCTGGAACGAAACAAAGAGAGCCCTGCTCTTCCTCCAGGCGCTAGTCCTATCCAAATAGGCTAATATGGCTCTCCTCACATCTAATGTGTGGTATCTTTGTTCTTCCTGACTTGTAGGGTTATCATAGAAGGAGGGAAGGTAAATTTCTTGTGTTCTATGAAATTTAGTGCATACTTTGGGTAAGTATGAAGGGTCTGTTTTGAGGACAACTCTGTCTGGGAAGACTGACATAAAGGGAGGATCTATCGATAGTGCCTGTATGTCACTTACTCTTCTTGCTGACACTAAGGCGACGAGAAGAGCCGTCTTGAGGGAGACATGTTTTATGTGAGCTGAATGTAGAGGCTCAAAGGGGTGATCTGTAAGAGCTTCGAGAACTAAATTAACATCCCAAGGTGGTACATGGGGAGTTCGAACTGTTTCTGACCTCTGGCATGCTGCAACAAATCTGGCTACCCACTTATTACCTGCGATATCAAGACCATATAAAGCCCCCAGCGCAGAGATGTGTACTTTTAAAGGTACTGACTGCCAGACCTAGATCGCGCCCTTTTTGAAGAAATTCTAGAATCATGGGAATGTGAATTTCGTTTGACAGGGCCGTTGGGTAGAGGTTTAGAAATTTTTTCCACACTCTTGCATAGATGGAGGTAGTGGACTTTTTCCTACTTAGTAGTAGAGTGTCAATCACTAGAGTTGAGCGACCTTGACCTTTTTAGAGTCGAGCCGGGTTTTGCGAAACCCGACTATGTCCAAAGTCGGGTCGAGTGAAATCGGCCGATTATGACGTAAAGTCGGGATCGACCGAAACACGAAACCCAATGCAAGTCAATGGGGCAGCATAGTCGGCAGTGAGTGGGGGCCAGGAAAACACCTAGAGTGCCCATTTTAATGTCAAAACCATCCATTCTTCTTAATGAAGCTTGTCAAGCGTAATTTACCTTATAATAATTGGAAGGCATTTGAAATTGGGGGTCATTTGGCTAAAGTTGTGGGGGGTAGGGCTGGTTCAAGTAATTAGTGGGCCCAGGAAATCTGGACCACGTCACGGCAGTGGAGCAGGGAGAGGTAAGTATTTCAACTTTGCAAGTGCTGTGAACCTGAGCAAGCAGGGGGGGCCCACTCGTTGGCATTGGCACTGGCACAGGGCCCCTCAAAGTACAGCGGTGTGTTTGCACGGCGGGGGCGCCTCCCACCGGCAGCAACACTTTTGCGTACTATGAGAGGCCCTGTGCCAGTGACGTCGCCAACTAGTATTCCTCCCCCCACCTGATGAAGGAACCTGCACTTTCATCTGCACCTTCCTCTTTGTCCCCGTGTAAGGTGGTATGGTATGCGGGAAGAGCAACCTGACTTTCAGCAGGGTCACAATGTTGTTGTGTAGCGTGCACGGGGAATGTTGCGTTATGGGTCAATGTACCAGCAGACTCATCTATCACTGGCTGGGCAATGGGCACGATGAAGTGGAAACACAGATATAGGCCCAAAGAAGAAAGTGGGCTAAATGCAGTTCAAAATTGGTAACACAGGAATAACCAGGGGGCATTGCAGTGGAGGACAACTGGAATGAGAGGCTGACACAGAGAGTAGGGCCAAATCAGTAAGTAGTCGAAATGCAGTTCAAAATTGGCAACCGTAGTAAACAGGCGGCACAGCTTTGTTCAGTGGAGGAGAACAGCAAGGAGTGGCAGACACCGATAGTAGGCCCCAAACCAACTAGTACGCCAAATGCAGTTGTTCCATTTAACCACAATTTAATGAGAGCCTGAAGATAGAAGCTCAGGAAAGGCAACCTGGGGAACACCTTGGAGTGTAACACACCATCTCTCTCCACCCCATACCCATTTTGTAGGCCTAATGCTGTGTACTTTTCTACAACTACTAAACGAGAGTCGGAAGACCGAAGCAATGGCAAGGAAACCTGGGGAACACCTTGGAGTGTAACACACCATCTCTCTCCACCCCATACCCAATTTGTAGGCCTAATGCAGCCTACTTTCCGACACCTACTAAACGAGAGCATGAAGATCGAAGCTCAGGAAAGGCAACCTGGGGAACACCTTGGAGTGTAACACACCATCTCTCTCCACCCCATACCCATTTTTTAGGCCTAATGCAGTGTACTTTTCTACAACTACTAAACGAGAGTCGGAAGACCGAAGCAATGGCAAGGAAACCTGGGGAACACCTTGGAGTGTAACACACCATCTCTCTCCACCCCATTCCCCATTTTTTAGGCCTAATGCAGCCTACTTTCCGACACCTACTAAACGAGAGCATGAAGATCGAAGCTCAGGAAAGGCAACCTGGGGAACACCTTGGAGTGTAACACACCATCTCTCTCCACCCCATACCCATTTTTTAGGCCTAATGCAGTGTACTTTTCTACAACTACTAAACGAGAGTCGGAAGACCGAAGCAATGGCAAGGAAACCTGGGGAACACCTTGGAGTGTAACACACCATCTCTCTCCACCCCATTCCCCATTTTTTAGGCCTAATGCAGCCTACTTTCCGACACCTACTAAACGAGAGCATGAAGATCGAAGCTCAGGAAAGGCAACCTGGGGAACACCTTGGAGTGTAACACACCATCTCTCTCCACCCCATACCCATTTTGTAGGCCTAATGCTGTGTACTTTTCTACAACTACTAAACGAGAGTCGGAAGACCGAAGCAATGGCAAGGAAACCTGGGGAACACCTTGGAGTGTAACACACCATCTCTCTCCACCCCATACCCAATTTGTAGGCCTAATGCAGCCTACTTTCCGACACCTACTAAACGAGAGCATGAAGATCGAAGCTCAGGAAAGGCAACCTGGGGAACACCTTGGAGTGTAACACACCATCTCTCTCCACCCCATACCCATTTTTTAGGCCTAATGCAGTGTACTTTTCTACAACTACTAAACGAGAGCCGGAAGATCGAAGCTCATGAAAGGCAACCCGGGGAACACCTTGGAGTGTAACACAACCTCTCTCTACACCACGAAAGGGCTGATTCTTAGGAAGGAAGGCTGTTGTAAATAAGCATTGCGCGTCCGAGGGTGATTATATTCTTATTCGGTATCTACTCACCCTCGGACGCGCCATGCTTCTTGATTTGTAATTAATGTTTATTTGCAATGTGCTTTTGACTTACTCAATTATTTTTTTAATTATTGATTTTATTAAATTAATAGTTTAACATCTTATTGGAAATAATTTAAAGGAGACGCGACAGGACAACACTCTGTGGATGCCATATCTGTGTTAACAACTCCAAAAAACTTTCAGTTAACTTCTTGCAGGAGAAAGAAATTGTAGCTGTTGGACCTTTGTAGTACAGTTCCAGATATTTGTTGTGTGTTTGTTTTGATTGTTAAAATGTCTGCATTTGAGATCTCAACACGATCTTATTTTTTATAATCAAATTAATTTTTTTTATATTTAATGATGTTGGTTCAAGGGGTACACGGGCAGCAATAGACAGGTCAGTGGAGGCCTAGTGGAAGGAGTGACGGCAGACAGGCATCAAAGGCCTAACATTGGGCTGGCTGTAGGCAAGTTAAAATTGGTTCCAGGGGAACACGGCCATCAGTGGCCTGGTCAGTGTAGTTGTAGTTGAAAGAACGGGACGCAGACAGGCTTCGAAGGCCTAACATAACAAACTTGGGCTGGCTGTAGGCACTTTTAAATTGGTTCCAGGGGTACACGGGCAGCAGTGGTCTGGTCTGTGGAAGTCTAGTGGAAGGAGTGACCGCAGACAGGCTTCGAAGGCCTAACATAACAAACTTGGGCTGGCTGTAGGCACTTTTAAATTGGTTCCAGGGGTACACGGGCAGCAGTGGTCTGGTCAGTGGAAGTCTAGTGGAAGGAGTGACCGCAGACAGGCTTCCAAGGCCTAACATAACAAACTTGGGCTGGCTGTAGGCACTTTTAAATTGGTTCCAGGGGTACACGGGCAGCAGTGGTCTGGTCTGTGGAAGTCTAGTGGAAGGAGTGACCGCAGACAGGCTTCGAAGGCCTAACATAACAAACTTGGGCTGGCTGTAGGCACTTTTAAATTGGTTCCAGGGGTACACGGGCAGCAGTGGTCTGGTCAGTGGAAGTCTAGTGGAAGGAGTGACCGCAGACAGGCTTCCAAGGCCTAACATAACAAACTTGGGCTGGCTGTAGGCACTTTTAAATTGGTTCCAGGGGTACACGGGCAGCAGTGGTCTGGTCTGTGGAAGTCTAGTGGAAGGAGTGACCGCAGACAGGCTTCCAAGGCCTAACATAAACTTGGGCTGGCTGTAGGCACTTTTAAATTGGTTGCAGGGGTACACGGGCAGCAGTGGTCTGGTCAGTGGAAGTCTAGTGGAAGGAGTGACGGCAGACAGTCTTCGAAGGCCTAACATAACAAAATTGGGCTGACTGTAGGCACTTTTAAATTGGTTCCAGGGTAACACGGCCAGCAGTGGCCTGGTCAGTGTAGTAGTTGTAGAAAGAAGGGACCGCAGACAGGCTTCGAAGGCCTAACATAACAAAAATGTCAAAACAATGGTATTGTCAGTGCCAGGCATTGAAGGATGTCAGCGCCTAGACTACACATTGGTGAAGCTGTGAGAGATAATTTTGCTAGTGGTAGAGCACTGTTTGAGCTGGGGGGGGGAACTGTCTTGTGGCCGGCGGTACAGGCACAGGGCCCCTCATATTACAACGGTGTGTCTGACGTTGGGTGCGCACCACCACCGCCAGAGACACTTTATTGTACTATGAGGGACCCAGTGGCAGTGCCGTCGACCAAAAGCGGCCACACCCACCTCTTCAGACAAACAGCACTCTCAAGGGTCCAAGCGCAAAGTGGCGATAGCACGGCCCCGTGTGGGGAGTTTGGCCATTTCGTGAGGTGGAAACATGTCGTATGCTGGACAATCAGGTGAAGAAAATTACGAGATTGGAAAAGTCATTCAGAATAGTCCACAGGCAAGACCTTTTCATAGGAAAGCTAGGTGTCAGCCGGGCAGGGTGGGGCAAAAGATTTTGAAATCCAGTTGTGGTTCATTTTAATGAAGGTTAGATCATCTACATTTTGGGTAGCCAGACGAGTCCTTTTTTCTGTTAGTATTGAACCTGCAGCACTGAATACTCTTTCTGATAGGACACTAGCTGCCGGGCAAGCAAGCTCCTGCAATGCATATTCTGCCAATTCTGGCCAGGTGTCTAATTTGGATGCCCAGTAATCAAATGGGAATGACGGTTGAGGGAGAACGTCGATAAGGGATGAAAAATAGTTTGTAACCATACTGGACAAATGTTGTCTCCTGTCACTTTGAATTGATGCTGCAGTACCTGTCCTGTCTGCGGTCATAGAAAAATCACTCCACAACCTGGTCAGAAAACCCCTCTGGCCAACGCCACTTCTGATTTCTGCCCCTCTAACACCTCTGGTCTGCTGGCCCCTGGAGCTCGTGTGAGAACGATCACGGGCGCTGTGTGCAGGGAATGCCAGAAGCAAACGGTCAACAAGAGTTGATTGTTTTGTTGCTAATATTAGTTCCAAGTTCTCATGTGGCATAATATTTTGCAATTTGCCTTTATAGCGAGGATCAAGGAGGCAGGCCAACCAGTAATCGTCATCGTTCATCATTTTTGTAATGCGTGTGTCCCTTTTGAGGATACGCAAGGCATAATCCGCCATGTGGGCCAAAGTTCCCGTTGTCAAATCTGCGGTTGTGCTTGGTTGAGGGGCAGTTGCAGGCAAATCTACGTCACTTGTGTCCCTCAAAAAACCAGAACCCGGCCTTGCCACGCCACCAATTTCCCGTGCCCCCGGGAAAGCTTCCTCATTAAAAATATACTCATCCCCATCATCCTCCTCATCCTCCACCTCCTCTTCGCCCGGTACCTCGTCATGTACACTGCCCTGACCAGACAATCGCTGACTGTCATCAAGGCTTTCCTCTTCCTCTGGTGCAGACGCCTGATCCTTTATGTGCGTCAAACTTTGCATCAGCAGACGCATTAGGGGGATGCTCATGCTTATTATGGCGTTGTCTGCACTAACCAGCCGTGTGCATTCCTCAAAACACTGAAGGACTTGACACATGTCTTGAATCTTCGACCACTGCACACCTGACAACTCCATGTCTGCCATCCTACTGCCTGCCCGTGTATGTGTATCCTCCCACAAACACATAACAGCCCGCCTCTGTTCGCACAGTCTCTGAAGCATGTGCAGTGTTGAGTTCCACCTTGTTGCAACGTCTATGATTAGGCGATGCTGGGGAAGGTTCAAAGAACGCTGATAGGTCTGCATACGGCTGGAGTGTACAGGCGAACGGCGGATATGTGCGCAAAGTCCACGCACTTTGAGGAGCAGGTCGGATAACCCCGGATAACTTTTCAGGAAGCACTGCACCACCAGGTTTAAGGTGTGAGCCAGGCAAGGAATGTGTTTCAGTTGGGAAAGGGAGATGGCAGCCATGAAATTCCTTCCGTTATCACTCACTACCTTGCCTGCCTCAAGATCTACAGTGCCCAGCCACGACTGCGTTTCTTGCTGCAAGAACTCGGACAGAACTTCCGCGGTGTGTCTATTGTCGCCCAAACACTTCATAGCCAATACAGCCTGCTGACGTATGCCAGTAGCTGCCCCATAATGGGAGACCTGGTGTGCAACAGTGGCAGGTGCGGATGGAGTGTTTGTGCGACTGCGGTCTGTGGACGAGCTCTTGCTTCTGCAGGAGGACGAGGAGGAGGAGGAGGAGGAGGGGGTGCGAACGGCTACAGACAACTGTTTACTAGACCGTGGGCTAGGCAGAACTGTCCCAAACTTGCTGTCCCCTGTGGACCCTGAATCCACCACATTTACCCAGTGTGCCGTGATGGACACGTAACGTCCCTGGCCATGCCTACTGGTCCATGCATCTGTTGTCAGGTGCACCTTTGTGCTCACAGATTGCCTGAGTGCATGGACGATGCGCTCTTTAACATGCTGGTGGAGGGCTGGGATGGCTTTTCTGGAAAAAAAGTGTCGACTGGGTAGCTCGTAGCGTGGTACAGCGTAGTCCATCAGGTCTTTGAAAGCTTCGCTTTCAACTAACCGGTAGGGCATCATCTCTAACGAGATTAGTCTAGCTATGTGGGCGTTCAAACCCTGTGTACGCGGATGCGAGGCTAAGTATTTCCTTTTTCTAACCATAGTCTCATGTAGGGTGAGCTGGACTGGAGAGCTGGAGATCGTGGAACTAGCGGGGGTGCCGGTGGACATGGCAGACTGAGAGACGGTGGGAGATGGTATTGTTGCCGCCGGTGCCCTAGATGCAGTGTTTCCTACTACGAAACTGGTGATTCCCTGACCCTGACTGCTTTGGCCTGGCAAAGATACCTGCACAGATACAGCAGGTGGTGCGCTAAATGGTGGTCCTACACTGCCGGAAGGGATGTTGCGTTGATGACTAGCTTCATTGGCCGAGGGTGCAACAACCTTAAGGGACGTTTGGTAGTTAGTCCAAGCTTTCAAATGCATGGTGGTTAAATGTCTATGCATGCAACTAGTATTGAGACTTTTCAGATTCTGACCTCTGCTTAAGGAAGTAGAACATTTTTGACAGATGACCTTGCGCTGATCAATTGGATGTTTAAAAAAATGCCAGACTGCACTCTTTCTAGCATCGGATACCTTTTCAGGCATTGCAGACTGAGCTTTAACCGGATGGCCACGCTGTCCTCCACCAGGTTTTGGCTTTGCCACGCGTTTTGGGCAAGATACGGGCCCGGCAGATGGAACCTGTGGCGATGTTGATGCCTGCTGCGGCCCCTCCTCCTCCTCTGCTTCAGAACTGCTGCCGCCTGCACCCTGTTCCCCCAATGGCTGCCAATCGGGGTCAAGAACTGGGTCATCTAATAACTCTTCTTGTACCTCCTGCGCAACTTCGTCTGTGTCACCGTGTCGTTCGGTGGTATAGCGTTCGTGATGGGGCAACATAGTCTCATCAGGGTCTGATTCTTGATCAGCACCCTGCGAGGGCAATGTTGTGGTCTGAGTCAAAGGACCAGCATAGTAGTCTGGCTGTGGCTGTGCGTCAGTGCACTCCATGTCAGATTCAACTTGTAATGGGCATGGACTGTTAACTGCTTCACTTTCTAAGCCAGGGACGGTATGTGTAAAGAGCTCCATGGAGTAACCCATTGTGTCGCCTGCTGCATTCTTCTCTGTTGTTGTTTTTGCTGAAGAGGACAAGGAAGTGACTTGTCCCTGACCGTGAACATCCACTAACGACGCGCTGCTTTTACTTTTACCAGTTTCACGAGAGGAGGCAAAAGAGCTAGAGGCTGAGTCAGCAAGATAAGCCAAAACTTGCTCTTGCTGCTCCGGCTTTAAAAGCGGTTTTCCTAATCCCAGAAAAGGGAGCGTTCGAGGCCTTGTGTAGCCGGACGACGAACCTGGCTCCACAGCTCCAGACTTAGGTGCAATATTTTTTTCCCCACGACCACCTGATGCTCCACCACTACCACTACCCTCATTACCAGCTGACAATGAACGCCCCCGGCCACGACCTCTTCCACTAGACTTCCTCATTGTTTTAAAAACGTAACCAAACTAACGTTATTTGTTGCAGTCACACAACTTACACGGTGAGCTATAACTTCAGTATGATTTAGCTACCCCTTTACAGGTTGGTGAGACCACAGCGAAAATCAGGCCCAATGTTACACACTCTTTTTTTGGTGGCTGCAAATTAGAGAGATGCCCCACACGCAGGACTGTCACTGAAGCACAAATGTTAATATTAATGTCACACTATTATTTTTTTTTTATTTTTTTTTTTTTCAGGAACACTTTAGAAACCCCCCAAAAAAAAAAAATAGATTTTTGCAGGGAGAATTTAGAAAACAAATGTAACAAACTATATGCTTTCTATGGGCCACTGAGTGAGAGATGACGCACACAGGAATCAGGAGTGGCACACAAGCCCAGAGGCCAATATTTTTCTACCAATGATTGATGGAGTTATTTTCTCTGGTAGATTTTGGAACCCAAATCAAGGAAAAAAAATGTAGGCTTTCTATGGACCACAATTGGAGAGAGAAAGAGAGAGAGAGAGAGAGATGGCACACCCAGGAGTCAAGACTGGCACACAAGCAGAAAGGCCAATATTAATCTCCCATTTTTTGGGGGGTTTTGTTTTTTTTTTTTGTTTTTTTTTTTTTTTCAGGGAGACTTTAGAAAAAAAAATAATAAAAAAAATATGATTTTATCAGGAAGAATTTAGAAACCAAATAAAATAAAATGATTTTTCCAGGGAGAATTTATAAAACAAATAAAAACAAAAATAGGCGTTCTATGGCCCACTGACTGAGAGATGACGCACACAGGAGTCAGGAGTGGCACACAAGCCCAGAGGCCAATATTTTTCTACCAATGATTGATGTAGTTATTTTCTCTGGTAGATTTTGGAACCCAAATCAAGGAAAAAAAATATAGGCTTTCTATGGACCACAATTGGAGAGAGAGAGAGAGAGAGAGAGAGAGATGGCACACCCAGGAGTCAAGACTGGCACACAAGCAGAAAGGCCAATATTAATCTCCCACTGTTTTTTTTGGTTGTTTTTTTTTTTTTTTCAGGGAGACTTTAGAAAAAAAAATAATAAAAAAAATATGATTTTATCAGGAAGAATTTAGAAACCAAATAAAATAAAATGATTTTTTCAGGGAGAATTTAGAAAACAAAACCAAAAATAGGCGTTCTATGGCCCACTGACTGAGAGATGACGCACCCAGGAGTCAAGACTGGCACACAAGCAGAAAGGCCAATATTAATCTCCCACTGTTTTTTTTGGTTGTTTTTTTTTTTTTTTCAGGGAGACTTTAGAAAAAAAAATAATAAAAAAAATATGATTTTATCAGGAAGAATTTAGAAACCAAATAAAATAAAATGATTTTTTCAGGGAGAATTTAGAAAACAAATAAAACCAAAAATAGGCGTTCTATGGCCCACTGACAGAGAGAGAGAGAGATGGAACGCTTAGTACTGGCACACAAGCCCAAAGGGCAATATTAATCTCCCTTTTTTTTTCCAGGGAGAATTTCTAAAACCCAAAAAAAAAAAAAAATAGGCTTTCTATGGCCCACTATTTGTGAGAGAGATGGGACGCTCAGGACTGGCACAGATGGCACGCTCAGGACTGGCACAGAAGCCCAGAGGCCAATATTAATCTCCCTTTTTTTCTGGGAGAATTTATAAAACCAAAAAAATATTTAAATAGGCTTTCTATGGCCCACTATTTGTGAGAGAGATGGCACGCTCAGGACTGGCACAGATGGCACGCTCACAACTGGCACACAAGCCCAGAGGCCAATATTAATCTCCCTTTTTTCAGGGAAAATTTATAAAACAAAAAAAAAATTAAATAGGCTTTCTATGGCCCACTATTTGTGAGAGAGATGGCACGCTCAGGGCTGGCACAGATGGCACGCTCAGGACTGGCACACAAGCCCAGAGGCCAATATTAATCTCCCTTTTTTTCAGGGAGAATTTATAAAACCAAAAAAAAAAATAAATAGGCTTTCTATGGCCCACTATTTGTGAGAGAGATGGCACGCTCAGGGCTGGCACAGATGGCACGCTCAGGACTGGCACACAAGCCCAGAGGCCAATATTAATCTCCCTTTTTTTCAGGGAGAATTTATAAAACCCAAAAAAAAATAAAATAGGCTTTCTATGGCCCACTATTTGTGAGAGAGATGGCACACTCAGGACTGGCACACAAGCCCAAAGGCCAATATTAATCTCCCACTGTATTTTTATCAGGGAGAATTTATACACCCCACAAAAAAAAATACAGAAAAATGAAAAGGCTTTCTATGGCCCACTATGTGAGAGAGATGGCACACACAGGGATGGCACTCTAGCAGAAATGCCAAATTGCCAATCTTAATCTCCCACCAAAAAAAAAACAAAAAAAAAAAACAGGGAATGTCCTACAATTACTATCTCCCTGCCTGCAGTAATCTCAGCCAGGTATGGCAGGCAGCTACTATCTCCCTGCCTGCAGTAATCTCAGCCAGGTATGGCAGGCAGCAATAAGGAGTGGACTGATGCACAAATGAAATAAAAAGTGTGGACAAACAAAAAAGATAGCTGTGCAGAAAGGAAGGAACAAGAGGATTTGTGCTTTGAAAAAAGCAGTTGGTTTGCACAGCGGCGTACACACAGCAATGCAGCTATCAGGGAGCCTTCTAGGGCAGCCCAATGAGCTACAGCGCTGAGGGGAAAAAAAAAAAAAAAAAAACTTCCACTGTCCCTGCACACCGAGGGTGGTGTTGGACAGTGCAAATCGCTGCAGCACAAGCGGTTTTGTGGTTAATGGACCCTGCCTAACGCTATCCCTGCTTCTGACAAAGCGGCAGCAACCTCTCCCTAAGCTCAGATCAGCAGCAGTAAGATGGCGGTCGGCGGGAACGCCTCTTTATAGCCCCTGTGACGTCGCAGACAGCAAGCCAATCACTGCAATGCCCTTCTCTAAGATGGTGGGGACCAGGACCTATGTCATCACGCTGCCCACACTCTGCGTTTACCTTCATTGGCTGAGAAAAGGCGCTTTTCGCGTCATTGAAACGCGACTTTGGCGCGAAAGTCGCGTACCGCATGGCCGACCCCGCACAGGGGTCGGATCGGGTTTCATGAAACCCCGACTTAGCCAAAAGTCGGCGACTTTTGAAAATGTTCGACCCGTTTCGCTCAACCCTATCAATCACTTTGTTTGAGAACCCCCTCATCTTTAGCAGCTGCCTCTCAAGTTCCAGGCTGTTAACCGTAGACCCTTCACCCGAGGGTGGTTGAAGGGGCCCTGGAAGAGAAGATCCCGATCCTCCGGGAGGATCCAAGGGTCTGAGATTGACATGGCTCTCAGCCAGGAAAACCATGGCCTCTTGGGCCAGAATGGAGCAATTAGGATCACGTTTGCTCTGTCCTCCCTTATCTTCCTGATCACTGTCGAAAGTAGTATCAGCGGGGGAAAGGCATAAGCCTTCTTGAATACCCATGGTACCTGTAGGGCGTCGAAGATATCTGGATTGTCAGATCGGAACAATGATGCGAATTTTTTGACTTGCCTGTTTTGTCTTGTCGCAAAGAGATCTATTTCGGGAGTGCCCCACTTTTTTATTATCATACAAAAGATACGATGATTTAGAACCCACTCTCCTTGATGGAGAGTGTGGCGACTGAGGAAATCTGCTCTCGAATTGTCGATTCCTCTTACATGTAGCGCTGATATGGACAGGAGGTGTTCCTCTGCCATGGCTAGAATATCGTTGGCTATAGACATGAGTCCTTCCGATCTTGTTCCTCCTTGGTGGTTTATATAGGCTACTGCTGTCATGTTGTCTGAGAAGACTCTTGTATGTGTTCCGTGTAGCTGCGGAAGAAATTCAGATAAGGCATGATAAACAGCCTTCAGCTCTTTTTTATTAGAAGAATCATCTGATTCTGTAGGAGACCACAGACCTTGCACTATTTGATCTTCTAAATATGCTCCCCACCCACTAGGACTGGCGTCAGTGAAAACAGTTTTTGATGGTTTTACCACCCAGGGGACCCCACTGGAAAGATGGTTCGGATTTAACCACCAAGTGAGAGATTGGATCACGTCTGTCGTTAAGGAAATACGAGAATCTAATCGGCCAAGTAACCTTTCTTCCTCACGAAGTATTGTATACTGCAATTTCCTACTATGGAATTGGGCCCACGGAACAGCTGGAATACAGGAAGTGAAGGAACCAAGAAGGGACATACCTTCTCTTAGGGAAATTAGAGGGTGGTTAATCACTGATTGTACTTTATGATTGCTATTTGTTTTGACTCGGGAAGAAAGCACATTTGATTTGTAGAGTCTAGAATAATTCCTAATAATCTTTGCTCAGTTGTGGGGGACAATCTAGATTTTTCCCAATTCACTAACCACCCTAACCCCTGTAAGGATGAAATTGAATCAGACACGCGTTGATGACATTGAGAAAGAGTTCCCGACTATCAATAGGTCATCCAAATAAGGTATTATGAGTGTATCTTTTAACCTCAAATATGACATTACCTCTGACATCAGTTTTGTGAAAACTCTAGGGGCTATTGATAGTCCAAAGGGCATTGATGTGTATTGATAATGCCGTATCTGACCTTTGACCATAACTGCCACCCGTAGATATTGTTGATGCTCTCTGAAGATTGGCAGATGATAGTATGCATCTTTAAGGTCAAGAACTGCCATGAAGCAATGGGGAAACAGAAGCTTGACAGCTGACCGAATGGATTCCATTTTAAACGTTTGGTTCTCTAAGAAGACGTTTAGTCTTTTGAGGTTAATTATTGTTCTATATGATCCGTCAGGTTTTGAAATCAAAAATAAAGGGGAATAAAATCCCCTTCCTTTTTGATGAAAAGGGACTTCCACTAATACTCCTTTGGACAGGAGAGTTATTATTTCCTGTTCCAAGGCCTCTTGTTGTGAAGGTGAACCTAAGGAAGTCAAACAAAACGAGTCCGGCGGAACTTGAGAAAATCTTAGTTTTAGGCCTGTAGTTATAAGGCTAGTTGCCCATGAATTAGAGGTTATTGCCAGCCATTGTGTGGAGAAGAAGGACAACCTACCACCAACAGGTAGATCTGTCCTAGCGGGGTTTATCTTCAGGTTTGAAGGGGCGTTTTCCGAAGAAGGCTCCCTTCTGCTTAAAGTCCTTATTAGCCCAACGGTCCTGGTTTTTATAGTCCCGTCTTCTGTTGAACATGGGCTTTCGGAATGCTCTCCTATAAGATGGAAGATAAGAGTTATTGGGGAACCCTTTCTTCCTCTCACCCGCTTTGGTAAGAATGTCATCCAACTGAGCACCAAATAGGTACTCACCTTGGCAGGGCAGACCACATAACTTGGATTTTGTTTGTGGATCGCCTTTCCACCCCTTTAGCCAGAAGGCGCGGCGAGCCGCGTTGGTTAGGCCTGCTGATTTGGCTGCTAGTCGGATGGAATCAGCCAAAGAATCTGCCAAAAAGGCAGTAGCTCCTCTAATTAACGGAATGGAGGACACGAGTTTATTGCGGGAAAGGCCACCTTTTAAGCCTTCTTCCAGATCATTCAAC
Source organism: Ranitomeya imitator (assembly GCF_032444005.1). Lineage (NCBI taxonomy): Eukaryota > Metazoa > Chordata > Amphibia > Anura > Dendrobatidae > Ranitomeya > Ranitomeya imitator. The sequence goes on from NC_091284.1 coordinate 236,126,146, forward strand.
CAAACCATCAGGGACCTAGCAGTACATGTGGCCGAGATAGCTGGTCTAAAGGCTCCTGTACAGGATTCCCAAGCTCTTTTTAAAAGGTAATCTGCTTTCCGATCGAGCGGGTCTTGCAGGGATCCTGAATCTTCAACAGGCAATAAAGATTTCTTAGAAGTGGATGCCACTGCCGCATCTACTTTTGGGGCTTTTACCCATTTGGAGAAATCCTCGTCATTAAAGGGATAGCGACGTTTTGAGGAAGACGGCAACCCTCTTTGCCCCTGGCTTTCCCACTCTTTTTTAACTAACTCCTTTATTGCTGGAATAATAGGAAATGAAGGTCTCTTTTTCTCGGACAGGCCAGCAAACATCACGTCCTGTGGTGTTTTAAGGGTCTTAGTATCTTCTATACCCATGGAGTTACGTACTGATCTGACTAAATTGTCAATGCTTTCTGTAGGGAAACATGTATCCTGTTCACCCTCCGAGGATATAACCTCTTGGGAACTGTCCGACTCTTTATCCTCAACCTCAGATGACTGTTCAGATATAGGAGAGCTGTATTTCTTCCTACTTCCAGGAATTTTATCCGAGTTTCGAAAGGCTCGCAACTCCTCTCTTATCATACTACGTATATCATCCGACCTTACTGAAGACTCCTCTCGTAAGGTGGATTCGATGCAAGACTGGCATAACTTTTTTAAGTAGGTATCCAGGAGCGGCTGAGAGCATAAGGCACATTGCTTATGTTTTGATTTCCCTGTTCTTTTAACATAGGGAATTAGACGAAAGAGGGAGTATAATCAGCTTAGAATAGGGTAGACATACACTCACCCCTGAAGCTGTCATAATACTGGCTGGAGAGGAGGAGACGGAGGCACAGATGGAGGAACCGACCGGTCCGATCTCTTTTCCCTGGTGCTCTTGGAGGATGATCTGCGGCTGCTAGTCCGGCTTCCTGGTGTGACAGCGTTAACCTCAGAAGGCAACGTTGTCTCTTGAGGAGATGCCATGATGGACGCCGGGAATCAGCGCCGGCGTCCTTTTGTTATGGGGGCCACCATCTTCTTCCTGCCGCACCCGGAAGTGACCACTACATCCGGGTTGCGGCTCTGCTGTGCGCGCATGCACTCCCACCCAGCGATCGAGCAGGCGCCGTCCTCCTCCTCTATCACCCCGGAAGTTGTAGTAATACTTCCGGGGGAGAATTACTGGGCCCCATGCTGCCTGTGCGCCACCCGAGGCTGGCGTCACAGGATCTTACCCCAGCGGTCCGGCCCGCAGGTCTGCTGGATGCCTCTCCGTGAGCCAAGCGACTCCCCGATCCTGGCCTCACGGTACCTGCCAGCAGAGGGGGGAAGCTGAGACAGGACCCCCGACGCTGCTTCCAGCTCTGGAGCCCTTGCCGTCCCTATTCAGGTAAACCGCGCAAGCGGCGTCCAGGCTGGGAATCCTCTTCTCTCCAGGTCTCCCGTAGGAACAGGAAACCAACTGTGGGAGCGAGGGGGACCGCCCCTTTTATTCTCTCCATAGGGTTTCCTGTTCCTAGGGGCGGATCCCCTCTCTCAAGTGGGTGCTGTCGTGGCGAAGAGAAAAGTATAAATACCATCGCATTCTGGCATTTTTAAGACCGGTCCTTGCCCAGAGAACGTACTTCTCCTGTGCATTAGGTTGTGTTGTATTGCCATAATCTGTATGTTTCTAGTCAACAGGAGTTGGCGTTTGGTAAATTTTTTGTATTCATTTTTTTCCCCTTTTTTCACAGCACATGGAGCAGCACTGTTGGCCCAGGTTCTGGAGCGGTCCTTCATCAGACAGCGTTCATAGAAAAAAAAAAATGAAAAAGGAATGGAGCGCACTTACTTAGGTAAAATAGTCACCACTTTATTAGGACATATATAAAAAGACAGCAGGGAGGGATGTGAACAAGGAAGGACGACGGCCGTTTCGTGCCCACGGCACTTCAACGGGTCCTGACACTGAGCGAGAGCAGGGAGGGCTTTTTAACCAATACAAGCCAATTAACTCCTCCCTTCACTAAGCGTCGCAGTGAACATAACCACCATATATCAGGACGTGAGTAAAAACAAGTGAAAAAAAATCAAACGACATACATATAAAAACATTCTGCATAGCGCACCATGTGTGACAAGAGTTATACATGAATTATACATAACCATAAACTACTTACAAAAAAAACGACATGTCATTTCTCTCGTTAAGTCCGAGAGGTCCCAACGCGCCTGCGCGAAGTATCCACCTCGCCTCCCATTGCAACAGGAGACAATGCAAGTCTCCTCCTTCTCGTGGTAAGGAAATTTTTTCTAATCCTGCAAAGCGCAGCGTCTGAACATTACCTTCATGGTGATCTTTGACATGATTGATTAACCTGGGCACTCCCTTGCCTGTCCGTACGGAGTTGAAGTGCTCCCTAATTCTAACAAATAAAGGCCGGATTGTTTTGCCGATATTAAAGAAGCCACACGGGCAAAAAATAACATACACAATGTAGGTGGTTCTGCAAGATATAAAATCTTGTACTCTGTGCTGTATTGAACCAATTTTAATTTTATTACCCGTGAGATGATAAACGCAAAAATTACACCGGCCACATTTAAAATTTCCTTTTGGAGCATTATCCGCCAGCCAATTTTCCTGAACAGAGACATATCGGTTATGAACCAGACAGTCCCTGATATTTTTACTGCGTTGGCTGGCAAATAATGGACCTCTATCGACCATCTCCCTCAGATCACTATCTTGACCTAGGATCTGCCAGTTTTTTTGAATGGCAGCCCGGATTTGGCTATCTAGCGGTCCAAATTTAAAGCAAAACGTGAATTTTTTCTCCTCATTCCTCCTCTTTTTCGATCTGACATCTGCTGTAACCGCCCTGTCATAAGCATGGTTCAAAACCGTTTCTGGATACCCCCATTTAATTAATCTGTCAAAAACGTCTACCGACTGCTGTTTAAACCCTTCAAGACTGCTATTAATTCTCTTTACCCTTAAAAATTGGCTGTAGGGAAGAGATTGTTTAGTGTATGTGGGATGAGCGCTGCTAAAGTGTAGCAAAGAGTTCGATGCCGATGGTTTTCGGTAAACCTCTGTATGGATCTCACCCTCCCTTACTTGTAACCCAACGTCCAGGAACACCAAATTCTCTCCTCCAAACTGCGAAGTGAACTTCATATTCATGGTGTTGGACGTCCCCAGGTACTTCACAAAATTCATGAAGGTATCCTGGTGCCCGTCCCACACCATGAATAGGTCATCCACATACCTGGCGTATAATTTTATGTGTTTGAGAAAAGGATTTTTTGTGGAGTAAATATATTCCTCCTCAAATCTGGCCAAAAATAAATTGGCCAAAGTACATGCAACGGGGGTACCCATTGCGGTACCCACTGTTTGCATGTACCAGGAATTATCAAATTGAAAGGCATTATGTTCCTGGATGAAAGAGAGACCCTCACAGATGAAATCAGTGGTATCCGCCCCGGTGGGTGTGTTTTCCAAAATCTTTCTGATTGTATCCACCCCCAATTTCTGTGGGATTCTAGTATAAAGACTTCGATGTCTATGGAAGTAAGACAGAAATTATCCTGCCAAACAGAATCCTTAATAATTTTCAGAAAATCCCTGTATCTTTTATGAAAGACGGAATGTCTTGCAGAAGTGGGCGTAGTAACCAATCCAAGTAGGAGGATAAGGGCTCCATAAGGGAGCCCACCCCCGACACTATGGGGCGTCCTGGGGGTTCTACCATAGACTTGTGCAACTTTGGTATATGGTACCAGTGAGGCTTTCTTGGAAATTCTGGCAAAAGCTTAGCTGCCTGTTTATTAGAAAGAACTCTTTTCAACATACTGCCTTAGAAGGGAACGAAATATATTCTTAAATTTAGATGTAGGATCTCCCTTTAATTTTTTATACGTGCTTTCATCCGACAACTGCCTTAGTGCCTCCCTTTCATAGTACTCCCTTGACAGCAAGACCGTATTGCCTCCTTTGTCCGCAGCGCGTACTATGGTATCAGACCACCCCTGTATTTCTTCACTTATTTTTACTCACGTCCTGATATACGGTGGTTATGTTCATCGCGACGCTTAGTGAAGGGAGGAGTTAATTGGCTTGTATTAGTTAAAAAGCCCTCCCTGCTCTCGCTCAGTGTCAGGACCCATTGAAGTGCCGTGGGCTCAAAACGGCCGTCGTCCTTCCTTGTTCACATCCCTCCCTGGTGTCTTTTTATACATGTCCTAATAAAGTGGTGACTATTTTAGCTAGGTAAGTGTGCTCCATTCCTTTTCATTTTTTCTATGAACATTGTGCACTTTTTTCTGGATGCAGCACCCTATTGGTTTGAATAAGGGATATTCTTGGCAATAGCACAAAAGGTTGGATTTTTTCAAGGGCCAGCTGATCGCAGCGGTGCGGGGGTGCATCTTTGTTGGTTATATGCTTCATCAGACAGCCACAGACCCGTTACAGCCATCCAGCAGCGCTGCAGCAAGTGGGCCTGCCACACTAACTGGAGACAAGGAAGCTGGTCCATCAGGTGTTCCCCCTTCCCAGTCCTCTGCCCCTTTTTTTTTGGGGGGGGGGCTCCCCTCGGCAGTGGCAGAGGGCATCGGACAGGTCCCTCATGCCCGAGTTTTTGCACTTGAGCTCGGTTTTTCACGATGGACTCAAGGCTTTGGGTGACCGAATGGATATTGCCATTAGCCACATGAGTACACGTATCCAGGAGGTCACAAGAAGCCTTGACCAAGTAAAAGCTGACCTCCAGAGGCCAGCACATCATTTTTTTAACCAAATTGAACAGGGCATGTCGGAACACCTTACTCCTGATCTCCAGCTTAGTGTCATGCAGGCCTGCAATGCTGCTTACGTGCAGGCTATGCAGCGGAGTCGGTATTTTCAGCAGACAGTGGCGGCATATCCACCTGTGCCAACACTGTCATGATTGACCTCAATGTCGACCTCGCTGCATACCACTGCATGGCCACCTCTATTCCTAGCACTGTCGGACACCAGTACAGCACCACACCACCACCATGCCGAGTGCTGTAGGACAGCCCACCGCCATGACAACCGCTACTCCTGCTTGGACCTCCTTCACTGACACCATGATGCAGCAGCAGGACCCTAGCACGGCTTTCCGCTCTACGAGCACTATGGACTGGCATGACTGCATGCTCTACGAGAACTATGGACTCTGGCATGGCTCCACGAGCACAATGCAGCCGGACCCTGACAGGTCACCCACCACGACCATGCTACGACATATGAGCCCACCGAGGCTTCCCAGAACCTGGCGATCCCAGAAAGGGAGAAAAAATAAAAAACAGCGTACTATCAGTATTCCTCCCCCCTCACCTCCCAGTGTGTCTGAAATATCAGGTTTGTCTCACCCTTCCAGTGCGTCTCAGGCCTTTCATGTGTCAAGTCCTATCCCCGAACTACCAGACCCCAATAGTTTAATTGCCCCTTCTCCTGCCACCCCTGCATCGTCCACACTTAGCCAGGCCTCACAGCTTCACACCTTCCCCCTCCCCCCCCCCCCCCCCCCAATTTCCATCACTGTACCCCAAGCAGGCGCAATTAAAAAAGCATTAAGCTACTTACTGGTAGCGGCATTTTTCGGAGGCCCATGACAGCACACGAGAGAGGGGATCCGCCCTTAAGGAACAGGAAACCTACAGATACAAAAGGGCGGCACCTCTCCCCATGCATCAGTTGTATTTCAGAGCCTGAGAGGACTGCCGCGGTTAGTGGTACACAAATATACCATATATACATTATATACATTTGAAACAAAATAACCCATTATTGTAATAAGACACCATACGTGAGATTTACATATTACGCTATATACATATCAGGAAGTGCTACCCCCACGTGAATAGGGAGGGAACTAAGGGTGCTGTCATGGGCCTCCGAAAAATGCCGCTACCAGTAAGTAGCTTAATGCTTTATTCGGACTCCCATGACAGCACACGAGAGATTTACAGAGATGTAAGCTACCTTAGGGAGGGACTATAGATTGTAGCACCCTTAACCCAAAGGAAAGATCAGAGGAGGACCCCAAATCCAACCGATAGTGTTTAAAGAAAGTGGAAGGGGATGACCATGTGGCCGCCTTACATATCTGCTCCACTGACACTCCAGATCTTTCTGCCCAGGATGACGCCATGGCCCGGGTGGAATGTGCCTTTAGGTTCTGCGGAGCTGGCCCCCCACCTGCTGTATAAGCTAGAGAGATAGTTTCCCTAATCCATTTAGCCAGTAAATATTTCGATACTCTAAATCCTTTCTTTGGACCTTGGAAGGAAAGAAGCAGTGCCCCATCCTTCTTCCAATTATCAGTAGCTGAAATATACTGAAGAAGAGATCTCCTGACGTCTAACGTATGAAGCTCCTGCTCTTTAGGATTAGAGGGATTAGGAATAAAGGACGGCAAAACTATCTCCTGTGATCTATGGAACCGTGTCGCCACCTTTGGCAGATATGCTGGGTCTGGTCTAAGGACTACTCTGTCTGACAAGATTTCAGTGTATGGAGGAGCTCTGGAAAGTGCCTGTATATCCCCTATCCTGCGAGCTGAGGTTATGGCGATCAGGAAGGCTGTCTTAAGTGTCAACATTTTGATCGAGGCCTCCTGCAGAGGTTCAAAGGGGGGTTTAGTTAGAGAGGACAGAACTAAATTTAAATCCCATGGAACTGTTCTGTCTTTATGCAGTGGTGTAGATCTACTAACTGCCTTCATAAACCTCGCTATCCAGTAGTTATTCGCTATATTACAGGAAAACAGGGCACCTAAAGCTGAGACCTGTACCCTAAGGGTACTAGGAGAGAGTTTCAACTCGAACCCCTTCTGTAGGAACTCTAGGATTTGTTGTACTGGCACCCCGTCTTGGATATTAAACTTTGAACAAGACAAGAACTTTCTCCAAGTCCTAGAGTAGATTTTCGTAGTTACTTGCTTTCTACTCTTTAGGAGCGTCTCCACCAAGTTTGGAGAGAAGCCTTTTCCCACTAATAGTGACCGTTCAAACACCATGCCGTCAAATGGAGCCCCGTCACTTGTGGATGGGAGATCGGTCCCTGCGAAAGCAAGTTCGGGATCTCTGGCAGTACCCAGGGGACCGCTACAGACATTGTCTTGAGCCAGGCAAACCAGGTTCTTCTGGGCCAAAAGGGGGCGATAAGGATGACTTTCGCTCGATCCTCCCTGATTTTCCTCACCACTAGAGGTATCAGGTTCAGTGGTGGGAAAGCATAGGCTAGTGGAAAATCCCATTTCATGAGAAACGCGTCTACCGCCAGGGGATTCTCCCTGGGATTTAGGGAGCAAAAAAGTTTTACTTTTCTGTTGTTTCTGGTGGCGAATAGATCCACCACTGGTTGACCCCATCTGCGGACGACAAGATTGAAAATGTCCTCGTTGAGAGACCACTCTCCCTGTTTTAACACATTTCGGCTGAGGAAATCTGCTGCCACATTTTCTTTTCCTTTGATGTGAAGAGCTGTCAAAGATAGAAAATTGAGCTCTGCCACCTGGAACAACCGATCCGTGATCTGCATTAAAGTTTCGGAACGAGTTCCCCCTTGCCGGTTTATGTAAGCGACCGCCACTCTGTTGTCCGACAGAATTCTGACGTGCTGGCCCTGCAGATATACGAGGAATTTTTTAACAGCCAGTTCAACCGCCAACAACTCTCTTTGATTTGATGAAAATGTTGTGAAGGGTTCCCACTGTCCCTGGACCACCATGTCCCCCATATAGGCTCCCCACCCTGAAGAGCTGGCATCCGTGGTTATCACGTGGGTGACATCTATCATCCAGGGAACCCCTGCTGATAAATTTTGTTTATCTAGCCACCATCTAAGGGAATTCAATGTTATCGGCCTCAATGTCAATTTTCCATTCAATGCGCCTCCTAAGGCTCTGTCATGGAACAGGACTTCATTTTGTAGGGACCTGGTGTGGAACTGAGCCCACTTAACTGCTGGGATGCAAGATGTGAGTGACCCAAGTAGAGACATTGCTTGCCTAAGTGTCATGGAAGGTGTATTGATTGCTCTTAATACAAAACTCTGAATTTGGTCCATTTTCTCTATAGGGAGGAGACACTGCTGTGTCACTGAATTCAACATTAACCCCAGGAATTTTTGAACATTTAGGGGCTGTAATTTAGATTTTTCAAAGTTTATGATCCAACCCAACCGTTCTAGTTTGGTTTTAGCAATCTCCCATTGTGACAGACAATGATCTACCGAGTTACCTACAATGAGGAAATCGTCTAAGTAGGGGACTATAAGGATATTTGACTCTCTTAAATGCGCCATAACTTCCGCAATTATTTTAGTAAACACCCTAGGTGCCGAGGTGATCCCAAAGGGGAGCGCTCTGAATTGAAAATGTCGAATCCTACCCCCCATTAGTATCGCTACCCTCAGGTATCGTTGGAAATCCGCATGAATGGGTACATGATAGTAGGCATCTTTCAAATCCACTACTACCATGAAACAGTTGTTGAAAAGCATTTTTATTGCCGAATTGATGGACTCCATTTTGAAAGTATGTTTCACCAAAAACTTATTGAGACCCTTAAGATTTATAATGGTCCTGTAAGATTTATCAGGCTTCTGGATTAGGAACAGGGGAGAGTAAAACCCTTCCCCTGCCTGAGAATACGGCACTTCTACCAAAACATTTTTGGAACAGAGAGTCCTCACTTCCTCTTCTAGGGCGAATTGTTCAGTGGGAGATGAGCGCCAGGGTGTTAACCTAAATTTGTCCTGTGGAATATGAACAAATTCCAGCTTGAGACCATGGGAAACAGTGTCTTTTATCCAAACGCTGTTTGTGATTTTCGACCACTCTGCCGAGAAATGCAATAGTCTCCCTCCCACTGGAATTGCCAGTCATTGGTCTTGTTTTTTATTTTCCGTCTGGTTACGGCGAAACATGAGACCTGTACCTCGCTTTCGCCTATCCTCCCATCTAGGACGATCTCTCCCTGGTGAAAAAGCTCGCTTTCCTCCCCGGTTGAACCTTCTTTTGTTGAAGGGACGACGGTATGGATTGAACAGGTTGGGAAACTTTTTCTTATCATCTCCTGCTTTCTCCAGGAGTTCATCCAGGGTAGGCCCAAATAAATATTCGCCTTTACAAGGGATAGCGCAGAGCTTCGCTTTTGCCTGCATATCCCCCGGCCAGCATTTCAGCCATAGGGCTCTCCTTGCAGCATTAGAAAGTCCTGCTGCTCTAGCTGCCAACTTTACGGAGTCAATTGAGGCGTCTGATAAAAAAGCCGCCCCCTCCTGGATTACAGGTAATGCTGAGAGAATGGACTCTCTAGAGGCCCCTTGTTTTAATTGGGTCTCCAACTGGTCCAGCCAGACCATCATTGACCTTGCCGTGCAGGTTGAAGCTACCGCAGGTCTTAAGGAGCCAGCTGCCATCTCCCAGGTTCCCTTCAGGAAGGTATCCACTTTCCTATCCAGGGGGTCTTTAAGTGTTCCCATATCTTCAAATGGGAGAGAAGATCGTTTAGCTACCTTGGCAATTGCTGCATCCAGCTTGGGTGCTTTCTCCCAGTTACCTACTGCTGGGTCATCAAAAGGGTATCGGCGTTTTTGCGCAGGTGGTAAGGAGCCTTTTCTCTCAGGTTTCCTCCATTCCCTATTAATAAGATCTTGTATTTTCTCATTTAAAGGAAACACTCCGCGCTTCTTTTGCTCCAATCCACTGAACATCATTTGTTCTTTGGATAGTTGAGGCTTGGGTTCCGATATACCCATTGTGCCTCTGACCGCCTTTACCAATTTGTCTATCCTTTCTAGGGGTAGGCAAAACCGAGCAGCGTCTTCTTCCGAAGAGGAGGATGATGCTGCTGAATTGTCTGATTCTTCGGACTTGTCCTTTTCCACAGACGAATCAGATGCCCACTCAGTTCTCTGCCTAGAACCTCCTGACTGTGAAAGGTTTTTAAAGGACTCTTTAACCTCCATTCTAATCATCTCCTTGAGACTGGCCGTAATAGAGGAGGATTCTTCGGCTACCTACGGGGATAAGTAAGGTAGACTAGAGTGTAAAATCTACATGCTATACCCCCTCCCCTCCTTCCAGAACCTCACCGTCTGCTGGATACAGGGGTCACATAGTTTTTTAGGGTGTGAGTCAGGCAAGGGAACCCCGCAGATGGCACATTCCCTATGCTTCGCCTTACTGACGTTTTTCCTTCCCTGCATAAAACACATGAGGGGAGACTAGTCACTAAGTGAACTTTCTCGAAGATCACTTACCAGTGGCTGCTCACACCCAGAAATACCGAAGCACGAGGGGGATCCTTTTTGACTGACCCTCCAGACCCCTGTCTGGAGGAGCTTCTGCGGCCCGAACCATCGCTCCTTTTTTCATGTTCCTTCTCCTTGGGTTTCTGGGATGCTTGTTCCAGCAGCACAACCTGCTGATCCTGATCTGAATCCATTTTCAGTAAATTGGAGCCAGAACCCGGGAACATGCTGCTGGAGCCGCCTTATAAGGCCCCTCCTTCGGTCAGCGCACCTTGCCCAGCTTGTTTGTTTAATTTTCCCGCCCCCCCGCAGCTGTGGGGAATCAATCGTCGCTCCGGAGGGATTGCGGCATGATCTCCGGTGGGCGCCGCCATCTTGGAGCCCCCGCGCATGCGCAGGAGCTCACCGATCCGGAAGACGTCGCCGGCTCCGCCCCCCGACGTCACCACAGCTTACAGCGCTTCCTGTCAGCGCTGCAGCTCTCGTGGAACGCCGAGGCCGGCCAGCTACGATCCGATCGGCGCCCCCCAGATGCCGCCGCGCTCCCCCCTGCTCCAGAGAGACCCACAGCCCACGGGAAGGGCGACTTACCAGATGCTGGCCCCGGAGACCGGACACCCCCTGGCGACCGCTCCTCGCTGCCTAGTCACCGCCGTGCCGCCCTGCCAGGGCCACCGTGACTACTTCAGGTACCCGCACCGGCCGAAGTGGGAGACCCTCTCGCCACCAGAATCGGTCCGGCCGGCCTGGACTCCTGTAGTTTCTATAGGCATCCAGTCCCTTCAGGAACAGGAAACCAACTGATGCATGGGGAGAGGTGCCGCCCTTTTGTATCTGTAGGTTTCCTGTTCCTTAAGGGCGGATCCCCTCTCTCGTGTGCTGTCATGGGAGTCCGAATAAAGTTTGGTTTCTATGAAAAATAAATAATATTGTTTTTTGCCCCCAATTATGTGCGGTTCAACTGTGTCTGTTGCCGCCGGCAATGCACACCGTTCGCCGCACACCAAAATTTTTGGCCACATCATAGCTCCTGTACTTAGCAAGTAAAAAACTGCAGCTTTCTGTGTCTTTAGTATAGATATATGAGGTTGGCCAAAAAAATTAAGACTTGTATTTTCTCCATATCTCTTCGTTCTGCTTAGTCTGTGACTAGTGTTGCAGACTGAAGAGAAAATGGTGGCAATACAATGCAGAACTATACTCAACAGGTCAGGTGTCCAAAAACTAATTAGTTAGGACACCTGACCTGGTGAGTAGAGAACTGCCTTGTATAACCTCCATTTTCTCTTCTGTGTACGTAATCTATTTCACACAAAGTGAAGGGACGATGGCGGTCATACAAGGCATATCTATGCTCACCTGGACATGTGTCAGAAATAGTGAATTCATGAGGCTGTTATATGTGCATCATGAATTCATTATTTCTGACACCTGACTTGATGAGTATAGATCGGTTTTGTATTACAGCCATTGTCTCTTCAGTCTGCGTCCAATGGATACTGCAGAACAGAATCAGGACGCAATTATGTCAACAACCTTACCACTAAAACAACATGGCTGCCGTCACACTAGCAGTATGTGGTCAGTATTTTATATCAGTATTTGTAAGCCAAAACAACGAGTGGAACAATTAGAGGAAAAGTATAATATTAACATTTAGCACCTCAGCATTTATCACCCACTCCTGGTTTTGGCTTTACAAATACTGATATTAAATACTGACCAAATACTGCTAGTGTGACGGGAGCCTTGGTTTGTAGAGGAAATACATAGGAGACACGGTCAAGATACCAAAAAGTCGTAGTTACTCACCGATAACGGTGTGGAGAGAGGGGATCCGCCCTTCAGGGACAGGAAACCTACAGATAAAAGGGCGGTACCTCTCCCTCGCATCAGTTGGTTTACAGAGCATCGGAGGACCTCCAGGTTAGTTTACAACAGAGAAAAAATCATATTACAACATTTCTTAAAAGAGGAACCCCGTGCCTATACTCAAACTATATACAGTATATAAATTATATGTAATTAAAGGTGCTCACCGCACACGTGATGGGAGGGAATAAGCGAGTGCTGTCATGGGCTCCGAGAAACACCGTTATCGGTGAGTAACTACGACTTTCTCGGTCTCCCATGACAGCACTACGGAGAGAATTGCAGAGACTAAGCTTAGGGAGGGACCACCGCCTCGAGAACCCTTCGTCCGAAGGTTAAGTCAGACACAGAGGCTAGATTTAATCTGTAGTGTCTAAAAAAGGTCGATGGTGATGACCAGGTGGCCGCTTTACAGATTTGCTCTATTGATACCTCTGACCTCTCAGCCCATGAGGTAGCTACTGCTCTTGTGGAATGTGCTCTTATACCATCTGGGATCTCATTCCCCGAGGATGAATATGCCAAGCCTATCGCCTCCTTTATCCACCTCGCCAAAGCACCGGAAAGAGGTTCCCTGTTCAGGGACAGGAAACCAAATGATGCGAGGGAGAGGTACCGCCCTTTTATCTGTAGGTTTCCTGTCCCTGAAGGGCGGATCCCCTCTCTCCGTAGTGCTGTCCTGGGAGACCGAGAAAATTAAGTTTATTAACAAGAAATATTAGTAACATTTAAGAATATAACTGGTACAGATAAAATCCCAACAGGACATTTACATAACATTGTCCTGCCATGACACACATCCAATATCTGATTCAAAAAAGGCAGCAAATTGGTCCCGCATGTGGCCAACTTCAGCAGTTGACCGCAGCGGGTGATGCTGGTAATCGGGCAATGAGTGTGCAACTGGTTCATCCAGTTCAATGTTGGGCCGCTTCTTAGCCATTATGTAATTGTGCAGAACCACACAGGCTTTGACCACCTGGTCGACTGTCTCCATTTTTAGATTAATGGCTGATGCAAGAATGCGCCATTTTGAGACTAGAATCCCAAAGGTACACTCTACAGTTCTTTGGGCCCTGGTCAGTCTGTAGTTAAAGATCCTTTTAGTGCGGTTCAAGTCCCGACTGGAATATGGCTTCAATAGGTTTTCACACATCTGAAAGGCCTCATCCCCAATCATAACAAATGGCATCGGGGGACCTTGAGTGTTGGGGAGAGGTCGTGGCAAATTAAAATTTTTGCCATACAAATGGCGGCCCATATCAGAGTTTTTAAAAAGTCTGGGAATCGTTGCCACGACGATGAAGCAACAGTCCGTATCGGCTATTGCCATGAGGACAACAGAAAAATATTTTTTATAATTGAAGTACTCCGATCCTGTTCTGGCTGGTTTGATAATGCGGATGTGCTTTCTATCCACCGCTGTCAGCAACTGCCACCCACATGTCCAAGGTGGGTAGGGGTATAAACTCATCCCGGAGAACATTCCACAAAACCCGGCAGGTGTCCGCAACTAATCCAGACAGGGTGGAAATTCCAAGCCGATATTGGAAGTGGAGGGATGATAAACTCTCTCCGGTTGCCAGAAATCTGGAAGAAAAAAAATAAATAAATAAATCAATTCTATGTGTGGTGTTGTTATGCTAAAGACATAAAGGAAAATACATGTCAGAATAACCAAAATTAGCACTGCCATTTGTTTAGATTTGTTACGTACCTTAATGTAACCAGCAGACGTTCCTCTGGTGGAATCGCTCGACGGAGCTGGGTGCCCTGTCTCCGTATGGCTCCTTGGACACGAGCAATCAAATCCCGGAAAGACTCTTGCGACATCCTTGTATATTCCGGGAATTTGTCCGGGTTGGCATTAAGCTCGCCATACAGCGTGTGATAGGCTCCACGGCTCTCACGTAGTTCAATAATGGGGTGTCTCCAAAAACGTCTACGTTGTCTCCTTCTCCATCTTTCGCGATTTCGGTCTTGCTTCCAAGCACACGCACAGGCAAGAAACAGCTTGATGCTTAAATCCAGGTTGAAATAAAAGCTCTCCATGTGAAGATCCATCATGACACAGGCGCAAAATCTGATTTCAGCTGTTCAAGGGTCTATATAAAGATATCCCCAAATACACGCCCTCTGTAGTCACATTGGCGGTGTCTGGTTATCTAGATTTTTCTCCTGTAAAATTTGTCACCATGCGCACCAAAAACACAAACGCAGAAAAAAACGCATGGAAAAGCATGCAAACGCAGCGGTTTTTTTAACTGCATGCATCTAAAAAATGCCACATTTGTACGTGTTTATATGCGTTTTTTCCTGCACTTGCGGATGCGGATTAAACGCTGCGGATTCTAACGCAAATGTGAAACTAGCCTCAGGCCGGCGTCACACTCAGCATAGGGAAATACGGTCTGTTTTTTACGGCCGTAATACGCAGAAATGTTCCCAAAATAGTGATCCGTATGTCATTCGTAGGCAGGGTGTGGCAGCGTATTTTGCGCATGTCATCCTCCGTATGTAATCCGTACAGCGAGACACACACACACACACACACTATATAATTGTCTAAGGGGTACTTCCATCTGTTCCTCTGTCTGTCACGGATATTCATTGGTCGTGGCCTCTGTCTATCATGGAAATCCAAGTCGCTAATTGGTCGCCGCAAAACAGCCACAACAAATTAGCGACAGCCACAGTCCAGAAGAAAATGGCCGCTCCTTACTCCCCGCAGTCAGTGGCTGGCGCCCGCTCCATACTCCCCGCAGTGTCCCCGATGCTCGGTCCATACTCTCCGCTCCCCGCAGTCACTATCCCCGGCGCCCGCTCCATACTCCCCTCCGGTCACCGCTAACACATGGTTAATGCCGGCGGTAACGGACCGCGTTATGCCGCGGGTAACGCACTCCATTACCTCCGCTATTAACCCTGTGTGTCCCCAACCTTTTACTATTGATGCTGCCTATGCGGCATCAATAGAATAAAAAGTAATGTTAAAATAAAACAAAAAACCTGCTATACTCACCCTCCGTTGTCCGCTGAGGCGCTAGCGCCTGCCGCCATCTTCCTTTTCCAGCGATGCTTTGCGAAATTACCCAGAAGACCAAGTGCGACCGCTAAGTCATCTGGGTAATTTCGCAAAGCATCCTGGGAACGGAAGATGGTGGCAGCCGCGCGCCCATCGACACAGCGCCGTTGGATCCCAGGAGGCCGAGAGACGGGACGCTGAGAAGCAGCGACCAGAATGGTGAGTATGTTCAACTACAAGGGGCCCTCGGATCATTAGGTAAGTATGTTTATTTTTTATCCTGTGACATACGTGGCTGGGCAATATACTACGTGACTGGGCAATATACTACGTAGCTGTGCAATATACTACGTGGCTCTGTGCTGTATACTAGGTCGCTGTGCAATATACTACGTGGCTGTGCAATATACTATGTAACTGGGCAATATACTACGTGGCTCTGTGCTGTATACTACGTAACTGGGCAATATACTACGTGGCTCTGTGCTGTATACTACGTAACTGGGCAATATACTACGTAACTGGGCAATATACGACGTGGGCATGCATATTCTAGAATACCCGATGCGTTAGAATCGGGCTACGTGTGTGTGTGTGTGTGCGTGCGTGCGTGCGTGCGTGTGTACGCACACACAGCATCAATAGTAAAAACTTGGTCACACTGGGTTAATAGCGGCGGTAACGGAGTGAGTTACCCGCGGCATAACACGGTCCATTATCGCTGGCATTAACCCTGTGTGAGCGGTGACTGGAGGGGAGTATGGAGCGGGCGCCGGGCACTGACTGCGGGGAGTATAGAGCGGGCGCCAGGCACTGACTACAGGGGAGTAGGGAGGGACTAATCGGACTGTGGCCTTCACTGATTGGTCGCAGCAGCCATGACAGGCAGCTGGTGAGACCAATCAGCGACCTGCATTTTCATGACAGACAGAGGCTGTGACCAATGAATATCCGTGACAGATAGAGAGGACAGACTTAAGTGACCCTTAGACAATTATATAGTAGATATATATCTTCATACCCACACTGCTGTAAAGCTGAATAAGATATATGCACAAATACTTTCCTCCTATGGCACACATATATCTGCAGCTGTGTGGTGAGGAGACTATTATGGCGTTGTTTTCACACGCCGTCGTCCACCTCACCCTGAGCCGTCATTGAGGAGTCCCACATTAATAACAACGCAAGCGGTCACGTGTCCAGCACAGTCACCAGCACGTCATGCTTTACCTCACACGTATCGCCAGCCCTCTCTCATCCTTGACTTTGCAGTGTACAGTCAATGCCTCCTGTTATTGGCTCGAGCATGCGGCGGTACCGCCTCTCACGCTTCTACGGATCTTGTGATTGGTTTATTTAAGCATCAATCATTTTCACCACGGCTTCGCTTCCTGTTCGTCGTCTTAGTGATTCTGCTACCTAATTGGTTGTTCTAGGTGCCGGTCATCAGACTCGCCCTTCTGATTGGGCATAGCAGCTGTAGATTTTGCCCTGAAACTCACGTGGCCCTGTGACACTTGTTTACAAACATTACAGCCTGGGTCACGTGGTGCTGCACGTGGCGCGCAGGGGTCAGCACGTGATAGCCGAGACTTCTGTGCGGTCACACGTGATTGGGTATCAGTGTGGAGGAGTACACAGTCTCCGGTCCTGGGTGTTACATTACCTGATCGCACGGTTATCGCTGTGTTCTGCTCGTGTGTTAACACTTTAAATACCATTGTTTGTAATACGTTATCTGCATTTTTTTTAACCCTTTACCCTTCTATGGCTTTTATTGGTAAAATGGTATTTTATGAAGTAAAAGTGTAAATGATAATACCTTTCTCAGCTCTTAGCACAGAACGGGTTATTGCAATTTTTGGAAAGTTGAACAGGTTGTTCCTGTTACAGCGTAGGGTCGCACATCTGTAAAATGCCCTCCCCCCAGGGTCACAGCTGTCTCTTCCCTAGCTGCTTTGCTTATTTGGTGATGGGCTGCAGCGGTAACTTCAGCCAGTCACCTGGCTCAGCAACTTGCCCGTCTGCATTTGTACAACCACTGAATCCGGAAATTTGCCACAGCAGTCACGTACTCTATAGACATGAAGTCACCGCTGCAGACGATCAAGAAATACTGGAGCGGCACTGTGCCCAGGGAGATCAATATTTTAAAGCTATGCAGTACTATTTTATGATAACAGTTTTAAAGGGACAATCCTTTAAAAATAAAGTGGCCAAAGTTTGAGCATCGCCAGAATACTATGCCCAAAGAGACTAACTGCACACCTTATTCACATACTTGTAACCCCTTAAAGGAAACCTGTCACCCCCAAAATCGATGGTGAGGTAAGCTCACCGTCATCAGGGGCTTATCTACAGCATTCTGTAGATAAGCCCCCGATGTTACCTGAAAGAGGAGAAAAAGAGGTTAGATTATACTCACCCAGGGGCGGTCCCGCTGCGGTCCGGTCAAATGGGTGACTCAGGTCCGCTCCGGCGCCTCCTATCTTCATTCCATGACGTCCTCTTCTGGGCTTCACGGCTGTGGCGCAGGCGTACTTTGCCCTGTTGAGGGCAGAGCAAAGTACTGCAGTGCGCAGGCGCCGGGCCTCTCTGACCTTTCCGGCGCCTGCGCACTGCAGTACTTTCCTCTGCCCTCAACAGGGCACACAAAGTACGCCTGCGCCGCAGCGTGAAGACCAGAAGAGGACGTCATGGAATGAAGATGGGAGGCGCTGTTCCGGACCTGAGATACCCATCAGAGCAGGACCGCCTCTGGGTGAGTATAATCTAACCTCTTTTTCTCCTCTTTCAGGTAACATTACGGAATGCTGTAGACAAGCCCCTGATGACAGTGAGCTTACCTCACCATCGATTTTGGGGGGTGACAGGTTCCCTTTAAAGGGAGCATGTCAGCAGGATTGTGCACAGTAACCTACAGACAGTGTCAGGTCAGTGCTGTTCTACTGATTACAATGATACACCTTTTAACGGAGGTAGTTAAGGGTACTTATTTCTCAGCGCGCTTTTTAACGGCGCTGAGGTTTAAGTGTATAGCACCCCCCAGTATCGGAAATTCTCTGGGGTCTCGGCTACCAGGGGTGGCCGAGACCTCGGAGAACATGATTCATGTCGGTTTATACCGACCCCAGTATTGCGCTCACCATTATTCATGGAATAACAGCTACCACAAAAAATTAAATCCGATTTCACATTTAATTTCTCTTCTGATGTGATCTAGCACATCAGAGTTGAGAGAAATGGGGTCCCCCAAGCCCCCCAGTACCTTCGGTGTCCTTGGACCCTCCTGCCATCCCTGGTCATGTCCCCCGGTGTCTTATTCTGGGAAGAAAATGGCGGGCACATGTGCAGTGCGCCCACCGAGACCTGGTGGCCGGCACCAGGCAACAATAGGAAGTTTTTCCTATTGGTTCATTTTGATTCCTGTAATAGACCTTGAAACAGTGATCAAAATAAAGTGGTGTTTGATTTACAATTTTTTTTATCACCCCCCTTAGGTAAAAATAATAAAATTAATAAAAGTATTTCCATTTTTCCATTTGGGTTAGGGTTGGGCTAGGTCTACTGTTAGGGTTGGGGCCAGAGCTAGGGTTAAGGTTTGGGTTAGAGTTAGGGTTGGGCTAGGGTTGGTGCTTGGATTGGGTTATTGTTGGAGCTAGTGTTAAGATTGGGCTAGGGTTGGGGTTAGTGTTGTGTTGTGGTTAGGGTTGTGGTTAAGGTTATGGTTGGGATTACGGTTAGGGTTGAGATTAGGGTTATGGTTAGGGTTGGGATTAGGGTGACGGGTGTGTTGGGGTTAAGTTTGGGGTTAGGGGTGTGTTGGGGATAGGTTTGGAGTTAGAATTGGGGGGTTTCCACTGTTTAGGTACATTGGGGGGTCTCCAAACGTGACACGGTGCCACCATTGATTCCAGCCAATTTTGCTTTAAAAGTCAAATGGTGCTCCCTCCCTTCTGAGCTCTGCCATGCGCCCAAACAGTGGCTTTCCCCCACATACCAGGTATCAGCGTACTCGGGAGAAATTGCACAACAAATTTTGTGGTTCATTTTCTCCTTTTACACTTGTGAAAATAAAAAAATAGGTTTTAAAGTAAAATGTTTGTGAAAAAAGTTAAATGTTAATTTTTTCCTTCCATGTTGCTTCAATTTCTGTGAAGCACGTGAAGGGTTAATAAACTTCTTGAATGTGGTTTTGAGCAACTTGAGGGGTGCAGTTTTTAGAATGGTGTCAGTTTCGGTATTTTCTGTCATGTAGACCCCTCAAAGTGATTTCAAATGTGAGGTGGTCCCTAAAAAATGGTTTTGTAAATTTTGTTGTAAAAATGAGAAATCGCTGGTCAACTTTTAACCCTTATAACTTCCTAACAAAAAAATTGTTTAACCCCTTACCGGCATCGGACGTACTATACCGTCCGATGCCGGCTCCCCTGCTTTGATGCAGGGCTCCGCGGTGAGCCCGCACCAAAGCCGGGACATGTCAGCTGTTTTGAACAGCTGACATGTGCCCGTAATAGGCGCGGGCAGAATCGCGATCTGCCCGCACCTATTAACTAGTTAAATGCCGCTGTCAAACGCAGACAGCGGCATTTAACTACCGCTTCCGGCCGGGCCGCCGGAAATGACATCATCGCCGACCCCCGTCACATGATCGGGGGTCGGCGATGCTTGTATATTGTAACCATAGAGGTCCTTGAGACCTCTATGGTTAGTGATTGCCCGTCGCTGTGAGCGCCACCCTGTGGTCGGCGCTCACAGCACACGTGCAATTCTGCTACATAGCAGCGATCAGCAGATCGCTGCAATGTAGCAGAGCCGATCGGGTTGTGCCTGCTTCTAGCCTCTCATGGAGGCTATTGAAGCATGGCAAAAGTTAAAAAAAAAAGTTTAAAAAAATGTGAAAAAAATAAAAAAAACATAAAAGTTTAAATCACCCCCCTTTCGCCCCAATCAAAATAAATCAATAAAAAAAATATCAAATCTACGCATATTTGGTATCGCCGCGCTCAGAATCGCCCGATCTATCAAATAAAAAAAAGTATTAACCTGATCGCTAAACAGCGTAGCGGGAAAAAAACTCGAAACGCCAGAATTACGTTTTTTTTGGTCGCCGCGACATTGCATTAAAATGCAATAACGGGCGATCAAAAGAACGTATCTGCACCGAAATGCTATCATTAAAAACGTTATCTCGGCACGCAAAAAATAAGCCCTCAACCGACCCCAGAGCACGAAAAATGGAGACGCTACGAGTATCGGAAAATGGCGCAATTTTTTTTTTTTTTTTTTTTTAGCAAAGTTTGGAATTTTTTTTCACCACTTAGATAAAAAATAACCTAGTCATTTTTGGTGTCTATGAACTCGTACTGACCTGGAGAATCATAATGGCAGGTCATTTTTAGCATTTAGTGAACCTAGCAAAAAAGCCAAACAAAAAACCAATGTGGGATTGCACTTTTTTTGCAATTTCACCGCACTTGGAATTTTTTTCCCGTTTTCTAGTACACGACATGCTAAAACCAATGATGTCGTTCAAAAGTACAACTCGTCCCGCAAAAAATAAGCCCTCACATGGCCAAATTGACGGAAAAATAAAAAAGTTATGGCCCTGGGAAGGAGGGGAGTGAAAAACGAACACGGAAAAATGAAAAATCCCCCGGTCATGAAGGGGTTAAAAAATTGTGTTGATGTTAATACTGCAATACTGTGTTAATGTAAGTACCGTATATACTGTAGTATAGTCAGTATATAAATCACCAAAGAAACTACCTTCACACCAGGCCAGTAAAATTACAAATCAACTTTATTAACCAAAATAGAAGTAATAGTCAGTAAAGGGTAGCTACCCATAGCACAGGAAACAAGCTGGGCAACCCAGGACAGGGCTCCATAAGTAATGGTATCACAATACAAGTCATAATGTAACAATGCAAATTACAATTGTGGAAGTGACCATGTACAAGCATGCAACAAATAAATTAATAAAATAATGATAATACAAGTGTATACAATATAATGATATAGTTACCAAATGAAGCGCTCCTGGGGGCCCACCACACCCGACGCGCGTTTCACACCGAAATGCTTCGTCTGGGGGTGGTTACATACTGGCCAATGATCATATATCAAATAGAAACCAATAGAAATGTGCATATTTATATTGTTGTATTATGACATATGGGTTGTATGAAGTTATATTATGAATATTTATTGTTCTTAAATTTAATGTGTATAGAAAAATAGGAGACAAAAAAAGCGCAAATAGGGTCTTATCCCCAGGATTGTTTCTAATCAATAGTGAGAGAACTGCTCACCTGGTGGTACACAGTACAAGCGTGTAGTTTGTCAGCTGCTGCAGATCCACAGGTCGGCGCTGCGACCTCTCAGAACCGTTATAATAGATGAAATGTGGATTACATCCGCGCTGCTGCGACAAATAATAGATCCAGATATACTTGTAAGATGTTCGGGTGGTTTATTCAACGCGTTTCGAAGCTCATGGCTTCTTCTTCAGGAAGTTTCCACACAAAGATATAACTTATATCTTTGTGTGGAAACTTCCTGAAGAAGGAGCCATGAGCTTCGAAACGCGTTGAATAAACCACCCGAACATCTTACAAGTATATCTGGGTCTATTATTTGTCGCAGCAGCGCGGATATAATCCACATTTCATCTATTATAACGATAAATTTAATGTGTGGCATACTTTTAGGTCTTATATATGCCTCTTTATACACGAGCATTTTATGTGATTTTCATATATATATATATATATATATATATATATATATATATATATATAAATAAATATATATATATATATATTTATACATCCTTATTACTGGGGTTATCTAGTTTTGTATATTTTGATTGTTTCTAATAATACTATTTTACTTTACAGCATTTGATTATGGTCTTATTCGGTTTCACTGCGCACTTATTATTTCACTTCGCACTCTTCAGTTATTTATATTGTTCATTGTTTTGATAGGCATGGCGGCAATCTTTCTATCGAGTACCATAGGTAGCATAATTATGGATTGCTGTTTGTCCTCAGCAACTGTTATCATTGTTGCTGTATGGAATTTCTAGCGACTTTCGGACCTGCGCGGTACATTCACCAATTTAGAGCGTGTCAAGCAGGATACCGTATGTTTCTGGTGGTTGCTATGACTACCTGAAAGGACGCACCGGATATTACATCAGCTATGTGCGGCGTGTGCAGTTCCAGTTATCGTCTGGGTATATGGCAGCTGTCTGTCCACGTGGATTACGGGCGTATCGAGTGGCCAGTATGTAACCACCCTCAGACGAAGCATTTCGGTGCGAAACACGTGTCGGGTGTGGTGGGCCCCCAGGAGCGCTCCATTTGGTAACTATATCATTATATTGTATACACTTGTATTATCATTATTTCATTTATTTATTTATTTGTTGCATGCTTGTACATGGTCACTTCCACAATTGTAATTTGCATTGTTACATTATGACTTGTATTGTGATACCATTACTTATGGAGCCCTGTCCTGGGTTGCCCACTTTGTTTCCTGTGCTATGGGTAGATACCCTTTACTGACTATTACTTCTATTTTGGTTAATAAAGTTGATTTGTAATTTTACTGGCCTGGTGTGAAGGTTTCTTTGGTGATTTGTTTACTATTCCTTCATGGTCTCTTGTGGAGGATATAATTAGGTATTGTTAGTATATAGTATAAGCAATCAGACAAATGCAGGTAAAATGGGCTAAAAATAAAATAATGATATTTTCTTTTTAAATATAAAAATCGGACTAAATTCCCAATTAAATATAAAGAGATTTAAAAAATAAATGGATTTGGTATCTCCTCGGCGATAAATGTCATATCTATCAAAATATAAAATAAAGTAACAAGAAAAAAACACCAGAATTGCAAATTTTGATCACCACTTCTTCCTAAATGAAAAAATCAATAAAAATTCAAAAACATCTTATATGCCTCAAATTGGTTTCAATAAATCTTCAGCTCACCAAGCAAAAAACAAGCCCTCAGTTTATGGAATGACTGCAGACAGCCCCTTCAATCTTTTGTGTCAAAAATTTGGCTGGTGAATTTCTTCATGATTTTTATCTCATGTTCTAAGCCGTAACATTTTATTCTTTTCATGTTAAATGGAATCTGTCAACAGGTTTTTGCTATGTAATTTGAGGATAGCATGAGGTAGGGGCTGAGACACTGATTTCAGGTATGTGTCACGTATTCAGCTGTGTGCTGTAGTTTCAATAAAATGAGTGTTTTATTAGCAGGAGATTATCACTGTCCGGGCCAGGTCACATGTGCATCCTGGTCCAACTCCACCCCCTGCACTGATTAGCATCTTACTATCACTATACTGTGTACACACAAAGCTGCTTATCAGTGGTGTGGGAAGAGTTAACTTTCTGTGCTCTGCTACATCTAAAAACTGTGATTGTATCACAACTGCTGCACCCAGTAAAATAAGTGATACATCATTGGATTAAGGGTCTCTTTCCCTACATTATCCTGCTCTTTGATGTTGTGCCGCATAAAGAAGGTGTAAATTTGGTTTGTTCTGATGAAGAATTCAGATGACTTTGAAATGTGTTGATAATAAACCACATAGAAGCCGCTTCGATTTCATGGAATCTAATTCTCTAATTAGAGAACTAAGAGGACTCTAATGGCCCAGTTGGGCTTCTGCCCAAATCCCATTTTTCAGGGCCACTGACGTATAGGAAAAACGAAACATGAACGCAGCCTTACATACACTTATATGAAAAAGTTTGGGCACCCCTATTAATCTTAAGCTTAATGTTTTATAAAGAATTGCTTGGGGATTATTTGACAGATGCTGGTTACATTCATCTATATGAAACCGCTTTGTTTGCTTGGTAGCAGCCGGATCCACACCATGGAAATTCAGCAAATAGATGAGTACACTGGTGATAAATAATTTGATTGTCTATTTGCATTAATAGGACGACTGAGTCCCTGAATCCTCATTATATATATTCTGGGGAGCCCTCCTCATATCATTACGGAGTGGTGGTTGTGGTCCTGTTTTTGCTACCTGGAGGTTTTTCCTATTTTTTGTCCTTCTCTTGTTATTATGTCACATTTATGGACATACATTACTTGTCATTTTACATCAAGCACTGACATACTATATAGTGAAACAAGATTGGACCTTATTTGAGTGCTGGGTATCTGTTTGTGGACAAAAATATTATTGCACTCTGTATACCCGTATCAGGGTTAAGTCATTTGACGGTACATTACCTGTAGGGGAGCATTTTTTCTCCATCACAGCATCTTGTTGTGCTCCCTTTGGTACACTGGTTGAGTACAGTGTTAGTATACATTTTTTGTTGTTTTTATTTTTTTGCTTAGGTTACTTTTTCTAATTTTTTTTTTCTCTCTTACGGGTATCGGTGGTGTTTGTGGGACAATATCTTTTGTCTATCCCGAAATATAGGGACTGTTAGGGACCCTAGGGCTAGCCGCCATTGAGTGGGGGCACCTACCGCAGTAAATTAGGGTGTCTACCTCCACTGTTAGGCAGGTGACCATTATAGGTCTGTTTAGTAGGGCTTATTAGCCTTTTCTGATTGTAGGTCTTTTTAGGGCCTGTAAGGGCAAGCCGTCGAGGAGTGGGGGCGCCTACCGCAGAAAAGTAGGGTGCCAACCTCCACTGCCAGGCAGGACTCATTGTAGTTCGACATAGGGTCTACTAGGTACATTTAATACTGTTTTACTTATATTGTGGATAAATATAGTCTTTTTAATCGTATTATTAAAAGTTATTTTTTAGGGATCTCTGTCTCTTGGTTTTGGTTTATATTTTTCTCTGGGATTCCGCATTATTGTGACTGGTGGTTTTTCACGCTTATACTATATACTAACAACACCTAAATATATCCTCCACAAGAGACCATGAAGGAATAGTAAAGAATGGCTTGGGGTGGTCTGAGGATTGTCCTTGACTGATCTCACCATTCTTCTTCTCTGCCTTTCTGATGTTTTTCTTGGCCTGCCACTTCTGGCCTTAACAAGAACTGAACCTGTGTTCTTCCATTTCCTTACTATGTTCCTCACAGTGGAAATTGACAGGTTAAATCTCTGAGACAGCTTTTATCCTTCCCCTGAACAACTATGTTGAATAATCTTTGTTTTCAGATCATTAGCCAGTTGTTTTGAGGAGTCCATGATGCCACTCTTCAGAGGAGATTCAAACAGGAGAACAACTTGCAAGTGGCCACTTTAAGTAGCTTTTCTCATGATTGCATACACCTGGCTATGAAGTTCAAAGCTCAATGAGGTTAGAAAACCCAAAAAAGTACGTTGGTAAGTCAGTAAAAAGTAGGTAGGAGTATTTAAAACAAGAAAATGATAAGGGTGCCCATACTTATGCACCTGTCAAATTTTGTTTGAATGCAGATTGCACATTTTCTGTTAGTACAATAAACCTCATTTCAAGGCAGAAACATTACTGTGTCCAACAGTTATTAGATATATGAAACTGAAATAGCTGTTGCAAATTTTTTTTTTTTTTTATAAAACATTAAGTTAAAGATTAATAGGGGTGCCCAAACTTTTTCATATAACTGTATATCAGGTCATGTTTTTTAAGAGTGGGAAGTTTTTCAGTTGACATTTTGTCATACATATACTTTAATGTTTAACCCCTTAGCGACCGCCGATACGCCTTTTAACGGCGGCCGCTAAGGGTACTTAAACCACAGCGCCGTTAATTAACGGCGCTGTGGAAAAAGTGTATAGCGCCCCCCACAGGCCGATTTTCTCCGGGGTCTCGGCTGCCGAGGGTAGCCGAGACCCCAGAGAACATGATTCGGGGGGTTTTTAACCCTCCCCGCATTTGCGATCGCCGGTAATTAACCGTTTACCGGCGATCGCAAAAAAAAAAAAAAAAAAAAAAAAAAAGCGATCTCTTTTTAATTTCTCTGTCCTCCGATGTGATCGCACATCGGAGGACAGAGAAAAGGGGTCCCAGGTGGTCCCCCAATACTCACCTAGCTCCCCCGATGCTCCTCGTGTCTCCCGGTGGGCGCCGCCATCTTCAAAATGGCGGGCGCATGCGCAGTGCGCCCGCCGGCCGGCACCGGGAGAATCTTTGGGGTCTCGGCTGCCGGGGGTAGCCGAGACCCCAAAGAGCATGATCGGGGGTCGGTTTTAGCGACCCCTGTTTTGCGATCGCCGGTAATTAACTGTTTACCGGCGACCGCAAAAAAAAAAAAAAAAAAAGTAAAGTGTAATTCTCTGTCCTCTGATGTGATCGCACATCAGAGGACAGAGAAATAGGGGGATTCGGGGACCCTAGCATACTCACCTAGGTCCCTGGATCCTCTTGCTGCTCCTCCTGGCCGCCGGCAGAAGAACATGGCGGACGCATGCCCAGTGCGCCCGCCATCTGTCTCCATCTGCCGGCCGGCAGGAGAACAGCCGTTAGGGCTAAAATTAGGGTTAGGGGTAGGGTTAGGGGTAGGGTTAGGGGTAGGGTTAGGGGTAGGGTTAGGGGTAGGGTTAGGGGTAGGGTTAGGGGTAGGGTTAGGGCTAGGGTTAGGTTAGGGGTAGGGTTAGGGGTAGGGTTAGGGTTAGGGGTAGGGTTAGGGGTAGGGTAGGGCTAGGGTTAGGTTAGGGGTAGGGTTACGGCTAGGGTTAGGTTAGGGGTAGGGTTAGGTTAGGGGTAGGGTTACGGCTAGGGTTAGGTTAGGGGTAGGGTTAGGTTAGGGTTAGGTTAGGGTTAGGGGTAGGGTTAGGGGTAGGGTTAGGTTAGGGGTAGGGTTAGGTTAGGGGTAGGGCTAGGGGTAGGGTTAGGGCTAGGGTTGGGGCTAAATTTAGGGTTAGGGTTGGGGCTAAATTTAGGGTTAGGGTTGGGGCTAAATTTAGGGTTAGGCTTCTTTCACACTTACGTCGGTACGGGGCCGTCGCAATGCGTCGGCCCGACATACCGACGCACGTTGTGAAAATTGTGCACAACGTGGGCAGCAGCTGTAGTTTTTCAACGCATCCGCTGCCCAATCTATGTCCTGGGGAGGAGGGGGCGGAGTTACGGCCACGCATGCGCGGTCAGAAATGGCGGATGCGACGTACAAAAAAACGTTTCATTGAACTTTTTTTGTGCCGACGCTCCGCCAAAACACAACTGATCCAGTGCACGACGGACGCGACGTGTGGCCATCCGTCACGATCCGTCGGCAATACTATGGGCAAAAAACGCATCTTGCGGGCACATTTGCAGGATCCGTTTCTTGTCCAAAACGACGGATTGCGACGGAATGCCAAACAACGCAAGTGTGAAAGTAGCCTTAGGGCTAGGGTTAGGGTTGGGGCTAAAGTTAGGGCTAGGGTTGGGGCTAAAGTTAGGGTTAGAGCTGGGATTAGGTTTAGGGTTTGGATTAGGGTTGGTATTAGGGTTAGGGTTGGCATTAGGGTTACGCTTGGGATTAGGGTTAGGTTTGGGATTAGGGTTAAGGTTAGGGTTGTGATTAGGGGTGTATTGGGATTAGGGTTAGGTTTGAGGTTAGGGTTGAGATTAGGATTAGGGGTGTGTTGGATTTAGGGTTTTGATTAGGGTTATGGTTAGGGTTGACATTAGGGTTGTTTTGGGGTAAGGGTTGTGATTATGGTTAGGGTTAGTGATTAGGATTATGGATCAGGTTGGGATTAGGGTTAGGGGTTGGAGCTAGAATTGGGGGGTTTCCACTGTTTAGGT
This sequence comes from Ranitomeya imitator, assembly GCF_032444005.1. Taxonomy (NCBI): domain Eukaryota; kingdom Metazoa; phylum Chordata; class Amphibia; order Anura; family Dendrobatidae; genus Ranitomeya; species Ranitomeya imitator. Next base: position 236,154,069 of record NC_091284.1, read on the forward strand.
ACATCAGGGGGTCTCCAAACACGACAGCCAATTTTGCGCTCAAAAAGTCAAATGGTGCTCCCTCCCTTCTGAGCTCTGCCGTGCGCCCAAACAGTGGGTTACCCCCACATATGGGGCATCAGCGTACTCGGGATAAATTGGACAACAACTTCTGGGGTCCAATTTCTCTTGTTACCCTTGTGAAAATAAAAACTTGGGGGCTACAAAATCTTTTTTGTGAAAAAAAAAAATATTTTTTATTTTCACGACTCTGCATTCTAAACTTCTGTGAAGCACTTGGGCATTCAAAGTTCTCACCACACATCTAGATAAGTTCCTTGGGGGGTCTAGTTTCCAAAATGGGGTCACTTGTGGGGGGTTACTACAGTTTAGGTATATCAGGGGCTCTGCAATCGCAACATAATGCCCACAGACCATTCTATCAAAGTCTGCATTCCAAAAAGGCGCTCCTTCCCTTCCGAGCTCTGCCGTGCGCCCAAACAGTGGTTTACCCCCACATATGGCACATTAGCGTACTCGGGATAAATTGGACAACAACTATTGCAGTCCAATTTCTCCTGTTACCCTTGTGAAAATAAAAACTTGGGGGCTACAAAATCTTTTTTGTGAAAAAAAAAATATTTTTTATTTTCACGACTCTGCATTCTAAACTTCTGTGAAGCACTTGGGCATTCAAAGTTCTCACCACACATCTAGATAAGTTCCTTGGGGGTCTAGTTTCCAAAATGGGGTCACTTGTGGAGGGTTTCTACTGGTTAGGTACATCAGAGGCTCTGCAAATGCAACATAATACCCGCAGACCATTCTATCAAAGTCTGCATTCCAAAACGGCGCTCCTTCCTTCCGAGCTCTGCCGTGCGCCCAAACAGTGGTTTACCCCCACATATGGGGTACCAGCATACTCAAGACAAATTGGACAACAACTTTTGGGGTCCAATTTCTCTTGTTACCCTTGTAAAAATAAAAACTTGGGGGCTACAATATCTTTTTTGTGGAAAAAAAAAATATTTTTTATTTTCACGGCTCTGCATTATAAACTTCTGTGAAGCACTTGGGCATTCAAGGTTCTCACCACACATCTAGATAAGTTCCATGGGGGGTCTAGTTTCCAAAATGGGGTCACTTGTGGGGGATTTCTACTGTTTAGGCACATCAGGGGCTCTCCAAACGCGACATGGCGTCCGATCTCAATTCCAGCCAATTCTACATTGAAAAAGTAAAACGGCACTCCTTCTCTTCCAAGCTCTGCGGTGCGCCCTAACAGTGGTTTACCCCCACATATTGGGTATCAGCGTACTCAGGAGAAATTGCACAACAACTTTTGTGGTCTAATTTCTCCTGTTACCCTTGTGAAAATAAAAATTTGTGGGCAAAAAGATCATTTTTGTAGAAAAAATGCGATTTTTTTTTTTCACGGCTCTACGTTATAAACTTCTGTGAAGCACATGGGGGTTCAAAGTGCTCGCCACACATCTAGATAAGTTCCTTAAGGGGTCTAGTTTCCAAAATGGTGTCACTTGTGGGGGGTTTCCACTGTTTAGGCACATCAGGGGCTCTCCAAACGCGACATGGCGTCCAATCTCAATTCCAGCCAATTCTACATTGAAAAAGTAAAACGGCGCTCCTTCACTTCCAAGCTCTGCGGTGCGCCCAAACAGTGGTTTACCCTCACATATGGGGTATCGACGTATTCAGGAGAAATCGCACAACAACTTTTGTGGTCTAATTTCTCCTGTTACCCTTGTGAAAATAAGAATTTGTGGGCAAAAAGATCATTTTTGTGTAAACAAAAGCGATTTTTTTATTTTCACGGCTCTACGTTATAAACTTCTGTGAAGCACTTGGGGGTTCAAAGTGCTCACCACACATCTAGATAAGTTCCTTAAGGGGTCTAGTTTCCAAAATGGTGTCACTTGTGGGGGGTTTCCACTGTTTAGGCACATCAGGGGCTCTCCAAACGCGACATGGCATCCAATCTCAATTCCAGCCAATTCAACATTGAAAAAGTAAAACGGCGCTCCTTCACTTCTAAGTTCTGCGGTGCGCCCTAACAGTGGTTTACCCCCACATATGGGGTATTGGAGTATTCAGGAGAAATTGCATAACAAAATTTATGGTTACATTTCTGTTTTTACACTTGTGAAAATAAAAAAAATGGTTCTGAATTAAGATGTTTGCAAAAAAAAGTTAAATGTTCATTTTTTCCTTCCACATTGTTTCAGTTCCTGTGAAGCACGTAAAGGGTTAATAAACTTCTTGAATGTGGTTTTGAGAACCTTGAGGGGTGTAGTTTTTAGAATGGTGTCACACTTCATTATTTTCTATCATATAGACCCCTCAAAATGACTTCAAATGTGATGTGGTCCCTAAAAAAAAATGGTGTTGTAAAAATGAGAAATTGCTGGTCAACTTTTAACCCTTATAACTCCCTAACAAAAAAAAATTTTGTTTCCAAAATTGTGCTGATGTAAAGTAGACATGTGGGAAATGTTATTTATTAACTATTTTTCGTGACATATCTCTCTGATTTAAGGGCATAAAAATACAAAGTTTGAAAATTGCAAAATTTTAAAAATTTTCGCCATATTTCCGTTTTTTTCATAAATAATCGCAAGTAATATCGAAGAAATGTTACCACTAACATGAAGTACAATATGTCACGAAAAAACAATCTCAGAATCAGCGGGATCCGTTGAAGCGTTCCAGAGTTATAACCTCATAAAGTGACAGTGGTCAGAATTGCAAAAATTGGCTCGGTCATTAAGTACCAAATTGGCTCTGTCACTAAGGGGTTAATATATGTTAACTTTTATTGAGGAAATGGAAAGTTAAACACATATTTTGCCATTTTTTGAGACATTTACCAATTATAATAGATCATTGGGATAATTTGCATCTTCCCTTTAAATCTTTAAAAAGTTGCCAATTATGGTTCATACCATATATTTGTAATATTTTGGTAAATTTTTTATCTTTTCTGCAACTTTTTGAAAAGCGAGTATGGTTTGAGTAGGGTGGCCTAGCATGGTACAGCAAATTAGCATTAAAGAAGCACTCCAATCTGTATATTGTGGCTGTCCTATGTGAGGATGATCTCAGCTGGCAAGTCTCCTGCTTCATTTCACCTCTCGTCAATAGAGGCGCTCTTCCTCTTGGTCTTTTCTCTGTCGACGGCGCACCTCTGCAGGTATCATGCTGATTGACAGCTATTTCAATGCAGCTAGGCAGGGCGGATGCAGCTGTCAATCAAGATGACATCGGAAGAGGCACCCAGTCAACAGAGCAAAGTGAAAGAGAAGACGAAGGTCTGTCGATGTGATATCAGCGGAAGCCACTGAGTGGCCAGTGGGAATGGTTCGTGACTACACTGAGCAGACAGAAAGCACTCATTGGGCAAAATGGGCCGGTAGTTATTAGCTCCATATGCAAAAATGCCAAAAGTCCTTGATAACCCCTAAAGCCAACCTGTGGTTCTTTGTTATTGTGACCTTCATGCACCAGGGTGTGAGCAGATGAATGCCCAAAGGATAGGCCAAATAATGATTACATTAAAAAGGCATCAAATCATGAAAGTGCATTACCCCTTCTCAATCTCAGAGAAGTATAGGTGCTTCTCACAAAATTAGAATATCATCAAAAAGTTAATTTATTTCAGTTCTTCAATATAAAAAGTGAAACTCATATTATATAAAGTCATTACAGAGTGATCTATTTCATGTGTTTATTTCTGTTAATGTTGGTGATTATGACTTACAGCCAATGAAAAGCCCAAAAGTCATTATCTCAGTAAATTAGAATACTTTTTAACACCAGCTTGAAAAATGATTTTAAAATCCGAAATGTTGGCCTACTGAAATGTATGTTCAGTAAATGCACTCAATACTTGGTCGGGGCTCCTTTTGCATCAATTACTGCATCAATGTGGCATAGCATGGAGGCGATCAGCCTGTGGCACTCCTGAGGTGTTATGGAAGCCCAGGTTACTTTGATAGCAGCCTTAAGCTTGTCTGCATTGTTGGGTCTGATGTCTCTCATCTTCCTCTTGACAATACCCCATAGATTCTCTATATTGTTAAGGTCTGGAGAGTTTGCTGGCCAATCAAGCACAGAGATACTGGTGTTTTTAAACCAGGTATTGGTACTTTTGGCAGTATGGACAGGTGCCAAGTCCTGCTGGTGAATGAAATTTCCATCCTCAAAAAGCTTGTCGGCAGAGGGAAGCATGAGGTGCTCTAAAATTTCCATGTAGACGGCTGCGCTGACTTTGGTCTTGATAAAACACAGTGAACCTACACCAGCAAATGACATGGCTCCCCAAACCATCACTGATTGTGGAAACTTCACACTAGTCCTCAATCAGCTTGGATTGAGGCCTCTCCGCTTTTCCTCCAGACTCTGGGACCTTGATTTCCAAATGAAATGCAAAATTTACTTTAATCTGAAAACAACGCATTTAACCACTGAGCAACAGTCCAGTTCTTTTTCTCCTTGGCCCAGGTAAGTCGCTTCTGGCGTTGTCTATTGGTCATGAGTGACTTGACACAAGCAATGCAAGACTTGTAGGCCATGTCTTGGATACGTCTGTGTGTGGTGGCTCTTGAAGCAATGACTCCAGCAACAGTCCACTCCTTGTGAATCTTCCCCAAATTTTTGAATGGCCTTTTCTTAACAATCCTTTCAAGGCTGCAGTTATCCCTGTTGCTTGTGCACATTATTCTACCACACTTTTTCCTTCCACTCAACTTTCCATTAACCCCTTTACCCCCAAGGGTGGTTTGCACGTTAATGACCGGGCTAATTTTTGCAATTCTGACCACTGTCCCTTTATGAGGTTATAACTCTGGAACGCTTCAACGGATCCCAGTGATTCTGACACTGTTTTCTCGTGACATATTGTACTTTATGATAGTGGTAAAAATTCTTTGATAGTACCTGTGTTTATTTGTGAAAAAAATGGAAATTTGGCGAAAATTATGAAAATTTTGCAATTTTACAACTTTGAATTTTTATGCAATTAAATCACAGAGATATGTCACACAAAATACTTAATAAGTAACATTTCTCACATGTCTACTTTACATCAGCACAATTTTGGAACCAAAATTTTTTTTTGTTAGGGAGTTATAAGGGTTAAAAGTTGACCAGCAATTTCTCATTTTTACAACACCATTTTTTTTAGGGACCACATCTCATTTGAAGTCCTTTTGAGGGGTCTATTTGATAGAAAATACCCAAGTGTGACACCATTCTAAAAACTGCACCCCTCATGGTGCTCAAAACCATATTCAAGAAGTTTATTAACCCTTCTGGTGCTTCACAGGAATTTTTGGAATGTTTAAATAAAAATGAACATTTAACTTTTTTCCACAAAAAAATTACTTCAGCTCCAATTTGTTTTATTTTACTAAGGGTAACAGGAGAAAATGGACCCCAAAAGTTGTTGTACAATTTGTCCTGAGTACACCGATACCCCATATGTGGGGGTAAACCACTGTTTGGGCGCATGACAGAGCTCGGAACCGAAGGAGCGCCATTTGACTTTTCAATGCAAAATTGACTGGAATCGAGATGGGACACCATGTTGCGTTTGGAGAGCCACTGATGTGCATAAACATTGAAACCCCCCACAAGTGACACCATTTTGGAAAGTAGACCCCCTAAGGAACTTATCTAGAGGGGTGGTGAGCGCTTTGACCCACCAAGTGCTTCACAGAAGTTTATAATGCAGAACCGTAAAAATAAAAAATCATATTTTTTCACAAAAATTATCTTTTCGCCCCCAATTTTTTATTTTCCCAAGGGTAAGAGAAGAAATTGGATGCCAAAACTTGTTGTACAATTTGTCCTGAGTACGCTGATACCCCATATGTGCGGGTAAACCACTGTTTGGGCGCATGGGAGAGCTCTGAAGGGAAGGAGCGCCGTTTGACTTTTCAATGCAAAATTGACAGGAATTGAGATGGGACGCTATGTTGCGTTTGGAGAGCCACTGATGTGCCTAAACATTGAAACCCCCCACAAGTGACACCATTTTGGAATGTAGACCCCCTAAGGAACTTATCTAGATGTGTGGTGAGCACTTTGACCCACCAAGTGCTTCACAGAAGTTTATAATGCAGAACCGTAAAAATGAAAAATCATATTTTTTCACAAAAATTATCTTTTTGCCCCCAATTTTTTATTTTCCCAAGGGTAAGAGAAGAAATTGGACCATAAAACTTGTTGTACAATTTGTCCTGAGTACGCTGATACCCCATATGTGGGGGTAAACCACTGTTTGGGCGCATGGGAGAGATCGGAAGGGAAGGAGCGCCGTTTGATTTTTCAATGCAAAATTGACAGGAATTAAGATGGGACGCCATGTTGCGTTTAGAGAGCCACTGATGTGCCTAAACATTGAAACCCCCCACAAGTGACACCATTTTGGAAAGTAAACCCCCTAAGGAACTTATCTAGATGTGTGGTGAGCACTTTGACCCACCAAGGGCTTCACAGAAGTTTATAATGCAGAGCCGTAAAAATAAAACAAAAATTTTTTCCCACAAAAATTATTTTTTTAGCCCTCAGTTTTGTATTTTCCCGAGGGTAACAGGAGAAATTGGACCCCAAAATTTGTTGTCCAATTTGTCCTGAGTGCGCTGATACCCCATAAGTTGGGGGGAACCACTGTTTGGGCGCATGGGAGGGCTCGGAAGGGAAGGAGCTCCATTTGGAATGCAGACTTAGATGGAATGGTCTGCAGGTGTCACATTGCGTTTGCAGAGCCCCTAATGTACCTAAACAGTAGAAACCCCCCACAAGTGACACCATTTTGGAAACTAGACACCCTAAGGAACTCATCTAGATGTGTTGTGAGAGCTTTGAACCCCCAAGTGTTTCACTACAGTTTGTAACGCAGAGCCGTGAAAATAAAAAAAAAAACTTTCCCCAAAAAATTATTTTTTAGCCCCCAGTTTTGTATTTTCCCAAGGGTAACAGGAGAAATTGGACCCCAAAAGTTGTTGTCCATTTTGTCCTGAATATGCTGATACCCCATATGTTGGGGTAAACCCCTGTTTGGGCACACGGGAGAGCTCGGAAAGGAAGGAGCACTGTTTTACTTTTTCAATTGGCTGGAATTGAGATCGGATGCCATGTCGCGTTTGGAGAGCCCCTGATGTGCCTAAACAGTGGAAACCCCCCAATTATAACTGAAACCCCTAATCCAAACACACCCCTAACCCTAATTCCAACGGTAACCCTAACCACACCTCTAACCCTGACACACCCCTAACCCTAATCCCAACCCTATTCCCAACTGTAAATGTAATCTAAACCCTAACCCTAACTTTAGCCCCAACCCTAACTGTAGCCCCAACCCTAACCTTAGCCCTAACCATAGCCCTAACCCTAGCCCTAACCCTAGCCCTAACCCTTGCCCTAACCCTAACCCTAGCCCTAACCCTAGCCCTAACCCTAGCCCTAATGGGAAAATGGAAATAAATAATTTTTTTTAATTTTTCCCTAACTAAGGGGGTAATGAAGGGGGGTTTAATTTACTTTTATAGCAAGTTTTTTAGCGGATTTTTATGATTGGGGGCCGTCACACACTGAAAGACGCTTTTTATTGCAAAAAATATTTTTTGCGTTACCACATTTTGAGAGCTATAATTTTTCCATATTTTGGTCCACAGAGCCATGTGAGGTCTTTTTTTTTGCGGGACGAGTTGAGGTTTTTATTGTTAACATTTTCAGGCACGTCACATTTTTTGATCGCTTTTTATTCCGATTTTTGTGAGGAAGAATGACCAAAAACCAGCTATTCATGAATTTCTTTTGGGGGAGGCGTTTATACCGTTCCGCGTTTGGTAAAATTGATAAAGCAGTTTTATTCTTCGGGTCAGTACGATTACAGCGACACCTCATTTATATCATTTTTTTATGTTTTGGCGCTTTTATACGATAACTATTTTACAGAAAAAATAATTATTTTTTCATTGCTTTATTCTCAGGACTGTAACTTTTTTATTTTTTTGCTGATGATGCTGTATGGTGGCTCGTTTTTTGCGGGACAAGATGACGTTTTTCGAGGTACCATGGTTATTTATATCTGTCTTATTGATCGCATGTTATTCCACTTTTTGTTCGGCAGTATGATAATAAAGTGTTGTTTTTTGCCTCGTTTTTTTTTTTTCTTACGGTGTTTACTGAAGGGGTTAACTAGTGGGCCAGTTTTATAGGTCGGGTCGTTACGGACGTGGCGATACTAAATATGTGTATTTTTATTGGGTTTTTTTTTATTTAGATGAAGAAATGTATTTATGGGAATAATTTTTTTTTTTTCATTATTTAGGAATATTTTTTTTTATTTTTTTTTTACACATTTGGAAAAAATTTTTTTAACTTTTTTATTTTGTCCCAGGTGGGGACATCACAGATCGGTGATCTGACAGTTTGCATAGCACTCTGTCAGATCACTGATCTGACTTACAGTGCTGCAGGCTTCACAGTGCCTGCTCTGAGCAGGCTCTGTGAAGCCACCTCCCTCCCTGCAGGACCCGGATCCGCGGCCATCTTGGATCCGGGCCTGGAGCAAGCAGGGAGGGAGGTAAGACCCTCGCAGCAACGTGATCATATTGCGTTGCTGTGGGGGGCTCAGGGAATCCCGCAAGGAGCCCCCTCCCTGCGCGATGCTTCTCTGCACCGCCGGCACATCGCGATCATCTTTGATCGCGGTGTGCCGGGGGTTAATCTGCCGGGGGCGGTCCGTGACCGCTCCTGGCACATAGTGCCGGATGTGAGCTGCGATAAGCAGCTGACACCCGGCCGCAATCGGCGGCGCTTCCCCCGTGAGCGCTGCCGATCGCATATGACGTACTATCCCGTCGAGGGTCAGATAGGCCCAGGTGTTGTGAATTCCACTCTTGGGCTCCCTCCGGTGGTTGTAAGTGGCACTTTTGTGAGTTCTGCTCTTGGGCTCCCTCTTGTGGTTTCTAGTGGTATGGCTGCTCCTTGGAGTTAGCTGTCATCAGCTGCATCCACTTATTGTCCGCTATTTAAGTCTGGCTCTTTCTTCATCCTGTGCCACTTGTCTATGTTCCTGGCTGGATTCACATCTCTGATTGGATTCTCCTGGTTTCCTGACCAGTTCTGCAAAGATAAGTTCTGGCTTTGCTCATTTCAGTCCACATGTTGTGGACTTATTGTTCTGTGCATTCTATATTTGTCCAGCTTGTCAGTATGGATTTTTTCTGTTAGCTGGAAGCTCTGGGAAGCAGATTTACCCTCCACACCTTTAGTCAGGTGTGGAGATTTTGTAAACTCTGTGTGGATTGTTTTGTAGTTTTTATACTGACCGCACAGTATCCTTTCCTGTCCTATCTATCGAGCTAGACTGGCCTCCTATGCTAAAATCTGATTTCATTTCTGCGTATGTTATTTTCCCCTCCTCTCACCATCAATATTTGTGGGGGGCTATCTTTCCTTTGGGGATTTTCTCTGAGGCAAGATAGGTTTCCTGTTTCCATCTTTAGGGGAAGTTAGATCTTAGGCTGTGCCGAGGGGTCTAGGGAGCGTCAGGTACCCCCCACGGCTATTTCTAGTTGCGCTGCTAGGTTCAGGGTTTGCGGTCAGTACAGATACCACCTCCTTCAGAGCTTGTCTCATGTTGTTCCTAAACCACCAAATCATAACACCCAGGGCACCTCGGCGGGATAGTACGTCTTAGGTCAGAAAGGGGTTAATATGCTTGGATGCAGCACTCTGTGAACAGCCAGCTTGTTTAGCAATGACCTCCTTGTGGAGTGTGTCAATGACTGCCTTCTGGACATCTGTCAGTAGTCTTCCCCATGATTGTGGAGCCTACTGAAACAGACTAAGGGACCTTTTTAAATGCTTAGGAAGCTGTTGCAGGTTTTTTTTGGTAATTATTGTAATTTACTGAGTTAATGACTTTTGGATTTATATTGACTGTAAGCTATAATCATCAACATTAACAGAAATAAACACTTGAAATATATCACTCTGTTTGTAATGTCCCTATAAAATACTGTATATGAGTTTCACTTTTTGTATTGAAGAACTGAAATAAACTTTTTGATGATATTCTAATTTTGTGAGAAGCACCTGTATATGTACCGCCCGTGCAGTATGCAAGTACATGTCAAAATCCTGTATAGTGTCATATGTGGGGATAAGCTACATAGGAAATAAATGCATTTATAAATGCATTTAGCAGTGAATCACACTAGTGTAGGTCATAGGCCCTCCACTGTGAGCCTCATACATCTGCACTGCAACATTAATGTTATGAATGTGATGAGTGTGTTTAGCACTATGTCTGTCTGGATTATGTATTTTAGGCAATGTTCACATCTTGCACCTATTATATCCTGTGAACCTGCCATCTCTACTGACCCTCAACTGTACAAATGCAAGCTGGACAAAACCGAAAAAAAAAACAGAAGGGCCCTCTGCTGGTCATGTGTACATATTACATTTGGAGAAATTATTTGATCTCATGTAAAATAGTAAAATAAGACAAACGTGAAGCAGGTTTATTAAGTACATTATAAAAGTACTTTTTTTAATATTTAAAGTGAAAATTATTTCAGATTTCAAAATATAAACTACATCCATTATTAACCCCTTTACTCTAAAGGGTGGTTTGCACGTTAATGACTGGGCCAATTTTTACAATTCTGACCACTGTCCCTTTATGCGGTTATAACTCTGGAACGCTTCAACGGATCCCAGTAATTTTGACACTGTTTTCTCGTGACATATTGTACTTCATGTTAGTTGTAAAATTTCTTTGATATTATCTGCGTATATTTGTGAAAAAAACAGGAATTTGGCTAAAATTTTGAAAATTTCGCAATATTCCAACTTTGAATTTGTATGCCCTTAAATCACAGAGATATGTCACACAAAATACTTAATAAGCAACATTTCCCACGTGTCTACTTTACATCAGCACAATTTTGGAACCAATTTTTTTTAGTTTGGGAGTTATAATGGTTAAAAGTTGACCAGCAATTTCTCATTTTTACAACACCATTTTTTTAGGGACTACATCACATTTGAAGTCACTTTCAGGGGTCTATATGATAGAAAATACGCAAGTGTTACACCATTCTAAAAACTGCACCTCTCAAGGTGCTCAAAACCACATTCAAGAAGTTTATTAACCCTTCAGGTATTTCACAGGAATTTTCAGAAGGTTTAAAAAAATGAACATTTAATTTTTTTTCACAAAAAATTATAATTTAGCTCCAATTTGTTTTATTTTACCAAGATTAACAGTTGAAATTGGACCCCAAAAGTTGTTGTACAATTTGTTCTGAGTATGCTGATGCCCCATATGTGCGGGTAAACCACTGTTTGGGCGTATGGCAGAGCTCGGAAGGGAAGGAGCGCCATTTGACTTTCCATTGCAAAATTGACGGGATTTGAGATGGGACGCCATGTCGTGTTTGGAGAACCCCTGATAGGCCTAAACATTGAAATCCCCACAAGTGACACCATTTTGGAAAGTAGACCCCCTAAGGAAATTATCTAGATGTGTGGTGAGCACTTTCAGCCACCAAGTGCTTCACAGAAGTTCATAATGTAGAGCTGTAAAAATAAAAAATCATATTTTTTCACAAAAATAATATTTTCGCCCCCAATGTTTTATTTTCCCAAGGGTAACAGAAGAATTTGGACCCCAAAAGTTGTTGTGCAATTTGTCCTGAGTACGCTGATACCCCATATGTGGGGTAAACCACTGTTTGGGCTCATGGAAGAGTTTGGAAGGGAAGGAGCGCTGTTTGACTTTTCAATGCAAAATTGACTGGAGTTGAGATGGTCGCCATGTCGCGTTTGGAGAGCCCCTGATGTGCCTAAACATTGAAACCCCCCCACAAGTGACTCCATTTTGTAAAGTAGACCCCTAAGGAACTTATCTAGATGTGTGGTGAGCACTTTGAACCCCTAAGTGTTTCACTACAGTTTATAACGCAGAGCCGTGAAAATAAAAATTATTTTTTTTCCACAAAAATTATGTTTTAGCTCCCAGTTTTGTATTTTCCCAAGGGTAACAGGAGAAATTGGACCCCAAAAGTTGTTGTACAACTTGTCCTGAGTACGCTGATACCCCAAATATGGGAGAAAACTACTGTTTGGGCACATGGCAGAGCTCGGAAGGGAAGAAGAGCCGTTTGGAATGCACACTGTGATGGAATGGTCTGCAGGCGTCACATTGCGTTTGCAGAGCCCCTGATGTACCTAAACAGAATAAAACCCCCACAAGTGACCCCATATTGGAAACTAGACCCCCAAGGAACTTATCAAGATGTGTTGTGAGAACTTTGAACCCCAAGTGTTTTACTGCAGTTTATAATGCACAGCCGTGAAAATAACAATTCTTTTTTTTTTTCCACAAAAATTATATTTTAGCCCCCAGTTTTGTATTTTCCCAAGGGTAACAGGAGAAACTGGATGCCAAAAGTTGTTTTCCAATTTGTCCTGAGTACGCTCATACCCCATATGTGGGGGGAACCACCGTTTGGGCGCATGGCAGAGCTTGGAAGGGAAGGAGCTCTGTTTGGAATGCAGACTTAGATGGAATGGTCTGCAGGCATCACATTGCGTTTGCAGAGCCCCTGATGTACCTAAACAGTAGAAACCCCCCACAAGTGACCCCATATTGGAAACTAGACTCCCAAAGGAACTTATCTAGATGTGTTGTGAGAACTTTGAACCCTCAAGTGTTTCACTACAGTGTATAACGCAGAGCCGTGAAAATAAAAAATCTTTTTTTCCACAAAAATTATATTTTAGCCCGTTTTGTATTTTCCCAAGGGTAAGAGAAGAAATTGGACCCCAAAAGTTGTTGTCCAATTTGTCCTGAGTACGCTGATACCCAATATGTGGGGGGGGGGAACCACTGTTTGGGCGCATGGCAGAGCTCAGAAGGGAAGGAGCGCCATTTGTAATGCAGACTCAGATAGATTGGTCTGCAGGCATCACATTGCATTTGCAGAGCCCCTGATGTAACTAAACAGTAGAAACCCCCCACAGTTGACCCCATATTGGAAACTAGACCCCCCAAGGAACTTATCTAGATGTGTTGTGAGAACTTTGAACCCCCAAGTGTTTCACTACAGTTTATAACGCAGAGCCGTGAAAATAAAAAATCCTTTTTTTTTCCACAAAAATTATTATTTAGCCCCCAGTTTTGTATTTTTCCAAGGGAAACAGGAGAAATTGGATGCCAAAAGTTGTTGTCCAATGTGTACTGAGTACGCTGATACCCCATATGTTGGGGTAAACCCCTGTTTGGGCGCATGGGAGAGCTCGAAAGGGAAGGAGCACTGTTTTACTTTTCCAACGCAGAATTGGCTGGAATTGAGGTCAGACGACATGTCGCGTTTGGAGAGCCCCTGATGTGCCTAAACAGTGGAAACCCCCAATTATAACTGAAACCCTAATCCAAACACACCCCTAACCCTAATCTCAATGGTAACCCTAACCACACCCCTAACCCTGACAAACCCCTAACCCTAATCCCAACCCTATTGCCAACCGTAGATATAATCCAAACCCTAACTTTAGCCCCAACCCTAACCCTAGCCCCAACCCTAACCCTAACTTTAGCCCCAACCCTAACTGTAGCCCTAACCTTAACCCTAGCCCTAACCCCAGCCCTAACCCTAACCCCAGCCCTAACCCCAGCCCTAACCCTTACCCTAATGTTAAAATGGAAATAAATACATTTTTTTAATTATTTAATTTTTCCCTAACTAAGGGGGTGATGAAGGGGGTTTGATTTACTATTTATAGCTGGTTTTTATCTGATTTTTATGACTGGCAGCCGTCACACACTAAAAGACGCTTTTTATTGCAAAAAATATTTTTTGCGTTACCACTAGTGTTGAGCATTCCGATACCGAGTTCCGATACTTTTAGTATATCGGATACTGGAATTGGAAGTTCCCATAATGCTAAGTTTATTTAATTCAGCCAATGAGGAATGATTACAAGTGTGGGCACATCCTGTTCTGCATGGTGGGCATGTAACTACTGGCATGGCTGTGATTGGCTGCTCAAATGATGTCACGATGCCCTATAAAAGTCGCTGCCGCCATTTTGGGTTCACTCTGCTGTGAATTCAGTTAGGGACAGGACGCTGTGTTGTGACTGAGGGCCAGTTTTGAGATAGCGATTTGCTTCATTGTGCTTTACCCAGGCTAATTTAGCAACCGCTGTCTGAGAACCTTGCTTTTGCCTTGCAGCGCTGTTCACAGCTGTCTGCAAGGTCTCTGTGTGTGTGAGTGCAGCTCTGTAGTCTGTCCACAGCCACAGCCGGTCTTGGTCAGCTCAGGGTGCATCACTGCCTCATACTGCTCAAACCATTGTTCTTTTTGCAATTAGTGCAGCCTGCTGCACATTTTTTCAAATGTATCCTATTAATGGCTTTCCCTCCATATCCTGCTAGATTGTGGAAAAACACTATATAGGATTACGTAGAGGAGCTTGTTTTGGCCTTGCAGCGCCGTTCACGGCTGTCTGCATGGTCTGTGTGTGAGTGCAGCTCACTCTGTAGTCTATTCTACCGCCACAGCCGATTGTAGTCAGCTCAGGGTGCGTCACTGCCTCATACCGTTCCATTGTCCGTTTCTCAATTAGTGCAGCCTGCTGCACAGTTTTTCAAATTAATCCTATTAGTGGCTTTCCCTCCGTATCCAGCTAGTTTGTGGAAAAACACTATATAGGATTACATAGAGGAGCTTGTTTTGGCCTTGCAGCACCGTTCACGGCTGTCTACACGGTCTGTGTGTAAGTGCAGCTCACTCTGTAGTCTGTTCTGCAAAAAAAAAAAAATAATAATAAAGTTCACCAAACACACCACTTTACAGTTGTGTAGGCCACATTAGCTCATATTAAAGTGTAGTCCACACTTTATAAAATTAGTGTTTCTTATACCCTATTAGCAGCTGTTCAGGAATAAGCACACTAAGCCCTTAGTACTTTTCTGCCTATCTTTATCAGTGTACCAAGATGAAGAAGGCAGGGAGTAAGGTGTTATGACCTGGTGGTTAGGAGCACCCGACCTGATAGTTAAACTCATACAGGACAAGCTCTGGGATGTGGGAGCTCTGCTGACCGCAAGCCCTAATCCTATCGCACACACTAAAAATAGCCGTGGAGCGCTCCTGACGCTCCCTAGGCGCCTCGTCACAGCCTCAGAGCTAGCTAGCCCTAGAGATAGAAAATAAAGCCTACCTTGCCCGAGAGAAATTCCCCAAAGGAATAGGCAGCCCCCCACATATAATCACTGTGAGTAAAGATGAAAGTCACAAACGCAGAAATGAAATAGGTTTCAGCAAAGGGAGGCCATACTTACTAAATAGACAGAGGATAGGAAAGGAATCTTTGCGGTCAGCACAAAAACCTACAAAAGACCACGCAGAGTGTGCAAAAGGGTCCTCCGCACCGACTCACGGTGCGGGGTGCCACTCTGCATCCCAGAGCTTCCAGCTAGCAAGACAAAATCAGGAAAACCAGCTGGACAAAGAAACAATGAGCAAAAATAACAATAAGGAACTTAGCTTCTGCAGGAGAAGACAGGTCACCAGGCAGATCCAGGAGCGAACTGAACCAATGCTAAAACATTGACAGCTGGCATGGAGTAACGATCTGAGTGGAGTTAAATAGAGAAGCCAACCAAAGGATAAACCACGTCACCTGTGTAAGGAACCTCAGAAGCAGCAGCTTCACTCATAGCCACCAGAGGGAGCCCATAGACAGAACTCGCCGAAGTACCATTCACGACCACAGGAGGGAGTTCGACAACAGAATTCACAACAGTTAGGCACGTGGTCGTGGAGCAGGGAGAGGACGTGGGGATTCTGTGCCTGCTGCGGGCACCGGTGACTCATCATCCCCCAGTTTTAGCAGGGAACAGACCTCCATACGCAGCTTTGTAGGAGCTCGCCGTACCCCGCTGCTGCGGGACGATCAAATTGAAGCCGTTGTCGGATGGATGGCAGCTAACGCATCGACTTCAATTAGTGCCACATCCTCTTAGGTACAGAGCACTGAAGAGCAACCATCTGTCTCTTCACCACCTGCCAAATTTCCCAGGCAGTCAGAGAGCCCAGGACAGGAGCCATCTCTACTTCTGTTCTCTGAATCTCTTGGCTTGGAAATAGGGGGCCAGCCAAGCAGCATTCTAGAATGTGAAAAAGAGGCAGTATGCAGTGATGCCCAACAGCTTTGTCTCTCTGAATCTGAAGAGGCGGGTGGGACAGTGACTCTGGTCAGCACACCTCAGTATCCATCTGATGATGAGACTCAGGTGCCACTTTCTGGTGCGTACTCTGCTGCCGAGACTACCCAGGAGAAGCAGTTGGTGAAAGAGGTTAGCGTAGATGATGAGGTCCTTGACCCATCATTGCGTGAGGTACAGGAAGGTGGTGGGAGCAGCTCTGAGGAAGAGATTCCCCGAACGGCCCAAAGAGGGAGGGGGAAGACTGCGGTGCCTGTAGCCTCCACTTCGGCACCCTTTAGGAGCATGCCTCTTCCGAAAGCCAAAGTGGGCGCTCCCAAGACTTGCAGTGCCTGGTCCTTTTTTGACACAGTTGCAGCTGACATTTGCTTTGTCAAATGCAAGCTGTGTCATCAGAAAATCAAACGAGGGAAAAGTGTCAGCAACCTCAATACCACAAATATGTGGAAACATGTGCGGACCAAGCACGCGGTGGAGTTACAAAAACACACTGAAGACCTAGGCCAACCTACAGCGGCAAATACCCCAAAGAAAATATTTACTGACAACAAGTTCAGAAATTTCATTAATAAATTTTATTATTTAAGAAAGACATAGCACAATTAATAACATTTTTATTAAACTGTATATATATATATATATATATATATATATATATATATATATATATATATATAATTAATCTAGAATAAAATACACATAGACAGAAAATAATATATAAAATATAAACCAGTATGTGGGGGGGCTACGACACACAAAAACCGATTGATACAAAGACCAATAATATATACCAAGTGGATACAAATATGATCATATAAAAATATATTAAATTAAATGATATCACGGCTGACATATATATAAAATTATTTACAATGAAATATACAAAATGTAAATAAAAATAACATTCAATAAATAATATTTCATGTTATACAATAAAAAATTTTTTTGCAATTCAATATGTGCACATAAACCAAATCTAAAAGTATTTCAATGAGATACAATAATAATCAAATGTACATCCACACTCGAAAAGCCTATAATTGATACATCATTGGCAGTATGGCAATATATGTGTATGAATAATGTACACAAAAAACAGTGTAAAAATGAAATAAGTGAAAAACAGCTATATACAAAAAATGCTATAAATCATACAAAAATAGAATTTAATAAAAGAGTGTACGTGATAATAAATCTTATGAATATATAAATATATATCATGTATAAATATATCCAATGTAAATATAAATAATAAAGTGATAAAAAGATATATGTAATAAATGATATGTGACTATGAAAGTGTTGAGTAATATAATATGTATGATTATAGCGTTAGTGCTATATGATTAAAATGAAGTGAAAATAATATACTGTCAATCCAATGATGTAACAATAATAAGTAAATAAGGAAAAAATAATATAAAAATAATATATAATTTAATAAGTAACCAGTAGTATATCAAAAGTATGGAAATGACATCTGATGAAATTCGATCTCATAAAAAGTCCTGCACGAGGTAGACATATAAGTGGTCTGAGTAAAAAATGAACACAAATGAAACAACAATAATATGTAAGCCGTGTATACCAACCAGCATATGCGTGTCACAGCCCCCTCACACACCACTCCAACGCACGTTTCGCAACCGCTTCGTCAGGGAGTGGCGTGTGTAGGGCGCGACCGCATAATATAGCATCCAAACATCTGTAAGCTATCAAGCAAACCGGGACGCTATGATTACATGGCGCCGAAGCAGGGCACGCATCCGCCTCCGTCCCCGGAGCCGAAAACCGGAAGTACGTCACCGAGTGCGGCCAAAGGTCACAGTCAGCGGCGCACTGGGTTCCCAGCAACAGGACGGAGCGCACGCACGCGCAGATCGGCGCTCAGCGTACCCACAGCCATATTAATTAAGGGAGCAACTAAGGGCATAAGACGAATTATAACTGATCATAGCAATTAGTATACCAGCTACCGAAATACTAATACCCCACTTGTATACAATAACCTGGAATAAAATTTACCACATATACAGCATGAAAGTCATATGAAATATATATATAAGTAAGGATTTAATTTATCCAAGAGAATTTTATTATTGGGAAAATGCATAAAAAATACATTAAACAAGGGGGAAAGAATATGATAATTATAACTTGAAAATGAAGAGAATGTTTTTATTATACATAAAAAATATTAATAAATGAATGAAAAAAATATAAAAAATAATATACAAAAATAAGGTCCAGCCCAAAGAAACCAAATATAAGAAAAATATTTATTAAATGCAAAAAATAATAAAAAATAAAAATAAGAAATGTAGATTAAGCATATAAAGAGCTCATGAAAATAATAAAGTAATCCAGATGCAATTACACCTACTGAAAAAAAGTTTATTTATATATTATAAATGCGGACAAAGGGAATCTACAACTATAGGAGGAACACAAAAAAATTATTTATTTATTTATTTATTCATAAAGACTAGACTGTATGGGAAGAATATTTCGATTAAACAGTTAAAAACGCAAAATATGAAAAATGAAAAATGAAACAAAAAATAAAAAATAAAAATAAAAAAATAAAAAACAAATAATACAGGGAAAATAGAAAAAATAACGATGTATAAGTATATGTATAAATAATAAAAAAATAAATAAATAAAATAAAAAAAGTGTAATAAAGTATGAAATTAATAGATAAATAAAAAATAAGAGGAAATAATATAATGAAAAATGTAACCAAGGTGATCAATAATTAAATTTAATGGTGTTGCAAAAAATGTAATGTGAATAGAAACAGAGAAATAAAAAAATAAAAATAAATAAAGAATAATAATGATAAGAAAAACAGAAGAAGGAAATTAATCCCTACAGGAGAAAAATCAATAAAGCAAGAGAACTATTTATGAAAGCCTACAGAGGTGTCAAGTAGCCACAATGTGCAGAATGCACTGTGATATATCATAACTCACTGAATAAAAAAATGTTTTCCTTTATTCCTACACAAAGAAGCGCAAAACAGATAGCGGGAAGGCAGCCAGGTCTATAAAAACCTAGAAAAACCCCATTGTTCATTAAGGCCTAAGGGATTCATGCTTTGTAGCAGGGTGATCCACTTACATTCTTTTTGTGCAAGTCTCTTGCTGACATCCCCCCTTCTATTGCCCAAATGTAACCGGTCTATACCTTTGACTTGAAGTAACCTACAGCTGCAGCTACCACCTCTTCAGCTCGTGTTGTAGCTTCTTCCTCCTGCTCACAGGATCGCCATGGAAGAACCTCTGGCACCGTTGTCCAGAGATCCAGTGTAATTCCACCCACAGCACCACGTTCCCAGTCATCTTCACACTCCCAGCTCACTCTACAGCCATCGGTAGCACAGGCATGGGAGAAAAGGCGGCTATTCTCGAATGCAAGCATTGCAAAACTACTGTCCCTTGAAATGCTCTCATTCAGGCTGGTGGAGACTGACAGCTTCTGTAACTTGATGGCATTGGCAGTCTCACAATACAATGTGCCCAGCCGCTTTTATTTCAGCAGGCAAGCCGTCCCTGCCCTGCAAAAGCATGTGGAGGGAAACATTAAACATGCGCTACTAAACGCCGTCAGTAGCAAGGTCCACCTCACCACCGATGCTGGACCAGTCACCATGGACAGGGACGATACCTTTCCCTCACCGCCCATTGGGTTAATGTTGTGGAGCCGGGTACAGATCGTGAGAGTGGCGCTCTACGTGTTCTGCCAACTCTTAGGATTGCAGGAATCCAGTCTGTGCATATTGACTCCTCCTCATACTCCTCATACTCCAGTTCCTCAGAATCATCGCTGCAGGAGCCGTCACGGTCCACCACCACATGGACCCGTGAATGCTTACCTGATCTGACCGATATGAGCACAGCTGTGGCCAAACGTCAACAGGCCGTATTGAAATTAATTTCTTTGGGGAATTGAAGCCACACAGCGCAGGAGCTCTGGAATGCCATCAAGCAGGAGAGCGACGTGTGGTTTGTGCCATCGAATCTCCAGCCAGGCATGGTAGTGTGTCACAATGGCCGAAATCTGTTGGCAGCTCTGGGCCTAGGCAACCTCACTCACATTCCATGTCTGGCACATGTGCTCAACTTGGTCGTTCCGAGTTTTTTGAGGGACTATCCGGATCTTGATGCACTGCTGCCCCATGTCCGCCTAGAGTGTGCTCACTTGCGGCGTTCCAGCATGGCAAGATCGCACATTGCAACTCTGAAGTGCCGATTCCGCCTTCTGGAACATCGCATCATATGTGACCTACCCACCAGGTGGAATTCAACATTACTTATGTTGGAGCGGTTGTGTGAGCAGCAGCCAGCAGTAATGGAGTACCAGCTGCATCAGGCGCAAAAAAGTCGCATTGCGCGCCGTTCAGACTTCACAACCACTGAGTGGGACACTATGAAGGACGTCTGCCAGGTTTTGCGTGCCTTTGATGATTCCACACGGATAGCGAGTGCAGATGATGCACTAGTCAGCATGACTGTCCCCCTTATCTGCCTGCTTGAAAGAACACTGCAAGCGCTAAGGGATGGTGGAAGAGGTGGAGGATGAGGAGTTAGAAATGCCATCTGCTTCTGGACAGTCTGCGCCACATGGTTCCTCACAAAGGCCTAGGCAGGGGACACTCTGTGAGGAGGATGAGGAGGAGTCAATGTAGGAGGAAGAGATCTGTCCAGAGGAGGGAGTTACACAAATCTCCAGTAGTCAGTATGTAGAGCGAGGGTGGGGTGATGCAGAGCAGGCAGAGATCACGCCTCAAGCAGGGGACAGCGTTTCTTGGCCAGTTGGCAGTCTGCAGCACATGGTTGAGTTGATGCTGCAGTTCCTGAGAAAGGACCGCCGCATCGCCCACATTCTTACCACGGCTGATTATTGGGTGTACACCCTCCTAGATCCGCGCTACTGGGACAACTAACAAACCCTCATAACACCGTTGCAGCGGGAGCATAAAATGCAGGAGAACCAAGACACACTGGTGCAGTCCATCATCTTCGCCAGTCCAATCGAGAAGTGCTGCTAGTGCTTTACAAAGCAGCTCAGTGCATCGAGGCAGTGGAGGAAGTTCTGCACAAAGATGGAGCAGAAGCAGTGCCTCAGCACAAGGCAAGACCAGTCTGGCCCAGCAGTGGCAAAGTTTTGTGTGCCCGCCACAAATGTCTACACCATCAAAGACGGGTCCACTCAGCAGGAGGCCACGTTTTTGTCAGATGGTGACAGACTACATGTCTTGCACTCTCAGTGTACTCCCAGACGGCTCTTCCCCCTTCAAATTTTGGGTCTCTAAGCTGGATACATGGCCAGAGCTTAGCCAGTATGCATTGGAGGTGCTGGCTTGCCTTGCTGTTAGTGTATTATTGGAACGTGTCTTTAGTGCCGCAGGTGGTGTCCTAACAGACCGTCGCATGTGACTATCCTCCGATAACGTCGACCGGCTTACTTTTCTGAAAATGAACAAGGCCTGGATCTCATAGGAATTTGCCACTCCTCCAGATTAACTACTTGGTTGGCAACAGTATCCAGGTCTCCTGTTGTGTTTCTACCACCTGAACTTTAATCCCTGGGCTCCAACACCGCCAGTTGCTGCTCAGAAGTGCCGGCTGCACAGTCAACACATGACCCAGTGTTATTGGGGTTCAGTAATGCCAGCTGCTCCCCTGCTGTGTATCCGGCAACGTGTCCAGCGACCGCCACGCTGGCAAAACAACAGACATTAACCTGCCTCCATTGCAGGCCTCGGCCTACACTCTGCTCTTGCTGGATTCCCTGGGCTCCAATACCGCCAATTGGTGCCCGGAAGTGCTGGCTGCACAGAGAAAAACACTTGCTCATGTGTCAATGGGGATCAGTAACGCCAGCTGCTCCCCTGCTGTGTATCCGGCAACGTGTCCAGCTACCGCCACACTGGCACAACAACAGACATTAATCTGCCTCCATTCTGCTCCTCCTGGATTCCCTGGGCTCGAATACCGCCAGTTGGTGCCCGGAAGTGCTGGCTACACAGAGAAAAACACTCGCTCATGTGTCAATGGGGTTCAGCCATGCAGACACAACAGACATTAACCTGCCTCCATTGCAGGCCTCGGCCTACACTTTTCTCCTCCTGCTGTCCCTGGGCACTTACACCGCCAGTTTGTGCTCTGAAGTGCTGTCTGCACAGTCAACACTTGCTGCCGTGTTATTGGGGTTCAGTAACGTCAGCTGATCCCCAGCTGTGTGTGCGGCAATGTGTCATGCGACTGCCACGCTGGCACAACATCAGATATTAAACTCCCTCCAGTGCAGGCTTCGGCCTACACTCTGCTCCTCCTGCTGTCCCTGCGCACTTACACCGCCAGTTGGTGCTCGGAAGTGCTGTCTGCACAGTTAACAGCTGCTCCTCTGTTATTGGGGTTCAGTAACGTCAGCTGATCCCCAGCTGTGTATCCGGCAATGTGTCATGCGACCGCCACGCTGGCACAACAACAGACATTAACCTGCCTCCATCCTGCTCCTCCTGGATTCCCTGGGCTCCAATACCGCCAGTTGGTGCTCGGAAGTGCAGGCTGCACAGAGAAAAACACTCGCTCATGTCTCAGTGGGGTTCAGTAACGCCAACTGTTCCCCTGCTGTGTAGCCAGCAACGTGTCCTGCGACCGCCACGCAGACACAACAGACATTTAACTGCCTCCCGTGCAGGCCTCGGCCTACACTCTGCTCCTCCTAGATTCACTGGGCTCCAATACCGCCAGTTGGTGTTAAGGCTGGCAATCAGGCAACACAGCGTGCAGTAATCAGCGCACATACAGAGATCTGGCAATAACCCAAAACAATAGGACGAGCTCTGAGACGTGGAATCTCTGTAGACTGCAGTACCTGATCTATCCTCACACAACTGGAAGCAGCAGTGGATTGCGCCTATCAACTACCTATGCAACTCGGCACTGCCTGAGGAGCTGACTAGCCTGAAGATAGAAATACAAGCCTGACTTACCTCAGAGAAATACCCCAAAGGAATAGGCAGCCCCCACATATAATGACTGTTAGCAAGATGAAAAGACAAACGTAGGAATGAAATAGATTCAGCAAAGTGAGGCCCGATATTCTAGACAGAGCGAGGATAGCAAAGAGAACTATGCAGTCTACAAAAAACCCTAAAACGAAAACCACGCAAAGGGGCAAAAAGACCCACCGTGCCGAACTAACAGCACGGCGGTGCACCCCTTTGCTTCTCAGAGCTTCCAGCAAAAGATAATAACAAGCTGGACAGAAAAAACAGAAAACAAACTAGAAGCACTTATCTAGCAGAGCAGCAGGCCCAAGGAAAGATGCAGTAGCTCAGATCCAACACTGGAACATTGACAAGGAGCAAGGAAGACAGACTCAGGTGGAGCTAAATAGCAAGGCAGCCAACGAGCTCACCAAAACACCTGAGGGAGGAAGCCCAGAGACTGCAATACCACTTGTGACCACAGAAGTGAACTCAGCCACAGAATTCACAACAGTACCCCCCCCTTGAGGAGGGGTCACCGAACCCTCACCAGAACCCCCAGGCCGACCAGGATGAGCCACATGAAAGGCACGAACAAGATCTGGGGCATGGACATCAGAGGCAAAAACCCAGGAATTATCTTCCTGAGCATAACCCTTCCATTTGACCAGATACTGGAGTTTCCGTCTAGAGACACGAGAATCCAAAATCTTCTCCACAATATACTCCAATTCCCCCTCCACCAAAACAGGGGCAGGAGGCTCCACAGATGGAACCATAGGTGCCACGTATCTCCTCAACAACGACCTATGGAATACATTATGTATGGAAAAGGAGTCTGGGAGGGTCAGACGAAAAGACACCGGATTGAGAATCTCAGAAATCCTATACGGACCAATAAAACGAGGTTTAAATTTAGGAGAGGAAACCTTCATAGGTATATGACGAGAAGATAACCAAACCAGATTCCCAACACGAAGTCGGGGTCCCACACGGCGTCTGCGATTAGCGAAAAGCTGAGCCTTCTCCTGGGACAAGGTCAAATTGTCCACTACCTGAGTCCAGATCTGCTGCAACCTGTCCACCACATAATCCACACCAGGACAGTCCGAAGACTCAACCTGTCCTGAAGAGAAACGAGGATGGAACCCAGAATTGCAGAAAAATGGAGAGACCAAGGTAGCCGAGCTGGCCCGATTATTAAGGGCGAACTCAGCCAACGGCAAAAATGACACCCAATCATCCTGGTCAGCGGAAACAAAACATCTCAGATATGTTTCCAAGGTCTGATTGGTTCGTTCGGTCTGGCCATTAGTCTGAGGATGGAAGGCCGAGGAAAAAGATAGGTCAATGCCCATCCTACCACAAAAGGCTCGCCAGAACCTCGAGACAAACTGGGAACCTCTGTCAGAAACAATATTCTCAGGAATGCCATGTAAACGAACCACATGCTGGAAGAACAAAGGCACCAAATCAGAGGAGGAAGGCAATTTAACCAAGGGCACCAGATGGACCATTTTAGAAAAGCGATCACAGACCACCCAAATGACAGACATCTTTTGAGAAACGGGAAGGTCAGAAATGAAATCCATCGAAATATGTGTCCAAGGCCTCTTCGGGACCGGCAAGGGCAAAAGCAACCCACTGGCACGTGAACAGCAGGGCTTAGCCCTAGCACAAATTCCACAGGACTGCACAAAAGCACGCACATCCCGTGACAGAGATGGCCACCAGAAGGATCTAGCAACCAACTCCCTGGTACCAAAGATTCCTGGATGACCGGCCAGCACCGAACAATGAAGTTCAGAGATAACTTTACTAGTCCACCTATCAGGGACGAACAGTTTCTCGGCCGGACAACGATCAGGTTTATTAGCCTGAAATTTCTGCAACACTCTCCGCAAATCAGGGGAGATGGCAGACACAATGACTCCTTCCTTGAGGATACTCGCCGGCTCAGATAACCCCGGAAAGTCGGGCACAAAACTCCTAGACAGAGCATCCGCCTTCACATTTTTAGAGCCCGGAAGGTATGAAATCACAAAATCAAAACGAGCAAAAAATAACGACCAACGGGCCTGTCTAGGATTCAAGCGCTTGGCAGACTCAAGATAAGTAAGGTTCTTATGATCAGTCAAAACCACCACGCGATGCTTAGCACCCTCAAGCCAATGACGCCACTCCTCGAATGCCCACTTCATGGCCAGCAACTCTCGGTTGCCCACATCATAATTACGCTCAGCAGCAGAAAATTTCCTGGAAAAGAAAGCACATGGTTTGAACACTGAGCAACCAGAACCTCTCTGTGACAAAACCGCCCCTGCACCAATCTCAGAAGCATCAACCTCGACCTGGAACGGAAGAGAAACATCAGGTTGACACAACACAGGGGCACAGCAAAAACGACGCTTCAACTCCTGAAAAGCTTCGACGGCAGCAGAAGACCAATTAACCAAATCAGCACCCTTCTTGGTCAAATCGGTCAATGGTCTGGCAATGCTAGAAAAATTACAGATGAAGCGACGATAAAAATTAGCAAAGCCCAGGAATTTCTGCAAACTTTTTAGAGATGTCGGCTGAGTCCAATCCTGGATGGCCTGAACCTTAACCGGATCCATCTCGATAGTAGAAGGGGAAAAGATGAACCCCAAAAATGAAACTTTCTGCACACCGAAGAGACACTTTGATCCCTTCACGAACAAGGAATTAGCACGCAGTACCTGGAAAACCATTCTGACTTGCTTCACATGAGACTCCCAATCATCTGAGAAGATCAAAATGTCATCCAAGTAAACAATCAAGAATTTATCCAGATACTCACGGAAAATGTCATGCATAAAAGACTGAAAAACAGATGGAGCATTGGCAAGTCCGAACGGCATCACCAGATACTCAAAATGACCCTCGGGCGTATTAAATGCCGTTTTCCATTCATCTCCCTGCCTGATTCTCACCAGATTATACGCACCACGAAGATCAATCTTAGTAAACCAACTAGCCCCCTTAATCCGAGCAAACAAGTCAGAAATCAATGGCAAGGGATACTGAAACTTAACAGTGATCTTATTAAGAAGGCGGTAATCAATACACGGTCTTAGCGAACCATCCTTCTTGGCTACAAAAAAGAACCCTGCTCCCAATGGTGACGACGATGGGCGAATATGTCCCTTCTCCAGGGACTCCTTCACATAACTGCGCATAGCGGTGTGTTCAGGTACGGACAAATTAAATAAACGACCCTTAGGGAATTTACTACCAGGAATCAAATCGATAGCACAATCACAATTCCTATGCGGAGGAAGGGCATCAGACTTGGACTCTTCA
This sequence comes from Ranitomeya imitator, assembly GCF_032444005.1. Lineage (NCBI taxonomy): Eukaryota > Metazoa > Chordata > Amphibia > Anura > Dendrobatidae > Ranitomeya > Ranitomeya imitator. The sequence goes on from NC_091284.1 coordinate 236,180,645, forward strand.
AATACATCCTGAAAGTCCGACAAGAACTCTGGGATGTCAGAAGGAATGGATGACGAAATAGACAAAAATGGAACATCACCATGTACTCCCTGACAACCCCAGCTGGTTACCGACATAGAGTTCCAATCCAATACTGGATTATGGGTTTGTAGCCATGGCAACCCCAACACGACCACATCATGCAAATTATGCAGTACCAAAAAGCGAATAACTTCCTGATGTGCAGGAGCCATGCACATGGTCAGCTGGGCCCAGTACTGAGGCTTATTCTTGGCCAGAGGTGTAGCATCAATTCCTCTCAACGGAATAGGACACCGCAAAGGCTCCAAGAAAAATCCACAACGTTTAGCATAATCCAAATCCATCAGATTCAGGGCAGCGCCTGAATCCACAAACGCCATGACAGAATATGATGACAAAGAGCACATTAAGGTAATGGACAAAAGGAATTTGGACTGTACAGTACCAATAACGGCAGAGCTATCGAACCGCCTAGTGCGTTTAGGACAATTAGAAATAGCATGAGTAGAATCACCACAATAGAAACACAGTCTGTTCAGACGTCTGTGTTCGTGCCGTTCTACTTTAGTCATAGTCCTGTCGCACTGCATAGGCTCAGGCTTACTCTCAGACAATACCGCCAGATGGTGCACAGATTTACGCTCGCGCAAGCGACGACCGATCTGAATGGCCAAGGACATAGACTCATTCAAACCAGCAGGCATAGGAAATCCCACCATTACATCCTTAAGAGCTTCAGAGAGACCCTTTCTGAACAAAGCCGCTAGTGCAGATTCATTCCACAGAGTGAGTACTGACCATTTTCTAAATTTCTGACAATATACTTCTACATCATCCTGACCCTGGCATAAAGCCAGCAGATTTTTCTCAGCTTGATCCACTGAATTAGGCTCATCGTAAAGCAATCCCAGCGCCTGGAAAAATGCATCAACATTACTCAATGCAGAATCTCCTGGTGCAAGAGAAAACGCCCAGTCCTGTGGGTCGCCGCGCAAAAAAGAAATAATAATCAAAACCTGTTGAATAGGATTACCAGAAGAATGAGGTTTCAAGGCCAAAAATAGCTTACAATTATTTCTGAAGCTCAGGAACTTAGTTCTGTCACCAAAAAACAAATCAGGAATCGGAATTCTTGGTTCTAGCATCGATTTCTGATCAATAGTATCTTGAATCTTTTGTACATTTACAACGAGATTATCCATTGAGGAGCACAGAGCCTGAATATCCATGTCCACAGCTGTGTCCTGAAGCACTCTAATGTCTAGGGGAAAAAAAAGACTGAAGACAGAGCTAAGAAAAAAAAATGATGTCAGGATTTCTTTTTTCCCTCTATTGGAAATCATTGAAAGGCTCCTTGTACTGTTAAGGCTGGCAATCAGGCAACACAGCGTGCAGTAATCAGCGCACATACAGAGATCTGGCAATAACCCAAAACAATAGGACGAGCTCTGAGACGTGGAATCTCTGTAGACTGCAGTACCTGATCTATCCTCACACAACTGGAAGCAGCAGTGGATTGCGCCTATCAACTACCTATGCAACTCGGCACTGCCTGAGGAGCTGACTAGCCTGAAGATAGAAATACAAGCCTGACTTACCTCAGAGAAATACCCCAAAGGAATAGGCAGCCCCCACATATAATGACTGTTAGCAAGATGAAAAGACAAACGTAGGAATGAAATAGATTCAGCAAAGTGAGGCCCGATATTCTAGACAGAGCGAGGATAGCAAAGAGAACTATGCAGTCTACAAAAAACCCTAAAACGAAAACCACGCAAAGGGGCAAAAAGACCCACCGTGCCGAACTAACAGCACGGCGGTGCACCCCTTTGCTTCTCAGAGCTTCCAGCAAAAGATAATAACAAGCTGGACAGAAAAAACAGAAAACAAACTAGAAGCACTTATCTAGCAGAGCAGCAGGCCCAAGGAAAGATGCAGTAGCTCAGATCCAACACTGGAACATTGACAAGGAGCAAGGAAGACAGACTCAGGTGGAGCTAAATAGCAAGGCAGCCAACGAGCTCACCAAAACACCTGAGGGAGGAAGCCCAGAGACTGCAATACCACTTGTGACCACAGAAGTGAACTCAGCCACAGAATTCACAACAAGTTGGTACTCGAAAGTGCAGGCTGCACAGAGAAAAACACTCGCTCGTGTCAGTGGGGTTCAGTAACGCCAACTGTTCCCCTGCTGTATAGCCAGCAGCGTGTCCTGCGCCCGCCATGCAGACACAACAGACATTAACCTGCCTCCATTGCAGGCCTCGGCCTACACTTTTCTCCTCCTGCTGTCCCTGGGCACTTACACCGCCAGTTTGTGCTCTGAAGTGCTGTCTGCACAGTCAACACTTGCTGCCGTGTTATTGGGGTTCAGTAACGTCAGCTGATCCCCAGCTGTGTGTGCGGCAATGTGTCATGCGACTGCCACGCTGGCACAACATCAGATATTAAACTCCCTCCAGTGCAGGCTTTGGCCTACACTCTGCTCCTCCTGCTGTCCCTGCGCACTTACACCGCCAGTTGGTGCTCGGAAGTGCTGTCTGCACAGTTAACAGCTGCTCCTCTGTTATTGGGGTTCAGTAACGTCAGCTGATCCCCAGCTGTGTATCCGGCAATGTGTCATGCGACCGCCACGCTGGCACAACATCACATGTTAAACTGCCTCCAGTGCAGGCTTCGGCCTACACTCTGCTCCTCCTGCTGTCCCTGGGCACTTACACCGCCAGTTTGTGCTTGGAAGTGCTGTCTGCACAGTCAACAATTGCTGCCGTGTTATTGGGGTTCAGTAACGGCAGCTGATCCCCAGCTGTGTGTGCGGCAATGTGTCATTCGACCGCTACGCTGGCACAACATCAGATATTAAACTCCCTCCAGTGCAGGCTTCGGCCTACACTCTGCTCCTCCTGCTGTCCCTGGGCACTTACACCGCCAGTTGGTGCTCGGAAGTGCTGTCTGCACAGTTAACAGCTGCTCCTCTGTTATTGGGGTTCAGTAACGTCAGCTGATCCCCAGCTGTGTATCCGGCAAGGTGTCATGCGACCGCCACGCTGGCACAACATCACATGTTAAACTGCCTACAGTGCAGGCTTCGGCCTACACTCTGCTCCTCCTGCTGTCCCTGGGCACTTGCACCGCCAGTTCGTGATTGGAAGTGCTGTCTGCACAGTCAACAGTTGCTGCCGTGTTATTGGGGTTCAGTAACGTCAGCTGATTCCCAGCTGTGTTTGCGGCAATGTGTCATTCGACCGCCACGCTGGCACAACATCAGATATTAAACTCCCTCCAGTGCATGCTTCAGCCTACACTCTGCTTCTCCTGCTGTCCCTGGGCACTTACACCGCCAGTTGGTGCTCGGAAGTGCTGTCTGCACAGTTAACAGCTGCTCCTCTGTTATTGGGGTTCAGTAACATCAACTGATCCCCAGCTGTGTATCCGGCAATGTGTCATGCGACCGCCACGCTGGCACAACATCACATATTAAACTGCCTCCAGTGCAGGCTTCGGCCTACACTCTGCTCCTCCTGCTGTCCCTGGGCACTTACACCGCCAGTTTGTGCTCTGAAGTGCTGTCTGCACAGTCAACACTTGCTGCCGTGTTATTGGGGTTCAGTAATGTCAGCTGATTCCCAGCTGTGTGTGCAGCAATGTGTCATGCGACCGCCACGCTGGCACAACATCAGATATTAAACTCCCTCCAGTGCAGGCTTCGGCCTACACTCTGCTCCTCCTGCTGTCCCTGGGCACTTACACCGCCAGTTGGTGCTCGGAAGTGCTGTCTGCACAGTTAACAGCTGCTCCTCTGTTATTGGGGTTCAGTAACGTCAGCTGATCCCCAGCTGTGTATCCGGCAATGTGTCATGTGACCGCCACGCTGGCACAACATCACATATTAAACTGCCTCCAGTGCAGGCTTCGGCCTACACTCTGCTCCTCCTGCTGTCCCTGGGCACTTACACCGCCAGTTCGTGCTTGGAAGTGCTGTCTGCACAGTCAACAATTGCTGCCGTGTTATTGGGGTTCAGTAACGTCAGCTGATCCCCAGCTGTGTGTGCAGCAATGTGTCATTCGACCGCCACGATGGCACAACATCAGATATTAAACTCCCTTCAGCCTACACTCTGCTCCTCCTGCTGTCGCTGGGCACTTACACCGCCAGTTGGTGCTCAGAAGTGCTGTCTGCACAGTTAACAGCTGCTCCTCTGTTATTGGGGTTCAGTAACATCAGCTGATCCCCAGCTGTGTATCCGGCAATGTGTCATGCGACCACCACGCTGGCACAACATCACATATTAAACTGCCTCCAGTGCAGGCTTCGGCCTACACTCTGCTCCTTCTGATGTCCCTGGGCACTTAGACTGCCAGTTCGTGCTCGGAAGTGCTGTCTGCACAGTCAACATTTGCTGCCGTGTTATTGGGGTTCAGTAGCGTCAGCTTATCCCTAGCTGTGTGTGCGGCAATGTGTCATGCGACTGCCACGCTGGCACAACATCACATATTAAACTGCCTCCAGTGCAGGCTTCGGCCTACACTCTGCTCCTCCTGCTGTCCCTGGGCACTTACACCGCCAGTTCGTGCTCGGAAGTGCTGTCTACACAGTTAACACATAATGCATAACAAAACCTCACGACATTTTACATGTCATAGAAATGGGGGTAAAGAGCAACTCCCCAAATACCTGCTCCAAAAGTCATAGAAGGAGAAACCAGAGCAACTAGGTAAAAAGTTCATTTTTTATTGAAGATAATATAAAAAAATATAAATCGACACATAACACCAGAATATTAAATAAAGTACAGATACAGGATAGACACAGATATATCCAAAAAGTCCACCATTGCACATGCCCATATAAGTAGGTACAAAAATCCATAGATAAAGTGACTATGCATACGTTTTAATTACCATGGTAAGATTGCCATTGTAAATCCGTATTTAAATCATTAGTGCCATCAGACAGAGATCAACAGAAAGGCAAGGCTTACCAGGGGCCGGAGGACCCAGGGTACAGATGTAGGTAACCCTCTCGGCAATGTGTCATGCGACAGCCACGCTGGCACAACATCAGATATTAAACTCCCTCCAGTGCAGGCTTCGGCCTACACTCTGCTCCTCCTGCTGTCCCTGGGCACTTACATTGCCAGTTCGTGCTCGGAAGTGCTGTCTGCACAGTTAACAGCTGCTCCTCTGTTATTGGGGTTCAGTAGCGTCAGCTGATCCCCAGCTGTGTGGGCGGCAATTATTACAGTCAGTTTCTAGCTATGACCCTGGGCTCCAACACCGCCAGTTGCTGCTCAGAAGTGTCTTTTGCACGGGTACTCCCTCCTGCCCAGTCTGGTTCCAGCACGCCTGCTGTTTCCGGGTAGTGTCAAGGTCACTTAGACTCCAAAACGTTGTCCTGTCGTGTTGCGGTTGGGTTAGCCGACTCCATGGTGCCTGCAGTTTAGGTGCTTCCTATGTGGGCTGCGGGAAGTGGCAATTAAGGCTGGTTCAGTAGTGCCAATAGGACAAGCTCCCCCTGTAGGACTGTGGTTTTTCGGTAACTGCGGCCGGTTCGCGGCCTAGCTATTGTTTCTTTTCCTGTGGACCTTCTGCTGCCTATCTGAGTTCCAGCACCGTTAATTGGTTCTTGGGAAGACAATCTTGACTAGGTCCCCCTGGTTCCCGCACCGTCAGCTGGTTCCGGTCAGAGCCTTTGGCTTAGGTGCCTCCGTCTGGGTATCCGAGTTCCACCAATGTCAGGTGGTCCTTGGTAGTGCTTTCAGGCACGGGTTAGTAACCGGGTTCCAGTACCGTCAGCTGGTCCTCGGTCATGCCATTGGCTTTTCTACCTTCGGTTCGCCATCCGGGTTCCAGTACCATCAGCTGGTTCTCGGCAGTGTCTTTTGCGCTTCTGCCTTCTGCTCCCCATCCTGGTTCCAGCACCGTCAACTGGTTCCGGGCAGAGCCTTTGGCTTAGGTGCCTCCTTCTGGGTATCCGAGTGCCACCAACATCAAGTGGTCCTTTGTAGTGCTTTCAGGCACAGGTACCTCCTGCTTAGTAACCGGGTTCCAGGACCGTCAGCTGGTCCTCAGTCGTGCCATTGGCTCTTCTACCCTCAGGTCGCCATCCGGGTTCCAGTACCGTCAGCTGGTTCTCGGCAGTGTCTTTTGCTCTTCTGCCTTCTGCTCCCCATCCTGGTTCCAGCACCGTCAGCTGGTTCCGGGCAGAGCCTTTGGCTTAGGTGCATCCTTCTGGGTATCCGAGTTCCACCAACATCAGGTGGTCCTTTGTAGTGCTTTCAGGCACGGGTACCTCCTGCTTAGTAACCGGGTTCCAGTACCGTCAGCTGGTCCTCGGTCGTGCCATTGGCTCTTCTACCTTCGGGTCGCCATCCGGGTTCCAGTACCGTCAGCTGGTCCTCGGTCCTGCCATTGGCTCTTGCACCTTGGGCAACGCATCTGGATTCCAGTACTGTCAGCTGGTTCTCAGCAGTGTCTTTGGCACGGGTACTCCCTCCTGTCCAGCCTGGTTCCAGCACGCCTGCTGTTTCTGGGTTGTGTCAAGGTCACTTAGACTCCAAAACATTGTCCTGTCGTGTTTCGGTCGGGTTAGCCGACTCCATGGTGCCTGCAGTTTAGGTGCTTCCTATGTGGGCTGCAGGAAGTGGCAATCAAGGCTGGTTCAGTAGTGCCAATAGGACAAGCTCCCCCTGTAGGACTGTGGTTTTTTGGTAACTGTGGCCAGCTCGCGGCCTAGCTATTGTTTCTTTTCCTGTGGACCTTCTGCTGCCTATCTGAGTTCCAGCACCATTAGCTGGTTCTTGGGAAGACAATCTTGACTAGGTCACCCTGGTTCCAGCACCATCAGCTGGTTCTGGGCAGAGCCTTTGGCTTAGGTGCCTCCTTCTGGGTATCTGAGTTCCACCAACTTCAGGTGGTCCTTGGTAGTGCTTTCAGGCACGGGTATCTCCTGCTTAGTAACCGGGTTCCAGTACCGTCAGCTGGTCCTCGGTCATGCCATTAGCTCTTCTACCCTTGGGTCGCCATCCGGGTTCCAGTACCGTCAGCTGGTTCTCGGCAGTGTCTTTTGCTCTTCTGCGTTCTGCTCCCCATCCTGGTTCCAGCACCATCAGCTGGTTCTGGGCAGAGCCTTTGGCTTAGGTGCCTCCTTCTGGGTATCTGAGTTCCACCAACTTCAGGTGGTCCTTGGTAGTGCTTTCAGGCACGGGTATCTCCTGCTTAGTAACCGGGTTCCAGTACCGTCAGCTGGTCCTCGGTCATGCCATTAGCTCTTCTACCCTTGGGTCGCCATCCGGGTTCCAGTACCGTCAGCTGGTTCTCGGCAGTGTCTTTTGCTCTTCTGCGTTCTGCTCCCCATCCTGGTTCCAGCACAGTCAGCTGGTTCCGGGCAGAGCCTTTGGCTTAGGTGCCCACTTCTGGGTGTCATAGTTCCACCAACGTCAGGTGGTCCTTGGTAGTGCTTTCAGGCACGGGTACCTCCTGCTTAGTAACCGGGTTCCAGTACCGTCAGCTGGTCCTCGGTCGTGTCATTAGCTCTTCTACCTTTGGGTCGCCATCCGGGTTCCAGTACCGTCAGCTGGTTCCGGGCAGAGCCTTTGGCTTAGGTGCCTCCTTCTGGGTATCCGAGTGCCACCAACATCAGGTGGTCCTTTGTAGTGCTTTCAGGCACGGGTACCTCCTGCTTAGTAACCGGGTTCCAGTACCGTCAGCTGGTCCTCGGTCGTGCCATTGGCTCTTCTACCTTCGGGTCGCCATCCGGGTTCCAGTACCGTCAGCTGGTTCTCGGCAGTGTCTTTTGCTCTTCTGCCTTCTGCTCCCCATCCTGGTTCCAGCACCGTCAGCTGGTTCAGAGCAGAGCCTTTGGCTTAGGTGCCTCCTTCTGGGTATCCGAGTTCCACCAACGTCAGGTGGTCCTTGGTAGTGCTTTCAGGCACGGGTACCTCCTGCTTAGTAACCGGGTTCCAGTACCATCAGCTGGTCCTCAGACGTGCCATTGGCTCTTCTACCTTCGGGTAGCCATCCAGGTTCCAGTACTGTCAGCTGGTTCTCGGCATTTCCTCAGCCTTCTTGTACCTCCTGCTACAGTTCCAAGTTCAACACCCTAAAGATGACGACCCTAAAGACAGAGAAGCAAAAGAAGCTGCAGAACAAAAAGCAGAAGAACATTAAGCATAAGACTAAAAATCAGTGCAAAAGATATTATCTAAATTATAAGCAGAGGAAGACTAAGCAGTGTATGGGGGTGAGTCCGTTCCTTCTCGTGGTGCCCCTGGAAAATACCTGCTGCTGCAGGCAAAACTGAACGCGGGCAAATACTGTTGTAAATCTTTTGTGACAGGCAGAATGGAAGGTGTAATCTTCAAACTTTTATAGATAACAACTACAGGAATGCCTGTCACAAATAAGAATATTATGAAGAAGAAGAGTATGAAGAACATGAAGAAGTAGAATATGAAGAAGAATAAGAGTTGAATAAGAAGAATATCGAGAATTTTTACAAAAAGAATAATAGGAAGAAGCTGAAGAAGAAGATGAATAAGGTGAAGAAGATGTTGATGAAAAAGATGCTGCTGCTGAGGATGATGAAAAGGAAAGTGTGGGAGAAGTAAAAAAAGGTGCAGAGCATGGAAGTAGTGAAACATAAATATCTGACAAAATATAAAAAATCTAAACATAGTCAATATCTTTGTAACTCCGAACGTCTTAAAAAAAAAAAATTCCTGCTCTTCCATTTCATTTGGGCTAAACCTCTATGCCTTTAATGTCTCCTCCACCTCCCCCGATACATTCTACGTTATTCTTTGTTGTTTTCCTTCATGTGGAATTAACCACAAGGAAAGAAAGGGTTTATTTTAATTCCGATATTTTTGTCCCATTGACTTGCATTGGTATCGGGTATCGGTATCGGCGATATCCGATATTTTGTCTATATCGGCCGATCCGATCCGATACCGATACTTCCGAATATCGGAAGGTATCGCTCAACACTAGTTACCACATTTTGAGAGCTATAATTTTTCCATATTTTGGTCCACAGAGTCATGTGAGGTCTTGTGTTTTGCGGGACGAGTTGATGTATTTATTGGTAACATTTTCAGGCACGTGACATTTTTTGATCGCTTTTAATTCTGATTTTTGTGAAGCAGAATGACCAAAAACCAGCTATTCATGAATTTCTTTTGGGGGGGCGTTTATACCGTTCCGCGTTTGGTAAAATGGATGAAGCTGTTTTATTCTTCGAGTCAGTACAATTACAGCGATACGTCATTTATATCATTTTTTATGTTTTGGCGCTTTTATACAATAAAAACTATTTTATATAAAAAATAATTATTTTTGCATCGCTTTATTCTGAGAACTATAACTTTTTTATTTTTTCGCTCATGATGCTGTATCGTAGCTTGTTTTTTGTGGGACAAGATGACGTTTTCAATGGTACCATGCTTATTTATATCCGTTTTTTGATCGCGTGTTATTCCACTTTTTGTTCGGCGGTATGATAATAAAGCGTTGTTTTTTGCCTTGTTTTTTTTCTTTCTACGGTGTTCACTGAAGAGGTTAACTAGTGGGACAGTTTTATAGGTCGGGTCGTTACGGACGCGGCGATACTAAATATGTGTAATTTTATTGGTTTTTTTTTAATACAGATAAAGGGATGTATTTATTGGAACAATATTTTTTTTTTATTATTACTATTTATTTAGGAATTTGTTTTTTTTTCACAAATGTAAACATTTTTTTTTTACTTTTTTCTTTGTCCCGGGGGGGAAGTATCACATTTTATTGACAGATCGCTGATCTGACACTTTGCTGTGCACTGTGTCAGATCAGCGATCACACAGGCACAGCAGGGACGCTTACCAGCGCTTGCTCTGAGCAGGCGCTGGTAAGCCACTTCCCTGCAGGACCCGGATGCAGCCCCGCAGCCATTTTGGATCCGGGCCTGCAGGGAGGAGGAGGAGGGAGAGACCCTCGCAGCAATGCGATCACATCGCGTTGCTCCGAGGGTCTCAGGGAACCACTCAGGGAGCCGCCTCCCTGTGTGATGCTTCCCTATACCGCCGGAACACTGCGATCATGTTTGATCGCAGTGTGCCTGGGGTTAATGTGCCATGGGCGGTCCGTTACCGCTCCTGGCACATAGTGCCGGATGTCAGCTGCGATAGTCAGCTGACACCCGGCCGCAATCGGCCACGCTCCCCCCGTGAGCACGGCTGATCGCTCTGGAGGTATTATTCCGTCCTTGGGAAGTAGGGCCCACCCCACATGGACGGAATAGTACGTCCAATGGCAGAAAGGGGTTAAAAGTTGTAGTCTGAGGAGAGGGGACGGTCCAGGGAAATCAGCCTTTTTAGTGATAATACAGCCGACCAGGTATAAGTCTCTGCACTTCACCCAGCCTTCAGTTTTTGCCATGGATCTCACTATAGAAAGACTATCTCATGAATTGGGATATTTGGCTCCGCCTACCAGCATGGTTTTGCCTGAAATAAACTGAGCACATGTAAGTGTTACTTTCTCATTTAATCCCTATTACTTTATAATTGCTTTGTACATACTTTCAATTGTCTCTTATTGTAACATCCTTTTAATATTTTTATAAACACTGCCTAATCTTTCGGAGTAAAATATTTCAATTACTAGTTTTGTTCTCCTGCTCTAAAACATACCCTAAGTCTCTGGAAGGGAATTACGCTACTGTTTTGGGTTAGCTACAGACCTGTTAATCGAAGCTGGTGGCAGCATACCTTGTTCTGTGCCTTTGGGAGTCGTTGTAGCGACAGCGGCATTGATAATTATTCCTGCCTGAGTTGGAGTAGTTATATCGCCTCGCTGCAGCGTGCCTAATAGCCAGTACATAGTAGGCAGCCTTTCTGACGACTAATTACCCTAGGTGCAGTACCTAATCTGACCTGCGGGTAAGTGGGGCGCCAGAGAGCTGCAGGTTTTCAAGCGGAACTGTAAAGCGGGATATACATAAATCCCTGCAGTTCGTGTTATATTGTAGAGCAGTGGGATAACTAAAATAAGCCCCTGCGGTAAAGTAAGAGGTCATTAGCCTTGTGTATGTTTTCATCACAGTGTAGCAGTGGAGGGGTAACTAAGATAAGCCCCTGCACATGTGATAGCCGTGTGTTGGCCAAAGATCCACCCGGATCTGCGACATATTGGAGACAGTCACGGTGTGAATCGTGACAGGACCCCTTAAAGCAGCGTCGGTCCCCACTGACCGAATACCACAGGTGGCGTCATGAACATAAACTTTATTCCCTTTAAAGACAGTTCCCTTTTACATGGGTGCCCAGGGCCACGCACTGGGTCACCGCCACCGTGACATCCCCCTGTGAACACCGGACCTGGTACCGAGTACCACACGGCCCTGGCAGGCGACTCATATCGGCATCACGAACAGGATGGACTGACCCAGCAAATCGGGTCATGTGCGCCTAAGAGACTGTGCCTAGCTGTGATTTATTGAGACTGTGCATTGAGAATTGTCGCCAAAACTGCCGCACTGCGAGAGGAACGCCAGAAGTGCTGAGGATCGGGAACCGCTACAGACTCCGGAGGAGAGAGACCGGTCCCTATAAGGTTAGCAAGGGGGAGGAGCTATGTCAGACCAGGAGGGGAAATGGCAGCAGATGCTGCCGCAGCCCCTGTGATGCCCCAAGAACACGGGGTGGACTCAGCCGCCAGACTCCTGGCACCCCCGGGCCCCGCAGCTTCTACCAACAGGCCCCGCTGCAGCTACAGTGCCCATCATGCCGCTGTCCATGCCCTATATTCCTGGAGCGGCCTGGCTTCCACAGTATTCTGGGGAGTCCCATACATTAAGTGACTTTAAGGAAAGACTCTGCAGCCTATTTGAGGTATATCCCCTGACCGAGCATCAAAAGGTCAGCATCTTAATTGGACAATTGATAGGTGCAGCTCTAAGAGAAGTGAAATCCTGGCCAAATATGGAAGAAGGAACTGTGCAGCAGATATTTGCTAAACTTAAGACCACCTTTGACACCCGCACCGCTGCAGAAATCAAAATGAAGTTCTTTGGGTGCAAGCAGAGAGCACAGGATAGCATACTAGACTATGCCCTTAATCTCCAGGAGGCACTGCGGGCTGTCAGACAGGTTGACCCTAACAGCATGCAGGATGGAGACAAACTCTTAAAGGAATAGTTCATTGAGGGTCTCCTGTCCAGCAACCATAGGACACAGCTGCGCATCCTGGCCTTGCAAAACCCTGATCTGGACTTTGCGCAATTTAAGGACAGAGCCATTCGGGTGCTGCACGAACCTCAGCCCAGCCGCATAGTGCACCACAGGCGTCGAGCTCTCATGTACCACCATAGGTGGCATCATATCTTCAGGTCCCAGTTGAGGCTGACGCACAGATCCTGGATGATGATTCTCCCACAGGACTACGCCTCCAGATCCAGGAACTGACTAAAAGCGTAGCTGCACTAGCTAAAACCATGTAGTCCCTGCATGAAAGAAAAGATCAAGCTGGCTTCCAGACCTGTGGACGTCCCCTGGCGATGACAGAAGAGGATCCCGCCGACCAGAGGGAGAGACGACGATATCATAAGGACGGACGACCCATCTGCTGCCGCTGCGACCAGGGAGCACACATTGCAAGGTACTGTCATTTAAATGAGCGACCCCTGGGGCAGAGGGCCAACCCCTAGGAATAGGATGACCAGGCCCACAAAATTGGCGAGCCAAGTGCGTCGGAGGACGACCTGCCCTCCCCATTGTGATCGACGTCATCCCGATGAATGCTTTATTGGACACCGGTTCTCAGGTGACAACTATGCCTTTCATTCTTTATAAGCGTTATTGGGCTGACACAGACATTAATCGAGGCCCAGATGATGATTTGACATAGTAGCCAGTAACGGTCAGCCGTTGTCACAGGTAGGGTACAAAGAGGTCACCATTAAGGTGGGGCGGGTAGAATTAAAGTCCCAAGGAATGGTGATTGTTGATATTGACCGACGTGAACGTAACCCCATGATGACCATTGGTACTAATGTCATAGAAAATTGTCTTGCAGAGGTCTTATTGCAACAGGTGGCCGAAACTTCTAGTTCCAGTGAACAATATGTACTGCAGAAAGAAATCAGAGCTCTGGTGCAGAGACAGCAGGTAGAACTATCTGGTGGAGAAATTGGCCGTGCCACAGTGAGTGATTCAATCCCCATCGCAATACTTCCCAGGAGTAAAATGTAAATATGGTGTCAGGCACAAATAGGCCTCAGAGGTAAAGACTACCAGGCCCTAGTAGAACCTGTGTATTCAGATAGTAGGCCCACAATCCTGACAGCCAGAGGGGTGGTCGAAGTCAGCAAGGGGAGGGTACCAGTACGTGTCCCTAACTGTGGGGAGAAGGAGGTCCACCTAACCAAATATACCACACTTGCCAAACTGTTTACTGTTGATAATAATGCAATACAGGCAACAGAACCCTTGGTCCCATCCAACCAGGCGAAGGACAATGGCTCTGCAGGACAAATGGAAGATTGGTTCCAGAAATTACACGTGGGCACTGACTCTACACCATCACACCAAAAACAAGGGGCTTACCGAATGGTCCATGAGTATGAGCGAGTATTCAGCAAACACCCACTAGATTTTGGGCAGGTAAAGGGATTCAATATCATATCCCCACGGGAGATCATCCGTCCATTAAGGAGAGATACCGACCTGTACCTCCAGCTCATTATCAGTGTGCCAAAGACATGGTACGAGAGATGAAAGAGGCTGGGGTAATCAGAGATAGTTGTAGCCCCGGGCAGCTCCGTTAGTCCTCGTCAGGAAAAAGGATGGCACCATGAGAATGTGTGTAGATTATAGGCAGATAAACCGCATTACACACAAAGATGCATACCCATTGCCTAGAATAGAAGAGTCATTAGCTGCTTTAAAATCTGTTAACTACTTTTCCACCTTGGATCTCACCAGTGGGTACTGGCAGGTTCCCGTAGCAGAGGCGGATAAGGAAAAGACGTTCTTCACCCCACTGATGGGTCTCAGTGAATTCAATTACATGCCGTTCGGACTGTGCAACGCCCCAGGAACATTTCAGAGGATGATGGAGTGCTGTCTCGGGCACAAGAACTTCGAGACCGTCTTACTGTACCTGGACGATGTCATCATCTTCTCCAAGACTTATGAGGATCATCTGAAGCACCTAGCCGAGGTGTTCGAAGCTCTGTCCTTGTCCAACTTTGGCTTAAAGGTAAAACCATTCAAATGCCATCTGTTAAAGCCCAAAGTGCAGTACCTGGGCCATGTGGTGAGCCCGAAGGAGTAGCTCCAGACCCTGACAAGGTCACTGCGATCAAGAACTGGTCAAAGCCCAGCAACTTCAATGAAGTCCGGCAGTTCCTCGGGTTGGTAGGCTACTACAGAAGATTTATCAAAGACTTCACCAAGATAGCCGCACCACTACAAGACCTGCTAGTGGGTCAATCCAAGAAGACCAAGGGTAAGAATACCCCATTTGACTGGGACGACGGGCTTGAGAGGTCCTTCACTCGATTGAAGTTGGCTCTCACAGGAGATGAGGTATTGGCTTACCCCGAATATGACCAACCATTTGTGCTGTACACAGACGCCAGCAACATGGGACTGGGAGCCATGCTGTCCCAGGTACAGAAAGGCAAAGAAAGAGTAATTGCCTACGCCAGCAGGAAACTTCGCCCCACTGAAAGGAACCCCGAGAACTACAGTTCCTTTAAGCTGGAGTTCCTCGCTATCATCTGGGCGGTGACAGAGAGGTTCAAACACTATCTGGCCATGGCAAGGTTTACTGTCTTCACGGACAACAGCCCACTAACACACCTGGAGACAGCAAAACTAGGTGCTTTGGAGCAGCGATGGATGGCTCGGTTGTCCAATTACGAGTTCACCATCAAGTACCGTGCGGGGCACAAGAATGCAAGTGCCGATGCCTTTTCTAGGATGCCCAACTTGCCAGAGTTGGGAGAAGATTCAGAAACACTCGAAGAAATAGAGTTGCCAGCTTTCCATCGCCCTAAGGCTGCTCAGTATTCCCATCATGTGAGGAAGAGGCACAGAAACAAGCAAGATGCCACGCTGAACCCATTGCCCCACCATGGATGGGCAGAGATGCAGGACAGTGACCCCGCAGTCCATCTGGTCAAAGAGTTGCTGACGCAAGCCAATTCGCACCCTTGTCCGGATGCTCCACAAGAGACTCAACAGCTGTGGAGAGAGAAAGGCAAACTGTTTATGTACGATGGTAAGCTGTGTCGGAGGAGTATTGACCCACGCACTCATGAGCTGGTCTGGCAGATAGTGGTCCCAAGACAAGATGCGCCAATGGTTCTGGAAGCATACCACGATGGAGCAGGACACTTCGGATGGAAGAAGTTAGAGACCCTACTTCATGGAAGGTTCTAATGGGTTGGCATGAGGAAAGCCAAAAAAAAGTGGTGCCGAGAGTGTGGCCATGTAGCTTGCGCAGAAAGGACCGTGACAGCCGGAGGGCTCCCCTACAGCCCATAGTCACCAAACAGCCACTTGAACTAGTGGCCTTAGACGACGTGAAGCTAATTCCAAGCTGGTCTGGCTATGTCTGCGCTTTGACTATTGTGGATCACTACTCCAGATTCCTGGTAGTTGTACCTGTCAAGGATCAGACAGCAAAGGCGGCAGCCAGAGTCTTCCAACAACACTTCTGTAGACCACATGGTTATCTTGAAAAAGTACTCACTGATCAAGGACCAGCCTTCAAAGCGGAAGTGTTTCAAGAGTTTTGCAACTTCTACGGATGTAAAAAGATCAGAACCACACCGTACCACCCACAAACCGACGGCATGTGTGAAAAGATGAACCAAGTAGTGATTGACTTGCTGAAGACCTTGCCTTTACATGAAAGATACTTATGGCCAGAAAAGTTACCAGACTTAGGCCTTGTTCACACAGTGCGTTTTTTACTGCGGAACCGCAGCGGTATTGCCGCTGCGGTTCCGCAGCAGTTTTCCATGCAGGGTACATAACAATGTAACCCTATGGAAAACAGTCACTGCTGTGCACATGGTCCGTAATTTCGTTTAAAAAGCCGCGCAGAATAGCTGCGGCAAAAAAGAAGGAGCATGTCACTTCTTTTTCCTGAACCGCAGCGGTTCTGCACCCATAGACCTCCATTGTGAGGTCAAAATCGCAGTAAAACCCGCAGATCAAAAATATATCTGCGGGTTTTACTGCGATTTGATGTGCAGAACCGCTGCAGCAGGAAGTGCGGGGGAGCGGGCGGAAGTGCGTGGGCGGAGTGTGGCTGCCCCCCCGTGCTCCGATCCCGCCCCCCCGTGCTCCGATGCCCCCCCCGTGCTCCGATGCCCCCCCCAGTGCTCCGATGCCCCCCCGTGCCCTAATCTCCCCCCCTTATACTTACCCGGCGTCCCGGTGTCCGTCCGGCCGTCTTCTCCCTGGGCGCCGCCATCTTGCAAAATGGCGGGCGCATGCGCAGTGCGCCCGCCGAATCTGCCGGCCGGCAGATTCGCTCCAAAGTGCATTTTGATCACTGAGATATAACCTATCTCAGTGATCAAAATAAAAAAATAGTAAATTACACCCCCCCCCCACTTTGTCACCCCCATTGGTAGGGACAATAAAAAAATTAAGAATTTTTTTTTTTTTTTCACTAAGGTTAGAATAGGGGTAGGGGTAGGGTTAGGGGTAGGGTTAGGGTTAGGGGTAGGGTTAGGGGTAGGGTTAGGGTTAGGGTTAGGGTTAGGGTTAGGGGTAGGGTTAGGGGTAGGGTTAGGGGTAGGGTTAGGGTTAGGGGTAGGGTTAGGGTATTTTCAGCCATTTTAGCCCTAAAAAGCTTCCTAGGAAACACACAGTCTCTGCATAGAAAACTGCATAAAAAAAAGATAAAAAAACGCATCAAAAAACGCATCAAAAAAGGACAAAAAAAGGACCAAAAAAAGGACCTGCGTTTTTTGTCAAGAGCTGCAGTTTTTTAAAAAAACTGTCCTGAAAAAAAAGGATGGAAATCCTGAACGTGTGAACATACCCTTAGTAGACTTGTGCAACCACATTCCAGTGAATTCCACCAACTGGACTCCAGCATACCTGATGAGAGGAAGATCCAGCAAACTACCTGTTGATCTAGACATGGGAGTCCTAACCACAGAAAATACCTCATCTGATGCAGATTGGGATACCGAGAGACAACAAAGGTACCGCCAAGTACAAGAGTGCGTTGAAAGAAGTCTATCACAGGTGAGACAGAAACAAGAGAGAGACTATAACCTACGAGCACCTGCAATTCCCTTGTCACCAGGCGAACAAGTGCTAAAACATAAAAGAAGACTGCACAAACTTGACGACCAGTGGGAAGCATAACCATATACTATCCTACCTTCAAACTTTGACAACACGAAAGTCTGCCTTATCAGTAAAGATGGAGGAGAAACTTCAACTTCAGTATCCAGAGACCATCTCAAAGTATGCCCTGATAAATTGAGAAACAGACCCAAGAACATCTCCACCCATGGAAGATGAAGAGAAGAAAATTCACACCGTTCTTGGAGATTTTCCCCAGTCTTGGACTCAAGTACATCAGCCATAGTGATACCTGTCTTGACCTTTCCCCAGCCGGAAATACAAGAAGAAGTGACTCAGAACCATCCTGAAGCAGAAGAGACTTTACACCAACAGATTCAATAATAACAAAGCAAAATCTGTGTAATAAATACAATCATATAAATAATCCTATAAACAATAATCCCAATACAGCAGAAAGGAATA
Organism: Ranitomeya imitator; assembly: GCF_032444005.1. Taxonomy (NCBI): domain Eukaryota; kingdom Metazoa; phylum Chordata; class Amphibia; order Anura; family Dendrobatidae; genus Ranitomeya; species Ranitomeya imitator. Next base: position 236,198,446 of record NC_091284.1, read on the forward strand.
ATAAAACGTAACTTTTAATACTAAAAAGTAAAAAACACACATCACCCAAGTGAAAAATAAACCAGAAAAACGGCTATGTCTCTACCATGTAACGTGATGGTCCATAGAGACTAGTGAGCCCTATAAAGGATAAAAAAGAACTCGACTGCAATAACAGCAGCCCGAATCCTTATTGCTGAGGCAGTGAACATGAAAAAGCTGTGCCACCAGAGTCATATGTAGACACAGCAAATCTCAGTGGCGTCTCAGTGTCCTGGTCATCACAGTAGCATTGCTTTCCTCACGGGGAGAGTGATGTTACGTTTGGAAGCGATGAAGGAGATCTTTTATCAGGTAACCACAATGCATACAACATGTTCACAATCCAGGCCAGAAGGGGGAGCTCTAAACTTGTTTAAAGTGAACTCCCCTAAAAAAGACATTCTATTCTGGAGGGAAAGAAGTTCAGTTTCAATTTCAGTTCAGAAAGTGAGAGACACAGAAGAGAGCAGACCGACATAGAGTGTCAGAAGGTCTGAAGGGACCTGTAGTCTGAGGTACTGCAGCCCCATTGAAAGCTTTAATGTCAGAGGAACCAGTGCCCCCTACTCTTTAAAAACTTGTGCCGGTAAAGTAGAGACAACTGTTAAGGTACCGTTACACTAAACGATTTACCAACGATCACGACCAGCGATACGACCTAGCCGTGATCGTTGGTAAGTCGTTGTGTGGTCGCTGGAGAGCTGATATAGAAAATGCAAAGCACAGCCGAGGGGGGAGGTGCACAGTCGATAGGTGCCCAAACCTTGATATATAGAAAACAAGTGACTAGCACACTCCTAGGGATTGTGATGCAAAATGGAGGGGTTTATTTACATACAAAGTCACAAACGTTTCGGTCAACTCTAGACCTTCATCAGTGTGCTAAGTACACCTGTATGTAAGGTTGAGCCCCAAATGGAATGTAAATAAATGGCATCAAAAAATATAACTGGTAAACTCGAACCAGGACAAACAAATTGGAGATGTCTAATGGAAAGGGTTAAGCCAAGGGGAGGGGAGAAAACCCTTATAGCTAAAGAGCTATGATGCAAATCAGCGCACAGGAGAGACCAAACTCCGGGGTTTTCTCCCCTCCCCTTGGCTTAACCCTTTCCATTAGACATCTCCAATTTGTTTGTCCTGGTTCGAGTTTACCAGTTATATTTTTTGATGCCATTTATTTACATTCCATTTGGGGCTCAACCTTACATACAGGTGTACTTAGCACACTGATGAAGGTCTAGAGTTGACCGAAACGTTTGTGACTTTGTATGTAAATAAACCCCTCCATTTTGCATCACAATCCCTAGGAGTGTGCTAGTCACTTGTTTTCTATATGTCGCTGGAGAGCTGTCACACAGATAGCTCTCCAGCGACCAACGATGCCGAAGTCCCTGGGTAACAAGGGTAAACATCGGGTTACTAAGCACAGGGCCGCGCTTAGTAACCCGATGTTTACCCTGGTTACCATTGTAAATGTAAAAAAAAAAAAACACTACATACTCACATTCCGGTGTCTGTCACGTCCCCCGGCGTCAGCTTCCCTGCACTGTGTAAGCGCCGGCCATAAAGCAGAGCGGTGACGTCACCGCTGTGCTCTGCTTTACGGCCGGCCGGCGCTGACACAGTCAGTGTGGGAAGCTCACGCCGGGGGACGTGACAGACATCGGAATGTGAGTATGTCCTGTTTGTTTTTTTAACTTTTACAATGGTAACCAGGGTAAATATCGGGTTACTAAGCGCGGCCCTTCGCTTAGTAACCCGATATTTACCCTGGTTACCAGTGAACACATCGCTGGATTGGCGTCACACACGCCGATTCAGCGATGACAGTGGGTGATCAGCGACCAAAAAAGGTCCTGATCATTCCCAGCGACCAACGATCTCCCAGCAGGGGCCTGATCGTTGGTCGCTGTCACGCATAACGATTTAGTTAACGATATTGTTGCTAGGTCACAAAAAGCAATGATATCGTTAATGAAATCGTTATGTGTGAAGGTACCTTTAGAAGAGCAACAGGCTACGTAGTCGAGTCTACAGATGGCCAAATGTGTCTGCCCTTACCATCCATATCGGAATGTAATCAGATTCCTGACAAGAGCTCAGAGATACCAACGCCTGAAGTGACATCCCATCATAATCATCTGAAGCGCATAGAATGTCTGATTTCCAGCCTTGACCCAGAGGGTCAAATAGTCTTGCTCCTTGGGAGAGATATTCTACAAATCCACAAGATTAGATAGCATATCAATGGCTCTCACAATGCTCCGTATGCCCAGAGACTCGACCTTGGGTGGTCATTGTAGAAGAGGACTGTTCAGGAGGAGCGCAGAAACCCACAATGGTTAACAACATGCTTACCAGTACGCTCGAGAATGGACATCCATCTCTCCTTGAACCATGTGAAAATCACTACTTCATAAAGGAGTTGCCACACAGCACTTCAGCACCAAGTATCTTAGCAAGTCATGCCTACGATGATTGCATCCTGAATGGAGACCAAGATCACCTTGGGTGTACAGTCTTCCGCAAGAAGAGGGAGGATAATCGTGCAGCAATGTCATTTGAAGATAGACTGTTCCTAGAGATGATGGAGCAAGGAATGGTGCAGGACAAAACAAGGAGCTGTATTACACCTCTACACTTGAAGCCTCAAAGACAACGCTTGCCTAACAACAAAGAACAAACAATTTACAAACAATTTGTCTCCCTCAGGCACAGCTTCCATAGTAAACCAGAGATGAGAGATAATTTCTTTACCTTCATGGGGATATGTAAGATCAGTCATGCAGAGAAAACACCAGGGTCGGACTGGCCTGGCGGGGTAGCGGGTAAATGCCCGGTGGGCCCCAATGAGAGAATAGGTCGCGGGGGGCCCTTTAAAAGCATGGGCCCTTTAAAAGCACGTCTGAAGTTTTTGCAGTGTTGTGCGCACGTACCATAGCTCTGACAACGGCGACACTGGCTCCCTCACTGTCACCACACGATAAGGACCCTAACATACTATGTGGGCGGTGACACACACAGCGCTCTGCTGTCCCGCTCTGTTGGTGCCTAATAGAAGTGGAAATGCTGCGCTCTGGTCTCCTGGCTCCCACTGTCCTGCCGCCGGCTGTGTGGCGAGCCAATTCGACCTGTCATTGACTACAGCAGAACAAAGTGAAATAAAATAAAGAACCTCATTCACAACTACCACAAAAGATTTCAAGCTGTGATTGATGTTAGAGGGAGCAATACACGGTATTAAGAAATGGGGTATGTGAACTTTTGAGCAGGGTCATTTGGATATTTTGGGTTGTCATTGTGATTTAAAAAGAGAAAACACTGTAGTTTGACAATAAATGGCTTCACCCAACCACTAACTATAAGTGGAGAAAAAGTTTTGGTGTTATACATGTATTATTCATATTCTCTGGAAAAAGGACAAGAAAGCCAAAATTCTGCTGGGGTATGTAAAGTTTTGAGCATAACTGTATAAGACATGATGGACCAAAAGGTTTATCTGCCAATACAGCAAACTGATGTACATCAGCAAATACAGTTGCAACACCTAAACAGCCAGGTCCAGGCTTACTTGCTCTGTGTTCTTTCTCCAGCAGATATCCTGTACTTGTATACCATCGATGTCTAGGTAATCAGATTGGACTAGTGACAAGAACTGGTCCAGTGTCTTTGTCACACTCAAAAACAGCAGATTATTCACTACAAGAGCAGAAAACCTAATAGTTGCCAAACTATGGCTGTTGCCAATCCTTAAATCGGCTGTACCCCTTGCTTGTCTGCCTGTCTCTTGTGTCTTCTGCACTGTTCTGCTGCAACCGCTAACACTAGTGCCAAAGGGCCATGCTCAGTTTGACATTTACGTCCTGTCCATCATGTCATGTATGCTCTAGTATTGCTGCAGCCAGGGCCACCATTGCTGGCCCTAAAATGCCACACATTTTGACTGTCTCATCCAAGCTTTGCAATGTGTTGTTCCTGCTTTATAATTGCCTAATCATTTTGTGAATACGTATCCAGTTGCAGATCCCCAAAAGGGATAATTTTCCAATCCTACTTGATGTCTTGATATTCAAAACATAACACCTGTTGAATCTCCCAAGTAAAAGAGGTAATTTTTCTACTGCTTGTGCAAAAACTGTCCGCTTGCATTAAACGGTTATAAACAACAGCAGGGCATCCGCCCTCAATAAGGAATAATTTTTGGGTTGTTTATGCAATTTAAGTAGCGTACATAGTCTGAAATAGCTGTATTTGTAAAATAGGCTGCTAGTTAACACCGCTTACCATCCGTTTTCCTTTATACAAATGGGTTGCTGTCACTTGGGCATTAAAAAGGCTGTAATTGCATTACAAAGCTCAAAGTTGGTTGAATACTCTCCAATTGGAACTCTGCGTGTTATAAACAGGCAGTTAGAGGCTTGTATTTATGAGATTCCCTGTGAATTTTTGGAGAAAATGTGTCAAAGCAAGCTAATTCTAATTTCAAATGATCCACTCATTTCTATACAGAATTATTTTGCCCACACAACTAAAAGCAAAGAAACAAATGTACTTTGACTACCCATTTTTGGTAATTTTGTTGTTTAGCCTCAACTATTAAGTAAAATATTTTTCTTTATGCAACCATATATTTGCCCCAATGCTGATGTTCAAAAGATAAACTGTAAATATCAGTCTATGAGTAAATATGTAATTTTCGAAATATGATCATTATAAAAAATATACAAACCTATGCAAGCTATTAGTACTAGGTATATTTTAATCTGTCATCCCTAGATGGCACTAGAGCTCTTATGTTGGATTTTTATTACACTATGTACAATTTAGTTTATAAAATATTTGCATTTGTCTCCCTGCATTGTTAGGGTATGTGCACACGTTGCTGATTTGCCTGAGGAATTTTCTGCACAGATTCTTCCTCGCTTGATAGAAAACGCAGTTGAAAATCCGCGCGGATTTGTTGTGTTTTTGATGCAGATTTTCATGCGTTTTTTTCATGAGGATTTGTATGCATTTTTGTAAGCTAAATAAAGATCTATTATTTAACAACAAAAAAAAAGAATTGTGATGTCATTTCTTTGTCCAACCTCTTTATATACTCCATTGAAGAATAATGTTTACACACAGATAGATATATAATTAGATCGATAGATATATCTATAGATGGATAAATCGAAAGATAGATATATAGATAGATAGAAAGATCTAGATCGATAGATTTATCTAGATAGATAGATATAGCTATAGATAGATAGATCGATAGAGATAGATATATCTATAGATAGATAGATAGATAGATAGATCTATAGGTAGATAGATTGATATATCTATCGATTGATAGATAGATAATGCCAAGCCCGATTGTTTAGTAATAAACATAATAAAATGGTACATAAAGAGGTAAATACGCACACACCCAAAATTTGCGTTAGGCCGGGATCACACTTGCGAGAAACTCGCACGAGTCTCATACCTCAATACCCGTCACTGCCACTGGCACTCAGGACCAGAGCATTCAACTGCATAGAAATACATGTAGCTGCACACTCCGGTCCCAAGTGCCGATGGCAGTGTCGGGTACTGAGGTCTGAGACTCGTGCAAATTTCTCGCCAGTGTGATCCCAGCCTTAAATGCAATATCTGTTTAATTAAAAAAAGGAAAAAAATGGCGTAGGCTCCCGTGCAATTTTCCAAACCAGAGAGGGAAAACCAGCGACTTGGGACCGATGTTTATAGCCTGAGAAGGGGGTAATACTGATGGAGCTTCCCAGGCTATTAGTATCAGCTCACAGCTGTATATTTAGCCTTTACTGGCTATTAAAATAGAGCCCCCCCAAAAAAATGATGTGGGGTCCCCCTATAATTAATAACCAGAAAAGATTATGCAGACAGCTGTGGGCTGATATTAATAGCCTAGGAAGGAGCCATGGATATTGCCCCCCCGGCTACAAAAAACAGCTCTCAGCTACCCCAGAAATGGCGCATATCTAAGATGCGCCAATTCTGACACTTAGCCTCTCTCTTCTCACTTGTCCTGTAGTGGTAGCAAGTGGGGTAATAGTTGTGGGGTTGATGTCACCTTTGTATTGTAAGGTAACATCAAGCCGGCTTAGTAATGGAGAGGCATCAATAAGACACCTATCCATTACTAATCCTATAGTTGTTGAAGTTTTAATAAAGACACAGCAAGAATAAAGTATTTTAAAGGGAACCTGTCACTCCCAAAATCGAAGGTGAGCTTAGCCCACCGGCATCAGGGGCTTATCAACAGAATTCTGGAATGCATTACAGAATGCTGTAGATAAGCCCCTAATGCCGGTGGGCTTAGCTCACCTTCGATTTTGGGGTGACAGGTTCCCTTTAATGAAATAAAACACTACTCAGTTTCCCATATTTATTATACAGCTAATCCATGCGACACCCTCGATCTCCAGCAAAAAGAATAAAATAATAAGCCAACAGTATACTCCCTGTTCCGATGTAATCCATTTAATAACGATGATCTCCGGCGATGCATTGACAGGAGACAATGGTTCCTGCAGTGCATCACTGAAGAGGTCACCGGAGTTCGTTGTCTCACTATACAGGACCGCTGCTTGAGAATTTTCCCACATAGCGTTGCTGGTGACAGCAGCGGCCCTTGCAATCTTTTTCCAGGGTTCTCAACATTTGGATGAGGGTTCGCTTGAAATGTTCGCAGGCCCTGTTGCCCTGAGGTTGGCAGGGAGTCATCAGAGACTTCTCGATCTGCTATAACCGATGCAGTTCTTCCATCACTTTTCTCAGAAAACAGGCTCCCTGGTCTGAGTGTATCATTTTCGGGCAGCCATATACTTGAATAAAATTTTTACAGATGGCGTGAGCTGCGGACTCAGCAGTTTGGTCTCGGGTCAGGGTCACTACCGCAGATTTGGTGAAATGATCCACCATTACCAGGCAATCTTCATATCCCTGATATTCTGGTCCAACTGTCAAATAGTCAATCATCAAAACTTCCAGCGGAGCCGAGGTCACAATAGTCTGTGTAGGAGCCCTCTGTTCCAGAGGTTTGGACAATTCACAGCTCCTGCATTGTCGGCATACTTCTTTGACCGCTGTTTTCAGCAGGGGGTGATAGACTGTCCTATGTAACCATTGTAGGGTCTTCCCTGCGCCAAAGTGTGCTCCTTTCTCATGGGCTTCCTTGGCCACTTCGTGTAAAAGTACTTCAGGAATCACCACTTGCCAGGTGACAGATAAAGCTGTCTGTGGCTGGATCTTCCGATACAAGAGTCCATTTCTCATGTGTAGTCTTTCCCATTGCTGTAGTATCTGTAAGGCCCTGATGGCCAGGGCCCCCCTCTCAATCTTGCTGGGCAGCTGTTTTTGGGCCAAAGCCAGATCTGTGGAAGTTCCCCATCTTCCTGCTGGATTCGTACCTATTCATCACGAGATTTCCTCAGAATGCTTCCCGAAGTGTCCATCTGTAATCGATCCTGCGTTGCTCTCATAGTCCTGACAGTACTCTGGAAGCCAGGGATTTCCTCATCTTCTCATGTGTCACTCGTCCGCATGAGTATTTTCGGCTCATCGACGGTAGGCGATTTTATACTGATACTTTGCCATTCTGGCCACCCAGTGTTGTTCCAGGGCCCCTAGTTTCACATTTTTCAGATGGGCCAAGGGGTTATTGTTGGTACGTACCAATACTTCAGACCCCACCAAATATTCCGCAAACTTCTCCGTCATAGCCCACAATAGTGCCATTAGCTCCAACTTGAAGGAACTGTAGTTGTCCGGATTTTGTTCAGAATCATAGAGGGAGCGACTTGCATATGAAATCACCAGCTCTCTTCCATCCTGAATTTGTGACAACACTGCTCCTAATGCTTGCAAGCTACCATCCGTATGGAGGATGAAGGGTTGCGTGAATTCAGCGTAGGCCAGCACCGAAGCCTCCATCAGAGCCATTTTTAGAGCTTGAAATACTTGCTCCTGTTGTACTCCCCACTGAATCTCTCTGTTCCTTGCTCCATACGGGACTCCTCTCAACAGCTCCAGTATCGGATTCACGATGTGAGTGAAATTCTTCACGAACTGACGGTAATATCCAGTCAATCCCAGGAAAGTTCTAACATCTTTTACTGTCTTCCGATGGCCTCACTCCTTCAGCTGAAACCAAATGTCCTAAGTATTTGATCTGGGTGTGGAACAGGTGACATTTAAAAGGCTTTACCTTCAAGCCGTGTCCTTGGAGCCGGATCAGTATTTGCTGTAAGCGCTGCAAGTGTTCATCGAATGTGCCAGCAAAGACAATTATGTCATCCAGATAGATCAGTGTGGCTTCAAAATTCAGGTCTCCCAGGCACTTCTCCATGAGTCGTTGAAAAGTTCCCAGAGCATTTGCGAGGCCGAACGGCATGCGATTAAATTCAAACAGCCCCATGGGTAGTATAAAGGCCATCTTCGCTCGGTCCTGCTCCGACATTGGTACCTGCCAATAGCCACTCACCAAGTCTAGTGTGGAGAAATACTTTGCATGTCCCAGAGCAGATAGACACTCCTCAACTCGGGGCAGCGGATACTAATCTCGGACAGTGCAGGTGTTCAACTTGCGGTAATCTACGCAGAATCGAAGAGCCCCATTTTTTTTTACTAGGACATTAGGATCAGTCCACGGGCTCTGGCTTTCCCGTATGACACTGTTCTGTAACATCTGGGAGAGCATCCCCTTCATCTCTTAGTATAATTGTGGAGGAAATTGATGATAGAGTCCTTTTATGGGTGCTGCCTGTCCTGTTGGAATCTCGTGAGTGATTGCGGTGGTGCAGCCAAAATTGTCCTCATGCCGTGTGAACACATCCTGATAGCGTCCAAGTAGGGCTTCCACCTGTTGTATCTGTCATGGTGTAAGCCCTGTAAGTTCAGCCCGCATTTGATCCAGGATACTCCACCCTTCTTTTTGCTGCAGCGGTTCTGACGCAGAAAGTGCTTCTACGGCTGTAGTCCAAGGATCCTCCTTTTTTTTTGTGGTCAGTTGGCCTTTTTGCGGCAGCATCAACTCCTCTGGCATGCCGATGTCCTATCTCATTCATGGGGTACAAGGTGAACTGTTCTTCTCTCAGATTTATACAATGCATTGATACCTGTCATGATCCCAATGGCAGGGGATCACAAAAGGACAAGCACAAAAACAAAACAAGCTCTAGGGTGATGGAACCTGAGCTGACCGCGATCCTGAACCTAACACACAACTAGCAGTAGCCGGGGAACGTGCCTACGATGATTCCTAGACGTCTCGCGCCAGCCGAAGGATTAACTTCCCCTATAAGAAGAAACACAGACCTCACTTGCCTCCAGAGAAACACCCCACAGAAATAGCAGCCCCCCACATGTAATAACGGTGAAATGAGAGGAAAGCACATACGTAGTTATGAAAATAGAATCAGCAAAAATGAGGCCCGCTAAAGCTAGATAGCAGAGGATACAAAAGTGAACTGCGCGGTCAGCGAAAAACCCTTCAAAAAAAACATCCTGAAATTACTTGAACTCATGTGCCAACTCATGGAACATGAGGAGTAATTTCAGCCCACTAGAGCAACCAGCAGCAAGGAATCACATATCTGCAAGCTGGACTAAGACAAAAATTAAGCAAAACGTGGAACAGGAAAATCAAAACTTAGCTTGTCCTGAAGATAACAGACGCAGGGAGCAGAGGTAAAAAGACACGCTGATTACATTGATAGCCAGCGAGGAAATGACAAAAAAGCCAGGTTAAATAGGAAACTCCCATAACCTGATGGAACAGGTGGACACCAGAGACCGCAGAGAACACAAGTCACCCAGTACCATCAGTAACCACCAGAGGGAGCCCAAAAACAGAACTCACAACAGTACCCCCCCCTTGAGGAGGGGTCACCGAACCCTCACGAGAACCACCAGGGCGACCAGGATGAGCCCTATGAAAAGCACGGACCAAATCGGCAGCATGAACATCAGAGGCAATCACCCAAGAATTATCCTCCTGACCATAACCCTTCCACTTGACCAAATACTGGAGTTTCCATCTGGAAACACGAGAATCCAAGATCTTCTCCACAACATACTCCAATTCACCCTCCACCAGCACCGGAGCAGGAGGCTCAAGCGAAGGAACGACAGGTACCTCATACTTCCGCAACAACGACCGATGGAACACATTATGAATAGCAAACGATGCCGGGAGATCCAAACGAAACGACACAGGGTTAAGAATTTCCAAGATCCTATAGGGACCGATGAACCGAGGCTTGAACTTAGGAGAAGAGACCTTCATAGGAACAAAACGAGAAGACAACCTGTCCCGCCAAATAATATAAAAAGAAGTCTGGCAGTGCCGCTCCTCCCTCCTGTTTAGGTCTTTGCAGAGTAGTCAGTTTGAGCTTGGGCCTGCCTTTCCCCCACACAAATGAAGTAACGTGAGAATTTAAACTGGTAAAAAAGAATTTTGGTATGGTTACTGCACTATGTTGAAGACAATAGTTGAATTTAGGGAGCAAAATCATTTTTATAAGATTAATGCGGCCTGCTACGGACAATGGAAGCTTACTCCATGATGCAAATTTCAATTTAGTGTATTCCAACAGGGGGAGAACATTGAGCTGTAGGTCCAACCCACTGCATTGGGACATGTAGATGCCCAGGTACTTAAATTTGGACACTATGGGCAGTAAAGAAAGAGTACTAAGACTGGGTGCTGGGTGTTGAGATAAAGGTAATAGGGCAGATTTATCCCAATTAATATATAGGCCCGAGAACCCACTAAATTTATCTATGGTAGCAATTATTTTTGGCAACGTTTCTTCTGCCCTATCCATAAATATTATCATATCATCAGCATACAAACCAATGATGTCAGTGCGGTCCGCTATCTTAATACCATCAATACCAGGAGTTGAACGCAAGCGCACAGCTAATGCCTCTATTGCTAAAGCAAATAGGGCCGGAGAGAGGGGGCACCCTTGACGAGTTCCCCTATATAGTGAAAAAGGTTCAGACATAGAGCCGTTAATAACTATACAGGCTTTGGGTTTCAGATATAACACACCAACCCATTTCAAAAATTTCTCCCCAAAGCCATATTTCTGCAGACAAGCGGACAAAAAGGGCCATTCAAGTGAGTCGAACGCCTTGGCTGCGTCCAGTGACGCCAATGCCCAGGTACTGTCTAGTAACAAAGAACTGTACTGAATCACCGACTGGACCCGTCTAATATTTATAGAGGTGCTCTTACCGAGCATAAAGCCAGTTTGATCTGGATGTATAATATCCAGTATAATGGAGTTCAACCTGGTAGCCAGTATCTTGGCAAGGATCTTATAATCCACATTAACCAAGGATATAGGACGATAGGATCCGCATTCCAAAGGATCTTTCCCCTCCTTCTTAAGTACAATGATATGTGCCTCGTAAAAAGTATCTGGTAGACACCCTCCCTTCCATATCTCTTTAAATACTTTCAGTAGAAGCGGAGCCAGTATCCCCCGGTATTTCCTATACAACTCTACAGGGAAGCCATCTGGCCCAGGAGCCCTTCCAGAGGCCATGTCTGCTATAGCTTGCTCCACTTCCTCCAGGGTAAATTCAGCGTCCATAAAGGTCTGCTGGGCGGAACTCAGCACAGGGAGTGTTATATCGGACAAATATCCCAGACAATCGGAAACATCAAAACCGCTCTTAGATTCATACAGCCCCTTATAATAGTTATAAAAACATTGTAGTATTCCCTCAGTAGTGGAATTCAATGAGCCGTCCGGCGAGCGAATTTGCAATATCATGTTAGATGTATTATGTTGACGCACCAAGTAGGCCAGAAATTTCCCCGCTTGATTCCCCATTTCGAAGTACGATTGTCACGTAAAAAATAACTTACGTTTAGACTTGGTGTCTATGTGTTGGGTGTATATTCTTTGTAGATTCAACCACTCAACCCTATTATCATTAGTCTGGTCAGCTGTATATGTTGCCTCAGCATCTTTCAAACGTTGTTCAATCTCATCATCCTCCCTCGATGTTACCCTTTTAATGTATGAGATCGTAGAAGACAGACAACCCCTCAGATATGCCTTAAGTGTATCCCAAAATAAGTTAATGTTCTGAAGTTCTGAGTGGGACTGAATAAAGCAGTTCAGCTGGTCAACTGTCCTATCATCCGAATCTATTAGTTTAAGCCAAAAGGGATTCAATTTCCATACTCTGCCATTATTTAACGTCCCAAACACAAGTTTAAGAATAATCGGACTATGATCCGAGGCCCCTCTATTACCGAGTTCCACACTATCCACCCACCGCACCAGGTCACCGGATCCGAAGATATAATCTATGCGAGAAAGGGAACTTCTAGTGGATGAGTGGCAGGTATATCCCTTCTCTCCGGGGTGATGCATCCTCCATAGATCTATCCAGCCGCTACCTTCCATGAACAATGTTAACTGAGTCGGGGTCGAAGAAGAGGAAGAGGACAAAGATTCCCCAAGCGACCCATCTCCCAATCGCATCCTATCTAAGTCACTGTCCATAACTAAGTTGAAGTCACCCATACAAATAACATGTGCGTCCGGGTAGCTTAACGCAAAGTTCATTGCCATCTTAAGTACTGAAGTATTAGCTGGGGGGGGTTATATATACATAGTATGACGTATTCGCGGAAATTAATTAATGCATGAACAAAAACAAAACGTCCCTCTAGATCTCGCCGAGTCGTCCGGGCCTCCCATTGGACGTCTTTGTGTATTAATAGTGACACCCCTCTCGAGTAACTAGTGTGAAACGCGTGAGCATACCACTGTACCCATGGTTTCTGTACACCTCTGGCTGTATCTCTAGTTAGATGTGTCTCTACCAGGGCCACAATATGAGGATGATATCATCTAATTTGAGAGAACACCTTGATTTTCTTCCGGGGTGATTTAATACCCCGAATGTTCCATGTCATACATATCAACTCAGACCCCATATCTAGCCATTAAAAACATGGTATGCATTGATGGTGAGAAAAGTCCGCTGATTACGCATGGGAAGTCATAATGGCTTTGGAGGCGGTTCTTACCCAAATACCTACTAAAACTAATTAAATTTAACAGAAGAAAAAAACAATTTAACAAAAATTGAACAGTAGAGGAGTAAGATCCTGTACTCCTACAGTCAAATATAAAAGGGGATACCCTCACTGAATCCAGCGTCCGGTATTGTTAACAACCTTAGCACCCACTTAGAGAGCTCCATTTATGTTACCATTGGACAAGGAGCATAAATTAGGAGTCTTTCACATTAGACACCCTGTGAGACCGCAACCATTTGGCCGCCTCCGCTGGATCCGTGAAGAATAAGGTGGAGCCATCATGAACAATGCGCAGTCGAGCCGGATAAAGCATGGAGTAAATGATACTCTTATCTCTAAGTTGTTTCTTGATGTCCATGAACCGCGCTCGCTGCTTTTGGAGTTCCATGGAAAAATCCGGAAAAATCGATATGGTAGCATTGTTGAATTTAATAGGGCCCTTCTGCCGCGCCAGACGAAGAATAGCATCTCTGTCTCTACAGTTGAGAAGACGTGCCAGGAAGGGTCGGGGTGGAGTTCCAGTGGGAAGAGGTCTTGTTGGGACCCTATGGGCTCTCTCCACTGCAAAAGTTGAAGAAAATTCTTCCCCCAGGGAGGCCTTAAGCCAGTCCTCTAGAAATTGTTCGGGTTGCTGACCCTCCGAACGCTCCGGCAGACCAATAATTCGGATATTATTACGACGCAGTCTGTTTTCCAAGTCATCTGCCTTTTGTTTCCAGGCGTTTACTGAGCCAGCGGCTTTTGTCAGCTTAGCCTCCATAGGGGTGATGGTATCCTCTATATGAGACACTCTTGTTTCAACCTCCGAAATACGCCCTCTCATAGCTTGCATATCATGCCGCAGTCGACCCACCTCAGTATGTACGTCCTCAATTTTTTCTGTGAGAGATGATCTAGTGAGGGATATAGCTTGCATTAGCTGCTCTGACGCCTGTTTAAGAGTCAGTTCATCTTGTTCTCCCTCCTCATTACTATCAGAAAGACGATTTTTACGTTGGGTTTGTGCAGGGTTATTTCTGAGAGTGCGTGTACTATCAGAAGGATCCTCCCTGGCATACTTCCTTAGTTTATCAGCAGCCCCTGTTCCCTTAGAGTGATGCATGGCAGGCAGCTAGAGGGCTCCACTGGTTAATTACAGTTATATGTGTATACAGTGCACTCTCCAGATCCAGTCACAGCAGGGTTAAATGTAGAATTGTATTCCAGAGAGACCACTAGATGGGCATCTGGGATATTGAGAGTGTTATATGCAGCAGTTTTAATATGCACCCAGGCTCTGTATGTTAGAGCAGATCCACAGGCTCCACAGGGGGAACAGCAGAGCGAGGGGGGGGAGGGTTAACCCCTCTAAAATTATGGCGCTGGCAGGAGGAGTGCTTGTATGGCAGGGGGCACGGGGCCCAATCTTTCAGGGCACACACACCGTGCCACCTCCTTGCTGTGTCAGGCTAATCTTTCACCTCCTGAGTTGCGCCGCAGATGAGGCTGAGAGCGCCGCTTCCCCCACTGTCAGGGCACGCGCTATATTGATGTGCCCCCCCGCGGACACTGCCGTCCACCTCCGGTCCTTCCGTCCCCGCTACACCGGTACACTCCAGCGATCACCGCTGTGCTCGGGGAGCGCCGCTTCCAAAAGGGAGGACGCTCGGCACCAGGAAGAGCCGGCGCTGTGTCTGGTCTCCTCAGCGCGTGCACTCACAAGATGGCCGCCGCTGCATGTGGAGTCTGCCGCCCGTCCAGGCCACCGCCGCTCCTTCGTCTCAGATCCACACCGCAGCCGTCCGGAGGGCTCGCTGGGTTCCTGAGACTATGCGGTATCAGTACCAGCCGGCACAGTGTGTTAATTAAGGGTCCAAGTGGCAGGATAGGTTCAGGATTGCTGGAGCTCACATAAGGTGCGTCTTTCTTCCTCAGTTACATAGCCACGCCCCCCATTGAACTTTGGTAGGTTGGTTAACATGGCCCCCAAGGAGATGTTAGACCTGGGGTACTCACAGACGCTTGGTCTGCCCCCTCTGCACTAGAAGACTTTATCCTGCCAACTACGCCAAGTGAAAACAGGCACAGAAATGCAGTAACGGTCAGAGGCAGAGCAAGGGTTAACGTGGGGATTTAATATAACAGGTATACTCCGCACAGGAAGGAGGTGTGAGATAGACAGTGTGGTAAAACTAAGAATTTGAAACTTAGGGGCAACAAGTGTAAACGGAGGGAGGGTAGAGTTCAAAGGAATCAAACTTATCAGTCCGACGATGCAGAGGAGCAGTGTCTGAGATGATGATGGTGGCATCCCGGCCTGGATGCTTGAAGGATCCGGAGTCGTCCCGCTGAGGAAGGGGTCTGGGGTTCCGGCATTGTTGGTGGTCCTCTGATGTCCAGTCACAGTCCTTGCATTCAGAAGAAGAAAATCCGGGAGGAGAGCAGTTCTTCTTGTTCACAACTGGCACTGGCCGCAAGTGTCTGGGAGCAGGTAGATAAGACAGCCACACTCTGCGTGCAGCCTGGTTTCCCCGTTTGGGAATCCACAAATCAGGGCCCGGTTGTGGGGGAAAGTCACTCAAGCTAAGCGATGTCACAGAAGTAGGCAGGGACAGCGATATCTGGATGCGTCCCCATCTGTGGCAGCCACCTGTGGGCCCCTATGGCTTGGGCCTGCTTTCTCCTGACACTGCAGTGCAAGGAGCCTAACACTTAGCTTCTGCGCTCTGCAACTTCCCGCGTAACTGCCCGCATTCCCACACACTGCCGCCCTTTTGTCCTATCCACTTCCCATCGTTCTGGGTTCAAGAGTCAGTCTGGGGAACTAAACTCTTCCCCCTGAACTCGGGTGACAGCACCAGTGGTTCCGGATTCGTCCCGGATAAAGCACGCCGAGTCTGGCTCTCCTCCTTACAAGAGCATCAAATAGGAGATGTGACCATGTTGCTAGTAGGTGATGTAGCTGCTTCAAGGAGAGACAGGGCATGATCGATCTGTGCCTGCTATGCGCCCAAATGAAACACCTTCCTCTGCTGCAGACAGGCGATAGGATGTTCTGTGTAATTTTGTAGGCCTGAGTACCTTTGGATGAATGATGAGACCATAGCAAGTAGAGGTGGTTTTAGATTGGTTGGTTGAAAGTGCCTTCAGTTCCTTTGCTTTGTTTTCTGCTCCATTCCCTGCTGAAAGCGCAGATTTGGAACCTGAAGTTCATAGGCATCTCTCTTCCACCTCACCTCCTTGCAAATTAGGCAAGCAGTCTGAGCCCCAAGCCACTGATCATTCACTTCTGCTTTTTGATGACATTGCTGGCTGTGGTTCAGGGCAATCCACCTGTCCCTGCCCCAGAATTTGAAGAGATTGAGTGCACTGATGCCCAGTCATTTGTTCTGTTGGTGGATGAGTGCGTGGGAGGTGTAGTGCAAACAGGTCAGCGGACCACCGCAGCACATCTCTCAAGATGCTGATGATGAAACACAGATGCCAACTGCTGCAGCTTTCTGCTGTGTGTATCTAATGCAATGCACAGATAACACAAGGCAGGAACGGTCAGTTGTATCACTGCTTCCTCTTACATGTACACCGACAAGGATGGAAGGTGTGAAGACTGGGTGGAACATCATGCGGGCTATTATTATTTATTTTTAGAGCATTCCATGGTGCTATAAATGAAAAGTGGTTGCATACAAAACATAAATAGAAATTACAGTGAACAAACTACCGTATATACTCGAGTATAAGCCGACCCGAGTATAAGCCGACCCCCCTAATTTTGCCACAAAAAACTGGGAAAACTTATTGACTCGAGTATAAGCCTAGGGTAGAAAATGCAGCAGCTATCGGTGAATTTCAAAAATAAAAATAGATGCTCCATACCGTTCATTATTGCCCCATAGATGCTCCATATACAACTGTGCTATATAGAATGCTCTGCACCGTTCATTATTGCCCCATAGATGCTCCTTATAAAGCTGTGCCATATAGAATGCTCTGCACCGTTGATTATGGCCCCATAGATGCTCCTTATAATGCTGTGCCATATATAATGCTCTGCACCTTTGATTATGGCCCCATAGATGCTCCTTATAATGCTGTGCCATATATGCTCTGCACCTTTGATTATGGCCCCATAAATGCTCCTTATAATGCTGTGCCATATCTGCTCTGCACCTTTGATTATGGCCCCATAGATGCCCCTTATAATGCTGTGCCATATATGCTCTGCACCTTTGATTATGGCTCCATAGATGCTCCTTATAATGCTGTGCCATATATGCTCTGCACCTTTGATTATGGCCCCATAGATGCCCCTTATAATGCTGTGCCATATATGCTCTGCACCTTTGATTATGGCCCCATAGATGCCCCTTATAATGCTGTGCCATATATGCTCTGCACCTTTGATTATGGCCCCATAGGTGCTCCTTATAATGCTGTGCCATATATGCTCTGCACCTTTGATTATGGCCCCATAGATGCTCCTTATAATGCTGTGCCATATATGCTCTGCACCTTTGATTATGGCCCCATAGGTGCTCCTTATAATGCTGTGCCATATATGCTCTGCACCTTTGATTATGGCCCCATAGATGCCCCTTATAATGCTGTGCATTATATTCTCTGCACCTTTGATTATGGCCCCATAGGTGCTCCTTATAATGCTGTGCCATATAGAATGCTCTGCACCTTTGATTATGGCCCCATAGGTGCTCCTTATAATGCTGTGCCATATATGCTCTGCACCTTTGATTATGGCCCCATAGATGCTCCTTATAATGCTGTGCCATATATGCTCTGCACCTTTGATTATGGCCCAATAGGTGCTCCTTATAATGCTGTGCCATATATGCTCTGCACCTTTGATTATGGCCCCATAGATGCCCCTTATAATGCTGTGCCATATATGCTCTGCACCTTTGATTATGGCCCCATAGGTGCTCCTTATAATGCTGTGCCATATATGCTCTGCACCTTTGATTATGGCCCCATAGGTGTTCCTTATAATGCTGTGCCATATAGAATGCGGCTGCAATAAAAAAAAAAATCACATACTCACCTCTCTTCTCAGGACGCCAGCGCTTTCAATAATTACCTGCTCCTCTGCGGCTCCGTCTCCAGCACTGACGCTCAGCAGAGGGCGCGCACTGACTACGTCACAGCGCCCTCTAACCTGAGCGTCACTGCTAGAGGACGCTGCAGACGGAGCCGCACCGGAGCGAGGAGCAGGTAATTATAGCGCTGCGCTCCCCTTACCTGCTGTGGCGCGGTCCCTGCAGTCCCTGGCTTCTCCGGCGCTGCAGCTTCTTCCTGTAATTGAGCGGTTACATGGCACCGATCATTTACAGCAATGAATATGCGGCTCCTCCCCTATGGGGGTGGAGCCGCCTATTCATTTCTGTAATGAGCGGTGCCATGTGACCGCTCAGTACAGGAAGAATCTGCAGCGCCGGAGAAGCCAGGGACTGCAGGGACCGCGCCGCAGCAGGTAAGTATGACTACACAGCCCCCGCTCCCCCTCCCCTGCCGACACCCGGGTATATGACTCGAGTATAAGCCGAGAGGGGGACTTTCAGCCCCAAAAAATGGACTGAAAATCTCGGCTTATACTCGAGTATATACGGTAATAGTGACAGACAGGTAAAGAGGGAAGAGGACCCTTCCTTACATGCTACAGGATAATGGGGAAGGAGACAGGAGGTTCAGGGGTTGCAGCAGCTCTGATCTTGGTAAGGAGGCAGCGGGGTCATTGCAGGCTGTAAGCTGTTCTGAAGACATGGGTTTTCAAGTTCCACTTGAACGTTCCGAATGTATTGGATAATCGGAAGTCTTGCAGGCGATTGGATGAAGAAACTACGATTGTGGAGGAGAGAAGGAGATCTTGGGAGGACCATCGATTACGCTGTTGGAGATATTGGGAGATAAGTTCATAGATATATTGGGGAGAAAGATTATGGATGGCTTTATAGGTCAGTGTTATTAGCTTGAAGTGGAAACATTTTTGGAATTGGGAGACAATGAAGGGATTTGACAACGGAAGAAGCGGAGGAGTAATGAGGACAAAAGTGGATTAGTAGTGAAACATAGTTACGGACAGACTGGAGAGGTGTGATGATGCCATAGGGGATGATGAGGTTCTAGACCCAACATGGAGTCAAGGCCACAAGGTGGAACTCCACCTTGCATATGCTGGAGAGACTGTGCGAGCTGCAGAAGGTCATGGTGGAGCTTTTTATAAACAGTAATCTGGTATTGCTATGCGGAGCCATATTGCACCTACACATTTGAGTATTATCAAATAGTTCAGAAGAAAAATGGTACATATCAATCCATTTTAGTTAAAACAAGTAGAAATGATTTACATGTTTCATGGGTGCCAATGGGTGATTGCTATTCCTAATAAATATGAATTGGAGGAATTGAAAGGGGTGCTGTCTAATCTCTGCAAGACTTGTGCTGTAAGTTAGTCTTGCAGAGGATAAAACAGATAAGTCATCAAACTGTTTCATAAGGGATATAATATCTTCCTAACTATCCACTGTGAAAAAGGTAGTGGTGACTGGACCTTAGGCGGAAAGTATTTTTGCGCATATCTGTCCTACCATCACCGAGGATTGTTGGATGTTTTTCTGTCCATGTTGCCTCCTCTTACTCCACCGTCTCATCCTGCAGTCAATGTAACACCTGCATGACCTACTTCAACACAGTTAGGGGGAAACTACAGCAGGCTGTTTTTCAAATCATATGTTTGTGGGAAAAATTCCACCCCACTCAGGAGCTGTGGTTGGGGATTAAACAACCAGCCTGGTGGTGTGAGATAACAGGTGAAATTAGTTATGGACTGGAGCACCTTGGGCCCACCAAAGAAAATCATTCTTGGGGCCCACTATGTAACTACATAGAAATAAATACAAGACCACCAATTGTGAGGTAAAACATGGTAATATCAGGATATATTGTAAGGTAGTACATGTTTTAATGATATAGCAGGGGTTAGGATAGTCCCCCTCATAGAATGTAATGTAGCCCTCTCAGAGAATATTATGTAGCCCCCTCACAGAATATAATAGAATATAATGCAGTCCTCATAATATATAATGCAGCCCCCCTCATAGAGTACAATGCAGCCCCCTCATAGGGTATAATGCAGGCCTCCATAGAATACAATGTAGCCCCCTCATAGAGTACAATGCAACCCCCTCATAGGGTATAATGCGGCTCCCTCATTGGGTATAATGTACCACTCCCCATAGAATATAATGCAGCCCCCGTAATATAGAGTAAAGCAGCCCCCATAGAATGTAATACAGCCCCTCATAGAGTATAATGCAGCCCCCTCACAAGGTATAATGCAGCACTCCTTCACAGAATATAACGCAGCCCTCTCAGAGTATAATGCAGCCCCCACATAAAATATAATGTAGCCCTCTCATATGGTATAATGCAGCCCCCTCATAGGGTATAATGCAGCCCCCATATAATATAATGTAGCCCCCTCAAATAGTATAATGCAGCCCCCTGTAGAATATAATGTAGCCCCTCTCATAGAGTATAATTCAGCCCCTTCATAGGGTAGAATGCAGCCCCCCATAGAATATAGCATAGCCCCCTTATAGGGTATAATGCAGCTCACTCATAGGATATAAAGCAGTCCCCCATAGAATAATGTAGCCCCCTCAGAATAAAATGGAGCCCTTCATAGGGTATAATGCAGCCCCCTCCTAGGGTATAATTCAGCCCACCATAGAATATAATGTAGCTCTCTCATAGAGTATAATGCAACCTCACATAGAATATAATGTAGCCCCCTCATAGAGTATAATACAGCCCCCATAGAATATAATGTAGCCCCTCAGAGTATAATGCAGCCTCATAGGGTATAATGCAGCCCCCCATAGAATATAATGTAGCCTCTCAGTGTGTAATGCAGCCCCCTCATAGGGTATAATGCAGCACCTCCATAGAATATAATATATCCCCCTCATTGGTATAATGCAGCCTTCCCCGTAGAATATAATTAGCTCCCTCATAGGGTATAATGCACCCCCCATAGAATATAATGTAGCCTCCTCACAGAGTATAATGCAGCCCCCTATATAATATAATATAGCCCCTTCATAGAGTATAATGCAGCCTCCCATATAATATAATTTAGCCCCTTCATAGAGTATAATGCAGCCCCTCATAGTATAATGCAGCCCCCTCATAGGGTATAATGCAGTCCCCCCATAGAATTTAATGCTGCCTCCTCATATGGTATAATGCAGCCTCCCCATAGAATATAATGCAGCCCCCTCAGAGGGTGTAATGGAGCCCCCTTATAAGGTTTAATGCAGCCCTCCACAGAATATAATGTAGCCCCCTCATAGGATATAATGCATCCCCCCTCATATAGTATCATGCAGTCCCCCAAAGAATGTAATGTAGCTCACTCATAGGGTATAACGCAGCCCCCCACAGAATATAATGTAGCACCATCATAGGGTATAATGCAGCTCCCCACAGAGTATGCAGCCACACATAGAATAATGTAATAATGTAGGCCCCTCTATAGAATATAACCCCTCCCTATAGTCCTACAGTATTATGGCCACCAGTACTCACCACTCACATATATATACTGTATATGCACTCCTCCTCTCTTCCTCGTTCCCCCTGATCCAATCTCAGCAGCTATTACTGTACTATTGTCTGCCTGACACAGCATTGTGCATGATGAAGTTAAGTCATCACGTACCGTCTGTTTCAAAGGCAGAGGGAAATGTTGGGGGAGGGAGTGTCATCTGATGCCTCTCCTCCATTATTGCTTTTCATCTGTATCGGCATTCTCCCCTGCTTGTGCTGATCACTGGCAGAGCAGGGGAGAATGATGAGAGCCATGTTCAGCACCTGGCGTTGCGGAACAGCGCTTACTGTAACGCATCTTCCCCGGTGCCGATGCGTGTCACTTGGAAAAAATCCAAGTGTGTTATGCGTATGCACGTGTGCTAGATGTTTTGTGGCCCCTGCTGACACTCAAAAATGGACATGTGACCGTGTTTTGCCCACGGACACATGGTCCGTGGACACACACTGACATGTGCACAGAACCTTCTGCTTGAATAGGCAAATAGCGCTCCATTCCTCCCAACTCTCTCTGCATGGCTGTCCAATGGTATAAAATTCTATGACACACCTATGGTGTCAATATGATCACTGCACCCCTAGATGAATTAATTGAGTGGTGTAATTCGTAAAATGGGGTCAATTTGTTTTTTTTTGTTGTTTTGGCACCTCATGGGCTCTCCCAGTGGGTCATAGCACCTGCAAACCATAAAAGAAAAATCTGGCGCTCCTTCCTTTCTGAGCTCTGCCATGTGCCCATATAGTAGTTTAGCCTCACATATGGGGTATCAGCGTATTCAGGACAAATTGTACAATAGCTCTTGGGGTCCAATTTCTTCTGTTACCCATGAAAAAATAAAAAATTGGGGGCGAAAAGATAATTTTTGTGGAAAAAAATATGATTTTTTATTTTTACGGCCCTACGTTATAAACTTCTGTGAAGCACTTGGGTGCTCAAAGTTCTCACCACACATCTAGATAAGTTCTTTTGGGGGTCTAGTTTCCAAAATAGGGTAACTTGTGGGGGGTTTCCACTGTTTAAGCACATCAAGGGCTCTCCAAACGCGACATGACCCCCTCAGACCATTCTATCAAAGTCTGCATTTCAAAAGTCACTACTTCCTTTCCGAGCCCCGACGTGTGCCCATACAGTAGTTTATTCCCACATATGGGGTATCAGCATACTCAGGACAAATTGGACAACAAATTTTAGGATCCAATTTCTCCTGTTACCCTTGGCAAAATAAAAATTGGGTGTGAAAAGCTCATTTTTGTGAAAAAAATGATTTTTAAATTTTACGGCTCTACATTATAAACTTCTGTGAAGCCCTTGGGGGTTCAAAGTGCTGATCACACATCTAGATAAGTTCCTTGGGGGGGGTTCTAGTTTCCAAAATGGGGTCTTTTGTGGGGGGTTTCCACTGTTTAGGCACATCGGGGGCTCTCCAAACACGACATGGCGTCCGATCGCAATTCCAGCCAATTTTGCATTGAAAAGTCTAATGGCGCACCTTCCCTTCCAAGCTCTGCCATGCATCCAAACAGTGGTTTACCTGCACATATGGGGTATCAGCATACTCAGGAAAAATTGCACAATAACTTTAGGGGTCTTGTAACCTTGGAAAAATAAAAATTTGGTGTGAAAAGGTAATTTTTGTGGAAAAAATATGATTTTTTAAATTTACAGCTCTATGTTATAAACTTCTGTGAAGTTCTCACCACACATCTAGATAAGTTCCTTCAGGGGTCTAGTTTCCAAAATGGGGTCACTTGTGAGGGATTTCCACTGTTTAGGCACATCAGAGGCTCTCCAAAGGCAGCATGGTGTCCAATCTTAAATCCAGGCAATTTTGCGTTGAAAAAGTCAAACGGCGTTCCTTCCCTTCCGAGCTCTGCCATGCGCCCAAACAGTGCTACCACCCACATTTGGGGTATCAGCGTACTCAGGACAAATTGCACAATAACTTTTGGGGTCCAATTTCTCCTGTTATCCTTGGAAAAATAAAAATATTTGGATCTGAAATAATTGTTTTGTGAAAAAAAGTTAAATGTTAATTTTTTTTTTAAATATTCCAAAAATTCATGTGAAGCACCAGAAGGGTTAATAATCGTCTTGAATGTGGTAATGAGCACGTTGAGGGGTGTAGTTTTAAGAATGGTATCACGTCTGGGTATTTTCTATCATATAGACCCCTCAAAGTGACTTCAAATGTGATGTGGTTCCCAAACAAAAATGGTGTTGTAAAAATGAGAAATCGCTGTTTAAATTTTAACCCTTATAACTTCCTAAGAAAAAAAATGTTGGTTCCAAAATTGTGCTGATGTAAGGTAGACATGTGGGAAATGTTACTTATTAAGTATTTTGGGTGACATATCTCTGTGATTTAAGAGCATGAAAATTCAAAGTTGTAAAATTGAAAATTTTCAACATTTTTGCCAAATTTTATTTTTTTTCACAAATAAATGCAAGTCATATCAAAGAAATTTTACCACTATCATGAATTAAAATATGTCACGAGAAAACAAAGTCAGAATCACCGGCATCTGTGTAAGCGTTCCAGAGTTATTACCTCATTAAGGGACAGTGGTCAGAGTTGTAAAAATTGGCCCGTCATTAACGTGCAAACCACCCTTGGGGGTAAAGGGGTTAAAAACATTGTATATTTTATTATTATTTGCTTGTGCAAACAATTTCACAGTACTCTCCAGAAATACTGAGTCTCAGCCATGTTGTAGAATGACTCTAGTTTCAAGAGTTCCTTACTAACCTCTAGGTTTGTACAATAGTGGTTTCTTTGTTATCTGTCCCATAACGGAGTCTTAGTTTTCATAATTATGTGTGACCCTTAAACCTTTGACTTGTTTATTCTCTGAGCCATGGCCTAGGGATAGAATTAAATATATCCAGCTGTTGAATGTTCATTCATCTTGCCACCTCCACCATTATGGCCAGGTACAGACTAAGTTTTTTCACGGTCCATACATGGGCTGCATTTTCCAGACTGACCAAGGTTCTCCCAACCTGAACTTGTAACCTCGTATGTGACTTCATGGCTGTAACTTCGGACCAGGAGACCCATGATAAGTCTGGACATTGTGGTGCATTTACGATCCCAGAAATATGACCTTCTGAACCTGGCCTTTTTCATATACAGTGGGGCAAAAAAGTATTTAGTCAGTCAGCAATAGTGCAAGTTCCACCACTTAAAAAGATGAGAGGCGTCTGTAATTTACATCATAGGTAGACCTCAACTATGGGAGACAAACTGAGAAAAAAAAATCCAGAAAATCTCATTGTCTGTTTTTTTAACAATTTATTTGCATATTATGGTGGAAAATAAGTATTTGGTCAGAAACAAAATTTCATCTCAATACTTTGTAATATATCCTTTGTTGGCAATGACAGAGGTCAAACGTTTTCTGTGAGTCTTCACAAGGTTGCCACACACTGTTGTTGGTATGTTGGCCCATTCCTCCATGCAGATCTCCTCTAGAGCAGTGATGTTTTTGGCTTTTCGCTTGGCAACACAGACTTTCAACTCCCTCCAAAGGTTTTCTATAGGGTTGAGATCTGGAGACTGGCTAGGCCACTCCAGGACCTTGAAATGCTTCTTACGAAGCCACTCCTTCGTTGCCCTGGCGGTGTGCTTTGGATCATTGTCATGTTGAAAGACCCAGCCACGTTTCATCTTCAATGCCCTTGCTGATGGAAGGAGGTTTGCACTCAAAATCTCACGATACATGGCCCCATTCGTTCTTTCATGTACCCGGATCAGTCGTCCTGGCCCCTTTGCAGAGAAACAGCCCCAAAGCATGATGTTTCCACCACCATGCTTTACAGTAGGTATGGTGTTTGATGGATGCAACTCAGTATTCTTTTTCCTCCAAACACGACAAGTTGTGTTTCTACCAAACAGTTCCAGTTTGGTTTCATCAGACCATAGGACATTCTCCCAAAACTCCTCTGGATCATCCAAATGCTCTCTAGCAAACTTCAGACGGGCCCGGACATGTACTGGCTTAAGCAGTGGGACATGTCTGGCACTGCAGGATCTGAGTCCATGGTGGCGTAGTGTGTTACTTATGGTAGGCCTTGTTACATTGGTCCCAGCTCTCTGCAGTTCATTCACTAGGTTCCCCCGTGTGGTTCTGGGATTTTTGCTCACCGTTCTTGTGATCATTCTGACCCCACGGGGTGGGATTTTGCGTGGAGCCCCAGATCGAGGGAGATTATCAGTGGTCTTGTATGTCTTCCATTTTCTAATTATTGCTCCCACTGTTGATTTCTTCACTCCAAGCTGGTTGGCTATTGCAGATTCAGTCTTCCCAGCCTGGTGCAGGGCTACAATTTTGTTTCTGGTGTCCTTTGACAGCTCTTTGGTCTTCACCATAGTGGAGTTTGGAGTCAGACTGTTTGAGGGTGTGCACAGGTGTCTTTTTATACTGATAACAAGTTTAAACAGGTGCCATTACTACAGGTAATGAGTGGAGGAAAGAGGAGACTCTTAAAGAAGAAGTTACAGGTCTGTGATAGCCAGAAATCTTGATTTTTTGTTTCTGACCAAATACTTATTTTCCACGATAATATGCAAATAAATTGTTAAAAAAACAGACAATGTGATTTTCTGGTTTTTTTTTTCTCAGTTTGTCTCCCATAGTTGAGGTCTACCTATGATGTAAATTACAGACGCCTCTCATCTTTTTAAGTGGTGGAACTTGCACTATTGCTGACTGACTAAATACTTTTTTGCCCCACTGTATATGAATAAACCTTTCCCATTTTAGGTCAATTAGAATAACCATATGTTAGGACTGGCGGAACGCACCAAATTACAGTAATAGAGAATATGAGGTGCGTTCGCAGTCCGGGGTCCACCGTGCAGAGATGACACCTGCTGCTGAGTAATGGCGGACGGACGCTTGCTCACGCATGGGTTAGAGCTCACCCAGTGTGAATAGAAGTGAACTCTGTTGCTTCACAGAGCCACCACAAATACGCTGTGCCCTGTTAGCAGTCACAGGGTGCAGCTGAAAGACATTAGTGGGATCCCTATGAATCACCCCCACTAAACTGGTGATTGGACTCGCTCTGACCCTCGGTGGCTTTTGAGCCTGCGTCTGAGGATGCAGAGTCCAAGCGGGAATTCCCACCCTGCACTGACCGGTTGTCAGGAAAGCGCAGAGATTGCGCACGGAGCCGCAATGGCGGGCACTGCGAAGAGACGCTGTAACGTGTGCTGAGTGTGCAGGTAGCACTGCTGGGTGCTAGGTAGCTTCCACCATTCACGAGCAGTCATCAACACAAGGAATGGGAATGATTAAGGAGCTTTCATCCATCGACAGACATTCAGCTACACACACACGTTGACAAATTTGCACTAGCGCATGGTCGAGCAGCCAGGTGAACCTTTTATAGCAGTAGCAGACCAGGACCTTCCAGATGGTCCAGTAGGAAATGCAACAGGACCTGAACATGTGATCCCCGAGCTCCAATGGGAGGTTGTCCCATGGGCATGCTCAGTATGAGAAAAGCGGCACTTAATCCCAGAAAGGCCTGCTTGCTGCTGATCAGTACTGGCTACAAAGACAGAGCCTGGAAAGGCAGCACTAACCAGTCGCACAATGTCAGCTTGAGCCAGACGCTGGGACTGACGTCTCCACTGAGCAGGTTCCACCGCAGCAGACATGGTTCAAGATTCCCCTTGTGCAGCAGCGGGAACTCGACACCTAACACCATAATTATTAATATTTGCCAGAGTGATGAGAGAATGTTTTAAGGCATTTTTATTACTTATTGCAAAGTCAAAAGTTTACATACACTAAGATTACTATGCCTTTAAACAATTCTGGATAATATCATTTGTTTAGAGTCTTCTGATTCTGTTTTTTAGGCAACATCTGAGTTAATTAGAGACAAACCTGAGGATGTATTTTAATATTTTAATGCACACCTAAAACCCACTGCTTCTTTGTATAACATCATGGGAAAGTCTAAGGAAATCAGACAAGATATCAGGAAGAGAATTGTGGGCTTAGACAAGTCTGGCTCATCCTTGGGTACAATTGCAAGAAACCTGAAGGTGCCTCATTCATCTGTACAAATAATTATACGCAAGTACAAACAAGATGGGAATGTCCAGCCAACATACCTGTGATTCAGGTTTGTAATTGCTATTATTTAAATGTAGCTTTTTTCCTTTCTGGCCAGCAAGCATTAATGTCTGTTAATGTCTGTTTCCTTGCTGGCAGCTGTTGTGTTGCTCATCAACTAATGTTGTTGTTTACCGCTCCCACCATCCTTTAAATAGTCACCTGTCATGATCCCAATGGCAGGGGATCACAAAAGGACAAGCACAAAAACAAAACAAGCTCTAGGGTGATGGAACCTGAGCTGACCGTGATCCTGAACCTAACACACAACTAGCAGTAGCCGGGGAACGTGCCTACGATGATTCCTAGACATCTCGCGCCAGCCGAAGGATTAACTTCCCCTATCAGAAGAAACACAGACCTCACTTGCCTCCAGAGAAACACCCCACAGAAATAGCAGCCCCCCACATGTAATAACGGTGAAATGAGAGGAAAGCACATACGTAGTTATGAAAACAGAATCAGCAAAAATGAGGCCCGCTAAAGCTAGATAGCAGAGGATACAAAAGTGAACTGCGCGGTCAGCGAAAAACCCTACAAAAAACCATCCTGAAATTACTTGAACTCATGTGCCAACTCATGGAACATGAGGAGTAATTTCAGCCCACTAGAGCAACCAGCAGCAAGGATTCACATATCTGCAAGCTGGACTAAGACAAAAATTAAGCAAAACGTGGAACAGGAAAATCAAAACTTAGCTTGTCCTGAAGATTGCAGAAGCAGGTAGCAGAGATAAAAAGACACACTGATTACATTGATAGCCGGCGAGGAAATGACAAGAAAGCCAGGTTAAATAGGAAACTCCCATAACCTGATGGAACAGGTGGAAACCAAAGACCGCAGAGAACACAAGTCACCCAGTACCATCAGTAACCACCAGAGGGAGCCCAAAAACAGAACTCACAACAGTCACCTGATGCATCAGCCGACTGTTGGTAATAGGGCTTTCTATGTAGACCAGCCGTGGAGTTGCAGCTTTCTGGTGTCTGCTCTTAATCTGCTTCTTCTGTGGATTTTGGGGTCCTGTTTACGTATTCTCCGTGGTATGGAGCTTGGCAGCGGAGTATGGAGCAAAGTTTTTGGTATTTACCTTGTCTGTCTCGTGCTTGTCACTATCCCATTTGTTTGTACCATCTGCAATGGTGAGGCAAGTGTCCTTGTCGGCCAGTGTACTAGCCAGGGTATTGTGAGGTGATAGTTATGGATGAGGTATGTGATGGCGGCAGGGGGAAGAACCCACTTAGGGCTTTAGAGGAGTGCAGGGACAAGCTCAGGTTGGAGCTCAGGAGGTGTCCCATTCCTTGTTCCCTATTGTTAGGGCCTTCCTCTCTACTTTACCATCCCATTGTGTGTGCATTGTGCCGTCTTCTGGAATGACCCCAGTTGGGTTATGACAATACCGCTCAGGAAGGAGACAGGTCTTGTGTCCCAGAGATGAACGTGATTTGGTCCGACATGTGCATATCAACCCACGGACAAAGCAAAAATTGAACTTCTTGTATATAATGACCATTTTTACATTTGGAGGAAAAAGGGAGACGCTTGGAAGCCTAAGAACACCATCCCAACTGTGAAACACGTGGGTGGCAGCTTCATGTTGGCGTTATTTCTGAGGATATTGTAGAGTCAATGATAAAAATGAAGGGGTACCAATAACGATGAGCAGGACTATATATATCTATATAAATAATTATGTAAACATCTTTGAAATGCTCACAAAATGTGAAGACTTGACCATCATATCGATAACAGCATGTTGTCCATCCCATTTAAAAATCATGGTTGTTAAATATATGGGCCAACTTTTGCTGCTTTATAGGCTCAACTCATCTCTGAAGACTTTCCACAGGATTTTGAAATGTGTATGTGGCAATTCAGTTAAAAGACAAATTCTGAGGTTGTGCGCTGATGTTAGATGAGAAGTTATGTATCACAACTTGCCATTCCATTTATCCTAATAGAGTTGAGTGGGTTTAAATACAGAACCCTATGCAGACTACCTGAGTTTTTTGTTTGGAAACTCTAAATCATATCTTCATTGACAACACTTTGTGCACAGAGACACTGTATTCCTGGAACAGTAGGGGACTTTCCCTATAGTTTTGCCTCAAAAGTGGCAGCATGCAATAGTCTAAATTGTGCTCATATGCTGTAGCATCAAGATTACCATTAACTGGAAATAAGGGACTTAACAAAACATTGAAATACCGTACCATGCCATATGCATTTTCCGCTGGCTTTTTTCATTAATGGGATTGTTCCACAAAGTACATTTTAAGTTATAGATCTTGGAATAACAATACGCTGTACAATTGGAATAGTTAAAAAAATGTCTGTGTCAAGATAATCTTATAAATATGCCCCTGTTATGTACTGTGTAATGGCTGTGTTTGACTATGCAGAGCTGCTCCGGTTCATGGTCAGCACATACCACTGCCCCAGACCAGAAAAATAAGATAGCATAAGTCAGTTATATTAATTGAGTGTACAAATGAAACAGCAGGGGCTTGCAGCTGCTGCTTTCTGAGGTAACACATTTACCTGCCTGAAGTAACACATTTCCCTTCCTGTTTTATCACAGGAGTGAGTGTTTCTGCCATATCATCAGTTCTGAGAGCTCATCATAAAGTTCATGACATATAAGCTTAGGGTTGCTGGATCTTCTATGAAGAATGAGCATGTCATTTCTTTTAATCACTTCAGGGTTTCAGAACCCCGAGGCTGTTAAAAAAGTGACATAAAACAGAACATTTACACAGAAATATCATTTTGACATTGATGTGCATTATGTTCATTTAATGGGTTTTTTCTGTGGCTTTTTTCAGGCAGATACTCGGCAAAATCAGCCTGAAAAAGACGTCATGTGCACAAACCTTTGATGTGTCTCTGTACAAAGGGAGCAGTTTATACTAAGTCCCTCCTCTGTAGTCGTAATTGCAGTATTGAGTGCTTGTAAGCGAAAAGTGAATATATTGAGAAGTCTGATGACATCTTCTGTACTGTAAATATTATGATTAAACTTTACTTATGTGCACAAAGTGTTGCTCAATAGTTATTAAAAAAAGACAACATACTTTGAAATATAAAGTCATTTATTGAAAGAAGAAAATTATAGCATCACAAAGCTCAGAAATATAGAACAAATCTTTAGGAAAGCAACTGGAAAATTTTAAGAATAAACTTTAAGGCTAAGTTCCAACAATGAGTATTTGGTGAGTTTTTGTAGCATTTCGACAACAATTACCTAAATTACATTCCATGTGCATTCGTTTTTTATGTGCATTTTTCCCCCAAAAAAATTTTTTGCTGCTTTTTTGTCTTTTTCTGGTAGATCATGTCTTAAATAAAACTGCTTTGCAACTTCCTGGTAATTGCCTTTACCAAAACTATTGATGAAGGTCCCTATTCATTATTGCTTTTGCACCTGTGTTTTTTTTACAATTTTTTTGTGTTTCACGCCTTTTTTTTGTTTGCACTCAATTCACATCTTTTATAAAGTCTATTTTATATGTTTCCACCTGTTTTTGCTTTACGCTTTGTGGGTGGAGTCTAGCAATTGCAGATGTTTTAGCCTGATTCCTCAATTGCGACTTTTTAAAAAGTTACAAAATTTACCCCAACTTTGCTACAGTCCTGGTGTATTTTTGAGTATGCCAAACTTTAAGTGCAATTTTTTGTGACTTTTTGTGATTTTTTACTTAGCGCCATGTTCAAGAGTTGCATTTGCCTTTTTGATGAATTTGACACCAAAAACGGCAACTAATTCCACAAGGCAGAAAAGGAAAGTTATTTAAAAAAAATGAAAATGATTTATTGGCACCAAACCAGTGGTGTCGGCACTCAGATTCAAAGGGCTCTCGAGTTGACTCCTTGACTTCCTCTTGATGTTCAATTTGTCCAAAGGTGGGGACAGTGACCCAGCGCTGATTGGGCACCAGAATCACATGTCATAACAACTGCATGAGAGCCCCCGGAACTCAAGTGCCGACACCCCTGGAATAGCGCCAGCATGCTAGGTGAGTATAAGAATTTTTTTATTTTAACGGGGCCAAACGTGGGGCATGGGAAGGGGTTGTCCAATTAGTGGACAACTTCTATAAAAGGGCTTTCCTACGAACAAAGTTAATTTTAATCAGCATTTCAATCATTAGATCTTTAAATAATAATAGTAATAATAAGTTCCATAATTGTATGTGTGTAAATAAAATGCTCCTGTGCTGAGATAATCTAATAAATGTGCCCCTGCTGTGTACTGTGTAATGGCCGTGTCTATCCATACAGGAACATGGTCTGATCATACCACAGCTCCTGGACTTGGAGGGACGCAAAAGAGTATACAGAAAGGACCGCATGGGATCATAAGATTATCTCAGTACAGGAACTTTTTTTTTACACATCCAATTGTTGAAATTATTATTATTCCAAGATTTATTGAGTAAAATGTACTTTGGTCATGGGAAACCCCTTTTAATGACAAGTGCTGATGATTTTAAGACCGCGGCATGCCAATTAATGCTTCAGATGTTACAGTGGAACACAAAAATTGAAACATGCAACATGTCCATTTCCATTGTGGACATCCTGTTTGCATGTACTGTACTATTAAAGAAGAAGGAAGCAACTTTGCAGTAGGTCTTACTTGAAAATGACCTATTGGTTTGCTTCTGAAGCACCTACATAGACTGTGTACCGCATATTTATGGTAACAAACAGCAAAAAGATTTTCTGTTGCGTAATCCAGAGGTCTTGCTTTCCAACATAATTTGTTCTGTTTGTTACCTACTTTTTTGCTTATATACAGTAGGTTGCCATTCACCTACTTTGTGGTGACATATACAGTATTTGGAAGGCTGACTAATATATTTGTTTTCTGTCACCATGAAGATACATAGTCTGCAACTGCAAGGGGCTGTAAAAGTAAAACTGAATTAAAAAAAATAATTGAAAACAAATTGTTCACAAAGTTCAGCATAGCCTTTAACTTGCCAAGTGTTTGAGATGAAGCCTCTCTACAAGTTACCATCAACACAATGCACACTAGAGTCCTTTTTTGTAATCTTCACAAACTGCAATAAAATTCAAACTTTATTATGATCATAGGAACAGTAATGTATTAAAAAAACTGCTTCCCATAGAAACCAATTCAAAATATGTGCCTAGATTCTAAAAACAAAAACACTGCTCTTTTTTTTACTAATTGTGGACATAATCACAATATACATCTATTACTAGTTGCAGAATACAAGATTAGTGGACAATCCACACCATTAATGGACCAGTGTCCGCGTAGGTAGGTGTCTTCTAAAGGTGTGATATTTATAGTGATTTAACGTCTTGATTTGCTGTGAATAATAACAGTACGACATGCCCTTTTTTGACAAAAAGATGATTTAATATACGCAGCTAAAGCTCTTTCAGAAAATTTCAAGAGTAGACGTATAGGGTACTAACTTAACCCAGCCCATACACACTGCATTTTATATGTTACGATCCTTTTTTATACACCATTTGGTAGCCCCTCCAAAAACTGCAAATTAAAGAGTTATCATGGTTTACCCTTAATCACCTCCATTTATTTTTAGACAAATTAACTGATACATACAGGTAGCCATTTCTTGAATTTTTGGGGCGTTTTTTTTTAACAGTGCCACTTCTGTTCATGGTCGGTGTCTAGTACTGCATCTCAGCTCCAGTTATAGTTATCATTTTTATAGCTGTAATTATTTTAGAAAATGTCTCTCGCCAGCTGCTCTTGTAACAGATTATTGGTCCCAGCTTTGGAAAACTGATTCTATGATTATGACATTTTTAAAGAGAATCTGTAATTTGCTAAAAAAAAAGCTGAGTTTAAAACTCTTTTCTGTTTTGTGCTGTATCATTCCATTGTTAATATATTCACATTTGTTTTGTATGGTGCACAGAATGTGAAATCTCTACTTTGCAGACCCACAGGGTGTTTTTTCATAATCTTCTCTGGGGGCATGTACTTTCAGATACTGTCATTCACAGTTCAGCAGCAATTTCACAGTCTCAGATGCTGCTTAGCTGTGATTGGCAGCATTTCGTAGGGAGGGTTGTAAGTACACGCCCCCAAACAATATTCTGAAGAAACGCCCAGTTGGACTGTAAAGCAGAGATTTCACATACCGCGCTCCAAAAGAAACAAATGTGAATATCTCTGTAATGAAGTGATGCAAAACAAAATGTAAAAGTTCAGAAGAATAACGGGAGCTCAGGGATTTTTGCTAGGTATTTAACGCAATTTTTTGAGAAGGTGACAAGTCTTTTTGAAATAAACATTAAGGCAGGGCTCATATAGACATTTTTTTGTTCACTCAACCACATTAAGTTTACATGCCTTAGATATGGTTAAAAATAAGAATGTTAATAAAATACCGTAATTATGATTAAACATCATCAAAAAAGTTGAAACGTATATGACCCAAAAACGTGACTTTTGTGTCTATTAAAATGTTGTCCATGTGGGTACTTGGCAGCAATGACTAATACATCTCTTGCACTGTATGGATGAATTAATGTTTCACCATGCATTTATTAAAAGATGGATATATTGCATCAATGTAAAATTAAAAAATTTGGCTATTTTAATTGATAATTGATAACTTATAAACTGATAGTATGAAAGCATACATGCATTATGTACAAAAATACAGACAGAGAACTTTATATACATTATTCAAATTTTGCCAGCTAATGTTCAAATGAAAGTTTCATACGCTAGGTCACCAGTGATATTAGAGTCAGTGGACAACATATTTTAGATTGAGTGGAAAGAGAATACAAAAATGTTTTTAATGGCTGTTGTAGGCTGTATTGGTGCACCTGAATTTCTAGCTGATTGCATCAGAAAATCAAATTATTAACTGTGTTTGTGATAGAAAATCAAAGAGATAAGGGAAACACAACCTTATAAGAGTTCATCAGATCATAGAGTTCGTAGATCACATTTTTTTTTTTTAGCAACCCTTGACTATAATAATCAATAACAAATGGTATAGTCTGTATCTCCCTTGATGACCAAACAACATTGTATATATTTGTGTACCCATCTTATAATTCAGTATCAGAAACATTGTGTTTCTTAGTTGAATGGCCATTAGTTGCAGTAGGAGACACGGATTGTCCTGTTCCATTCTCCTGGGTCCCACTGTTCGGTTTGTCCTGAGGATGGGAAGATACAGACACCAGAGTGTTTCCTTGGCTGTCCGTTTCGGTACAGTATGGGTCTTCACCCTACACAGACATACAAACAGCAAGCAGGGTTAGTGTGGAAGACATCACAGCCAATCAAAATCTTTAAGCTGTTTCATGCATTAAAAGCAGAAAACTTGATGGCTGTTAGAAAAACTGCATTGTGTAATGATCCACTTATGGCTTGATATGCACTAAGCTTTACATCCAGCATTATTAAGCCGAAAACAATGGAAAGGAGCACAATAAATGTTGCAGACTAAAATGAATACAGTATTATATGCACATTAATGGCACATTTAATTTCTATACAACACTCACATTATAATGCCCAAAGCCTGCTTACTGTCTTCTGTATTAGGATAAAATACATAACAGTTCTACAGTAAGCTGCAGTAAATACAACCTCACTCACCCACTTACTAGTGGACATAGACAGAAGAGAACCCCTGTGAAAAATCAACATATATACCCTTTGCTCAATAGCTTCCCAATTCCCACTGCTTTGGAAGTGGAAATGAACCCTTATACCTCTTGGGCCCATGTGCAGCTGCCTCATTTGCACCAATGATATGTCCGTCCATGATGCCTAAAGCAACTCTGTCATCATATTTCATAATGTATTTCTAGATAGACCTAAAACCTGATGAGGCTTGTGAACTTACTTTGAAAATCCATTGTAAAGTGGTTCACTAATACTTTCTGAAAGTTTAAACTTATTCTCAACCCACTTAGCCAGATTGAGAATTCCACAGCATCGCTCCTCCTTGCTGCTGAGATCTCACACTGCTCAGTACAATCTGCAGCAGGCATGCAGAGTGGGTGGGAGTGAATACACTTGAACTCCTTGGCTCTCAATCTAAAGATGGACTTATACAGTGCTCATTTTCATATCATGATAATACAGCGATTCTGACTTAGATTTTCATTTTAAGTACACCTCATCATGTCTAAAAGATCTATTTAACAATGTGTGTAGTATGTGAAATCTTGTGACAAGTTTAAGCCTGCCCCATACCGAGCAGACAATGGCAGAAAATGCCATAAATAGCCGTGGGTGGAGCTCGACCCATGGCTGTTAACCTGTTATAAAACATGCTAGCATGGGATCATGCTGTTCCACACGTTCAACAGCCTCCTGTGACAGGCTCTGCCATCATGGCACTCCGTTGAAGCCCAGCCTGTGGTTGGACTTCAAAATACACTTTTATATTGCTGTACATAATAAAAATCAAAGTATTGCTGTATATAATATAGGTGATCAGAGATGATCACATGTTTAAGTCTCCTGAGTGGATTAACATAAAAAAAGTTATTACAAATTTTAAAAACATAAACATTTGAATTAGCATACTTTTCACCCATTAAAAATAAAGATAAGACTACACATATTTAGTATCAATACATGCAAAAAAGGTTAATCTATCAAAATCTAAAACTAATTAATAACCATATTGGTAAACACCGCTAACAGGAAAATTTGAAAACACCAAAATGGCATTGTTTTTGTCACTGCAATACGACAATTGAAATATGAAGTGATAAAATTGCTGTATCTATTTCAAAATGGTGTCAATAAAAAATGACTGCTCACCCCGCAAAAAACACAAGCCCTCACACAGCTCTAGCGACTGAGAAATGAATATGTTACAGGTCTCAAAACCAAAACTAATTTACTAATTTTGTTTATCACTAAAATAGTAAAAAAAAATCTATATATATGTTTGATACCTCCATAACCCTACTGACCTAGAAAATCATGTTGGCAGGTCATTTTTGCCAAACAGTGAACGCCATAAAAACAACCCTCCCCCCCAAAAAAAAAAAAAACAGTTGGAATTGCATACATTTATGTGGTCAGAAAAATAAAAAAGCTATGGCTGTTCAAAAATGAAGAAACAAGAAATGGAGGCGTTAGAAGGGTTGTCCACTACTAGGACAACTCCTTCTCAATTATTCACCCCCCTCAATTATTCCCTCCCCCCTTCTCTACTATCTTTACAGGGGGAAGTATTTGCCCCCTTGAAAATAGTAATACCTATACTCACCTCCTGTGCTGGAGCATCCCAGCAGTGTTGGCACTCACGTTTCCAGGGCTTCAATGCCATTGTTGTGACACGTGAGCCCAGCACCCAATCACCACTGGCATCAATGTCCCCTCCTACAGACAAATTGAATATGAAAAGAAAGTCAGGGCTGCAGCTGGTGCTGACTTCCTCTTGATTACTTATATGTCTGAAGGTGGCGACAGTGACACCAGCGGCGATTGAGTGCCGCTCTACCGCACATGAGACCCCAGGAATGCGAGTGCTAACAGAACTGGAATGGCGCCAGCGGATGAAACTTGGATAATTTTCAATACGCTTGTGTGAACCTGATCTCAGAGTGCAGTTCTGGGACTCGAGATCCTTAACAATTACATAGGGGTTAAGGGTTAAGGTAAAAGAGGTAAAGTTTCATATATCCAGTTGTCATATATCCAGAGATTCTCTTTGAACACAAACTTTGATAGTCTTCAGTTCAACTGTTTTTCCAAAAAGTAAAAATAGCTTTTTTATACTTTGTGAACATATTAATCAGATTCTGTATTTTAGGTGATGGAAAAGAATACACAAAATGCCATCTCTACTATTAGGTGCCATTTTGCCAGCTGTATAAACTAACCAGTCTCTGTCTTCCTGGACTCCAGCTCTCTCTATTGGAAAGAAAGTATCCAGCCAGAATAAAAGCCGCCAACAAGACACCGCAAGTGACTAAGGCAATCATAGTTTTTTGTGATCTTGTCTGATGATCAGATATTTGTCCCCATTTCATCTGGATGGGTAACTGCAAATGAAAAATGAGGAAAAAAAGGTAAAATTGTTAAATATTTATGAACAGATGAAGGAGTGAAACTGAATAAAGAAAATATTATGTTAAATAGTGTCGCTACTCTTTTATTCTGTATTTCTTCTATCATGAATACATACAGTAGACCCTCCCAGCAGAGGCCTTCCATCCAGCCAAATCCGACCCCCAGCTTTGCACTGATGAAGGGCAAACATCCTGAAACATGTGTCTGCAAAAGGAGTGTTAGGTTTGGCTGTTTACCTAAGTCATGTGGCAAGGCTCAATAGATATTGACTTTTAGGATTGCTACACCTAATAGGTGACACTAGAGTTCAAGTCCTCTTCCTCTCTAAAGAGGATATTTGCAAAGATTACATCACTTATAGTATCTTGATATCAATCAAGAATACAATTATTTTATCATATTCTCAACCAGCACTCAAGAGTTAAGGCCTCCAAAGCTCATTCTTCACCAGTACTTGTATATAGTTTGTTTTGATAATTTAAATTCTGGAACTGTCCAGTAATCTAATATGATTTCAAATAAAGTTGCTTTCACACACAGGTTTCTTGGAGTAGAAGGCCCATCTATGCGATCTCCCGACCTGAGTTAGGTTCTTGATGCAGTGAGGTCAGGTTGGGAAACTCAATGATTGGGTTGGGACTTCATATGGCAAAATGGTCTGTGATTCACGAATGTCACACACAATTCATTGCAGAAAAGAATTACCGTAGTTGAACTGATAGGCCATATTGAAAATTGGTAGTCTCACACAGTCAAAAAAGCATTGCTGGAAATTTTGAAATCCATTTTGAGCTCAATCTGTTACAGAAATAACAGATTTTCACCTCAGATGTTTCTTTTTAATAATGCATTGGAAAACCTTGATGGATAGTTTTCCAGACGAGATGGAAACCCCCAGAGAGCCAGATGTATTTTTCAACAAAAGGGTAATAGACTAGTAGGAGCTGAAGTAAGAATGCACCACTTTTCTATATCTTATATTGGGCATCAGCATAAATACATAGAATCCAAATAAATTTAAAATTAGGATAATTCCAGTCCGCACCTATATTTTGGTTTCTATTTGCAATATTTTATGCACAATATATTCGGATGGATCATTCAGTGGACCCTATTCATTCTTACAAACTGATACCAATATGGTTCATACAGCACCAGACAATATTATCTGTAATGATTAGTTTTATAAAGAATCAGTCATTGACTGGATCCTGCTTTGAAAAAATGATAGAAGATATCTACTTGTCATCAGTTTTTAGCTTAGAGAACTTACATTCCCTTTATATGTACAGTATCTAAATTGTTAGTAATCCTGTCATGATCCGTTCCAGGGTTTAATCCTGTCTTCCTTTTTTCCGGGTGGATCGTGTCAAGGGTTAACTTTGCTCTGCCTCATTCTGGGTTCAGGTTTGCTATTTGGCACCGATGCATCCTGCTGGCGGTGTCAGCTATAGTTCTGCCTTCGGTGTGTGAACCTGACTCTGGTAGCTCTTGATCTGTCCTGCTGTGATCCCTGACTTATACCGTGTCTGTTGACTCCCTCCGTCTGCCCTTTTCCCAGTGTTTCCCTGTTTGTTGGTTTGATTCTCTGGTTTTTGACTTGACTCATATTCGGACTCGGTCCTGCCTTCTCTCTTTGTCTTATCTGCTTCTGACCGTTGCTGAACCCCCTGGCTTGTTCCTACCATGTATACTGCTGCTACTATTGGTACTTCTGTTTCTGACTTTTTTTTGACTTGGCTTGTCTGACTACTCTCTCGCCACTTGGTGGCATCTGTGCTGCTGCTCTGTGTGTGCTGTCTCACTTCCCTCTCTAGCTCCCCCTGGTGGAGGTTGCACTATACTGCACTGCAGCAGCATGACAATCAAGCTTTTAATTCTACAATTGTTGTTTAGATTCTATTGAAATTCTATTATAATTCAGTATAAAAATGATACAACCATGCACATAGTTTACACATTGATTCAGGTTATGAAGTAAAAATATTCATGTATGTTACATGTTGAATACTACAAATATGAATACAGCTATATGAATATGACCACCTACTGTATATTCAAGATTGAATTGTATGAGTGGTGAGATACTGCCTATGCAGGACCACAACACTATTCACTGTCTATGGGAGCAATTGTAAACATGCATACTGCAACTCCCATAGACCCAGAAATGTGAATTTGGCAGTGGTCATGCATGCAACACTAACACTCCAGGGACATGGTAACTCTGTTCTTGGGAGAACTCACAATTGGTACTCATACATTTATCACCACTAATGTAAAAAGGTGTTTTTTGTGGGATAATCTTTTTAAGGAACATACCATGATTAGTTCAGCAAGTCCCTAAGGCATTCAGCTCATTGAATCTAATGCATGTGCAATTAAAATGAGTATTAATAAAATAATTTGATTAGCCCTGGTTTGTCTTGTGTAGACAGTGATTTTCCACCACTAAGGGTATTTAACCCCTTACTGCCAAAACCAGTTTTCACCTTCTTGACCAGGCCAAATTTTTCTGTTCTGATCAGTGTCATTTTATGAGGTAATAACTCTGGAAAGCTTCAACATATTTAATTTAAGTTTATATGATTTACTAAAAAATTAGAAAATTTGATTCCAAGCTTTGAGTTTTTATGCCCTTTTAGAGGTATGACTATCTGTTGTAATTAATAAATAGCATTTGCCCCATGTCTACTTTCCATTGGCATCATTTTTTTGCAAAAAAAAAAAATATATATATTTATAAATATATTTTAGAGGCGTTAAATAACTAGTTTATTAGGGAACAATTCACATTTGAAGTAACTTTTGGGGGCTGATATGTCAGAAAGTGGTAGTTACATGAATACATCATCAGAACCACCATCAGTGCATAAATACATCACTGGAACCAAAATTTGAATATTTGTGAAAGGATTTTGATTTGGCAAGCCCTAGAGTTATCAAAACAGTAGACAACCACCACAACTGACACTGTTTTGGAAATTACACCCCTCATGAAATAACAAGGTGTGTGATAACTATCTTGAACCCACAGGTCCTTCAAAGAATTTTGTAATATTGGAACCTGAAAATCCCAGGCGTTTCTGTGAGCCCCACAACATCTTTTGGCAGGCGACCCGTCGGCCGTCTGTTGTGCAGGCCTGTTTTAACCCCAGATTTTTTCATATACAGTACATAAGAATAGCTAGACAAATGGGAAGCCATAATTTATTGTGCAACTTCTCCAAAGTATGAGGATACCCCATATGTGTTTGAAAACTACTCTTTGGGCATACGGAAGGGAAGGAGCACTACTTGAATTTTGAGCGCCATTTTGGCAGGAATAGATTGCGGATGACATAATGAACTTATCAACAGCAGTTCAAGAATAGTTTTTATTTATTTATTATTTACATTGTTCACCTTGCGGTAAAAGTGATAAGGCTGTTTTATTCCTCAGGTCAGTACGATTACAGCGATACCACATTTATATAGTTATTTTAAGTTTTGCTACCATCACACTAAAAAATAAATTTTTTTGCATTATTGTATTTTGAAGACTTTAATGTTTTTATTTTTCTTCTGACAAGTCATGTGTGGGTTTCTTTTTTGTGGGATCAGTTGCAGGTTTTTTTGTACCATTTTTGGGCACATAATATTTTTTGATCGCTTACTATTCCACTTTTTGGGAGGCAGAATTAACAGAAAACAGCAAGTCAGGAACTGCTTTTTTATGCCATTCACTGTGTTATAAAAGTGATGAGACAGCTTTATTCTTTGGGTCAGTACAAATACAGCATTATCACATTCATACTGTCTTTTTTTTTAAAGTTTTGCTGCTTTTCCATAAGAAAAACAATTTTGTCTTAAAAAAATAGTTTTTGCGTGGCCTTATTCTAACAACTGTAGCCTTTTTATTTTGTTGCAGATAGAGCTGTATGGTGGCTCTTTTTTGCCGACAATATGACATTTTTAGCTATACCATTTCTATTTAAAAACGCCTTTTTATCACGTTTTATTCCACTTCTTGTCAGCTGTATGATGAAAAAATATAGTTTTTTCTACATTTTTATTTTTTATAGCAGGGGTATCAAACTGCATTCCTCAAGGGCCGCAAACCATGCGGGTTTTCAAGATTTCCTTAGCATTGCACAAGGTGCTGTAATCATGATGTGTGTAGGTGATTAAATTATCGCCTGTGCAGTACAAGGAAATCCTGAAAACATGACCTGTTTGCAGCCCTTGAGGAATGCAGTTTGACACCCCTGTTTTATCGTGTTCACTGTAGGGGTTAAATAGTGAGTGTAACAGGCCACTGTAGTTGGTGTACCTGGAGGTAATTATTTGACCTCAGGCTGCCAAGACAACCATCAGCAGGTGCCAATCGGATGGGGAAGGCAGCCGCCTCCTTCTGCTAGCCTTCTAAATGCTGCAAAAGCTATTGAGGTTCAGGTGTGGGCTCCTGGCGACAATTGTACGGGCACAGCTCTTGTGCCTGTACAATCACCATGATGTACTAGTACATCTAGGCTCGGACTGGCCCCCAGGGTAACAGGGCAATCCCCCGATAGGCCTCTATGCAGATCTGAGCCCCCGCAGTACTTGGCATAATTCACTTGATTCACTCTGTACAGAAAAAAGCAGCATCATATCATTCATTAACTAAACTACCCAGTTTATTATTATATAGAGATATAGGTAAATTTGTGAATGGGGGTAGTGTAATATTGGTATGCAGGTGAAAAGTGGGCCTTGGCACCCCAGTCCGCCACTGGGTACATCCATTTGCAGGAAGTACCTGCAAAATATGGCATATCGGTAAGTCATAAATTGGTAAGGGGTTAATGACCCCGCAGGGCCTTATACCTCAGCACATCCTTTAAACAGCACTTAGGAATAAGTGTGGAGAACATACTGGGGGTGCCAACTGCCACGCTGTTGCATCTGCCATGATCATTTCAAGCACTGATTGTGGACATTTAAAGGGGTTGTCATCTACTTAGGCAACTCCCTCTCAATCACTATGTTCCTCCCCTATAAAATATCAATACCTATACTTACCTGCAGTATCAGCATCGTTCCAGTAGGGTTGACACTGCAATCTCGATGGTCGCATGCCACTATGTCATGAGATCCCTACACCCAATCAGTAGCCACTTCACTATCCCCTACACAT
This sequence comes from Ranitomeya imitator, assembly GCF_032444005.1. NCBI lineage: Eukaryota > Metazoa > Chordata > Amphibia > Anura > Dendrobatidae > Ranitomeya > Ranitomeya imitator. The sequence goes on from NC_091284.1 coordinate 236,241,502, forward strand.
GCTCTCACTTCCTCTGGATGTGTGTTTTGCCCATAGGAGGGGAGCATGAAGAGGCCACTGAGTGGCTGATGATGAAACAATATCACAGGATCCCCAGGAGAGCCAGTTCCGACACCACTGGCACCAGACGTGAGTATAGGTTTTATTATTTTATAAAAGGGAATCATATTGGTTGAAAAGTGCTTTTCTGAGTAGTGGCGAATCCCTGTAATATTGCAGTTGTCACTGTCAATAATGACAATGGCCTTTAGAAAGCGAACGCACCAATATTATCTCCATATTTACTCAGTGCGTTCCGCCAGCCCTAACAGTATACTAGCGCCAGGGTCTGGCTAGTAATGGCGGACGAACAGCGACTGCAGCAGTTCATCCTGCAGCTGGAAGGCAGGTTGGCGGCTCTCGAGCGTGCAACCTCAGCTGTGGATGTTACCGCAGTTGCTGTTCAGGCTCCTAGCGTGGCTGCAGCAAGTTTGTCCACTGCCACCCCTGTTCCGACCTTATCCTGCCTTCCGCTGCCTGATAAATACTCTGCTGATTGCAAGTCATGTAGGGGATTCGTGAGCCAGTGCGCAATACACCAAGAGCTCCTGGCAGCACGTTTTCCCACAGAGCGGGCAAAGGTGGAATTCATTATATCCCTTCTGTCAGACAGGGCGTTGGAGTGTGCTACTCCGTTGTGGGAGCATGTCGAACATGTGCTGCAGAGTGGTCCGTTGTTTCTAAGCACACTAAAACAGGTCTTTTTAGGACCTCGAGTCAGCCATGATACAGCGCTCCAAATGCTGGCAATGACCCAGGGCTCATCCATGGTCAGCCATTTTGCCGTCCACTTCCGGACTTTAGCATCTGAGCTGTAGTGGCCAGATAAAGCCCTCATCCCTATATTTTGGAGGGGGCTGGCTGATCATGTGAAGGACGCTTTGGCCACCAGGGAGATTCCCGCCACACTGGAGGAGCTAATAACTGTATCAACTCACATTGACCTTCGTTTTAGCGAGCGGAGGTTAGAGCGAGCCCAGTGTAGGCATCCGAATCACATGAGGCCATGGAGGTGTCATAAGCGGGATCGAAGTCCCAGACCGCTCGTGCACTCAAGGTCTGTCATGTTTGCCGGCAGTCAGGACATCTTACCTCCAGATGTTCCCAGAGGTCGGGAAAACGTCAGCGTCTAGTGGCTGTTGGAGGAGGTACACTAGACACAGTGATATTTTTCTCAAAACTGTCCTTCAAGGGGACAATTACCATAGGCCCATCCACTCTTACAGTCGAGCTTTGCGTGGATTCTGGGACGGAGGGGAATTTTATGTCCTCTGCCTTTGCCCAATGCCACACAATACCCCTGGTGATGCTCGCCAAGCCGGTGACTGTATGAGTGGACACTGCCCTCACAAATAGCACACCAGACCATCCCATTTTCATTATCTATATCTCCATCCCATCAGGAGATTATTTCCCTTCTTGTCATTCCCGAAGGAATAGATGAGATTCTGCTAGGGATACCCTGGTTACGTTAC